>NC_088684.1:82481498-83731498 GCF_028017835.1 Emys orbicularis
AGGCCTTTTCTACACTGGCTAGGCAAAGAGCACTGAAACTGTGTTAGAAGGAACAACTTTTCAATCCTGTTTTTAAATGGTTCTGCTAATACAGTTTAAGTGCCAGTGCAAATACAGTAGAGCTCTTCTGTGCTGCCTTCAATATCGTGGACTGGCACCCTCCCCAAAACACAACTGTGCCCAGAATTCCTCTCTGCCCATACAGCCTGGGAATCTGAGAAGAGGTAGAGAGGAAGGGCAATACTGCTGTATTCTCATCACAGCAACTCTTGTGCTGAAATTGTCTCCACCACATGCACAGAAATCTCATTCCTGTTTGAATTTGGTTGGTTTTAAATGAAAATACCTAAAATATTTGCAGGAATAATTAGTTTTGGTTTTAATGCCCTTTGGCAATGGTTACACAAAGTAAGTATTCAGGACACCAGCAGCACCTGGCTACGGGTATGGATGAATTAGAAATCCAGAGACGGATATTAATCAGTAATACACAAAAGTGAAGTTAAGGGGATGCTATCATTATACTGTCACAGAAGAGTACCTGTGTCTCATCATCACTCTACCATGCATCAAAGTATGATGCAATAATCAAGCATTACACATAGTCTGCAAATTTGCAACGAAGTCAATGAATACACTGCTTCAATTGTGGTTCACAACAGCCATTATTTGAAGGGGATGTTAATTAATTGTTTTCCTCCTTCTCTGTTGCTTCAGCTGATAGACAGAGGGCATCTCTTGTCTTTGCTTTCCTAACAATGGAAGCAGGGCTGGACCGATATGTCTTAGCACTTTCTGCCTCCTCATTCCACTCCCTGTTGCTTTACAAATGTTGTGCAAGACATAACATGTTGAAATCATATTGGGGATGTAGTTCTCTCATTATCACTGCAATTCAGAAGGAATAGACCCTTGTTTTCAGTCTTTTAAAGGCATATTCAACTCTCTGAGATAGCAGTTAAATTCCACATTCCAGTGATCATAAATGCACTGCAATGCACTACAGACGTAAACTGCTAATGTTTCAAGATTTGCTTGATGCATCTTTCCAGTTTAATTAGCTATAGAAATTTTTTTACTCAAAGACAGGATAATTGAACCAATTTCACCATATGGTATCTGTTTCTTTTGTACACAAAACAGTCTGCTATGAATTACTCAAACACTGAATAGTAATGCTAAAAAACTTAACTGTGAAACCAATGGGCAAAATTCATCCATGATGTACTTTAGTGATATTAGAAAAGGGATGAATTTGACCCAAAGTGATCTGTGGCTGTCCTTTTTCACATTGTTACCCCACTTCACATATCCTAATTTGATGTCTTCACTTACATGGTTTCAGTTTGAACATTCTGTATCTTTGGAAAATTACAAACCTATTGGCCCAGATCTTCAGCTGGTATTAATTGGCATAGCTCCACTAAAGACACTGACACCAGCTGAGGATCTGGCCCGTGGCTTATAAGTTATTTGTCTCCATTTTTATAACTGGTGTTTTCAGTAACTGAATACCGTTTTTAAAACCATTTTAATGAAATAGTTAAATTAACAGTATTTTGTTTGAATCCAATCATTTCTTTACAGTGCTGGAATCTAGATACTGTAGCATTGTTCTAGTGTAGGAGAACCAGAAAGGGAAAGCTGACTATATATAAAAGTAATAGTGTCTAGAATATCTGCATTGTCCAAGATGAGTGAAGCATGAAAAACAAACAGTACAAATGGTAAATTGTACTAGTAAACTGGATTTTTTAAATTCTTTCAGTTTTAATAATCTAAGATATTATAACAAAGATAAGGAAATCTGTGATTTAAAAATATGATTTTAACCTGATACTATACCACAAATCATATATTTCTCTTTTGGGGGTAGATATTTAAAAATGACAGCCCTATTGTTTCTATTCAGTACTATATATGCTGTTATGACCCAAAGAGACGAGGTAGTATGCATAAATATACATACCCGATTTGGGTACAGTCTCGATACGGCAGCACTGAAAATATGCTACAGAAGGATCTTCTGCCACTGATAAGGACTATTCTAAAAAAATAAACAAAAATCAAAGACTAAAATTAAAAAAAAAAATCTCACAGCAATAAACAAAGCAAACAACAACAAGCGTTAGCATTCAGCATTTAGCAATTAAAAGCTTCTACCATTGACAATTTCCTCCTTCTTCTCTTTGTAGAAGTTGGTGCTATGTACCATGGAAAAATACTGTACAACTGAATGATTTACAGGAAACCTGAATTACACTGCCTCACATCACCTACCCATCATATAGACAGTTAACAGAGCTGAATCTCCCAAGTTCCATACTGAGGTTCTATTTAATAATTTCACTTGTACAGTAAAGGAAGTTTGATGATAGGCTGTATTTGTAATAAAATATGAAATGCATATACTTGGTATTGGTTGAACCAATCTACCCTAGACATGTCAAGTTATAAATCATAGTTCAGGCAATTTCAAATAAGTTTAAAAACAATGCTCTTTGAGAGAGATCAATAGAGAAGTATAAAAACCTCATAACATTTAAAAAAATGTATTCCTATTATAACATCAGCAATTATTCTTGTTTAAAAAAATAGTAAAGCACTCCTTTGCATTTTTAACATGATCCTTCATTACCAGTTCAAGACTGGTAAACAATTAATTTTAAACCGATTTAGGTCCACTGATCAGAAGCAAGACACAAAAGTTTCAGACAACTATTCATAGATTAAAAAGCCAGACAGGACCTTTGTGATCATCTCATCTGACTTCTTGTATAACACAGGCCATATACACCTCTACCCCGATATAACGCGACCCGATATAACACGAATTCGGATATAACGCGGTAAAGCGGTGCTCGGGGGGGGGGGGAGGGGGCTGCGCACTCCAGTGGATCAAAGCAAGTTCGATATAACGCGGTTTCACCTATAACACGGTAAGATTTTTTGGCTCCCGAGGATAGCGTTATATCGAGGTAGAGGTGTATGGCTTCCCTGAATTAATTTCTGATTGAATTCAAGCATATCTTTTAGAAAAACATACAATCTTGATTTAAAAGTTTCCATGATTGAGAATCCACCACAACCCTTGTTAAGTTGCTTCAGTGATTAATTATCCACACTGTAAAAAAATTTACATCTTAGTTCAAGTCTGAATTGGTCTAGCTTCAACTTCCCGTCACTGGATCTTGTTATGTCACTATCTGCTAGATTGAAGAGTCCTCTATAATCAAATTTCTGTTCACCATGTAGGTATAAACTATGATCAAGTCACCCCTTAACCTTCTCTTTGATAAATTAAATAGATTGAGTTCCTTGAGTCTATCACTATAAGGCAGGTTTTCCAATCTTTTAACAATTTTTGCAGCTTTTCTCTGAACCCTCTCAAATTTATGAACATCCTTCTTGAATTGTGGACACCAGAACTGCACAGACTTCTAGTGTCAAATACAGAGGGAATATAAACTCCCTATTCCTACCTCAGATTCCACTCTCTATGCATTCAAACATTACATTAACCCTTTTGCCCACAGCGTCACATTGGGAGCTCATTTTCAACTAACTATCCAGCATAACCTCCAAGTCTTTTTTCAGAGTCACTGCTTCCCAGAATAGAGTCCCCCATCCTGGAGGTATGGCCTGCTCTCTCTGTTCCTAAATGCTTTTCTTTACATTTGGCCATATTAAAATGTACAGTTTGCTTGCACCCAGTTTACCAAGAGATACAGATTGCTCTGTATCAGTGACCTGTCTTCATTATTTCCAACTCCCCCAATTTTTGTGTCATCTGCAAACTTTATCAGTGATGATTTTATGTTTTCTTCCAGGTTATTGATAAAATGTTAAATAGCATAGTAGGACCAAGAATAGATCCCAGCTGGACCACACTAGAAACACACCCATTCAATGACTATTTTGTTTACAATTACATTTTGAGACCTATCAGTTAGCCAGTTATTGATCCATTTAATATGTGCTATGTTGATTATGGATCATTCTAGAGTCGCAGTCAAAACATTATGTGGTACCAAGTCAAACGCCTCACAGAAGTCTGAGTATATTACATGAACACTGTTACCTTTCGCACCAAATTTGTAATCTCATCGAAGAGAAATATCAGGCTAGTTTGACAAGATCTATTTTCCATAAACCTATATTGATTGGCATTAATTAATTACTGAAGGTAATGAAGAAGCGGATGGGAGTGGATCAATGAAGATCATTTTCACCAGGAAAAAACTACACAAACTACTGTAACAGTAAACAGCTGGCATTTTTTAATGTCTCCACTTTCCTCACTAATGCTGGATTATTTACAGCTTCTGGACACTGAGGGGTTCCCTGCATGGCACTTGGCAAAGCATGCAACAAGGGTGTGATTTGTAAAATGCTCTAACGGGCCACACTCTAATTGCCTTGTGTGGACCCTGCTGGTGTGCTCTAAAAGGTACCTAGTTTGCATTTACATAGTCCCAAACAGGACTATGGTTGGCAAGCAGACTGTGCTTCATCCTGTCACATTTTGAGTTTGTCATGGTGGTCTGTGCACTTATGACCTCCAGGCTTCACTAGTGCAATGCACTATACCTAGGAATAAAATGCTGACCTTAAAAATTCCCTATTGGTTCAGAATGCTGCCAACACCTACTTGGCAACCTGGCTTCCACAAGCGTATCACTCTGGTGCTTTGCACGCCAAACCCTGATCCCCTCTCTTACGTATCTGCCACTGACTTCAGTGGGGGCAGGAATTCACCCCTCATTTTTACTCTTTGCATTACACTGGTGGTAAGCTCAGTGCAAGGACCATTTTTAGTTCAGTGTCAGTAAAGTACCATGTACATCTACAGGGCTACAACATAAGACATTTTAATTAAAATTACAGCTAAACCCTCAGCAATTGTGCTACTCTAAAGCATCACCACCACAGTAGCCAAACGGCATCCACAATTCCCCAATATTCCGAAGCACACTTATGTTGCCCAGAGAGTTGCTTCATGCTGCTCTCGGCATTCACCCGGGGGGATCCTGAATAGCTGAGAGCATAGGCGCCGACTTTTCAAACTGCTGGGGGGTGCTCGACCCCCGGCTCTGCCCCAGGCCCTGCCCCCACTTCACCCCTTCCCGCAAAGCCCCACCTCGCCTCCACTCCACTCCCACCCCGTCTCTTCCCGTCCAGTTCCACCCCCTCCCCCGATTGCACGTGTCCCCGCTCCACCCCCTCCCTCCCAGCCTCCCTGCATGCCATGAAACAGCTGTTCGCGGCGGGTAGGAGGTGTGGAGAGAGAGGGGGGAGGCACTGATCCGTGGGGCGGGAGGTGCTGGGGGGGAGGGGAGCTGATAGGGGGACTGCCCTTGGGTGCTCAGAACCCACCATTTTTTCCCCGTGGGTGCTCCAACCCCAGAGCACCCACGGAGTCAGTGCCTATAGCTGAGAGGTTAGTCTTCTTTCTCCTGGAACATTCCATTATAGCAGGAATATTTTCTTCTTTTACAAAAAATGTATTTGAAGAAGTCTTCGGTGAAGAGAATATTTATGCTGCAATAATAAGCAAATGCAAAAATGTTTTCTAATAATAACCAACTACATACTAGTGGGAGGACTTCTTACAGCATCAGAGTATTATCTCATTCTTTGTCTAGGTGCCAAAATACTTCTTATCTAACCTGTCACCAAGACAGCACTTTACCCTATAAGATGCCTTAATGGTATTAAAGTCAACTATAAAGCAAGATGGATGTGTTTTTCACATTTGAGAAAGACAGTCAACAAACACAAAAGCTGGCATGAGATTCACTTTCTGCTCACCACTGTTTATTGCCAAACGATTTTATTACTCAGAGCAGTTCCCTCACTCACTGAAAGCCTTGTTTGCTGATGTACGCAACTTGGCACCGTTTTTCAGGCTGACATCAGAAAACATCTTTGAATTCTGAAAACCACAATACCCCCCAGACATACTCTGCCTCCCTGCCCCCAGCTGCTTCTGGAAATTCAGCTTTTTCCACCAACGCCCTACTCCTCCCTGAAAAATCCCATGATATTAAAAGAAAACCAAACTGGTGCCTGCACATGTCCACATGTAGAGATAGCTATTATACAATGGGATTTCACCAAGAAAAACTTAATATATATATTAGGTATTCCTGGGGGAATTCTGCACCAAAAAATTAAAAAATGTGCACAGAATATTTTAAAATTCTGCAAAATTCTGCATATTTTATTTGTCAACATAATGCAATATAATCACTCTGGTTTCAATTACTTTCATAATTTATTTAAACTACACTACAATGGATGGAGAATGGAAGTGGGGAGCTTTGGAGGAAATCTCCAAACTCTCCTGCCTAATAGTAATGTAGCTAGGTTTGTCCCTTTATTTCTAGTTATTAGTCAACAAATATATGCAGCCATATGCTCAGTATGGCTAGAGAATCAAACTCACAGTATTGGCTACTGACCATTTCCAGAAAGGTCAGTAGCAAACAGTTCATGGAACACATTTTGATAAGAAATTTTTTCAGTCCAAAACTTTAGACCAGTTCTAATCACTAAAGCACCATAAACATTTATGAGGCCACACTGTCCTTCACACCACTCTGGCAATGTAAAGGAGCCTTAAAACTTTTACACCTGTTTTATACTCCTGGGGGAATTCACTAAGGCAATGGGAACAATTCACTAAGCAGGCAGGCTGCTACTTTCTACTCTGCCTAAGGGGACAGAGCCTGCCCCACGCCTACCTCCTCAGAAACACCCCGACGCCCTGCCCCTCCACACCGAGCGTGCTGCAATAGTGAGCGAGAGGGACAGAGTGTCTCTCTCTTTCTCTCTCACACACACATGCATGACTGCCCAGTACAACCCCCGGCAGTGATTTACATCTCTATTGGCTGCTCTGGGTGCCCGAACCAACCTGCTTGTGCTGCCGGGGAGGGGCGTGTGACTGCTCTTCCGGCTTCCCTTTGCTTTCCCATCAGAAGTCATTTTTCTGCAGGGAAGCAAAGAAATCTGTGGGGGACATGAATTTTGCGCATGCGCAGTGATGCAGAATTCCCCCAAGGGTAATTAGGGATCAAAAAGGAAGAAAACAGGTAACAGCACAGTAATTCCAGGGCAACTTGGGGGAAAAACAACTACTTTTCCCACTCAATTTTGAGCTCCAGGTGTCACTTCTCCTTCCATAAACAGAATATGACCCTGATCCCACAAAGCTCTCCTGGAGACAATAGAAGGAGTGTGTTCTGTCTCCATGGTAATGGCCTCTTTTATCTGAGACCTCAAGGAAGCTCCTTTACCAGAACTTCATGGGGTTGGTGCACTGCAGGGTTTTGGGACAGGATGGGAAGCAGCAATGAACAGCTACTCCCACAAGTGTCATCCTCTGCTTACCCTGGACACTTCCTTACATTAACCTGACTGTGAGCTGCCTGAAGCAGCATGAACTCTTGCTGAATTTGTTCCATGGCTGCCACTGCACAGCTGCCAAGGGGGTTTTACCAGGGAGGCCACAGCAGCAGTGTGGAGGGCTAATACTTCCACGGGAATGAGGCTCACTTCCCTGAAGGTTCCAGAGCTTCACCGTGTTGGGATGCCCCTGTCTCTGCCTCTTACCCAGGATGTGTAACCCCTTGGCCACTTCACAAGGTGACCGTCCTGATATAAGCAGCAGGTATAAAGACAGCCAAAGCTGCTGAGGAGACCATTCTCAAAAGCAACAAAATCCTGTTTTGTCTGATGACCCAAGCAAGAAGGGGAGATGACTTTTATTTCCCCCCATAAATGTGCATTTGGAGAGGAAGGTGTAAAGGCAACTATCCTATTCCCAGAAAAACTCTGAGTTTGAGGAGAAAATATTTTGAGAGAGGTGAAATTTGCACCAATGTTTCTGGACAAGAAGGGATGTAACTCAGCTGACTTAAAGAAGAGGAAGAATTAAAATCTGTTTCTCTCTTTCTCAAGCGCTTGCCAAGGGAAATTACTGTGTTGACAAAATTCTGTGACCTTCTAGGAAGCTGAACCATGTGATATATACTTAGACTTAGTCCAGTATTCCAGCCCCCGTTCATTAAGTTTAACTGTTGTGGCTTTGCTGCCCTGCATACAAAAACAACGGATGGACACATGAGCCATGCTGTCTGGGGAGGTTTTCATAGAACCATAGAATGTAGGGGCTGGAAGGGACCTCGAAAGGTCATCAAATCCAGCCCCAGGTGCTGAGGCAGGACCTAATATACCTGGACCATCCCTGACAGGTGTTTGTCTATACTGTTCTTAAAAGCCTTTTACTCTCTCTCTTGGAAGCCAATTCCAGAGTTTAACTACTTTTATAGTTAGAAAGTTTTTCCTAATATCTAACCTAAAGCTCCCTTGCTGCAGATTAAGCCCATTACTTCTTGTCCTATCTTCAATGGACATGGAGAGCAATTGATGCTCATCCTCTTTGTAGCAGCCTTATCAGATCCCTTCCCGTCTTCTTTTCTTAAGCTTAACTATGCCCAGTTTTTTAACCTTTCCTTATAGGTCAGATTTTTCTAAACCTTTTATTATTTGTGTTGCTCTATTCTGGACTTTTGCTGTTGTGTTTTCCCCTTAAGTGGCTTATGTTTGCGGTTCCAGCTCTTCCATTTACTAAAAAAGTGGAGGACACTGAACCAAGAGGAATACAACCTCTTGGCATACATATATATTTATCCGCTAAGTTTAGAGTGCAGCAATTTTTATGTTTATGTAATATGTTTGTAAATAATGACATGTTTTATGACACATCTTTATTGCTGCAAGAGGTTGTGGATTTATGATGTTCTGCTTTTGGCCCAAACCAAAATCTTAAAAGAGATGGGATGGGATGGGATGGGATGGGAAAGGGAGGGAAAGTAGTCTTTTTTAACTCCAGGTGGAATTCCGCACCATTGCACACCTTGAGAATTCATGTCCCCCGCAGATTTCTTTGCTTCTCCGCAGAAAAATGACTTTCTGATGGGGAAGCAAAGGGAAGCTACACGCCCCTCCCCAGCAATGAGGGTGCATCGTTTCCTGCCCTCGGAGCAGCTGGCGGAGAGGTAAATCATGGGGGGGTTAGGGAGGCAGGGCTGTGGACACCCATGGGTGTAGTTTGGGGGGGTACATGGGGTCACGTGTCACTGCCCTCCCCCAATTTCTGCGAGTGCCAATCTGCCCAGGACTTGTGCTGCTCGGCTTGCCAGGGCACAGGGGGGCTCAGTGGTTCCCACGCTGCACTTCCCCCCGGCATGTTTCTGGCTTGCTTGGCCCCTCTCCCTGCAAACTGGGCCCAGGCGGGGAGTGGAGAAGGTGGGACGGAACAGCTTCTCTCCTTCTGGGTGAGGGAGAGTGGCTGCTCTGGCTCGCTGACACCGCCCTCTGTGTCCTAGTGCCTCTCATATTCTCCTTCTATGTGTGCTGGGTGCCCTGCATGGCCACAATCCTGTTTTCTGTACAATGGTGAGTGGGGCAGGGCAAGGGGGGCAGGGTAGGATGGTGGGAACATGCAGTGGGGAAGGAAGGGGGACGGGATAGGCCAGGGGGAAGAGAAGGGCATAGGGAATGGGACAGGAGGAGGGGGATGTGGGAGTGAGGGAAGGGGTATAGGGGCAGGAGACAATGGGGAAAGAGTAGCATCCAGACCCCCACCCCCACCAGATTCTCCCTGAACCTCCCACTGAGCCACCTGCACCCAGATTGCCCCAAACAGAACCCTCTCACCCCACACCTGGATCCCCTGAACGAAGCACCTCCACAGTTGGATCCTGATGGGCTGAGCCTGCCTGCACACACCTGGTGCGCCTGGTGTAGAGGGGCAGGCCCCGGAGTGTTTCTGGGGCAGACTCAGCTCTTGAGCTATGTCAGGGTTCGGTGTAGCCTCACTGCTGAGTCTGTGTCCCAGAGGGGGCACTGCAGGGTGATCTCCCTCCTCTGTGCAGCCAGTGGCCTGTACTCCCCACTGCCATGCTGGAACCTCCACGTTTATTGACAAATAAAATTTGCAAAATTTTGCACAATTTTAAAATATTATGCACAGATTTTTTATTTTTTTGGTGCAGAATTCCCTCAGGAATTTTGGCAATTTTCATTTCCACACTGACATAATGCTTTTCTGGCATGTTCCACTCTCCCATTATTTGTTAGTCTCATTGACAAAGAAGGCCAAGGGAAATATTAATGGGCTACACAGCTGATATCACTGTTTTGGTGGACTTTTCTGCTAGATACTAGATATGACTAATCTGAAAATGAATCCTCTGGGCCATAAGTTTATAAATGCATTAATAATAGGAGCCTGCTGTGCAAAGGATAATACAACCCAATCACTTATAACTATGGGATCAAACAACAAAGAGATGGTTTCATTCTTTAATTCTTATGTTTTCACACAAAAATGGTACCAATTGCTACAGTTTAGAGCAGCTGCAAAGATTGCTTTGACAATGCACAATTGTTTGAGTCTAGAGCTGGATGGGAAATTATTTTCCCATCTTGGGAAAATGTTCAAGATTAAAAAAAAAAAAATCCCATCCCAAATCAGGACGAAAAGTTAAAATCTGAAAAAAATATGATTCCAGTAAATGAAAATTGCAATTTGACCTTTTTTATTTAAAACAGCATTTTTACTAATAGTTAGCTTAAAATCTGACAAAGTCATTTTGAACTAAAAAACAGAATTTGATTAGAAAATGTCAAAACAAGATTTTTCAACAAAACTTTTTTTCAAATAATTTTTTGAACTGAGAAATTTGTTGAGACAACCCCGTTCCTGTGAACAATTTCACTTTCGACAAATTGCCATTTTCTGTCAAAAAAAAAAAAAGGCCACAAAATTTCCAACCAGGTTTGATTGAGACTATGAACATCTAATCTTCCACTTCCTCTAATGAGAAATATATTCTAAATCTGTAGAAACTGGTTTGACTAACACACAAAGGTTAGTCATTGGGTAGTTTTTAAGGAATCGTGGGGAAGGTGCTGTATACGGTACAGGAGGCTCTCTTCTATGTTGAGCTAGTAGAGATATTCCTTTAAAACACAATTGGTAGACCACTTGCACTGGAACATCAAAGACCAAGGTTCAACCTCCAGCTTAGGTAAGTAAATTGCCACTAGTGTGTGTTCCTGTCCATGGAAAAAAAACGCATTCTCACTGCTACAAGAGATAGATAAATCACACTTCAGTACCCATGACAGAATCAGATGCCTCCAACCATAATGGGACCAGGGATAACTAAGACTATACAGCGAGTGAGGTAGTCATCCATCTTTTTTAATCAAAAGGTCTATATTTTCACTATAAAACCAGGAGTCACATACCAATAATATGATTAAATTCAATACTTAATTTGTTTTATTTACCTCGTGTTTTCAATTAACCCCATAAACATAAAAGTAAAGCCACTGTCAGCACTTTCAAAGTTGGAGTCCTCAAGCTAGGTGACTAAATACATCATTAAGCACCTGAATAAATCACATCAGAGGAAGGATGGTCCAGTGGTTAGAGTAATAACATATGACTTGGGAGACTGGGATTCAAGTCCCTGACTCACCACAGGTGTTTTTGTGTGACTCTCTGGAAGTCAGGTGTGAGTTTGGCGACGCCCAAATTTTAGCTGCTCTGCCACCCAGTGGAATCCTTAGCCCTGAGTGAGGTGCCTAAGCTCCCTGTACAAAGCATGGGGAGAGTTAGGCACCTAAGAAAAGGAATCACAAAGGCCAGCAAGCAACGGGGAGCTACCTAAGCTAGCCAGTTGTTGCTGGTGTCCTTCATGACCACGGATGACGGTATTATATCTTGTGAGTATGACTGTGGCTAAAATGGCTGATGAGTGAATGGCAGTCCTTTTTGCGTTGAGTGCATATGAAACTCGATATCAGGGAAGGGATTCAAGTCTGTGCCACCGAATCTGCCGTGTCTCTGCCACTCAGCTTCTGTACCACAATATCCATATGGAGATTAATCTCGAATTGAGTAATCCCATCACTGACTGCTGCTCACCAGCATGATCTGACTGTTACTGATGACTCCCAGCTATAGATGTCAACGTTGTGCTGCTTCCAATTATGCTTCAGTGTGTCCTTCAAGTATTTCTCCTGGCCAGCGTGTGTGAGGTTACCCACTTTCAGTTCTCCGTACAGCAACTGCTTTGGCAGTCTGGTGTCATCCACCCTCAGCACATGATCAGCCCAGTGTAACATGAAGCAATGAGCATGGTTTCAATCTCTGTGGAGTGGTCGTGTTCCAGAACCTCATTACTGGTAACTTTATCCTGGCATTTAATGCCGAGTATGCCACACAGGTGTCATACATGTAAATTTTCTAGACGCTTGATGTGATGCCTATAGCAGGTCTAGGTCTTGCACCCATACAACAAATTGGACAGCACAATCAGTTTATAAAAGTTAGCATGGTTTGAAGCTTAATATCCTGTTGCTGCCAGACGCTGCTTGATAGTATGCCAAATAATGAACTGGCTCGGTTGATGCATCCTGTCAGCTGCTTGCCTATAGTAGCATCATTTGACAATGTGCTGCCAAGATAGCAGAAGTCTATAACAGCATTCAGCTGTGTGTTGCTGATGGTGATTTTTGGTTTTGTGTAGGGTTTCCCTGGTGCTGGTTGATACATGACTTATCTTTTTCAGACTGATTGTCAGCCAGTACCCTTTTGCAGACTCTGCAAATCTGTCTGTAATCAATTGTATCTCTTCTTGAGTATGTGCCTCGAGAACACAGTCATCGGCATACAGCAGCTCATGAACAACTTCTCAAAGAGCTCATGAAGATTGTGGCCTGTTCAGGTTGAATAAATTTTCCAGAGGACCGAAAACGTATGGTGATTTCAGCACTCAGGTCTCTTGCAGACTCATCAAGCATTGCTGCATAAAAGAGATTGAATAGGATTGGACCACTTACACAGCCCTGCTTAATACCATTAGTGATAGGAAACGGGTCAGAAAGAACACCTTCTACACAGACTCGTCCAAGCATTCTGTCATAAGTAACCTCGGAATGTTGGAGAATTTTCCTGGACAACCAAACTTACATAATCGTTGCTGAAGTCCAACTCTACTGACAATGTCAAATGCTTTAAACAGGTTGATGAAGATAGTGTAAAGGTCCTGTTGCTGTTCTCTGCCTTTCTCCTGCATCTGATGAGCTACGAATATCATGTCTGCCATTCTTCACATTGTCCTGAAACTGCATTGCGACTCCAATAGCGTGCAATTAGCGACATTGCATAGCACACGATAGGAGTACCCTGGCCAGAACATTTCCAGCGATGGAGAGTAACGAGATACCGTGATAGTTGCCACAGTCAAACTTTTTACTTTTCCTCTTGTATATGGTGACAATGGTGGTGTCTTTGAAGGCTTCCAGTCCATCTTCTGTACTCCATATATTGAGAAATAGTCCATGGTGTCGTCTCAGCAAGCTCTCACCTCCACACTTGCATATTTCTGCAACATGGGCATATTGGCCATCCCAGGCTCTGCAGACCTAGGTTCTAGTCCCTATGCCCTTACAAAGGAGCTTATAGGTATCTAGTGGTGAGTTCCAGCTAGCCTGACAAGTTGAATGTACCCCAACTAGCTGTCATACCTTACATAATAGCTTTTAGATATAGGTTATCAATAGAAAACTAACATCACACTGATCATTAATATTACTGCATGGTGTGTGTATAGAGAACAAATTCAAAATTGCAAACATATTGGAAATTATGTTAGCAAAGTGTGTCTGCCAGGTAGGTCTAAAGTTACTCCACCATAGACAAAGGAATGTGGTTCTGCCACCTGGAAGGCATCTCCAAAATACATTGAGACAATGGGAATGCAAATTACATAGAAGGTAAACAGGACCATCAAGACAGCAGGGGGAGGTGATTGTAGGAAACAGATCAATTTGCATTTTAGCAAACACCAGCAGGGAAAGAGACCAGCATGAAACTGATCACTAGGAGACTCCATGTCACCTTCCTCACAGCCTGAATGAACTTTTTTTGGGGGGTAATCTTCAGAAGAATCCACTTCAAAGGTTCAATGGACGATAGAGAGAGGAGCAGAGAACACCCCCCAAGTGATCCTTTACCTAAGAAGACAGAGGAACCGAGCACTTTGGATTTTGTGGGAGAGCCTGACCAGCGGGGTTGGTCAGCCATCTTGCTGGAAGGTACGTTGGTAGGGAAACTACCTTGAACAAAGCTTGTTTTGTTAAGTCTCAGCCTCCAGAAAGCATTTTTCACTTTTATTTGCTTGTAACATTTATTTGCTTCTAGCTCTATCCTTTATACTTAGGGCCCTACCAAATTCATGGCCCATTTTGGTCAATTTCATAGTCATAGGATTTTAAAAATAGTAAATTTCATTATTTCAGCTCTTTAAATGTGAAATTTCATGGTGTTGTAATTGTAGGGGTCCCAACCCAAAAAGGAGCTGTGGGATCGCAAGATTATTGTAAGGGGAGTTGTGATACTGCTACCCTTGCTTCTGCGCTGCTGCAGGTGGCGGCACTGCCTTCAGAGCTGGGCAGCTAGAGAGCAGCAGCTGCTGGCTAGGAGCCCAGCTCTGAAGGCAGAGCCACTGCCAGCAGCAATGCAGAAGAAAGGATGGCCAACGGTCACCGCTCTCCAGCCACCCAGCTCTGAATGCAGCACAGAGGTAAGGGTGGCAATACCGCGATACCCCCTAAAATAACCTTGCAACCCCCCTGCAACTTCCTTTTGGGTCAGGACCCCCAATTTGAGAAACTCTGGTCTCCCCCGTGAAATCGGTATAGTATAGAGTATAGAGCACGCAAAAGGGGAGGGATAGCTCAGTGGTTTGAGCATTGGCCTGCTAAACCCAGGGTTGTGAGTTCAATCCTTGAGGGGGCCACGTAGGGATCTGGGGCAAAATCAGTATTTGGTCCTGCTAGTGAAGGCAGGGGGCTGGACTCGATGACCTTTCAAGGTCCCTTCCAGTTCGAGGAGATGGGATATCTCCATTTATAAAAAAAATATATATATAAAAGACCAGATTTCGGGACACACACACACCATATTTCACGGTCTGTGACGTGTTATTCATGGCTGTGAATTTGGTAGGGCCCTCTTTATACTTGAACTCATTTAAAATCCTCTCTCCTTTTGATAATAAACTTGCTTTACTCTTAATCTAAACCAAACCAGTGCTGTGCTTGATTGTTATCTCCAGTTAATATGGCAAGCTGCTTGGTAGTATATCTCTAAAAGGAACAAATGAACTTCAATATCTCTCTGACTGGTCCAGGAGAGGGCTGGACATTGCAGAGACACGAGATTGGGGGGTTAGTTTCACCTTGTCAGGTGTAACCCAGGCTAGTGGAAGCCAGAGTGTGGCAGGAGCATAACAAGAATCAGAACTGCTGAGGCACAGCTGCTTAAAGACACTCCGTGATGCATTTTGAAGCACTCAGGTTTACAGGGCAGGCGACGACAACCCCTCAATGATCCGGATTGCACCCGGATTGTGACAGTAATTCTAGCCAGTAGGAAGTGCTGAGGAGAAGGTTGCAGCCTAGCCCCAGCTCATCAAAAGAGTCAGACACCTAACTCTTTTCAGGATTCACAGCAGTGAACCCTCTCCTGGAGTTCGGCGCTTAAGCCAGGTCAGCCCTTCCTCAAGAAAAACCAGAGAGAGAGGCTCCCCATTAGGCTTACCTATTATATACAATAGTCCAGGGGCAGGCCCTTAGTGCGAGGTGGGAGACCAGTATTCAAATCCCTGCTCTGCCTGGTTTGGAACGCAAGCTGAACTTGGGTCTTCCAGATCTCAGGGAGTACCCTAACCATCAAGCTACAGAGCCAGTCTTCAATTAGTATTTCATTATTGATACAAAGTGGAACAGCTTCAACAGGAGAGCGAGCGAGACCAGCCCCAGAATAACCAATAACTGGGGGTTAGGGCACTCACGGGGGATATGGGAGACATGGGGTCAAGTTCCTGCCCCAAATCAGGCTAAGTGGAGATTTGAAAATTGGCCTCCTAATATGACTGCCATAAGCACTGGGCTTCTGGGTATCCTGGTACAGCCACCCACCCACCACCTGCCTTCCTTAGCCGTCTGTGTTGGTTAGGTTTGCTCCAAGTCCATCTACTGGTTTGGGGCCCACAGGCGAGATAGGGCTTAGGTGTCAGCTGCGGTGTTGAGCAGCTGGGACGCACCAGGACTCGAGCAGCTCTGCACATGCCCAGAGATGGAAACTTGGGCACCACAGGGACTTTACCAGCGGAAACTTTAGGCATGCAGGTAATGTAGGTGCCTACAGGGTTAGGGGGCAGCTGAGTGGCGGTTTTGAGGATTCCAGTGGTGCTTAAGGGCTTGGCTACACTTGCAAGTTAGAGCGTATTAAAGCAGCCCTGGGTGCCCTAGCTCACTACCCGTCCACACTGGCAAGGCACGTAGAGCGCTCTGACTCCAGGGCTAGAGCGCTCCTGGTACTCCACCTCGGTGACAAGATTAACGCTTGGTACGCCTTGGCTGAAACGCCCGGGCGTCAGTGTGAACCAGGTGTTGCATTACTGCACTCTAATCAGCCTCCAGAAACGTCCCATAATCCCTTTAAGTTAAGGGGCCACTCTTGTCATTGTTTTGGAATTGCTGCAGGAATGCGTATATGCCCTTTGAAGGCTCCGTTTCTGACAGCCGGCTGCTTATCTGCTCCGAGACAAAGCAACCATTACTGTGGAATGCTGTGTGTGAGAGAGAGAGGCGGGGGGAGGTGGGGGGTCTGTTGCTGTCTGAACTTACAAGACAGCATGCTGACATGCTCTCAGCCCCCCAAAAACCCACTCTCTCTCCCCCAACATACACATAACACACTTCCTGTCACACTCCACCCCACCCCCCCATTTGAAAAGCACGTTGCAGCCACTTGCATGCTGGGATAGCTACCACAATGCACTGCTCTCTGTGGCCGTTGCAAGAGCTGCTAATGTGGCCATGCCAGTGCGCTTGCAGCTGTCAGTGTGGACAGATTGCAGCGCTTTCCCTACTGCACTCTACGAAGGCTGGTTTAACTCAAAGCGCTCTACATCTGCAAGTGTAGCCATGCCCTAAATGTTGGACTTAAATGCCGAAAATGGCAGTCAGGTACCTAAGTCCCTTTGTGAATCTAGCCCTTAGTCTCTCTGTACCTCAGTTCCCCATCTGTAAAACAGGAATAACAACACTTCCCCACCTCATGGGGTGTTGTGAGGATGAATATCATAGGCGGAAAAAAAGAGTGGGTGCTCAGCACCCAGGAGTCAGAGCTTGAGTGTGGAATGTGATGAGTTCTGTGCTGCTAACAACTTCTGCCCTTGGAGCAAGGAGTTTGTTTATAAACAGAGGCAGGGTGATTAAGATAACAAAAGGCTTGTCATTAAATTAAATTAAGGATCCTGAAAGCATTCCCAGGCACTCCAGTTAAAAGATGGGAAACAAAGGGTAGGAATAAATGGTTCATTTTCAGGATGGAGAGAAGTAAATAGAGGTATCCCCTGAGGGGCTTGTACTGGTCTGGGATCGGGGCTGTTCAACATATTCATAAATGGTCTGCAAAAAGCGGTAAACAGTGAGGTGGCAAAGTTTGCAGATGATACAAAATTATTCAAGATAGCTAAGTCCAAAACAGACTGCAAAGAGTTACAAAGGGATCTCACAAAACTGGGTGACTTGGCAACAAAATGGCAGATGAAATTCAATGATAAATGCAACAGTAATGCATATGGCAAAATATAATCCCAACTATACATATAAAAGGATGGTTCCTAAATTAGCTGTTACCCATCAAGAAAGAGATATTGGAGTCATTTGCAGTACTCTGGAAGCACTGTTTCCAGAGTACTGCAAATTCATAAGAATTCTTCTCACTGTGCCTGTATCATCCTGAACTGTCGAATGCAAATTCTCCTGCTTCAGAAGACTTAAAAATTATCTCCGGTCATCAATGGGGCAGACAACTGAATAATGTAGCTGTCCTTAATGTGCATCAAAATAATACCAGGGAACCTAGATATAAATAAGATTGCTGACAGTTTCATCCAGAAAGCTACAGTGAGATATAATGTCTTTAAACTGGGACGTTAGTGAAGACAGCTTATAGATGATGGCAAAGATCTTAATATACTGTAATTCATGATAATATAATTATGTAGTTCATAACAATTGAATCATTATTAAAATAGTAAAGATACCAATGATAGACACATTCAATAACTAGAATATGAAAGAAATGTATAAATATGCTGAAAATAGCCTCCCCACAAAACTGAGGGAGTGCTCCCCCCAAACACACATACCTCTTCAAAAGCACCCACCGGCAAAAACAAAAGTCAGTGCCTATGATGAATATATAACATTAAAGACTGTGAGGTGCTCAGATTTAAAAATTTTACAGTGATGAGAACCAGATGAGTATGATGGACCGACCAACCTGATTTTCAAAGGTGCTTTGCATTCAGAACTCCCGTTAATTTAAATGAGAGTTGAAGGTGCTTAACATTTTTGGAAAATCAGGTCATTTCCTTAGATGCCTAAAGGTGGATCTAGCTGCCCAACTTGAGGAAACCAATTTTGAACGTGTTGACGCAACATTTTATTTTTAACCAATATCTCTGTGATTATTTGTCTGTATGATGTACAGCATTTTAAAAATCATGCATCTTCTGTTTACTGTGTGTGCTCTCTAGATAAAGGGATCTTTAATATGATTATGGAAATACTCTGCAAGACTGCATCTGCCAATAAAGATAAGAAAATATGCAAAAAACAAAACTTACTGTTTTCGTAACAAGAAAAATATTCAGTTTTCTTATCAGACATGTTATTGGTGTATACACTAAGATAAAATACTACATACATATTGTACATACCCTTTAGCAATTGTTGGAAAAAATACAAGCTGATGTAGATTACTGCCTGTGGACCAAATTTCACTCTTTCATAGGCGAGTTTTTATGCTAAGTTTTTGTGCGCACATAACAGGGATACAAAATACATTTACATGCACACCACAGGTATTCAGGCACTTTACTAATTTGCATGTGTAAAAATGTATCTTGCTGGAGTGCACTACTTTATGCATAAAATGACAGATGCCAGTTTGACACTAACAATGAGCCTGCAAAAACAACTTTGTTATACCATATAGTCTCTGCACTAAAAGCTAAGTTTAAAAGGAACTATAATCACACATAGCCAAATTCTGATATCTTTACTCATGTTGAGTAGCACTTTACATCACAAGTAGTCTTATTTCAGTGGGACTAGTTGCAGAGAAATGTGTTACTCAGTGTGAGTAAAGCTATCAAACTCTGGCTGACGATCACACTAATCAGTGTTAAATTAGAATTTACATTTATCTAGTCCTCCATTTGGCTAAATTCATCTCCCATGTGGACTGGATGAAAGGGATTGGAATAAAGGTTCATGTTTTGCTAATGTGAAAGTCAGGATCATCTCTGTACATTTACCATATCCTCTTGTATTACCATCCCTACAGGAGTACAAAGGAGCATCCCACACTAGATATCCAGCACTTCCTGGAGCGTAGGGTGAGACTCTGACTAGTCATGGGGCTACGTGGCCTTAGCTCTGTCCCTCCCCATACTCGTGCTGGGATATGGAATGGTGTGGGCATGCGTGCATGCTGCGCCTTTACAAAGCGGCAGTGAAGGCTACTACTGGACACACTCCCCCAGTGTTTCTTTGAACAAAGTTCCAAGCATCTGCCATGTAAAGGGAGATTCCCTCAGGTTGCCTTTAACTCAACCACTCCAGGTGCTCCTACCCTACTGCACATCTCAAACACAGGAGGCCCAGTCTTGCCCTGAACCCATCAGAGTAGACACAGAACATGTCATATTTATTGTTTAGTTTGACAGAGGCAATAACACTATATTTCACCCCCTTATCTGTATTCTCTTCTATTGACAGAATACTGTCAATACTCTTCTATCCTTTTTTACCTCTTCTTAGAGCTCTCTCTCTACTCACATTCCATTTATCAATTCCCTTTGCTCTCCTCTCCAGAAATTCCAATTCCACCATTTTCCTCCCCTGCAAAGTTAAACAACTCCCTTACCCACGCAAAAGGATCTCTATCTCCTAGACTACTGGTTCCCCTGATCTCTCTTTCTCTGGGAATCCTACGTCTCTAGCAAGCTCAGCCCCATTTCCACAGAACTGCCCTAACAGGCCAGCTGGCTTTATGCCCCTCCTCCTGTCCCCTGGCTCCTGTAACTTGTGCCCCTTATCCCTCCCCCCTTAGATGTATCAAGCAGAGCTTAGGTGTACCCAAAGATCTGGCTCTAGTCTCAAAAATGGTTTTAAGGAACAGTTTTAACCAAATTCTGCTCAGTCCCACATGATGGTAAAACCTGGTTAACTTTAAACCATTGTAAAAAAATATTTTTAAAAGTACTTTCCTATTACACAACTCTTTTTGTAAAGTAGATGGGGTCTTAAAAAATCCACTGACTAGCAATTCAATCGATTAGTAATTCACTTGAAGAAGCTAGTGTGCATCTTCATTTAGAGAGTAACTTTTTAATTTTAATCTGAATGGGTTTTTATTGACTGTGTTACATGGTAATTTCTAAAGGTTAACTTTGCTGGGTAATGGTGCTAAATGTACTCTAACCTTTCTTGTGACCCCACCCCAAACTTCTGAACAGAACACTGCTTATGCAGTACCTGCCACTTCTGGTATCGTGTTGCCGCATGCTCTTGATAAAATGAATCTTCTTAAAATTCTTTGGTCTGGGTGAACCTGACAGAGTCCGACATCTGAAAAATAAATCAGTTAAAAAAATTTTAGTCAGTTCCCTACTGGACAGCTGAGAAGTCTCAACACAATGACAGGAAGGAAAGACCAGACAAATGATTCAAGTCACCCTGTTATAGGAGTCAGCAGGAATGATGAAGACAATAAGTCTGGAAATGAGAAGGCGTAAAATTAAACACACACACACAAAAACCCAGCAACATACAACTTCTCGGACTTTGCTGAGGTATGTTTGACACAGTTTTCTGAAATGATCAGTAATTAGAAATCTTTAGCTGAATTCTTGGAATTACTCAAGATGCAATATACACACTTTCATTTTTGTGTCCTCCTCAACCACTTTAAAAAGTTTCTGTTAGAGTTAAAATTAAAAAAGAGGGTGCAGCAATCTGTTACTGGAGTGATTCTCCTGTTCATTTTGTTCAAGAGGTCAGTTATTTCTGTGATAAGTTATAAAACATTTGAACAATAGATAAAGTAATTGCTTAGGAAAAAATATCTTAGACCAAAAATTGGTTTTAGAACTTCTAACATTTTTTCTTTAAAATGGTAATTTTTAAGATAAAGTGCAATAGGAGAAAAAATAAACAATGACACTCCTTTATGGACTGAAACAGCAGTACATTTTGTAGATTTGTGTTTTAATTACCAATTTATTTTATGTAGACTCTCACTCTCCGGAATGAATGCATTAAGGCCCAAATCATAAATTGAGCAGCCAGGCTATGCACTGGGATTGTTCCTCAGGAGTTAGGGAGAAAGGAATCTTTCCCCGATGATGAAGCAGCAGCAGAACCATTCTCTACCTGCAGGCTGGAGTTGCCTCCATAGTGCCTGTACCATCACACAAGGGAAAGAATGGCCATTGTATCCATGTAGTAGTAGCAGATCCACCAGCCCTGCCTACAGCTGACCCCAGTCTCAAATCCCAGCATCGTGGAAATGTGCAGGGAGGTCTGCTCCTCAGCGGGGAGGGAGAGTAAACCCATTTGAGATCCAGAAATCCTCCCTCCCTTTGCAATGGAATTGTGTTGCTTCCACTCCAGGAAGAGAGCTCCATGCCAGTTGAGGCAGGAGAGTGGGATTTGCCTTAAGAGTTCTATCCTGTCTTCTGCTAGATGGCCTGTACATACAGTATCTTGGACAGCCAGCTACGGTGCATGTATGCCCAAGCATGGTAGTGGATTTTCCAGGATACGTGGGCAATGCCTGTCACACACAGGAGAGGCTAGGATTGAACTTCCAACAGAAGTTTCATATGATTTTTAGTAATGGAGTTAGTAGCCAAATACCCAGCACATCTGGAGATGCACTGCTGTGAGGTGCACTGAATTTCTGTAGATCGTTCTATTAGAGGGCATGGTGGTGTGGGGGAGTTAGCTTTCCACCTGCAGAACAGGCCAGAGGGCCCAGCCACACACTACACATCTTTGTAGAAGCTGTATTGCTTCTCCACCTGCTCCCTGGCAGCACAGTTCCAGAGACACCCTGACCCCATGCCGGCATCTCCCCTAACTCTCCACTGAAAGGGAAAATCCCCACTGTGGCAGGGATTCCATTGCAAAAGTAAGACAGCCCTAGGTGATTTTGTGAATTAGCAAGTAAATAAACAAAATCCCACTTCACCAAATGCACTTTGTTTATTTCTTTTGCCAATTATGTTTCCATCTGAATCATTTATGAGACCACTTTATACGGTGCTAGGAAGTATCCTTTGTAAAAATAAAGAAGTACTGGTAATAGGCCAACTTGCTACAGCCTCTACTATTAAATTTTTGCTGGGAGGTGGGGACAGGCAGCTATTTTTTGTGCATATTAGCAAAACATGGATAAGCAAGGTAATGTGGTAAATACCAATATATGCTATCTGGGTCCCCAGGTAAACAGAACTTTAAAATTAAACTTTTGCCTCACTGAATAGCTGAACTGGAAGCTTAACTCTCTGCTTGGATCTCTTTGTATGCTTTTAATTTTTAAACCTAGCGCTGCAGATTGCATCACTTTGGCCAACTGCCTAGTGACTAGTCGTACAATCACATGGCAGTCTCCAAAAAGAAGCCATCTCTTCTTGGCTGCAGGATTAACATTGTGATGAGGCGGAAGATACAAAGGGGTGGGGACAGACTCCTTAAGGGGTAAAAGCTAGTGTGCTGGATAATGAAAGAGCACAACTGAGCATTTTCACCTAAGAACAAGCAGTATCATAACCACCAACCTCAAAATAACAAAACCCCAAATACACATGCACAAATAAAATAAATAATAATTAAAAAAAGAGAGAATGACAAAAAGCTTAAACTCAATTTTGTAAAAATAAAGTGTCTGTTAAATAATTATGATTTCATTATCGTTAAGGCTCTAATGAATCCTTGCACTGACAATCACAGCTCTAAGTGCCCTTCCATTCTCTACCCAGCCAATTTATACTGTCACCTCTTACTGTCTAAATCAGGCAATTTTTGAGTCAGATTCTATCTACAACCTTGTACTACAAAAGAGGATAAACAGTATGAACCAGATTTTGATACTCTTCATCCTGGGTGTTTTACTCCCTGAGCAAGCTACTGCTCAATATGAGTAAGGGCGGCATAATCTGTCCCTATTATACATAACAGGCAAACGGATGTACAGACAGTGTATAAAATCACCTCCGTAGTGGAGCATTTTCCTCGATGTCCTCCAAAGTCTCCAGAGAAGAGCGCTGGGAGATCAACCGACGCCTGAGGAGAAAAGAAATAACCACCACTGATTAAAAAAAAATAAAAATCAGAATTCTTGTTTCTTAAGGCAACATGCTGCACAGTTGAACTGAACCACATGTTTTTATATTAGACAGGTTTCATTCTGTTCAGTCCTACTTATCTTGGAGATCCACACTGATTTCTACCATAAGTAAACCATTTCATAAAAGCTTTTCTATCAAAACAAAAATTGAATCTTTATGTTGCCAACCACTGATTTCATGCCACAGCACTCTCCCCAGTTTATACCCAAACTTGCTTTTTGCTTTCCAGTTTCAATATCTACATAAGGACAGCATCTCATCTATTTTGTTGCAGATGGTGTAGACCTATATCCATATCACCATGAACCAAACCTGATTTCCTATCATTCACATTGCTCTAAGGAATGCATTTCATTATACTTCTCTTCACACTCCGCTCCCTCCAAACACTATTTTCCTCCAGTTTTCACACATGAATGGGCAATTATTGTCCCCTGGTGTCTCATTGCTGTTGGGGGTGGATCTAAATATATAGTTCAAAGATTGTAAAACTGGCAGTAGTGGGTGCTAAATAGCAGTTTAAAAATGAGCTCTCATTAATCTATCCTCTTCTGGTGTTGATTTTATGATGTTCTATACGTAGCAAGGAGGTTCTCTCTGTTGAGCCAGACACCCCTTTGATGAAATGCAGTTGTCAAGATCACATACATTGTTTCCTTTACTCTCAGGTTTTTTTTAACTATATTTTTATCATGAGAAGATTAAAATAAAGAAAAAATATCATGACCTAATGTTTAATAGGACAGGATTTACTCTACAGCACAGGTGAGAAGTGTTGTTTTTGTCAGAAGGAAAATAAGAGTGGGACAGGGAGTGCAGGGAAACCCCAATACTGTATTAAGGAGAGTGCTGCTGCACAGACATCAAGTTACTAGGGCCAACGAGGGCAGTGCTCTTTCCAAGCCTGCTGGATTGAGGTGCTGTGGAGAGGATGCAGGAGCAGTGCAGGGACTGGTATAATGTCAGTGGGAGGCAGGTTTTGAATGAGGGACAAAAATGGGGGGAGGGGGAGATGTGAAGACTGAGCTAAAGCACCCACTGCACAGCTCTGCCCCCTTCCTTTTCTCCCTACGTTTCTCTGACCTCCCTCTTTCTCCTAGCACAGGGAAGGAAGGGAATTCTGGGTCCTTCCCCTGAACAGGGAGCTCCTAGTGGAGCTGCCATGGGGAGAAACTGTTGAAGGATGGGAGCAGTTGTGGAGGAGGGCCCAGGTGGCACCACTTCTCTTCTCTCCTAAGTCACTGAAGGGAAGGTGCCCAACTCTCCGCCCCCTTGCCTCCCCCTCCTCCTCCCCCATGATGGTTCTGCTCCACCAGCACTTCTGAGCTCCCAGAGAGTAAAGGTCCCTTTGATGACAATGCCTTATTCATCAAGGGATCACTGAAAACCCAGTTTTTGGAAACCCAGTTCTTCATGAAAACTAGTCTTCCAACTGGGTTTTGAAAAAAAACCCATAGTGTTTGGATGATCCCTTACGCTAACGCTAACAATAGTCATCTCCTAGGATACGCTGGTCCCTCAGTAGCTGTGCCAGAACACAGATCAAAGGGGTAAAGGTTGGCAAGGTGGCAGAGCCCACCACTTTGCACCCTGCTAATCACCACACCCTCTGCCCTACTCCAACACCCTCAGCATCCCCCCCACACTGCTCTGCCCCCGCCCCCAATATTCCCTATCTTTAAACCCCCAAAAATCTGAAAATATTTATGAGTAGTTCATGAAGGCAGATACTGTGTATCAGGCAACCCCTTGATCAAATGACCTAGCGACTTGCTTTCCTTTGATCGCACTCAGTCCCATTGTTCGGGAAATAGCTGAAGATCATGAGTCATGATTACATTACTCTAACTGCTTACTAGAATCTTTCATCTTCTCTCTGTTTAATTAATGCTGAATTCCTTGACAACACTTTTCAATTAGAAATAGAGTCTGCATGCGGATGTTAGAGCACTTTAAAATATTGCTCTGAAATTGGAAATTTTGGGCATCCAAAAGGAGACCCAGGAGAAGGCTGGCAGAGAACACGCACAACACACATCAGTGAAAGCTGCCAGCTGAGCTGGAACTCAGTGCATGGATGCAGCTCAGGTTCAATGGCCAGAGCACATCACCTTGAGCCAGCCAATTACTGTGACAACAAAATGTGACACACAAATCATCTGCCAGCAAATCATCGTCTTGCGACAGAGCACTAGTCTTGCTGCACATACACATTTTACTCTCTTAGGTTCATTGGTTCTGGGTTGACCCACGGTGTAGCAGTCACTCTACCCTCAATAACTTTTAAAATACTGCTTCCCCAAAGGGGCAGTGGGTACTCTACACTAGCTAAAACAAATGCCAAGTGGGTGAGGATCAGAACAACAGCCTGAGCCCCATATGTGTGTGGGGGTGGGGGTGGGGGGGAGTTCTAAGAACCGGGTGACTTTATAAATACATAATTTTTAGGAGATCTGTATTTCGGGAATGCCTAGCTTAAATGACCCCAAATATGATCTAATCTTACCCTGCACCCCCTGAGGTACTGCAAGTTTCAAGACAATCTTGAGTACAATTTTAGAGTACTTAGCCAGCCAATTACTGTGACAACACATGAAAACAAAATAGGGCACCAAAAAAAGAGTCACAAAAAAGGGGGGTGAGGAAAAATCTAGCTTTCGTGCAATGTCACAGTTGATATTAAGCATGGCGAGCCGATTCAAACGCTCTTGTCCCATAGTTGAACGGTGATAGTTCTTTACCTGCTTCAACATGTCAGACAGGTTATTATCCTTATCACTGAATCAAAACTCAAGCACTCAAGGTATAATATAACAGGCTAAGCTGAAGACAAAGGGATGACATATATATAGTAAACACAGACACGGATACAGGCAAAGGGATAATGTCCAAAAATTTCAAACGTGTGTCCTCACGAAACTCACTGTACAAGATTGTCCTCACAAATTTTCACCTTGAATCGGGGCCTATAGACTACGAAAGCCTATGATGATGGCCAAGCTACCAAGCTAGGGCTCAACCAACCAACCAGTCACCTTTTTTAGCTACCATATGAAGATAATAATGAGGAATTCTCACACACAAATAATTCCTTAGTCAACTAGATGTAAAACTATAAAGACACTAAAATGTAACAATTCTCTACCTTTCAACACACACTTGATCCAGCACCAGCCACTAGTAGTGGTTTGTTTATATAATCAGCTGATCTGAGAGGACATGTTCATCACGGTCTAATCTTGTGCCATCAGAACCGATATATTTTTATTAGTATTTATGAACATATTAAACTATTTAATATGACAAAATCTATATCAGTTAACAAAAAAATTATGTCTTGTACCAAATCACATCTCTCATTTGCTTAAATTTGCAGCTCTAAGCTGAGAGTGTGTGTCACATTTTGGTCCGATAGGGATGCGCATAAAAACAAGTTGCGAAACTTACCAAATGCCAAAAAATTAACAAGTGTCTAAATTTGAGGCCCTCTTTGAGCTTGATTCCCAGGCCAAATGGCCCTCCTGGCCCCCGCTCTAATAGGCCCTGTGTCAGACTGAGCCATGATTTAACATCATATCATTAAACCGTACTTAAGACAAAGCAATAGACATGTCCATTTTCTTCCCACCGCTAGTGCTTTTTCACTTTGTGTTCTTGAGAATAAAAAGTTTGCAACTGAATTCTGTCCAGTGTGGAGGACTATTCCTACTGCTTTACCCTACTTGTGCAAATAAGTCGCTTCTGCTCATACTTGTCCTGGAATGCAGCTCCCTGCTGTTTGCAGTGCAGTGCATTTGTGTAATTTGCAGAGTAGTCTGAGAGATTAAAAGAAGTGAGCCAAACTATGAGCTACAGCAGTAACATTCTTTACATTTACAGCAGAATATTATGTATAACAAATGCTCAAGCAAAGAAATTCCAAGGATTATGGGTTCCCTAGCAGAATACTCCAGAATCTGAGCTTTCACTGAAGAAACGTAGTTTGTCTGGATGTGAAGGTAGCCTTGAGAAGATGTACTGCTTTGAGTCTGTAAGCAGACAGACTGAAACAATAGCACTGAGTGTGAATCTCCTCCAATTCATTAGGGGAAGGGGGTACTTTTGAAGCCTAATTATGATCACTTAAATGCCAACATGATAAGCCTTTTCACAACTGAATGTCACACTAGAAACACCAATTAAGGAACGTGTCTACTGTGAACGAACCCACATCCTGTGTTGCACAAACATTATAAAAGGACTTTTTTTAGGAATAAAGCTTTTGAAACGGTAAACTATAGAAATAATGCTGAAAGTGGGGTAAATAAAGTCAAATTCCATTTGACAAAGCCTTTCTAATCACCTGTACTTATGTTTTTTAATGTTGATTTCTAATATTAGAACTTTCTTCCTCTGAGTTCTCACACTTAGAGCTTATTTGTACAAACTAAAAAGATGTATTTTAAAACTTAACAGGTTGTTTTGGTGTTGGTTGACACACAAATGTGCATCAAAAATAATTTGTTTTCATTCAAACATTGTCATTTTGGTGCAAGACTGTATGCAGATACTTATTTGGGACTAAAAATGTTCTATTTCAAGAAAAATTTTAATAGGACACTTATTCTGAAGTAAGAATGGTCAAATGCACACCTGCCTAAAATGACAAGTGTGTGAATTAAACAGATTTAGTTATTTTGGTGCAAGTTTGGCCTGGTCTACACTACACCTTTAATTCGGATTTAGTGGCTTTAATTCGAATTAACTCTGGAACCGTCCACACAACGAAGCCATTTAATTCGAATTAAAGGGCCCTTTAATTCGATTTCTGTACTCCACCCCGACGAGCGGAGTAGCGCCAAAATCGAATTTGTCAATTCGAATTAGCGTTAGTGTGGCCGCAATTCGATGTTATTGGCCTCCAGGAGCTATCCCACAGTGCACCATTGTGACCGCTCTGGCCAGCAATCTGAACTCGCATGCACTGGCCAGGTGGACAGGAAAAGCCCCGGGAACATTTGAATTTCATTTCCTGTTTGCACAGCGTGGAGAGCACAGGTGACCACAGAGAGCTCATCAGCACAGGTAACCATGCAGGCTGATAATCGAAAAAGAGCACCAGCATGGACCGTACAGGAGGTACTGGATTTGATCTCTATATGGGGAGAGGATTCAGTGCTAGCTGAACTGCGTTCGAAAAGACGAAATGCCAAAACTTATGAAAAAATTTCCAAGGGCATGATGGAGAGAGGCCACAATAGGGACACAGATCAGTGCCGCGTGAAAGTCAAGGAGCTCAGACAAGCCTATCAAAAAGCAAAGGAGGCAAACGGTCGCTCCGGGTCAGAGCCGCGGACATGCCGCTTCTACGCTGAGCTAAATGCATTTCTAGGGGGGGCCGCCACCACTACCCCACCTCTGACTGTGGATTCCGAGCTGGGGATAATCTCATCAGGGACACCTGATGATTCCGCGGAAGGGGAAGAGGAGGAGGAGGAGGACGAGCTGGCAGAGAGCACCCAGCTCTCCGTTCTCCCCAACAGCCAGGAACTGTTTCTCACCCTGACTGAAGTACCCTCCCAAGCCTCCCAAGCCAGCACCCAAGACCATGACCCCATGGAAGGGACCTCAGGTGAGTTTACCTTTTAAAATATAAAACATGGTTTAAAAGCAAGCATTTTTAATGATTAATTTGCCCTGAGCACTTGGGATGCATTCGCAGCCAGTACAGCTACTGGAAAAGTCTGTTAACATGTCTGGGGATGGAGCGGAAATCCTCCAGGGACATCTCCATGAAGCTCTCCTGGAGGTACTCCAAAAGCCTTGCCACAAGGTTTCTGGGCAGTGCAGCCTTATTCCGTCCTCCATGGTAGGACACTTGACCACGCCATGCTAGTAGCAAGTAATCTGGTATCATTGCCTGACAGAGCCTGGCAGCGTATGGTCCCGGTGTTTGCTGGCATTCAAGCAACATCCGTTCTTTATCTTGCTGTGTAATCCTCAGGAGAGTGATATCGCTTAGGGTAACCTGGTTGAAATAAGGGAATTTAATTAAGGGGACTGAGGTGGCCGTTCCTACTGGGCTGTTTGCCTGTGGCTGAAAAGAAATCCTTCCCTGCATTTAGCCAAGTGCAAGGGGGGGGGGGAGGATTGGCCCAGAGCTTTTCGCGTTTTGCTAGCAGGGATCTTCCCTGATACCAGCCAGGCGGTGGGGGGAGGGATAAAGCACTCATCCCAGAGAATTCATGGCGGGGGGGGGGGGGTGTTAGTTTGGTTCCTGCAGGGATGTTCCCTGATACCAGCCACGCGGTGGGGGGAGGGATAAAGCACTCATCCCAGAGAATTCATGGCGGGTGGGGGGGGGGGGTGTTAGTTTGGTTCCTGCAGGGATCTTCCCTGATACCAGCCACGCGGTGGGGGGAGGGATAAAGCACTCATCCCAGAGAATTCATGGCGGGTGGGGGGGGGGGGGGTGTTAGTTTGGTTCCTGCAGGGATCTTCCCTGATACCAGCCAGGCGGTGGGGGGAGGGATAAAGCACTCATCCCAGAGAATTGGATGGGGGGGGGGGGTGTTAACCTTCAGCAGCAGAAAACAAGCTAACAGGAAAACTGCAGCACAACGGACTTTGCTTGGTATGTGGGAAAGCAGGGCGCAGAAGCCTAAAGACAGTGGCTTACCATGGCAGCATGCAAGGTGAATTCTGTTGCCCCGACCTGCGTCTGTGATCTCTAGCAGCAAAGCCACAGGCACTCAATATTAAGAGGCAAAATGCGACCTTGCACAGAAATCACATGTGCTATGTAATGTGAATAGTATACACCGTGAAAGAGTATAAGCATTGTTCTGAAAAATGTATCTTTTAAAAAAATTCTCTCCTTTTTTCACTCCCTCCAGCAGGTGCAAATGTTTCAAGCCTCCCTCCTCCTTCCCGAAGGCTATCCCAGATAAGGCGTCGTAAAAAAAAAACGAGAGAAGAGATGTTTTCCGAAATCATGCAATCCACCAGGAATGAAAGAGCTCATCTGAATGAGTGGAAGGAGACGGTTTGCAAGTATAGGAAAGAAGCCAGTGACCGTGAGGACAGGAGGGACCAACGTGAGGACATGAGGGACCAACGTGAGGACATGAGGGACCAACGTGAGGACAGAAGGGACCAACGTGAGGAGAGGAGAGACGCTCGAGATGAGAGGTGGCGGCAGGAAGATCAGAGGAGTCGGGAAGCAACGCTGGGGCTGCTGCGTGAGCAAACAGACATGCTCCGGCGTCTGGTGGAGCTTCAGGAACGGCTGCTGGAGAACCGAGTGCCGCTACAGCCCCTGTATAACCCCCCTACCTCCTCACCATGTTCCATAGCCTCCACACCCAGACGTGTAAGAACACGGGGGGGGAGGCTCCGTACACCCTCCCATTCCACCCCAGTGGACAGCCCAAGCAAAAGGCTGCCATTTTTTTAACCTTTTTTTACTGGGCTTTTCCTTCCCGCTGATCCTCCTCCCAAACCCCACTCAGGTTCTGTGCCGCTACAGCCCCTGTATAACCCCCCTACCTCCTCACCATTTTCCATAGCCTCCCCACCCAGATGTGTAAGAACACGGGGGGGGAGGCTCCGTACACCCTCCCATTCCACCCCAGTGGACAGCCCAAGCAAAAGGCTGCCATTTTCTTAACCTTTTTTTACTGGGCTTTTCCTTCCCGCTGATCCTCCTCCCAAACCCCACTCAGGTTCTCTCCCTCTTTCTATAATCAATTCATAAAGAATAAATGATTTTTAAACAATGGTGACTTTATTTCCTTTGAAAGCAAGCTGGGGGAAGGGGGAGGGTGGGTTCCTTACAGAGAATGAGTCAATAAAGGGGGCGGGTTTTCAGGAAGGATAAACAAACATAAATTTCACACTGTAGCCTGGCCAGTCATGAAACTGGTTTTCAAAGCTTCCCTAATGCGCAGCGCTTCATCGTGTGCTCTTCTAATCGCCCTGGTGTCTGGCTGCGAGTAATCAGCAGCCAGGCGATTTGCCTCAGCCTCCCACCCTGCCATAAAGGTCTCCCCCTTGCTCTCACAGAGATTGTGAAGCACACAGCAAGCAGTAATAACAATGGGGATATTGGTTTGGCTGAGGTCTGAGCGAGTCAATAAGGATCGCCAGCGACCTTTTAAACGGCCAAATGCACATTCTACCACCATTCTGCACTTGCTCAGCCTGTAGTTGAACAACTCCTGACTCCTGTCCAGGCTGCCTGTGTATGGCTTCATGAGCCATGGCATTAAGGGGTAGGCTGGGTCCCCAAGAATAACAATTGGCATTTCAACATCCCCCACGGTTATTTTCTGGTCCGGAAAGTAAGTCCCTTGCTGCAGCCGTTTAAACAGATTGGTGTTCCTGAAGACGCGAGCGTCATGAACCCTTCCCGGCCAGCCCACATGGATGTTGGTGAAACGTCCCTTGTGATCCACAAGTGCTTGCAGCACCATTGAGAAGTACCCCTTGCGGTTTATGTACTGGGTACCCTGGTGCTCCGGTGCCAAGATAGGAATATGGGTTCCATCTATTGCCCCACCACAGTTAGGGAATCCCATTGCAGCAAAGCCATCCACTATGACCTGCACATTTCCCAGAGTCACTACCTTTCGTAGCAGCACCTCCGTGATTGCTTTGGCTACTTGCATCACAGCAGCCCCCACAGTAGATTTGCCCACTCCAAATTGATTCCCGACTGACCGGTAGCTGTCTGGCGTTGCAAGCTTCCACAGGGCTATCGCCACTCGCTTCTCAACTGTGAGGGCTGCTCTCATCTTGGTATTCTGGCGCTTCAGGGCAGGGGAAAGCAAGTCACAAAGTTCCATGAAAGTGCCCTTACGCATGCGAAAGTTTCTCAGCCACTGGGAATCGTCCCACACCTGCAACACTATGCGGTCCCACCAGTCTGTGCTTGTTTCCCGGGCCCAGAATCGGCGTTCAAAGCCTATAACCTGGCCCATTAACATCATAATCTCCAAAGCACCGGGGCCCGCGGTCTCAGAGAATTCTGTGTCCGTGTCCATGTCCTCATCACGCTGGTCGCTGCGCTGCAATCGCCGCCTCCTCCTCCTCCTCGCCTCTTTTTTCTGGTCCTGTGTAAGCATAAACTCCACGAGAAAGCGCGAGGTGTTTATAATGTTCAAGACTGCGTTCTGGAGCACAACGGGATCCATGCTTGATGCAGAATGGAGTCTGCAGAGTTCACTCAGGAAAAAAGGCGCGAAATGGTTGTCTGCCGTTGCTTTCAGGGAGGGAGGGGGAGGCTGTACCCAGAACTACCTGCGACAATGTTTTTTGCCCCATCATGCACTGGGGTCTCAACCCAGAATTCCAAGGGGGGTGGAGACTGCGGGAACTATGGGATAGCTATGTAAAAGCTACCCACAATGCAACGCTCTGGAAATCGATGCTACTATGGTAGCTTGGACGCACACCACCGAATTAATGGTGCCTAGTGTGGCCGAATACATTCGAATTTATAAAATCGGTTTCCTAAATTCGAATTATATAAATTCGAATTAATCCTGTAGTGTAGACATACCCTTTGTGTGTAGACCAGCCTTTAGTTAACATGGTTTAAAATTAGTATAGGTTCACCTCTGCTGGCAAACTCATGCTAAAATATGACTTGCTCTGTCTAAAACTTGCGTATTAAAATACATTAGTTAAAATGTTAAAGGGTTTCTTGACTAGGAAAATTGGTCGAGTTTAGTTCTGGTTTAGCTAACATATGCTAGCTAAGCCTGACCTAAACTCAGTCATTTGCTCTAATGTAGCTGCAAGGTAACACATTCGCTCGATTTAGCTGGCCAAATTTCTCCCATAGAAATATGCTGCTGTGTAGATGGGGCCTAAGTAAATATTGCCATTTGTAGTTGAGTGGACCATATTCACTTGCCTGGAATTAAGGGTTTCATATCCATTTTTGAAGGAGGATAACTTCATAGTTCTGAAATCCAGACCTTGTTATAATGTTGCTGCCCAGAATCCCATTTAAGCAGAAAGTGCTGATATCCAGCCTATTGATTTTTGCCACATGGCAGCAATTTCCCTTAAACATTTGTCTGAAACAATCTTCTTTGCTACCTATTCCCTCTCAGCTCATTACATCAGCCTACAAATGACAAATATGGATTAAGAATGGGCTAAATGATAGGTCTTAAAATGGAACTGTAAATGGGGACTCATCATCAAGTGGGTATGTTTCCTGTGGAGTCCCACAGGAATCAGTTTTGGCCAGAGCTATTTAACATTTTTATCAATGACCTGGAAAAAAACATAAAATTATCACTGATAAAGTTTGCTGATGACACAAAAATTGAGGGACTGTAAATAATGAAAAAGCAGGTCACTGATTCAGAAGAATCTGGATCACTTGGTAAGCTAGGCTAGGGTTACCATACGTCCGGATTTTCCCGGACATGTCCGGCTTTTTGGTCCTCAAATCCCCGTCCGGGAGGAATTTCCAAAAAGCGGGACATGTCCGGGAAAATAGGGAGGCATGGTAAGGGGACCGCCTCCTCCTCGGGCTCCAACTTTCCCGGCTCCCGCCTCTCTTCCCAGCGCAGCAGCCGCCGGAGCCCGGGAGGAGGCGGCTGCGAGCTCGGATGCCGCCGCTGGCCGGCGCCGCTCGGCCGGAACCGGGGCCCGAGCCGAGCCGGGCCGGAGCTGCTGGGACCAGAGCTGGGGGTGCTCGGCCACCGGCCAGCGGCCGGGGCTGGGCCGGAGCCGCTTGGCCGGAACTGGGGCCCGAGCCGAGCCGGGCCCGCTGGGACCGGGGTTGGGGGTGCTCGGCCGCCGCCGCTCAGCCAGGGCTGGGTCCGGGCTGGAGCCGCTCGGCCGGGGCCGGTGGGGTTGGGGGTGCTCGGCCGGCGGCCGGGCCGGAGCCATTCGGCCAGAACCGGAGCCCGAGCCGAGCCGGGCTGGAGCGACCAGGGCCGGGGCCGGTGCCCGAGCCGAGCTGGAGTCGCTAGGGCCGGGGCCGGGGGTGCTCGGCCGGGGGTGGGGAAGGGGTGGAGTTGGGGTGGGGCCGGAGCCCCTTGGAATGTCCTCTTCTTCCAGGACTGCAATATGGTAACCCTAAGCTAGGTGCAAGCAAAAGTATGCATTTTAATACAGCTAAATATAAATGTATACATCTAGGAACAAAGAACATAGACCACGCTTACAGGACGGGAGACTATATCCTCAGAAGCAGTGAGTCTGAAAAAGATTTGGGGATCATGGTGGATAATCAGCTGAACATGAACTCAGTGTGATGCTGTGGCCAAACGAGCTAATGCAATCCTGGGATGCATAAACAAGGGAATCTCAAGTAGGAGCATGGAGGTGATTTTACTTCTGTAGTTGGCACTGGTGTGACTGCTGCTGGAATACTGTGTCAAGTTCTGGTGGCCACAGTTCATGAAGATGTTGATAAATTAGGGCTAGTCTACACTGGAAACGTTAAAGCGCTGCCACTATAGTCGCGGCAGACCTCTCTCCCAGCGCTCTAAAAAAAATCCACCTCCACGAGGGGCGTGGCTCCCAGCGCTGGTGCACTGTCTATACTGGCGCTTTACAGTGCTGAAACTTGCTGCGTGCAGGGGGGGTGATTTTTCACACCCGAGTGAGAAGGTTGCAGTGCTGTAAAGTGCCAGTGTAGACAAGCCCTTCGAGAAGATTCAGAGAAGAGCCCCGAGAATGATGAAAGGATTAGAAAACATGTTTGATTGTGATAGACTGAGCTTGCTGAATCTATTTAATTTAACAAAGAGAAGGTTAAGGGATGACTTGATTACGGTCTATAGGTATCTATATAGGGACAAATATTTAATAACGGGCTCTTCAATCTTGCAGAGAAAGGTATAACATGATCCAATGGCTGGAAGTTGAAGCTAGACAAATTCAGACTGAAAATAAGGTGTAAGTTTTTGACAGAGAGGGCAATTAGCTATTGGAACAATTTACCAAGGGTTGTGGTGGATTCTCCATCACTGACAATTTTTAAATCTAGACTGGATGATTTTTTTAAATGATATGTTCTAGGAATTATTTTGGGGGGAGTTTTATGGCCTTTGTTATATAGGCGGTCAGAGTAGATCAGGGGTTCTCAAACTTCATTGCACCGCGACCCCCTTCTGACAACAAAAATTATGATCCCAGGAGGTGGGACTGAAGCCTGAGCCCACCAAAGCCCCACTGCCCCGGGGAGGGAGGGGGGCAAAGCCTAAGGGCTTTAGCCCCAGGCAGGGGGCCTGTAACCTGAGCCCTGCCGTCCAGGGCTGAAGCCCTCGGGCTTTGGCCTTGGCCCCAGGCGGTGGGGCTCAGGCTTCGGCCTGCATCCCAGGCCCCAGCAAGTCTAAGCCAGCCCTGGCGACCCCATTAAAACGGGGTCACAACCCACTTTGGGATCCCAACCCACAGTTTGAGAACCGTTGGACTAGATGATGGTCCCTTCCGGCCTTGGAATCTATAAATCTATGGAGAGTCCTGTGGCACCTTTAAGACTAACAGATGTATTGGAGCATAAGCTTTCATGGGTGAATACCCACTTCGTCAGACGCATGCCCTGACGAAGTGGATATTCACCCATGAAAGCTTATGCTCCAATACATCTGTTAGTCTTAAAGGTGCCACAGGACTCTGTTGCTTTTTACAGATCCAGACTAACACGGCTACCCCTCTGATACTATAAATCTATGAGCATACTAAATCTGGGCAAGACACTAAAAAGTTGTTTGGTTGGCCAATGTTTTAAATTGTCATTTTTAAAATTGCTCATGGCCCCATTTGCACTCTGGATGAATCAGTGACTAGCTGCCTGATTCCACATAAAGATGTTTAAACCAAAAATATCTTGTCTATTGTCCCCACCCAAAACATGGTTAGTTCTTTAAAAAAAAAAAGGAGTTATTAAGTTTATTGTTCAATAACTAAAACAAATATAAACATGTACATGAAGGGAGCAAATCAGTTACAAAAAAAAAAAAGAGCCATATTCTGCTCACAACTCCCAGTAAAGTCAATTTCTCACTCTACTTGAAAAGGCTAATGTGAGTACATTGCATGAACTGATTCATTAAACAATTTACCATTCTCAGAAAAATAGCTGAGTAGTCAATTGCTGCAATATACACAGATCAATTAAGTCAATCAGATGTACAAGTAAACCTTAAGAAGCAACACTAGAGATGTCATTGGGCCATGAAGTTCAGATCTGAACTAAGAGATAAGAATGGCAAATGTTGCTCTAAAGAAGAAAAATTCCACTCTCTTGGTTTCTAGCCCAGCTACAAAACAAAATTAATATATGTGGGGATGTAACAGAAGTATAGATTCTGCACAAGTTGGTGGTGAAGACCACACTCACTACGGGTGTGATCCTACACCTGCTGAAGTTAATGGTGCAGCTCTCATTGACTTCAAAGGAGCATGATCAGACACTAGGGTTTTTTTTTTAAAACCGGTATCAGAGGAGCTTACAAAAGGTGCAGGTACAGCTCCTCCAGAATCCATGATTAATGCATCTTAACCCAAACCAACAGCTATATATGAATTGGGGGAAAAAGGCTGGACTTCGTATGAACAAATATGTATATAATTTGTTATTCATAAAATTATCCTTGTCTGGGGTGTTCACTGCTACTGAAATCCCACCATAGGTACAACAGCCATAGCCGAGCTGCAGGTATCCCAATAAGCAAGTATTCAAATGATTAACAATGACAAAAAAAATGGTCAAGGGTCAAGAAATCATGTCAATTTGAGATTGTCTTAGTTCAGGTGTCCAATATGTTCATCTCATTTCTGCAGTGACCAGAACCAATATGAAAGAACAAGTGCCAGAGAAGCAGCAGGGTTAGACTGTCAGGGCTGTTTACTGTTTATACCAGAGTTTAAAATATTGTAGCTTGGGACTATTAGAGGTACCAAAATAGCCTGATTTCCTGGGAGACATGGCAGGTTTGATTTAAATTTACCCTCTGCTGTGAGTACTCAAAAAGTCACTGAAGAGGTGTTCTCAATTGAAGAAGGCTGACTTGGACATTAACACTAGATGAACACTTTTAGCTCCTAGGATTTTGAAGAACGGAAGAAGAGCCATTAAACAACACTATCAACATGTAAGGATGTTTCACAAAATCCAGGTATCTGCATCATTATATAATAGAAGGTCGTTTTTGGTCTCTGCTCATCTAACATTACAGAAAGAGAAATATAGGAAAACAAATCCTGAATAAGCTTCTGGAAAAAAGGAGAATTGTCCGGAGGCACCCAAAGTGATAGGAAGGACCAGGACAGGCTGATGCAAGAGCTGTAATTAATTATATGTAATAAAAACTACAAAGAGCTGCCTTCTCTGTAAAGCCTGGAAAGAAATCCAACGCATGATTCAGATCTTTAAAACTGTTTAATAGTTTTGGAATGCAGCTGCAGTTGAGCGCTTAAAAAAACCAAAAACCTTCAGCATATTTTGAAAAATACATCAATTGTTTTGTTAATTAAGAAACAGTAATTCAAACCGCATAATACAAAAAAGGATGCTCTGAAAGATAACTCCGCTTAATAGCTACCTCTGTGCAGGATGAAATTATGGTTTGGAACATGACTTTTTCACAGGGCATTAAGGAGGTCTCATTGATATTCTGATTCAAGAGAAAGTAGTTATCCGACTGTGGTGGTGAATGCCCAACATTGACTCAACAACCTGTTCCCGTTGAGGCACGCATTGCGAAACTAGATTAGCCTAACTGTCTGTAGACTAAAGTCTGGAGATGATTTCAACAGTGCGATTTCCTGTTTGGTCTCCACTATCTCCTCCAGGGCAAGTTTTTGAGACTTTCCAGTTTAAAAGAAGAGGGTGGGAAACAGCTGAGACAGAACTAACCTCAGCCCCCGGTTATAAGAATGCTTCTCCCAGTTGGGACCTTCCCAAACATTCTCCCTGCTTGAGCCTGCCACCTCACCTACTTTGCAATCCAAACCATTTTCTCCTTCTCTAGCCCTCATCCTCTTCCAGTGTTGAACGGCTAGACACAAGCTTTGAAGTGGCTCACAAAATTCTACCATAGTTACCCATAATGCACTGAACCCATTCATGTACAGTATGTGAGCATACTAAACACATATATATTAGACATAAAAGATTTTAATAAATGGAGGGAAGACCTAGTAGAATTTGTTGGCTGTATCAAGAGTTTGTCTGATATAGATATAAAATACACAAATACAGTGCAAGAAAAGAAATACAGAAAAGAAGGAATGCAAAAAAAAACCCCAAAGCCAAAACAAAAAACAACCCCCCAAACCAACCAAACGAAAGACACTATTAAATACAACACTAGATGAACATATGTGAAATGTCAAAACATTACAATAATTAAATTGTACCACAAGTTCCCCCAGTTAACTAGAATCATCTGTGTCTGATAGATGGATCAGAGGCTGTGTCTACACTATGGAGACTATATTGGCATAGCCCTGTAGCGTAGACTCGGCCTACAGAGACGGATGGGGGTTTTCTGTCGGTGTAGGCACACCACCTCCCTGAATGAAGTTAGTTATGTCGACAGAAGCACTCTTTTGTCAATATCATTCTGTCTACTGTGGGGGTTTGGTTGGCATAGCTATTATCAGTCAGGGGTGTGATTTTTTTTTCCCCACACAGAAGTAGCTATGTCAGTCTAACTTAAGGGTAAATCAACCATGATTCTTCTCGAATTTGCACACGGGTAAATCAGGAGTAACTCCACTGAAGTCAGTGGAAGCAGACTCTGTTTATTACACACACAGAGTACATAAACGGTTCTGGTAAACAGAAGAGAGATATGGTAGAATTGTGTGAGATGCTCAAAACAGTACTGGCCTCTTCTGCTCATCAGTTCAGCCTCAGACATGTTGAAAGAAGTGTGGTTCTGGGTCCAAGTGGGATAAAAAAAAAAAGTGTGTTTGAAGCGGGAGGTCTGGGAGGAAGTTTCTCACTGGGTAAGATGGGGTCCTGCAGCTCTGGTGGAAGGGAAACCCAAAATGTTGTTGGGTTTGGGGCCTAGTTTGTCTTTATCTTCCCTAGCCGCTGCGTGAAGCCTGTTGTTTTTTCTCTGCAGGCAGTAGCCTCTGTTACCCATCCGCCTACTGCTGACCATGACCCAACTGTAATAAGACATATAACAGCACTCGCTAGGGATAGGGTTTCAGTACAAGAGGCTAGAGGTTCAAAAAATGTCCCTCAACCCCCTAAAATGTATATCACACATTACATACAGTTGGTCATTTATTCAGCCAAAAGCATTTTTGATTCACTTCTACAAATTATTTTATTTTACTGTCTGTTGAATAATTTAAACAGGACTGTAAGAAGGCAGTACCACTGGAGCACCTTTCTCTTGCATGCTGCAACATGACATGCCTGTCTCAGTTTCCCTGCTTCAGAGTCCCCAGAAATAGTCCATTACGTCTTTCTGAATCTCTCTCTCTCTCTCTCTCTCTCTCTCTCTCTCTCACTCACTCACTTGCAGGGTTAATTTATTACCAAAGTCCTGTGCACATAAATCAAAACAAATCTCCCACAATCATAGGCCAGAATTACCCAGCATTGTCCAAACAATACATGCAACACACCAAGTACAGCTCCAGCTACTCTCATCACCCCCCAGCTCTCCAGGAAAGCTCCAAGAACTCTTGCCATGCCTCACTTCCAGACTTCAGCTCTCTCTGACCCTCTGGCTTCAGTTCTCCAGCCATCTCCCTCAGCTGCTCTCACCCTTCAGCCCTCTCTAGCTTTCTCTGGCCATGGTTCTCTGGCTCAGGAAGATCAGGAGACCAGCCCTTCTACTGGCTCCCTGATAATCCCTCCTTCTTTCCAGCGAGGGCCTGCAGCGAGCTTTCTACTTACTTCAGCTTTCCCTGGAGACCCTATCCGGTCTCTTGACTCCCAGACAGCTCTCACCTGCCCTTTTCCTGACTGAATCTCCTTGACTCACTGGGTCTTTCCAACACACTAGTCTCCTCTTCCCTCAGATCCTCCCTTCCCATATCCAGGGTACTGCCCTGCCCTCTTAATTGGCCAAAGTGGAAGCACCTGTTCTGGCACAGGAGCGCTGGACCTGCTTCTTTTACTGGGGTTGGCCAGCCACCTTGTGACAGGGACTAAATAAAAAGCCACTGGTTTATGTACCCTTTGCTAGTTCTTCAGGAACTAGTAGGCAAGGCTTTTGTACAAAGATACATTTTAGATTGCTCAAGACATTAACGTGGCTGGCTTTTTCAGAACAGCCATTACTACAAAACATGCAGCATCTTATAATAAGACATCACTGTGCAGACGTCAAAGACATTCAAAGCTAGCAAAAGGAGCAAAACCACATGATATATCATTTGTCCTATAAACACCATTGCTATTTCCAAAACAATAGCTTTGTAAAGGATATACAAATCCCTCATCTTTATTTCCTTTTTATATGGTCTATGTTTTACTAGAATAGCCTTTCTCAGTGCAAAATCAAACCAATTTCCCCTGTGCCATATCTGCTTGTTAATCATTATCTGTTCTACTAGGATGAGAATTTATGTTATTCAGAAGTTGCACTATAACCTAAGAGCCAGATTCTGAGAACCCCTTCTAAGAACAGCAGCTGAACTGAAATCAGTGGAACTATTTGTTTAAGTAAGAGTTTGTAGGATTGGGTTCTAAGACACCAAAGTAGGTAGAGGCAACTTTGAAATACATACCTCAGTATGATTACGCTTATGCCAAAATTAAAGAAATGAATGGCAGAATAGAATTAAGAGTTAAGGTCTCATGTGACAGAAATTCAGATGTTAAGGTAAAGAAATGCACAGTTAAGAAAGACAAACAACCTTAACTCTGCCCTGTAGTAATGCCTAACTTTATGATTAGGGAATTTTAGTGTTTGTGGTCCAGATTAATTGAAACTGATTTGATAAACACATTAAAAACAATTTGCATGTTCCTTTACTACGGGATAGAGTTACAGTTTTTGGGTACCTTTCTTGAGCATTTCCATTTCATAACAAATTTCTTTAAAGTGTATCTTAATTCTGAATTCCCTGGTTTGGGAAAAATGAATAAATCCCTGTAATGTTTTTTATCCTTAAATTACTGACACATTCTCTCAATTTTAAGTCCACTTTAATGTAGCTTTTTTGTCTTGGAATTTTCTTATTTTTTTTTTAAATCTTAAAATTTTCATACATGAACACTAAAAGAGAGACCCAAAAAGAATGCTACCAAGTGATATTTCGAACGATACAAAGATATATAGTTATAATCTTCAACCACTTTTAAGTAGGCATATTCACCAGTATACCAGAGCAAAGGAAAGCAGCCAGAGCACACAGGCAAAGGAGACTGGGTTTACAGCTGTTCTACATCATCAGAGCAGCACAAATCAGAGGATACTGGCAAATTTGGCCTTTAATATACAATTGATATATTGCTTTGAAGGGTTGCGTTAGGTCTGACGCAATGTAAAAGGGGGACAGGGAGAACCCAGTGCCAAAGGCCCAATGTCTATGTACTTTGATGGCAACCCCTGCATCAGTCTTCCTCGGCAGTGCTACCTTTGTGTGCTGTCTACCTGAGACAGCAGAGCCATAGGGAGCACATCTTGCACTGATGCCCAAATATAGCATGCAGTCATGAAACCCCAGCAGTGACAACTGGCCAAGTAGTCTACCACTGAGAACTCTTGATACATGTTTGGTCTTCCTTATACCAGTTGTTACAACCAATAGAACTGTTGCATGCAAATTAGCTATAGAGGAAGCGTGATTACTGGTAACTCAACCAATCATGTCAGAACTGTACTATTTAAGAGTTACCTGAGTTGCTGACCTGACCCTGTCGCCTATGAAATACCAAAAAAATTAGATAAAACTATGATTTATAGCTTAATTACAACCTAATTTCTTCAAGTATAGCCTATGCACAAGACTTCAATTAATGTTAAGTACATGGAAAGTTTGAAGAGCCTCAGTTATTCTATAGTTATGATCATTTGGAAAAAAAGAAACGACTGATATGGATGCTAAATTTCTTAAAGAATACAGTTTTTTTATTAATTTTAATTAATTAATTTAAAGCAATACAGATTTACTTGTAAATGCTCAGAAAAATAATTCTTTACTCAAAGAGTAAGTGCTGTAAATTTGGGGAGCATATGCTGTATTTTTCAAACAAAACGAAGAGCTTGAAAGGGGAAATTCTGTTTTACTTTTGAATATCCATTCTAGGACTCTTCATGTCAGGCAGACTTCACATGGAGCGTTCCTCGTCTCCATGATGAATGGAGGCAGATCAGATCTTTGCTCAGAGCCTGGGTTTAGGACTGTCCCTCAGGAAGGCCTCTCCAGAAAGATGCTTATTCTGAGGTTTTCAGTGCACTATTCTTTTTCTGAACTTGACTTCATTGTGAAGAAATGATAGGCTTCCTGTTTGCATTAGTTTAACAGCAAGCTAGGCTGTGGTGCAATTTATTTGTTGGTAACTGCTGGCCAAAACTTAAAACTGGACTGCAGCAGCCCTCTGTAGTGTATCAGTGAGCAGTAACTCCAATGATGTCAATGGAATGACATTACTGTAAGTCAGAGAAGAATCAAAGCCCTGAGACAGTCTAGCATTTATATAAACACCAGCTTGGCTATACTGATGAAAGGAATGCTTGTAATACACTTGCTGCTATTCATGAAATCAAAACAAAAGCTATGGAGGTACCCAGTACAGTGACAAACATTTTTAGTATGCCTCAAAACACATTAAGGCAATTTTGGAGGGGGAGGAGCTAATTTTCACATGTAAGTAAAGGTGGATTTAAAAAAAATCAAATACAGATCATATTTCTTGCCAAATTATAATAATTTTTAAGTAGGTAAAACTCAGGACTAAACTATGTAAGTCCACACAGCTGAAAGTTGCACTCCATATTATCTTTTCCCAAAGTAACTCTGGGATTTCATAAGAAACCGTATATAGTTAGATACAAATAACCTTAAATAATTCATATATATGGAGTTTAACAGTTTTCACAAGTAAAAAAGAAAAGCCAATAAACATGCCAGTAACAGCAGAATTGATCCATCTAAAACTTCCAGAAATACTCTGAAAGAAACCAATAGCTTACTTACACTGAAAAACAATTTAGTTAGCATGCACCAGTGTAAACAAACATTCAAAGCTGTAACAGCAAAAGACGATGTTACTTTTATCTGATCTCTCAAACAGCCCCAACATCAACTTTCCAGTATAGATTACCTGATCAATTGTCAACTAAGTTTTAAACCTAGGAGAAAAATGAAGTTAAATCACATTCATTTCTCCCAAAAACTTTTGATGACTGCTTCATATTTAAATTGGTCTCTAAAATAACACAATGGAATTCTTGTTACTAGCATCCTAATGCCACAATGTGATTTTAAGGCTAGTCACCTGTTTCATAACTATAATTGAAAAGGAACTAATCCAGACACATACATAGATGTGATGGGGCATACCTGCCCTGCACTGGACAGGAAGAGGTTAACCCCATACTTTGGGCTAAGGAAGCCATGCCACTTGCCCCTCCCGCCCTGCTGGGAATGCTCCAACTGGAACCACAGTATAAAAAGGAACAGCGCCGCTCACTCAGGGCTGACCATGGGGAGAGAGGATGTGTGTTGCAGGCTCCTGTCTGGGAGCTATTAGAGCCCCAGACCACAGAGGCCAGGCAGGCTGAGACCCAGCTGTCTGTGGAGGCCCATAAGGGGAAAGAGTTGCTGGGAACTTTATCTGCTGACCACCCTGGAGAACCAGAGGACCTGTGGACTATGGAGCAGGAAGATAGGGTAGGCAGTAGCCCAGGGGAAATCAGACCTTGATCTGATTGTGGAGCTGAGAATGGAGTGTGTGTGTGTTTTGGAAGGATCCCAACTGACCCAGTGGTGGATACATGTTCTGGTGATAGTCCCCTGGGCTGGGACCTGGTGGAGTAGGGAGGGCCTGGCTGCCAACCCACCCCTAGGTGATGACTCACCACCTTCTTGGCCACTGGGACAGGCCACTCTGTGCTGAGGGGTAGCCTTGCTGGTTCTGGCCACTGGGACAGCCCCCCCCCCCACCCTGGACTCTGGCCATTGGGCCATGCTGCCCTGACCTACAGAGCTACCTCATTGATGGGGGCCACTAGGCCATGCTGCCCTGAATCTAAGGACAGCTCTACTGTTTCTGACCATTCGGTCATGCTGCACTGAGAAGAGTGGTTATTTGGACTTGGCTGTGGGGCCATAACATCCTAAGGGGTGATAGCCTATTGTTGCAAGGCAAATATACCCCATCTAGCAAAATAATGGGAAAATACAAGACCAGATCATGGAGTGCAGTTGAACTAGCTAGGTTTTGTTATGGTCTTCTACACAAGGATGAACTTTACCCCCTAATTCTCTATTTGGAATACACTAAGGTCTAGCAAACAGAGAGCCCTATAATGTTACTTATCAGAGTATAACAGCAGTTTAAAATTATGGATGGAATTACTGGTGTAGGAAATATAAATGATTTGGGGGGGGGGGGGGGGGAAATGTGTGAGAAAAGCAAATTACCCAAAACATATGTAGAAAAAAATCAAGTAACCCACAATTAGCAGGCTGATAAGGCTGCACAGAACTGACAACTACCTTAAAATAAAATGCACTTATTATAGGAGAGAGAAGCCATTTACCTCCATATTCCTTTTGGACTCTAGGAGTAAATAGAGATGTGCTCTTTCCACAAGCAATGAATTTGGTCCAGGTCTGACTTTTTTTTTTTTTTTTTTAAACCCACACTTCTAGAGTTTAATATTGTATAACAGAGCTGTGTCTTTGTATCCCCTGCAGATGTGTAATAAATATGGGGGGGAAGGGAATCCCTATTGTGATTATTGACAGACAAATGTAGCTCATGATCCTGCAAATTGCTTTCAGATGGACTTTTATTACCAGTGGGGCTTAGCACAGATGTAGGTGAAGCACTTGGCAGGATCGGGGCCATAGTCAGTCACTTTCTGAAGTCATTATAAAAACGAAACATCTACCTGCTTAAAACAATCCCCTAATTTAGCAATTTCACTAATGTTGGGGAAACTAGGGATAAAGTGTACGTGGAGAAACTAATCCATATAAAGGTTTTTTCCCCCAAGACCTCTGTCTTTCTAATTCCCTTTTCCTCTCAAATGTTCTATGTTGTTACTCCCATTCTTTACAGCAAAGGAGGCCTTCTGTGAGTGCTTCTTTTTACAGTTTGGAGGCGTTTGCTATAGTGTGATATATGGCTTTCTCCCTTCCCACTTTGAGCTGGAGTGCTCTGCCTCCCAAGCAGTCCCAGCTCCTATTTCTCGGAGTGAGAGACCACAACTGGGAGTGAATAGAGTTTCTTGCACAGCATCTCAGGTAATTTCAATATAATTGCTTTTGTTGACTGGGCTCTACTTTTGGTTCTGCCATAGACTTGGGGGCATTGTCTTTTGGAAGTCACTTAACCTCAGTTTCCCCACTTGAAAGGGGATATTTTATTATTGCTTTTGCTTAATGAAATACATAAAGTGCTCCTCATTTTAAGAGGACATATTTCAATTGTTCTACCCACATGTCTTACTCAAAATTATTTTTAGATCAGTAGTAAGTTTGATGTAGTAGCTTGGGAGTGAAATTTTTAAAGGTCTAGATTAGTAAACCAGCAAAAGAATGTATGTTCTAACTCCTGCTAGAAGTGTGTTCCTCTGGGAATACGGTTTGTAACTGCAGTATATAAAGGGTGAGATAATCACTCCTTGGGAATGCTAATGAATTAGGATGTCACTACAGGTAATTTTAATTAGGACCAACAGGGATTTAAATTAAGTTAATTACCTACAAGATCTCTGCTTAACTTTGAGCCTGGTATGGTACTGAACACTCAGTTGTTACATATATTTTTATTTGTTTTGTTTTTTCAGTACTAGAAATGTTTATCTGTTAGAGTGATTGTTTAGTTCAAGAGAACTCCATTAGATTTTTTTTGATACTCACATGTTATATACCTTATTACAAGTTGGTTTTCAATTTTGAAGGTTCTATTTTATACTGTAAAACCAATGGTGAAACTGAAATGCCTAGTTACAACCTGAAACAAATTAGTTGAACAAAACAGGTAACTATCATTCTTCTTTTCAATCTTCAACAGATTTCACCCCCTCGCCCCACCGCAGACCTTGTGTTGCATCAAACAAGTTCTATTCTTGAATGCGCTGAACTAAGTATTTTGAAGTAAAAGATCAAACAGCATCAGACATTAAATGTAATACTTTGCTTTTTTCCCCCTAATGTATCCTCATCAGGGTACCTTTCAAATATACAACTACTATAATTCAGGCTTAGGAATTTCACATTATCTCCTACATTTCAATACTTCAAGCTGACTGCTTCATGCAAATAAAACCAGACCATTATCAGATGTAACTTATCCAGTTAATGTTACTGCTGTCACCCTCTGAAACAGTGATTTGGTTCTTTTATAGCTCATTTGGAATCTTCAGAGGATATGTTATTAGTACATATTCTCTATTGTAAACATAATTATCATCCAGAATTCTAATTACCATGCTGATCAGGAAATTAGCTTCAGATCAATTTGAGAATTTTGGTAAACAGTCAAAGGAATTCAGTTGGCCCTATCTGAGGTTTATTCATTGCCAGAATAATTTCAATTAATCCATTCTAGCCTATGACAATCTTCTGCACAGGAAGAACTGCTGACATCAGGTTGCCTACTCGAGTGTGTCCTACTTGGTAGGCTCTCATAGCCGGGAGTGAAGGGCTTAGGAGGGGCCCCCTTTTTGATCTAATCAAAAGGAGCAGTGTATTCAACAAAGGGAAATTATGTTTACTCTGGATAAATGAGCCATAATATTAAAATATTGCAGGGGAGGGGATGGGAGAGCAGAGGAGGAAGGCCGTAAGTGATAAAACAGTGACCATGATAATTTAAACCAAAGGGCTGTCATTTTTATACTTAGAACAAATGCAACTCCTTGCAAACTCCAAAATTTAGAAAGTGAATAAATTGACTAATTATGGATTATATTCTGGACAATTTATTTCTGGATCATTTTGACTGACTTTTTATTAGACAGGATAGTTAAGAGAAATTAGCTAGCATATATTTTCTTTAGATTCAAGAGCTATGCATATCCAGAATGTTTAACTTCTCCTGTACATATTTTCCTCTCAATAGCTTTTACATCACTGAAGTTTTAATCAGGACTATTTTTGTGCTAACTTTCTGAGCTGCAATAAGCCCTTCAATGACCTAGTCTGATAGTAGATGTAACATCACTGTACACCACTGGTCCTCAGCCAGTTGTACAAAGCAGTTATGCTACTTCCCATTTTTAACAGGTTCTCTATGGCTCTCAGGGTGGGATCCATGAAGGTACTTAGGTGTTGCAATGTTGAGTGCCAGAGAATTCTTTCGCAGGTGTCTGGCTGGTGGGTCTTGCCCAAATGCTCAAGGTTCAACTGATCACCATATTTGGGGTCGGGAAGGAATTTTTCCCTTGGGTCAGACTGGCAGACCCTGGGTTTTTTTGCCTTCCTCTGCAGTGTGGGATACAGTGTAAATGGCAGGTTCTCTGTAACTTAAGTCTTTAAATCATGATTGGAGGACTTCAGTAACTCAGCCAGAGGTTATGGGTCTATTACAGGAGTAGGTGAGTGAGGAGAGAGACTGTAGTCCAATGATTAGGGCACCCACCCTGGAAATGTGAGACACCCCCCCACACACACATCCAGTTCCCCTGCTCCAATGACTTTCATTATTTGTTCACATTATTTGCTCAACGGGAGAGGCTGACTGAGCCCCACTTTGGAATATCTGGTAGTGCAGTGGTTAAAGCACCCTTCTGAGACGTGGGAGACTCTTGTTCAAATCCCTCCTCCCACTTTGGCAGTGGGAATCAAACCTAGATCTTCCATGCCCCGGGTGAGAGCTCTGACCACTGGGCTAAAAGTTATAAGGTGGCACCACCTCCTTCTCTTCTGTATGGATTTTGAATGGGACTTGTTCTGGTAGGCGTGCTCGCCAGTTGCCTACCAGATTGGGCCCTGCAGGTGACTGAGGCAGCCAAATATCTATCTTCCCCAGCTCGTGAATCACTCTGGGGCTTAGGTGGGAGATAGGCATCCAGATGCCTAGAGGGAAGCGGCTACATGTGTGCCCCAGGATCTAAAATTTAGGCACCTAGGGAACTTTTACAGTGGAAAGTTAGGCAAGGTGACTACAGGGTTAGGCAGCAGCCAAGCAGGAACTTTGTGAAGCACAGTGGTGCCACACACAGACTTAGGTGCCTACCTCTAAATTGCTTTGTGCGTCACACCCTCAGTTCCTAATTTAAGGTCCAATTCTAGAACCTCTGCTCACACTAGCAAGCCCACTGAAGTCAGCATGACTATTTGCTTGAGTGCTACTCAACATGAACAAGGAGTACAGAACTGGGACCTGAATGCTGAACCTCTGGGCTGTACCAGTGCACCACTGTGCTTCTTCCCTTTTGCAAATGTGTGTGCTCTAACCCTCAATGGAGCTAACTAAACCCAAGCACACTACTACACTGACCATATCTACAGTGGCAGAAGCAATGGGTTTTGCCTAGATTGCAGGAAACATTATGGGCTCAATTGTTCACCAGCTTGCACCTGTGCAGGGTGAGACACTACCACTCTCATTTCAGCCATCATCACAGAACTCTTTGAAACTTTTTATATCTTGGAAGATTTTTCTTGAGGAAAAATTAGAGAGATATTGAATTAAGTACTGCACAACACATGGCTACTGTACATCTTCCTTCAAACAAAGTACAATGAATTATTAAAGAAAAAGTTTTAAACATCTGTGAATAAACTACAGAAAACATTCAGATAAGTAAGACCTAGTCCATGTTGATCTACATACAGCCAACAGAAAATTTACCATGGTGTTTGGCTGGGGATGCTTAACAGGCAGTCATAATAAATTATCTAATGGAACACTATTTCCATTAAAATGCTCTTTAAAATATTAATTTTCCAAAGTAATTTTTGTATAGTAAATTTAATTAGTTGACTTAGTGTCATAGTACAATGAGGTTTTAAAGGATTGCATAAATCTGAATTACTGGAAATGCACGCTATTTTCACAAACTGTTCTAACTGTGACTAATGACAGATTTAAATATTCATTTATCCTATTTTTTCTTTTGTGCCTATGTCCCAATATTATAAGGACACTGAAGACCATAAAGAGCTAATCTTGCTCCGTTACTGGTAAAACAGTTTTGTTCATACATAGAGGACAACATCTGGACTATATATAGTCCTCATCTATCATCTACCACCCCTCAATTTAACTTTACTGAATGATGGCTCTTTCAAATATCAACTAGGAGCTAAAAACTTTGAGGAAGAGGCTCCATCACAAACACAATGCCTCCTTTTCTCTGCAGAGTTAAACTAAACTATTATGCAATGTAGAAAAAGTGCTTTTTCTGATATTTTTCAAACTGGTTTAATAATTAAGGGTAAACAAGTCTGTCTTCCTGACCACTTGTGCATCATCAAGTACTAAGAGCAAACTTTCTGCCTCCTTTGATTGGGTGGGGATAGAAGACATGGCTTCTACCACAAGGTGGTGTTGCGGTCTGTAGGACACAGTCCTGTTTCTGCTATGCATCCGAAGAAGTGAGGTTTTTACCCACGAAAGCTTATGCCCAAATAAATCTGTTAGTCTTTAAGGTGCCACCAGACTCCTTGTTGTTTTTGTAGTCCTGTTTCTGTTGATCCCAAGGACAGAGGACTGAGGTTAAGGTGGGAAGGGAAGATAGAAATTTCTATGACATAACCCACCCTCACCACAGAAAACAACCAGAAGTCTGAAGTAACCCCATTCTGTGGAGGAAGAAACAAGAAGATTCCCCTAAAACCGGAGTTAATACTCCAGTCTCTCCTTGGTCAGAATTGATTTCTGGCTGGACTCTGACTAGCCAGAGAGGCTTTGACTTCATCCTCTTGTTGGGTTTGTGTTTCACAGGGCACTTTCTCACTGAAGTGTGGCCTGCTCTTCCTGGAAGATGGTGTGGAGGGTCCCTTGAGATGATGGAGATGGACAGGGAACCTGCACCAAGGCAGGAGGGGCTCCTCTTTAGGAATTTTGGTGGAGCAAGGTGGGGGGAAGGGAAGGTGTCATGATCCCCTCAACAGGGACTGCAAGGAGACCACAAATATTCAGTGGATGCAGGCCATTACCACTGGGTGGAGAAATTGCCCAGTTGAAAAAGTAGAGGGACCAGGGTGTCTTTACTTCTGTAAGACTCTCTAGGACTCCCCTCTGAATGTGTATCACCAAGTCTTTTCGGATGAACTGCTCCTCCAGGACCCACCCACCACATATGGCACTGGCAGGTGATTGCTGAAGTGTGGGGCAAGCAGCCAGCTCAGCCTTCAGTCCCAACCACTCAAGCATGGTGTAACAAAGTGGCCTCTGGCGGGACACTACTGAGAGTATCAATTTAGGACAAATTGATTAGAGCAGGGCCGTCACAGCCGAAGGCTGGCGTTCCTCAATTACTAAGGCACACCAAACCAGCCAAACAGAGAGGACTTTGGTTTTACCCCACTGGCTAACCAGAAGTCATATAAGCAATTCCCTCAGACACTCCAGTATCACCACCAGCACCACTTGTTATGGGGCTGAATGGTTGTGAAAGCCAATACCCCAGTAAAAGAAAAAAGGTTCTCCCAATCCCAAAAGACCAAGCCCCAGACCCAGGTCAATATACAAGTCAGATCTTACCCACAAATCATGCTGTTGCCAATCCTTTAGAATCTAAAATCTGAAGGTTTATTCATAAAAAGAAAGAAATATAGATGAGAGCTAAAATTGGTTAATGGAATCAATTACATACAGTAATGGCAAAGTTCTTGGTTCAGGCTTGTAGCAGTGATGGAATAAACTGCTGGATTAAGTCAAGTCTCTGGAGTACATCCACAGCTTGGATGGGTCATTCAGTCCTTTGTTCAGAGCTTCAGTTCGTAGCAAGGTTCCTCCAGAGGTAAGAAGCAGGATTGAAGACAAGATGGAGAAGATGCAGCTGCCTTTTATAGCCTCTTGCCATGTGGCCTGTGCTTCCTTTGTTTCAAACACAAGCTGCCCAGCACATGGCTTGAAAGCCTTAGAGTTCTCTCCATAGGCATGTCCCTGCATGCCTTGCTGAGTCATAAGGTGTATCTGTCTTCTCTCAATGGGTCAGTTGTATAGCTGATGGTCCTTAATGGGTCATCAAGCAGGCTAGGCAGTGCTGATGCCAAACTGTCTGGGGTGTCACCCAGAAGCATAGCACATGTTTGAAATACAGACAGTATAGAGCCAATACTTATAACTTTAAATACAAAACTGATACATGCATACAGATAGCATAATCATAAACAGAAAATAATAACCTTTCCTAGACACCTTACTTGACCTCCTTTGTACAAGATTTGGTGCCACTATAGGACCTGGGTCGCAACAATGATCGATACGGTCATAGTTCATGTCAATGTCACACATGGTTCAGACCTCTTACTGAAAATAACTTTCAGCAACTACTCAATTTCCAATTGTAGACTGGGTTTTAAAAGACAGTATGAGCAGACACATTTCATTCCACCCAGTAGCACCCAATGGTATACCCATACATTAGTCAGTACATCACAATGTATTCCCCTATCTTCCCTGCCTTGCTTTGGAAGAGTTACTTTGAATCCAATTCCTTAGGTTATTTTCCACAAGCTTGTGAAAAAAGTGAACAACCCAGCCTGACATACGTTTGTACAACTTGCTCAGTTTAATTTACAATCTTAGAAGAATATGCAGTCTGTTTCTCAAACAGCAGAAATTCCTGTTTTCTCACATAATGATTCTCATTGTCAGTTTGGTGCTCCCTGTGCCAGACCCATCTTCTACCCTACTCCTAAAAATAAACAGTAACAATTCACAAACAGTTCTTTAAAAAGTCAGAAAATGTACAGAAGGTTTCTGCTGTATTACATAATAAACTAACACCCCGACAAGCATCAAATAAGAGGCATTTTCTAGAGCAGTCATTCTGATAGCAGCTGCTACACTGTACTTAAGGTTGAAAAAACACATTCCATTACCATTCCCCTGTATTTTCATGTGCTCATAACTTACTAAACACTCACCTTTGCATCTGAAAATTTCCATGCTTGGTCTCTGCCCAAATTGAACGAAATTTAAGCAATTTTTGAGATACTGGAAATAAATAATAAGAAAAAATCCCTTCCACTTCCCCCCTTACTTTACCTTCTCTGAAAGTTCTCTCCCCCTCAGTCTTTGTTTTTTAAATAATAAGGCCTGAAAGCTTTTCAGGGGAGAGAAAAAAAGCATTTCTTGCTTTATTAACATTCAAAATGTAATTTCTTGTCTTCCCTGGTTTTGATGAAGGATTAGAGAACTGGAGGAGAAGCTTTGTCAGCCTTCATCTGGACTGTTGAATTTCTGACAGAGCAATTTTTCATTCTAAGTGTTTGTTTTTTAACACCTGGATTTTTAACACCTATTTCATAGATCATTCATCTACTCCTGAATAACTAAATATGCATTAAGTTTTTGCCAGACTGAGCCCTTCATTTTAAAATAAATATTTTGATATCTAAAATACACCTATTCAATGCTCTCGGTGCATGGACACATAGTTTTATAAAGAATGTGTATAAGAAATGAAAAACTGGTCTGAAATCAATAATAAATCCTCATCACCCATTAGAGCGAATAACTAACCTCCCTCCAACCCTCGTGTTCTGCAAAAGCTGAAGTTATGGAGTTAATACTTGGATGGTTAGAGCCTTAATTCTACAATACTTAAATTTGTTAGTCTCTAAGGTGCCACAAGGACTCCTCGTTTTTGCTGATACAGACTAACACTCTGAAATCTGGCTAGTCATAAGTATCTGATGGCAGAAGTTGACCCTATTAGGACATACAAAATACTGAAACAAAAGTAAGTTTCTAGCCCTCATTGTTGCAGAGGAAAATTGAAAATATGAAGTGAGTGCAATCTAGACGCTCCGAAATCCAAAAGGCAAAAGAAAGAGAACCCAAAATTAATTATTTGTAAAAATAAGATTTTTATACATTTTTGGGTGCTTTATTTGCCTTCTATTATCTGAGTCTTTAGTGGTTCATGTTTTTTCAGGCTTTTTTGCAACCATGAAGGCTAGAAACTTGCTTTGTGTTTTTAAAAACAGTGAAAACTGAGTCTCGGTCCCATGACTCTTGGAACTGAGGCTTTAAGAAATACAGCAAATATCACAAGACTTGTAGGCACCCAATCACACCAACTCTCACACCACACAAGACTGGAAGGGGTTAAGATGGGCTAATTAACACCTGGATTTGCCCTATGCTGTCAAAGGTCATGGGGCTTCAGAAAGTCCTTCTACAATCTTGGCTGACTTCTGAGCATGCTTCAGAAGTCACTTTTCCAGTGTTTACACTATATTTTTATTTTTCCTCCCAAGACAAGCATAAACACTAACCCTCAACGAAGACTGTGTTTATGCCAAATTTCAAATAGCCATCTTTTCTGTAGACTTGTGTGTGTGTGTGTATATATATATAGAGAGAGAGAGAGAGAGAGAGAGAGAGAGGGGCAATTAGAAATTAAAAGTAAAAACCCATTTCATTCCCTCAAAACCACTGAAAGGATTTTGCTCTAATTCCACTACGCCTAAAAGATGGATGTTTCAGAAAGTTATGAACACTTGAAGATGGGATTATAATAGAAACGGCTGTGCAACCTTAACTTTTGTGCATATTACCAGGCAACTGCTACAATAAAAACACACTTGTTAAAAAAAGGAAAATGTGGAAACAACTATTCCTGCACACAGAATAGCTACATATTGTACAACTTTACTCTGAGATGATTAGCAAAGAGTGCAAAGAATTAAAAGAGCTCTACAAAATACCTTTGCTGCAAAGCAAGAATACTGGTGTGTAAGGGAAAGAGAGGTGTTTAAATATCAGATGCCTAATCCTGCAAAAGGACTGCTTGCTTGAGTAAGGATTATTGCATGAGAAAGAGTTTCAAAACCAGGCCTCAAAATACTAACAACAATAACCTCATTAACTACTCCACAAACAACACACCCCGCCCCAAATTCTGAGGCAGTGCTCTCTCATACCTTTGTGAATAACATAGAAAAGCCGCTTTTAAATAGGGAGCATCAGACAATAAATACCTAAAGCAAATGAAGAACTATTTGCAAACATTACCATAGTAATTCTTTGTATCTGTTTTAAATGTTAACACATTAGAGAGATGATGAGGCAAGATACTTGTTTTCTCTCTCCTCTACCACTTCTTTCAAGAACTTCAATCCTACTCTTATTTCAGATAAAGGGAGGTTTTGCCATTGACTTCCATGGGAGCTAGGTATTGTCCAATATTCTGATAATTTCATAATACCATAGTAAAATCTGTTTTCTTTAATGTTAAATATCAGTGTAATATTAAAGGAAACTGGCCATGTTCAGTCTTGTGTGTATTAATATCTATAGTAGTTAGATTCTTTCTTTCTTTTGGAAGCTGGGCAGAATGATCTCTTTTGAGCTCTCAAAGCAGCAAGTGAGATGGTGCCACTCCAAACTCTAAGGTTTTAAAGCATTTCAGAAGTTACTGAAAAAGTTGTTGTTTTGGCCTGAGCCAGCAATGACTTAAGTCTGTGAGTATCTTTATTCCCTTGACTTCAGGTATTCATGTTCTTAAAACTTTAGTGAGTTGGGCCTTGATCCAAAAACAGTTAAGCAGCTGCTTAACTTTAAGGCCCTACATTAGTCAGACTAATTTAAAAAGGGAATGTCAATGGACTACTGACATGAGCACAGTTAATGTGTTACCTGTTCAGGGATGATTTTTGCACAACTGTTTTTGATAAAATATTTTTCAACAAACTTACAACTAACACCTCCCTCTCCCCAAAACAACTGAGTTTCATAGTACTCAACAGATCACAGGTTTTTAAAAATAAAGAAAGTGTGCCTATGTTTATTACACTTAATTAAAACTCAAAACTAGACATTGCAGCCACGCAATATATAGGTAACAATTCTTCTATATCTTCAGTTATATGCTTCACATAAAAAAAAAATCAACTATTTTATAACGCCACACAGCTTAGATCATCTGACTTGTGTCTCTAACAGTGTATTCAGCTTCACAGACTCAAGCTGAATAAACACAGGCAGAAAAGAAAGAGACACTTGTTCACTGGTAAAGCTTATAGCATTATAAAAACTGTGCACAGGGCAAAAGGTCCATTTTAAATGTGTCACAAAACACTTCACCCCAGACATAGGAGCTTTCGCCACAGGCACGAGAGCTTTGTGGTAAGGAGGAAAGTTTTTGAACAACAAAAATATTGCTTAATGGGATTATGCGCACAAAGCCTAGTTTCCTATTTATAATACCATCTCAATGAGTCAAACACAAGCTGGACCTTTACCTGTGCCAGCACTGATTGCACAATTTAATGAGAAATCGTAAACAAACAAACAAAAACTCTGTACAGGGCATGAACTCTTGTTGCAAATACATTATCTGCACAAAGGATGTCAAGTAGGCAATTAATCAAATAATACTTTTTCCAAAAGATAATTTGTGTTCTTTTGCCTTCTATAAGTGTCCCTCTTCTCTATAAGTATAAAAGCTACATGATTGTAGTGCAGATTTTTGGTTACTCCTATTTTTCAATCCATTATGAAATTATACCCATGTATGTGAGTAATTGTTTAAAAGTAAAAGGACAAAAGGCATATTCTGCAGGCATTATTACACCATATAAAGGATTGTGTTCAGTAATGCAGTGGGACTTTATTTACCTCTCACCCACACTTCACTTCAACAAAGTTACTCCTGATTTATACCAACATGGGGGTAAAATCAGGCCTATTATATGGATTATTTAGCTTAAACAATTTGTCTGTGGAGAAGGGAGGGGAGAGAGACTTAACACTTTTTTCCAATTTTTCTCATCTTTTCAATTAGATATCCCATATATATCCACAAACTTGCCACCCTTATTGTAGGGTGGCTCATTAGAAAAGTTACTTGGAATCTGAACTGGAATTTATAATGTTTCAGCAGTCTCAGAGTAAAAAATTGGTTTTAGCAGCTAGCAAGCCTTATCAGCTGTGCCTAGTTACCTACTAATGTAACAAATGTCCCTGCTTGTAAGGTACAAGGTCAAAATGTAGTGTGAATATGCAGCACTGTTTGAAGTAAAATAAATAAAAAAACGTACAGTAACAACTCTGGTCCTGCCAACATGCTCCAAGAAATTCTGCAGAGCCGTTCAGACTCCAATAGTGTCGTTAGGAAAATGTCAACAAGAAAAATCTGATGGCAAAATATGCCATGTGCAAGCAATCAGGCTTCATTATTGAGAGCAAGTATCAGCAAAAAGACTAAAGAGAGGCTTCTGGCAGAGGGACAAAGAATTTGTACACTGATCCCTGGATTTTACCACCTGTTGTCTACATGCCAAATGCATTCACACAGCAATGAATTGCTCTTCTAGCTGCACTCCAGCACTGAAGTTGAAAGGAAAATGATATTGGACAACTTGGTCCTGACACCAGTGTAATAGGCTGTACAAGTTCAATAAAATAAAATGGAAGATGCTAATGCTAATAGACTGTCATCTCAATTACCGTTGCCAGGGTTATAAAAAGAATTTGGAGATTTCCTCCCTCTTGGGTATTTTCTGGTAATTGCTGTTTCTAAACTTCCAATTTTCTGTCTGTAATATCCTTTATTTTCTCTTAAAAACAAAACAGGCTAATTTTTTTTTTTAAACAAGCTGCTAACTAGAAAAAGTAAAACAATTTTTTCAATAGCATTTTCTTTCCTGATCTTGATTCCTTGCAGTCTGAGGAAATTCTTTCTAAACTTATCATTGTTGCCTCAAATTAGAGGAAAAGCTCAACATAAATATTTTCCCTACAATGTACAGTGAAACTCAATTAGCCTGCTTTATTTTCACAAGTTGGGGCCTAAACAAGAATGAACTTTTCTGGCTCTGAAAGGAGCGAATTTTACATGGTGCCTTCATTCTCGGAGTATGTCCTTTACAACAAGTAACGAGTTTGTGTTTGTGTAGACAAAACGCAATGGTCACTATGCACTCAAATACTATCGCTAGTATCTGCTTTTGATATGGTAAAAATTATTTTAGGGCCTAATCTTTTTGGCATTGGCTAGCCATGCGGTGAGCTAAAACTTTAGCAGAAAAGCAGAACTGTTCGTTTTTTCACCAAAATGTCTTTTTCATCCAATTGCTGCATCCTTTTGATTCCTGGGTTATAAGCTGTCTGAGGCAGGGGACTGTCTTCTTGGCTATTTGTTTGTTCAGTGGGTGGCATAATGGGGCCCTAACCCTTGATTGGGGTTCCAAGATGTTACCATAAATAAATAAATAGGTAAAACATTTTCAGAGAGGAGTGTGAATTTTAGTTGACGTTATCCTTGAAAAACAAACTTCTTTTCAGTGGTCTACAGCATACATCACCACAAACACTTACATCTAATATATTGCTTTGTTATAAAGTCTATTTCATGTTAGCCATCCCAAAAGAGAGTACAAATAAAAAGTTTAAAACCTGAACCAAAAGCAGTTAACTTGGGAACAAAGACGAGGTTCACAACAGACATTACTTGCAGGAAAAAAAAAATCTCTTTGGTTGATACAACACTAGCAAACATCAATGTACTTGCCAATCTCAGTTTACATCTGACTGGGGAAAAGGGATTAAAAAGTAAATAAATGAGTGTTAGTAAAACAGAAGTGGCTGGGAGGGAGGCAGTACTGTAATTTGCCACACTTGGAAACCTGTATCTTCATCTTTCTTGAAGATCTTTGGTTATGCCTAAATGAGAGAATTCTGCCTTATGTGCTCCTTGAATATATAAAAATATTGTCTATAGAGGCAGAATTTTGCCTGACCACTTCATTCCCTTTTCCCCCTGAAAGTGAAGTTTGATATACTTTACCAGAGCTAAAAACCCATCAAGAACAGAGACCATTATTTTCCATGTTCTACATGTTTTTTCTTCTATAAGTTGCAGACAAGATTCAAATTCTGCTGGGTTCAAGGACAAGCCTTCATGTCAGTCAAAATTGTCTATTGACACCAGCATCATGTGATCCAAAAATTCCTGAATTTTCTTTCCTGTTTCATCCTTCACAACAATCCCATAGGAAGAACTTCTTTCTCATGAAAGACTGGAACAATGAGATTCTATTTAAATTCAAACTATCATACTATCAAATGAAAATGTGAAGAGTAACATCTGGACCATTAAAAATAGATGCACGATACTCTAATCTGACAGGCAAAAGCCAAGGTCTCCTTTCAGCATCTGTTAAAGCGCTCCACTGGGGAAGAAGACAACCAGTGACTTCCAGCAGAAAATACCGAAGGTAAATGATTTGTACCCACACTCATGGGACAAAATCCAGAAGTGAATCTAAAGTAATAATAATAAATAAATAAGAATAAAGGAGGTCTAAGATGGTGTAACTTAGTCCTTCAGGTCCCCACAACATGGACTCTCCCTAGACTCAAAAGACCTGATTCTCTGTGCCCTGCACTACATGTAGTCATGTATATGATGTTGGCAGACCAGGTGCCAGCTCATGCCAAGCCTCAGGTCTTACTGGACACTGACAAATGCATAGCTAGAAACCAGGCTGGTTCATCTGTATGTTATTGCTAAAATAGATGTTAAATTGATAAGAATATGTTCAGACCTGACTAAATGCATGTAGGATGCTACATGTATTGATCTCACTTATGTCTGTAGCCCCTGGTATAAAGTTGTATTGAGTTTCCACTGTAAACTTCTGTGTAACTCAAACAGCGGAGAAGCCTTCTCTAATACAAACATCTTCTTCCTACAGAAGATGTTAAGTCCTTCCCAATGAGAAGACCTTTGAAACCAAACGTGCCTTTGAGACATCAAAAGAAAAAAGTATTAATTGCACTTCTCAACCCCCTCCAGGAAAGGGAGACCTACACATGAATTCATCCCATCAGCTTGGACTCTAAGGTGAAGGGGATTGAAAAACCCTGACAAGGAGAACCTAGGTTCTTTTTGCTGCTTGGGCTCCAAAAGGGCAACAATCACTAAGCATAAGCAAAAGACCGCCAGCGGTTTTGCCTGCGTTAGCCCTAAAAGACGTATGGAATTTGCTTATAGAAGTTTCTATTCTCCTTTGGAATCTAAGACTGTCACTCATTTGCATATGTGTTACCTGCTTTAAACTTGTAAATAACTTTTCCCCTTTTCCTAGTTAATAAATCTTTAGTTTATTACATGATTGACTACAAGCCTTGTCCCAGAGAGATCTGGGTGCAACTGACCTGGGGCAAGTGACTGGTCCTTTGGGACTGGAGTAACCTGACTATTGTTGTGACCTTTTGGTATAAAGGAGCCATCTATCTCAAAGACCCGCTTGCTTGGGTGGTAAGATAGACCAGAGTGCCCAGACTGTGACTCCATGTTAAGGCTGTTACGGTGCATTAGGAGTTCACACTTGTTACTTGGTTGGTGAAATCGAATTATAGAATATAAAACCAGTTTGGGGTTTGTGCCCTACCCTGAGGTTGGCACTCACGCTCATGAGTTACTCCAGACAGTGTGACAACGTACACCAGTGAAAAGGGGTGTAAAATACTGTCACTTTGCACTGATGCAAATGCCTACACAATGTGCCGGGCAACAGAGAATCAGGCCAAGTGGGCTTGATTCTTCACTCCTTTGCACCTCGTGCAGTCCCGGATACTTGCACAAAGCAAGTAAAAACCTTTTCCAATGAGAATTTTTCCCCATTTGCTGCCTTACTCTGCTTAATTTTGAACATGAGTAAATGTCTACACAAAGAGCCAGGTCCAAATTAATTTATCAGCATGTAACTTACATCTCTACTTCCCCCTTGTGACATTCTGTACACCCAAAGCAACACCCTGGCACCCCCATACTTACCATGGTGATATAATTATGACTTATACGAAGTATTCCTTATGGTGTATCATTCTAAAAGTCTTGATCTGTTGAACATTGATATGCTTTCATTGTATGTGAAGTTATGAAGTTTTTCTATGTGTTACCAAAATATGCTGTAAAGTTGGAAACACCCACAACCAGTCTTTCAGGTACAACAATGGGGCAGCCAGAAATGGATGATGGCCCATTAAGGGGAATACACACACTCACAAGGATTACCCGAGGAACTGTATGCAATGGAAACTTCTCAGAGGCCTGGTCTACACTAACCCCCCCACTTCGGACTAAGGTACGCAAATTCAGCTACGTTAATAACGTAGCTGAATTCGAAGTACCTTAGTCCGAAGTTACCGCGGTCCAGACGCGGCAGGAAGGCTCCCCCGTCGATGCTGCGTACTCCGCTCGCCGAGCTGGAGTACCAGCGTCGAAGGCGAGCACTTCCGGGATCGATCCGGGGCACTTCCGGGATCGATCCGGGATCGATTTATCGCGTCTTAACCAGACGCGATAAATCGAACTCAGAAAACCGATTGCTTACATCCGGACCCGGATGTAAGTGAAGACGTACCCAGAGATAACATGTACACAATGGAGGCTGTTTGACTCATGTCACAGCAAAAGATCTTTCCAGCAAGCTGGAAGAAGGTATAAAAGGGGAAGTGACATCATCATTTGTCCTCCCTCCCCCCACAACTCAACACCTGGAAACACATCTGGAGAAAAAGACTGAATTGAAGAGGTGGTCCCAGGCTGAAGAGATTTCCAGCCTGTGTATGGAAGATCTGTGACCTGCTTGTATTGTCTATCAGGGTGAGACACTTCTTGATTCAAATCCTGTCTAGGTAATAGAACTCAGCTTGCATTTTTGCTTTCTTAGGTAATCCACTTTATGAATAGATTTTAAGTGCTTGATCTGTATGCTTACTATCTTTCTGTAGTTAATAAATCTGTTTTATATTTTTACCTAAAACAGTGTGTTGCTTGAAGTGCATGGAAAATCTGCTCAGTGAACAAAAACTGGTGCACATCCTCTACACATTCAGGGAGGGGCGGACTGGGTAATAAACTTGCACTGGTCAGGCTTCTGACCAGGGCAAGATGGTACAGCTCTGGGGTCCTAGGCTGGGGAGAATTGGTTGGAGCCTCTCTAGTGTTGGTTCACGAGTGGCTGGCAAAAGTATTCATGTAACTCAGCAGGGTGTGTCCCTGCCTGTGGATGGCTGTGTGAGTGCAGGACCTGGAAGGGTTTGCAGCTTGTTACAGCATCACAGTGTGAGAGGGAGCCCAGGTTGGTAAGATAGAGGGCTCAGCGGTACCCCAGTTCCAGGTTGCACCTTAGGGAACCCATCACACTCCTCCAGTGTGTAAATTACCCGAGCTTTAAACTATCTTACACATCAGAAAGTTGATGCAAGTAGATCTATGGAAATCAAACCTTTACCACCTTACACATCACCTCAAAATTTGGCTGACAAAATTCTTGAAATCATAATTTTTAAAGACCTACTGATATAAATATTTTTTCCCTTCTGAAAATTCTCAGATATATAGGCTAGCACAGAAGTCATTACAGCATACAGGGCCCAGCCTATTCCCTGTTTTTAACAAGAATTTTGCTGTTGATTTCAATGAGCACAGGATCAAGCTTACGTCATCACCATTAGCTACTCACGTATGAAATTCCAGTTACATTATGGGATAGCAAGTGGATAAGTGGGTGCAGAAAAGATGTCTGTTGGTTTAGGGTGGGATTTTCAGAGATACTTGGGGTGTTGGGTGTGCCCAAATTGTGGGTTCCTAAGTCTGATAGATTCCAGCCTTAATTGCTCCCCTTCCTTGATATCTTTGCCTTGATAATACAAAGTGCACTCCTAATTAGGAGGAGGGTGGGAAAGTGACAGCAAATCATCACTACCAGCATTTTGCCTACAGCTGGAAATGAAGATTTGAGGGATCAGGAAGTCTGTCAAGAGCTGCATCTTTTCTAAAGCATAAGTAAACAGGAAACAACCTAAGTGAGAGTTGAAATATTCTTAGGCATGCTACAAAATAACTACATCAATTACAAACTCACTGCTGATACATGAAAAATACCCTAATCCTCAAATATTGTCATGTCCCTTTATACAAAAAGATATTCAAGATATGCAGTCTCTTAGGAGGCCTGAAATATTACCTACTGCATCTTTAAAAAAGCAGGCCAAGTTCTAGCCTCGTTTACACCTGAGCCACCCAGTAAATGAAGGTATACGTATTTTCATACTGTCCTGGTCTATGCAACATAGAGTTGCTGGTAAGGCTTCTTCCATCGCGCCATTCCCCCAAAAGCACTACATTTAAATTTCAGTTATGATCCTGAGTGACTTTATTTTTAAAAAATGGTATGGGTTCCTCCCTGAACACTAGCATGTGCCCCAATATATAGACCACAGTCCTGCAACCTGATCCAAATGAGAACCCCCACACATGCATGGGGATCCTCATGGGTGCGGGCAGCAAGTTGAACAGTAGCTCTTTGAACCCCACAGGGAGAATAATATTTCTTATAAATGTCAATATATTGTATGCAATAACAACACACAAAGAGTATTTGTCCATCTGCATCATGCTTACAATCTTAACTCAAAACACAAGGTTAGTAAATAACGATTTTGTCTTACCATCCTTCACAGTGCCCATTTAAAGGGACAGTCAAAATATATATTTTTATTTTTAAACTTACTCATTAAAACTCCTCCCTCAGTTATACCAGGTCAATATCTTCACTATATTAAGACTTGTACCAACGGGGATGTAAAAGTATAAATGATAAAATTTGGTCCTCTAATTATGATCCCTAAATTGAAAAAACAAAAAATCCCTTTATCAAAATTTCCCCTTAAATCAGATGTATGCAGACAGTTCATTGTTCATGAGTTCTGTGGTGCTGGGAATGGCATTTTAAAACATGAAAGCACTTCATTCAAATGTAAGGTCACAAAGAATTACATGGATTTTTCAAACTTATCTAAGAGAAAGAAAGGTCACTGTGGGATACTTATTATTGTGATTATGCTCTTTGAGGCAGCCAGAGAGGCCATTGACAATTTCCATTTCTATATCAGGTTTTTCTTAATCATTCATACATCCCTTCCAGAATGAGACTGAAGTACTGTTCAAATACAAACCTGGTTTTTGCTTTATGTGAGTAAATCTGGCAGAATTAAGGGGCTCCAAAGACACAGAGAAGGTGAAAGACACTCAATAGTCATCTGAGCTACTTTTTAAAAACATACCTGTGCCTTTGTTAGGAATTTTAACATAAGCTCTTTCTAGGTTATTAACAGCAAACAATAAGCCTCTCATATCTTTAATATTTGGCTCATTAGCACACATTTTGGACTCACCTATGGAGTTCTTTATCCCATACTCCTCACTGCAGCATCTGAAGACCATTCCTCTATTGTCTCCCTACTCTGTTGGGAAAGTATCTTATTGCTCTACGTTGTCTAATTAATCTCTAATTATTGTCAGCACTTCTGGGGAAAATGAAGTTTTTTCTAGCTGCCAGTTCTGCAAACTTCACCTGAGCTCTGAAAGTGAAACTGGGTTATTTCCTTCCATGCATCAATACTAGAAAAAAGATTCTGCAGACCAAACAAGCTCTTAGTAACACCTGTGTATGCCCTTTGTCAGACTATACTCTCAATGGCACATGAGCAACTCTGTTGCTGAGTGGGTTTACACTGGTGTAAATGATTTAAAATTAGTAAATAATTTTGCAGATGGTGTGCCTGCAGGAATCAAATGCAGCTTATTTTCCCTTAGCTATGTTGGGTTTCCAGGACTAACATAAGTGAAAAGTAAATTATTTTTGGCATTTAAGTAAGCAGATATGACTAAAAATGTATGGGAAGCAAAGCTGGTGAGTAGCTTTTCAAAACAGAACTTCAATTTACCTTTTGTTTTACATTTATGTTCTTTACCACACCTTCTTAGAAGCGTGTGATATAGGGTGGGATAAGGACAGTACCCTCTATATGCCTCCAACTGGTGTAGATTGGTTTTGGGGGTGAGGAGAAACAGGAGCATCTTGGTCCCCCCCCCTCAAACACACACACAATGGGTCAGGTGCACTGGATGGAGCAGGGGCCACCATCTGGATGGCTCAGCCTGTGTACTGCGGGATTCGTGAACAATCTGTACCTTCCAGATGCACAGTATCTCCCAGAGCTCCTCAGAGTGGTGAGACTCTGCATTGCCCTCTACTTAGGCCTGTGCCTAATAAGCCCAATCAAGCCCAAAATAAGCAGGTACATCACATGTAACCCATTGTAGCATGGTGGCCGTAATTGTGCTGTTTGTGCACTAAAAATGCCATGGTGAGAACATAGGAACTTTTATACTGTCCTAATGTAATGTGTGATTTAACCCGTTACTTCACCAGTGAGCACACCGAGGAAGGCTGTTCTGATGTTCTAAGTATCCCTGCAGAGAAAAGAATTTGGGGATATGTCCCATACTAACATGACCGCAAGCTGCACGTACAAATTGGAGGGTGGCTGGAACCTACTGCTGTTCACAGGCAGGTGATGTAAACTGAGTTGTACAACTAAGTATAAAAAACTTCCTAGTATTCTATGTCCTTTTTGCAGGTTAGTGAAGGAGAAAGGATGGCTAAATAACTTTGCCCTTCTCCATTTTTTTTCAAGTATCTTATGTCATGACCAAAGTGACAGGCGGCAATAGAAATGAGTAAGATGTCGTCCTACAGATTTTCCTCTGTTATGTAAAATCTAAAGTTTTCTTTATTAAGGTTTCTAGCTCTTTTGTATACGAAAACAGCCTTCAAACTGTAAATCTATGCACTACTGTCTTGAATGTTCCTCTTATTTATCCTAACAGTGTTCATTTGAAAGCCTACTCTTTTGAAATAGTCTTTGATTTAGGAAGTATTAGGAGTTTTACAAACTACTAGCATACAACCATCAAAATGCAATATTAACAATTTAAAAAATGACTTTATCGTTCTTTATTTAGAGTCTTAACTTGGAACAATACAGGCACCAAGTTTTTCTATTTGGCAGGGTATTCTCAGGCAAGGCCCCAATCCTGCCACGACTTACCTGTGTGCTTAACTCTACACAAGGGAGCACTGCCATGTGTGTAACATTAAGTACACAAAGGTAAGTCTGCAGGATATGGGCCTTAAGAGACGAATCTTCTTACACCACCGAAGACATGTTTAGGAAAGCCTATTTTTAAGATGTGGAGGATGAATCTCAAAAGATTTGGAGACTGAGACCCATTCAGATAATCACACAATGATTAAGACGTTTATCCAAAGTGCAAGTTTATAAAATTAAGTGGCCAAAGTTGTAACAACAGGGTGGAAGAGAAAAATGCAAGTCGCATAGTCTTGACCCATGCTAGTAGTACCTGTTTTACACTCGAACATGTCTGGTTTTCTTTAACTGCACCTGTTGTTAGGTTTCAGAGTAGCAGCCATGTTAGTCTGTATCCGCAAAAAGAACAGGAGTACTTGTGGCACCTTAGAGACGTGGGCTGTAGCCCACGAAAGCTTATGCTCAAATAAATTTGTTAGTCTCTAAGGGTACGTCCAGACGGCGGGTAGCGATCGATTTATCGGGGATCGATATATTGTGTCTCGTTAAGACGCAATATATCAATCCCCGAATGTGCTCCCTGTCAACTCCGGAACTCCACCGGAGCAAGCGGTGGTAGCGGAGTCGACGGGGGAGCCGCGGCCGTTGATCCCGCCCCGTGAGGACCCAAGGTAAATCGATCTAAGATACTTCGACTTCAGCTACACTATTCACGTAGCTGAAGTTGCGTATCTTAGATCGATTCCCCCCCCCCCAGTGTAGACCAGCCCTAAGGTGCCACAAGTACTCCTGTTCTTTTTGCACCTGTTGTATTACTAGCCCTGATCTTGTGGAATTCCCACTTGCTTCAGTGGGAGCTCTAGGCAATGGGCACTTGCAAGACTGGACCAAATTCTACGCTTGGATACATAATGCATATCTATGATTAACTCCACTGATATCAGTGTAACTGAGCATAGCATCTGGCCCACTGTATGTAATGACATGTCTGTCATGGGATCAGTCGGTGTGTGTACAAATTTCAGTATTACAGTTAAATGCAGAGGTGAAGATTAAATTTGATTTAGTCTCTTAGTCCTTACTCAGGTAAAGTCCCACTGATTTCCAGCTGAAGTCAAGGAAGTCAAGACTTGGCTGACTTGTTAAAATCTTAGTTTGAAATACTTCATCTCTTCCACTCTGACTTCCTATAGCCAAATTTCTCACTGCTCTGGAAAAAGATCAGATATAATCCAATTTGAGTATTATTTCCTAGAAACAAGGCACTCTCTGGATTATAGAGGATTATTAACTTTTTAGAAAGGGAAAATTGTGAATTTCATATATATTTTAGCAAATAGTAAAGATATTAGGGTATATTCTCAACTAGAGTGAGCGAGTTTTAAAAATCATCCTCATCTGTAACTCTTTTGATGTCAGTTTAAGACAACAGTTCTTAAATTGTGGTCCATGGAGAGCTGACTGGCCCCATGGTACTAGCCACTCTTCATTTCCAGCTGTTTCTACCAATCTCCAGGCTCTTCATTGCAAAGAAGCATCTGGAAACAAGGAGAACCAGCCTAGCTGCTGCTAAGAGGAGGGCAAAGAGGAACTTCACCAGTGGGAATGGAAGCGCCAGAGGCAAGCTACATATGCAAACCTGTCAAAGCTTCTTCAATTATCCCTCCCTTCCCCTGATACCTCTCATACTTTCACACACATACTAATCCTTGATATGCTAAGCAATTATATGGGATAGCCACAAACTTTCAGAGAGTTGAGGCTGGAGGTTAAAGGTTTACAGTTACCTGAGAACGTAGGTATACAGTATAAACACAGCTCCTGCCAACTCCCTGCTGTTACACTTTTGTCAGCTAACGAATACATACTTGAGTAGTTATACCAAATACCAACACTGTTTGATCAACAATGCTTCTATCAGATTCTTATGTATTCTAAATAGGGCTGTCAATTAATTGCAGTTAACTCACACAATTAACTCAAAAAAATTAATTGTGATTAAATGCAGTTTTAATCACACTGTTAAACAATAGAATACCAATTGAAATTTATTAAATATTTTGGATGGTTTTTCTACATTTTCATATATATTGTATTCTGTGTTGTAATTGAAATCAAAGTGTATATTATTTTTATTACAAATATTTGCACTGTAAAAATGGTAAACAAAGGAAATGGTATTTTTCAGTTCACCTCATACAAGTACTGTAGTGCAATCATGAAAGTGCAACTTACAAATGTAGAACTGTTTTGTTTTTGAGTGCAGTTACGTTAAAAAAAAAATCTAAAATTTTAGAGCCTACAAGTCCTACTTCTTGTTCAGCCAATCACTAAGACAAACAAGTTTGTTTACATTTACAGGAGATAATGCTGCCCTCTTCTTATTTACAATGGCACCAGAAAGTGAGAACAGGCATTTGCATGGCACTTTTGTAGCTGGCACTGCAAGGTATTTACATGCCAGATATGCTAAATATTCATATGCCCCTTCATGCTTCAGCCACCATTCCAGAAGACATGCTTCCATGCTGATGACGCTTCTTAAAAAAAAATGCGTTAATTAAATTTGTGACACAATTATCTCCCAAGGAGTTCAATGTCCTCTGCTCTGTTTTACCTGCATTCTGCCATATATTTCATGTTATAGCAGTCTCAGATGATGACCCAGCACATGTTGTTCATTTTAAGAACACTTTCACTGCGGATTTGACAAAATGCAAAGAAGGTACAAGTGTGAGATTTCTAAAGATAGCTACAGCACTCGACCCAAGATTTAAGAATCTGAAGTGCCTTCCAAACTCTGAGAGGGACGAGGTGTGGAGCATGCTTTCAGAAGTCTTAAAACAGCAATACTCTGATGCGGAAACTACAGAAACCGATCCACCAAAAAAGAAAAATCAACCTTCTGCTGGTGGCATCTGACTCAGATAATGAAAATGAACATGCGTCAGTCTGCACTGCTTTGGATTGTTATCGAGCAGAACCCGTCATCAGCATGGACACATGTCGCCTGGAATGGTGGTTGAAGCATGAAGGGACATATGACTCTAGCACATCTGCCATATAAATATCTTGAAATGCCAGCTACAACGGTGTCGTGTGAACTCCTGTTCTCACTTTCAGATGACATTGTAAACAAGCGGGCATTATCTCCTGCAAATGTAAACAAATTTGTTTGTCTGAGCGATTGGCTGAACAAGAAATAGGACAGAGTGGACTTGTAGGCTCTAAAATTTTACATTGTTTTATTTTTGAATGCAGTTTTTTGTACATAATTCTACATTTGTAAGTTCAACTTTCATGATAGAGATTTCACTACAGTATTTCTATGGATGAGGGGAAAGCAGTGGATGTGTTATTCCTTGACTTTAGCAAAGCTTTTGATACAGTCTCCCACAGTATTCTTGCCGCCAAGTTAAAGAAGTATGGGCTGGATGAATGGACTGTAAGGTGAATAGAAAGCTGGCTAGATCGTCGGGCTCAACAGGTAGTGATCAATGGCTCCATGTCTAGTTGGCAGCCGGTTTCAAGCGGAGTGCCCCAAGGGTCGGTCCTGGGGCCGGTTTTGTTTAATATCTTTATTAATGATCTGGAGGATGGTGTGGACTGCACTCTCAGCAAGTTTGCAGATGACACTAAACTGGGAGGTGTGGTAGATACTGGAGGGTAGGGATCAGATACAGAGGGACCTAGACAAATTAGAGGATTGGGCCAAAAAAAACCTGATGAGGTTCAACAAGGACAAGTGCAGAGTCCTGCACTTAGGACGGAAGAATCCTATGCACTGCTACAGACTAGGGACCGAATGGCTAGGTAGCAGTTCTGCAGAAAAGGACCTAGGGGTCACAGTGGACGAGAAGCTGGATATGAGTCGACAGTGTGCCCTTGTTGCCAAGAAGGCTAACGGCATTTTGGGCTGTATAAGTAGGGGCATTGCCAGCAGATCGAGGAACGTGATCATTCCCCTTTATTCGACATTGGTGAGGCCTCATCTGGAGTACTGTGTCCAGTTTTGGGCCCCACACTACAAGAAGGATGTGGAAATATTGGAAAGAGTCCAGCGGAGGGCAACAAAAATGATTAGGGGTCTGGAGCACATGACTTATGAGGAGAGGCTGAGGGAACTGGGATTGTTTAGTCTCCAGAAGAGAAGAATGAGGGGGGATTTGATAGCTGCTTTCAACTACCTGAAGGGAGGTTCCAAAGAGGATGGAGCTCGGCTGTTCTCAGTGGTGGCAGATGACAGAACAAGGAGCAATGGTCTCAAGTTGCAGTGGGGGAGGTCTAGGTTGGATATTAGGAAACACTATTTCACTAGGAGGGTGGTGAAGCACTGGAATGCGTTACCTAGGGAGGTGGTGGAATCTCCTTCCTTGGAGGTTTTTAAGGCCCGGCTTGACAAAGCCCTGGCTGGGATGATTTAGTTGGGAATTGGTCCTGCTTTGAGCAGGGGGTTGGACTAGATGACCTCCTGAGGTCCCTTCCAACCCTGATATTCTATGATTCTATGATTCTATTGGGTGAATTGAAAAATACTCTGTTTTTTACAGGGCAAATACTTGTAATCAAAAATAAATATAAAGTGAGCACTGTACACTTTGTATTCTGTGTTGTAATTGAAATCAATATATTTGAAAATGTAGAAAACATCCAAAAATATTTAAATAAATGCTATTCTATTATTGTTTAACAGTGCAATTAATCATGATTGATTTTTTTTAATCACTTGACAGACCTAATTCTAAATGATCTAGAAATGAATTAATATAAATTCCCATGATTTTTTTTATTGATCTGTAATGGCTAAATAAAGAGATCAGTCTGATTTATAATGGCTGCATATTTAAAAATTTTATTAAGATGATGTTAAAAAAAAAAGTGAACGGCACAGAGTTTAAGCATAGAAGTTTTTGGTTATCAGGGAATAACATACAGACTATCGAGGGTGCAAAGTTTGGTTTAAGATCGGGTGTCATAAGGAATAAATAATCTGCAATATCCCCGATTGGGGATAAAAGGTTGATGGGTCAAAGTACAGACATTGAGATATGAGGGTATGAAATTCATAAAGTGGCTATGTTCAGGTGTGGAGTATAATGAGTGGATATGATGATGAGGATGGATTGACCCTCATTTGGTGAGATTTAATGTTCAGGGAGTTTATGGTTCCAGTTCTACTACAATCTGTTCTAGTTCCCATACTGACTTGACAGTAACTGAGTGTTGTACATTTTTCCTGTCTTTTGTCATTCTTTTGTTTGACAACTGAACCTTACTAAGTGCCCTAATAAAGCCTTGGAATTTGGTGGAGTGGAGCCTTTTCTACAGGATGTGGTTATTTCCCTTAATTTCCAGTCTTTTATCTTATTAGCATTTGTGAAGCTGATATAGTCTGTTACCCCTCCAGTGTATATCAGTTGGAGCATCATAGTTATTATACTAAAATAAACTTTGCTGCTCATTAGTAGAACAGCGCAACTGTTTGATTTGATAGTACTGTTTTGCATAATAAAATGGGAGGGTTTTGCCTAACTTTTCCCCTAGCTGTCCCCTAATGCACTCCCCATAAATATGGAAGGGAAAGGAAGTTACAAAATGTGTATTATGGATGGACTGATTTTTATTTCTCCTAGACTCCTGGATGAAACTCAAATTTATAGACAGCTTTTCAACTGCTATACATCAAAAGAGAATTTCAAGTTTATGTATACATGGTTGCTGTAATGAAAAAAATATATAGCTATGTCTGACCTCAACTGCTGTCTTCAGTCACTTTACATACCATTACTGCCTTCTCTGGCAATGAAAGTCCTCAAGACTAACCTTGGTAGAGAGCAGTGCCATTATGAAATATTCTTCCATTCTGTAGCTCAGCTGAGGCCAGTACCTAAATAGTGACCATCAACTACTTCAGAGGGGTTCTCTAGCAATCATTTATTATAGGGCTCAAACTTCTATATTTAATTGCTCTGGAACTTTCAGAGGTACCATCCCTGTTCCTGGTCTTAGTTTTGTAGCTGCTACAGTGGGATAGGAAGTGTTCCCAGGATTATGGAGACAAGGAAGTGGGGTGACTCCTTCCTGAAAACCCCTGAGGAGGTTTTCACACAAAGGTGCAACAAATATTACTTTGCACTTGTATAACACACTTCATCCCAGAGCCTCAAAGCACTTTGCAAATATTAATTTAATCAAACAACTATCCTGTGACATACACAAGTACGATCACCATCTTACAGAGGAGGAAATGGAGGTAAAGGGCCTATGTGAACTCAGCACTACTGAAAATCAGGCTTCACAGAACTTCTCCAAAGATACACAGCAAGTCTATTACAGACCTGGGAACAGACACCAAATTTCCTGTGTCCAAGTCTATGCCTTAACCCCAAGAGTCCTTTAAGACTGAGGAGGAAGAAGCCATTCACCCTGGGGAAATGGAGCCCACTAGAAAATCTACCTTCCCTCAAATGCAGCAATGATAAGTAAGGTGTACTGAGGAGTTATGGGATTCCTTAAAGTAGCGGTTCTCAAACTGTGGGTCAGAACCCCAATGTGAGTCATGACCCCATTTTAATGGGGTTGCCAGAGCCAAAATTAGATTGAAGCCCAAGCTCCTCCCCACTTGGGGCTGTGGGGCTCGGGGCCCCCTCTTCCCCCACTCGGGACGGTGGAGCTCGGGCTCCGGCTCTGCCCCCACTCCCACACAGGGTCGTGTAGTAATTTTGTTGTCAGAAGGGGGTCACGGTGCAATGAAGTTTGAGAACCGCTGCAAGGTTCAAGTTAAGTTAATTCAAACCTTCAAGCAAACATGACAGGTGTGATTCACTGCCAACCCTTTGCAAACTGAACTCCAGGATTCAGCTCCTGAACAGTCCCCTAATGGATTGTTGCAGCTCTAGCACTCTTTTTTTTGGTATCTAAATTTCTAAGGATGTTATCCATCTTTTTTAAGGGACTATTACTTAGTGGAGGCCCAAAATAGGTTCTGTAAATTAAAAATGACCAATGTCGTCATTAATAAACATTTTCATGTTTTAAACTGTTTTTGTTTGGGTTTTTAAAATATTCCCTCTTCATGACTTTGCTACCAAAACGTCACAGCACTGTGCTAGTTCATGAGAACCTGAGTGTGAAAGTGACTCCTATCGGCATTGTCCAAACTGAGTGAGCTGGAAGATAAACAATATTGGTGAACTTCAAATAATGAAAAGTAAACTAGATTTTTAATGTTAAAAAACTAATTTGGATAGCTACTAAAACATGGAAATAAATGTGATTTTTCTTTAGTTGGACAATATACCATCTTAAAGTAAATTGAATTTCAGGCCAGAACTACTTGAGTGTCTCTTTAAATGAACAATGCTCAATTACTTGGCATCTGTTCCATTCTGTTCCTTTTCCAGTATCAGTTGTCCAAGAAGTGATTCCTTACCCTCATCCTACTGTGATGAGAAATGCAAATGTGATGAAAAGTGAAGTTTAAACCCCAAATCTGGTCATTATTGCCAGCAATCCTCAAGAATAACAAAATCTATATGCTAGTCCAGGGGTCGGCAACGTTCGGCACGCGGCTCGCCAGGGTAAGCACCCTGGCGGGCCGGGCCAGTTTTATTTACCTGCTGACGCGGCAGGTTCGGCCGATCGCGGCCCCCACTGGCCGCGGTTCGCCGTCCCGGGCCAATGGGGGCGGCGAGAAGCCGCGGCCAGCACATCGCTCGCCCGCGTCGCTTCTCGCCACCCCCATTGGCCCGGGACGGCGAACCGCGGCCAGTGGAGGCCGCGATCGGCCGAACCTGCCGCGTCAGCAGGTAAATAAAACTGGCCCGGCCCGCCAGGGTGCTTACCCTGGCGAGCCGCGTGCCGAACGTTGCCGACCCCTGGACTAGTCTCTTACAATTTGAGCCCCCAAAAAGGGTTCGGTTTTGCCTTTGACTATGAGAGGGTCCTACTGTCTGGCCCAATTACTCCACTGAAGTTAACACAACAGAGGGCAACATCACCGAACAAAATATCAATGTTTATTTTTCATAAATAACTATGGAGGTAAATGCTCTAGCTGTAAGTGAAAAGCAATCACATTTGTTGTTTCAGGACCAGATTCTACCACCTTTATTCATGTTACGCCATAAACAGGCCCAATGGGACTACCAGAAGAGTGAGGTGTTCTTACATGAGTAAGGGTGGCAGTATCTGGCTCTATATCTCAAATGGTCTTTGAGATATAGCCATCTGTTTAACAGATCATTTAAAATAAATAATACCTTAGGCACCAGACAAGTTAATCTGAATTTCAGCATCTATGTGCCAACTTTAAAATCAGGGTTAGAGTTTTTTTCTTGTATACACATAATTATATATCAGCCTCCAAACATCAAGTAGCTCAATGTTCTTGTATAGTTTGTTTCTTGTGAATAAATGTACAGCAGAAACCCAAACCACATTAATGATAACCTTGTTAAATATAAACTAGTATGCAATTATTGAAACTGCTAACACAAACAAAAAAGGCAGGAAACTCTAATTATATGTTCACAATGGCTTCTGGAAACTAATTGAAAACAAAAACATCATATAGCATGTCTTGTATGATATTGTAATAGAAAATGATTTCATGTTACTATATAACAAAGTGCATGTCTAAGCATAGAGGACTAGTCTTTCAAATGACAGATCAAACTCAAAGTCTGCCACAAGGGGAGAGGGAAGAAGCAAATACAAAGAAATTCTCTGAACACTTTATTTTACTCTCCTCCACTCCTTTCTAATCCCTATACTCTCATCACTGATAACCACTGCCTAATGACTCTCCTTCAGGTGCGCTAATGACTGTCTTGGGGCAATTTCAGCTATTTTTTCCCCCTCTCCTTGTCATCCTCATAGTGGAAGACCATATGCAGAGCATTTGGCTCTTTCCTCACCATTAACTGAATAGCAGAAGGTCTTGAACTCTGTCCTTGGGCTTATGTCAGCAATGTGCATGCTTATGATTTATCTGTTATGTAGCTCTCTTGTAAGACTAGGACCTAGTGGATAATTTGTAAGTAGGGATAGTCTAATGGCTGTTCATTGTGCATAATGTATACTTGAGCCCAAAGGCTAATATAAGATCTCTGAAAGGACACCTTATGCACTGTGTGCAAGCTAGAGTACTCAAGTTGGTGCTGCTTTATAATTATAGTATCTATTTACCAGATATTTTGAAAGGTGCCATGTGCATTTTATAATGGCAATATATTCAGTGTGGGCCAAGTTCTGCTCTAGATTACATCCATGCAATCTCATTATAGTCAGAATGGTTGCACAGGTGTAACTGAAGGGAAAACTTGCCACTAAAGAGCACACAAGTGATACAAAGCTCAGGGCCAAATTTACCAGGCATCCCACTTATACCAGAGCTTAATTTAGCCCAAGAAGTAGCAACTGCATGAGAAAACACTTCTAACTTCAAATCTACAAATCTGAGTGCACTGCCAGAACCACATAAGCACATGGAGAACTCAGAGAGGGCCAATACCTGATTGGTATTGTATATTGGGTGAGCTGTTGTTCAGATCTCTCTCTCTCTCTCACTCAGCTTTCCAATAATCCACTCTGCTGTTTGTATGCAGAATAAAGTGAAACCTACAAGGTGCCTCATAACCAGTGCTTTTGCAGCATTAAAAACTGAGCTGGTTTATGAAACACTGATCTGTGGGGATTCCCCCTAGTGTAAGAAATCTTGATTGCCTATTAGATTAGATAATGCAGTCTACAAGTCAGATTGAATAAGCGAGTATGCAGCCAACAGACAATTTTTCATTTGCTATATCTCCAACTTTTCCAGGCAAGCTAATATAAAAAGCTGTATGTACTGGGGAGGGAAACAAAACAACCAAGCAGGCACCGAAATGAGAAGGGAAACACTGCAGAACAACAGGGGTAAGGGGTTGGCAGGAAGATCAGAGGAATCCGGTTAGTGACAGATGAGATCTGAAGAAGTCCCATCCAGATCTCTTCAGCCAGGAGGAAGAATCATAGAATATCAGGGTTGGAAGAGACCTCAGGAGATCATCTAGTCTAACCCCCTGCTCAAAGCAGGACCAATCCCCAACTATATATTTTTTTGCCCCAGATCCCTAAATGGCCCCCTCAAGGATTAAACTCACAATGCTAGGTTTAGCAGGCTAATGCTCAAACCACTGAGTTATCCATATAGGACCAACATGTGCATGCAATGAAAAATAAGAAGGATCTTTGGGACTCCAGTAAGCCTTTACAAGAGCATTAATACAACTATTATTCAGTAAGGAGAACAACAGGGGTGAGGGGAAAATCTTCTCTTGAACAGTAACAGAGCACTGCTCAGAACATCTCTTTTTCGAAAAAATGGAGGAACTCTTATCAAAGGAGGAACTATAGATGAAGACTAGAACTAGACTGAAACTTGGGTTTGATAGGGTACATCACCAGCAGCTATTTTATTGGGGGCTTACCTCAGCATCAACATCTGTAAAGGGGCCTCAGACAGCTATGACTACAATTCAGATCAAATCAAGGACAGGGGGTATACAGTATTGAGGCAACTTTCATTTGGTAGAGCTCCAATCTTTCTACTAAAGCTAACCCTTAAAAGGCTGTTTCTACAGCAGCCTAAAGTACTTTTATGATCAATTACCCTTATAAGCTGTTGAAGCATGAGAGTCAAAATCTACTTAGCTAAGTCTATGTGAGAAATAGAAAGAAGTGAGCGTGACAAATGGGGAATGTAGGAGTGGCAAATTATGCTGGTCTGGAGAAGCACGGTTTCTGCCTCCAGTTTCTTCCCTATCCCACTGTGACACCTAAGCATATTAAGCGAATGATGATTATTGTGTAACTATGATACATTTATTCCATAATGCATATATACATTTGTACATGGTTGAGTATTCTTAGTAGACATCTTTAGAAATATTTAAGCAAGCGAGATTTTTCTCTGTGGGAGAGTCCATTAAAAGGGCAAACTAATAACCAGTGGCACAAGGTGGTAAGACATTCACCATAAGAAAAAGTGGTGTCTGTAGATAAAGGGCCTGCTTAAGGGGTTAGCAAGTCTCTTTTCTTTCATGTATTTTTGGCCCTCATCCAATCATTGAAGTCAATGGAAAGTGGACTCTGGAGCTGGGTCTTTCAATAGTATTTGTGTGAGCAGTCTGTCTAGAAAGCACTCAGAATGATAGGTTCAGTCCATTGTTACACAAATGAGAAAACAAGGGGGTAAGACTTTGGATTTATTAATAAGAAAACCAATGTTGCACTAAGTATAAAAAAGGATATCTGGCAAGAATATACATATGAGTTTAAATCTGAACCACATTTAGGGTGAAACTTTGAAAAACTTGCCTGCTAATTTACCAGTGAATGCATTAATCAGCATGATCCAGCTAAATCCACAGTACACCTATATAAATATCCACATTCATATACTAAAATAATTATTTGTTCTCTCCATGGTGTCTCCAGCTGATGGGACATAAATTGCCACAACTATAAGAAGTTTACCTATTCTGTTGTGGTACTGCAATTTACACCAGTACGACTATCCTTATCCCTCACCTTACTGATTCCCAGACACTGTCAAATGATAATATTTAAACTGTTGAGCATCTGCTCAATGTGCATGCTAAAAGAAAATGCTTCAACTCTGAAAATGTTCATGGAGGTTAAAGGAATGATGTTCGCTTAAAGTGAGAACTGTGCAGAACTGTCATGTATGGCTCATTTATTCATCAGGGTTACTACAACACTGCAATTCTTAATCTTTCTATTAGGTAAACAGAATGCTTACCCTGGAGGCGGAGGAGGTAAACCTCACCGATCAATATTTCAAAATCTAGATCTGTGTCTGAACCCTACAAACTAACACTGCTACTTGCGTCAGCTTATTAAAAATGCCAGATTAATGTTAAGAACAGATAAATGCCTGCTACCCATTAATGGAAAAAAGGAGAGGCAATAACTTACCAGACAGGCCTTTTCTCCTGTCACAGACCCAATGACACCCTAACGATTAACACAGTCTATCAATAGCTATTTTTAACCCTGTATCCGATCTGCTCTCTCTCTAACCTGGCCCCTGCACAGATGTTCACATGCGCCAGGAAACGTGCATTGACGGGTCTCCTGAGCACGGGGCACCAGCCCCTGAAACGAGCACATATTTTAATGGGTAGCAGACAGAACTTCAGCGGGGAAGGGGGCGTTGTATAAACAGAACGATCTTGGCCCAGCTGAAACCAGAACTAATGGGTTTGCCAAGGTGACCTGGACTAAGTTCAAAAGCGCGCAGCCCCCCCGGAGGTTGGGTGTTGCTAACCCTGGTTGGAGTTAGCTCCGGGAGACGGGTCCCCGTCCCCGCTGGCACCTTTAGTGGTCAGTGTCGTCTGCCCGCTTGCAAGTGTCACCCAGCGGCCCGCGCGGTGCCCTGTGCACGCCGCACCCGGGGACTCGCGCAGGGAGACGCGGGGCAGGCGAGGGGGTCGTGCACGGGGCTCGCTTACCGGGACCTCTGCAGCTCCAAGGCGCCGGGGCCGCCCTGCTCCAGGCAGCAGTAGCCCTGCGGGATGGGTCTGGAGAAGGAGACGGGCAGGATTCCCTGAGTGAAGGAGTTGAGGCGGCCCCTGCTGCCGCCGGCCCCCCCGGAGGGGGTCCCCGAGCCCAGGAAGGCGGCTGCCGGCACCTGCACGCTGGCGAAGGCATCCTCCTCCTCTTCCTCCGGCGGCTCCCCAGCCGCTCCCGGGGGGCTCGACAGCCGGCCGCTGCCGCAGTGGCCCCCCGGCTGCTGCGGAGCCGCTGCCGCGGCGGGGGGCTGGAAGGCGCCCAGGCTGTGCCGAGTCCTGGCGCTGCCGGCTGCCGCCTTGGCGGCGCCCCCGCTCTGCTCTGCCCCGCTCTCCTCGTGCGGCAGCGGCGGCCGGCCGTCCAGCGAGATGTTGGTGAGGAAGGAGAGCGCTGCCTGCCTGCGCCGGGGGTCCATGCGCTGCGGCGGCGGCGGCTGCGGCTTCCTCAAGCAGGGCTCCAGCGGCGGCGGCTGCAACGTGCTGCTAGCGCTGCCAGGGCTGCTGGTGGCAGCCGCCGCCGCCATTGTCTGTGGCTCGCTCCTTCCCTTCTCCTCCCGCTCCCCCAGGCCGTCGCAGCGGCGAGGCAGCGGCTCTCGGGCAGGCTGCGGAGGAGAAGGGTTAGCAGGCAGGGCGAGGGAGCGGTGGCTTGCCTGGCATGCTTCCCTGCCTCCCTCCCCCTGCCTGTGTGTGCATGGATGGCGCGCTGCCTTTGCCTTGCCTACCTCTCCCCCCCTCTCCTCGGGCAGTGTTAACAGTCGTTATAGGTGCACTCGCCCTGCCATAACACAGCAATCACGTGTGGGGAATAGCGAGCTGGGAAGAAAACAAAAGCCCCAGCCAGCAGCTGGAGGAGGAGGAGGAGGCTGGGTCTAAGTCAGCTCCCTCCTTTCAGCCCTTCTGTTTTTTCCTCCTCCTTGTGTCTGTGCGCTGGGGGGAGGCGGCGGCGGAAGGTGGAGTCTGGGTGTAGTGCCCAGCACATGGTCCTGAGGTGGTTACATAAGTCCGTTCAGGCTCCCAGTGGGTAACCCTCAGGCTCCTCTGCCAGGCCATGGCTCCCGAAGAAGGAGCGTGGTCTGCAGAGATGGCTGGTGGACTAGGAAGTCCAGAGCCCTCAGTCCCAGTTTAGCCAGCGACTCGCTGGGTGGTCTGGAGCTAGTCGCTTAATCCTTGTGCATTTCATTTCCACACTGTAAACCCTGTCTATTGCACATTCCTCCCAAAGAATTTGAAGGACTTTACCAACATCTATCTAAGGTATCCCTGTGGTCTCTATGACTGTAGAAACTCCAGATGTACAGTACCTTCCCTCTTAACTTGTGTATATTTAATTCTAAACATTAACTTTAATAAAAATTATATATCTGAGTATCTAACAATCTTCAATGTAGTTATCCACACAACACACCCCATAAGGTAGAGCAGTGCTATTAAGTAGGGCTGTCAAACAATTATAAACAATAATCATAGTTAATCATGAGATTAAAAAAAATAGCTGCGATTCATCGCAGTTATAATCGCACTGTTAAACAATAATAGAATACCAATTTAAATTCAGCATGGAAGTATGCCTTCTGGAATGGGGGCCGAAACATGAAGGGGCATATGAATGTTTAGCATATCTGGCAGGTGAATACCTTGCAACACCATCTATAACAGCACCATGTGAATGCCTTTCTAACTTGCAGGTAATGTAAATAAGACGCCAGCAGCATTATCTCCCATAAATGTAAACAAACTCGTTTGTCTTAGCGATTGGCTGAACACAAGATGTAGGACTGAGTGGACTTGTAGGCTCTAAAGTTTTACATTGTTTTGAGTGCAGCTATGTAAAAAAAATAATTCTAAATTTGTAAGTTGCACTTTCACAATAAAGAGATTGCGCTACAGTACTTGTATGAGCAGGGCCGGCTCCAGGCACCAGCTTAACAAGCAGGTGCTTGGGGCGGCCAAGGGAGAGGGGCGGCACGTGCGGCAATTCGGGGGCGACAGGTCCCTCACTCCCTCTAGGAGCGAAGGACCTGCTGCTAAACTGCCGCCACCGATCGTGGCTTTTTTTTTTTCCCCCCCCAATTGCCGCCGCCGATCGTGATCATGATCGCAGCTTTTTTTTTTTTTTTTTTTCTTGGGGCGGCAGAAATGCTGGAGCCGGCCCTGTGTATGAGGTGAACTGAAGAATACTATTTTTTTGTTTATCTTTTTTACAGTGCAAATATTTGTAATAAAAATAATAATATAGAGAGCACTCTATACTTCGTATTCTGTGTTGTAATTGAAATCAATATTTTTGAAAATGTAGAAAAATATCCCAAAATATTTATAATAAATTTAAATTGGTATTCTATTATTGTTTAACAGTGTGATTAATACTGCAACTAATCGTGACTTTTTAAAATCTACTTAATTTGTTTTGCATTAATCACTTGAGTTAACTGCAATTAATTGACAGCCCTACTATTAACCTCGTTTTACAGATGGGGCAGGGGCACAGAGAGAGCACTATATCTACACTGCACGCAGCCTGGGCTCTGACTCAGGTTTGAGCCCAAGCCACTTTCTGTTCACACAGAAGTTAGTCTAACTCAGCTCCGCAAGCATTCACAGCTTGGGTCCTAGGATCCTGCGAGGGTAGTGGGTCAGAGCACAAGTCCCGCTGTCATTAGCACAGCTGTGAAACCCAGATCCCAGCAATGGTAAACCCAAGTTTACAGAGTAGTGTTAGTGTGACCACTGAAACATGGGCTTAAAAACACTAAGTCCACAAGCCCGAATCCCACAGACCAGGGCTTATTGTGCAGTGTGTAGACCAGGGGTCTCAAACTCAAATGACCACGAGGGCCACATGAGGACTAGTACATTGGCCGAGGGCCTCATTACTGACACCTCCCCCTGCCACCCTTGGCCCCGCCCCCACTCCACCCCTTCCATGAGGCCCTGCCCCCATTCCAACTCCTTCCTGCCCCCAGGAAGGGCAGGAGGGATGTGGGGTGTGGTGGGGGCTCAGGGCAGGCAGTTGGGGTGTGAGGTGCAGGAGGGGTGTGGGGTACAGCAGGGGGTTGGGCTGCAGGAGGGGTTCGGGGGGCGGGCTCCGGCCCGACACGCACCAGGGGCAGGGCAGGCCGCCTGCCTGCCTGTCCCCGCACCGCTCCGGGAAGTGGCCGGAACCTGGGGGAGGAGGGGCACAGGGGTCTGTGTGTTGCTGTTGCTTCAGGCACCACCCCCAGCAGCTCCCATTGGCTGGGAACGGGGAACTGCGACCAATGGGAGCTGCTGGGGGCACTGCCTGAAGCAAGAGCAACACACAGAGCCCTGTGCCCCCCCTTCCCCACGTTCCAGCTGCTTCCCGGAGCGGCAGGGGGCAGGGTAGGCAGGGAGTCTGCCCTTCCCCCGGTGCACGTTGGGCTGGAGCCGCTCTAGGTAAATGCTGGGGGGGGCCGCGAGGAGCTCGCGGGCAGGGCCGGCTTTAGGAAGTGCGGGGCCCAATTCGAACAGTTTCGACGGGGCCCCAGCAGGGATGACTAAAAAAAAAAGCCACTTAAAAAGAACCCTTTCATTTCTTCCATGTATTATTTACTTTCCATGACTATATAAATAATAACAAAATTATATATTACATACATTGCGTCATATATTAATTAGCTGATTTTCACTTTCATATTAGGAAAATAATTCATGTTTTGATAATTGTACAACTGATTTTCTTCAATAATGTTTATTTTATTAAAATTTATAAAATATTTCCTTATTAATATAAAATTGTGCCCTCCTCCCCCCGCCAGCGCCTCCCGGCCCACGGAAACAAACCCTGCTTCCCCAGCGCCACCCCACCGAAACAGTTGTGGGCCGAAAAGGAAGAAAAGGAAGGGTTGGGGGGGGGGGTGACATAGGGTGACCAGATCACAGCAGTAAAATAGGACCCGACCCCTCCCCGCTCGGCCCCACCATCACACCCCTCTTCACCCCCTAGCCCCCCGCTGGCTTGCTGTGTCCCTCCTAGTCAGTCCCCCACCCACCACTTGCCTCCTTTCACCTTCTCCCTCCCCTGCCAGAAACCCCCATGCCCGCCCCTAGAACCCCTGCTGGCTCACTCCTCGCCTCTTTGCCCACCCGCCGCTTGCCCACCCGCTCGCCGCTCGCCCCCCCCAAGTATAAAGCCTCATTCAAAGACCCAGGGGTCACTATGTTACTGCACACAGCAGTCTATCAGTGCAGTTGAAGATAAATCTCTGCATTATGCATTTTTGTATAACTTTTATATGACTTTGTATTGAACCTTGGTAATGTTATAGCTGGCCCCTAAGGTAGTATAATTAAGGTAAAAGAAAAATGTCTTTTTGCTAGAAGTAGAATAAGATCTTCCCCCCACTTTGTAATCAATTGACCTGTTGAATGAATGAGGTGTGAATGAGGAAGGTGTGGAAGGCAGGCACTTCCAGACAGCTGCAACCCTTGGAGAGGGGCTAGGAGCCAGCCAAGGAGAGCTTTGCCCAGGGCTGAGTGGGACAGAGTTTGGGTGCAGGCTCCGGGCTGGAGCACGGTGTGGGGTGCAGGATGGGTGGAGGGGTGCAGGCTCTGGGAGGGAGTGCGGAGGGGTGGGTGCAGGCTCTGGGACAGAGTTTGGGGGCCGGAGAGGGGGTGGTGGGTGCTGGGGGGGAGGGGACTGCCATCACATGTGGCTTCCTTCCTCCCCTGCTGCCCCTCACCTGTATAAAAATAGGTCAGTTAATACAATACAGAGGGGAGTATGGATTTAAAGAGATCTGGAAAATTAAAGATATAGCCAAATAAGCAGCTCAGGCAATTTAAGAGTGTGGATCTAGTCTGAAACGTGACTATACAAAACTGGCACCTTTTGTAGTGCAATGTTTACTCTAATGTAGATAAACTAAAATAACTCCTCTCAAATTAGCTGAATAACACCTGAGCTACACAGATGTTTGTGTTAGCAGCTGATGAAATGTGTTAACATGAGCCATAGCTTATAATACCTACTGACTTGCCAGCCAACTTGAGTAAAAAAACTGCCATTGCCCACGAGTTAAGGGGTTTTGTGTGTGGATGAGACTCAAGTCAGGGGCAACCCTCAAGTGATAACTCAAGTTAACCCTGCAGTGAGGACAAGCCTGGAGTCACCAATCTGTTTCCTTTGTGCAGTCATAATATCTGCTGTCTTTAGTGACAAAAATAAGGCCAGGTCTACGCTATAAGGCTTTTTAGCATAGCTATGTCAGTGGGGGGTGAAAAAACACACCTCTAGTCAACATAACCAGCAAAATCCCCAGTGTAGATGCAGCTTTGCCAACTGTTGGCATAGGTAATGTCATTTGAAAGAAAAACTCCTGTTGGCATAAGCTTCATCTAGGCTGGGGGGGGGGAGGGGGCTGCTGGTATAGCTACACTGGCAAAGCATGTGTAGCGTAGACAAGGCCTGAATTTTTATTCTTGTTAGCCCTGCACAGCCACCACAGCTAAGAGAGAATGAAGTTGGTTCTATTCTCTTTGTGCAATAGCAACAGAATTGTTTACTAAATTCCAGTGACAGGACCAGTCAGATAATGAGATTAATAATGGGGTTTCGCAGATGTCAGTGAAGGAGCAGTGTGATGAAAATACTTCTGCACGGGTGTAACTGAAAGAATAACTGATTATTATTGATTATATCCGATGAGAGAATGTACCCAGCTCGATTTTCAGAGCCCAGATTGAGTTGGCAGTTAGACAAAAGTTCTACTGAGTACATTTGATATGCAAGTGCATTCAGAGACAATAAATATACAAACGCACAATGCCTGTTTTTTAAAGTCACTTTTCAGCACACAACTACACTTTAAAAGGAGAAAAATAGTAGCAATTAAGGTAGTCTTGGAAAATTGCATATAAAGTCTTACTGCTCAGGAAAATGATCTGGGATAAAAGTGAAGAGAAACTTAAAACATAATCTCCGAAATATGTAGCAGTAGTTAAGAAAGAAAATGGAAGACTGAAATGCATAATTTATTTGCCATAGCCAAAAATGTTGAAGCCCAGATTTAATGTATATAAAAGTGATCTGAGTCTCAGAAGTGCTGAGCTGCTGCTGCTGCTCACATTGACATCCCTTCTGAGGCTTTGTCTTCACTACCCGCCGATCCGGCGGGTAGCAATCGGTTTATCGGGGATCGGCTTACCGCGTCTAGTGAAGACGCGGTAAAATCGATCCCTGATCGCTCTGCCGTCGACTCCGGAAATCCACCTCGGCAGGAGGCGGCAGCGGAGTCGGCGGCAGCGCGGCAGCGGTCGACTTTCCCGCGTCCTCACCGCTAGGTAAGCCGACCTAAAATACGCAACTTCAGCTACGGTATTCACGTAGCTGAAGTTGCGTATCTTAGGTCGGACCCCCGCTGTAGTGTAGACCTAGCCTGAATCTTGAGTGTTTACATTTCAATTGGCATTGTTGTTTTGCTTGTTAAAATGTAAAGTCTTGGTGCTAATGCTTAAAGATCTACTGTCACCACATTTGACAGGCTGTTAGATACAAATCTGCAGATACATATTTTCTTCTGGTCTTTTTTTAAAGAATGATACTTAGCTCTTACATAATTGAAGGATGTGTACAAACAGTAACTAATATATCTTCATAACAACCTACTGATGTGTAAGTTTGGCAAGTAATACGGGGTGCTATCCCCTCTGTCTCCGTGTGTGAAATCTCAGTTTTTCTGGGATGGGAACAAGAGTGGAAGGTATTTCTCAAAGGCATTCTTCACCTTTATTCCTGGATCTTGCAGAACTCTCTTTATGGCTGTGCTGCAGCATTTGGGCTCTGTGCTCTGAGATGGCCATTGCTGGGTGAAGTGCTTGGTTTCCCCGTCTTGAAATCTGTGGAACTTGTGCTGGGTAAAGTAACGCTGAATTATTTCTTCACTTTTCCTAGTTTACACCTCCACACTGTGAGGGGTAAGGGGAGATATCAGGGGCAGCAGCTGGTTTGTCATCACCTGGCAATAGGGTGACCAGATAGCAAGTGTGAAAATTTGGGACAGTGGGTGGGGGGGTAATAGAAGCCTATATAGGAAAAAGCCCCAAATATCGGGACTGTCCCTATAAAATCGGGACATCTGGTCACCCTACCTGGCAATATGGCTGTGCTGGCAAAACACCACAGGGACCTGGAAGGAAGTACAGAGGCACATGGCTTCAGTGAGGATGATATTGTGCATCTGACATTTGTAGGATGGGGGGAGGGGAAGAAGTTGAATTGAACATGCTATTCATGGGGGGGGGGGGGGGAGAAACATGCCACAAACACACATGCACTCACACACCTTTATGCAAAGAGTACAGTCTGGTGGAAACTCCGTGAGAACTTTGTAGAATTTCCTATCTCCTATATGGTAGTAGTCTGTATATGGATAATAGGGCCCATTTGACAGGTGTTTATCTTGTCCCCACAAAACTAAGGTGGACTAGTTAAGTGGCTTGTCTGAGACCACAAAGGGAATTAGGATAGGTGAGGCTAGTAGCACTTCCTACTATTAAGGTTGCCTCACACTTCCCTTGATAAGACCCAGTTTTCAGTTGTTTATACCTTTGCCAGACATCAACTGTTTGGGCTTACGTTTTCCATGCTAAGTGTCTGCCTCAGGCTGAATTTTTTCTGGAAAATTGTTTTGCCCAGATTAAAAATCTTGTGTTTTTTTTCTTTGATAAACTCTACCACTCACATGCTTTGGAGCACAGACATGAAATTTGGCAGGGCAGTGGCCTTTGTGTCCAGGATGTGCCTTTTGCCATCGCTGTGAAAATCTGCCCAAATGTAGTCAAGTTATAAGGCTTTGAGAAATCAGTTAGCACATGCTCAGTAGAGACTTGTTAGACTTTAACAGCTAAAAATCTCTGAAAATTCTGTCCTCACTGAGCATGCTCGAGCCTCTCACAGCTCCTATTGTAACTAGATTCTTCATTCACCGTCCCCATAGAGACTGAGAATGCTTCATGATTACCAGGAGCTTAGAAGGATTTTCCTATAATAACTGCTCCCAGTGGCTCAGGCAGAGGAACAGAGAGCAGGATGCCTGTCTCTCCAGTGCTCTCAGTGACCCCCTCCCCCTACTGGCATCCACAGGGTGTGGCAGAGGAAGCTGTTTTATTTGGAGGGGGAGGGGACAAAAGCTGGAGTAAGTGGGAAGGAAAGGAGTAGATTGGGACAAGGAGTCTGGGACTGAAGGAGGGGAGAGAAACTGGGAGTTGGAGGCAGAGGGTACTGGGAGTCAGTGAATGTAGGTGGAGAGACCTGGGAGCCACATGGCGTGGGAGGGTCAACACTGAAATTGGATAAGGAGCTGAGGGAAAGGAGGTGACTGGGACAGGCTAGACAAGGAGACAGGGACAAGGAATCAGCAGGGAGGAGAGAGACAAGGAGCTGGCATGCATATGTATTATGATACAGTTTTTAATTACACGCTCACACTCTATCTATGGGGCCATAATACTGAACTCAGTACCATTTCAGTGCTGCTTTAATTTTAAGAAAGTGGAATGGAAGGGCCTCACCAACAACTTTGATATTGTTCTAAGAAAAATTGAACGAATACAGAAAATTATGACCAGTTTGTCAACGTGGAGTGCATAGAAGAAGCATGTTCCACTAGGCTGCAGAACAAATTATGTGCCAGGACTGACATCTGAGCTATCGGATCGGTACACAAAATACAAGCAGAAGTTTGAAGCAGACCCATTTATTGAGGTTACCATCACAGCTGGCAAAGAACTGGTCTCTGCCCTAAAGGAGGAAAAACAGAAGTCATGGCAGAATCTTACTGAGAGCGTGGCTGTCACCTCGGCAGTAAGAAAGCATGAATAACCATCGGGAAGTTTAACTACGGCCCCAAAAAAGCAGAGCAACACTACAACATTACTGCAGACCAGTCACACACCAACTCCTAGAAAATAGCAAGGAATCAAACAACCCAAGACATGGCTTAAGCAGCAAGAAGACCAGGAGACTTATAATTTTAGGGCACAGTACACAATGATCGAATTAACCTCCAGAATTAACGCCCATAGGAATGGGAAAGCTGCCAGTCTAGATGACATTCGTACCAAACAAATCAAACCCTTCAGAGCACCAACAAAGAACTGGTTAATCAAGTTGTTTAACACATGCTCAGCCACATACAGAGTACCCAAGATCTGATGAGCACATGTTGTGACACTCCTGAAGTCGGGGAAGGATGCAATGGAGTCGAAGAACTTCAGACCTACTACTATGTCACTTGCAAAGCGTCTTACCTTAAACCGCCTATCACTTCTCGTTGAAAAGCACCTAATCCCAGAGAAAGCTGGATTCTGCCCAGGCAAGTCATGCATCAGTTAAGTGATAAATATCACTCAATACATCAAAGATAGCTTTGAAAAGGGCATGGTAACAGGTGCTGTGTTTGTCGACTTATAAGCAGCATACGACACAGTGAATCACTAAAGGTTCCTTTTTAAAATATACAACATGACAAAAGATCACCACCTCATATAACTGATACAATATTTACTAGAGAAATGACATTTTTATGTTGAACTACGCAGGAAGTGGAGTTGATGGTGGCAACAGAAAAATGGCCTACCACAAGGGAGTGTACCATTACCAGTATTTTTCAACATCTACATGAATGATCAACCAATCAATCTCAGGACAAGAAGTCTTATCTATGCTAACGACCTATGCGTTGCTGCCCAAGCCAAGGATCTCCTCCAGATCAAAGCTATGCCAACATTGGTGCTGTCTGGGCTCTCAGGCTATTACACCTGAAACCAATCGTGCACCTACCCAGCCAAAACACAAATGAGTTTCGTCCATCTTCAGAGTTGTGAGGCCAATAGACAACTCAGCATCATCTGGAATCAGGTATCAAATGACCCCAGCTGGAATTGTCTACCTTGGAGTGACGCTAGACCATGCTCTCTTTCCATCAAGGCACATGTGGAGATGACAAAAGGGAAAATTAGCATCTGGAACAACATACATAGGAAGTTTGGAATTTCAAAATGGGCAACCAACCCAGCAACACTAAGAGCCATTGCAGTTGCACTTTGCTATTTGATTGCTGAATACTCATGTCCAGTGTGGGAAAGATCAGCTCATGCAGAGAAGCTGGACCCTGTGCTGAATGACAGCTGCCACTACATTATAGGATGACTAAAACCAAGAAATGCGAACAGCGTTTATGTGCTTGCTGGAATCGCTGCACTGGATATTAGGAGAGTGGTCACAAGCAAAAGGGAACAATTATGAAAGGTTGAAGATATCAGACGTGCTATAGGGGCACACCATAGCAGTTAGCCATCCGAAATTGCAGAAAAGCTTCCTACCTGCAACAGAAATGCTTAAAAAAATCACTGACAGCTACATGACTGGAAATGTGGTACACACGGCTTGAAATACTCGATGAGGATGTCAAAATGTACATAAACATTACCAAGTGCCTTCACGCAGGCATGGAGAAGGATTGGTTGACCTGGAAATCACCTCTAAACAAGAGTTGGCTGGTCAAAGACAATTTGCAGAAGTGGGTTATTCCCATGACCAACGCACATGTGATTGTAGTGAAACACAAACCATGGAACATCTATTGGTTTGCCAGCTCATGGAGGAACTATGCATCATGATCTCGCAAGGGCTACAGACCAGGCTATATCATTTGCCCCACACTGAGAAAACGATGATTGTTTGTTGTGGAAGGACATGAGAATAAGAAGAGTGCTATATTTCCCCATGGCCCAGCCTCATTCAGTGCACAGGATGGATCTGCTCCATGAATCAGGGTTGTATAGCAAAGGAGACTTGTGTGTAGGCCCCGCCTCATTTCTTGTAGAAGTTGGAAGGTGTGTAGTGAATGAGGCAGGGTATTGCAGGAAGAGAAAGGAGAGTCTCATGGTTAAGGCAATTGAATGCTGCCCTGGAGTCTCTCCCTGCTTCTGCCTCAGAGTTCCTGTGTGAAGCATAAAGTCACTTAATCCAGACTTTTCACAGGTGGTCATTAATTGTGGGTTCCTTATTTTCTCTGTGCCCAACTTGAGACCTGAGGTCTGATTTGCAGAAGTGCTGAGCACTCACAACTGTAACTGAAGTCAACGGGAGCTATGCTTCAATATGTAAAGGATTTATAATGCTAATTACACCTCTACCCTGATATAACACGACCCGATATAACATGAATTCGGATATAATGCGGTAAAGCAGTGCTCCGGGAGGGTGGGGCTGCGCTCTCCGGCGGATCAAAGCAAGTTCGATATAACGCGGTTTCACCTATAACGCGGTAAGATTTTTTGGCTCCCGAGGACAGCGTTATATCGGGGTAGAGGTGTACTCTGAAAAATCAGGTTCTCGGTGTCTCAAATTGGGCACCCAAATTTAGTGAATACTTTTGATCTTAATCTCTCTGTGCCTCAGCATCTCATCTGTAAAATGGGGATAATATCACCCCTGACCTCACAGAGATTCTGTGAAGATAAATTAAATATTTGTGAAGCACCTGGGCTTTTCTATGGCTAATCATTATATTATCCATGAGGAAATTAGTAATTCTGTCTTTCAGAGCAAGGTTTGAATAGTGTGCAGTAAGTAAGACCTGGGACCAGACATGGAACAATGAAGAATAAATAAAATATTGAATAGCAGCTCATTAATTGAGCGCTGTCCATCCTGTGCACTGAATGAGGCCAGGGTCCTGTGTCAAAATAGTATGTGACCATGTAATTAACAAATGTATCATAATGCAGACTCACAAGGTGGCCAAATGAAGGTTGCACAGGCAACCTCAATTCTGGCACTTCCTAACTTTTGAGTGCTTGACTTTGCAACCTTAATAATGATTTTAACATCATTTTGTGTGTGTAATTTGTATTATAGCAGCACCTACAGGCCCCAGCTAAAACTGGGGCTCATTTTGCTAAATGCTGAACAAACACATAGCAAAAGACAGACTCTCCCCAAAAGAACTTCCAATATAAAGGTAGCAATGTCACAATGGTAATTGGTATGTGGCAGTTGTTGGTCCTAGTTGTGTGCTCTAACTATAAAAACATAGCCACATAGTTGCATTTGTTTATTATTTTGTTTTTACTGAGGACAATTGCACAAAAACAGTATAATTGTTGCTTAGGAGTTCTTCGTTCTCTTACTGCTTGTTTCCCTTTCGAAATCATATTTCTCTTTTTGTTTGTAACATCGTACTTAGTTGCTGTTGACATGATTATGATGTTAGAAATGCAGAATTATGACTTCAAGTGGGAAATCAGCAAGCAGTCAGGAGCAGACAAAGATCCTATCTTCCTGCGAATATCCTTAAAGTAGTAGGGGTCAGGAAAAATAAAATTAAATCAAAATGAAAGAATAAAACAGAAGACATATTTAGAGCCAGTTCTGTTGATATACGTTTACAAAGTTTTCCATGAAATGTCAGCCATGATGTAAGTTATTCTTTCCTAGTTCAAGACCATTTGGAATCAAGCTATAGGATGTCTCGGGTATTAAGATTTCAAAGGAAAGCTTGGAGAGTTTCATCATTATGGTGTTTTTATGTTAAATTTTAATCATCCCAGGAAGTTTAATTTTAAAATGTACTGCAAGGTTCTGAAACATTCATGTGAGCAAACCTTTTTAAGTATGTCGGCTGCCTCTGGGAGGAAAATTCTCCCGTTCATAGGACACAGAGCACTGTAGATCTGTACTAGAGTGAAAATGTTGTTGACAGCTTTTGAGATCCAGTCTTCAATTATTCTAACAAATTAAAGAAATAAAAATTTCTACTTCAGAGGCAGACTTGCTGGGTGTTGCTGGTAAAATATTTCACTTGTGAGACCCTGATATTAATTCAGCTTGTCTAGAAATGCTTTAAACCCAAATAAGAGGAGCTCAAAATTGTGCTTTCTTTTTTGAAAATATTAAACCTAGATAGGGTGAGGCCAAGGGACATGAACTGGACAGATGAAAAACTTTTGGCCGAGCAAAGCCAAGTCTTAGACTCAACTCGATGGCACTTCTGTCTATCCTTTGGTAATGTGATAACTTTTGAACGCTGCATCCAATCAATTCCAAAATTTCAGGGAGCATTCTAGGCATCAATGGGCAGAACCTTATTGATTACGGTGAAATCTGGAAGGGGGAAGTGGGGATACATGGAGCCCTTTGCATTGAATTAGCAGACCCTCCAGCTTCAACCACCATTGCAATTGTCTGTAGATCAAAGAACTGCTTGAGCCATGAATATTTTCCAGCATAAAAATACTCCCTCCTCCCCCATCTCAGCTCTGCCCATCCTCCCAATACAGTTTAAATATGTTGACACTTGTTGATAATTTGTATAGGTAATTGCTTGACCACAGCTTGGTTTGTTATGAAATATACTCCAAAAGATCAAATAACCAATGTCAGTCAGGTTTATTTCCATAACAATAACAATACAGTACAGGAAAAAGGTTCTATATGATACCAGCCTCCGGAAAGCCGTCTTGTGCACTGATGTTACATTCACCTTATGTGGAGAGTATGCTCCCAAAGTTACACATGTCAGCTGATGGTATTTATATGAGGATTTTACAAGTTACACATCTTTTTATGTCACTAAAATCCAACCAGTTTGTTCCAGTTCCCTAACTTGTTCTGTTCCTGATCTTTTTTTTGGATACTAGCATTTCTGGTACTGGTCTGTGACGGTACTCTCCTGGCTTGGATTGAGACATAGAACAAATGTATCTTGATTTTGACAAGTTTCCTATCTGCTTATGCCAAAACTCACTTCAGCTAATGCAAGGTGTTATGGGATACTGAGCATAAGAGAACAGGATTATAATAAACATATAGGGCAAATTAGCCTATATAACTGCTATACTATTTGTGCTTAATGCATACTAATGTATATATGGTGCATATTATTAATATTATATGCTACCCAGCATATATTGGCCAAAACACTCTGAGTGACCTATTTCCCAGATAGAAAGGAAAGAAATAAGGATGGGGGAAATGGGAATGCACACAGAGCAGAATGCACTCACGGCCAGGGTACCCACCCTCAAAAGCTGACAAACTAATTTGAATCTACTTACAACTGAGTGTGACAAATAATGGGAATAAGGTGGGGGAGGAGATCATGCCATCTCATAGGTTAGTAGTTACACAGCGTGATGGTTCCAACTCATTGAAAAGTTTGTTTCTTTTTTTCTCTTTTAATATATAAATTAAAATGGGGGTATCCCTGATTGTCCTCATTGGTTGGCTGGCTTCTAGTAAGCACCAGAGCAGAAGTGGGGCTGGAGGAAAGGCGTAGGAGCTTTATGGATTAATTCAGAGAGGACATTTAATGCATAAGATGAAGCATGAGTTTGAAGATGGTTGTGTTAGAACCAAACAATATGAGCTTAGTGGTTGGCCCTATTGGTGGAACAAAGGGGGCACATCTAAAAAAGATAAGAGTAGATAAATAGGGAGCAACACATTTGTGAAGAGTCCGTGTGGTGAGGATAAGAAACTTCTGATCTGATGCAGTGGAAAATAGGCAGCCTGTGGAGGGATTCAAATAGTGGGGTGAAGTGGGCAGAGCAGTGGGCTAGGATGATGATTACCTTAGCCGCGTGGACTGGAGAGGGTTGTGTTGGGGAAGCTGATTGCATACTGATGGCAGAAGGAGAAAAAGTCTAGTTCTAAATAAGTATATCATGTTATATATGTATATATAATCTGATAAAATAAAGGTGGCTAAAAATTGCTCTAAATTAGATGCCTTTCTCCATTGGTGTTTCTCTAAAGAAAAGACTCCACTTGCATGACACTGTAAGTAGCTAATGGATCAAGATACATATACACCGTCCACAAAACAGGAAGAGATCATAGAAAATTGGACCAACTATGTTTAAATAATTGAAGCATTTAAGTGTTAAAGTAAGAAGAAAAGTTCAGTTGCCATTCACTTTCTTTTGGTTTTCAACTTTGAGGCCACAAGGAAATCAAGAGGACAACCTCCTAAACCTCAAAGAAAAGGCAAATCCGTTAAAACTAGTGGAAGTAAATGTTGGTAGAATTCTGCTGAATCCCTTCTAATGAATTTCCAAATAAAACTGTCAAGGGCCAACAAACGACTGAACCATAAAACAAAGAATTGACAATATAGCCAATAGAAACAGCTCTTTTAAAAGCTTCTTTTTAGATATTTCACAAGTAGGACTCTTTCTATTTGAAAATTTGATACTGATAGATTCCTAGCCATATTAAAAAGGAGCAGTTTGCTTTTACTCTGTTGCAATTTCCTTGGTGGTTGTTGCCTCATGTGGTTGTTGAAAGGGAACAGAGGAACATCCCCTGAGAATTATGCTAGCATTTTATTTTCTCCGTGTTTGGGAAGTCATTTCAGCTAGTTCTCCCAGCATGTGACATAAAAGTATTTCCCCAAATTAGAGAAAATAGAATGAGGATTTACCAGAATTATTCTGTCAGGGTATTTTCAAACTATTTCAACCACCCGTGTGTCACAGGAGTATAACTGTTGGGAAATGCTCATCTGGGCACAAGCTTCCCCATAGCAAGAGGCCTACTATAGAAAGAGAATGGATAGATGAATTCTGATTAAAGAATTCTATCCACACTAGCACAAAGTTGAACCAGTTTTGCAAACACTCTCATAGTGTGTGGAGTGACCCACTTTTCAGAGCTAATTCAGAGCACTCACACTCCTAACGGTGAACAACGCTAGATGCACTTAGATGTGTTAGTCTCAATTATGGTTCTAACATATCCTTAGTAGTAGCAGCTTGCTTGTGCACTCTGTGGAACCTTGCAAGTCCCTGCTTTCCAGGGGCCAGCTGCTGATGTCCTTACTCAAGTAGAGTAGCATGTTATTGCATAAATGTTTGCATCGATTTCAGTGGGACTGTTAGTGGGTTAAGGTACTAATCAACCTGAGTAAGGGTATCAGAAATGGCTTTATGTCAGGAGAGGTTGTTTGGAGTCTGATCTATATTTGCTCTTCTGGAAGACAAGCCCTGTATTGCTTGTAGTCATTGTAATTATTTATATTAGAAGCAACTCTTACAGAAGAAAACTCTGGAGCTTTAAGAGAACTGCATTGAGTGTGAGTGAAGAGAAGGGATTCTAGAGAAGAACAAAACAAATGATTAAAATATTGGAAATCAGTCAGAAACTAAATGGAGTACGTAAATAGCAGGTTTCTTCCTATGGGCACTTGTACTCTGCACCACTGTGTATCGCATGTGTTCAGTTTATTTTAACCCTCTTTTGTTCTTATGCCAACCTGTTATTATAATGGCAATTTGTAGCCAGTTATTTAAATAGGAGATTCAACTCCTTTTATAATAGACAGAGCTTTACCCAGAAGCATTAGACAGTGAATGACATGTACTTTATTAGAGGATACCACAGAGAATGGAACTGGAATATCAATAGGCAAGTTTAGAATTCAGGTAATGATTCAGTTTGCGCTATAATGAAGCTAGGTGTGCTGTACATCTATAGTATGCATGTGAATAAAACCTTAGGCCTAGTCATTTCATACTCACATACTACATATTTGTGGGCTCTCTCTAGATCCTGAAACATGATTGTGACTGATGATTCTCAGAGCTATGTGGCAGAGAAGCCGTGCGTTGTAAAAAATAACTGTTATTAAAAATGTGTACCACCATCATTCACTACAAATTTTAAATGGACTTGTGTATATTACACTCAAGAGCAGCATAATTTTTTTAGGAAACCTGACTTGCAGCTCAATCAGCCAAAGCATGTAGGCACAAGCAGAAGGTTCCTCTAATTCTGCCTGTTATTTTCCTGGTACTGCAGTTGCTAAAATAGTGTCTTATAATGGAGTTTATAAAAACTACATTAGAGCTTTATTTGAGAGATGCCAAGGAGCAGCAACTCCCATTGACTTCAGTGAGCATTGCTCATGCTCAGCACCTCTCAGGATTGATCCCTGAGTGCTGTCCAATTGGACATCTTGTATTATCATTATTTATATTGCAGTAGCACCTAGAGGCCCCACTCAGCCGTGGCCCCATTGTAACAGTTACTGTACTAATCTATAGCAATAGGCAGTCCCTGCCTCAAAGAATTTATAAGCTGCATTTAAAACCAGATGCAACAGGTGGGTGTAACAAACAACTGAGACGGATGGGAACATGGTAAGAAATTTATTTATTTGCTATAATTATTATTGGGCCAAATCAAGAGGTCCCTACTCAGTTATTCCTTAGTTTATGCTCAGTCAGTACTCAAACAAATTTCCCTGGAAGTGGGGTTCTGTTTTTATAGGCACAGTGTCATGAAAACCTGGTCTGAGTAGCTTCAAGTGATATGATGCTGGAAACACCTGGGTTCTGTCTGCACTGGCACTACTGCTGGCACTTTTACATCCTGCACTGCTTCTGGAAGGTGGGTACAGAACTGTTTAGTGCAGAAGCACCCTGATGCCTACACTGGCGATATTCTTGTTTTTTCCTACTGTTGCTCTAGCCAGGGCTGGCTCCAGGCTTTTTGCCGCCGCCGAATCAAAAAAAAAGAAAAAAAAGCCGGAGTGCCGCCCCTTTAAAAGTGTCGCCCCAAGCACATGCTTGGAACGCTGGTGCCTAGAGCTGGCCCTGGCTCTAGCAAATTATATGGATCCAGAGATCATCTCTGCAATCCACAGGGAAGGCACAGATGTTTTACTGCCACAGGCTACCCCTTTGCATGACCCCACTGTGACAGTCTCTACCCCTATGCTTACCCCTTTTACAAGATTATGATAAATTTTGTACAAAGTATGCCTTGTGAAAACTCATAAAGTGGCCATTCTTTGGCAGGAAGGAGGATGTGGGTGAAAATCTACATCTTGACAAAGAAACAGTTGGGGGGTTCCTGTCCATACAGACTTACTGTCTCCTGAACCTCAGCTGGGGATGCTTCTCAAAGAAAAGAAGAGTAAGAAAGAAGGGATTATATGAAGGGGGAGCAGACACCCCAAAATATCATCTCCCTTCATCTTTCACCCACGGCATCGACAACACAAAGGAACAAAGGAAGCATCATTGGACTGGGGGAGCGATCCTGACTGAAAGAGACTCTCCCAGTAAGATTGCTGAAATGTGTGGTGAGAGAGACTTTGCTTTCAATCCACTTCACTTGCTAAATTAGCCATTAGTTGTGTTTTACTTTTATTTTCTTGTAACCAGTTGTGACTTTTATGCCTCATTACTTGTAATCGTTTAAAATCTATCTTTCTGTAGTTAATAAACTTGTTTTATCTAAATCAGTGTGTTTGGACTGAAGTGTTTGGGAAACTCCATTTGGGGTAACAGGATTTGTGCATGTCATTTTCTATTCATAAAACGATGGACTTTATATGAGCTTGTGTTGTCCAGGAGAGGGCTGGGGAATACAAGACACACATTTCTGGGGGAAAGACTGGGACTAGGAATTTACTGGTGTTGCTCTGCAGTGTAATTCATGAGTGGCTGGCTATAGCACTCATACAGTATAGCTGGGAGTGACTTACATGCTGGAGGCTGTGTGTGAGTGGACCATGAGTGGTAACTCTCACAGCAAAGTAGTGTACCAGGCACCCCAGGTTGGAGAATTGAGGGGACACATTGTTCATCAGTCCAGATTGTACCCTGGGTAATATCACACCCACAACCAGGCTTATGTAGAGTGGAGAGCTTTGTGTGAGCCCTTTGGTTTCTCTGAATAAAAAAGATAACCATTAAGGACAATGGGGAGGGGGAAAATAGGATCTAGAAACCCAGCGTTGTTGTTGTTGTTGCTATTATCAGTATTGAAATCCTCCTTCAAATTCTCCAGACGTTTCCTGGTTTAAACTTCCTACAGCCTGTGAATAGATGATCTCTGGTCACCTCTCAGTGTTTTGTTCTTTCATCATCCTAGCTGGTCACCTTCTAACCAGCATCTCAGTAGAGATGTTTACTGTATTGCTAGCATATTATGGAGCGTACTGTACCCTTAAAGAGATAGAGGGATTTTGCAGCTGCACTCTTCAGGACAATTCTTATAGCTCCCAAGAGAATACTACCAAGTGGTAAACATGGGTGTGTTAATTTTTTGCGTCTTATCAAGCATACATTTGTTTGAATAGCAGCGTGCTGTTGAAATGTGGTCTGAATGCTTCCCATACTTGCCTGCAAACTGGAACGAGGTAGTCAAGAAGGATTTTCTCTTTCATTACCATGAGTGAAATATAACTGGGGTCTAAAGCGAGACAAGACCACAAGGGACTGCAAAAGCAAAGAGGATGACAAATGCAAACATCGTAAATGAAATTCACCGAACAAACTCTACATTCAGTATCTCCCCTGTTTTTAAACTGTTGTTTTTACAGGCGACCCAGATAACTAATCCTAGGCCCAAAATGTAGGTGTTCAGAGGGGGGTGCATTACAAAACACTCAGTTTGAAATTTACTTCTGTGCAGCAGACCCACACAAACTGTAGGCACCACTTTAGTTCCATTTATTTTATGGACTTGGGGCCTGCTCCCATTGATTTCAATGGTGTAGGATTGAACTCTTCAGTACAACTCAAGCAGCACACACGTCTTGCGCTGGACTTCTGCAGGGGAGTGAATGGGACTCCAAAATGAAGACAAATGTTTTCATGGGATTACGTTGTTTACAGTGTGAACGTTCCCTTGCAGGAGTGTGAAACTAAACACACCAGCATTGTGCTAATGAAACCTAGAACATAAAATGCACTAGAAACTGGCTAGCAGCAAAAGTGAAACTTGCCAGCCTCATTTAATTTTCCTGGCTGAAAGCTACATTAAGCAGGGCCCCAGGATGTCCCCTCTGTTAAAAGAGGGCTCACATGGAGGTAGGGCATGCCACCTCTAGCTTGATAGAATTTAATGATGATGAAATCTACAGAATCCTGTTACATGTCTGTAGAACCCTAGTGCAGTTACTCTAAACTTCTACATATTATAATGAAGAATGAACTTCTTTCTTTTTTTAAACCACCATATAGAATTCTACAGTTGGGACACTGTTCTCCATATCAGATAGTACAAACACCTATGGAAAGGATCTCATTCTCTGTAAAAATCGGTAGCTTTTGAGAGCAATTTCTTTAGAGCCCAGTTACATTTCTGTGGAACCCTACAAGCTTCATCATTATTAAATTCTACAGGGCTCTTCCATAAGAGTGTGGAACCTCACACACTGCCTCTCATAAGCACATGATGCTCTTCTGTGCATGTACTGTGTAGAAGGGGCTCTATGGAATTTGTAGCTGTGGCTAAGAGGGGGTTAGACCAGGGCCTGCTCTGGCCCCCTTCTACAGGTTTCAATAAATAATGCATTGAGCCTTATTGCATCAAAGTGGCATGAATACACAAATATATCAGTGAACTAATGATAAAGATATATACTGGGTCCTGCTCCAGTTGCTTTGTACTGCTCCATTGGTGCAAAGCGGCCATAAAGCCAAAGGATTCAGCACCTTGAGGATTGGATTGTCCCTGCCTACGTGAAAATTCAGGCATCACAGAGTCACATTTACGGTGGCCCTGGACATCTGAGGGGGTGGGAAATGTGGCAAAGGGGTGGGAGCAAGGCATTGCTAAGTCCCAGGGATCCCCCAGCTCCCAGAATGGCGCTAGTTAGCATAGAGTTTAGAGCAGTTCTGGGGATCAGAGAGAGCATTGAAATGGATCTGAGGCCCATTTGCCCACTCCCTTCCAGTCAGGCATTGACAACATCTGGGCCTGTAGTATGATGAGTGGATCTGGAGAAAGAGGGTCAGATTTTAGGAGGAACCTTGTTTGGTGTGGCACCAGGCACTCAGGATTGTAAACTGGTGCCAGGCGGATAGCACAGAAACTCAGAACCTCAGCACATAGCACTGGCCTTTCAGCATGCTTGGCACAGATCTCATTCCTAGCACTCTGACTCTGGCCCATATATTTCCCAGTACAAATAATCAGATAAACACCAGCATTGTCCTATGCTAAAATAGAATTTCACATCTTTTCAATATGTGAGGGTGTGTGGCTTGGAAATGACATATCGGAGCAGTGGATGATTTTGGTAATCTGCAAAGAAAATAATGGACTTCAAATTTAAGCTCGGCAATACATATAATGTTGACATTGATATCTGTGGGTGGGTTGGCATACCCCAAAATGAGCATAAAGGTGGGAACTTGAGACAGTTTTAAATGGCTTTCAGGGGTGTAAGAACGTTTACTATTTCTTTAAATCTGGCTTCCTACTACAGGTATTAGCTGTGCTGGGAAGCCGAGAGCAGGAGGGAGTTTGTAGCTTTAGGCATAACACTATATTTTTTGTTTATTCTAATAAAGTTCCTCATTCAGTGCTAGAAAAAAATGACTTTTTCTGTGATGCCGCTATTGTCGCATGATGAGGCATTTGCGGTGTGTGTGCTTTCATTCCCTGTGGAGTTTGCTTTAATGACAGCATTACGTACTAGGAGGAGAGGACAATAATTTTTCAGTACTGTGGTGCTGAGGTGTGCCTCCATTTCCCTTCTTAATGGCATCCTTCAGGGAGGTGGCATGGCTGGTGATAACCTTTACAAAATTAATCAAGTTATTTCCCATCCTGACTGGTGTTTCTTCACCACATAATTAGCTAATGGTTGTACAGCACTCTGAAGATACAGGGCACCTAGATAGGTGCCAAGAATTATTATTATCACTATACTTTAGGGTCGGCATCAAGAGGCTCTTTTTAGCTAGCAGGAGTATCACTTCTGGCTAGGGCACAAATGGCCTGGATATTGCTGTCCCGGGAAGGAGTTAAGCGGTGTTTGAGAGACCTGCATTTGGATTTTTCCTCTGAAATGGAGAATTGAGTTTAGTGGATAGTTGTTTGCTTTCCCCACTACAGGTGGCTCTTAGACCAAACCTGGATGGCAGTTAATGTTGCCTTAGGTAATACCAGTCTGCACAAAAGCTTGTGAAAGGGGATTGGTGGTGCTGTTATCTGCTGTCCCTCTTCTCTTGAGACCGCTATGGTCCCCCATGCAACCTCGCCTGGGTTAGACACCTTGGATTTGGGAGAAGTAGCTACTCTATGTGGTATGTTCTACTCAACTGCTACGATGGCTTCCATGTAGTAGTAATACTCCTCAAATCTGCTTGAACGCTGCTGCACCTTCTACGCCTCCTCTTTGGGCAGGAAAGAGTGCAGATGCAAGAGGGAGATGAGAGAAAGGAGACTCAGGGAGCACAATAGAGGGATTAACAGATTTATTTAGGCATAAACTTTCGTGGGTACAAAACCTCACTTCTCATCTGAAGAAGTGAGGTTTTTTACCCATGAAAGCTTATGCCCAAATAAATCTGTTAGTCTTTAAGGTGCCACCAGACTCCTTGTTGTTTTTGTGGATACAGACTAACATGGCTACCCCCTGATAATAGAGGGATTGTCTCTTCCCATGCATGGATCTGTAGGGCTGGGTTTTGGAACTGTGAGGTTTGCTACCTATTCCTTCGTTAGGCTATAAACCCTTTGCCCTGAGGGGAACACAAAGTGCGAGCTCTACGAGTTCTAACTTGGAAGAACTTTGAGTGCTTTCACCTTCCCATGGGTTTTTCTTTGAAGGCAACACCTGCTCCCTGGTCTGTGGCATGTGAATTTAGTGGACTCCATTGGAAGTCCATCAGTGCGACTTTTGCCACGTGTTCTGACTGAGTAAAATATATTTTTGCTTTGGTGGCGTTTTTTATTGATAGTACAAGGTGCAGCACATAGTGCTGGCTTCTGCAGTCCTGTGTCTTTGTTATGGAACAGAGGTGTGTTGGCAGGATAGGATGCCAGAGGGCACAGCGTCTCCACCCTTGCTGGTCCTGGAGAAATTTGATAGAGCTGTCAGGCCTGAAACCTGTTTTTCCAGTGACTTTACAACTAACCTATTAAAACAAGCAGTGTCTCTGTGAGACCTTTCAACTCAGAGGAAACTCTCACTTATTTAAGCATAGGCTGATGGTTATCCATGCTCTCTGGAGCTTTCTGTAGTAGGATATTGTTACTGTTGATCCTTCTGATACTTTCTGTGCCACTCTTCTTAGGGTTGTCCCCTCTGCAAGGCCTTCCACTTTCCTTCGCATGGGTGAAATTTGCCCCTGTGCAGCAGGCAAGCACACAGCCTATGTACCACTTAAATCTCACTTAAGCCCTATTTTGAGGACTTAGTGGTGCATCGTCATTGTGCTAGCCTTCTACACAGAGGTGAGTTTCATACTGTGATACATTCAGGCAATAACATTACCTGATGAGAGTAGGTTGGTATTTATATGTAGCTGACTAAACATGGTTGTGTAACTAGTTCTTTCCTATATGTTTTTGCATGTGTTTGTTTTTAATCTGCTAGTCTTTTTGAACCAAATCCTTAAGCCTGTACTTTGGGTTCCCCTAGGACAAATTCCTATTGAGTTTGATGGAGTCAAAACTGAGAAAAGACCCGCACAGTTTGACCATAAAATAATATATTTGTTGTATAGAAGTGATAAGGGAAAATGTGGTGGTTCAAGGCAATGGGCTAGGCGTAGCTTCAGTTTTAGGTCACCAGTTCCATTTGGATCCTGATCGCCGGTTATCTTAGTGGGGTTCCTAGTGGTTGGGGTCTACATATCACCATTACTGAAATAGACGCTTATTGGAACCCTTAATGGTAGTTTCAACAGAGTGGCCAAGGAATGAACAGCTGTGCAGACTAAATTACTTTCCAACAGGCTTTTGTTCTGTGTTTTGTACAGCACCTAGCACACAGGGCTCTGGTCCATTACTGGGGAGTTACCCAGTCCATTACCTGGGAATTACTGGGCTCTGGTCCATTACCTAGGAGTTACAGCATTAAAAATAATTAATAATAATAGTAATGCTTCTTCTGGAGCAGGTTCTGGGCGTGGGGAAGCTTGCATGCTACTTTCCCTACTGTACTGGTTCTTTCTGGATATAGAAGGTTTCTTATGCCGGGGATGTCATTCTGGAGCCTTTCCTAGGTACTAAATTTACACATCAGATATTTAAAATTGAAAATTAGGGCCCAAACCTTCCAAAACACTAGTGATTTTGGGTGCTCAACTTGAGACACCTTATTTGTTTCCAATCCAATTTTTGAAGGGCTGATGCTCAGCACTTCCTAAACATCAAGCCCTTTAAGTTGTCTCAAGTTGGACTTACAAATTGAAGCACTCAGAATCATGAGTCACTTCTTAAAATCTTGGCCAAGAGGTCTCTATTCTAATCTGTAGAGAGGGGGTGACAGGTGATAATTTTAATGAGAATTGTATGCTTAAAATGCTTTCCTAATTTATTCTCTTAAATACCACGTAGATACTGCAGTTTACATTATACAGATTTTAAAACCCACACACTCTTCCATAGATCCAGTGTGAGTGAATAAAACACTGAAATAGTAAGTTTACTCTTCCACATATAAATGTTTCTTAGTATATGATTGCATGACATATGTTCATTGAATAAGTCTTTCCAATACATTTCAGTGTGAATTGCTAATATACAGTGTGATCTCTTACTAATTTGTCTCATGGTCAATAATAGTTTATAGTTTCTTTTGTATCTCAACTTGTTTGACTGTGCTCTCCTGCTCTTTGGAACCTGGGTTTCTTTTGGTAGGTTGAATTCTGTCTAGATGTTTCTCTATTTGATTTTGTTGTTAGCTTTGTCAGTGGCTGGGATGGCCCTGGGTTGGTTGTTCAAGGGCATTTTTCTGGAAGAGTCAGTGGAGGGTTTTGTTATCCAAAAGTTTGATTGTTTTGCTACATGTGATTTTTGCCTCATTGTGCGCTGCTCTTCAGGGTCACGCTGGTGGAACATTGTGTTTACACATTAATTTAGTTCTGTTTCTGTGACTATGTCTAGTTAGTCTGGGAATATATTTTCCTAGCTGCAAGATTTTTTCAGTGAATCTCCATGGCTGTCATTCAAGTGTGTAAATTATGAATAGGTATGTGGGCGTGGGCGTGTGTGTGTATACATACACACTTTATATATAAAAATGTCAGAGGAGATCATCACTCATAAGTTAATAAAAAAAATGTCTGCAGCTTCATTATGAATAATGACAACACTTAGCATTTACTCATACAGTGCTTTTCTTCTGCAAAGTACCAAATACTGGAACAAATTTGCAACCCTGTGAACTTCTCTGGTGCGGCACCAGTGATGAATTTGGCCCTGTGACGCCTGGCTAGAAAGGGTTAAACAGCTTGCAGGCTGAATGGCCCAAAGCCCACCTTTAAAGTCATGTTAGAAAGGTATGCGAATGATAATTAGGGCCATTCATGCTAAATAGGCTAGAACTTTGAAATGCAAACCTATATTGTTAGAAGTAATACTAATTGTGTGTATCTTAGATGCGTCCCCCCCCCCCCAAACAGACAGTTCCTGTCTGTCACTATAATTATTGATTCAGAGATCAAACGGGAATATTAACATTTGAATGAACCTTGAGTAAAATAATGTCATTGTCTATATGTCTCTTTGAAGTTTTGAATAGACTGCCTAATGGATAAATTGCCCTATGTTACTTTGTGTAACTAATTACTGGTGGTGTTTAGAAAGCAAAAGGTTACATCAAAAGCCTATTGTTTAACCAGGATATGTGGTCAAGTGGATGCTAGAACACTGTATAAAACAGGGGTCAGCAACCTGCGGCACGCGCAGGGCCGGCTTTAGGCCGATTCACCCAATTCCCCGGAATCGGGCCCCGCGCACTCAACCTGGCAGCGGTCATCTTCGGGGGTCCCGCTCCCCTAGCCAGAGCACCGGCCGGCATGTGGCAGCCCTGTGGCCCCGCGACCCCGGCCGGAGCGCGACAAGCCCTGCAGCCCCGCTCTCCTGGCCGGAGCGCGGCAAGCCCCGTGGCCCCTCCTCCCCCAGCCGGCAATCCGAAGTGCCGCCCCAGGAATCGGGCCCCACACTTGCTAAAGCCGGCCCTGGGCACGCGTGCCAAAGGTGGCACGCGAGCCGATTTTTACTGGCATGCTGCTGTCAGCCGGGGTCCCGGCCGCCGGCCCTGCTCAGCCCGCTGCTGGCCTGGGTGAACGGAACCCCCAGCCGGCAGCAGGCTGAGCAGGACCGGCGGCCAGGACCCTGGCTGGCAGGAGCCGGTGGACAGAACCCCAGACTGGCAGCGGCCTGAGCATCTCTCAGTTAGGGTGAACTGCAAAGAATGAGGCAGACAATCCCCAAAAAGCTGGTGGATATTCCAATACTGAGATTCACCAAACTAGCACAAACAGCTTCTTTATTACCTTACTGGTTATTCAGAAGTCCAAACAACACAGTTCCCTTAAAGTGATCCAGCCTCAAGCCTCCATCCAGGTACTCACGTCAAATATGATGAACATTTCTGTAAATCTTATTTCATCATATAAAAGAACAAATTCTACCAATCCCAAAGCATCAGGCACATTACCTCTCAGGTTAATGAATATTTCATTACCCAAATGCACGCTACAGCCAATTCTTGTTAACTAAACTAAAATTTATTAAAAAACAAAAGAGAGAGAGAGTATGGTTAAATGATTAATATACATACAGACATGAGTTCAATTCATTGAGGTTCAGATTCACAACAGAGATGGTGAGCTTCGTAGTTGCAAAGAGTTCCTTTAGAATTCAGTTCATTGGTCATAGTCCAATGTCCAAATCTCATATTCAGGGCGTACCAGCATAATTGGGACCTCAGGGCTTGCGACTCAAACTTCCCCTAATGAGGTCTAAAAAGATGAGATGACAGAATCAGGCCCAAGGGTCTTTTTATACCGGGGTCGGCAACCTTTCAGAAGTGGTGTGCCGAGTCTTCATTTATTCACTCTAATTTAAGGCTTCGCGTGCCAGTCATACATTTTAACATTTTTAGAAGGTCTCTTTCTATAATATATAACTAAACTATTGTTGTTTGTAAAGTAAATAAGGTTTTTAAAATGTTTAAGAAGCTTCATTTAAAATTAAATTAAAATGCAGATCTTATCAGTTTAGTGCAGTGGTTCTTAACCTGGGGTGCGAGATGCCCTTTCTGGGGGTGCGAGACATGCAAGATTTTTTTAGAAGGTAAAGTATCAAAAACACAGATTAAGCACAGCACATAAGTACAACTACTTTGTTTCATCAAACCTATGTATTTATTAACATTAGACATGTTTTAACGATTACTGTAATATACAAAGTTTTTAAGTTTTCAAGTTTTTAAGCTAATTGTAGTGTAATTTTTGATAAGGGCTGCAGAGCGCTGGGACCAGGCCAGGAGCAGAGCCCTGGGCTGGCTGCCGGTACCCCAGGCCGGCAGGAGGGCTGAGCAGGGCCGGAAGCCCAGACTCCGGCTGGCAGGGGGTCAGGTGGCTGGAACCCCAGACAAGCAGCAAGGTGAGCAGGGCCAGCGGCTGGTATCCCAGCCCAGCAATGGGCTGACCGGGGCTGATGGCCGGGACCCCGGCTGGCAAGGGGCCGGCGGCCGGAACCCCAGACCAGCAGTGGACTGAGTGGCTCAGCCCGCTGCCGGACTGGGGTTCCATCCGCTGGCTCCTGCCAGTCAGGGTCCCGGCCACCGGCCCCGCTCAGCTGCTGCCTGCCGGGGGTTCTGTTCACTTAGGACGGCAGCGGGCTGAGTGGGGCCGGCGGCCAAGACCCTTGCTGGCAAGAGGCCGGCGGCCAGAACTCCAGACCGTCAGCGGACTGAGCGGGGCCGGCGGACAGAACCCCAGACAGGCCGCGGGTTTAGCGGCTCAATTAGGGACCACAGCTGGCTCCCCACTAGGACCCTGGTCACAGGCCCACTTTTAACCTTTGTGCAGAGGGCCAACACAAGGGCTATGCACTGCTTAAACCCTATCTGGCCTCATGCTGGCAAATCGGTGAATTTCATCCTACAGGTCTATGAGGTAGGGTGAGCATTATCTCACTATTTGTTAAAGAGAGAGAGTGGTTGAGGCCTACATTTTCAAAAGTGCCTTCTGATTTGGAGTGCTTCTGTTTTTGGTTGCCCAATTTAAGGCAAGTAGGGCCTTATTGTCAGATGTGCTGAGCACTCACACCACCTGCTAAAGTTGGTGGGAGATATCTTGCCCAAGGCTACAGCAGAGGTTGGTGCCAGAGCGGGAATCAGAGCACATAGCTGTTCCTGACTCTCAGTCTTGTCCTTGGTCCAATAGACTATGCTTCCCTTAAGCGTTTGTTTAACTAAAATCAGTAAGAGAGAGAACAATTCACAGCAGAACTAACGAATCTGAGAGAAATTAATACTCTCTTAAGAATGTCCACACTTCCCTATTTGTATCAAAAGGAAGACCTTTTTAGAAGACTGTAAATAAATCCCAAAGGATAGCAAGTTATTGTATTGATGAATAAAATTGTTTCGCATTAAGTGCTTGTCCTTCATTATTGGTACCCATGAGGTGTAAAAAAGGAAAGTACACCTGAACTCTGTGTGTGTTATAACTGGAACGGACCCTGAAAGGTCATTGAGTCCAGCCCCTTGCCTTCACTAGCAGGACCAAGTACCGATTTTACCCCAAATCCCTAAAGTGACCCTCTCAAGGATTGAACTCACAACCGTGGGTTTAGCAGGCCAATGCTCAAACCACTGAGCTATCCCTCCCCAAAGTATAGTTATACTTTTTGTTAGCTCGGGTTATGCTTAGGATATTAGCCATTCAGCTTTCACTCTTCTTGTTTATGTTGAGTCAACAAATTCTTTTTGAAGGGGAGAAGGCTTGTATCATACAGTCTGTTAGTGCAGTGGGGCTCTGATCCTGAATGGGGCCTCTTGGTGCTCCCACAATGCAAGTAATGAACAGTAAAAGCCAAAATTAAAGACACCATGACACATCTCTTCTTACTATTGTGTCTAAGGCCCAGTCCTGTTTCTCTCTCCTCAATATTTACAAATTTCAGCCCCTTCCTTTCTGTTCTGGACTGAAAGTCACTTGTCTGTGATTTAATCATTTCCTGCCTTTACTACAGCCTTCTCCTTGGCTACTAACCTCATCAGCCCCACTCCCTGCAAATGCTGCTGCCAAAACCATGTATCACCTTTCACTTCAACCATATTGCCCCACCTGATCACTGGCTCCTCATTACACTGAGTTGACTTTTCTTGGGCCAGATCAAATAGGTGCTGATTTTACGCCAACGGAGGATCTGGCTACCTTCAAGGTCCTGTTTCATGCAGTTCTGTCCTGTATCTGTCATGCTGCCTCGAGTGGCTCATGACCGTGAATGCCAGGACAGACTGTCAAAAACCAGGGCACAAACCCCAAACTGGGTATATGTTCTGTAATTAGATTTCACCAATCCAGTAACAAGTGGGAACTCCTAAAGCACTGTAACAGTTTTACTATGGAGTCACAGACTGTCCCCTTGGGTATTCCAGGATATCTTGCCACCCAGGTAAGATGGACTATGTGATTGATGGTCACTTTACACCAAAAATCACAGCAATATTCAGTTTACTACCAGTCCCAAAGGAGCAGTCACTTACCCCAGCTCAATTGTACTCAGATCTGAAACCAAAGACAACATCTGTAGCCTATCCTGTAATAAACTAACTAAAGATTTATTAACTAAGAAAAGAAATGAGAGTTATTTACAGGGTTAAAATAAGAAAGAAACACACACACACACACACACACAAATGACTTACAGTCTTTAGATTTAAAAAGGTAATATAAGCTTGTATAATAAGCCGCTCTACATGTCCTTTAGGGCTGTCCCAGGTCAAACAGTATTGGGATCTCTTGCTTGTGTTTCCGAATCTTTGCCCCTCAGAGTCCAGACAGCATGAAGAGACCCAGTTTCTCCTTGTCAGCCAGAATCCAAGCTGATGGGATGAGTTCATGCACAGGCCTCCCCTTCCTGGAGGGTGTGAGGAATGCAATCAACAAGATCTGTGTCCTTTGACGCTACACAATACCCCATTTGCCTTAAAGGGGCCATCCTGTGTGCAGGAGAAGCCACACTTAATGCTTCTTTTCCTGTTTGGTGTGATACACAATTACAGAGGTTTACAATGCAAACTCTCAATACAACTTTATAACATGGAATACAGATATTATAAGTAGGATTAACACATGCAGCATTCTAGAAGCATTCCATAATGTCTAAACACTACCCACATTGTTATAACACTAATATCTATTTTAACTATACTAACCCACAGGTAAGCCACACTGGTTCCCAGCTATGCATAGGCGCCAACTCTGTGGGTGCTCTGGGGCTGGAGCACCCAAAGGGAAAAATTAGTGGGTGCTCTGCACCCACCGGCAGCCAAGCTCCCCTCACCCCCCACTCCACCTCACCTCCTCCCCCACCCCCAGCGCCGTGTCCCCGCTCTTCTGCCTACCTCCCAGCACTTCCCGCTGCCAAACAGCTGTTTGGTGGCGCTTAGGACTTCCCAGGAGGGAGGGGGGAGGAGTGGGGATGCAGTGCTCAGGGGAGGAGGCGGAGAAAAGGTGGTGTAAGGGCGGGGACTTGGGGGAAGGGGGTGGAATGGGAGCGGGAAAGGAGCAGGGACTTTGGGGAAGGGGTGGAATGGGGGTGGGAAAGGAGCAGGGACTTTGGGGAAGGGGTGGAATGGGGGTGGGGTGAGGGTTGTGCAGGGGTGGGGGTGGGGTTGAGCACCCACTGGGAACAGTGGAAGTCGGCGCCTATGCAGCTATGCATTTGTCAGTGTTCTGTGAGGCGTGGGGCCTTAGCATGAGCTGACACCAGGCCTGCCAGCATCACAGTCTCCATGCAACAGTATTTCATCATTCTCCCCAGAAGCCCTCTACTCTGCTGCCTTCCTCATTCCCCTGATTCCGGCCTCAATAGACCCTCTGTCTCCTTCTCTCACACCTTTTTCCATGCTGTCGCTTAAGTTTGAAACTCCATCCTTAAGCCTGTGTGCCAAGCCACCTTCCTTGCTGCATTTAAGTCCCTCCTAAAATTCACTTCTGCCATCCAGTCTAAGCAGTTAGGTGTGTACATGCCTTACTGAGAAACTGAATGATTTTTTTTGTCATCCTTCTTCTCCTCCACCCTTTTTGCCCTGTCTATGACCCTCACCTGCACCACACAGGATCCTCGGGTACCACTGTGCAACCAATCAACAGCCAGCTGCCTTTACACAGAACCTGTGTGGGGCTTACATGGTGCAAAGGACCTTCTACTGCCTCTCTGTACTGTGGGGAATTTCACTGATGAGTTGAATGAAGGTTACTCATGTGAGTTAGTGTTGGGAGATCATGATTGTGGCGTCTTTTTTAAACAAATAAATAAATTCCTGGCTTCATCAAAATCTACAAATATTTATCTAATTCTTTCCATGGTCACTAGTGCTATCTCTAAGACTAACAGAAGTATTGGGAGCATAAGCTTTCGTGGGTAAGAACCTCACTTCTTCAGATGCAAGTCTTGCATCTGAAGAAGTGAGGTTCTTACCCACGAAAGCTTATGCTCCCAATACTTCTGTTAGTCTTAAAGGTGCCACAGGACCCTCTGTTGCTTTTTACAGATTCAGACTAACACGGCTACCCCTCTGATACTTAGTGCTATCTCATTACCTATGAAACCTCAGTCATTTTTCTTGTGTCCATTTACATATACCTGGAAACATCACAATTCATTTCCCATGAAATAGGACTTTTTTTTTGTTTAGTTGAGGTCATATTTTGTTCCTCTCTTCCCTCCCACACACAAACTGGAAAGTTCCAACGAGAGTACAACAACTTTCTATCACAAATGTTTTCTCCACAGCTTCTTTAGTTACACATGAGGCTGAAGAGCTTGACAAATTAAATGCAGATTCTGTTACTACAGATAGATTCAATTTAGTTTCCAGCTGTTGTTCTACTATATCAATCAGGTAAAGTTATCCCAGCTTGCCTTTTTAGTACTTTTTTTTTTTTTACTTAAATGCATGTGATTGTTTTTTTAAAAATACCCATTTCTGTCGCAAAATAACAATTCTTACTGACATATGATGTATTTGTAGTGTTGTTGTAGCTGTGTTGATCCCAGGATATGAGAGAGACAAGGTGGCTGAGGTCATTTCTTTTACTGGACCAACATGTGAGATAACCTTTCAGGCTACACAGAGCTCTTCTTCAAGTCTGAAAAAAGCTGTATGGCTCAAAAGCTTGTCTCTTTTACCAACAGAAGCTGGTCCAATAAAAAAAAATTACCTCACCCTGATTTTACATGGTATTTTAGGATTATCAAATTCCATTTTAGTTGGTGCTTGTTATTTCTAACATTTGATCTTTTTTTAAAACAATCCACCAATTCTTCAAAATTATGACATTCTGACATGTAGGGGATAACATTATGACATTCCTCTAGTTTTACATCCTTTTAAAAAAATCAAGTTATAGAGCATTATTAAAGTGATTCTCACTATTAGTAGGTCTAATCATACCCAAGAAGATAACCTGGTGTGAAGGGAGGAACCTTGGGGATAAATCCCATAAAAGAGGTGTTCTCTTTTTCCCCACCCAATTCAGCCTGTTTTAAAAAAATAATCAATCAGAGGCTTTGGTTGGCAGACCTTCTCCAGGAATTTCCACTTCCTTGGAGCCACAACTGCAAAAGAAGACTATCCCTGGGGAATCCCCACTAGGAGAGTCAAAGAGAATACATAAAGGTATTACTAACTCAGGAACCTGAAAAGAAAAATCCTTAAAACCTTAATATTGTCAGTATATTCAAAAGAACATAAGAACGGCCATATTGGGTCAGACCAAAGGTCCATCTAGCCCAATATCCTGTCTTCCAACAGTAACCACTGCCAGGTGCGCCAGAGGGAATGAACAGAACAAGTAATCATCAAGTGATCCATTGCCTGTCACCCATTCCCAGCTTCTGGCAAACAGAGGCTAGGGACACCATCCCTGCCCATCCTGGCTAATAGTCATTGATGGACCTATCCTCCATGAACTTATCTAGTTCTTTTTTGATTCAGTTGATAGAAAACTACCCCTATCTTAGAATTGCAAAATAGATAATAAATAAATGCTGGCACTGGTACCGCTCAAAATACAATATCGGGCCTGATTCTGCAGCCTCGCTCACTCACACGTGGATAACTTCATTGGCTTCAAAGTGTTACTCAATGGGTGTAATTCATCCCAGTGCAAAAGGGTCTGCATCAGGGTTATACGACTTAAACAGGTTTATGTGAGACTTAGTGGTGCATAGGCTTTTTGCTGCCTCTCTGCCCAGGGGTGAATTTAAATCCTCTCCTCATCCGCCATGAGTAAGAGTTACTGACTCAGGCCCACAATAAACAGAGTTCACTATTTCAAAAGAGTGTTTAAAGGACCATTACAAATTCCTTTGATAGCAACTCAAACTTGAAATATTGACAGAAACACAAAAGTAGATTCTCACTGAAAATCTGGGACATCAGGAGGGAAAGCTGGGCCCTTGCAAAAACCCTCATTGAAGGGAAGCAGGGAAAGTCCAATGTCTTATGCATTAAAATACTGGCTGTTCATGTTTGAGCCCTCAATTCGAAGTCAGTCTTTCTTGAAGACACCAGCTGCTGGGGGGTCTCTATTGTCAGTAGAGTTGGTTGAAGTTTTTCACATTAAATAATTTCCTGGCAGAAAATGTGGTTTCATCTATGTTGACATTTTCCATGGAAAAAGTCAGTTTTGATGAAATGTTTCAGTTTATGGATTGGTTTTTTACCCACGAAAGCTTATGCCCAAATAAATCTGTTAGTCTTTAAGGTGCCACCGGCCTCCTTGTTGTTTTTGTAGTTACAGACTAACATGGCTACCCCCTGATACTTGAAAATGAAAGGTGCTGTGTCAACTAATTGAATCATTTAGTTTCGAGTGGAAATGTCAGTTATTTTGTTTCAACATTTCAGATTCAAAATTTCCAGAATATTTTTATTCCGTGAAATTATTCAATGTTTTTACTTCCTGTTTGGAGTCAGAACGGAAACTAAGTTAGAAAAGTCAAAATTTCTTATGGGAAGAAATTTATTTTCTGCATAGCTCTACCAGTAACCTCCTCTATTTGCCTGATTTTTTGCTGTGCATAGAATAGCGATGTTTAGAATGGTCTGAGATAATACAGTCTGCTTCAAATCTCTTTGGGAATAAAGGGCTTTTATCCTACAGGGCTTTAATTGTGTCACCACCTTGCTGATGTCACAAATCCAAGATGCCAGAGGAAATCTATTTCAAAGGAAACTGTTCAGGGAGAGAACAGGTTGAAATAATCTCCTCCCTTCTCCAGCAGAGGTTGCATCCAATTACAGGGACTGGAGGTGGGGCTGATTTGGAGCTCAGGTGTCAGCACTATCAAGGAGGTTCACACCTTCCCCTGCAGAAGGGCATGCAGCAGCCACTCTTTTGGTAGTTGTCCTTTGGCCCTGTACTCCGTGGAGGAGCAGCATTGTGAAGGAATTGGAGGGAGGACAAGAAGTAGGGGCCTTGGGCTGGTGCAGAGGCACAGGGTCTCTGCCATGATAGCCTTGTGCTTGTGCCTCAGATAGATACTCCAAATTGTGCATATCTTTCAAGGCATCCATAGCTTCTGTGAGTGGAATCATCTGCTTGCTCCACAGAGGAGCAAACCCTGCCCGTCAATAGATGATCTAAGGAAACCTACCCAGGAATAATCTCCAGCTTTCCTGCTCCATTTTCTGTGTGGGGGGTGGGGTGGGGGGTTATTCAAAGACACAATCTGGCTCACAGTTTGCTTTTATCTCTTTAATTGTTAGGTAACATACAGTTCAATAAGCTCCATCCTAGTTTCAAAAATAAGGGCTAACTTGTTAAAAGTCAGAATTTTTGAGACGGAATGGGAAATTGTTACCATTCTGAAAAGACTCCCATTGTTACATCTTTTTAATCTTGTTGAAACCTACAAAAGGTGCAACTATCAAAGGTGAAGAAACAAAGCAAATTGCAGGTGTAATGGTATTCTCTTGGTGGCTATGGGCAAGCTAACATTAGAACTTGAAAATCCCAGTCCAGTGAAGCATGTTATTATGCCATGAAAACACACAGAGAGAGCTGTTTGACTGCAGTATGATGAAATCATGCCAGTGAAACTGAGCTCTTGCATCTGGGCAATCAAACTTGTAAAGCTCTGGAACACCAAAAACCTAGCTAAAGATCCAAGGAAATTAAGCTTGAGGAAAACGATAAAAGATTTTGTAAATCAAAAGGCTTCCCATGCATGCATTTATTTCGCACACAGAGGTGCTGGAACAATTTTCATAGCAGGAATGAGAGCCATTGAACCAAATGTGTAAATGTTGTATATAATGGAAACCACTTCAAGCCATGGGGTGCAGCAGCACCCCCAGCACACCTAATTCCAGTACATCCGTTCGCACCATCCTGAATTCCCACTTGATACAGGCCTAAGTTAGTAAGGTTTTCCTGTCAACAAGAACTGCTGGAAATATTATCTTCTCCTCAGACTTAATGAGAAACAACTGTGTTTATCTTGCTGACCTTACCCTCCCTCTCTCTCCCTTGCCTTTTCCTCCTGGTTCTCTGGGGATGTGTCACAGGAGTGCTCCATAAAAAGATGTTTGTAGATAGATGCATAATAGAAAGGAAGCCAGGAAATGGCGCTCAAGAATATGTAGCATAGTTCCTCGATTTTATAGTCCCCCTACAACTACTCTGTGCTGCAAATAGCTTCTTGTGTGCAGCTCTTAAAATGTGTCTCTCCTTCATGAAGTGGAGGTGTGACCATACACGACCCATCCTATGGGCCAAATTCTGCTCTTCTAGCTTGTATCTGGATGGCTGACCTTGGACTCTGATATGCTGATCTCCCTAAATTGGGGTGGGCAAACTACGGCATGCAGGCTGGATCCAGCCCACCAGCCATTTTAAGCTGGCCCTCGAGCTCCTGCTGCGGAATGGGGTCTGGGGCTTGCCCTGCTCCGGTGCTTGAGCAGGGTTGGGGGCTGCTCCATGTGGCTCCCAGAAGCAGCGGCATGGCCCCACTCCACCATGACCCTGCTCCGGCTCCTACGTGTAGGGGCAGCCAGGAGGCTCCACTCTGCATGCTGCCCCCATCCCAAGCGCCACCCCCGCAGCTCCCATTGGCCAGGAACTGCGGCCAATGGGAGCTGCAGGGGTGGCGCCTGCGGACGGGGCAGTGCGCAGAACCACCTGGCCGCGGCTCTGCATAGGAGCCGGAGGGGGACATGGCTGCTGCTTCTGGGAGCCGCTTGAGATAGGAGCCTGCACCCCTAGCCTCTCCCCGCTAGGAGCCTGCACCCCTAGCCTCTCCCCGCAGACCAACCCCTTGCCCCAGCCCTGATCCCCCTCCTACCCTCTGAACCCCTCGATCCCAGCCCAGAGCACCCTCCTGCACCCCAAACCCCTCATACCCAGCCCCACCCCAGATCCTGCACCCCCAGTTGGAGCCTTCACCCCCACCCCCTGCATCCCAACCTTCTGCCCCAGCCCTGATCCCCCTCCTGCACCCTGAACTCCTCATTTCTGGCCCCACCCTGGAGCCCTCACCTCAACCCCCAATTTTGTGAGCATTCATGGCCCGCCATACAATTTCTATTCCCAGATGTGACCCTCAGGCCAAAATGTTTGCCCACCCTTGCCTTACATGCATGGAATGCCCAGTGATGTGATGTCTAGCTATTGCTCCCTGTGGATTCATGTAGATCTAAAATAATATTTTGCCGTAGGGCAGTAACTTTTTGGAAAGGGTTCTGCCTATAGCTAGTAGCCAACCTGCATGTTTTCAGATACTGAGCTGTCTTGCACTGGTCACCCAGTTATTTCAGCCTGTGCCTCCCTCTAAATTTAATTCCCCAGATACTATAAAATCAATCCCAGAATGACTCAGTGGATAGATGAGGCTTCAGTTTAATTCCACCTTAAAACAGTTCTATAATGCTTATTACAATTATATTTAAAAATGAATACTTTGAAATGCATATGTGACTTTCTTGTGTTTGTGCAAAAATTATGTAGCATCCTAAAGGTCATAACTAGCTGTTTGCAATTTATCCTGGGTTACAACACTTCCTATTTAGCCTTAAGCACATTTAGAACATTGGTATTTCAAGAGCCCAATTGGGAGCCTTGATTAAGAATGTGCATAAAAGAAAAATGCTCAGAATCTGGTACTTCTGCAGACGAGTAGGGCAATGACCTTTTGTTTGTTTGTTTTTCAGTTATTGTGAATGCGATTTTGGTAGGCTGATCTCTAGTACCACATTAGCCATATAAGCCCAGTATGGGGTCTGATCCAAAGCCCACTGAAGTCAAAGAGAAGCTCTCCCCATGGGCTTTGGATAGGGTTGCAAACCTTCCCGGTTCTGCCAGGAGTCTCCTGGAATCGGGCTCTATCTTCCTGAGGCTACTGAAGCCAAACGAGGAGATTTTAGGCCATTAAAAGTCCGGTGGTGCAGTGGGGCTAAGGCAGGCTTCCCGCCTGCCCTGGCCCTGCGCTGCTCTTGGAAGCGGCCAGCACATCCCTGCAGCCCCTCGGGAAGGGACAGGGGGTCTCCATGTGCTAACTGCGCCCCGAGCATTGACTCCGCAGCTCTCAGTGTCTGGGAACTGTGGCAAATGGGAACTGCAGGGGCGGTGCCTGCATGCAGAGCCAGCGCGCAGAGCCGCTTGCTCCCCCCTCCCAGGGGCCGCAGGAAAATGCTGACTGCTTCTGGGAGCGGTGCACGGAGGGGGCAGCGTGCAGTGCCCCCTGGCCCTGCTTACCTCAGGCGGAACCTGGGCGGCAACGCAGCATGACTAAGGCAGACACTGTGGAGCTGTGGAGTCAGCACTCAGGGCACGGGCATCGCCCGGAGACCTCTGCCTCCCCCCCGCCCATGGGCCACAGGGACGTGCCAGACGTTTCCGGAAGTGGTGCAGGGCCAGGGAGTCTGCCTTAGCCCCGCTGCGCTGCCGAACGGGAGATGCCCGAGGTCAGCGTCACCTGGCCAAAGCCCGCACCCCGAACCCCTCCCGCACCCCAATCCCCAGCCCTGAGCCCCCTCCTGCACCCAAATTCCCTCCCAGACCATGTACCCCTCACCCTCTCCTGCACCCCAATCCCCTGCCCCAGCCCTGAGCCCCTTCCAGCCCCCAAACTCCCTCCCACATCTTGTACCCCATACCCTTTCCTGCACCCCAACCCCCTGCCCCAGCCTCAGCCTGGAGCCCCCTCCCACACTCAAAACCCCTCAGTCCCAGCCCAGAGCCTGCACTCCCTCCCGCACCCCAAACCCTGCCCCAGCCCCAGCCCGGTGAAAGTAAGTGAGGGTGGGGGAGAGTGAGCGACGGAGGTAGGGCGGATGGAGTGAGAGGGGTGGGGCCTTGGGGAAGGGGTGGGGCAGGGCCAGGGTGATTGAGTTTGTGTGATTAAACAGTTGGCAACCCTAGCTTTGGATCAAGCATCTAATCAGTATTTTCACTCACTTCCACTCTCATGTGGTGGCTTCAGATACAGCATGCTTTATTTTTTTGTTGTGTATATACACCAGGGATCTCTGTCCAATCAGCTCTCACACCAACCTTGTCCATCTTGGCAATGGGAAAGTTAAGCACAGTTAGGTTTCTGTAGAAAGACCATGGTTCCAATAGGTAATCTAATGTGGAGGGAGAGTGACCACTGGGGCAGTGACCCTTGGATCCGTGCAGTGGCAACCCTACTGGTCCTGCCCTGATGCTTCCCCTCAACCCTCTCTCGTCTTCAAAGGCCTTGTTCCCATGCTCAGTGACAAAAGTAGCATTGACTTTAAATGGAGTAGAACCAGGTCCCGAAGGAGCCCCGATAGTGCACCATTGAGGTAATCCATAGTCACAACAAACTGCTTATTAAGGTGTAAGTTTTAAAACAATATCTATCTAATTAGTGTTTGGGTAAAATTAGCATAGTGTTTTGAGAGATGTATGTCTCATTGTCTTGTGAGTGTTGTTAGTTTTAATTCTGAATGGCCATATTGGACTTTCACAGGCCACAAGGCAATTGAGTCCAATCAAATGTTGTAAGACAGCCTGACAGTTGCATAATGGCAGTGTAATTTATATGTGGGCTCAGCTTAGAGATTTGCATTTTGTAGTGGGCTGTTATTTATTACTGATCTAGCACCTTAGATGGGAATGGTGCTCAGATACTATGGGAGTGAGGGCCATTTTAAGTACTTGGATAGGTAGCTAAAGATGGGTTCCTGGGCCCAATCGCAGGGCTCTGCATGGATGCAGGGTTCTGCCTGTGCAGGCTCTGGGCCTTGGCTAAGAACAAACAGGAGATGACAACACAGTGACCGAGAGAGGGGGACATGCGGTTGTCAGCTGTCCAGTTGTGGATACTCTTTGTTTTGAAACAAAATAAATCCTTCAAAAGGAGAATAGTCACGTTTTCCAAGTCAACAACTCTTTAGTTAGTTTATTACAGGACTGGCCACAAGTGTTGTCGTTGGTGAGAGATCTAAGGTACAATTGACCTGGGGTAAGTGACTGGTTCTTTGGGACTGGAAGTAACCTGGATATTGTTGTGATTTTTGGTGTAAGGGACCATCTTTTAAAAAGACCAGCTTGCCTAGGTGCAGGGCCGGATTAAGCATTAGGCTAATAAGGCTATAGCCTTAGGCCCTCCTATTTTTAGGCCCTACTGGTCAGGCACGGGGCCGGGTGAGGGGGAGTGAGCTTGCTCACGCAGCCCTGCTGGAGCGCTCCTGCCAGCAGGAAAGGCAAAGCAGCCCCCTGTGGCTTAGAAGGAGCTCAGCCGGCAGCTAGCTGCTTCCACTCCCTCTGTCTGCATCTCCCCACACTGGAAAAACACACTTCCAGGTATCCGGCTAACACTGGTGACCGGACACTAAAAATCCAGTTACCATGGGAACCCATGCCAGTCGTGGGTGTAGTTTGAGCAGGCATTGTCTTCCCCTGCTCCCCCCACCCCGAATTTCTCCAGAGCTCTGTTTAGCTGTCAGGGAGGGAAGAAGCTCCCTCTGTTATTCTCCTTGGCTGAGGCTGGCAGGCAGCTCCAGAACGCTGACTACTGGGTCCTAATGCCCGTCACCATCATCTTCTATGTGTGCTGGGTCCCATTTCTGGACAACTGGTGAGTGCCTGTGGCGGGGGAAAGAGGCAGTACCAGCGCGGTAGGGTGGGAAGCTTGCACAGAACCTGCACACACTCTATCCAGCTTCAGCCAGAACTATTGCCCCTCCCATGGATAAGGAATCAATTCCCACACATTTGTAGGAAAAACAAAACAAAACATCCCATTCTGCATACCCGTACTTTAACTTTTACAGTACCGTCCATCGAGGGGCTTCAGATTTATGATGCACCGTGTTCAATACTATATTGAATTGTACTAAAAATCAAAGAAATCCAATTTTAGTCTTTGATGTATTTTCTGTACTGGGATGCACAGGCAATCAAGTTCTTTCCTTATGCTCAGCCTAGTTCCACAGGCCAATGCATCTTTGTACTTTTAAGGGGTTGCAAAAGCACTGGAGGAAGCTCAACACACAATGTTGTAGATTTCTCCCTGTAACCGTACCTCAGTGGGCCACAACTGAGAATGCCAAAAACAGGGCAAACAACCCAAAACTGGTGGTATTCTTCCATAAGATATACCAAACTAGCAACAAAAGTAAACTTCTGTTTCACCATACTGGCTAACAAGAAGTCATAAAAGCAGTTTCCTTTGGCATTCCAGTCCTTATATCACCACCAAAAACACTGGATTTAGAGATGAGTGGTTCTTTAAAACCAACCTCTTCAAATAAAAGGTTCTTCTGATCCCAAAGGACCAGCCCCACACCCAGGTCAATATATAACTTAGATCTTACCCAAAAATCACGCTGATGCCAATGCTTTAGTACCTAAAATCAAAAGATTTAATCATAAAAAACAAGTAAGAAAGGTGAGAGTTAAAATTGGTTAAAGGAATCAAATACATACAATAATTGTAAAGTTCTTGGATCAGGCTTGTAGCAGTGATGGAATACACTGCTGGCTTGTTATGTCTCTGGTTGCTTCCAAATCATTGGAAGGACCTCAGTCCCTTGCTTAGAATGCTCCCATTAGTATAAGTCCAGCGGCTGGAGCAGGATAGAGGCAAAATGGAGGAGTTTCCAGGGCCTTTTATCTCTTCTGCCATGTGGAGGGACACCCATTGTTTCAAAACAAAGCCCTCAGAACAGCTAGTGGAGAATCACAGGTGACCAGATCGTGTTTGGAGTCACATTGGCAAGTCACATGTTCATGCCCAATTTCTCTCAGTCATTGTAGGAAATTCCATTAAGTGTAGATGGGCGTCTCCCATGGTCCATTGTCGGTTAAATGTTCTTTCCATAAACCACTCAATTTGAATAGTCCCTCCAAGATGTGCTGGCTAGCTACCTTGTGGGCGATACCCCAGGAGCAAACATTTGAAATCCAAGTATAGAGCCAATACTTATAACTTCAAATACAAAAATGATACATGCAGCATAATCATAACCAGCAGATCATAACCTTTTTTTATAGACACCTCACTTGACAACCTTTGTACAAGATTTGCTGCAAATATATAACAGTGGTTGCAACAATGATCTATATGGTCATATTTTAATCAGATAATGTCACACTTCCTCAAGGATTTTAAATCCACTTCTTAGCAGGCTATGATAGAAAGACTGGCTGAATAGGCTAAAGGCAGATTCTGTCCATTTGCTGGTTCTCTAGCAATTCAATCCATCATAAAAGAACCTCTTGAGTTTTATTCCAAAATCTTAAAGCTAAATAAACCTGAAGTTAGTCCTCATTTTTCTGCCCCAACTCAAACTAACTTCTTTGGGTTAGCATGGAACGTGTGTGATTCGAGAAAGCAATGAGAACACAGGCCAATTCCTGCTGACAGTTACACCTGGGTAGCCTTATTGACTTCGGGGAGAACAGATTTTCGCACAAGAATAGATTTTGGTCCCTTCTACTTTTTCACACCTGGTATAAGCAGAATCTCATTCGCTTTCCTCCCCTAAACTCTGAGCACTTAAGGAAAAAAAATAAGCAAGGTCTGCTTGAGTTACACATGCAAAGGAAACAGGAGGCTCTCCCTTCATTCTATACCAGCCTTAAACAAACACTAGACCTGATGTAACAAGGGTGTCACTACAGCAGCCTTGGTTGGACTGTTCTTTTGAAAGATCCTTAATGGTTCTTTTAAGAGGCTCATTTTCAATGAAGTCTTTTTGTTCAGGGGGGCAGAGAACACAACAGGGAATAGTTCTGTTTTGTCAACTCACAGACTCATAGACTTTAAGGTCAGAAGGGACCAATATGATCGTCTCGTCTGATCTCCTGCACAACGCAGGTCGCAGAATCTCACCCACCCACTCCCGCAACAAACCCCTAACCTATGTCTGAGCCACTGAAGTCCTCAAATCATGGTTTAAAGACTTCAAGGTGCAGAGAATCCTCCAGCAAGTGACCCGTGCCCCATGCTGCGGAGGAAGGCGAAAAACCCCCAGGGCCTCTGCCAATCTGCCCTGGAAGAAAATTCCTTCCTGATCCCAAATACGGCGATCAGTTAAACCCTGAGCATGTGGGCAAGACTCACCAGCCAGACACCCAGGAAAGAATTCTCTGTAGTAACTCCTATCCCACCCCATCTAACATCCCATCACAGGCCATTGGGCATATTTACCGCTAATAGTCAAAGATCAATTAATCGCCAAAATTAGGGTATCCCATCATACCATCCCCTCCATAAACTTATCAAGTTTAGTCTTGAAGCCAGATATGTCTTTTGCCCCCACTGCTCCCCTTGGAAGGCTGTTCCAGAACTTCACTCCTCTCATGGTTAGAAACTTTCATCTAATTTCAAGTCTAAACTTCCTGATGGCCAGTTTATATCCATTTGGTCTTGTGTCCACATTGGTACTGAGCTTAAATAATTCTTCTCCCTCCCTGGTATTTATCCCTCTGATATATTTATAGAGAGCAATCATATCTCCCCTCAGCCTTCTTTTGGTTAGGCTAAACAAGCCGATCTCTTTGAGTCTCCTTTCATAAGACAGGATTTCCATTCCTCGGATCAGCCTAGTAGCCCTTCTCTGTACCTGTTCCAGTTTGAATTAATCCTTCTTAAACATGGGAGACCAGAACTGCACACAGTATTCCAGATGAGGTCTCACCAGTGCCTTGTATAACGGTACTAACACCTCCTTATCTCTACTGGAAATACCTCGCCTAATGCATCCCAAGACCGCATTAGCTTTTTTCATGGCCATATCACATTGGCGGCTCATAGTCATCCTGTGATCAACCAATACTCCTAGTCATTCAAAAGCTGAAAGGCTTTAGATTAAGTTTGTTTAATGTTTGTACAGTGATTTTGAAGAAGTGCAGAAGTGCTAAATATTATGACTGGGCAACCATCTAAAGATCTGTGTCACTTCTAGCTGTTATCTTTTTCTTATAGAAAGCTTAAAACAAACAAATGCAACCCATAGGGGGTTGGTGCACACAGAACTCATACTTAAAAAACCTCATGTCAGAGCTGCTGATCACACATTCTAGAATAGATAATACTTAGTCCTGCCATGAGTGCAGGGGACCGGACTAGATGACCTCTCGAGGTCCCTTCCAGTCCTATGATTCTATTCTATAATTCTAATTGTGGAAGAGCTTGGTGACAGAATGGCCTGATGTGGTGAATCACTGGAAATTAACTACACAAACTGGGTATCATCCCACAAATATTTGGATTCAATGTGAAAACAGTAATTCATTGTCCTCAGCCAGTGAAACACTGGGAGGGAGTTTCAGAGCAAGACAGCCTAAAATACAATGCCACCCAATGTAATTTCCCCATTACTACTTCCTCTACTTCAGTGGATTTTACACCTGAGTAGTTTTCTTTTACATAATAAAAGCTGGCTGCCTCGCAGACTGCAGTCAGACTGAGACAGGGTATATGGTATAGAGTCCATAGCTTGGGGGAAGCACCTGCAGGGCTTGGCTTTGCACTGCGCCATGTGGAGAGCTGAGGGTAGAAGCACAAGGTGGAAAGAGGTGAGCAGGATGGGGAACGTTGCAGTGTTCATCCTCATACAGAGGAGCACTCCCCTAACTTGGAGGAAGGAGGCCTAAGAGAAGGACAGCATAGCATCCCTCATGCTACCTCTGATTCAGAAGTATCTGTTTGAAGAATTGAGTGTAGTGAGAGTAGAACAAACTTGTTAATTTTACATAAATAAATATGTAAATATGTACATAGATAAATGTTTGATGACTTCATAATTTTTTCTTGCAATATGTAATTCCTACTTAGGCCCCTCGTAACCTCCGGCCCTGCCTGTGTGGTGAGATAGACCAGAGTGCTCAAGGGGATTATCTGTGACTCTATGTCAAGGCTGTTATGGAGCTTGAAGAGTTCACACTTTATATTTGGTTGGTGAAATCTAATTATAAAGCACACAACCAATTTGGGGGGATGTGTTCGTAAGAGTCTGCCCTGAGGTTGGCACCCATGTTCATGAGCCACTTCAGGCTGCTTGACAGAGGCTATCAGCCCTGTAATGCTGACAGTCTACCCTCAGGTGTTGGATCAGTTGTCCCAAATATGGGCAGTGTTTACAGCTTGATACGCTATCTCAGGAAATTAAAGGTGAACAGTTGTTAGTTTGATTTTTTTCTTAAATACCTTCCAGTCTTTTTGCGTTTCAGAAAAGATCCTTTTGAGCTTTTTACTATTTCATACTCATGAGTGTATATTCATTAGAAACAACTTGGTGTTCACAGACTTGAATAAAACAGAATGATCAGAATGGTCCGCCCCTACCACACTATCCAGAGTTACGCGGCTGAATTAATCCTCTAAATAACGTAAACAACTTCCTTTATGTAGGACCCAATCTTGCAGACCAGGATCAGGCAAAGATCCCACAGCAATCAGTGGGAGTTGTGCCTGCGTAGCATTGTGGAAACAGGCCCTTTATGTAATAAGGGTTCTCTAGTTCTTGTTTAGAAGCTGCTCAAAATTATTTACTAGTGTGTGTAGCACAGGATGTGAAATGGTTCCTCTCGGGGTGGCTGTTATCAGTGACACCTTCCTGGCCTTTCTAGGGGAGGGGATCACTTACTGGAAAGTTCCCACATAACACTGGGCAGCTAACAGCAGAAGAGGTATCTGCAGCCTCAAGTCCTCTATCTGATTAACTTGATTTGGAGTTGTCTAATCTGCACACAGCGAGGGAGTAAGGCTCAGAATAGTGACAAATAGCCGAAGGATTGATCCTGCTCTAGCTAAAGTCAATGGCAAAACTCCCATTGACTACAATAGCTGTACTATCCAGCCCCAGGTACCATCACTCACAATTTCTTTGTCCGTTCTATTTGTAAAGGAGTTTGGGTACAGTCTGCCAGCCTATGGCTTTGGGCTGAGAGATACCACTTTAGTGACATCTAGGGCTAAGTTTTCAGCCACTGGCCTCCTCCTTTTTGCACAGTAATCATATTTAGATTTATAAAAACCGTTACAAGAGATGCTTCTATGGACACAGTAGCTGCCTCTGACGTCTGTTTTAAAAATATGATTGGAAAACCTGATTGGAAGTCATACAAACAGCACTACCATAACAATACTCTAGACCCTGCCAGCACAAAAAGGAATCCAAGTTTCCTCTATTACATTAAACATCCCCCAACAGCAGCATTTCTTCAGCAGCTCTTCTATGGATGTGCCCAGCAGTGTGCGCCCATATCTGTGCCTGTGTAACTCATGCCTGCTTGGAGTGGCATCTGTCCCCCTCTAGTGGTGGCTAGATCTGCTAGAGATTGATGAGCCTGCTACAGGTTTGGCTGAGAAAGCTGTGCCTTTCAGTTTGGGCAGTAGAGGCTTATGTATTAAGCTCTATAAGGCTTGTGTTTGATCCCTGCTGCTGCAGACTGGGGTCTGTCGGCATTACAGCTGCATTACGTATGTGCCAACTCCTGCACCGCACTTATATCCCCAGCTGCACTTTTTAGTTGGATGCCTGTGTACGGACAAGGATTTTGCATGTGCAAAGACTAACACGTGTGTGTGCACCGCTATTAGAGTACTTTAAGGTGTATGCACAGGAGTTGGACTTCCTACCGTACAAACACAAGCTTTACACATTTGTGCGTGCACATCTGGAGATTGAGTAGAGGCCTCTCTGACAAGAAAAGGTGGAAGAAGTTAGCGTCACAGTGGTGTAGCGGTAGCTTGTGTTTTTGGGATGTGAGTTACCGCTGCATTGCAGGTGAAAGTCACTTTTGTGCCGAGGGTCCAGCATATGTCCTACTTGAATTGGACTCGAACCTTATGTTGAAGGCTGAAGTAGCACATAGACCTTCTGCTAGGTCAGCTGCAGAGAGGTGAATTTGTGAACTCAGATAGTAGAGGTCTCAGTGCCTCCTGTATAATGCACACTCACTCCAGTTGCTTCTGGCACAGCAGAAACCTTGATCCAAGGCAACTATACTTCAGCTCACATGAAGTTACATTACCCCTGCCACAGCAATCTTGGTTCCTATCAGTCATTGTAATCTTTTAAAATGAAAACCAAGGTGCTCATGTAATCACTTGACTCTTGGAACAGGGGCTTTAAAAAATGCAATAAATAGTGTGATATTCATCGGAGTTGCCAACACAATAATGACAATGAGCAAGTGAATAAATACAACAAACTTAACATGCACACACAGAGAGAGAGAGAGAGAGAGAGAGAGACATTAAAAGAGATGGCAGGAGGCCAGGCAATGTCTCAGAATTGCCTTATGGGACAGGGATTTCTCAACATACATAGGCCGCTGTTAAGTAACGAATGAACGTCTTCTCTACAGCAAAGCTTTAAAAATGAAGTAGGTTAGTCAGTGGGCTAAGCTACTGTTGTGATGCACAAAATCCTCTCTGGGAAACACACTCCTTTTGGATCACTTGTAATGCTATAGCTTTATATTTTCCACAGTCAATCATCTTGCCATTTGAAAGAATGACAAATCTGAAGCCACCTGCATGGCGGTTAAGTGTAGTGCCATGCAAGGGTGTGCCAGGTCTGATTCAAAGACTCAAATGCCCCCACCTCCCCTGTCTTCTGACCAAACCGCACCCCCCACAATCATCACTAAGTACTTTTACAAGTGACCTTCCTAGTTGTATCTGAAACAATCTCATTAATTAGCTCTATCCGCCTTGCTGCAGAGTTCTCTGTGGAAATGCCTGCCAGATAGCTTAACCTTTTCTGCCCCACGCACGTTCTTAGATAGCTCTTGATTAATTTTAGCTTGCTGAAACTCCTTTCATTAGCAGCCATGGTTACAGGAAGACAACAACAAATACATGGTGCAGTTTCTGTGTTAGGGGAACTTGTATCTAAAACCTTTTTGTGAATGCAGCTAAGGAGATCAATGGGCACCTTCATTTCCAAATCATCCTTAAAGATTTGCTTGCAAAAATTCACAAAGAATTCAGTTTTGTTCTCAAAATGTTGAGTTTAAATTCTCAGGATAGCTCTTGCTAAGTTTTGAGCATGCTGCTTTATGATTTTGCTACTGAGACTTTGCAGTTTCTGGCTCATCAAAAAAGCAAACCTTTCTCCAACTCCATCATGCTTATGCATCCTATGGTCCATTTATATTAATATTGCATCTAAGATGGGGTTGAAAACCTCACATTCAAAACCTTTTTTGGGGGGGATCTGATGACCTTTCATCCTTTGCAGGATCGCCTGGCATTACTTTTCTCCTTCAAGATCATGTCTTTTTGAACTGTATGGTTATTCCTATCATTTCAACCTGGGAAGCAGCTACTTCCTTACATGCAACAAACCCAGAAGATTATCATTCTGATAAAGCATTTCAAAGGCCATCAAGTAAACTGCGAGCCATTTGACTGTCATGATCTGGACTCGGCAATTTTTTGCTCAAAACATTAATTTTTGATAAGATAGTATGCCACATCTTGGCAAAAACGCTGAAAGGTTTGTTTGCAAGCTATCAGCTTCTGATTTAAGCTCTCGCGTAAGAGTGCGTGAAGCCTTGATCTTGTCTAAAACGTGATGAACACCCTCAACCTGACTTGGTAGTGGGCAGCTTGCCTTCTCCCTCCGTCATGCTTTGGCACATTAATGTAAGGCTAGTATGATTTTGCAACACATCTCAATGCTTAGTAGAAGTGGAAAACAATTCCAAAAAATAGAACAACGGAGGGCACAACCATTGTGGTAGCTTCTCCAACAAGATTCAGTGAATGGGCAGCACAGGGAATGAAAGAAGTGTACTAATTTACCTGCTGAATTCGATTTTTGATCCGGTCTGTGCTGCAGCCATGTTAGCTCTGTTTGCAAGGAACAAATCTAGGACATCAGGCAAATCTAAACTGTCATTTTGCAACTTCTCTAAAATACCCTCTGTACTACCATCCCTTGTTCTTGTGTGCATATTATAGGTGCCGACTCCATGAGTGCTCTGGGGCTGGAGCACCCGCGGGGGAAAAAAAAATAAAATAAACAGTGAGTGCTCAGCACCCACCAGCCACAGCTGTTCAGCGGAGCCTCCAATCAGTTGTTTGGCAGCGCCCCCAATCAGCTAATCGGGGTGCTGCCAAACAGTTGATTGGAGGCTTGGGGGGAGGGTGGAGAGCAGTGGACAGTGGCCTCAGGAAGGAGGCGTGAAGAGGCGGAGCGAGAGTGGGGCCTTGAGGAGGGGCGGAGTGAGGGAGGGGCGGAATGGGGATGGGAAGAGGCAGAGTGAGGGTGGGGCCTTGGGAAAGGTCAGAGTGGCATTGGGGCCTTGGGGCAGAGTGGGGGTGGAGCACCACAGGGGAAAAAGAAAAGTCAGCGTCTATGGTGCATTGCATATCAATGAAATCTACAAAACACTAAATGGGGCCCTGACTACACCATTCAGGGCACTAAATGGAGATGGCTAGGGCCTCATAACAGAACAAAAGAGGGAGGACACAAAATAACCCACAAAAATATCAGGGGCCTGGTTCTACTGGAATTGGCTGAACTCTCTTTGCATGGCCCTGGTCAAGTGTTTGTACAGGGGAAACTTTTGAAGCAAAAATGGTTACTTTTAAAATTTCATTTATTTTTGTACTTGTGATGTGCCCCCTTTTATTATATAAAAGGGCATAGGTGAGAATTTATTCTAAACTTTACACATGAAAAACCATAAGGGCACCCCGGTTGAAAAAACAATGAAATTTTCAAAATGTTTGCTCCAACAGTCATGTCTTCCCCTTTGTGTATAAAACATGCTACTGACTTTAAAAAAATGCATTTTTGGCAAATAAACTATCAATTGAATAAAAATTCACTCAGCTGTAGCACCCACAAAAATATGTTCCCTTTGCCAGTGACAAAACCTGTGGCCAAGATTTTCAAAAGTGACTTGTGACCTTGGATGCCTCAATTTTGAGGTACCTTAAAGGGGCCCTATTTCCAGAAAGTGCTGAATCTCCACCCTTGGATGCTAGGCCCCTTTAAGTTGTCTAGATGGGTACCAAAAAATGGGGGCATCCAAAACCACTAGTTGCTTTTTGATAGTCTTGGCTTATGTTCTATGGGCGCAGAGCTTGGTAGAGGTGCTGGGAAATCACTAAATAAAAGAAAAACAACAAATCACAAAGAAAGCAGCCAATACCACTTGCCAAGTAAATGCCATGTGCTGGAAACATTTAAATTTTGTTCCTGAACTGTACACAGAGTATAACAACCTGTATAGTAGTGCTCAACTTACGTACAAAAACAAATCCATCTGTGCAAGGGGTGTGAAAATGTTCATGGGTGAGAATTTGTTTTTAAATTACCGGACGCTCTGTGCAATCAGGAATATTCCAAAGCCCCCCAAAATGAACCCCCTCCCCTGGCTCTTTAGACGTTTTTCTGAGCCCTAGGATAAAAGCCATCTCTCACAGAGGTGAGCTAACAGAATTCAGAGCAGGCGGCGATTAAGCTAAAGGCAGGGAAATCATCTCTACCTTTAATTTAGGTGGCAGAATTTTGAACGAGCGGCTTCCAGGAGCTCTTGAGTGCCCCCTCTAGTGCATTGCTGGCTTGTAATTAGGAAGCCAGTTGATATTGCTGATTTCACACTGCTCCTTCATCGGGGGTAAAATCCTGACCCCACTGAAGACAATGACAAAATTCCTATTAACTTTCTTGGGTTCAGGCTTTCATCCCAGATGTGCATAGGTGCTGGTTATTTACTGTTAGTATCCCTGCAATGGGACTTGATACTTGTATTCTTTGCGCTTTGCCACCAACGTGATAGATGATGGGGTTTGCCATAAAGACTTTATAGGCTGCAAAACTGCCTCATTTATAGAGGGAGCAACTTTCCCTGCTGTAGTCAAGTGTAAAACATCTGATTCTCTGCCACAAGTTCTATCTGTAGCCCCGGGGACATACCCATCCTTTTCAAGAGCTCTTGGTACGACTTAAAGTCATCTGGTATCAGGAGAGACGTCTCTGCTACCAGGGCCTCATCCAGTGACAAGGACGAGGTGTTCAAAGGAGGCATGTTAGAACCTTCTTGAAGCTGGTGTTGAACTGCCAAAGTAGGCCTGTCCAAAGCACCAGGTAATGGATAGTCCCAATCCTCTGTGCCCCACAGGAGCTCGGTAGCAACATAGAGTTGCCCGTCGGTATCAGGTAGAGAAACTTACCCCCTCAAGGCTAGTGTAGTGGTTGCCTGGGACTGACTTTGGACTGACTATATGTTTTCCAAGCAGGGAAACTTTTCTTCTCTGATATTGATTTCTGTAGTACAGCAGAGACGAGGCCTTGATGCCAGAGGCATCCCCCTCAGTATCCAGTAGGGCCAGTGATGGGGCTAGTATGATACCAAAGGCCAATTGTGCCTAGATCAGGCACTATATTCCTTCGATCTACTCTTGTCAAGGTGACTCCTACAATGCAGGGATGATCCCTGGAGGAAGCCCTGGGTTCCCCGTGGGAAACATAGGAACTCACTTAGACTCCAAGGAGGAGGAAAAGTACTTGGAAGAACAGGGCGGAGCAGTACCGAGTGTCTGTGCCAGAGATTGGGACTGTGATATGCGATGGGCCTGTGGTACCAGCAGCAATATCTGGGACTTCCTGGCCATCGATACTGAGCACTGAGGCAGAGTGATTACTGGTGGTCTCAGGGCTAGCACACAGATTGCTGGAAGTGGTACTAGACCTGAACTTGCTGGTGCTGTAAGAGGCCCCGACATGGAAGCCAGTGAGTGACAGCCCTGCCTAGGCACTGTCTTTGAATGATCAGTGAGGGTGGTACCGGGAGGCTCAGCAGATCCTTTACAGCTGTATAGGCCTCTGGGTGGTTGGGCCTTTGCCCCACTGTGAGCAGGGGCAATGGCTCCACTGCCTGTGCCATGGAAGTAGCTGGCCTAGAATGTCCTGGCCTGGGAACCGGAGAGTCAACAACTCTGCTCTGAGGGAGCTATTGGAACATGGTAGCAGGAAGCACCAGACCGAAGGACGTGCTCTACCTTCGGTACCCGAGTGGCTAGCCTCTGTGGTTGTACTTGTGCACTTGATTTTTTTCTTTCATAAGTAGAGTACTTTGCACTTGTCTTTTTATTGAACTTCATCTTGATTTCAAACATATTCTCTAATTTGTCAGGAATTCTTATCTTATCCTCCAAAGTGCTTGCAGTCCCTTGCTGTCATCTGCAAATTTTATAAGCATACTCTCTACTTTATTATCCAAGTCATTAATGAAAACGTGGACTAGCAACAGACAGAAGACAGGCCCCCTGCAGGACTCCACTACATGCATCCTCCCAGTTTGCCAGTGAACCACTGGGAATTACCTTTGAGTACGGATTTTCAACCAGTTGTGCACTTATGTGATAGTATTTCATCTTTCCATGACAGAATATCAATAGGATTTAACACATGAATACAGCAGGAGATGTACATCAGCATCAGAATTTAAGCATTGATTTTTTTCCCCTTTGGCTGGGAAAGTTTTGTATTGAGACCCGAAATGTCTTGCATAGATAAGTTTATTAACAAAAAGACACACTTACTGGATCCTATTTATAATTTAACTATTCCTGTCTTTTTATTGTTTACATAAAACTTTCCCAAGTACTGTGGTTTCCGTGCTCTCTTGGAGATTTCAATTACTTTAAAAAAAATTCAGTTGTCCTAAAATTAAGAATTTAGCAGCAATAGAATATTGCATATTTCTTTTCATTTATCTACCATATTTCTCACGCAGTCTGTTTTTTGAATCCTTTGACTTGGTTGACCAGCATTCCTCCACTTGCAACTTAAATTCTGTCAGGTCAGTCATTTTAGATAATCTGCGTTATCAAAACATCGTACTTCTGCTTATCATCAAATACTCGAAACTGATTAATGCAATGGGGCAGTTTAACACATGCAATGTGCCTTATTTACAACAGCATTAACTTTCACCCATGCTCACTGGTTTCGGGCTTTGAGAAGACGACATAGTTAGCTCCCATTTCTATTTTTCTAAACAAAGTGTTAAAAAACAAATCTCTGAATAATTGCCCAGAGTTCACTAAAGTCTAAAAGATTTGATTAATGGGAACTACAATGGCCGTTTCTTTCCCATATTTTAATAGAGAGCAGATCCTTGCTGTCCTCTGGTGGAGTAATAGCCTCACAGAAATTAACTGCCTTTTAAAGCAAACTGAGACCTTGGTTTATATTGCAGAAGACATTTATGTATTGAAGAATTATGTAGGGTCCCTCCCCTTCTACTTTTTAAGCAACACTAGAAACACCGGATGTACTAGTGATCTTAAAATAAGCAGAAATTACTATTAAAAAGTGGCAGACAATCCAATAATCAAATACAGGGATGTTTCAACATTAAGTATTAGAGCTAAAGATTTAGGGGGCATAGTGTCATTGAATATGCAGCAAAACTTAACTCTAATTGTCTAACATATTTCTGTGTTGGTGCACAGACCAGGCGACTTAGTACCTCACATCCACATATAGGAATTTCCCAGAGATAGGAATGGTATCTCTAACATTTATGCCCTAGCAAGAGAACTGTCTGAGGCCTCTCGCTGGCACTGTGAACATTTGATAGACATAGTCAGGGGTGGCTCTAGCTTTTTTGCCGCCCCAAGCACTGCAGGCAGGCGGCTTCGGCGGCATGCCTGCGGGAGGTCCGCTGGTCCCGCGGCTTCGGCGTACCCGCTGCCAAATTGCCACCGAATCCGCGGGACCGGCGGACCTCCCGCAGGCATGCCGCTGAAGGCAGCCTGACTGCCGCCCTCACAGGGACCGGCAGGGCACCCCCCGCGGCTTGCCGCCCCAGGCACGTGCTTGGAGCGCTGGTGCTTGGAGCCACCGCTGGACATAGTACTAGCAGACACAAACCGTCTCACATCTAAAGAGACATAGAAATGAGAAATAGTTCTGGGTGGGGATAGGGTCAGTGGGAGTTAAGCCCTTTCCTGCTACACTCTTTTTTTAACCATATTATTTCTATGCATGAAGGTTGAAGTGGAAAATAAAGCACCCACCTTCACACTTTTTCCAGTTTTCTAGTTAATCCACAGACATCTGGTCACTTCTTAATACAAGAATCACTACAGAATGGTGGACAATGGTATCTGCAGAAGTACAAGCTAACTGGATGCATGGAAGGGAGAAGCCAAACTCTTTAGTACCCAGGCAAAGCTTTCAAGATTGGGTTAAGACTCCAGGATCAAGTCCTAAATGAGCTATTCTTGTAATTGTTTCTGAGTGGCATCTATACTTTATATTTTCAGTTATTCTCTTCCCTCAGTCTTTGTTGCTAATAGCATCCTTAGGAAAACAAATATTTGTTTACAAGGTCAAGTGTTGTCAATCCTTACTTTCTTAATCAAATTAATTTTAAACTATTAATGTGTTTGACATCTCAACTAATACATGTGGAGGTGATGGTCATTAGGGGACTAATTTGGCTGTAAAGAAAACATCCTAAAATTAAGAACCTAATTTAGTAAACACTGAAGTACTACATTAGTGAGCAGTAAACAAGTATGGTTGTGAAGATACCATTTACTCCTGAGGGCATTCTGTGCCTAAAAATTCTGCAAATGTTGGCAAATAAATGTGGAGGCTCCAGCATGGCATTGGGAGCACAGGCCACTGGCTGCACAGAGGTGGGAAATCACTGTACAGCTTCCCCCCACCCCGGGACCCGGATTCGGTGGTGAGATTGCACCCAACCCTGACACAGCACAAAAACTGGGTCAGCCCCAGGAGTAACCATTATAGTGAAACAGCAGCAACTATATAAAAGCTTTGTCACAATATTTCATGGCTATAATGATCTGAGGAGGAACAACTAAACCAAGTAATTCCAAAATAATTTAGTTTCACGTTTTTGAAAGTTCACAATTTTATAAAAGTATAAAAAAAGTGTTACAAAAGCAATTTTATAGATGTAGGCAATAGTACTTAAATTGCAGGATTTAAAGCAAGTATAGCACGCCCCAAATTTTGATGAAAATAAGAGAAACTAAAGCATACCCATTTTGGCCTCCAAATACCAAATTAAAGCACTGCATATTTAGGATTTTATTATATATCTGCAAATACTGAGAAAGTAAAACTTTGTTAGAGTGCAATAATTTTTAAATGTTTCAGAAAATGAGCCTGATTTTTTTACACTAAAGGCCCCTTTTACACTGCCAGGTAAGTGTAAAGAATTAGTATATATGAGATTTGGGCCCAATAACTCTAGCACAACAGTTTGTCTCTTAATTTTTATAAACATGTGTTTTTACAGTTGTCTGGGTATTTCAAGTTATTTATACCGCAAGATTTCCAGGGCAGGGATGGGGTCTTCCTATCTATACGTACAGTGCCTACTACAATGGGTGTCTAATAATGTCGTCTCTAACCATCCAAGAGCCCTTCTGAAACTAATTAGAAACATACTCCACACTTACAGCTTCTGATGCAAGGATCTGAAAGCATTTTGCCAACATTAAAAAAAATGTCTTCACAACACTGCTCTGAGGTAGGTACTAACTTTCTTCTGTAAAATGGAGGTAAGTGACATGTCCCAGGCATAACACAGTACACGCAAAATAGCTTTTCAATTGATAAAGATGGTTGTGATTAGTGGTCATAAATAAAAGCTGTTTTAGTAATTGTGTAAAAAATACCATTTGCTTTATATTCTTTTGTTTTTGTTATTCACACAAGTTGGATAAAAGTCTTTTTGAGTGGAAGGAATATTCCCCTATAGTGCTGTATATAGGAAGTATTTTTAAACTAGAAAAATCTCTCACTTTGGCACTGTACACACATTCCGCTGAGGTTTAAATATTGCAGCTCTGTCATCTTAACGATGTTTCACAATACTACATTCCATCTTTTAATTTAGTGTAGTACTGAGACAGTTGGACTATATGGTGAGGTATCAACTTGTGCACTTTGTTGTGCAACATAGAAATTTACAAGACTACATTAGAATACATGTCTTAAGAGACCACTCAGTTTAGTGGATAGTGTTGAAGATCTTTAGGAGGAGTCTGGGCACAATACATTCCAAATGGTATTGACGCTCTTTCCTCAATTCAGACATTCCTAGCGATAGGTGAGACACTGTAACTTTGGGTACTATGAAGGAAAGGTATACAGATGACACTGAATTAAAATTTAAAAAGACAGCCATATATGATAAGCTGGAGCAAAAAAATTTAAGATTCCAACTTAAACCACTGAAATTGTGAGGACGTAAGTACCATTTTGGTATGCATCAGTGGGACAAGAAATTATGATTGGGGATCTCTGCTGGAGAAAGTTTTGAGGTGGTGAAATCATTAATAAATACTACTTTGTTTATTGCAATTAGATATATCACAATTATTACAAAAAAGGGAAGGTGATAAATCCTTTAAGTTATCCAGTGCAAAATGGAAGCACCCCACCAGGTCCAGTCCTGCTCCCACTGAAATTTATAAGCAACGTTTAGACTTAGAATGAGCAGGTAGAACTCCACTGAGCTCAAAGAAGTCACACCCACCTTACTTAAAGTTTGGATATGGTCCAATGGGCATTTAGCCATTGACTTCAATGGGAGGAAACAGGAGCAGACCCACTGTCTTAAAGGTGCAAAATCAAGACAAAACATTAACACAAAATGAAACAAACATACATTAAATAGTAGTGTTTCCTGATACATACTTCAGATTTTCAAATGAGCTTTCTAAGAGGGAAATGATTTACATATCTAATGAAATGATTTATCATTTTGGAAAAATCCACAGTATTTTTATTTCAAGTTTATATTAACTATAAATATCTAATGACAGGAAACACTTTCCCCACATTTATGTGCTTTGTTTCCCCATCATTTATGTCTTCTGTTCTTTGCCTTTTGGAGAAAACATCACATTGTAAGGCTGCCTTCTTTTTGGACGGTGATAGGGTGCAAGATCCTCTTTAATATAGCCTTAAAAGAATAAAAATAAAATCAGGGTAAAGATTTCAAAACAATCTGGTTGAGAGATGGTACAGTATGAAAGCAAAAGTAAAATGCATTTAACAGACCACTAAGTTTTGCCTACCACAAAGATTTTTGTTTAAAGTATTTTTCATTTTTGGAAACTAGTCTGACCCTGCTAGGGATCTTTTAGAATGCCCTCAGCCAATGAAAAACATTATCTATTAAAAAATAAAACATTTAGTTATTGATTTACAGTAGTTTCCTAACAGCTAATACAGATTGAATATACTGAAGGTCTACTGAGAAATCAGGCTGTCAAATGTTCAACTATTTTGCAACTCATTACACGTTTCACTGTCCTCCCTAATAGAAGCTTTTATATTTTATTTTAATAAGTTATTTCTGTAAGATATATAGAAATACTGCAAAATATGAGTTATTTAACACAAGAAATCTGTTCCTGAAAATATTTGCCACATTCTAATTTATCAAATGCACTCAATACAACTTCTCTGGATACATGTATCATACTTAACAGAACACAGGCCTCTAAAAAAAAGGCTGTTGTCTCTGCTTATTTTTGTGGATAAGTATAGGACTTCAGCCTTCATATTTGTCAACTTTGCTCTGTTCACAAGTACTAAATTCATTAAAATCAAGTTTACTGGTAGATTCCTTCTTTGCAACTGGTGAAATGCTTTGTGTGACCCACAATTAAAATATACAAAATCACTTCAAGGGATTGCCAAGGACTAGCCATAACGTACCACCCATTTAAATAAGGACATTCTGTTTTTGAACAACAATTGCAAATATCACATTATATATAGTGTTCCATTTAGGGAACGCAGCAGTGACTTATGATTACTAATAGGATCAATGGTCTGAGCCCAAAGTTTGAAATTCCTTAGAACAACAGGTTCAAATTTCAGTAAGATTGACTTAGCCCTTTATCCTTTGTAAGTAGCTTAATTAGCACTGCTGTTCATTGTTTGACAGTTTATTGCATAAGACCTTACACATCAAAACCTAAATTCCCTCCAAGCTGTGCGGCCACGCAGCAGGCTATCAAGGGCCGTGCAGGTGGGGAGAGGCACCTCTCCCCTGGCCCCAGCTTCGGAGCTGCTGCGGCCGGGGGAGAGACGCCGTTTCCCCGGTCCCAGGCTGCTGCAGTGAGAGAGGGCTGGGGGGAGTCCTCTCTCGCCGTCACAGCCCTGGGGCAGTCTGCACCCCAAACCCCTCATCCCCAGCTGCACCCCAGAGCCCGCCCCCCCAGCCGGAGCCCTCACCCCCCGCACACCAACCCTATGCCCCAGTCCAGAGCGCCCTCCCACACTCCAAACTCCCCCCCCCATCACCTCCATATTAGTGCACATAACAAAATTCATTCCGCACATGGATGTAAAAAATTAGGAGGAACATTGATCAAAACTCCATCTCTTCTGAGAGTGGGCTGAAGATCCCATAGCATTTTTTGACGAGGTATAGCCAGTCACTTAATTACACTTGTGGTTTAATGTTGAAAATATTCAAGCAAAGCTTAGTCAGTTAATTAGTCAAAGACAGAGTAATACAATACGAAAAGGAGACATACATACTGACAATCAGTCTTGCAGCGTTCACCTTACACAGAAGGTCTTCTTCAAATGTATGCATTTTCGACTACCTATATTTATACTACTGTTGTTTCTCTGTACATCATCCAAGATTCAACCCACCAGTCTGTACCAGTTTTTTGTCTTTTTTTCTGTATTGTCCTCTACCTTCCTTATCTTTGCATTGGATACCACATTCCAGATACCAGGAGGTGCCTCCATGGCCTACTAACTGTATCAGAACACACTCTATATACACATCTTTTCTCTGACAGGTTTTGTATTTGCCTGTGCCAAGAGCAGAGTTGTGCTGTTGTAAAGTGTTATGGGATATACTTTTGTATGAGTGAACAGAACTCTAGGAAAAGCATAATACAATTGACATTGGTATAGCTTAGCATAAACTACCCAATGTTCATACATGATATAATGTGTAAGACATATTAATGTCATGTACAATATGCATAATACATGTTGCCTAACATTCTACTTGGAAAACATGGGGATTCAACCAATTATTCCTGGCCAAGTTTTCCTGAAATCCACCTTAAAACCTTGGAGAACAGATAGCTCTGCACACCTCTATAATTATGTTATAATTTATTAACATTTAGAATGTATATGTACTGTTGTAATTAGATAATAAAGAGTTCAGAAATGCATGGGGCTCTTAATTCAGAATTTCAGTCCCTTTGAAGATATAGGCTTTGTCTTCACTACCCGCCGATCCGGCGGGTAGCAATCGGTTTTTCGGGGATCGACTTACCGCGTCTAGTGAAGACGCGGTAAAATCGATCCCTGATCGCTCTGCCGTCGACTCCGGAAATCCACCTCGGCAGGAGGCGGCAGCGGAGTCGGCGGCAGCGCGGCAGCGGTCGACTTTCCCGCGTCCTCACCGCTAGGTAAGCCGACCTAAAATACGCAACTTCAGCTACGGTATTCACGTAGCTGAAGTTGCGAATCTTAGGTCGGACCCCCGCTGCAGTGTAGACCTAGCCCCAGATGCAACTCCTTACAAAATGTACATGTTTTAAAGCCATTACCCCATTCAAGGGACTGGTGGGATTGTTTGGTATAATCAAAGTGAAAACTCTAGCACATGAACATCTTGTCAAACAAGTTTTTCAACTACTTCATTGTTTTCCACTCAAAATATCTAAGTAGTTGGATCCACTCTAAAGGCAAGCTGCCTGCAAAATCTGGTTTTAAGGCTAGAGCATTTGAAACGTGAAATATTTTGAAGCACCATTACTCTAGAACAGCATAATAAAAAAATCCACACATTTTTAATCCAAACAGTAGACCCATGTGTTAGTAACTCATTATTGTGCCAACCTACAATGGCTTCTTTAAAACTATTTATACAAAGAAAGAATAATCTGTGTAAAGAAAAGTCTTAAGAGCAGTTTGTGTTTTTGCAATAAACCAGGATATATTCATAAGAAAGAACAAACCACAATGTTCAGAAGGCAACCACAGATAACTGTTGACAGTGCAGCCATTTTATCATACATCCCCATTCATTGTGGTACATAAGACAGCTATGAAGACATATCAACTCATCTTGTTATTTGAGGCCTTAAGTAACACAAGGAACCAGATTTTCACCTCTGAAAAATCAGTTCAAGTCTGGCTCTAGGTTAGAAATAAATATGGTCTTAATTTAATTCTGTGGGAATTCTTTCAATATCCTCTCACTCTATCCCAGTTCTTAGGAATTCTCTTCACATTCCCAATATCCCAGAAGCCATTGAACAAATGGCAACATTTACTCTGGACCTTAGTAGAAGATGGTCAAATGGAATTTGACAGAGCTGTGTAGGGAATCTTTCATTATGAAATGAGCATCTTAGTGTTTTTAATACCTCAGTTTTCTCAGTATCAAGTTTAAAAACAAAAACATACAAACTTTCCAAACACAACAATTTTATATACTCACCTCTTTCCACACAAGTTTGGGTGGAAGGAAATCCAACCTCCCAGAAGTTTTCTGGTGTACTAGGAGGAATGTAGCGGAATCTATGTCTTGAACAAGCAGCTAGCTTCTTTTCTCTCTCCCCTTCTGGAATATCTGCATAATACTAAAAACAGAAATTGGAAAATATGTAATAGGTCAAAAAATGAACAATGATATATAAGAGGCAATTACATTACTTGTATCACACTATCACTACTGATTATTGTGCTTAAATACATACACATTGGTGAGGCTGGCCAAAATTACAGATTTAGGTTTGCATGTCCCTGACCTCAAGTGTTAGTTTGTTAAACTTGACTTATTACATATTTCATCCTCATTACTATAACTTTAAAAATGCACCCTAAACAAGCAACTGTGTTAGTTTTATACACTGTAATATGAAACAAAACAAACAATACAAAACCTCTCACACTTGTAACTACTCATGTGTAAAATTAAGCATGTACATAAGTCTCTGCAGAATTGGGGCTTAAAACAGATTGGAATACAGACAGAGACCAATAGAAGAATCAAAGTTAACCAATAAAAGTAGTAATATTCAGATTAAAATTATTGCGTTTTCAGGTATTAATGAAACACAAATAGTCCATGGGCCAGATTCTCTGCTGTATCTAGCTCATGGTTGTTACAACAGAGAAGGGGGAAAGCCATAGGGGTCCCTGATTTACTAGCCAAACACAAGGCACAAATTAGAGCAGCTAAGAAGCTGGTCTAACCTATGCCCACCGACTATGATCCCTGATGAACTATCTGGAGTACACAGTGATCTGGTTTCCTCTTCTCCCCTCCCCAGCAACTGTGCTATGGGCTGCAGGGAGAGAGGCATAGCAGTTAGTTCTATGCCAGCTGGAAACTCCCCACTCACAGGGAGAATCCCATGCAGGAGAATTATGGCTCTCTATTCCGTTTGGGCTACCTTAACAACTCAAAAGAATTAGATCTGGGTGAAAATTCTGCTTTCCCTAACACTAGTGCAATGTCACTGACTTCAGAAAGAACACAATATATTCCAGTACACCCTCAGTAATACAATAGTTAAAAATAACTTTTTTAAAAGAATCTGGTTTACATGGTTCAGTCATTTATTAGAGTGGTTCCAATGTGCATCAAGAAAGGGAATAATTTTCATCCTTCTTCTAGCATTATAGACCATGCTTCTGGCCAAAAGCTCCTGCTAATGCCAGTCTGTAATTTAGACATTATAAAGTACTGCAGTATTTATGCATCCAGCACTGTCTTTCCAAAGCTTGAATATATGATTTAATTCAATTAGCAAACCAACAGTCTTGTGCTATCCAAACTTTTATAGTTGGAGCTCATCAAAAGAGTAAGTAAGCTTGCCAAAATACTACAATGGTATGACCAGAAGAGAGAAAATCAAGTTAAAATCTTAGTCCAGCCAGGCAGAAAGTAATCTGGAGTAAGAGACAGGAAAGAAATGGAATGCTCATCCAGTACAGGATTGCTTTTATTCATGGGATGCCCCAAAGTTTTGTTTTGTTTCCCATCTCCATCTAGTGCTAGTAAGATGCCACACAAGGCCTGCCTACTGGGAATGTTAAAGAATACTAGCAAACTAATTCTCTCAATATTTGGTGGGGAAACATAAACCAGTCAAAAACCAAAAAAGAAAGGATGTCAGTAGTGATGATGGTGTGGACAGCAAAACAACCAAAGCACTGCGAGAGGGCTATTAATGAGAGACGACATCAGTAAGATGAAGAGAGGATTGATTTGATTGTACTGTTTCTGTAGTATGGGGTAAGTGCAGGCCTGCCTGAGACTGAGGTACTTTAATATAAAGTATTATATAAGATATAAAAGGCTGAGTTGGTGTTATCCAGCATCGATCTGACAGCAGAACAAAATCTGTTCTAAATGTCATAGTTAGTACATGATTCTCATCATCTGGTGGCATGCAGGCTTTCTGGGTCATCAAAGAAGCAAGAGGTCTTAAAGAGATTCAGTTCTTTAACAGGCTTTACCAAGATGGTCAGATCCCCTTTCTATCCTGCAAGACTCCTGGTTTGCAGGTTAGACAGAAGAGCTAGATCTGCAGACGTGATTAATTTAAAATTACTTTTTGATTTGAACAGAGGTTTTGGTAAAAAGTCTGCCAAGAGAAATCCTAAGCACTTAAACATCAGGAATCTACCTGTGTCTTAATCGCTCTACTGATGCAAAAATGTTTGCCCCTCCCATCCAGCCAAGATGTCTTATATGTGCTATAAAACTGGTTTTGTTAACTTGTATAACTGTATGTAAATTAGACATTGCTCATTTCCATTTGGAGAACACGTTGACATACTTCGAAACTACAGTACTATGCTTAGAAAGCTAGATTAGAATTTCTTCCCCACCACACAAATCCACAAAAGAAGTTTAGCAGTATGTGTTTGAGATTATAGATAGGCTGATGAAAAGCAGAACAGCAAACAGGTAATGATTATTTTGTACAGTCAGCTTTCAGTGGCCAATGTTAGAAAACATATCAGAATAAATTTTTTTTTAAAAAGCAGACCAACTAAATTAATAAGATATCGTACGTCTGTTCAAAAAGAAAATCCACATCAGCCAATCAGATTAATGATAGCTAAATATTACTTAAGGATAATTAGAAATAGGTCTAAATCCTAAACTGTCCTAAAACAGTTTATTAGGAATTTTAAAACAGTATATTAAAAACCTCGTATTTTTCTCTATCAGGCTTGTTGTAAACAAATTTTAGGCCTAAACTACTAAATTGTCTGAACTGCTGGGGAATGGAGTGAACTGGGATTAAAACAATTTAAAAGCTACAGTACTATTTTCTGGGGAAATTAAAAAACAAATAATCAACAGTAACAAACTGAATTGTCATCATTTTGCAAGAACCAGAAAGTAAGGCTTTTAAATTTTAGCTCCATTAGAACACTGGGGTCAGGGGTGAATATTTGCAAACAGCAGAAGAAAACATTGACAGAAGCTTCTAAAGTGACAGTGTAGCTAAAGGATAGAAAAAAAAGTATAAAGAAGCAGTCAGTGTCCTATTAAGGATGCCATTTCAAACACAAAATATGTATTTTCATTAAAAATTGTGTATAAAGTCATCATGACTGAGAATGCAGTATCATCAGGAAAAAATATAATAGGGAGTTACCACTAACTTGCAAAAATTCTGATTGGGAGCAGTCTTGTTGGAGTAGCTCTTATAGATATCTACATATTGAGTAAAAATGAGAGCCAAAATCTGATGTTAACATATATTGTAGTGTTAGGTGCCAGAACCAGATATGGAAGTGGCTTCTCATCTAATGAGGACTATGATTTTCAATACTTATTCTCTTTTGGAACTGTGAATGGACCAAAGTATACATAACCTATGCAGAAAATTAACCAAGTGGTAGCTTCAGTTAAGAATTTTTTCAAATCCAGTCATTTTAGTGCAATGTTATTGCCAAGTATGCCGTACAATCTTGGATGGTTTATACTAAAAAAAATAAAAAATAAAAAAATCTTTCCTCAAAAATAATTAGAATAAAAACAGAATTCTAATGCTTGTACATTACGAAATAAAGTCTGCAAATGTTTCCACGATGTTACTTGCCAAAATATAATGAGAACTGGGTTCGTTGGGAGGAAAAGTCCTGTAGCATGCAGAGACAGGAAATTAAAATTGTTAATGCATAGCTCTTGGCACAAGAAACAGAATAGAGCTGCTTTTTTTTTTAATGCTCTGTTTTCATTCAAACCCTCTAGATTTCACATATTTTGGAACAGAGAATTTACTTTTACAGTCAGCTGTAAATAAGACTATTTGCATTAAAACCGCATTTTAGTGAAGGTTTTATCAAAGGGATTTTTCATGAACTTGTTCAAGAACATACTAATAAGCCACATTACTCAGTTGGAGAAATTTAGCTATCAGTTGGACAGAATGGATGTTAAGAAAAATATTGGTTCTAAATAAGAGTGGAAATTAAGCAATAAAACTCAGCAGGAACTCTTATTAGCTCATTAATCCACACCTCAGACATGTTGTGAAGTATGAGATTGTAGCTCAATATCTCCAGCAGATTGAAAAGTATATTAATGACTAAATGAAGTATAATCTATTATAAACATAAAATAAGAGTAACACATATATAATGTGCCTGAAAGCATTTCAATTACTTGAAAGGGAGAAAAATAAATGTAAAAATGTCTTTACAACTTTTTTCTCTACCCTTTACATCAGTGGTCTGCAAACTTTTCCAGTTGCTCCCCCCTCCCCCTTACCATTAAGGGAATCTGTCCACACCCCTCCCCCCCTTCCATTACTGCACAGCCAAGGCTTCCTCAGCAGCGGAGCTTGGGCTAGAGGCAGAGCTGATCTGGAGGTGGAGAGAGAATGAGGGCAGAGCTAGGCTGGGGACAGATCAAGGTGCAGAGTGGGACTAGAGGCAGAGCAAAACTGGAGGCTGAACAGGGTTGGGGGCAGAGATGGTCTTGGGGCAGAGTGTGGCGTTCCTCCTTGCCTCCCTTGGGGGCTGGCCTGGGCCCTGCCACACGATCCCCTGAACATTCCTTTGTGCCCCGATGGGGGGGCATGCCCCACAGTTTGGGGACCACCGCCTTACATTATACTTTACATTACACTTGTTGCTTAGTCTAAAATATTGGTGAGTTATACAACATTACACGTATAAGTTTTGGGGACTGCAGATATGAACCGGATATCACTAAGAGTCAGACTGCTGCTCTGACAGTCAATGTGCAAAACTATACTGTAACAGTTGGTACTGACAAATCACGTTATTTTCAAAATGACGACAAGCAGTTGCGGTGGGCTAAATTTTCAATCTGGTTTATAAAGGTATCTGCAATTTTGACAGGCAAGTTTTTGACAGGCATTTGTACAGACACACGCATGTGCAGGTGCAATTTTATTTGAATACTTGTTCCTGTATATACATTCAGAAAGAACAAAACAAAACATGAAGAATATACCATGAAGTGCAGCTTAACATTACAATTCTATCTTGGAACCAATTCTGGATATCTCAGCTTTAGCAGAAGTAGTGCTATCACTCTCTTGCTGAGATACTGGTGGATCAACCATTCAGTGGTTCTCAAACTTTTGTATTGGTGACCCCTTTCACACAGCAAGCCTCCGAGTGTGACCCCCCCACCCCTTAGAAATTAAAAACACATCTTTTATATTTAACATTATTATAAATGCTGGAAATGAAGTGGAGTTTGGGGGTGGAGACTGACAGCTTGCGACCCCCCAGTAATAACCTCGCGACCCCCTGAGGGGTCACAACCCCCAGTTTGAGAATCCCAGGGGTAGTTGATTTATTTTTGTTAATTGAGGCCTCATTGACATGAGGATTTGCAATGCCTACTCCTTTTAGTAGATACAGGAGAGATAAGTAAGTAAATGCCAATGCTATCATTCCAGGATGTTGTTTTATCTAATTATTTCCCATTATTACAGTACCTAATTTTTATTATGGATCTCTACCGTGGCCAACAGCTTTAGTACAACTGACTTCTTTGCCACTTGATTTACCAGTACTCACGCTTCTATGTTTTTAATTTGAGAAGCATTTCAGGCCTCTGGTACCAAGCAAGCGAAAATAATGCAAGACTGACCAAAACTTAAGAGTTTTACTTACTATTTCACATTCCTTACAGGTATGGCCCAGCAATTTTCTTCTCTCTTCTCTCTTCCGAACAACCTCAATATGAGGAAAACCTAACACAGCATTTTTTCTGAAAAGCAAAAGGAAAAGTTACTAGGGGCATGTCTACACTACTCCGCAGTGCAGACTACAGGGTTTGTTAACTGCAGCGCGCACCAAAATTCTGCACTCTAACTACCCCCATTCAACTCTTTCAAACAGGACTATGTTAATGCAAACCAGGCACCTTTTAGTTCACGTCAGCAGCATCCACATGGGGCAGTAGAGTGCAACATTCTGGTGCACTCTGTGATTCACACCCCCATAGTCTGCATTCATAGCCTAGGTTTTCACTTGATAATGTATTTCTTTGGTAAATTAAAGTGTTTATTAACCCAATGAAGCAGACAGCAGCAAGGAAATAATAGGATTTCACAGGGACAAGCTAACAGATTATCTGAAAAAATCTCAGCTTCCTGACAACTGGCATATAAAAAGCTATCTTTAACATCAGAACATAAAGGAATAATCTGTAGCCAAAAGAAGTTGCAGTGTTTTTTTTTTTTTTTTGAAGTAAGTTGTCTTACATGTATCTATGCTCCTCCGTGAAAGAGGAACTGCTGGACATCTCATCTCTACTTAAAAGTTTTTAGTTTTAGTTTTTTTTAGTAAATGCCTCATGAGTGCCATGATGTTTCTACCTGTTTGTTCCAACTGTATGGGATTTTTCAACTTTGCATTTTCTTTTTAGCAAGACACAATGTCAGTCTCTTTCCCTTGCAAAGTTAAAACAGGCTGGGTATAGAATAGATGTGTGAGCCAGCCAGTAAATCGAGTGCTTAATGGTATTATGAAATGAAGACTAAGAGGTTATGATGAAAACAGGAGATGAATGGCAAAAGCACTAAGATATACAGTGGTCTGTTGAATGTTCCTTATTTAATGTCCACAGGAATTTCAAAAAGCTTGATACAAAACAAAAAGATTGAGACACTGAAAAAACCCTCACTTATAAGAAATCTGTATGTTCTTTGGCCTTCGAGAAGAATTGCATACAGAAGCTAGCCAGCGACTCCAGGAAGTAGAAATAGAAGCAGCCAAAGTAGGGACTTTTTTCAGGTTTGGACATTCCACTCAAAACTGTAGGAAGTTCTCTGACTTTCTCTTAGGGTGACCAGACAGCAAGCGTGAAAAATTGGGATGGGGGTGGGGGGTAATAGGAGCCTATACAAGAAAAAGACCCCAAAATTGGGACTGTCCCTATAAAATCGGGACATCTGGTCACCCTGCTTTCTCTTCCTTGGGCAGATAGCCTGTTTACGCCAACCCTACCCACCTTCCAGTCTCTTCACCACAGCTTCACTCCATACCTGCCCCTCCTTCCCTTCTCCCCTGCCCTGTCCCCCCTTGCTCTCCTTCCCTTTTCTTTCCATTTAGCTGATCCCTTCCTAAGTACCACTCCCCCCCCACCAGTCATGGAACATACCTGATGTTTGCTACCATCACATTGTTTATTCTCCTTGTATGTTATATCTCTTCCCCCACCCTGTGTCTGTCTTATCCATTTAGATTGTGAACATTTTGGGTCAGGAACCATCTTCTACTCTATATATTTATATAGTGCCTAGCATAATGGGGCCCCATTCTTAGCTGGCCCTTAGGCACTACCATAATAAACATGATAATACATAACTTGAGCTACTATGTGTTTTGGAAAAACATCACAGATTACAGAAGCATGCTTTTAGTAAAAGAGTAACATTTCCTTCTCTTTATTAAAAAGTGACAAGCATTCCTCTCTTCCAATGTTCTGTCGTTTCTCTTTCCGATTCATCTTCCTTCTTTGTAATAATAACCAGAATTCATTTAGAGATTTTCCAGTTGTACACCTTCAGCTTCTTTGTATGGAATGATTTAGCAGTTTTATTTTATGAAAGGATAATGTCTCTTCAGAGGGGAAAACCCAATTCTCTTACATTAATAAAAATGTTGCATTACCTTTCATCACTTTTAAAATATGGCTCCACAAAAGCTTTCTGCTTGGTTTTATCTTGTTTATTCTCATGCTCTGTAAATAAATAAAAACATGCCGTAAGTCTGTTAATGAACTGCCTAGGCAGAATGACCATAAAATGATTGAGCGAGATATACTGCATAAATTGCAACAGTGTTAATTTTAAAAATTTAGCATAAAATTATTTTAGTTAACCATTATCTACCTGAACCAAAACCATATGCAGATTTCTCAATTTTAATATTTCACAATTATCTATTTGTCCTCTAATGTGCTGAATGACAGCACTGAGATCAAGCTTCATGAAATACACAATCAGCTTTGAGGCAACAGATACAGTGCAGTAAAGGAAGCATGAAATGGGGTGAGCAAGAGGATTAAAATGGTGTGTAAGTGAAAAGTAAAGAGATAATAGTGGGAGATGTAAAGTGGAATGAGGAAGAGCAGGGAAAAGAGAGCACAAAGAGAGATGTTGCTAGGATGCAAAATATTCAAATAGTCTTAGAAAGAGCTCCTTGAAAAAAGAATTACCTCCCCCCCACATTAAATTGAGTTAGTAACTGCAACCAAATCAACCCACTAACACCAAGAATCGGTGATTCCTAGAACAGACATCCTACAGTATAGCCCCTATGTTAACTTCTGTGATACTTCCCTGCTTCTGTATGAATGCTAAGTCACTTAATGCAGCAGCTTTTAAATGGCTCTCTATTCTCTTAAAATCCTGGAATACTGAATGAATTCCTTTGAGTTTCTGATAAACAGAATAATCACTTACTTGGCATATTTCTGTTTCTAGTGGGATTGTGTCCCAATTAAGAAGATTCTCCGTTAGTTTGACCAATCTAATTACAGTAACTCCTCACTTAAAGTCGTCCCGGTTAACGTTGTTTCGTTGTTACGTTGCTGATCAATTAGAGAACATGCTCATTTAAAGTTGTGCAATGCTCCCTTATTACGTTGTTTGGCAGCCACCTGCTTTGTCCACTGCTTGCAGAAAGAGCAGACCATTGTAGCTAGCTGGTGGGGGCACACACACACACAAGGTGTGTGTCTCTGTCTCTCTCTGCCATGCTGTGTCCCCTCCCTCCATTCGTGCTGCCTTGTACAGTGTGAGGCTACATTAGCAACAATGTGTTAACCCTTGAGGGCTCAGCCAAGTGCTAGTTCATCATTTAGCAGTAAGGCATTCCCTGGGAAATATCCCACCCTCTGACTTCACCACCTCAACCAAGCTTCACAATCATCATTGCTGTGTACAGTATTAAATTGTTTAAGACATATATATGTGTGTGTGTGTGTGTGTACACAGTATTAAATTGTTGTCTTAAACAATTTAATACTGTACACACACACACACACACACACACACACACACACACACACACACAGAGTATATCAGCGGTTCTCAAACTTTTTTTTACTGGTGACCCCTTTCATATAGCAAGCCTCTGAGTGCGACCCCCCTTATAAATTAAAAACACGTTTTTATATATTTAACACCATTATAAATGCTGGAGGCAAAGCGGGGTTTGGGGTAGAGGCTGACAGCTCGCAACCCCCCCATGTAATAGCCTCGTGACCCCCTGAGGGGTCCTGACCCCCAGTTTGAGAACCCCTGATATATATAGTCTTTTGTCTGGCAAAAAAAATTTCCCTGGAACCTAACCCCCTTCTCCCCCCCACCCCCCACTTATTCTTCTTATGGGGAAATTGGATTCGCTTAACATCGTTTCGCTTAAAGTAGCATTTTTCAGGAATGTTAAGCGAGGAGTTACTGTATTAACACTATAATTAAAGGAAAAACAAGTATACTACTTACTCGTTAGTTTGCTTGCTGATGAGACTTCCTCATTTTCTTCCTCTTCCTCAAGAGGATTTTCTTTTTCATCACATGCTGAAGGACTATCATCTTCTAGACAAGACTTATATTCTTCATATGATGTCCGATCAAACATTTCTGCTAAGCTGTCATTCATTTTTCTTTCTCCCTCTATAAAAAAAGGTCAGAACAAACATCCAAATCAGTCTTTCAACAAAACATATGTTTTTGGTGGAACATTAGTCAAAAGAACAGGGTTATACTGTACTTCCAGCTCTGTCACTGTCTCACTACAACAGCTTGGTCAACTCACTTAATTTTTGTGGGCCTTGTTCTTCATCTTTTGAATATGGATTATGCTTTCCTACTTCAGAAAGATACCTTGATTGATATAAGTGTATATATGCAAAGTGATTTCACAATAATAAATCCTCAACCTTAGCACTGCATGAATAGAGGTATTTTGTTGATAGCTACTATTGTGGAGTTATCCAAACACAAATATCTGCATTCTTTACTGGTGAATGATAATCCACCTCCATCCGACTTAGGTATTTTAAATACAGTCAAATTGATTTACATATGACATGAAATAAATTACACACACACACACACACACACACACACACACACACACAATAATTGTATATATTTAGTATATTAAAATGAGATCTTTCTACAGATAAAGGAAGTTTGATAGGGTCAATAATGGGGTATTTTTTTGTGTGACGACAGTACTTAAATATTTAACATGTTTATTTCAGGTTAGACTACAAGTACTATATGAGGTATATTTAATTTGTTTATAGAAGTGTAGAAAGGAAGCACAATCTCAGCCATAAACTATGAACCCTAGCCAAGTCTTTGACCTCAATATAAAGTCTTCTATTGACTTCAACAGGAAATGGATTAAGCCATCTCGATAAACCTGTAGTCTTTACTGCAATGCTACAGTAATGCTACAAAACAAACTATACTGTATCAGCTGCCAATTTTCAATCTATTTATGAAGAGGAGAAAAATACATACTTGGACTGCTTTCTCCTTTCTGCTCTTGAGTTTTCATTTTTAATAGCATGCTTTCACTAACGTATGTATAGTCCATGTCAGTCTCTCCTCCTACTCTTGATTGAGAGCCTTCCTGAATAAATGAAGTATAATAATGGTAATCACACTTAAAAGTTACAACTAATTGACATATTTCAGTCTCATATCAGGTACCTGAAGTTCCTTTAAGATACAATTCAGACAAGTCTCCCAAAAAAATTTAACCAGTTCCCCACTACCGGAACTAAGAATCTACAGATAAGTTTTTCACAGTTGTCTTCAGAGAGTAACATCTGCATGGCAGAGATACAGAAACTTGTTGCTAATACCAGGTTATACAACTGGATTTGAAATTGGGATAATCTGGCGAACATCACTAGTCACTGAGATCACATTCTACAGGTACCTTCTGTAAAGTTTTATGAAAGGAAAATTTATTTATGGATGTATAAAGCAATTCATCAAACTGTCAAATTTCATGGAAACAATTCCTGCAATTACATGAAGAATCAATACATTTGCAAACAAATTAACCTTTAAGACATGCAAGAATAACAAAAACAATTACCATTCAGGAAAACACTCAACAAGGCCATGCTTCCTAACTGACTAAATGTCAGTGATCCAAATAAAGTTAATAAAGTCAAGTCTTGTAAGTCTCCAACTATTTACAATAGAGTTCACAGTGAACACTTACAAAAGACAAGTTGTGTAATTAAGAACATTCTTTAATTTTTTTACAAAACATTTTAGTAATGACTGTTCCCTTTTCCACAGCTACCGGGAAAGCACTCAAAAGAATGTGGCACTATCTTTGTAATGGATAATAAAAAGCTTTGGGAGATAAATTGAGGATCTGCTTTGCAAAGTTTTGTTCTAAGAATAAGTAAAATGTATTTGTAATGTTTAAGTCTACTCTGGCATTTTTCAATTTTTTCTAAACCACGTTTTAGATATGCAGCCTATTATCAAATTAGCCTAATTTACTCTTTTTTAAAAAGTTAAGTTTATTATTTATTTTATGGGATAGGAGGGTGTGACTCAAATTTCTGCTTACCTTGGTGTCAATAACCGTTATATCCATTTTGTACTGGGAAAGGTCTGCTCCTGGATCTATACTCCACTGCATATTTTCTAACGATGGTTTATCTTAGAGGTGGGGATACAGGAAGCAAGAGAGAAAAGACAAATCAGAATCAAACTACTGACATCTAATGCCAACCTTAGGTGTATTTCCTTTTTAGCTATTCATTCTTCTTTTAGGCTTGATTTTTCTCATAACAAGGTTGAAATAGTGTAGCGTAAGTACACTAATTTGATATAATTTAGTTCGGATATAAAGAATTTTAAAATAATCCTTTAGATTCTTCTGTACATTCACTGTATACACTGTTACTGTAATGATGCACTCTCTCTTTTGTATAGTACATATAAATATGGTGGTCTTAAATAATATTACAATAAAAAGTTTCACGTGGTCTGTCAGCTCATCCTATCTATTCAATACTGATGATGACCATAAAAGTAAAGATACTACTAAACAAATAGCTACACTGGTGGTCTGAGTTCTTTTGTTTCAGAGTTGGCTACAAAAGAATGCTGCTGAGTGAAGAGTTATTGAGAGAGAGTGATTCAGACATTCTAATTAGAAAAGTGAAAATATATAATATAATTCCTGTAAATAGGGGTATTTGGTAGTAATGCTATCCATTACTAAAGAACAGGACTTTCTTAGAAAAGATAACATGAATGCAAACAAACATTCAGACAGACTTATAGCCAGCTATTATTAATTTTAAATGTCTATCTATATACGAGAAAGTTGATGTACAATCAAACATCAAACTTATTTTGTTTCAACATCTTATTCATATACTGCAGCAAAGTGCTATGTGCAGTTATAATGTAAAGTAAGCTAGATTAAAAAAAAAAAAAATCTTTCCTGCCCGTAACAATCTAAAGCCATGAACAAATACTGTCTAGTGAACACAGAGTGACAGGGGACATTATTGATGAAAGCTTCATGAAACAGGTATGTTTTTAAAAAGTGATTTGAGGCAAACGAGGATGGAGATAGTTAATGTAGAGGTAATTCTAGGAATAAGAGGTGGCATTATCAAAGGATATGAAGTTAGGAGCAGGATTAGAGGAAGAGAACAACAATAGGAGCACAAGAACGAAAATGTGAACATTCCACTCCTTTAAACTACAGGCATGGGCTGAAGAAAGAAAATAAGTTACCTTGTTCATTTTGTAGTGGTTTAGTTTTTGTTATTCTACAAGGGTTTGGTTGAAGCACAGATGCCAGCTCACATTCTCCATGTCCTGTCCTGGTTTTCTTTCTAATTGGATCATGGCCACTGGCAACCTAACAATATACTACAATTTTAACGTTTCTCAGGCTTTAAACACAACATTTGGAAAGGAAAAACATAATACACACATTTCCCTCAGAGAAGCAACATACCTTCATGTCATCAAAAAGTAGTTCTGTCTCCACTGTGTTTGGCAATGATGGGATTTTGAAAGCAGAGATTTCTTCTTTTATTTGCATCAAAGGTTTTTTATCTGGGCATGTTTTGCCACGTGACTGGAGAATCATCTCCTGTACATAGGGATGTTCTTGTGACTCTTTTCCTGACAAATAGTTTCCATTGTTGGTATTTTGGATGGATGAAGAACCCTTTGGAACGGGCTTCACCAGCTGTGAAAAAACATCATGCAGCGTCACCTGTCTTAGTCTATTTTTACAGATCTCATCACTTCTTGAGCTTTTTTCTTGACAGTGAATAGCAGAAAAACGATCAGACAGGTCCAGAGGCTTATCAATTATATGATCTCCATTAACAGGCTGAACGTCTGCTTGAAAAGGGAAAGAGTTTTCTTTGTTGAAAGATGTTTTTTCACAGCTAGTCACACGCTCATCTTCTGTTTTCTTTCTTTTAGCACATCTGTCTGCCACTTGTTTGTGGGGTGCAAGGAGGAAGTCATTCTTGATCATCTCTTTACCTGAGCAAGTGTTGACCACACAAGTTATGGATTCATTTGCATCCCTTTTCACAACCATCTGCCTACTGGCTGAAGCCTGGCTGATAACAGAGTTTACTTCAGTCCCAAGATTAAGTGGTGCAACAAAAGCAACATCTTCAGATTTTGATCTAATTTTGTGAGATCTAGAACTGAAAGTACTGTTGAAGGAGTCTTTTTTGGCATTGGACTTCAGTCCTGTTTCTAAAACAGAAGGGGAAAGACTTGAAGTCAGGCTGTTCTTCATGTTGTTAGATGCTCCAAAAACAGGAGAAACTACCTGAGAATCCCAGTCTACATCTGGTAGAGTGTTCTGAGATGAATCTGAAAGTCTGAACATATTGAGAGATGAAAGACATTCCTTGTGCCACTGGGAAAAATGATTTTTTTAAAAATTCAGTCCCCTAAAATATGAGCATTATTCAGCAATTGTCAGGCAGCAACTGTATAAATTGAGGGGAAAATTATGTACACTTACCAGCATGTATTCTAGTAGCTGAACAGAAAATTAAAAAGTTGTAATGGCTTTAGTTTGTTAGTACAGTATTATCTACAATTTTAGTAGTTAGTACTAGTAAAGGGTTACCTCCCTGAAAGCTGTAATACAACACTATTCCTGGCTGTATTTCTTATTGGATAAAAAGGAAAGATGAGAAATGAACATTGTTTGTACGCAGATGAGATCTGGTCATTGATCAGAGTTAAAACCAGAGGACCAAAACTAGGCAAAAACAGATCTGGTTTTCTGTTTCAATGTGACCCTGGGTTCTCTCAAATCTGTAAAAGGAGTCAACCTGACATAGAAATCTCTCCACTCAACAGGCCTTGGCTTTCAATCTATTCAAAGGATGGAAGGTAGAGGCGGTCTGGGAGAGAGGCCTATCTAGGTACTTATATGAACCATATTACTGTTTTATCTGACTGTTTCAACAGCATAAGACATATAACCTCCTCAATAATGTCTCCTCAATAATCCCTCTTGGGATCTTCAGGTGGCAGCCAGCTCACTTACCAAATGGGTCACTCCCACCCATGCCACCTTAGAGAAGAAATTAAGGGGAATGGCCCACCTGCCTGTCTCTTTTCAGCAAGAGTGAATTCCTGGTGCCACTCCACTATCTTACCAGAGTCTGAGGTTGAAGGTGCCCCAGAAGGCACCACACAATAGCTAAGGAAATCTCAGAAGTGGGGATTCATTGCACTGGGATACTTCCCCCTCAAACATTTGATGTCATCTTGGTAAGAAAAGTAAAAATCAATGGTTTTGTAAATCTCTCCAAGTCATAAGGAATTTTGTTTGGTTTTAGAACACTGACCTGTTCGGGTCCATGAAGCCCACATAAAATGAAACTATTGGGTTTTGCAGAGTCGTAACTTTAAAGACAGACACCATATTCTATCAAAACTAAGATCTGATATAAGCCAGTTTACCGCTATTCATTTTTATTTGCTATAAATTAAAAAGAAACTTACCCCAAGTTGTCATTATTTCTTGATGATTCATGAGCTAGCTGTTTTCTGGAATCTTCCTGCTGTGGGCTCTGAGGCACCTGGGTCATCGGAATGTCACTTCTAAGAGCATTCAGTACACTCTGGGACTCCTTGAATGCCATAAAAATAATGAATGAAATAATAGAAAAGAATTAAAATGATAAATATTAGACTTGAAAATTAGAACACCAAAAATCTCGAACTAAATAGTTCAATTTTGAAAGTCTTTAGATGAATAAGTAGCTGAAGTTTACCAGCCAGCTATTATACTACCTTAACAATCTGCTTTTAAATGAGCCCTAAAAAAGCGCTTTAAAATTTTTTTCAAGACAGTTAGCTACCATGTTTCATGAATGCAAACCAGTAAAGAACTCGTTTCATGTTGTACTCCTAAGAAAAACACGATTCTATACAGCTTCTTTTACTACCCTCTCCATGGTGGAATCCGAGGGTATGTCTACACTTCAATGCAAGTCCAGGGTTAGTGGGACTTGAGTCGTGGACCCAGGACTTGAGCATCTACACTGATTGTCAACCCTAGGCCCAAAACCAGGGCTCTAGCATCCACACTGCAGTATGCAGATCCACGTCTAACCAACCATATCCAAAAACTTGACTGTCCACCCTACACGTTACAGGAAGTTTGAACAGCCTACCAACACATCCTGCCAAGCATTTATCTGCCAAGACCTCTCATTTTGGTCTGCATGCTCCCAGCAACCAAAGCCAGCAAAGCGCCATTTGAAGAATTTCTCTCACATGCACTTTTACTCCTGTTCCAGGAAACAGGCAGAGGTTCCATGAGATGCTGGTGGACATTTCTGAGACATTTTCTGACCCACTGAAGGCACCTGACAGAGCTAATGATGGAGCGGGAGAACACAGACATGGCAGACTTGAACTGGCTGATGTTGCTCATGACACTTGGTATAGCTGCTGCTAACTTCTACACAGACTGACTTCTGGGAGCAGGGCCACAAGCACAGACTGCTGGGATCCCATTGTCTTGCAGATCTAGGATGACCAGCAGCAGGTTCAGAATTTTTGCATGAAGAAAGCTCCATTTCTGGAGCTTTGTGAGCAACTTGCCCCAATTCTCCACCATATAGACACATGCATGAGGGCGGCCAGACTGGTCCAGAAACGAGTTGCTATAATCATCTGGAAGCTGGCTACCCCAGAATACTATATGTGTGTTGCCAACAAGTTTGGTGTTGGAAAGTCAACAGTGGATAAAGTGGTGGCAGAGGTTTCTGAGGCAATCAGGCGTGCGATATACCCCACAGTGATGGGCATAAAAGATATTCTGGTAGTAACTGCTGGCTTTGAGAGAATGGTGTTTTCAAGCTGTGCCGGGGCCACTGATGGGCTGCATGTGCCCATACTTTGCCCCCCTCAAAGAGCACGAGTACATAAACTGCAAAGGGTACTTCTCCATTGTTATGCAAGCACTTGTGGACCACAGTGGCCAATTTATGAACATCAACATGAGCTGCACTGGAAAAAATCATGATGCCAGGGTTTTCTGCCGATTGGGAGCCTACATTCATGGACAGACTATGACACTATTCCCACCAAATGACATTGTCATAAATGGAGTTACTGTCATTCTTGGGGCCCCACATGCCCGTTGGCCTTGGCTTAACTGTACCCTGATATCAGAGGCCCTGGCAAAACGCTTAATTACACCCTTAGCAGGTGTAGAATGGTTGTTGAATGTGCATTTGGCAGATAGAAATCCTATTGGGAGGTGTCTACAGACACGTTTGGATTCCAATGTCATCAATGCTGTGCTCATGCTGTGGCTTGCTGTGTTCGTCACAATTTTTGTGATGCCAAAGGTGAGCCATTTCCCCTTGAATGGACTGCTGAACTGGTATACTCAGCCAGAAAAGTGCACCTACCACAGATGGATCTGGGTGCACGTGGGCAACAGAAGTTAGGGATGCTTTGTGCTCCCACATTACAGACTTGCATGGGCCAATGAAGAGGGAGAATAGTCCCTTTATGAATATTCTTGTAGAGGGGAGTAAGGGAGAGGCGTTGATTGCCATGAAATGTACTTATGAATGACCTGAGAGCTTATCGAATGGAAGATGAGGGAAGGTTAATTCTCTGATGTAAGGAAGTGACTGATGTATGTATAGATGTAACTAACTGTATTGAAAAATAGCACTTATACACCTCTACCTCGATGTAACGCGACCTGATATAACACGAATTCGGATATAACGTGGTAACGCAGTGCTCTGGGGGGGCGGGGCTGCGCACTCCGGTGGATCAAAGCAAGTTCAATATAACACGGTTTCACCTATAACGCGGTAAGATTTTTTGGCTCCCGAGGACAGCGTTATATCGAGGTAGAGGTGTATACCAATTCCCAATTATCTCTGATCATGTATTTACCTTTTTAATTGAAACACACATTATATGATGTGATGCAGTGATAGCAATGACATTTCTTACTAAAATAAAAAGCTTTATTAGGAAACATTTATTAGAAAAATACAACATTAACACATTGCCAGGCAGGCCTCCACACCAAAACACCAGTAACAGAACCTTACAAACAAACAAACAAACAGTGAAACCATCTACAAGACAGAAATCCCCTACTGTTGCATGTCCCCCGGCTCCCCAATCTCCTTTCCCTTCCTCCCATGTTTGCCAAGCGCTAGGCACTGGGGAGGGCAGTAAAGGCATCCATGGGGGAGGCTGTCAGTACAGAGGACTGACTGGGGCACTGTTGCCCTGCCCAGCCACTGATGAGGCCCTATTGCATGAGCCACCCAGTAATAGAGTTGTCCAAGCTGCTCCTGGACTGCAGCACAGGGTACTGCAAAGGGGACTCAAGCCATGATGCGGGTGCAGCAGGAGCCAGTACTCATGCGGACATTAGTGATAGCAGCCATTCAAATAGTTCTTTCTGCTGAGTTCTGTCATCCTCCCTTAGCTGCTGTTCCTTTTCTAGGAACTAGGAAGCAAATGTCAGCTCCTGTGCTGCAACCCTGTCCTCAAGCTGTACAGCCAGCCTGAACCTTTCTGCTTGCCTCTCGTCATGCCTTTCCTCTAGCCATAAGTCCCTCTCTCTTAGGTAACGGACCTCCTTGTTGGCCTTGTCCAGAACTACAACTATAAGTTCATCACAGAAATGCTTCCTTTCTGAACGGTCCATGAAGGTACACTGACACAGGCTTCTTCTGCGCTGTAGAAGTACTAGCCTGTAGAAGTTGAGGGGCCTGGAATAAGGCAAGACACAGAGGGTTATTGTCTCAAATAGCTCAGTGCAGGAGCACAGAAAAAATCCTTGTGGAATTTCAAGGATATAAAATGTTACTTTTAAAAACTGAATTTCAATATATTGTGAGGGGGATGCTTCAGCCCACAGAAGCTCCCTGGACACAGCCAGGTTAATCACAGTGTAATAAGTACAGAGACAATGGCAAGTTAAAAATCGCAGCTGCTTTCTCCCCCTCCCCCAAGAATTGCAGAACAACTTGGGCTGTGGGAGGGCAACAGGGACATTAGTGGCTGTTCTACAAAAGGTTGCTCTATCATTTCAGGCATTCCACATTTTGGAGGACATACCAGTTCTTGTGGTCCCCAACTGGCAAATAGAGGTGTTACTGCAAGCTGCCCATGGGAAACCAGCAATGCCTGCCAATGAAATATGCAAAGTAGCGACTGAACAGCGCCTCTACGAGTGGAGTGGGATGGTCAGCTACCAAAACGGCCCTGGAAAATATGCCCTTCCCCAAAACATGACTACCTATCTGGAGTTCCTGCTATGGGAAAAGTTTGCAGCTATCAGCACCTGGGATTGGGTCAGAATTCATGAGGGAATCAACAAGATGCTGTGTAAGCATCCACATGACTGAGCCTGTTATGACTGCATGAAAATACCCAGAACTCCACAGCCATTCCCACATCCCCGGCACATTTCTGGACCAAACTTAAAACCCCAGTCATATTTGGGAAAAATGATTTAGTCACCTATGGACTGCATGAACTACATGTAACTGAAATGGACCAGATTTGTAAATGGAACACATTTTCATAATCCCCTCAGTTCACTGTTTCCAAGTGCCTAATTACACTGTTGAGTGGTTACAGAGCAGTGTTCTTATGGGGATGGCAATGTAAAGTTGTTATTTTTAGCAAGAGGAATGTGCTATCAAAAATGTGTGGCTTTCCAGAAACAACTCACTTTTAAATGTGTTTTTAACTGTTTGCATTTCATGGTCTCCATTTTGAATTCCATTTGGTGGTGAACACCGAAGCGCTGGCATACCATCTGCCATTAGTGGATACACACCGCTACCCAGGGCTAGCACTAACTTTTGCATTCATTCACAGAATAGAAATCGCTCCCATTTCTATATTAATAAACATTAAAATGGAGCTGGAAACTTACCAGGCTCCGTGGCAGGCCGTTCCTCTATGGGGCACAAAAAACTCTTCTGAGTACAGCCCCGAGATGAGCTGCAGCTGCTCCTGTGGCAAAGCTTCCTCTGAACTGGTGTCAGCAGCAGTCACTTTGCTGACTTCATTTTGTTTCCATGCTGAACTCTGGGACATGCAGGTTGCCATCTTGGCTGACCAAGTCATCAGGCACCACCATTGGCTCCATGCTCAACGCAGCACATAGCATCTGATCAAACTCATCATAAAACAGGCATGACTGTTGGCGGGTTGCGTGACATGCAGCTCTTGTTGCTATTTTTTCTGGTACTCAGTCTTGAGTCACTTAATTCACTCTCTGCACTGGTCACTGGTCCAGTAAATTTCCAACGCTGCCAGCTTCTTCGCTATTTGGTGTTATATGTGGTCATTCCTTGTACTCTTACTAAAATCCACTGTTTAGCTGGACTCACTGGAGAGATTAACCAAAATCTGCCTGTGCTCCCACAACCATGAAGCAGTGCGTTTTGCAAAGGACTACTCCTGGTCAGCGTCCACTGCAAATGCAGAAGGTTCTCCAAAGTTGTGTTTGCAGTTCAGTGGTCAGAATAAAATGGAAGGGCTAAACGCCAACTTGCTGAGCTGCTGTACTAGAACAAGGGGGTTGCTCCTGTTTCCCTCAAGTCGATTTTCCTCTCTCTCAAAGAATGTCGGCCCAAGGGATTGTGGGATACTTTTTGCAGACTCTCAGGACCCAAGTCCAGGGGAGACTGTGTTTACCCAGGTTTGAACCCTGGGTCTTGGCTTGACCCCTCCAAACTTGTGGGGTCCTAGGACCCTGTCCCGAGTCCAAGAGATTTGTGTGCAGACAGAAGGGGGCTTTAGGTAGAAGCCCGAGTATGGGCTTACACTACAGTATAGACATGCCTTCCAATAGTTCTTTAAGTGAACGTGACTAATGTCATACAGAACTACACAACATCTGCTCATTCTCCCTTCTCCCCTCCACCCCCACCCTCACCCCTCCCCAAAAAAGAAGAATTGCATGTGCAGTGCACGGTTTTGGTAGGGTTTGGGTTTTTTTGTTTTGAAATGTATATGTTGCTATGTGTCTGTCAGAGTAGGGAAGGTTGAAAACAGTGGAACAGAAGGTGAGGTGGTTCGTGATGGTCCTTTGTTCCTGTGGGAGTTTGTTCCAATGTCTTGGAACAGCTCCCGAAAGTTCTGTCTCCATTACATACGAGTGTTACCCTTATGCTAGTGAGTGTAGAGATCTCTAGGATGATTTTTTCCGTTAAGCTCCTACTTGGTTTAACAAGTAAAACAGAGAATTTCAATTGTTCCACTATAATTTATACAGTTACTACAATTAAAAAGTTTATTTATCAGAAAAGGTGAATTTATGGGCCAGATTGAGGCCACCTGTTCCACTCCCTTTGACTGCTCCAATGATGCAAGGCCAGAAATCTAACTGAACAGGTAGCTGAATTCTGGGGGTGCCATGAAGCCACCCTAGCCACCTTTATGCCAACAATTCCTCCTACTCCCCAAAGCACAAGTTTTATGTGGGAAAAAGTATGCTGTACTCTGGTGATCCCTGGCAGTTGGGTCCTTTAGGGACTATTCTAGTGGCAGCTCCAAGTTACAATGAGGGCTGGGTTCAATCCCCAGACAGCCCTGAAGACCAGGGGAACTATAAACGCGACTTAGAACCACCCTTCCTCCATCCCATCACCTCAGTTTCTGCACTGAGCACAGGCTAGCCAGATCTGTGGACTTAACTCATTGTTTTATTCAAATGAAGAGTTGTAAGTAGGGGGGGAAATAATACATTTTATAAAGCTACTTAAAGCCTGTGGACAGGAAACCTGTTCATTTCTCTTTCTTGCTAGGCCATTACATCAGGAGTAAGCAAAAACAGAACAGTATTTAGAATACTGAGCCCTGGTCTACACTGGGGGTGGGGGAGGGGGGTGGAGATCGATCTAAGTTATGTAACTTCAGCTATGTGAATAATGTAGCTGAAATAGACGTACTTAGATCGACTTACCGTGGTATCTTCACCACGGTGAGTCGACAGCTGCCACTCCCCCGTCGACTCTGCCTGCGCCTCTTGCGGCGCTGGAGTACAGGAGTCGACGGGAGAGGGCTCGGGGGTCGATTTCTCACGTCTAGATTAGACGCGATAAATCAATCCCTCCTGAATCGATCGCTGCCTGCCGAGTAGTGTAGACATACCCTTAGAAAATGTATTATTCAGAAGGCTTTTGCTTAAAGTGAAAATAGTCAAGAAATAATTACTTTTCTTCTTAGGGTGACTTTTACGTTCCTGGAGCTCAGCAGTTCCCCAACAAGGTCAGCTACATAGCTTGACAAACACTGCATTACACAATAACTGGCTTATAAGATTTATTTTTTGAGAAATACAGGAACATTACTTACAGATTCTTCTTGACCGAGTCCAATTGTTTCTGCAACAACTGCAGCCAAGTTAAAAGATGGCTTTGCAACAGGATAGCTTCCCATCCCTTGTTTATCTATGTGGATAGAAAAAGACATAATTAATACATTATACATACATGATAATTTTATTCTACTCTTACACAGAGACTGTGTAAATTGAGTCAGATTTAAAAAGAGTCCATAAATTGAAAACCACATCAAAGTGACAGAAGTGTGCTGAGCTGTTTGGGACATGGTCAATTTAGTGAAAACTTGGGATTCTTGTCTATACAGAAGGGAAGATAGTCCTTCTATTCATATGCAGTCCCACAAAATCAAACTGTACAGAGACAATCTTAGCAGAAATTATCCTTTCAAGCTTCCCATCTACAGTACGAGTTCAATGATAGTGGCAAGTGGATTGGCGCAGTACGTATGTGTCAATGGTGATAGTGCACCAAAAAGTAAATTAAACTTTTTAAAGTCTAACTTTTCTAACACTGCACGTACTATAAAACATTTCACACTCAGTGACTGGGAAGACTGAAGTAAAGCATGACATTCTACATTCTTTAGAATAAGAGGAACATTACCTACAGAGGCAGAGTACTATGCAAGGTTATTTCTGAGTTACTGCATTTTTAAGATGTACTTAAGATACCTAATTAATTCAGTCTTAATGATTACAGCTATAAAATATAAACTGTAAAATCTCACTACAGGCTTAAGCACTAAATATATTTGATCTGATTTTAGTGGTTAAGTAGACAGCAGAAAATAAGAATATTAAGATTCCAGTCAAACTAATGTGTTAGAGTCATTGCCTTTGGCTAGCCTCAAAGACTATGCTTCACAAGCTGTCACAGATTTTTTTCCTGAAGTCTCTGCATATCTGGAAATGGCTACCTTTTCCAACACACTTCTCTTCTGGTAGCCAGGCAGAACAAGTAGAGTGCTGAGTACAGCAGCAATATCCAAACAGACATAGAAGCACAGAGCAAATGGACCGGGTTCCCTTTGATTTCTGCATTGTCCCCAAAACCCCTCCTTGTCGAGCATAAAGGAAGAAAAATCCTGAGTGGGGAAAGCAGATGATATGCTATAATCATGCCTCTGTGACAAGAGCCCCCAAAACTCTACTCCCAGGTACCAAATTAAGTACTTCCATCTCAATTCAAGGGAAAATTGAGTTTAGGAAGTGGTGTTAGGAAAAGTACGTTGAAGTAATAATAGCACAGTTTTTATATGGTCATATACTGACTTTTTAAGGATGCTGGGATACATGATGATATCCTTTACACCTATACCAACCACAGTTATTTTAAATTTCTGCAGAAGACATAGCACCTGATAATACACTAATTGGCTGTAATCTTCAGTCTGCTCTTTAATTAACTAATTAAAAGATTTTAGAATTAGCTACATACACTGCAAATTTAAATACACTGCAGGCCAAAGTGTGCAGCTACATGCACAAAATAGGTAGTGTAACATGCAATTATCTGCACCCGAGCATGCCAATTAGGAACATGCAACTTGGCTATTTTGGAAAATTTGGCCCAGAGTAACGCAGTTTTACCAGGCTTATTTATCATCAGATTTTTAAAAACTGATCATTAAATTTAATTATTATTATATTGCATTTCAGTATGATGTTATGCTACATAGTGCTCAAAACATTTTGTTATTTCACATTTTATTGGAAATTCTTCTTTTGAGTGAAGAATTTTTCCATTTTGAAAACATTATCCAGAGCAAACTTACTGCCAATGAAACTCAGCATTTCAGGATGGCCGATTAATCTATGGGCAAATTACTCCAACTGGGTTAAAAGAAAGACCTTATTCTAATGGTCCTAACATATTTTAGAATATTTGCTATCTCTAAAACATTTACTATCTGCTTCTAATGTAGAGGAATTTAAAATTCAAACTAAGATTATTGCTCCAGACAGTTAATTACTTTAAAAATAATCCCACATTGAAGGAAATCTATGCTGTCTGCTAAAAACAAACATGGCGGCAGACATGAGGGAATGATCTGCTCTAAAACAGGTGCCTGTTAGATCTGACAACTTAAATATTTTTAATGCCATATGGTTTTACATAATTTCTAATTATTTAACTGCATATATAGAATATGAAATGTTCACAATTTTGTAAAATTTTTACAAATGTATTCAATGCATTATATGAAACAGTGAACTGACTGTATGCATATTTCCATTCAATACTTGTAGTTTTTTCCCCTTAAAGTTATTCATCTAAGGTTTAGATTAGGGAAATAAAGAAAGGCAAACTTGCCTTCTTACAGAGTTGTAGAACAGCTCAGTTCATTAAATCAGGGGGAAATAATGGGCTTTCAGGTGACAAACACTAGAGTGTCCTACAGGAATACTTTCTGAAACAGTGCTATCTCCAGTCATCTAATTAAATATTTCCCAGAAAAATCCAGAAAACTAAAATTTCTGGAAATTACAAGCTTGACATCTTGTTTCTAAAGTAAAGAACATGAAGTGGAGAAAAAAATAAAGCTACACCAACTCATGATTATGCCAAGAATACAGGAACAGAAACCAAGTTTAAACATTTGGAATCAAATGGGAGAAAGGATTTTAGTTATAACCTCTTGTACTGGAGACAGTGCTGGATGACTATAAGAATAGTAAGATTTAGCACTTACAGTATTTTAATCTATTTTATAGACATTAAAAGACTTTCCCAAAATGACAATGGAACTCAGTGACAAGAATGGGAACTAGATCTCAGGAGTGTATGCCAGCTCACTGAGGAAATATCCACAGTAATTATGGGATTAAGATTACTCCTTTTTTCTGGCTCCCGAGCTCAAATTGAAAACTACAAATTGAATTTGAGTTACTGGTTACCCATAACTGCCTGTGTTTTTTCCCTTATGAAAAAATATGATTAAACCTAGTATTTACTTGCTATCGGGGACAGTTCTTGGTCACAGGTGTCTGCCACTAGTATTTCCTTTCCACAGTGCTTAGGAATTTGAGTGGATGACGACAATGGAACTTTTCCAAATGCTAGATAAAGGAATAAAAATAGGAGTTAAATTGGATATGACCTGGCTTCATAATTATGAATAGGTACAGACTAGGGTTTCAATCCTGTAAACACTTGTGCACACACTTAACTTTAAGTATGTGAGCAGTCCCATTATCTTCACATGCTTAAAATTAAAGTGTTTCCATGATCAAGACTTGAAGGGAAAAAAACAAACAAAAATAATAACAAAATAGAAGTTACATTTCTTGAGATGAAATTGTGCTCAAGAAAAGTACTTTTTAACATGAAAGCGTAAAATAAGCCAGCCAAATAACACTAAAGATATTCTGACAGATAATTATCATTTATGTTGATGCAACAAATCACAGTTATGTATGTAACACATTACAGTTAGACCCCATTTACTCAAAGCCTATGTTCTGTATACCTGCCAGCTGAAAGGGGAGACAGTTGCTTAAAAATTTTCCTATTAGAGGGGATAATTTTCAGCTGTCCCACCAGCAGGTCAGTTAAGACAATGATGACTATAGTGAATAACTTCACTTTGGATTACAAGCATGACATTTTGTATGGTTATACACTGATACGTAGTTAACCTTTTCCAGCATGGTACCAACAGCCTGTAAGAATAGTTAATATACTTTGTGATTAATATTTTCTATTTTTATTCCTGAAAAGAAAAGAGCCTATTAAAAATTTATATTTATAACTATTCAGAGGCTTCTATATTTGCAGGATACATTCTTATTTCACAAGAAATAAATTAACATAGTATGCGCGTCTGGAATACAATATTCAAATCTAGTAACATGCATCCTGTGTATCATTATAATATATGCAGGAAATCTTACTGCACCTAAAAATAGTTTGTATTGTTATTAAAGTAGTTTACATTTGTTAAGTGAATATCTTAGACCAAGTTTAGATTAATCCAAATGCCTGCAGTACTAATAGGTTTGTGTACAAGACAAATGTAAGCAGGATTCCTATAACAGAAAAACATGTTTTGCAGTTGCTCAATTCAGATGGCTGTTTTGTTAATTTTGATGCAACTTCTCTGCAATAACTGAACATGGCAGATTGGTTTTTCTTTTGTTCTCCACTAGGTGGTGCAACAAGCACACATACTGCAGAAAGTGCAATTCCAAACTTCAGGTAAGTGTTACTCCAAGAAACTAATTCAGGGATGCCTAGATGGTAGAGTGAAGTCCTGAATGGCTATTAACAAATATCTAACAATAAGTAACATCTGGTTTGTATAGGTGTTAACTGAGGGTACAGCTTTTACTAAATAAACTATTACTAGCAAGGCTGTGCGTGAAGGAAAGAATACAGCTAGACTTCCAAATTTATATGGTGAGGGTAATTAACATTGGCACAATTTACCCAGGGATATGATAGAATTTCCATCACTTGTCTTTAAATCAAGACTGGATGTCTTTCTAAGATATGCTATAGCTGAAACAGAAGTTATAGACTTGATGCAGAAATTATTGGGTGATGTTCTTTGGCCTGTGTTATGCAGAATGTCAGACTAGATCATCATAATGATCCCTTCTGGACTTAAAAAAAAAAAAAAAAAAGTCTATGAATTTATGATTCCTAGGCAGTTTTCAGAAAAAAAAATCTTTTTGCTTACAAACTGAACAAGTTTGATTCTGAAGTCACTGAAACCCAAACATGTATCCCTGTGAGGCCATTTTTTGCAATTACTTTTAAAATAAATTCCATTTAAAATGTAAATTAATTGATCTATTATAACAATGAGTACATTATCACATTTGTTAATTATCTGAACAAGATTTGGATTCAGCCCCTCAATTTCTTTTTATTATTTAGGAGTTCTAGAAAGGGTAAGATTCAGAAAAATCTATTGTCTGCCAAAATCATATACTAATATGGGAATTCAGAAACCTTGGGAGAGTAGGACACACATTAACCAATATGCTAGTGGTATGTTTAAAATCAAAACAACTTTTTACCCTAGAGCACTGGCACAATTATTACAATACATAACCAATTCACTTTTTTTGAACTTGTATACAGAAAGCTTTTAAATCTTTTGAATTCAAAATTAAATGTGGCTTTTGTTTTCTTTTTCCCTTTAAAATCTTGAAAAGCCACTATAGAAAAAGGTGACTAAAAACAACACTCTTACCATTAGTGCTTTCAGAATGCTCCAGATCTGTATGTGTTTGCTCTGTGTATCGGACATGCCTGTTCTCTTTCTTTCTTCGGATACGATTAACCACTGATAGTGAAAAAGATTGAACGGGTGAATCTGGAATGACCCCTTCCTCCAATTCCATTGCTTGTTGCTCTCTCCCCCTGAGGACAGAATTCAGAGCTAAAATAAAACCTAGAAACAGCAACATGAAGAGCTAAATCTTTAATTTTAAGAAATTTATGAATATCAGCTTAAGAAAATGACAATCACAGATTCAAAATATATAGCCAAGAGCAACACGATATAGAATTAGTATTGTCATCATGACTCCAGACTATTAGAAGAGACAGACCTAACAAGAAATTCAGAAAGGCTAGATCATCCTGTGAACTTCATAAACTTTCATGCTTCAGGGTTTAAGTCAATCTCTTGCAGTAAGAACCATCAAGTACTTGTCACTTTTGATGACAAGATCCAGAAGAAGATGGACCACTGGTCTGACCCATTATGGCAATTCCTATATTCCTCAAGAACATAAAAAATAAGAGAGATGCTACCAGGCAAGTTTAAAGTTCCTTAATGTTACTAAAATTGCTCAGAGACAATCTTCCCTCACATATGATTCCATGCTACGGTTTACTGACTGCCCTATAGAGGCCTTTATTTAATTTGTTTTTAGAAGATTAAGACAACTCCTAAGAGAGCCCTATACCCCAAGCTGTGCCACCTTTTAGAGAAAGAAGTCACCTGAAACATGTTTAAAAATGCATAGATCAGTAAGCGTGAAGTTCACTTGGCCCTATTTTGTGTGGTCTCAGAGCCTATTCACATGATGTGCAAAAACTGGTTTAATAAAGTGGTAAACCTTTTCTCCCAAGAAATCATATCTAGAAGTGGCAGGGATCACAGAGGGAAAGAACAAGCTCTAATTAGAGATCTCTGAACTAGATAAACAGAATGTTTTATCCTTTTTTGTCCTCTTACGGGAAGTACTTTTCACTGTCACATGGGAAAAGACAAAGAGTTAAGGAAATCAAACTCAGTCAGGCTGCCTTTGTCATTTTTCCTTAATGTTACTTCTCCTTTTGACCTCTCAAGAGAAACCAGAGACTGGAGACCACTTTCCTGTCTTTAGAAAGTAGGATGCGAGGACTTAGATCTAAAGGAAGAGGAGGAGGAAGTGTGGAGAAACTGCCAAGCAAAATCCTCTTCAATGACTGAGGGAACTACCTAGCTATACAATAAAATAAAATAACAAAAGAAGAAATAAAATTCTGTATGTTTATAGTGCCTTTAAACTGGTGATTTCAAAGTACTTTACAAAGATAAATTATCACCACCCACAAAAACTGAGGCACAGGTTAGTGAGTTGTGTAAAGTCACACAGCAAGTTTTGATCAAACCGACAGGAAAAAAAAATGTTGTGGTTGCATTAAGGTAACTTGTAATGGCTTTTGTAAAAGAAGCTGGAAATGCAATGAAAAAAATGTAGAAATCAGCTCAATCAACAAGAATGACTGAGCTACTTAGGCTTAATTAGTATGACAAGTCTGAAGTGTCAACTCGGGTATATTTTTTACCTGCTAAGTTTGTTTCTTTGAACACTTCAAGGTGAGTACTTATGTGTGGGTTATGCTGCTTCTCTTCAAACAGGGGTCACAGAAAATACTGAAACCTTAGAGCTATGCCACCTGCTATCAAACAGACTTTGATTGACTTGAAATTCTCCATATGAAATTCACTAAGTACTATCAAGAACCAGTAACGAAAGCAGTAATACTGGCTACATATTTTCTCAACTTTTATCCATTCAGTTATCCTGCAAACATGAACTAATTGCTGGAATCTCCATTCAATATTAGTAGGCTACTCAGTCTTGTACAAGATAACTGAGAAACTGAAATAGCATGTAAGAAATGTATTTTTCTCCACCATTCTCCTGATCTATTTCAGATAGACTTCCAAAACAGTATAACATAAAACAGCCAGTGAAGAAGGGTTTAAAGTTCAGTTCAGTAACTGCTGAAAAGGCTCTCCAACATATAGAGTGTCCACAAAGATACTACACCAAATACATAATTCCTGAAATATGGAAAGACTCCCAGAAACCACCCAAAATATTTGAACATGGAAGTCTCTGATCTCTCCATCCAAGGATGGTAGAAAGACCTCTAGTAAAATAGGATTTGAACACACAATACAGTTTTCCTATAATCTAGACTGCCTTCCCCTATACCTTCATAAATCTCTTTGGAAATAGTAATTTTAGACAGTTTTAGACCTGCTAGGAGGACAACCAAGCAGTAAAGATCTAATTTCATTATATATGCTTGAAAAGGAGAAGACCTATTAGTTCCTCTAGTCTATGTTCCTGCCATCACAGGACTGATCCCTAGAAGACCAGAACTGAACAAAATATTTCGAGTGCTTTTGCATCACAGCTGCATGAAAGAATACTAGCTCGCTCTCCCACAATGCAACATCATCTCTGTATTAAGTACAATATTACATGTGCTATCATATTACATTGGAGAATATGTAGGTCATTGGATTGCATTTATACTTGGGGTCTCTTGCAAAATGTACTGCTTTTCAGAGATTTCCCCCTCTCACTAAATATCTAATTTAGAAATCTCTTTTCTAAAATCTCACCCAGGCAAGAAAGAATAACCTGAGTATCTACACTGGTATAAGTGAATATGAATTTAAAATCCATATTCATAATGACCAAGATAATTTAAAATGACCACGGTCTCTTAAAGCTATCAATAAGTCCAATCCCTTGGTTACAGAAATTCTTTCCCTCTGACACATACACACACAGTGTAAAATAAGGGAAAATGCTGCATATTGAGATAGCAAGATATTTGTTTTCAGTTCTTTATTAATTCCAAATGAAAGTGGACTTTCATTGGACAATTTATTAAGAGATCTGACTCAAGTTTGAGGAATTAAACAGACGTAATATTTTCTGAAATTAATGTTGAGAAAAAGGAACTTACTCCATCTGCTTCTGCAACTGCTGAAGCTGTTCAGATATCTTTTTATTTTCATCCTGTAAGTTGTTTTTTTCATTCACTGTAATATATAGTGAAACGTCAGCACACACACTAATCTTATGTTGCATTTGACTTTTGTTAGTTCTTCTAACATGACTAGGAAGTGAGAGATCAGATTATTACACAATAGTAAAACTGTAAACTTCTACTCTTTTATTGACATTCAAAAACAGAAGTATTCAAGTGAGTCATTGTTGTAAATTAATTTTTTACAGCAAAGTTATTACAAATTACTGGATCACAATGTTAATTAGTTCCATGTAATTAGTAGTTACTTTAATTTTGGATGTAAGTTTTTTGCAGTCAAACTGAACAGCTCATTCTGGGTTCCCTGACATAATTGCCTAGACTGGGGACAGAGAGACCATGAAAACAATATAATCAAGGCTTACTTTTTGGTCCCCAAAGTAACCAGATCGTCTGAGAAATAATAACACATTACTATGCTATTGGAAGCTGTAATAGTAGAAATTAAAACTAGAAAGACTCATCACAATTCGCTGACTTACACCTCTGACCTCATCTCTTCCATCTCTCCTATTTCTGCCAATACCTCGCACTTAGAACACACGGAGTCTCATCTCCATGCCTCTTCCCATAATGCCAGGTCCCACCTTCCTCTGTTCATTTTCTCTTTATTGTCATGCTTCTGTTCCTTTTTCTTTTTATATATTTTCTTTGTATTTATTTTGTTTTTATTCTCTCATGGTTATGGCCCTACCAAATTCACAGTTCATTTTGATTAATTTCAAGGCCAGAGGGTTTTTAAATCAGTCAATTTCACATTTTCAGATGTTTACATCTGAAATTTCAGGGTGTTGTGACCCTGGGATCATAGGGTGTGTGTGTGTGTGTGTGTGTCAATCCTGCGACCCCCCCCCCCCCCACACACACACACGCACAACAGCTTTGCGACCCCAATGGCTCTTCTTTTGGGTCAGGACTTCCAGGATTACAACAGCCTGAAAATTCAGACAAACATCTGAAATTGACCAATTTTAAAACCCTCTGGCCTTGAAATTGATCAAAATGGACTGTGAATTTGGTAGGGCCATAACCATGAGAGAATAAAAACGAAATACATACAATGAGATTAGAGCAACAGGATTTCATATGTTAATATGAAATTAAAATGACTAAAAACTGTCTCTTATTTATTTTGTTTTGAAGACCACAGAAGGGAGTGTTCTTGCTTTATTGAACTTCTCAGGCTTATTAAAGCTATAATATGGGAATTCTCTCAACCTATAGCAAGGTGTATAATCACCAGTTTACATTTACAACAGATTGCATTTTGTCTTGGGGACCATTATACTAGATAACACTCACTAAGTTCCGTGATGAGTTTAAGGTTCTGTTGCCGTATATTTTCAAACTCCTGCTGTTTCTTTCTCATATGCTCCTCAGTTACTGCACAGCGATCGCATAATCCTGCTCTTAATCTATGTGAAAAATTAAAAAATAAATTTTTCATCTGTTAGAAAGAATGTCATACATAGGGCCCTACCAAATTCACAGTGCATTAGGTCAATTTCACGGTCATAGAATTTTAAAAAGTTTTAATTTCATGATTTCAGCTATTTAAATCTGAAATTTCATGGTGGTGTAATTGTAGGGGTCCTGACCCAAAATGGAGTCCTGGTGGGGAGGGTCGCAAGGTTATTTTAGGGGGGGTTGCGGTACTGCTACCCTTACTTCTGTGCTCCTGCTGGTGCTGCCTTCAGAGCTGGGCAGTTGGCAAGCAGCGGCTGCTGGCTGGGAGCCCAGTTCTGAAGGCAGAGCTGTCACCAGCAGCAGCGCAGAAGTAACGATGGCATGGTATGGTATTGCCACCCTTATTTCTGTGCTGCTGTCTACAGAGCTGGGCCCTCAGTCAGCAGCTGCCACTCTCCGGCCACCCAGCTCTGAAGGCAGCAATGCAGAAGTAAGGGTGGCATGGTATGGTATTGCCACCCTAACCTCTGCACTGCTGCTGGTGGGGCGATGCCTTCAGAGATGGGTGCCCGGCCAACAGCCGCCACTATCTGGCTGCCCAGCTCTGAAGGCAGTGCAGAAGCAAGGGTGGCAATACCGCAACGCCCCTAAAATAACCTTGTGACCCCCCTGCAACTCTCTTTTGGGTTAGGACCCCCAATTTGAGAAATGCTGGTCTCCCCCATGAAATCTGTATAGCACACAAAAGACCAGATTTCACAGGGGGGAGAGCAGATGTCATGGTCTGTGACGCATTTTTCATGGCCACGAATTTGGTAGGGCTCTAGTCATACGTAAGTCAGACATTGGTACTTAATTGGCTTTTGAAACAATAAAAGTAGTAAGCTGTTGACAACTATACAGAAGGTTGCCAATTGAAGACATTTCATATTTTGATGTATTGATACTTGAATAACTGTACATAAAATAGAATTAAAGGTTTACTTTGAATTGAGATTTAAAGGAAGATTTCAGTAATTAGTCATATGTTAAATAGCCAAGAAATTATTAGATGAGAAAATTACTACATGTAGTCTATGTGAGTTTGTGTAATTATATACACAAGTTTTCAAAATGGAGTTTTTGAAACACCTATCAAGTTATTTCCATTTAGTGAAGAATGCTGATTTATTTCAGTGAGAGCCTATATTAATATTTGTACATATGCATTCCAGTTATTTCAGCAGCATCCAAAATGTGTTAGGCAATTTCCAAACACAAGGCAAGAGACATCCTCTTGAGCATACAATCTAAAAAGAATGATACAACATACAAGCAAAGCGATCAGGGTTATAATATACAATACAATATTATTATAAAATATAAAAGGAGTTACTTTTATAAGTAATGTTAAGTTACACACTCTATGCTGTACGACTCCATGAAACCCTCCTGCTTATCGCCACTGCAATACCCAGGGGTTCAACTCTGTTGTCCTTACACCTCTCTCTACCAACATTCAACCTCTTCTCTGCACTTAAATGAGCAATTCACCGAACGCAAGGTAAATAAATGAGATAAGTAGATCACTTTCTTGTAAGCTTCAGGGGAGACATTTGCCTGATACAGTTTAATGAAGTATCATGTTAGACATTTAATAATTGTAATTCTAATGTTTAGCTATTATTTTCTATCTAAAAATTGTCCAAAATTATGCAAAAATAAGACATGTTGAACATAAAATATGAACATGATAAAATGAAGCAAAAGAATATACAAGTTGGACCAGTAATCAATAGTAACCACTCAGTATGGAATAATAACCCCATGTAACTAATAACTCAGACACACATACATAGGGTCTGATCCAAAGTCTCCGAAGTCAATGCTTCCACTGATTTCAATGGGCTTTGGACTAGGCCCTTAAAGTATATTTGTAGTCAGAAAAGGATTTTGTCTGAATACCACTTTTTTACTTGACATATTCTCTCCCTATTACGTCATATTTGTTCACTTTGTAGGCAAAACCAAGTGTTTATTTACTACTGTTAGCAATGAAGAACCAAAAGTGTTATGGAACACAGAGCTGGATTCTGTTTTACCTGGGTTATCAAAATAATTGCCAGTTAATACTGTATTTCTGCAGTAAGAATTTATTCCTGGTAACTTAAGAAGCAGAAAGAATACAGCTGAATTTTCAGATCTTAGGTTGAGCATTGGCCCTAAGAAAAATCATCTTGGCTTTTAAACTAATTATGTTTGATACTACAGCAATGGAGAATTACTGTAAAAAGGATGTTTTAGTAGTCTCTCTTCTTATCATAACCACATTAAACACGTGGTATTCTGAGAGTTAAAACTGAGGTTTGTAATACAGTTGTCCTCCTTGAATCAAACAGTCTTAAATACTCTTGGTTTTTCAGAACAAGAGTACTTTGTCTGCTAAGTAACCATGCAAGTTCATCCATTTGTGTCTCTTTAATTTGTCCATGCAGGGTCAAAAGTTCAGTACCTTACACTATTCAATGGTCCTATTCCCCTTCACAAAGAATTTCCAGGTATAAAGCAAACTATAAGGCTTTTACCTTGTTGTGGATTTTCACCTAGCAGACAAGTAGGGAAATAGTCCCAATACATTATGAACTCCTGCTTTCAATGCATTCTAAAAGCCTTTTAGTAGTGAGTTTTATACACAAGTAACACAATACTGGTCCCAGACACTTTTAAAGACGAATAGGAGATTTGATATAATTTTATGCATACTAGTTTTGTTCAATACTAACAGATTAAACAAAAATAGGAACAACAAGCCACATGGCATCCAAACAAAGAAAAAAACAGAATGGAGCAAGTAGTGATCAGTGAACAGCTGAGAATGAGAAAAGATTGGGGAAAAAGCAAAAGCTTAAAGGAGATTGAAAAGAACCCTGAAAATCATAATCTACTGGAAGGATGTCTAATCAGTTGTCACAAGAGTTTTAAAATATAAAATGTAATCTAATCAATGCTTTCTAGTTTATTTTGCCATTTCCTTTAGAATCCTTGGCGGGATCTTGTCTTGCTTTGGAGTTTTGTCAATCTTCAAACGTGCTAAGTTCTCAATTGCCTATTTAATTTACACCTCTTACAGCAATTTTTGTAGAGGATATGAATTTGTTTAGAAGTTGCCACATTGTTTCCAGGTTGATCTCTTTCATTTCTATTTATCTGTATTGCACCAAGCACTGTGGTACCTGGGAACTAATACAGTTATGTAAGAGGATTTGCACTTGCTACCTCTCCCTTTAACTATGTTTTGAGTATACATGAAAAAAGTTTGGTTCAGCCCTTCTCTCCTCTCCCTCCAGCAAAACAAAACCAAAACAAAACCTCACTCACCTGTCTTCTAAAACTTTGATAGTGTCATGAAGTCCTTTCTGTTGCTCTCTCAGCTGTTGATTTTTGGTATAAAACTCTTCAAGCCTCTCTGCATCCCTAAAATAAAGGAGAAACAGGTAAATGCTTTTAGAAATAGATAAAAAAATCTCTTCAGTTGTGACTAAAAGCTATTAAGTTTCAATAGAGAATTCTGTTTATGGTTATGGTGACTTTGCTCTCTGTAATGTTTCTTCTGTCTGAGCAGTGTGATTGATAATAATATTTTTGCTGAAGTTGAAGACAATAAATGAAACACTTGCATGTGTTTATTGTGAATGGCTGGTAACTTAAAATAATGTTTGAATTATACAGAAATAGTAGGTACTCCATAGCTCATGTTGCAATTGAATTTCCACTAATGTCTGATTTTGGACACTTCCCCCATTTAAACCCACAAAAAGAGTTATGCCACTAAAAGAGCCATTAAAAGTGGTAGGTTAGATCTGGGGCCAAAGCGAATTTTTTCTACAAATCTCCAAATAAATCAGACAAAAGTCACCCAAATTATGACACCCTAAATACTACTTCTAGGGGGATTCTGCACCCCCAAAAAAATCCAAATTTGGCACCAAAAAATTCAAAATTCTGCATATTTTGTCAAAATAAAGCAATATAATCACACCAGTTTCATTTGTTTTGGTAATTTATTTAAACTACAATACAGAAAAAAAGTCTCAATAACTATTCAGCATTTCCAAAACACATGAAAGTTAAGTTACAAACACTTGGTAACTAATACCCTGCATTCCAGTTATAACCCTGGATTTAAATTACATTACAGAAAACCAAAGAGAAGGAAAAAAAAGTAGAATGTCATTTTAAATTGCTCAGACTTTCACACATGAAAGTCATACAGTTTTGCTAATCATTGTCCTGGACTGGCAGGGTACTTCGGGAAGTGCTTGGTTCTGATTGTCCTGACATTTTTATTGACTGCTTGGTAAATGTTTTATTTGCCCTCAGTATTTTTTTTTAAGTGGGTAAGTAAAATAAATCCTGAGATGTAATATAACCCCATTGTGGCACTTTCGCATAGGAAAAAAGTGAAAAAGCACATAGATCTTCCTAGCTGAAGATTCCCTTACTGTCATTTATAATAAGGCTCCTTTACATCACTCTAGCAATGTAGGGGCCTAAAAACTTTCACAGGTTTTATGCTCCTGGGGGAACTGACTGAGCATGGGAACAGTTAACAATAGGAACATTAATAATGTTACTACGAAGGCAGACTGCTACATTTCTGCCTCAGAGAATGAGATCAATTAACTAGCTGGCAGGCTGCTACATTTCTGCCTCTAGCCTGCCTCCTGCATAATAAAAAGCCCTACCCTTCCACGCCAGCAAGCTGCAGTAACAAGCGAGAGGGACAGAGAATCTCTCCCTCTTGTTTGTATGCCTAGCCCTGCCCCGCCCCCCCCGATGGGGATCAACCATGCAGACACGCACACCCAGCACCGCCCCGCCTCTGAGGCTACTCCAGGCATGCTGGAACAGACGTGTTGCCTGGACTGCTGGGGAAGAGGTGCGTCTCCCCCAGCAGATTTTTTTTTTTTGCGTTTTTCTGAGCAGGGGGCACTTTTGTCAACATCTTAAATACGGAAAACTGTAATTTATGCTATATACCTTTAAAAATCTAGAATTCAATTACTTTTTTTTTTTAACGTGCAGTGTTTTTTAAAGCTATAGTTTATAAACATTAACCTGTAAACCAAATATCACTGCTGAAATACAAATGTCACCCAGCAACTGCTAACTATTCTGAGACAGATGCAATTTGCCTGTAACCTCAAAGATAAAATATAACCGCTTCCATTCATTGCAAATCTTGTCCCACAATAACTTTTCAAACTGTGTGGGGGTGGGGGTGAAAAGTAAGTGCAAGTATAACACAATTCACAAAGAAATTTCAGATGAGAGTGCTGGGTGTTGTAGAGCAGTGAGTCTACACAGTGACAATTGTTCTTCCCTCTCTCTTCCAGTCACAGTATGCCAATATTTGGGTGACTAACATAAAAACAGTGGGGTAAAAACGTATTTTACTTAAAGAAAACTACAAAGACAGTTTATTGAATCCTTTTCTTCTATGATCCTCTTTATTTACTGCTGAGGATCATGGAATGGAACAATCAGAGTACTATCAAGGAGCATAGGGTGGGAAGTGCTGATTTGAGTGACTGAGGCACTTTGTAAATAGAACAAACAAAAAAACATTTAATTTTCATATACAAATTAACTTTTTACCATTTTATTTTATCAATTAAAAGATGAACAGCTGACTAATTTAATAGAAAGTTACTGAATTCTCAGATATTATATAGTAACAGTTACCCATTCTGCCACGGTAGCCTGTGTGCACTCATTGAGCTTGTTCTCTCTTTTAAATCCTTTTGACAGGCAGGATTCAGCGGAAGTTTTATGGCACCAAGGATTAGAACGCTATAAAAGCATAGTGTCTGGTTGGCTGTTCAATTCCCAATGATCCCCTGGTTTCTCCTACTACCCTTCCCCCCCATCCTGAACAGATGTTCAGGGCCGGCTCCAGGCACCAGCGGAGGAAGCACGTGCCTGGGGCGGCACATGCTAAGGGGCGGCATTCTGTCCATTCTTGGAGCGGCACAGTCCGGGCGGCTTTTTTTTTTTTTTTTTTTTTTTGCTTGGGGAGGCAAAAATGGTAGAGCCGGCCCTGCGGATGTTGCAATCTCCTACCCCACAACGCAACATGACTGGTTTTGGGGGGGGAGGGGGTAGAGTTACCCTTCTCATGGGTTCTAGAGTAGAGCTTAGTATCGACCACAGCCTGGGAACACATTTTAAAGGTATTAAACCCTATCTAATCTATGTGCTCAGTAATATTGGAAAACATGTTAGCTAACTTTAAAACAAAATAAAACAAAAAACCCCAAACACTTCCTTCCTTATAGTCTAAAGAATGCCTATAAGGGTTTATTCAAGGAAGGGAGAGACTGACTATACAGGGAAACAACAAATCTGACTAAAAACGAACTGCTGCCAAATGCACAAGGTAAATAAAACAAACCTTTTTGCTAACTTCTTTCTGTTATCTTGGGGGCTACCTGTAACTAGTCAATATAGCGTTTTGGGGGCTTTTTTAGACAAATACCATTTTCAAGTTGATGCTGTCCCTTTAGATGTTTTCAAATACATTTTACAACTCTTTGATTTTGGGCTGCTGGGGATTGGCGTTCACAAATGTGGTAGGAAGATGCTTCTGCAGTGTACTACCCAGATTTTTTTCTTTTATTGATTTAGAATTTTAAAACAAATTAATACCTTGAATGCTTTCTGACTTCACTTATTACTCAAATCACTATCATAGATCCAAATAGTGCTTTACAATACAATTAAATGATCCTCTTGTGTAAGGAGTTTACGGTCTGAAGTGCCCGATCTTGCAAGTGCCCCTAGAAGCACTAATACAGACTCTCATCTCCTTGTGGAGTAAAAAGCCAGGGACGAGTAGTCTAGACATTCCTGATATTTAAGGGGGAACACCCCCCCCACACACACACCTTTCAGGCCTACTATATGCAGTAGATCTAATCTACCTGGATTTTAGTAAGGCATTGGATACAGTTCCACATGGGAAATTTTAAGTTAAAATGGAGAAGATGGGGATTAATATGAGAACTGAAAGGTGGATAAGGAACTGGTTAAAGGAGAGACTACAACGGCTCATGCCTGAAGGGTGAACTGTCAGGCTGGATTGAGGTTACTAGTGGAGTTCCTCAGGGATCCGTCTTGGGACCTATCTTATTTAACATTTTTATTAATTACCTTGGCACAAAAAGTAGGTGTGTGTTAATAAAATTTCAAGATGACACGAAATTGGGAGGTATTGCCAACACGGAGTATCATAAAAGAAGATCTGGATTACCTTGAAATCTGGAGTAACAGAAAGGGGATGAAATTTAATAGTGCAAAGTACAATGCCATGTACTTCGGGAATAACAAGAATTTTTGCTGTAGGCTGGGGATTTATCAGTTGGAAGCGACAGGGGAGGGGGAAAGACCTGAGTGTACTGGTTGATCACAGGATGACTATGAGCTGCCAATGTGATGCAGCCTTGAAAAAGGCTAATGCAGTCATAGGATGCATCAGGTCAGGTATTTCCAGTATAGACAAGGAAGTGTTAGTACCATTATACAAGGCACTGGTGATATCTCATCTGGAATGGTGTGCGCAATTCTGGTCTCCCATGTTTAAGAAAGATGAATTCAAACTGGAACAGGTACAGAAAAGGGCTACCAGGATGATCCAAGGAATGGAAAACCTACTTTATAAGAGGAGACAGAGAGCTTGGCTTGTTTAGCTTAACCAAAAGAAGATGGAGGGGGATTAGGATTGCTCTCTATAAATACATGAGCGAGATAAATACCAAGGAGGGGCAGGAATTATTTAAGTTAAGCGCCAATGTTGACACAAGAACAAATGGATATTATCAACAAGTTTAGGCTTCAAATTAGATGAAGATTTCTACTCATCAGAGGAGTGAAGTTCTGGAACAGCCTTCCAAGGGAGTACTGGGGGGCAAAAATCCTAACTGGCTTCAAGATTGAGTTTGATAAATTTATGGAAGGAATAGTATGACGAGACTGCCTATAATGGCATGTAGCCAATCTGCAACTGCTAGTGGCAAATACTGTATCTCCAAAGGCTGGTAATGGTGAGGGCTCTGAGCTACTACAGAGAATTCTGGCTGGTGGGTCTTGTTCACATGCTTAGGGTCCACCTGATCACCATACTTGGGAGTTGGGAAGGAATTTTCCCCTGGGTCAGATTGGCAGAGACCCCGGGGTTTTTCCATCTTTCACTGCATGGGACATGGGTCACTTTCAGTGTAAATAGTGGATTCTCTGTAACTTGAAGTCTTTAAATCATGATTTGAGAACTTCAGTAACTCAGCAAGAAGTTATGGGTCTAATACAGGAGTAGATGAGTGAGGTTCTGTGGCCTGCAGTGTTCAGGAGGTCAGACTAGATCAGTGGTCTCCAACCTTTTTATGCACAAGATCACTTTTTGAATTTAAGATCAAACCAGGGTCTACCCCGCCCTGCTGACTCCATTCCCCACTCCCTCCGTTGCTCGCTTTCCCCCACCCTCACTCACTTTCACCAGGCTGGGAAAGAGGGTTGGGGTGCGGGAGGAAGTGTAGGCTCTGGGCAGGGGCCAAGGGGTTCAGAATGTGGGAAGGGGTTCTGGGCTGAGCCTGGGTCAGGGGATTGGGATGCAGGAGGGGGTGAGGTGTGTGGGCTTTGGGAAAGAGTTTGGGTGCAGGAGGGAGCTCTGGGCTGGGGCAGTGTTTGGGTGTGGGCTCCAGGCTAGGGTGCAGGGTCTGGGAGGGAGTTTGGGTGCGGGAGAGGACTCTGGGCTGGCGTAGGGAGTTGGGGTGCAGGGTCTGGGAGGGAGTTTGGGTGTAGGAGGGGGCTATGGTGCAGGAGGGGGTGCGAGGTGCTTATCTGCTTGCCCCCTCCCACCGCGGAGGCTGCAAATGCCGCCCCCGCAGCTCCCACTGGCCGCAGTTTCTGGCCTATGGGAGCTGCGGAGTCGGTGCTGGGGGGGGGGGGGGGGGGGGGCAGCGCGCGGAGCCGCCAGCCTCCCCAGCCCAGGGGCCGCAGAGACGTGCCAGCTGCTTCTGGGAGCAGCATGGGGCCAGCCTTAGTCCTGCTGCGCCGCCAGACTTTTAGCGGCTGGAAATCAAGATCGACTGGCAGAGGCTCCAGGATCAACCAGTTGATCGCAATCTACCAGTTGGTGACCACTGGAATAGATGATCATGATGGCCCCTTCTAGCCTTAAAGTCTATGAGATTCATAAACATGCAAAAAAGGAATAAATCCAATTTTTAAAAGTCATTTATAGGTCATCTTTAAATTATTAAACTATAGACTTGAATCCTGTTTTACATAAAAAATACTTAAAAGACTATATAAAGGTACACTACCATCTCCTTTTAAAACTCAGTAGATTTAGGGATCTGATCCTAAACTTTATGTTCATGTTTTAAAGAAATACAATGGAAGGAACAGGAAGAAGTTTTCAGGATTTTGGTACTGCTTGACAAAGTGACTGACAATTTGGCTAAGAAGCTAGTCTTTGTAATGAATAGTCTCTGACCCTGCATTTACAAGATCATTAGCTCCAACACTGAACCAGGGTACAACATAAGGAGCTCATTGTCAGGCTGGTTATCAAGTCTGAAATAGTAAACCTCAGCTATTCAAAAGCATCAGGGAAAACAAAAACCCCTATGTAAGACTATTGTATCTACAATGTGGTACTTGTAGAGCGACTCCAGCAAACAATAATTACGCCATTTGGTTTGATATGTATTAAATCACAACAAAATATCATCAATAATACAAATCTTCTAGAGACCAAACTGCCCAAGAATGTAAACTTTTCATTTTACATGGCTGTAGAAACAGGTCAGGATATTCAGGATTAAGTCAGTAACAGCAATCTGACAATTTTAGACTGGAACTGAAGCACATCTAGATATCTTTTTGGAAGCTGTACATAATAATAAATAAAAAGGGTGGTGCTTAATTTGATTTTTCAAGATATTTGTGACTATTACACAAAGCAAGAAATAACTTAACTGAAAATCATTTACTAAAACTGATGGTACACATGTTGTAGTGTAAAAAGTCTGATTTGATTTCAAGCTTGGTTCCATTATTGTCTGTGAAGTTACACAGTCACTGTATTGCCAAAGCTACTTTACTCCTGACATATAAACTAGATATACACTATTTGGATTTTCACAAAACATCTGGCAGGGTGTTTCATGAAACCCTACTCTCAAAATTAATTCGAATTAATTTTGATACCAATGTCAAATGGACTGAAAACTGGCTGAAGGACTAAAAAAGCATGGCCCAATCTGCCAAATTTTGTTCTGTTCCATGCATTATGTTTTATACAAATTTAATGTTTGCAAATAATTTGCATGTCCTATAAACTGAAGCCTAAGCTGACAGTCAACACACACTGTCCAATCAGAGATGGGAGTAGGACTTGCAGCTGCACAAAACTTGGCAACTGTGGCTGGCAAAGCTGGGTGAGTGCTCAAGATGGAAGCTAAGAGGTAGCTGTATGTGTGATTACTGGGGCTGTTGGTACTGCTGAGGGTTTGTGGGTTGCTGGGAAGATTTAGAGAGAGTGCTGAGGATGCTGGGGGAAGGATGGGCAGGCTGCAGATGTGGGAGCTTGAGGATAATACGTCCCTCATCTTGTGCTGCTGCCCTGCCTTCTCTTTCAATGCCACTGCTAACTCCTCCTAGCTGCCCTTTTCAGGTCCTGATCCAGCAGAGGGAATGGCAAGAGAGGCAGCAGGCAGATGACTACTCAGCAGGTGCCAAATTGACACCAGGTGGCCAAAACATAGGACAGCAGCTCCGATGGATGTGCCAGAACCCAGCTAAGAAAAGGGAATGTGTGACAAAACTGAAATGCCTGACATTTGGCAGCATGAGGATAATGACAACTAGAGAATATAAGTGGGGTGTGTTTAGCCGGAATATGCACACAACACTAAAATTTTGTAGGAACTGCAAACACCAGTGAGGACAGACAAAATGCACAAGGGCCTATAGCCAAAAATCAAACTTAATTTAATTTGGAAAAATGCAAGCTAATGAATCTGGGAAAATACAAATCAAGTAACAAATTTAATAGATGGCAAATACCTGAAAAGTAGTAGTTCTGAAAGTGGACAGCAAGTTAAGCAGGATTTCGCAATGCAATAGGACAGCACAAAAGATATACATATACATGTAAAGATTTCACACCACAGAAAAGGGAAGTAATAATTCCATACTATAGGGCTTTGGTGCACAGCTGCCGTGGAAATCTGCCTTGATCTCCAAGACCCTCACTACCATAATGATACATACATTAGAGGAAGTCATAAAAGAGCCACCAGAAAGATGACACCTCTGGGAGTTATCATTGTACAAATAAATACATAACTGGAAGACTAATAAAGATACTAAAGAGTATATTTGGACAATGTTGGGGAGGGCTCATATCTGTTAAAAAGTATTTGAAAGGTGCAACTACAAAGGAAGGAGAGGAATTATTTATTCAAAATGGCATAACTAGGAAAAATGCAGTGGCTGAAATTAACAATGGGAAAACTAGTTAACATAAGTACACATTCATAAGGTATAATTTGTTTTAGAAGAGCACAAAGAAACAGAATACAGAAAACTATGTTAAGAGTATTATGGTTGCATATTTAAAAATAAAGAATGTATATCTTGACCATATTGCACATAGGGAGTATTTTGATTACTGGTTAGAATAGCATAACTTAACTTCTTTAGTGTGTTTAATGCAATTAAGTCCCTCCCCCCCCCCGCCAAAAATGGAAAGAAAACTATAAAATACATCAAAGACATTTTTTCATATAGCAAACATTAGTATACACTACTTATAATGCAGTCAAGTTCTTGAAATTTTCATTTTTCCTTTCCTGAAATCTGGCGTTAACATTTGCAAACATAATGTTGAATTAACATAGGATTTGGCATTTAACTGAATTATAGAATCTGGAGTGAGAACTAAAAACAAGCTGTTTTAATTTTGTAAACACAGTACATGGATTTTACTATGTTTACTTCTATTATCTAGGTTAAAATACACATTTTTTAGTTCATGTGTCTAATAAGCTATGTTCAATATTGTTAAAAAAGAGGAAAAAATAAATTTTGCACAGCACAGGAGTGCATAAACCTTCAGGCTAGGGATGTAAAAGGTTAACTAGTTAACCGGTAGGCATTAGTCCTCCAGGTTAACCCGCCTTAACTGTTAACCCCGGGCCAGCCAGCCAGCTGGTCCCAGTTGCCCCGCACTGGCAGGCCGCACAGCCCTCAGCTGTGCCACCCGGCCTGAGGGGCCCCAGCTGCACTGGCAGATCGCCTCCAGCCGCTTAACCATTTAAACATATTTTTAAATGTTTAAACGGTTAACTTTTTAAACAGTATTTACATCTCTACTTCAGGCTGGAGTTCTTTATACAAATCACTATGACCCAGCTTAGGGGAGGCAGCATTTAAAGGTAAACTGCTAAGCTAAAATTTTTTTAAAATATGGTTATGCCACTTGCTGCTCCTTTATAATGTACAGAAGCGACTTCACCTTAAAAAAAGGTTTCCTACTTATTTTTTTTCATATTTGAATTAACATCCTTGATGGGCACCCTAGAAATACCATAGAAGACTGCATCACCAACCACTCATGCAGGCAATGGAGAACTGGAGTTCAGGTTATAGATCCTGCAAATGTTTATACATGTATATTACTGACTTCAACATTGCTACTCATATGAGTCAAGTTATGCACATGGGTCTCTGCAGGATCAGGCCTCGAGTCCTCAACCCATCATGTAAGAATTACAGTTTATTAACTATATTAAAATTTTCCTCCTAGGAATTATATCTGTCTGGCATATGAATAGGTACTTACAAACACCTTTCCTTTTTCAGTTTGGATATTTTCAATTGTAATCCTGGAAAGTGAAAAGAAAAAACACGGATTATCTTTTGACTCATTTTAAAACAACTGCATAGCTGAACTGTCCTTTCAGTTATGAAAGCTTTAAAAATCATTCATAACATTTAACCACTCCCTTTTCTCTTGTCCACAGGTAATTTATAACTCATTCTAAAATTGGCCCATCGGATAGGAGGCAGCATTGTTGTTTGCAAAGCCCTACTTTGGAAATGGCCTCAGTTTCCATTTTTCCATTCCAGGGGGTTTTAGTCACATGAGGGATGTGATTTATTCAGGTGTATTTGATGCAAAAGTCATTTGGTTCCATGAGTGTTTCCTGGTGTCAATCTCTATGGAAATATGCTTGCCTGCAATCTGTGAAAGAGAAAAAAATGCTGCAACATAACTAGTGGAGGAGGAAAGTAGTGGCTCCTGGACTAAGAGGGGTAGGGCCTACTTGGACCTTGCCATGATATCTGAATTAGTTCTTGGCTGAGTTCAGGAACAGCTATGAAGATCCCATTATTGGCTATCTCAGGATCCTTAATAAATAACACCTGCTTCCCTTTTAAGTTAATATCGAAATTTCTCCTTTGTAAAAAATATACTTCACCTCTATTATGCTGTAAAAGTAGGGGGTATTGTGTATTATTCATATAAACAATTTCTTGGACTTTGCAGACATGGAGTAGTACACAGTACTAAGTGGATATATAAAGTTGTAGAAAAGATTTCTGACATTAATTTTCAAATATTACAGTATCCGGTCATGTAATTAAGGACAGAATCATGGATACACACAAAGCAGCGACGTTAAGGGACCACCACTTAAGGTTCCTAAGTCCACAAGGAGGGCACGCTTCTGGGGCTACTACTATTCTCCCAGCAATAATGGAGCCATGCTGCTGGGGACTCTTCAGGCTGAAGCTTCCCAGAAAGCCTCTTTAAGATGATTTGAGGAATGATGCACATCATTCTGTGCCTTCCTCACTCTTTTCCTATTCAGTCATCCATGTCCTGCAGAGGATCTGAGACATCTACTCTGTGTAGGAGAGGGAAGATTCACACATGTAGGGGACCCTCCAAATGTAACTGTTGGGGATAATCAGATGCTAAGTACATGACAAAGAAAATTAAGAATGGGAAAATAAAACATGTGAAGCCAATGAATAAGGAAATTTCCTCCCCACCCAATGCCTTCTTCAAACATACTACCAAAAAAAGACTGACCAGTTTTATTCAGATTTTAAAAAACGTTTGAACTAAAAATATCGGTGCCAGCATGCCATTCACAAAAAAGGATATTCTTTAACGTTATAATCTCATGAAATCCTTATTAAGAAAGTGTTGACATAGTAACGACATAACATAACATAAAAACGACATAACAAAAACACAAAAATAAAAACTGCGACCTTGCTTGGAGAAGTAGAGGTTGGGATTGTCGAGAAGTTTCCTTCCCCCCCACCTGGAATAGCTGAATAAGAAAGTTTACTTGCTGACATATATGCTAGTCTTTATTCTGGCAAACCTTCCAGTATTCAGGCTTCCACTTGGAAAGTAATAGTCAAGACAAAGATTCACTGAATACACACTATAGACTGTTACAAGATGATGAGGTAACAACGAGATAGAAAATGCATGGAGACTACTTCAAAAGAAAGTTCTTGGTACATAGGTAAAGACTTCTCTTATCTCATAAGCACTCAACACCTGTGAGACTTTATGTTCTGTCACGCAGCACAGAAAGAGGGTTTATTTATTTATTTTTTAAAGTGGTTGCTATTCATAAAGTCAATTAGACATCGGCAATTAGAACCCCTATAAAGTGTGCTTTAATCCTACTCCACACCCATCGGAAGGAATGAGGCTGCACAACAATGTGGCTCCTGTATGAACAGGTAGTCTGTTCAGCAAAGTATTTAAGATTGTAACATTGGCAACCTGAGCCGCCAACTGAAGAGGCAGTGCTCAAAAGGCCAAGTACTATGCTACAAGTAACACTATCTCCCCTCTCACCTGAATTCAGGAAGAACTAAACTGGTTACTTAAAAGGGTTTTTTTAAGTCAAATGACTACAATGAGAAGGCAGGAATCCAGTTTGTTACATTTATCTGAGAGTGTAGAATTACTAACGTTACCCATAATCTCTTCCTTTTTGTCTTTCAGGGTACCAGGAAGCTTTGACCAAACTAATTAATAGGACTATGCTTGTGTTTCCAAAAAAGTTTTATGTTTCCAGTATTCAACATATAGCAAACCAAATATTTGTCTAAAGTGGAAAAAAATCCTCAATTTAATCACAACCACTTAGTTTCTCCTTTCCAGATACCTTCTTGCGAAGCAGGTGGACGATTTGGTGCAGGGCATCTATTGCTGGGATGTTAGGCTTTAACTGTTTTAAGGTGTGCAATATGTAGGTGACTTGATGAATATTTATTAAAGCTCTTTATATGTTTTAAATCTATTTTTTAAATCAACATTTAGGTTAATATAAATACACAACATTCAACATTTAAAATGTAATGTTATGAGACTTGTAACTAGGCTACATTATGCATATATGTAATATTTTTCATTAAGGATTGTGACTTATTTATACCTTAATGGTTATCATAGCTATAGGAATTTCAGCATTTTAATTTCTTGACCTGTGTACTTAAGTTTTCAGTATTAACATTGCATTAGCATATGGCTTGGCATCTAACTCCACTGTCTGAGAAAAAAAATGAAATGGAAATAGTTAAGAGAAACCAGAAAAAAAGTTATAGTAGTTCATTCAAATGTATGCGGTTTTACATTCAAACAAATGTATTTGAACTAAAGTTCTTGGAATGTGAAATGCAGTTCTTTCTCTTATGGGACTAGTGTGTTCTGGGGCTTCCATCTGAGGCTGATTGGGTTATAATTGGCTTATTGGGCTATAATTATATTATGCAGATGCCTGTCCAGAAACAATTGTACTGAGACCACATATGTCATATGGTGACAATTTCTGATCTTTACTAACATGGATTGTGCTTTAAACAGTGACCTAATAGGGAAAAGGTTCCAAATTCCATTATACATACAGTTTCCTAATAGCACCTTTTTCTTATCCTAAAAAGCCAAGCATTTTAAGTAACAGGATGTAATAGAATGGAGTGTGGCCCACAATCTTCATCATTGTGGTAAATGCCCTCTCTCTTGCTTTCTCTCATATATTACAGTTACCCTTCCACATGAGAAAACAGGTGATAGCTGAAAACCTTTTGAAGAATTCCATGTGTCTTATGTTATCTTAAAATGACGTATGGAAGACATTCAGTGTAAAGGTTTCAGAGTGGTAGTCGTGGTAGTCTGTATCAGCAAAAACAACGAGGAGTCCTTGTGGCACCTTAGAGATTAACAAATGTATTTGGGCATAAGCTTTCGTGGGCTAGAACCCACTTCATCAGATGCATGGAGTGGAAAAATACAGGAGCAGGTATAAATACAGGAAAAGATGTGATTTGACTTACCAAGTGTGAGGTCAGTCTAACGAGACAATTCAATTGACAGCAGGATACCAAGGGAGGAAAAATAACTTTTGAAGTGGTAATGAGAGTGCCCATTTCAGACAGCTGACAAGAAGGTGTGAGTAACAGTAGAGGGAAATCAGTATTGGGGCAATTAGGTTTAGGTTTTGTAATGACCCAACCACTCCCAGTCTTTATTCAGGCCTAATCTGATGGTGTCCAGTTTGCAAATTAATTCCAGTTCTACAGTTTCATTACTTATCACTTTACTATGTAATTTTAAAAGTTATATTTCTAATAATCTTTCATTATTCTACTGAAGTTGCTAAATTTTGCAAGACAAATTTTTGAAAATACTACTAAAGATATCAAAAATATCTTTTATGAGGCACCTAAGAAACAGAAAATTTACTCTGAATGGATGAGAGAATAAGTTAATGCTGAAGGTAAGGATATAATGCAGTAATGATGAGCATGAAGATATCAATTTCAATATAATTTTATTTACTTTTTCCATAGTCTTCAACTTTCACATCTCCTATAGGGATCCTTCAATGCAAAAATGTGTTTTATTTTTCATGATCCTATCTGTCCTAAGACTCACATCTTCTTTATCACAGTCTCCTGTTTTTCTATGGGTGTAATGGGGAAGAACTGGATTATTTATTTTATTGTTCTACAAAAACCTCCTTCTGTTTGTTCAATGTGTTACAGGTATATTTGTTTCCTCTAGTATGCAGCTTCAGATTTAGTTTTAAAGGTTATGCTCAGATACAAAGTTGATGAGGGACAAATCCTACACCTACTTAGAGACTATTCATATCACGTATCTAATTTGTAATTAGTATGTAAGTACTAATATCTGTAGAGGGATCTGGACTCTTCACAAATATTAGTATTAGATAATATCCTGTGTGAAGTAGGAAAGAATTAATTACCATAAACATTTCACAAATGGGAAACAGAGGCACAGATTTATTGACCGATTTTCAGAAGTACTGAGCACCACAAATTCCACTGAAGTCAATAGGAACTAAAGGTGCACAGCCCGTTTGATAATTAGGCTTTGCTCAAGGTCACACAGGAAGTTTGTGGCAGAAACGACTAGCTATTTTGTCAGCAGAGAAGCAGCTTTTCAAAGGCGAATAAATTGTCCTGATAAAAAAATGAAAAAGCCTCCATTTATCCTCTAAATGGAAAGTACAGAAGCTGGAAAATTACATTTGTTAAAAAATAGCTGTTTTTCATTTAGTGTGATAAAGCACACAATGGAGAGTGCATACACATATTTTTCTCCAATGTACTAAAAAAAAATCCAACATAACCAATTTAAAGCATTCTAAAAAAATTACAACTTTTATAAAATGTCAGGAGTTATAACTAATGTTAATTTGCAAATCCCTAGAAAGCAGAATTTGTAACAGAAATAACAGTCCTCTGATAGTCAGAACAAGCACACACAAAGTACTTCACTTCTTGAGCAAACACTCCATTTCTCCTAAACATAACCATATGTAATATATTTTTTGCTGACATCTAGATTTGAAACTCATGAATCAATTTTAATTCTTATTTATAGACTTCAGAAACAAGCAAAGTCCAGGCAAGTCTGTGTTTGATGTGTCTTAAATATTCTCTTCTCCCTACCTTTTGAAAAAATTAACTATCCTTCAGGCATGTCTTTGATGTTATCATGGAAGATCTAATTTTACCCAACACTGTGGGACACACTACCAAAGGGCTAGGCATGAAAAAGTTTGCCTAGTGGCAAAATTACCTGGCCCCGCCCAATACACATTTTAAAAAGAACATGCAAATGTATAAAAAAAACCCAAACTTTAGAAATATGCACTGAATGTCCCAAATAACTACAGAAAGGGGCATTCAACACTACCCATAAGTCTTAGTTTTTTTGTTTTTCAGGTTCATGTTTAGACATGCCATGGATTGCCAAATCCCACTCTGATGCTCCAACATATGATCTGCTGATGACATCACATCCACTACTGAAACCCAGCTGAAGATTGAATCAAATCAACCAGAGTAAAGACAATATTTTAAGAAATAAACACAATGTTGTAGTTTTTCAGGACATTCTATAAACTTATTTTATCTCTCAGGATACAAACTAAGATTTTTTTTTTTTTTTTAAAGTAACCAGAATGCAATTGGTTGGTAAATCTTTTTCTTTTAATTAATGTCAAATTAATTTCCTTTTAGCGAACAACAAATTAACAAATGTTTTTGACCATGTACACAAACCCTCAAGGTTCAACCTTGCAAGTTGCTGAGTGGAATCAAACATCCCACTGAAATTAGTGGGAGTTATGAGGGCAGCTGCATCTTATAAGATTGGGCCATTAGATATTTGAAAACTATGGAGGCCTGATTGCAGGATCAGTCCTTAGACAGATCCCTGTACGCGTTTTGAAATCAGTGAGACTCCACATAGGTGGAACCATCTGCCTACAAGGATCTAATTGCACGACTGGGGCCTACATTAATTCCTAATAAGTCATCTGCTTCTCTTCCAAAGTGATTTGTATAATCTTTAATGTAAAACAATGCATTTTTTGAAGTTCAAGTCAAATGCTGTTCTAAATCAGTTCAAAAGAACTAACCATGCATTAACAACTATTCATGTGATTAATGGTTTGAGAGACCAGGTTTTAAGTTTGGACCACATATTTTTAGAAAGAGAAAAAACACACACATGTGAATCGTTTAAAGAAATATGATAAAATATAAAAATTATATGCTGTGATAATTCCTCTCGTTTTTTGATGTTTTTTAATTCTCCCCAATACTCAAGAATACAGATGTACAATGCCTTCTACGAGCCATAATCTTGGTACAACCAGTAGCACAAAGGCTGAAAAATATAATGCAAGAATAAATAGCTTCTATTATAAATTTCATTGTGAATATTTAAAACTAGAGGCATTACCACTTGGCATTTTCTCACGTCAGAACTACTAGTGTTATATATATATATATATATATATATATATATATATATATACACAGTACATTGGTTTTATGTATCTGAAGAGGTAAGAAGGGAAATAAAAAAAAGGAGGAAAAAAACATTGGGCTTGGTAACTTGTTTTTCCTTTAAAAATAGTGACTTTCAACTATGAAGCATTATTAGCAAAATAGCGCTAAGTGCCTCCAAAGCAACTGTAACTGTCAGTTCAGGTTAAGTAACTTTACTTGGTAGATTTATGAGCTCATTTATTGAGTTTGATTGCTTAGGTTCCAACCCTGCAAGAATTTTCAGATTTTAAAGCCAAAAGAGACCATTGTGATCATCCAATCTGACCTCCTGCATAACACAAGCCATCGTAGTCAGAGAAGTTTTGTACTGGCTCACCTGCAAGATTGGAGCCTTAGAGTTAACTTTTTTACTTCTAAAAACAAGCACAGCTGCTACAAATAGCCTCCTAATCTAACCGTAAACAAAGTTTCTTCATACTAACAGTTACCATTTTACAGGATAGCATAGCACAGGAAGGGACTTTTGGGTCATCAAGTCCAGTCCCCTGCTATCGCAGGCAACCCCTTCATATAATCCTGTTCATATATAAATCAAACTCCATCAACATACAGCATCAGTTGGAATAATTTACCTTGTACTTCTTTATCATGACATTCTTTTAGTTTGGACCACAGATCCTTGAAGATGTCCCCAGTAGATTCAGCAGAGCTAGGGCTTCCACAACTTCCTCCAGAAGCATTCATTTTGTCTTTTCCAATGTAACTTTTTTCGCTTATCTTATCTATGGTACTTGTTCACTCTATCTTTTTTAGTTTTAAATTACATGGCTATGAAGTTTGTTTCTGAAGACAGCTGCATGCCTGTAATGACAGATTGACAACATTTACATTTGCACGTATCAGAGTATGACTTGCAGCCATGGATGAAATACAAAGCCCACTGCCTGTCATTGTCAAGTTGTGCTTATTTAATGACAATGATTCACCTTAAAAGCTTGTTAAGTTCTAATTATCTTGCCGAAAGCTAAAAACTATTGTATAATAAAAGCTGTTATTTAAAAAAAAAAAAAAGCTACCAAATTCAAATTAGACAACGGATTTTAAGGATCGTTCACTTTTTCCATGTTTGAAAACATTTTAATCTAATTCCTGATTACCAAAATTACCTTATGATTCACACATTTTACAATTTGAAAATGCTTCAATACAATTTTGTAAAAGGGGCCAACTGGGTAAAAAAAAACCCACAGGGTGTATTTCTTTATGCATATAATTCTAGATACAGGCCAAGAATGCTCATTCCTAAAGGAGGAAATCAGATGAAGAGGAACACTAAGGTTCCCCTGGTAGTTTTCCTCTAAATGCTGCCACCAGGAACGGGATTGTCTCATCACAGAAGAATAGGAGATTGGTCCCGGAACTTGTAGATCCCCCAAAATCCATGAGGATCTTGGGATCCATCAAAGTCACAGGGTCCTGTGTATCTGCATTGAATCAGATTCCTCTCAGACTCCAGCAATATGACTCAGATGGAGTCACACTGCAAGGAAATTCCCCACCTACTGCTACTCCTGCTGCCTTATGAGGGGTTCCACAGTGCAGAGGATCTCCTCAGGTAATCTAAGAGGAAGCAAGGTGCTGTGGTTAGGGCACTGCATTGGAACTCAGAACTGGATTAATTCCTGGTGCTGACACAGATGTGTGACATTGGAAAAGCCATGCAATCTGTCCCTCAGTTGTGAAACTGTGGTTAATTATCTTTCCTCTCTCCCAGCCGCTTTACATTGTAAACTTTTGGGGTCAGGGACTGTTTCTTCTTATATGCTTGCACAGTACCTACCCACAATCAGTCCTGATCTTGGTTATTATTGTTCTGTAGTACAAATAATAAAGAAGTACATGAATAATCCCCCAGCCCTTTTGAGTTATTCTTAAACAACCATTCTGACTGAGCATGCTGGAGACTGACTTTTAAGACCTGCAGTTGGAAGGGCTCCCTGAGTTTCTGAGGTAAAATGCAAAGTTTCTCCTCATACCCAGCAAGACCTAGGAGTAACCAAGCAGCTGTACTTCCTAACGTACAAGTCCATGAGCTACCTAAACATATGTATTGAGGCTGCAACTTCTCTCACAAACAATAGGAATACCTGGCTCCAAGTCTTTCCTCTATCACATACTTCCTGTATGACTTTGGGCAAGCCACTTAACCTCTCTGTGCCTCACTTCCCCATCACTAAAATGGGATATTAGTACTTCTTTATCTTACAGCAGTGTTTGAGGATAAATACATATAAAAGAGACTGTGTGGAGGCTCAAAATGTGCACTTTACATAAAACAGACATCAGACAGCCCCAAATATGCTTGAATCTGCTCTGGCTCTTGGAGATTGAATTATGTGACTTATTGCACTGGCTATAAGTTTCAAGTTAGCGAAGGTTCTCATATTAAACACAACACAACTCAACAGAAAACAAGTTACCTTTTGGAATTAGGGATAACTACTGGTCACCAACTGAAGTCGTGATAGAGGTCTCCATACATCTTCACAGCTGAAATGCGTCACTTTGAGCCATCATACAATGCTTCTTTGTGGAACCCATTGCCTAATAACATTAGGAATGTCTTTTAGACATTTGTTTTCATTAGCTTTTAAATAGAGCTGCCTGAGAAATCACCTCTCTCTCTATGAGCAGACAGGACAGTGGAGATCAGATGCTCCCTTGCTTACAGACTTAGATTTGAACATCTAGGGTCTGTCATTTTCAGTTGGAGGGCATGTGATTCTAGAATTTTCTTCCACTTTTGGGGATTGTCTCTAAGGTTTTCCTGCACAAGTTTCCCACAAAATTTATCTTCAGTGGTACATAATGCTGAAATTAAAAGAAAAAAAGTAGTGGAATTGTCCTAAGCTCCATCAGCTTTGTGACCCCAAAACGAGATGCCACTCATGGCAAATGTTCAACACATGATCATGCATACTCTGCTTACTCTCCTGCCTCTAGCAGTCAGTGTTCAGAAATATCCCTGGACAAGACTGGGCAGCTGCATAAGCACAATGGGCACATGATAAAAATGAACAAAGCTGAGTCTGGATATTAAGAACTGATTCTAAAACAGCCTTCATGGCTCTGAAAAAGAGCTTGAAACACTGAACTGAAGGTATATGAATGCATGACTGCCTCCCAGCAGAGGGAGGAGCAGAAGGAGAAAGCTGCCTGATGCCACCCACTGCTCTAAAGAAGAAAAGGCCTGCTGCTTGGGGTAGGCTTGGATGCCCCACTGTGTTTGCAGAATTGGCTCCCTGGACCTCGCATGTGGTTGGGTTCCAACCCTTTCCTCTAGCCCATTGGCTTTATAGCTCAAATTGGGATAATACCAATGCTTTTTCTTCCCTAAACACTATCCATTTTGGCATCAAAATGAGAGGTCTTTCCCAGTACACTGCGCAGGATTTTGTAAGATACTGTCCATCTCTTCTTACATGTTTTCATCAACAGTAGCAGGTACTAGATCGACAATTTAATTACTGTAACTAGGTGTCTGTGTTAACACTTCATTGAGATTAACAGGACAGTTCCTTCACTCAGCTGTATTGGTGCTGCTCTCTAGCTGTTACCAACTTTGGGTGCACTAGCTTAAGAAAAGCTCTTGCAGCCAGTAACATTCATAACACCATGATACTGTTGACACTCCAGACAACTATTAAAAGTGCAGGCAGCCACACAAAAAATTGCCTATACAAGGACTCCCAGAAGTAGATATTTTTACAGAAAAACCCTGGAATAGACACAGCCTTAGTCTGAGTGCATCCGCTTTAAGGCCACGCGCAAGTTTAGAGCCACCAAAGCTGCCGAGAGAGGATGCATCACTTCTTCTCCAGGCTGAGAGAAGTGGGTATTTCACAGGAGCCCAAAAGGGACAGCTGTATTTGCAGCCCAATTTCATCTTCACTTCCTTACAGTGACTGTCACTGTCAGTAACAAACTAGCAGAACAACGGTCTGAGCGGGAGGAGGGAGGATTGCAGAGTTACAGCTGGGGGGGGGGCATTTCGGGGCAGGGTGTGCGAGCAGTGGGCATGGGGCAGTATCGAGCGGCTGGGGCTGATTCAGGGACCCCAGGGAGGTATTTTGAGCTGGCTGCTGGGGGAGAGTGTGTTCTTGTGGGGCGGGGCTGGGGAGCCCAGGGTGGCACCTGGGGGCGGTTGTTCGGGGGCCGGCACAGAGGGGCTGTTTCTGGGAAGGGGCCGCCCAGGCCCCGCCTCTCCGCGAGTCTCCCCCGAGCCCGCTGGCCGCGCGGCAGGGCTGCCCCGCCCGGGTCTCGGCGGCGGCCTCGGGGCGGGCGAGACGCCCTAGCAGCGACACGGTGCCGGGAGCTGCGCGCGGGTCGCGCTACCAGAGAGGGACGGGGGTGGTTACCTGGCGGTGGCTGGTTGGGCTCCGGCGACTCGGCGCACACGGCGGGAAAGAGAAACGCGGGCGGAGCAAAGCGCTGCTCTGCGCCCCCTGCCGGGCGCCTCAGGCGCTGCCCCTGGCCGGAGACTTCTCGCGAGACTGCCCTCGCACTCTCGCGAGAATCGCTGGCCCAGGGGGCTTTTTGGGAGTGATAATTTAGTGATGCTCTGAGGAGCGGCGTGGCGCGCGCGTGGTCCCTTGCGTGCGCACGTGCCGCGGGGCAGGCAGCCGTAGGGCAAAAAGCAGAACTTCCTTCCCCCAGCCCGTCATCATGGGGTGCAATAGCCTGCAAATGAGTGGTGGGGTCTTGGCACCGGCCTGGAGGGCGCCGCTCATGTTCCCCCCAACCTACTTGTTATAAAGTCCCGGGTCCCAGAGCGCCCCACACCGGCTCCGGCTCCCTGTCCCAGAGCGCCCCACGCCGGCTCCCAGCTCCGGGTCCCTGTCCCAGAGCGCCCCACGCCGGCTCCAGCTCCCAGTCCCAGAGCGCCCCACGCCGGCTCCCAGCTCCCAGTCCCAGAGCGCCCCACGCCGGCTCCCAGCTCCGGGTCCCTGTCCCAGAGCGCTCCACGCCAGCCCCGGCTCCCAGTCCCAGAGCGCCCCACGCCGGCTCCGGCTCCCAGTCCCAGAGCGCCCCACGCCGGCTCCGGCTCCCAGCCCCAGAGCGCCCCACGCCGGCTCCCAGCTCCGGGTCCCTGTCCCAGAGCGCCCCACGCCGGCTCCGGCTCCCAGTCCCAGAGCGCCCCGGCTCCCAGCCCCAGAGCGCCCCACGCCGGCTCCGGCTCCGGCTCCCAGCCCCAGAGCGCCCCACGCCGGCTCCCAGCTCCGGGTCCCTGTCCCAGAGCGCCCCACGCCAGCCCCGGCTCCCAGCCCCAGAGCGCCCCACGCCGGCTCCGGCTCCCAGCCCCAGAGCGCCCCACGCCGGCTCCCGCTCCCAGCCCCGGGTCCCAGAGCGCCCCACGCGGGCTCTGGATTTCCCCCTGGGTTTGTGAGATCCCCACGTGAGGGGCTCTGCATTTCAGCCCCGCAGGCTTAAAGGAAAACACCATATAGCGAGAGAAGAATCACGGAGCTGGCGGCGCGGGAACCATCATGAAACCGCAGAACAGGAGCCAGCGCCTAGCTCATGACAGCGCTGAGTGCCGCACGTGTAAATCCATCCCGGTGGGGAAATGAGGGTGCAGTTTGGGAATCTAACCTTAATTGAAACATGTAATCCACGAGAAAAGGCCCTACCTGAAAAGGGAACAAATTCACCCCGGTGGTATCCAACATAAAAGCCCCCGAGCTTTGGAATTTATTGGCCCCAAGCTTTGGAATTCCCTTCGGCTACTAGAGCCTTAATGTGTTTCTCATCAGGTCATGGTGCAAAATCCATCTTTTCCCCAGACTTTGGGGGAGGGAAGGGTGCATTGAGGGCTGGGATCTGTATAATGAGGGTTGAGAGCTGTGGTTGGAGAGTATTTTTTCTTTTCCTTCCTGGTTTTGGGGAGGCTGCTGTATTTATGTTTAGTATAGCAGAAGTGCCTAGAGCCCAGGAAAGGTACATTCTTATGTTTTATATAAGGGTATAAACATGTAGGGCCAGATTCTCTTTGTGAACTCTACTGAAGTCTGTTCTACTTATTAACCTCTATTGAGGAGCTAGCCCATAGAACATCTTCACCCAAACTACAGGAAAACACTTATTGAGCCCAAACCTGTTCTCTGCAGGGAAGCAAAACTAAGGGGCTTTAATTTGGAAGTTTACGTATGTATAAACTGAAGGATCAGATCCAACTTTCTACTAACTATATTCTTCCTTTTCAGCGCTCCATTGTACACACACAAAAACATCAAGAATGTTGTAGATATGGCTTAGTTATGAGCTTGGAAGACATGCGGGCCAGTCCTACAAACACATGCTATTTTACTCACATTAGTAAATGAGTTATATGTTTTAATGTTTACCATATCAGGTCTTACTTGCTATTTCACCTTCCCCTTGTTAGATTATTCAGTTAGTCACATACTTGAATGCGTAAGTCACTAGAACAGTGATAGTCAGACCTCAGTTGTTCTGGAACCAAATTAGCGATCAACATTACCCAAAAGAGCCATAGGAGTGTGAATTCATTGTTTCTCTTACTATAGTACTATGTATTCATAATTAAACGGTATGATGCAGGAAAATTTTATATTTATATAAATTTTATATATATATATATATATAAAATACAGCAAAATGATTGAACAAGTATTATTTTATCAACTACAATGAGTTAATAACATAGTAAAAGCATCTTGATTGGTTAATAACTTCACACTGTTTTATTGTCATGTGCTGCAAAGAGCTGCAGGAGATACATTAAAGAGCCACTTGCAGCTCAGGAGTCTCAGTCTGAGTATCACTGCACCAGAAAGTAAAGATAGAGATAAACTGTTTCTAAATCACAACTAGATCTAAAATATAAAGAAAGGCTTTCTGAAATATGGTCAGATTAGAATCAAAGCAGACTTGTGCATACACTTTAACTATGTTGAAGATTTTACAAGTCTCAGGTACATACCTATAACTAACAAGGGCTTTGAAAATCTTTTTAGCCCATTTTCCTTCTCACTCCTCAATATTGTTTGTTTAATCACTTTTTAACAAAAATAAACTTGACTTTAGCACATCAGCTAAAGCAGAAGTGCAGTTAGTTACTGTAGAGATTTTTGTGACTTCTGTATCATCTGAAAACCTAAAATATGCTCCTATGTTTTTCTTTTGAAGCCTTCAAGCTTTGAGAGTTCAGGACTAGGAAGACTTGGCTTGCAGCTTCCTCACCCTAAGTTGCTAGGTCAGTAATGCTACCATGAATCAAACTCATGTTTTGGTCTATAAAGCTGCTCTAGGAGAGATTATACACATCACCATGCTTGGACTCAGATTTCTTAGGAGTTAGCTGCGTAGTAAAATTATGTCTTGATTCTCCTAAGCATGAGAAAATAACTTTTTTCTCACAGGTAGTCAGGTTTCAATGCATCTCAAAGTTTGTGGAAATAGGACACTCCTAGTATATTTGCACAAAACCCTACATCTTAGGACATAAGAATGGCCATATTGGGTCAGACCAAAGGTCCATCCAGCCCAGTATCCTGTCTACCGACAGTGACCAATGCCAGGTGTCCCAGAGGGAGTGAACCTAACAGGTAATGATCAAGTGATCTCTCTCCTGCCATCCATCTCCACCCTCTGACAAACAGAGGCTAGGAACACCATTCCTTACCCATCCTGGCTAATAGCCATTAATTTTATAGTTCAGTTACAGAGTGTGAGCTGTAAAGTTCATCAAAGTTAATTCTGAATTGTAATTTTACTTCCAGATATGTATTTTTAGCTAATGAGCTAATACTGCAATGAGGAATCTAGGTAGTCCAGTAGAAGATTTATAAATATAAGTAAAATAAATTGATCTGCTAAGTTTATGATGAGAAGTATGATATGGTGGTATGCAAAAAGCATTGCAATACACACAGAACAAATCACTACTTTATTAGTATCGGTAATTACAAACACTTCTGCAATTGTTTTCCCTATAAACTGCATGATCCCAATTCTCTCATTGGTTTTTAAGGCAATGTAACTCCACTGACTTCGTTGGGGTTACTCCTAATTTAAACTGCAGTAATTAATACTAGTATAAGTATAATAGTGTTTGAAAATCATATTACAGTGAACTTTTCCTCCTGTACCTACTTTCCACTAAGGAGTCATTTATTTGAATTTCTGCAGAAAAACCTGACCCATGGTGACAAACTTGGCCACAACTTACTGAGTTACCTGACTAATTAAATGTACTAATGAACTATTGAAAAGCATGCTATTCCACATTCATTTACACTAGATATTTAAGTTTACTAATTGAACTGGAACACCATATCATTCATTTAACAGGAGTAAATATCCACACCTAGACAATAAAAATGTGGGAAAAGACTCTGGCATTGTTGCTGAACAAATTCAAAAGTTTCTGTGGACTCATGGCTCATGGCCAGATTTCAAAGAAACCCTTTACCTGACACATTAACCTTGGTGTTAGAATACTTATCTAAAAACAACTCTGAAACAGGAGGTGGAGTCTGGTTAAATCGATGTAAGGGTTGCTATTAGTATGGATTGTTAGTTATCAATTATAGGTTAATATTAACGTCCTTGTTACTGGGTGACCTGGATTATTTACCAGTAATTTTGTCAAGCTATTGATTGAATTACTATTATTGCAGTGCTCCCAGAAGAACAGATAATGAAAAGCCTGTTATTGCACCAGTAGCTTAGGTGCTGCATCAATGTATTGTTGGAGAAAAATTGTTGGTTAGTACATTGCAGGTTTTTTTTGACAGTTCTTTTTTTGCTTCCACAGTATAGTAGGCATTCTTAGAACATTAAGTGATCCTATTGATCATATACATGGGTGCAATAGGGCTAGGGCAGATAAGCAGGTAACTCAGAATTCTGTGCTTTTATTAGCTTAATTTAGATGCAAAGATTAAAAACAATGTCGAGTTACATATCTTAAAAATCACCTAGAAAATCTACATTTGAATTTTATTTTGCCCTATTATCAAAAGGATGAGGAAAACGCTTCCTTTTTACTCTAAAACACGTGTGTATGCATTTTAGTGCTCATGAAAGCTACTGGCTCAACCGCTCTAGCAAGTGAAATCCCCTATTTATCCACATAACAAGTAAAGTACATTTCTCCCCACTGCATGCCCAGTGTGTTTATGACCTCTCTGAACTCTGGAAGATCCACCTCCCGGGTAAATGTGTAGTTCATTCTCCAAGCCCATTAATTCTTCGGTCTGTCTGTTAAGACAGCCAATAAGGATGTCAGTTAGCCTCAGTTGTAATGGTGCTTTTGTAACTAGGTCTTTTGCCACAGGGCACTGGACTGAGATCACCAAACCACCAAGAGATGGAAACACTAGATGGCATTTGAACAAACAGAGTAGAAACTGGCAATTCCCTGAGCCACCCAATCCCTTTGCTGGGGAGCAGATAGAGTTTGCTACAGCTCTGTGGTGCTGAAAACAGTTACTCCTGGTGGGAGGACTAACTCCACCAACACTTGATTCTAGTTCTACTCAGAGGAACACGCCTTAAACCAGCTTCCCCAACCACTTTTGAAGCCAAGTCAGCATCAATTCTTCTCTTCTAGCACAGTGGACAAACATGGAGAGAGAGAAGGCTGAATGGGCTCCCTCTCCAGATTGCTTAGGGTTATCATCATGCCAGTTTAAGGAACATGAGCCATAGGACTATGATACTAGCTCTGATAGCTAGCATCACAGTCCTATAGTTAGATAGCACCCAGTTCTACACATACTGACTACCAATTGTAGAGCTTATTACAGTTATTTCAATGGGACTACTTAAGGTAGTAATAACTACACTTGCTAGAAGGACCAGCTCCATAGTTACTTCCAAAACAAAGGGCAAGTTGACACTACTGCACTACAGCTGTGCCGCTCTAGTGCATCTGGTGAAGACATGCTATGCCAACGGGAGAGCGCTCTCTCGTCAGCATAATTACTCCACCTCCGCGAGAGGCGGGAGCTATGTCGGAGGGGGAGCATCTCCTGCTGACATAGCGTGGCATGAACCCTGTTTTAGGTCGATGTAACTTACATCGCTCAGGGAGGTGTCGTTTTCACACCCATGAGCGGTGTAAGTTGCATCGACTTAAGCAGTAGGGTAGATCAGCCCTTTAAAAAAATTCTTTTTCCCTACCAGTTTGATCCTCTTCATTTATTACACAGTTATTATTCCTCTGTCTTACCACTGGAGCTTAACTTGGAATATTTGGCAAGCGTGCCTAGTAACAGTTTTGGGAATAGTGTATGTTAATATCAGTGACAGATCAGAGAGAGGAACCAAAAGTGCAAAATATCTTATTGTGTAGCTGTTTTAATGGCAGATTTGATTTACTCCAGCTTTGCAAAATCATCATGAACATTTACCATCATCCTTTACTGTGATGAATGATGGGACTTTAACAGAAAAACAAACAAAACCCCCATGTAATACTTACCTGTCCACCCCGCAAAAAACCCAAACCAAACAAACAAAAAAGTCACTCTGGGTGAGTGGGCAAGTAGTATTTGAAAGTCTGATTTATATAGTTGGAATTTTAAAAATGTACTGTGTTCCAGTGCTCTAGATTTAGAAAACGAAGGGCTACTGGAGTAATTTATAGTCTACAACGTGTCCCCTGCCAGACTATAGAGTATATTATAAAGTAGAGCAAACTCTGGACTTACACTGCTTGACAATATCCCTTTCAATATAGCAGGGCTGCAGGCATATACAAGTAATACACTACTATGATAAGAACACAATAATAATTATAATACTTTAAACTTCTATTGTGGTTGTCATCTAAGGATCTGAAAATGCTTGGGAGATTTTAGTTAATTAAGCCTTGGAACAACCCTGCAAAGTATTACCACCTTTATTTAACAGATGGGGAACTTAAACACAAAGAGACAAAGGCTAGATCCTGACGGTAATGTAAGTTGAACATGCTCAGTACTACACAAAAGGCACTCAGCCCTTCGCAAGCTTGGGCCCTGACTTGTCCAAAGTGGCACAAGCAAGCCACTGTCAGAGTTGGAGGCCCAGGAGTCTTAACTCTTATTCCCTCTCTCTCTGATTTTGGTTTGTCTATAGCACCCATTACCATGGTGTGTGTCTACTAGAAAACAATGCCATGTAATTCCCATAAATTAGAATACTGGGTCAAACACATTTGATCTACCTGTCTGTATACACAAATGCACTTTTCCCAATACTGATACAGGAAACATTTTTGTGAATGAAACTTACCATCTGACACAATAGGTATAATATTTATATTTCCTTTTTTTGGAAAAAATATTCTTTAAAATATGTAGATTGTTAATAATTTACAATTTTCAGCAGCAAAGGACAATCACAGATTTTAGGCCCTAAAAACCAATAAGAACTGTATTCTTAGTCTCCATGAGAGTGAAAAACCTTTCCTTTTGTTCTTTTCCTTTTCCCCACACTTTGAAGAAAACATCTTGTTTTATCAAGAAGACACAGTTCTGCCAATGAGAAGGTCAGTTCAGCCTGTCATTCACAGCATTTTTGTGATGTTCAGGAGGCCTATTTACTGGCATTCTATCAGAGAGTAATAAAGATAACTGTTCACTTTTACATCAACCTGGAATGCCAATGTAGTAAGCACTCACTGGGATGAGACTTCCTGTTGTGAGGTTATCTTAAATTCACCTATACTCTGTATAGATCATCATTCCCACAAGCTGCTCTAAAACATAACCCACTAGGTACAGAATGTTTCTCTACATCTCACAGAAGACCTGTAATTATTTTCTCTAAAGATACACTTAAATAAGCTTCCTGGGGAGAGGGAAGTGGTTATAGGATTGTTTTCAAAAGTATAGTTACATAGATGACAGGAAGATTCACATTTACTTCAGATTAAGAGTTATTTGTTCTAACAGGCATGATAAAACCTGTCTTCATTCCTTTCTATTCAGCTCAAGTACTTCTGAGTGCCAGTAGTTAATCAGTTACCAAATTCCATAGCCTTTGTTTTCTATACTATTTTATTCTTATTTGACACTGTACCTGTGAATATATTCAGATTCCAGACACTCACAATTTTGAGGGCTGTATGGATCTGGGGTTCTGATTTGGGCTTTACTCATATTGCAACTGTGAATTACTTATTACACATCAAAACATATTTAAAGTAAGTTTCTTACATCTAAGAAACAGCAGGCTTCTTAACATTGACCATTAAGTCAATTATGGTTATGCTAACTCAAGGTTTGTGAATTAACTTACTCCATAAAACTGAATATTTTTTTAAAAGTTGGTCTAAGAAGAAATATAACAGTAGTAGCACTTTGTGCTTGTATAGCACTTTACTTTGCCATAACAGCCCCGAGTTAGATATTATCACATTTACAAATAAGAAAACTAAGGCAGAGAAGTTAAGAGACTTTCCCAAGTTCACCCACCAAGTCAATGGCAGAGCCTAGACTAGAATTCAGGAGTACTCATCTCCCACTCCTGTGCTTAGTCTAGTAGACTATGCTCCCCATTAAATATTATTATAGACAGAATAGCTGATGTTCAGCTAGATACAGAAGTGTCAAAAGTCATACTTTCAAAAATGATGTCACCAACAGCCACAGAAGCTGGAATTAATGTTATTTAATAAATAGATACATTAAAGAAACAGCAACTCTACATCTTTAAGTATGGAAACATTGATTTTCTAAGGTGTTTCTTAAACAAGTTCAACATTTAAAGAAAGATTTTTAAAACTCACCCTTTTGTTTTAAGTGTGAAAAGTTCTGTTCTCGATAAGGGATGATGAATATTTCCTGCTGATTTTCGCTCAAGCTATAAACCGCAGGCATAAATGAAATGAGGAAGCTGCTGTGGACCACACTAGAGAATGCTGAGAAGAGATCTGCTGCACCTAAGATACATACAATGTGCAATGGATAACCTAATATGCCTTTCATTTAACTGGCTGGGCAGGTTTCTACATTCTGTAGAACATGGAATCATACCAGAATTTGTTGGCATAACAGGCCTGTCAAACCGGTTCCTCAGCAGACCAGGAACCTGTCCAACCAGTCTGCATCAAAGGCCAGCCCAACATGCTGCAGCTCAACTCAGTTCAGCTAGGCTTTGTACATGGTGAATCATTCATGCCTCCAACAACTCCCAACGTACTACTTTGATAGAATGATGTAGCCTCCAGCAAAATAATTTACCAAGGGGTGGGGAAATGATATATCCGTGTCACATACAGCAAGATCCTATTGTAAATTCTCCTTCATTACATATGTAGATGCACTAGTCTAAAAGGTTTGCCTTTCACTGGCATCAACACAGAGAAACAGGGAAAAAAACCATTTATTTTAAAGCAAAAGTAACACAGGCTAATTGTAATTAAATGACAGTAAATTTTTAGCACAAACAAGATGCTAAGGTCAAATCCTGCCCTACTCTCCAGACCCCTTCATGAGTTCTACCCTGTGTACTGGAACCAAAGTAGTTCCTTTGCACATGGGGGGACAGGATGCTCAGAGCCTGCACAGGGGTCTGGGGAGCTGTGTCTGCTGGGTTTCTTCTGCCTCACTGCAGGGTTTTTTTTGGAGGTGAGGCAGGTCAGAGGAGGTGCAAGGTATGGGCAGTGTGTCCACAACTATCCAGAACTACTTGCCAAACACAACCCTCCTCCCATATAGGGGGCACAGACTCTGGCAGTGCTACTGTAGCTCATGGGCTGTTGCACTGCTGCCAGGCACTTCATGGCCTGGGACCAAGGATCTTTGGGGAATTGCCCTGAGCACGTCATATTTATTCAAGCTGCAGACAGGAACCAGGATTTTCCTCAACAGAATCTTGTCCTTATAAACTTGTATTTTCTTCCCTGTAAGAACATGGGTCATAATTTTCAAATCTGATGGCATGATTTTCAGAAGTGCTGAGCACCCTCAACTTCCATAGAAATCAATGAGAATTGTGGGTCTCAGCACTCTTGAAAATTAGCCCACTGGTACTTAAAGTTAGGCTTCTAAGCACATACTTAGGCTCCTTTAATTTAGGAGCCTAACATTAGGCATCCTGGCTTGAAAAATGTCACCCTATTCTTTCTGACAAAAATGTTGGCCTAAGTTAGAAACAGATGTGTGTTTGTTCATGATGTGATCTAACCCTGCTATTTTTTAGACTGCCGTAGATCCCCATTTTTGTCAATTTTAATTATAGCTATTAGAGATCTAGTGGTTAGTGCAGAGGAAATTACCCTCCCCTTTAACCAGCCTTGTGTAAGGTATCCCCCGCTTTTTTTAATCATAGACCGGGATAGCTAAGAGAAAGGAACGGACGTGTTAGCATGAGACCCATGAAAATATTTGTTTTCCTGTGAGACGGTGAAGCAGAATGTGAGACTACGTTTTGTGAAGGATTTGGAAAGTAGGAGCTAACTGTGAAGAAGGCAACCAGATTAGTACATTTCAGCTGAAATGACAGCTGTGCACTGTTTATGCTTGCAGTCACACAACCTCAGGCTATGATTTCATACAGCTAAGCAGGGCTGGGCTTGGTCAGTACTTGGATAAGAGGTTTACCAGTAAATCTGCTGCAGGAAGTGGTTTTGGTGATTTAGTGATTCACTGAGTAGTAATGAATCAATGCCATATATGATAGAGGCATTGGGTGCTGCCATATTTCAGTCAAAACATAAAACAGAGGTCATGGCGGCTTGTGATTATTAAAGATGAACTGTGAAATCAATTACCTGATTTTTTCTCTGAGCCCACTAATTTACAACAGGTCTCCAAAATATACTGTCAGGAATCAATGTTACAAGGTTACATTGTGCTTGTGGTTCTCTGTGATGTAGATTTTGATTTTTTTTTTCCTACTAAAGAAGGCAACACAATTGCTTCATCCTGAAAACATGGAAACCTAAGCTATCCCCTCTCTCATTTCAGATACTCACTTTTCATAGAATCATAGAATATTAGGGTTGGACGAGACCTCAGGAGGTCATCTAGTCCAATCCCCTGCTCAAAGCAGGACCAACATGAACTAAATCATCCCAGCCAGAGCTTTGTCAAGCCGGGCCTTAAAAACCTCTAAAGGATGGAGATTCCATCATCTCCCTAGGTAACTCATTCCAGTGCTTCACCACCATCCTAATGAAATAGTGTTTCCTAATATCCAACCTAGACCTCCCCAGCTGCAACTTGAGACCACTGCTTCTTGTTTTTTCATCTGCCACCACTGAGAACGGCCTAGCTCCATCCTCTTTGGAACCCCCTTCAGGTAGTTGAAGGCTGCTATCAAATCCCCCCTCACTCTTCTCTTCTGCAGACTAAATAACTCCAGTTCCCTCAGCCTCTCCTCGTAAGTCATGTGCCCCAGCCCCCTAATCATTTTCGTTGCCTCCGCTGGACTCTCTCCAATTTGTCCACATCCCTTCTTAGTGGGGGGACCAAAACTGGACACAATACTCCAGATGTGGCCTCACCAGTGCCGAATAGAGGGGAATAATCACTTTCCTCGATCTGCTGGCAATGCTCCTACTAATACAGCCCAATATGCCACTGGCCTTCTTGGCAACAAGGGCACACTGCTGACTCATATCCAGCTTCTTGTCCACTGTAATCCCCAGGTCCTTTTCTACAGAACTGCTGCTTAGCCAGTCGGTCAGTTTTGATGAACTTTGTAATAAAGAAGCCTACTGTAAGGGAACATCACAGAGATATACTGCTTCAACTTGAACACGTTGCTATGTTTCTTCGCAGCTGAAAAAAAATTATCTTCAATTGTTTATCACCCTCCAGCTTCGCTCCTTAAAAGCCACACTAATGATCATCTGAAAGCTCTTCCAGTTTATGTAATATTCACAGAGAATCTTCTTACGGATAAAAGACTCAAAAAGTGACACAAATCTAAAGTAAAACAACCTAAATGGTGCAGGTGCAGACTTGCTCTTATAGTAAAAGTATGCACATTCATATCTGCAAGTATTCATTACAGAGAGTTTACAACATACCTCCCTGTAGCTATCAAAAGCTGCTCAGTCCTTTCATGAACAAATTCAGATAACACACACAAATACCCCTATCAGAATTAGCTAACATCTCTCTCTTCATGATAGGTTATGTGGCAGGGTAAGGGCAAAGAGAATTTTGATGCAAACTGCAGCATAGAGAATAAACTGATAAATTGGCCAAGCCCTAGCCTGGGTGATGCAATGAAGTGGATCTAACCCTCTGCTACAGGAAATCTTGCCAGCCAAGGGATTCCTCAAGGTAGGCCAGGGAATGAATATACTTTGGTGCTCCTCTAAGCAGGAACTGGGTTGGGCCCTGGTTAGCATTTGCTACTGCTGATAATTTGCTATTGACCATTTCTCAAGTATTTCCTGAGCAGGTATTGCAGGGCTGGACAGTGGTAGTGTATCAAGCCAAGTCAGAAAAAGAGAACTATCATTTTCACTACTCTCAACACAGGAGTGAGTTTGAAACAAAAATGGGGGAATTTTTCCTCTCAGAGAAACAAACTTTGAAATGTTATTCCTTTGCATTCCAGTTCTGCCTCTTCCTCCACAGATGCAAAGGGACCTCTTGTAGCAGAACCAGTGCAGTTTATCTATCAAAGGGGGAAAATTAGGGTCTGGGGAGTTTATGCACTGTTGTGTGATATCAAGCCCTGCTTAGCACGGAGTTCCTGTGGGCTGTTGAGAAGGCAGATTTGGAATGGGGGAGAAGCAGGGCTGGAGGATTTACTCCAATGAGATTCCAAGGCCCTTTCCACCTTCAAAGGAGATGAGATCTTTTTGAGGGTCTCCTATCCAAGTGGTGACCAGATCTGACCTTCCTTAGTTTATCAGAGCACCCCAACTCTTATTATGCAGTGATATGACTGCAGATACTAGTGCTTCCTTCTGTAGATTTTTAAAACTTGTTGCTTATAAGATTTATCTTCTCCTTGTAATAATTCATCTTTACAGGAAAGCCAGGTATTTGTTATAAAAATGATCAAGGTTAATAACTGGCCATTATTTGTCTTCTCTACTCTTGACTAACAAATATTTTTGTGTTGCCTACAAGTTGGCTACCTCACTGTTCACCCCTTTTTCCAGATCATTAATATATTAAGCAACACTGGTCCTAGTATGGAACCTTGAGGAATCCCACTGCTAGCCTTTTGCCATGTTGAAATTTGATAATTTATTTCTCCATTTTGTTTTCTGCTTTTTGTCTTCTGCTTTTCAATGACCATTTCTGTAGGGCTAAATGAAAGTAATTTGTCAAGGATTAATAAATATATATACAGTAGTAAAAATAAGTTTGGTGAAGCAGTATTTGTACCCTATCTGTAAAGCTGCTAATCTGCTTTTAACCAACCTTGCAAGTCACAATCTAATATTTTTAAATTATATGTCACTACAAGTGGGCTTGTTAAACCCACAGCTAATCACCGTTGTTTCAAAAACACGTCACTCTCAGAACAAAACAGTAACCCAGACAAGACTTGGAGAAACTGGCATTTCCCTAGCTCATGTGTTCCATTCCTGAACAATGCTCTTTGTATTTTTCATGGAAATTAAAAAGAAACAGGCTCTGCTTGCACAACATTAACTTTTGCTCTTTACTTGGAGAGTGAGGTATATTTAAGTTTTGGTGGCCATTATTTATTTCACAATAAATCTAGTCTATCCTTGTGCCTCACATACAGTGAATTCAGTTTGGTCACCTCTTCATTGGGCACTCACTAGTCCTATTTTACTACATGGACCATAACCTAAGCCTTGGCATTGTCATAGTGGGCTCAATTAATCTCTCAGGTAACACCATTACATTTAGTGGAGTTAAACCAGGAATGAATTTGGGCTATTTCCCCCTACCTTCCTCCCCACTCCTACTTATTCAGTCATTTATTATTAACCATTTTTATTTAGCAACTGTAATATAGTTGCATCTTCACTGAAAAATCTGTATCTAGCTTTCAACTGTCTCAGGATAACTTTTAAAGAAAGACATTCTGACCAGAACTTCTGTCACTGAAATAGGTTGAATGGGGCAGCTTGTTCTTTTGACTTAACAACCTGCTACTATTTTCCTTCTACATCCTGCTTCAGGTATCAGTTAACTACCAGTATCTATCAAGCTGGAGAGAGCAGCAAATAAACTGCATAGGAAATTAAATTCCCTAATGTGCAGTGTAATTAAATAAAAACACAGAAAATGTACATCTGAATGTTTCTAATCTGAGCAGTGGATCTGGAAAACCAACTTCCATGAATTACACCGAGTGTCAGATAAAAAGTTTAGCTGTCGTACATGTAAGTTCGTGAATCTGTTGTTGATTTTCAAACTACCGCTTTTGTATATTTCTCTGAAGTATGCTGAGGACACAATGGTCAAATCATTGTTCAAACTACCATGTTATATGGACAAATGGCACTTGCTTAGATAAATTGCAGACTGTCCCGGGCAGGAAAGAGAGTGCTATTGCTTATTCAAGATCTTACTAGAGCAGAGGTGTCAAAAAAGCTATCCATGAGCCAAATCCCAGTCATTTAATGTATTTATGTGGTCACAGAGGGTAGATTCAGAACCGAAGTTTCCACTTAAAAATAAAAGGCTCAGTGGGAGCTGCTCTATGCTGGGCACTTTTGAAGATCTGGCCACTTCATAAATGGGAGTTGACTTCTTTTGAAAATCTTGACCTTAAACAATAATTAGAAGTATATTTCCTGTTCATACATTCCCCAGGCTGGACGGGACCACAGTGATCATCTAGTCTGACCTCCTGTATAATACAGGCCATAGAACTTGCCCCAAATAATTCCTAGAGCATATCTTAAAGAAAAACAGCCAATCTTGATTTAAAAATGGTCAGTGATGGAGAATCCATCATGACCTTTGGTAAATTGTTCCAATGGTTAATTACTCTCACCATTAAAAATGTACACCTTATTTCCAGCCTGAATTTGTCTAGCTTCAACTTCAAGCCATTGGATCATGTTATATCTGTCTTTGCTACACTAAAAAGCCCATTGTTAAATATTTGTTCCCCATGTAGGTACTTATAGACTGTAATCAAATTGCCTCTTAACTTCTCTTTGTTAAAATAAACAGATTGAGCTCTTTGAGTCTATCACTATAAAGCATGTTTTCTAATCCTTTAATCATTCTCATGGCTCTTCTCTGAACCCTCTCCAAATTATCAAATTCCTTCTTGAATTGTGGGCACCAGAACTAGACACAGTATTTCAGCAGTGGATGCACCTGTGCCAAATAAAGAAGTAAAATAACCTCTCTATCCCTACTCAAGGTTCCCTGTTATATATCCAGGATTGCATTAGCTCTTTTGGCCACAGAATCACCCTGAGAACTCATGTGCACCTGATTATTCACCATAATCCCTACATCTTTTTCAGTCTCACTGCTTCTCAGGATTTTAATCAACATGTCGTATGGTACCACGTCAAATGCTTTACAGAATCTTAGTGTATTACATTAACATTTACCTCTATCAACCAAACTTGTAATCTCATCAAAGGAGATATCAAGTTAGTTTGACAGGATCTATTTTCTATAAACCCATGTTAATTAGCATTAATTACATTACCCTCTTTAATTCTTAATTAATTAAGTCCCAGATCAGCTGCTCCCTTATCTTGCCTGGGACTGATGTCAGGCTGACAGGCCTGTAATTACCCAGGTCATCCCGTTTACCCTTTTTAATAACTGGCATCCCATTAGCTTTCATCCAGTCTTCTGGAACTTCCCCAGTGCTCCAAGACTTATTAAAAATCAACATTACTGGTCTAGTGAGCTCCTCAGCCAGCTCTTTTAAAATTGTGATTCTGATGTTGCTTAGGCCTTATCTACTCAAGGACATTGTGTAGAAACAATGTAGATGCACCATTTGGTTACATATATAAATGGTATAATATACTTTTTTCCCTCCCCAGCCTTTGTCTACACTACAAAATTAGGTCGGATTTATAGAAGCCGGTTTTATAGAAACCGGTTTTATGCAGCCGACTGTGTGTGTCCCCACATAAAATGCTCTAAGTGCATGAAGTCGGTGGACCGCGTCCACAGTACCGAGGCTAGCGTCGACTTCCGGCGCATTGCACTATGGGTGCCTATGGGTACCTATCCCACAGTTCCCGGAGTCTCCGGCGCCCATTGGAATTATGGGTTGAGATCGCAATGCCCGAATGATGCAAAGCAGTGCCGCGGGGGGTTCTGGGTACATTGCGTCACGCCCCTCCCCCGCCGTCACAGCAACGGCAGACAATAGATTCGCGCCTTTTTACCTGGGTTACCTGTGCAGACAACATACCACGCCAAGCATGGAGCCCGCTCAGCTCAGCTCACCGTCACCATATGTCTTCCGGGTGCCGGCAAACGTGGGACTGCATTGCTAAACAGCAGCAGCAGCTTACTGCCTTTTGGCGGTAGACGGTGCAGCATGAGTAGTAGCCTTCATCGGCGCTCGGGATGCTGGTAGCTGTGGGGCTGGCAGCCGTAGGGCTGCATTGCACCAGCCCCTTGCCTTTTGGCAGTAGATGGTTTATTACGACTGGTAACCGTCCTGTCAGTATTGTCTGCTGAGCATCCAGAAGAGGCCGAGGGCGATCTGGGTGCTCAGCAGATCTGCAAGAAGAGCTTTCCTCAGGTCTGAAAGCAAGTAAATTTACAGGTTGCCTGAAATGCTCATAGATGTCCTCGTTGGACAATGATGGTTACCAGTCGTAGTATACTATTTGCTGCCAAGAATTGTCTGCTAAGCACCCAGAAAAGGCCGAGGGCGATCTGGGTGCTGGCAGACATGTGGCTGGCACACGTGGGGCTACATTGCTACACAGCAGCAACCCCTTGCCTTTAACCGTCCTCGTTGGACAATGATGGTTACCAGTCGTAGTATACTATTTGCTGCCAAGTATTTGCTGCCAAGCACCCAGAAAATGCCGAGGGCTATCAGTCATGCTGCACTGTCGTCTTAAGTTGTAAAAAATAGATTTGTTCTGTATTCATTTCCTTCCCCCCTCCCTCCGTCAAATCAACGGCCCGCTAAACCCAGGCTTAGGAGTTCAATCTCTGGGGGGGGGGGGGCATTCTGTGTGACAGTTGTTTGTATTTCTCCCTGATGCACAGCCACCTTTCTTGATTTTAATTCCCTGTACCTGTACGCCATGTCGTCAGTCGCCCGCCCCTCCCTCCCTCCCTCCCTTCTTCCCCTGGTCTTTAGATACTAGTTTCGCGCCTTTTTTCAGACCAGACGCCATAGCTAGCACTGGGATCATGGAGCCCGCTCAGATCACCGCGGCAATTATGAGCACTATGAACACCACGCGCATTGTCCTGGAGTATATGCAGAGCCTGGACATGCCAAAGCAAAACCAGGAGGACCAGCTGAGGAGGAGGAGGCGATTGCAGCGCGGCGACGATAGTGATGAGGAAATTGACATGGACCTCTCACAAGGCACAGGCCCCAGCAATGTGGAAATCATGGTGTTACTGGGGCAGGTTCATGCCATGGAACGCCGATTCTGGGCCCGGGAAACAAGCACAGACTGGTGGGACCGCATCGTGTTGCAGGTCTGCGACGATTCCCAGTGGCTGCGAAACTTTCGCATGCGTAAGGGCACTTTCATGGAACTTTGTGACTTGCTTTCCCCTGCCCTGAAGCGCCAGAATACCAGGATGAGAGCAGCCCTCACAGTTGAGAAGCGAGTGGCGATAGCCCTGTGGAAGCTTGCAACGCCAGACAGCTACCGGTCAGTCGGGAATCAATTTGGAGTGGGCAAATCTACTCTGGGGGCTGCTGTGATCCAAGTTGCCAGGGCAATGAGAGACCTGGTGATATCAAGGGTAGTGACTCTGGGAAACGTGCAGGACATAGTGGATGGCTTTGCTGCAATGGGATTCCCAAACTGTGGTGGGGCGATAGACGGAACCCATATCCCTATCTTGGCACCGGCGCACCAAGCCACCGAGTACATAAACCGCAAGGGGTACTTTTCAATGCTGCTGCAAGCCCTGGTGGATCACAAGGGACGTTTCACCGACATCAACGTGGGCTGGCCGGGAAGGGTACATGATGCTCGCGTCTTCAGGCACTCTCTTCTGTTTCGAAAGCTGGAGGAAGGGACTTTCTTCCCGGACCAGAAAATAACCATTGGGGATGTTGAAATGCCTATCGTGATCCTTGGGGACCCAGCCTACCCCTTAATGCCATGGCTCATGAAGCCATACACAGGCAGCCTGGACAGGAGTCAGGACCTGTTCAACTACAGGCTGAGCAAGTGCCGAATGGTGGTGGAATGTGCATTTGGGCGTTTAAAAGCGCGCTGGCGCAGCTTACTGACTCGCTGTGACCTCAGCGAAAAGAATATCCCCATTGTTATTGCTGCTTGCTGTGCGCTCCACAATATCTGTGAGAGTAAGGGGGAGACATTTATGGCGGGGTGGGAGGTAGAGGCAAATCGCCTGGCCGCTGATTACGCGCAGCCAGACACCAGGTCGGTTAGAGCAGCACAGCAGGGCGCGGTGCGCATCAGAGAGGCTTTGAAAACTAGTTTTGTGACTGGGCAGGATATGGTGTGAAACTTCTGTTTGTTTCTCCTTGATGAAATCGCAGCCCCCCCCCCACACCCGGTTAACTCTACTACCCTGTAAACCAAGCACCCCAACCTCCCCTACCCTCCCCTCTTCAAGCACCACTTGCAGAGGCAATAAAGTCATTGTTACTTCACATTCATGCATTCTTTATTAATTGAGCACACAACTAGGGGGATAATTGCAAAGGTAGCCCGGGATGGGTGGGGGAGGAGGGAAGCAGCACACAACTAGGGGGATAATTGCAAAGGTAGCCCGGGATGGGTGGGGGAGGAGGGAAGCAGCACACAACTAGGGGGATAATTGCAAAGGTAGCCCCGGATGGGTGGGGGAGGAGGGAAGGAAAAGGACACACTGCACTTTAAAACTTTAAAACTTATTGCTGTGGAAATCATCTAGGGTGGAGTGATTGGGTGGCCAGAGGCCCCCCCACCGTGTTCTTGGGCGTCTGGGTGAGGAGGCATTGGGACTTGGGGAGGAGGGCTGGTGGTTACAGAGGGGCTGTAGCGGCGGTCTCTGCTCCTGCTGTTGGTTACAGAGGGGCTGTAGCGGCGGTCTCTGCTCCTGCTGTTGGTTACAGAGGGGCTGTAGCGGCGGTCTCTGCTCCTGCTGTTGGTTACAGAGGGGCTGTAGCGGCGGTCTCTGCTCCTGCTGCCTTTCCTGCAGTTCAACCATACGCAGGAGCATATCAGTTTGATGCTCCAGCAGCCGGAGCATCGACTCTTGCTTTCTGAGTACAAGCTGACGCCACTTCTCCTCTTCAGCCCGCGTTTCAGCACGCACCCTCTGCTCTTCAGCCAGCGATTCAGCTCGCCACCTCTCCTCTCGCTCATATTGGGCTTTTCTAAAATCAGTCATTGACTGCCTCCACGCATTCTGCTGTGCTCTGTCAGCGTGGGAGGCAGTCTGTAGTTCAGTGAACATTTCGTCACGCGTCCTTCGCTTCCTTCTTCGAATATTCACTAGCCTCTGTGAAGGTGAAACATTTGCAGCTGGTGGAGGAGAAGGGAGAGTTGTTTAAAAAAGATACATTTTTGAGAACAATGGGTACACTCTTTCACTTTAGATTTTGCCGTGCATCACACAGCACATGTGCTTTCGTTACAAGGTCGCATTTTTCCTCTTATATTGAGGGCCTGCCTGTTTGGTGTGAGAGATCACTCACGCAGTTCCAGGCCACAGATTTCAGCTTGCAGGCAGCCATGGTAAGACACAGTCTTTTGGCTTTTTTAACCTTGTTAACAAGTGGGGATGGTTTAAAACAGTATTGCTCTCATTAACCATACCAAGCACCCGTTGGGTTGGCCATTTAAAATGGGTTTGCAATGTAAAAGGAGGGGCTGCGGTTTCAGGTTTAACATGCAGCACAAACCCAACTAACTCCCCTCCCCCACACACCCAATTCTCTGGGATGGTCACTTCACCCCTCCCCCCCACCGCGTGGTTAGCAGCGGGGAATATTTCTGTTCAGCAGAGCAGGAAGGGGCACCTCTGAATGTCCCCTTAATAAAATCGCCCCATTTCAACCAGGTGACCGTGAATGATATCACTCTCCTGAGGATAACAAAGAGCGATAAGGAATGGATGTTGTCTGCATGCCAGCAAACACCGGGACCATACGCTGCCATGCTTTGTTATGCAATGATTCCAGACTACGTGCTACTGGCCTGGCGTGGTAAAGTGTCCTACCATGGCGGACGGGATAAGGCAGCCCTCCCCAGAAACCTTTTGCAAAGGCTTTGGGAGTACATGAAGGAGAGCTTTCTGGAGATGTCCCTGGAGGATTTCCGCTCCATCCCCATACACGTTAACAGACTTTTCCAGTAGCTGTACTGGCCGCGATTGCCAGGGCAAATTAATCATTAATCATTAAACACGCTTGTTTTTAAACCATGTGTAATATTTACAAAGGTACACTCACCAGAGGTCCCCTGTGTGCCCACAGGGTCTTGGGTGAGTTCGGGGGTTACTGGTTCCAGGTCCAGGGTGACAAACATATCCTGGCTGTTGGGGAAACTGGTTTCTCCGCTTCCTTGCTGCTGTGAGCTATCTATGATGTTCTCTCCATCCTCATCTTCCTCGTCCGCCGAACCCGCTTCCCTGTCTCCAGAGAGGGACTGATAGCACACGCTTAGGCTACTGGTGGCTGCACCCCCTAGAATGGCATGCAGCTCCTCGTAGTAGCGGCATGTTTGCGGCTCAGCCCCGGACCTTCCGTTTGCGTCTCTGGCTTTGTGGTAGGCTTGCCTTAGCTCCTTAATTTTCACGCGGCACTGCTGTGCGTCCCTGTTATGGCCTCTGTCCTTCATGGCCTTGGAGATCTTTTCTAATGTTTTGCCATTTCTTTTACTGTTTCGGAGTTCGGCCAGCACTGCTTCATCTCCCCAGATGGCGATCAGATCCCGTACCTCCCGTTCGGTCCAGGCTGGAGCTCTTTTGCGATCCTGGGACTGGGACTGGGACTCCATCACGGTTACCTGTGCTGATGAGCTCTGCGTGGTCTCCTGTGCTCTCCACGCTGAGCAAACAGGAAATGAAATTCAAACGTTCGCGGGGCTTTTCCTGTCTACCTGGCCAGTGCATCTGAGATGAGAGTGCTGTCCAGAGCGGTCACAATGAAGCACTGTGGGATAGCTCCCGGAGGCCACTAATGTCGAATTCCGTCCTCACTACCCAATTCCGACCCCCATAAGGCCGATTTTATCGCTAATCCCCTCGTCGAGGTGGTGTAAAGAAACCGGTTTAAAGGGCCCTTTAAGTCGAAAGAAAGGGCTTCGTCGTGTAAACGTGTCCAGGTTTAAGTCGACTTAACGCAGCTAAAGTCAACCTAAACTCGTAGTGTAGACCAGGCCTAAGTTCACTAAAGAGGCCAGATCAGTTAAAATACACACACACAAAAGTATTTGCAATTTAACTATTCCTTATGGGTCTGATTTATTTTCCTCCCTGAGGAAAGCTGGATGGTTAAAATATAAACTCTTCACCTGCACTGGAAAGAATTAACTTTGAAGTGATTCTTTATTACATGTTGCTAGTCAAGTATTTTTATGCTCTTTGGTTACCGTGCTGTGCATAACACTACAATGTTTTCAATGCTCTAATGATCAAAAAATCAAGTGCAATACAGTCACAATGTGAGTATTGTTATTTCCTCAGGTATGCATGAGCTTCTGAGAAATCCAAGGGAAGTGGGAACATGCCATGGAGATATTCCTTCTTTCTGGGCCCAATTCCCTGATTTACCTGCTTACACCTGCGGTATGATTCTGCTCCCCTACTGGATAAGTGTGTCTTTTAGAATCAAGTTTCTAGTGTGAATACTCACTTACGAATTCAAAACATGAGTGGTATTTCCCTGTGCCTGACTATTCTGCCAGGGGAGGGCAGCTTTAATTTACAGTCATAGTACCATACCACATCCTCTAATCACTCTAGCTATACCTGCTCCCTAACCACTTCCTGGCAGCAGGGTTTAGGGCAAATTGCACCATTGTGAGAGTCCCACCCAGGTAAGACTTTCTACCACTAGTGGGATGGATGTGTGTGTGAATAGAGCCCATAGTCTTCTGTGTGTCCATCAAAAATATAGTCTAAACCAGTTCAGTACATCCATTTGTAGTTTTAACATCTCAAGAGGTAGGACATAGTAACTAGTACATGTTTGCCCAAAACATCAGGGGCCTGGTTCTGACCTATGGAAAGATATGGGGCGGAAAAGAAAGATTTTTTTAAAAGAGCATGAAAATATCCCCCTTTTCTCAACCAGCTCTAGTCAGAATCTGGTGGCCCTGATTTTCATCACACATAGGTGTAAATTCAGGAATAATGCCATTCAAGTCAGTGGAATTATATCAGTATAACACTAGAGTTAGATCAGAACTGGAGTTGATGTCTCAATTTTTTCCCCTCAATGCATCTACTAATTTGTTTCCTTCAGTCCATGAAATAAAATCAGTCAGTATATTGCTGAGTTTCTCCTCCCTCCCCCAGAAAATTAGTGTAATTTAAAACGGCACAATCTTTGTTTCAATATTACTTGGCAGACTCAAGGTTGTGCTAATAGCCACGAGAAGCTGTAAACATTAAGACCTTGGAGCATCTTCCTGGAATCTCTAATGTATTATAGATGTTGGGTTTAACATTTCTGTTATCTTTTCCCCTAAGTTACAACAACAGGAGAAACTAATGCCAAGGTGTCAAAGAACGTATATATTCCCCCATGTAAACATTCTTTCACACTTTAGCATTAGAACAATGCTTAAATCACCCACCATGTTGCTGTAGGACTCTTGTTTTGTTGGAAAGTAATAGAGAAAGTTACTCTGAACCAGTCATCCCCAAACTTTTTGGTCTGCACCTCCCCCCCTTACCTGGTCGGGAGCTGGGGCTGCGCTCCAGCTGGGAGGCAGGGTCGGGAGCTGGGGCTGCGGTCGGGGCTAGGAGCTGGGAGTTGTGACTGGGAGCAGGCCTGTGGTCGGGAGCAGGGCTGGGAGCCAGTGGCCAAGACTGGGGCTGGACCTGTGGCTGGGTTGAGGGCAGGGCTAGAGTGGAGCTGGGGGCAGAACACGGCTGGATGGTGCTCCTGCCCCGCCCCTCGTGGGGGCTGGCCCAGGCCTTGTTGCAGCCCAATGAGTACTCCTCTGCACCCCTTTAGGGGTGCACTCCCTGTAGTTTGGGGACCACTGCTCTGAACAGTCATTTTCAGAATTGTGCCAGACCCATATATGGGCTGTGCAAGAGGTGGCAGGCTCTTGGTGCACTATCCTCACACTGCACACTTGCATAAGGGCTAGGCAGAATCTGGCCCATAGTCTATATTCAAATATAGATGTCCTATTTAATATAAAAATGAGTAAATTAGTGGGAATCACAGTGTAATAAATGAAATTAAGCCTTCTGAGGTAGTCCCTAACATAAACCTTTCAAGGCCAAATCCATAACTGGGTTTAAAAAAGAACTAGATAAGTTCATGGAGGATAGGCCCATCAATGGCTCTTAGCCAAGATGATCAGGGATGCAACCCCATACTCTGGGTGTCCCTAAACCTCTGACTGCCAGAAGCTGGGAGTGGACAACAGGGGATGGATCACTCAGTGCCTGCCTGTTCTGTTCATTCTCACTGAGACACCTGGCATTAGCCACTGTCGGAAGACAGGATACTGGGCTAGATGGACCTTTGTTCTGACCCAGTATGGCTGTTCTTATGTAAGAGACACCACTAGCAAAACCTCAGTAGGAAAGAGTCTGCAATAATCTCTTCTTTGGAAGATGCATCAAGCTCTCCATCAGGACCCTAGGGGCAGGAAGACAGGTTAATACGGAATTCAAATAATATTTAGCTTCATCGTAGTCATAAAATATTTTACCCCACCCTGGATAATTTGCAGTTCTGCAGGAAAAGATACGGCAGCCTGCACACAGAAAGGAATGAACTTTGGTTTAAGCATATCCAGTGTTTGCTGTCTCAGCAGGGTCTGCCTAGATATATCAAAAAATTGTTAGTGCATTTCTCATCCTCTTGATGTTACTTCTTAGGGTGGGGGATGGAGGCTTCCCTTTGGTGATGACATCAGTTTAGGGCATTACATTGTATTTTATTGTCTTGTTATTACACTTGCCATCGGCCTGCAAGCGGGTGGCATGAGACGGCTGCATGTTCCATGAGGAAAGTGCAGAGAGACTCATAATATCATCGTAAAGTATGAGATTGAGCTCCAGATGGTAGGACCTATGGGTCAGCATTTAATTGCCCTAGTCAAGAAATGAAGAATGAGCAGCCCGGATAATTGACTGAGGGGCTCTGCTGGGGCTTGTTGTCCCAGTCCCCCTCTATTGCTTTGCTTATGGGCTAAGTCAGGAATGTCTTTCTTGATCTTTGTTGTAACTGTTCAAGCCCTTGTGCCTCGGCTATTGACATCTTCTCTTTTCTGACAGTCACAGTAAAATAATCCTCATTTCCTTACTAGGCGTGTGTGACTGTGTAATGGGGAGCCATGAAGGGACAGAGCCTAGTGTTTGAAGCACTGACAGTGCTTACCTCTAGGCTTGTGGTGCACAAAACATACTGCCAGATATCTGCAAGGGACTGGTGTACCACAACAATCACAGCAACACCTCACAGTGGGATCAGTGATAGAAGGTTACCAGCCATCCTTAAATGCGTGTTGGTGAGACCACTACTTGAAAGGCCAGAAAGCTGATCCTAGCAGCAGGGTTTGGACTGGGGGGGGAGGAAATTACAGTAGTTGAGGGCAGCATGAGATGATGAGAGCCTGAACAAGGGGCTTGGCAGTCCAAATAAAGATTTAAAGCTGTTCTTCCCAAGCCTGAAAATGGTCATTGCTCCATGATTTTAAAAAATACAACAGTTTTCATGGGTGTTTATTTCATTCCCTAAAAAGTACTAACAGAAGCATCAATTCACTGATCATAAGCAGCTTATGGGTTCAGTTTCCAAAGACAAATTCATCTTGTCTGTGTAGAGGAAGTGATGGTCACCCTCTGCTAAAAATGTTACATGCTTCAGAGAAGTCAAACAAATCAAGTATCTAAAACTGTATATATCAGCATTTCTTAAATCACCACAGTTTGCAATGTTATCAGTTAAGTAGAGTCATTAAAAAATCCTAAAAACATCCTTATTAGGTAACCAAGCAGCTTGTTCTCATTTCTCTTACTACTAAACTTGTGGGCCAAATTCTTCCCTGGTCTAACTCCTGTGAAGTCACCTTATAACTATGCTAGTTAAGTCTCTAGAGTTAGACCAGGGGTGAATTGGCCCTTTAGTTTGTGCTATCTGTACTTTTTGTACTCGAGAGCCCAGGGTGACATTTGATATTGTACACAGTCAAAGCATTTCAAACAGTGCTCTCTGTATCAGATTAATGATGCTCTGAATCATACAGGCAGCAAATGAACCAAATCCATACACATACAATAGTTCAGGTGGCTGCTTGCTGAAAGAATAAAGGGCTTGCTGTAGCAACTACACCGGAAAGAGGGAAATATGTGGGCAGATGGTAGCGGGGCTTCATTTGGACAAATGAACAGACTGAACTACTGTCATCCCACCTGGCATATGACCTGAAAGAGTTTGGCTCAGAGTTCTTTCCTCCTTTTCTGATGGCTCTTTGTTCATTGTGTTTACAGCACTGACTGATGTTTGAAATCCATATGTTAACTGCTGCCTACAGATCGTTAGCACCAGAATAAAGCCATCCGAGTCTTAGATAAACTTCAAAAGTAGAAAGGCCATTGTTCCTACCTAAAAGGCCAGGATTTTAAGACATCATACTCCTAAATCCATATTGGGTGCCTCAAAAGTGCTGAGTACTCAATAACTCCCATTGGCTTCAAGGGGTCAGCTGGCTTCTGTGGGAGCTCTGGGTGCTCAACACTTCTGAAAATCAGGCCACTTATTTAGGCATCTAAGTATGGATGCAGGAGCCTAGCTTTAGGCACCTGTGTTTGAAAAATCTGGCTTTAGTCAACAATTAGACTATACACATTGATTGAACTAATTAAAAAAGTCATGAGAACCCAACCCCACATCCCATTGACTTCAGGTGTGAGTTTGCTGGTGCTGCAGAATTAGACCACAAGATTTCTTCATTGTTATGAAGAAATAAGTATAATTGGACACAGGATTAATTTTTTTTAATTGGTGATGTGTTTTTCCAGGATGGGAATATCAACTGAAGTATTTCCAGAATTAAAACATATAGGAACCAACATGAATGCAAAGATATTGATAGAAGACTACAATTTTGAAAAAAATCAGATAACTTAGACTGCCCTCCAGTAGATCTGAGATTTCAGGATTACCATGAGAGGGTTACTTAAATTGGTTCATGACATGGACAAATTTTGCTCTGTTATATAAAGGCTGTTATATCATGACTGAGAAGAATTTATGCTCACATGTAGCCCATAAATATGCCATTGCCTGTGGCATGAGTACTGCTGTCAGAAACCAACATGGAAGTTAAGATTTTTATGTGCTGCATAATCAAAGGGAGAATGTTATCTAAAAAAATGGAAGTATAAGGGGGAAAAGAATTTGGCCTAGCAGAGTCATTCATCTTGTCTGTTCCAAACACACTGCTTTTTCCTCTCCTATACTTTGAAGCATACAATGGAAATAAAATGGCAGTTACATGGTGATTACGTGTCTTATAGCTGAGGGGTAATCTGTACTAAATCTGGAGTCATGGCCAAATTCCAACTGGTTAATTACATTCTGCCTTCCTGAACAGGGGTGTAGCAAGGCCCAGAGGGCCCTGATGCAAGAATAGGTTAGGGACCTCCTTCCCAAGTCTGAAATCTAAAATTGTACTTACCTTTGCCATCAGAATATATCGAGCTTATCTGTAAATACACAAACACAATATGCAAGCTATCTACACACTGAAAAGTTTTAGTTACACATTTATGCAAAATGCTCACTGGAAGTGATGTAGTGCTAAATTTCATAGTACAGGAGCCTTGCAGAAATGATCCCAAGTTGGTAATTCTGTCACGCATGAGAGTCTCCAAAATCTATCTTGTTTGTGGCGTCATCATACGATAATGCACCCATATTCCAAACCTAACATTTTACCAGTAAATTTTATCTAATTGATGAGTGCGCGCATGTGATGGGTGCAACACTACTTATGAGACTTCACACATTAGAAATACATACACATATCGGTATCAACATAAAACACTCGTAACTCAGCTTTTATACGCCAAACTTTAAACTAAGTAGCAAGGCACGTCCAAAGCACATATGTAATTAATTAGTCAAAAAGGCCGGGGGCTTGAGTCACCACTATGTTGCTCCAGTTTCAAGGTGGTGCATCTTCTGGAACTAAATGAATGGAGAAAGCGGAGTAATGCAATGGGGGAAATCAAGCCTAAAATATTTGCATATGAACCCAAATTTTTTTCCCCCATGGAAAACTTTGCAATTTGAGCACAAAAACATTTGCTTTTCATTCACCACAGTTGGGCATTGAATGCAAACAAGAGTTGTCAGAAATATACAGAACACTCTTGAAAATCTGGTCTCTGTGACAGAAACCAAACACAAGGCTCCGTAGTGCCAGGCATAAAGAAAAGAAACAGAAAGAACAGGCTACATCCTCAGCACTTTTCAAAGATCATGATACCTAGTCCATTTTATATTACTGCATTGGGCACTTATAGTATGTCTGCTTCCATATCATTGAAGATGTTACAGATGACATTTCTAAAGTGCCTCTAAGATGCACACACTATTCAGATAGGGTTTGATCTTACCCCATAAAGATTCAGTGGTACGCTCCAGCTACTTTTGGACCACTCCATAAACCCAATGTAACTGGCTGGTCAGGTCAGACTGACAATGGTTTCCCATAGTCAAAACATTGCATAGGAGCTAGGGATGATCAGTGAATCTAGTCTAGCTAGGAGAAACACATTCTAACAGAGTAAAGAGATTAATTTTGATAAGGAGCCTCCCCACAGCTGCCCCCTGCAATCCTCTCCTGGTCTTCTCCACCCCCTGTGGCAGGGGACCCTCTCCCCCTCTGCCCTCCCCACCCTTCCCTTGGCTTCCTAATCCTCCATCCCCTACCGGGCCAGAGATCCGTCACCAACCAGAGTATCTGGCCACATTCCCTTCAGCTTGCAGCTTGATCATCCAGACAAACAAGCTAACCTCCAATGAAAATGACATATGCAGAGCAACAAGATCTGAAGAAGAGCTCTATGTAGCTTGAAAGCTTGTCTTTCACGAGCAGAAGTTGGTCCAATAAAAGATAATTCCTCACCCACCTTGTCTCTTTAATATCCTGCGACCAACACAACAGCTATGACAGCACTGCAAACAACACTATGCAAAGCAATGCATATCACTCCTTGTCCTGGCTTCTAATCAGCACACCCTGTCTCTTTTTCCTGAAAGGAGCCCAGTTACTTCTTGAGGTTCTCAGCCTAACTATTATCTCAGATACAGTAGGAAGCTGGAATTTAATCTCAAAATCCCCAGGCCACAGTCTGACTTGGTGGAGATACCTGCTAGGAGCACAGCTGGGGCAGGGGGCATCAGGGACCCTCTTCCAGGGGCACCAAAGGACATATACCCCAGTCATAATCAGCTGATGGCCTGATTCAGCCGTGGGGTATGTTGTTTTATGCCAGAAGGTCTCAGGGCTCTGGCTTCTCGGGTGGTGGTGTTCCTAATAAAATAATTGGGTTGACTGTATAAAATGACAATGTATCTAAACCCTCCTTAAGGACAAAGAGGCATATATAAAACCCAGCAAAGGCACCGGGAAGGGAGAAATCCATATCCCACAGGCAGAACAACAGGAAAATAAAATATTTAATGGTGAAAAAATAGGGTGTTTGTTTTTTTTTACTATATTTAAAATTCTGGGGGCATCTATGATGGGCTAAGAGGACTGCTTAGAAGACCACCTGTTTTCTTTTATGTTTTTTGTTAATTTACTGTATGTAGCTTCCATTATCCATAAACCAAAACTTACAACTCTGTTACAACAGGAGAAAAGAACACTTTATTGTTTGCTGTTGGCAGATGACCAAAGTCCCCTCCCAATTTAACAAGCTTTAAGCTGCAAGGAGACACAAGACACTTCAGAAAAAAAAAACATAGCCACAAGGCTAATGAGGACAACAGCTGCCAGCAAACTTTCCACTGCAAGCAAGTGAAGACTTGAAGTGAATTTTAGCTCAAGTTTTCTTTTAGTAGCATCAGTGACATGCCTGTGCCCGCAAAGGCTCAAATTGCATTCCTTAACACTAGGACTCTAGGCCTGTCTAGAGTCATTGAATTGCAGCAGCATGGTGGTAAGAAGTAGCATAAACCTTTAACAAATCTGACCTCTTTGTATTGCAGTGGTACGTTTGCTGTAAAAAGACAGTAAATAGTGGTGAAGGGATGCTGCTGGGGAAAAGAGATGAGAATTTGTGTGTGAGTAGAGGTATGCACTAGAGTTGGAAGAGAGATATGGACTAAGAAGGTCTCAGCAAAGAATCCCATAATTCTAAATCACAGCTCTGATGCTGATTCTCTTTATGGTGATTCATTTAGATCCAAGTTAATGTCAATGGGATGACCTATGTGAATAGCTACTCACCCATTTGTGTAAGAAGGTCACCGTCTGACCCATAATCTTTCCACCTCAGTGTCCCCAGCTATAGAACAGTGTAAAGATTACTTATTTACCTATCGCAATAGGAATCTTGTGAGGTCTATTTAGTTACCCTGGGCAAAGCACCTTGAAGACAATTAGCTGAAAAGAAAAAGTAACTTACGGCAAAAGAAAATGCTCTGACTAACACATTCAGGAGATGGTACCAAATGAAGACCAATGCATGATTTTACCCATTGCTAACAATAAATATTATGGGTTAAGTGTAGTTAACACAATTTTTATCTGTCATCGGTATGGCTCAAGGCCACTTTGCTTTCTCAGTAAAAATGAAAAGTGTTGGCATATTACTCAGTATCTGAGAACAATCAAGAAAACATGAGCAAAAGCAGACTGGTCAAGTCCTTTTTTTTTCCTGGCTGGGGGACCTCTTTCAGATCTTATAAATTGTGCTGTATTAAGGGAAGGGGGAAAGTCTTATCATGGCGGATGAAGAACAGCTGGCTGAAGCTGAACTCAAGCCAAATAGAGGGAAGTATTTTGAGGAATATGCAGCTATGGTGCAGTCTCTTTTGACTGAAGATGCACATGCACAATTGGTCAGTTCACTCCATAGTCTTGGATTCCTTGCTGCTGCTAAGCTCTCATATCACAATGGCCGTGTGTAATGCTTTCTACTGTCTGGTGGGCTAGGAGATTTCATTCCATCCTGGCAGAGGAGGACCTAGCTTCAGTTATTTGTATCTTCATCACCTCTTGGCTAGACTACAGCAATGCAATATACCTGGGTATAAAACCTTCAGCACTTAGTAAACTCCAATTACTATACAATGCTGCAGCATGTCTGCCCAGCAACCCAGCTACCATGAGCACATCACACCTGTCCTCTGCTGTCTACACTGACTTCCGATAGATTTTCAAATCAAGTTCAAGGTCTCAGTCTTTATCTTCAAAGCATTCCATGTCCTGGCCCAGGACACCTACAAAACTATTTAAAGCTCTGGGATGAAGACCATGGTTGACAATTTCGCTCCTCTGACACAATGGAACTCCCAACAATAGGAGTAAAGCTTGTCTGTGTGGGAGACAGCACCTTCTATGGGAGTGTTCTGAGACTGGGGAATGAACTAAGAACTATCACAAGTCTCATCATTTTCTGCTCTAAGTGGAAGGTGCATTTTCTTTGACCTTGCCTTCTCTAATATAAACACATATCAACAGGTATATTTAATAAACAAACTAGCAAAACAAGACACTCCTCTCTAAATGCTTCTCCCTCTGGGGAGAGGATGAAAGAATAAACAACATATGATAGCGGTGGAATCACTTAATGCACTATTGGAAGATACTCAGATATTATGGTGATGTGTGGTATAAAAACCTATATAGAATAGAATAGGATAGGATAGGAGGTAAGCATGGGATTAAATAAAATTGGTACTTTCTTACTTAACAAATCTTGTGTCATGATCAGACTAATTGGTGTTTAGTTTTCTGACAAAAATACATTTTTGCTTCATTTTTCTTCAGCAAGTATTGCAACCTTGCCCAGCTATGGGAGAGGGAGCTGGATTCTTTTCTGGCTAATACATCATCAAAAAATTCTGAGACAGACTGTGATCTCATTACCCATGCTGACCAGTATCTTACATCACAAGAAGTTCCACTGAATGTCACTACTCATGATGTAAGTTGCCACTATTCAGTTTGAATGAGAGTATCACAGTCTGGTTCTCTGATTGTCAATATAATTTTTTACTTGAGATGAGAATACATGAGCCAGAAAGAACACAGCTTGACTTTCAGATCCCAGACTGAGCTTGCAACACTGATAGTTAGAAAAATAATCTTTTTTACTTTTAAACTGAGTCTGTTATGGAGTCACTGGGAGATCATAAACATGAAAACCCACAATACTATTTTTAGAGTATGAATGCACTTTACAGTTTGCAGCAGGCTAATAAACAATAAAGAGAGCAATATTTAGGAAGTGGACCAAACTGCCAAGTAAAACATTCACATCTCCTATAAAAATATATGTTTTCTAAAGGGGCTTCTCTTAGGGATGGTTTATGTTTATGGCTCAATCGGCAGCTTACAAAAAATGACTTGGGGGAAAAAAATGATGTACCGTAAAGGGATAAGTCCTATACTGTCTGACATGGAAAACACTGAATGGGGAAAGCAAGGAGAAATACAGGGCTTTGGAGTTTCTGCTGAGTAATTTGTGCAGAAAAATGTATATTATACACACACTTATTTGCAAAGAAGTTTTCACCTGTGTTTTGTTGGTATATCTCTAGTTACAATATGCAAAATGGCATGATGCACTTTTTATGCTATGTAGCATATATTTCTTTTGTTCTGTGCTGGAAAACTCTTCCATTTGGCCTTAAACAAAACATATTTAAATAAAAAATAGTAATATACTTCAGTGGAGTGAATGTTTTTCAGTTTGAACGCAGATCATTACAGCTGTTATTTAAAATGGCTTTGCTTGACCTAGCATAAATTTATTTTTATGAGTCATATTATGGTATTGCTTTGTAGGCAGAATTCCTTATTGGCTTCAATAAGGATTTCTGCTTAAAAGCTGATGGTATGACATGGCTCCAGGTAATGTTATATTAATGAATCAAGGAGTGGCATGATCAGACTCACAGAAGCAGAATAAGGGATTTCTGAAACACAGTTGTGTGTTTGTCTCCTTTTTTTTTTTTTAAGACGTGAACTTTGATAAAGTTTTCATTTTGATCATTCTATCCAAAAGCAACATATCTTAAAGCTCTGCAATGTATCCTACCATAAGGATGTTTAGGTAAAAAAAAAAAAAAAAAAAGCCTCCCAGAGTTGCTTCACTCCTGCTTATCAGCCTCAGGGGGAGGATTCTTCCCCGTGAGGGGGAGGATCTTGGCTGGGCATTAGGGAGACGCTCAGGCTGGGTGCTAGGGAGTGGCTTTGCCCCTAAGGGCAAAATTCTCCTCTGCAAACAGAAGTGAGAATTTTTAATGCATAGTCTATAGTTATTTTGTGTATGGGACTCTACCTGTAAGGTATCTATTTCTTGTGCCTACTTCCAAATATTACAAAATAGCCTACTAGGTCTATGCTTTGCACAGGTGCTTATTATACATTATTATCTGTACACATTTTTCCTCAGCAGATGATAACAGCACAACACTTTAAAATGATGAACTGTTGGCAAGTTATCCAAGGATAGTTTAAGCTTCAGATTTGGCATGCCACAGGTTCTAATCCCATAAAGAACTGTTTGGCCCTTCATCCTTCCAAAACTAGATAAATGGAATTTTCTACAGTTTCCTTTGCATGGGTTTGTACTAGCATAGCCAGATTTTAAACCCACAGTAATTTGGGTGAAGTCAAATGCACAGCCAGGGATCAGAGCCAATACTCACTGTTATACCATAATGATAGTTTTCTAGTGTCCCCATTAGTTTATGCTAAATTTAAGCTGTCAGATGCCAAATAACAGAAAATCTGTGACCTTGCAATTGCTGCCACTGAAATTAATGAGAAAGGGTCCTGTTAACTTCAGTCTTGCTTGCACTGAAACTAAAGATTCCAGCCATTACTGTAGTTCCAAATGTGAGCCAAACACAGAGCTCTGCTGTGCAACATACTGTGTACCTATTATATGCTCCTTTCAATCCCAGAAGTGGCTGCATGTCAGCGATTGGCAAAGTGATACCTGTAAGTGCATAAGTAATTAAGCACTTCTGTATCCCAAAGGATGAGAAGTGCTATCTAAATGTAAGATAACATTGTGAGCAAACTGAATGATAGAATAAAAAACTGAAACTGGGAGTTTTGCAATTGACTTCAATGGGAGAAAATTAGCTGGCAGATGGCATGTTTTCTTGTCTAGCATTCTGTGCAATGTTATATACTGTCCCTGATTTTGCTGGGTATATTGCAGAGAATCAATCCCTTACTCTCTCCAAACAGTAATAAGTTCTGCCTGTTGTAAGAAAATGAGTCTGCCACTGGATCATTTGATTTCCTTTTTGTACTTGCCTTCATAGATAGTCTCTCTAGTTTGTCATCCCATTTTGGTTGAGTTTTCAGTATGAAACTTCAATGGGGGAAGCAGATTGCTCCTGCACATTGAGTGAGAAAAGCATCCAAAGATGGTGATGCTACAGCCAGAAATAAGCCTCTAAGCACGTCTCACATGGATTTCTCCAAGACAGCTTGCTCTTAACTAGCTTTAAGTGTTAGTTTTCTGGCAAAAATAATTGAGTATAGATAAACTCATTGCATATTTGCACCTGGGCAGCACATTGAACAATAATGAAAAAAACCTCACTTAACTAGTGACCAAGCTTGCAAAGGCTTTAGGGCTGGTCCATGCAGCGACTTACTTCATGGCAAACCAGAGTATGATTCTACGGTAGCACTAGCTTGCCGTGCAGTAACTTGCCACATGGCCCCTGCTACAGTGCTTACTGTAGATTCACACCCTAGCTTGCTGCCCAATAACTCACTGCCTTTACACTCAACAACATGTGTGTTTATCTGTCTGTCATGTGATCACTTTGGAATGGGACCTCTGATCAATTCCAAAATTTCAGGGAAGGTTCTAGGGATCAATGGCCAGAACCCTATTGATTTGGGGGAAAACTGGAAAGTCCAAAGGGGTAAAATGAAGGACACATGAAGTTTCTGTGAGCTTTTTAGTATAGCTTCATGCTCAAGCATCTCTGCAATGGTCTATAAATCAACCAACTGGTTGATGGCACCCATTAACAACTTCCATGATAACAATGCCCCATATCATCTCTGCCTATCTTCCCAATACAGCTGAACATGTTGATACCCTGAATGACTTATCCCAGACAAAAGGAAGGATAAGGGTGCTCATGTTTCCAAACTCTCTTCTGCAGCTTCAGAATATGGTGGGAATGTGGTAGCCAGAGAGTTCCTGTGGGAACACCCCACTACCACAGTGAGGGTCACACGGCAAACAGATTCATGTGTACACCGATGGCTCAAAATCCTTCAGGAATGGTGGTTGTGGTGTCTTTACCCCCTGGCCTAATGGAGAGAGTACAAGAAAGAGCATTAGTCGGGGGATATATCTGAAATGAAAGCTATTCTCACTGCACTGCAAGAAATAAACAGAGCAGAAGTAGAGATAGATGTTGTGCTGTTTGTTGACTCGCAGGTGGCAATCCTCAGCTCTTTTTAAGGAAATCAGAATGCTATCAACAATGCAGTTCATAAGGATGCTCAGAGGATCTGAGAGCGAGGCAATCGACTTCACAATAATTCCATTACACATTGGCATATATGAGAGTGAGGTAGCTGATGATCTAACCAAAGTTGGAGAAACGGAAACTCAGGTAGGAATGACAACAGTTGAGGATATTGACACCCTATCAAGGTAAATATTAGCTGACATAAATGGTTGAAAGATAAAAGATCCTCTGATCGATATCAAAACATCTTGGAAAATACTATCTATACTAATAAATCTTACTATCGTGGGATTCCAGACAGGGCACATGCAGGAATGAAAATCAATAGAGATGAGACCAAGATATAGCCACTCTGCAAGATGCCTTGGGAGCAGCTAACATCTGCCCACACTTTTTAATGTAATATTGTAAGTCAAACGATGCTCATTGGTTTTGATTCCTTGGATCAAGCCCTTACAGAGGACCCTACAAGAGTTGCCGAATTCATTCTCAAGCTTCATGGCCCGATAGGATTACTGTGGCACAAGACAATGACAACAGAATAATGGTGGGGAGGTGGGAGAAGTGGGGGAAAGGAGGTGTGCACACAGCCTCTGACATGGGGGATCCTAGTAGGAGAAGGGGGGAAATGGGGGATATAGAACACCAGACCAGGAGCAGGGGAGATTGTGGGACCCTGGTATGTGGAGAGGGGAGAAAGGGGGCACACAGAGTATCCAGCATGGGGAAGGTTGGAATGGGAAGCAGACAGAATCCCTGGGATGGTGGGATGATAGGGGGACCCTTGTACAGGAGGAGGGAATGGGGGAACATAGAGCCTGGGCCATGGATGGGGAGAGGAGATGTGAAGAGACACACACAGAGCTCCAGGCATGAGGGAAGAGAGTTGCAGTGAGTCCCTGAAATAGAGGGGGATGAGAGGATCAGGGCCGGCTCCAGGGTTTTGGCTGCCCCAAGCAGCCAAACAAAACAAAACAAAAAGCCGCGATCGCAATCTGCGGTGGCAATGTGGCAGGAGGTCCTTGGCTCCGAGCAGGAGTGAGGGACCGTCCACCGAATTGCCGAACAGCTGGACGTGCCGCTCCTCTCCGAAGTGGCCACCCCAAGCACCTGCTTGGTAAGCTGGTGCCGGCCCTGGAGAGGATGCTGCAGGAGGGGGAGATTGTGGTGTGGAGTGAATGGGTGCCAGGAGCCAGTGGTGTGTGGCATGTGCTCAGCCTATAGCCACTCCGGTGACCTCCTAGTCAAAATTTACTTTAAAATTCAAACTATGAAAACATGGAGCTGCCTAGAATAGTCCCACAGGGTTAGTCAAATATTTATAAAATAGTAGTAAAGTGTGTGTGTTTCAGTACTTCTAGCACCCTCTAGTGACATGAGCTAAGTTTCTACTTCAGACAAAGAAGACCTGAAGAGCTCTGTGTAAGCTCGAAAGCTTGTCTCACTCACCAGCAGAAGCTGGTCCAATCAAAGATATTACCTCACCCACCTTGTGTCTCCAATATCCTGGGACAGGTAAAGCTACAAGAACACAACCTACCAGTATGAGTGATTAGATTTGCATCCTCAAAATTACTGGCTTTTAACCATGCAAATCAAATCATCATCATTAATAATAATGATCTCTAGAGTGGTTTTATTTCCTGAAACCAGGTGTGGGAGGTGGAGGAAATAAATGTGTTTTATTCACACTAGACCACCCTCCCATGAAAGTGTCTCAGAGCACTTTGCAAATAAAAATGAAGTATTTATTCATTATTATTAGTAGTAGGAATATTACCATAATGCTTAGGAGCCCCAGGCATGGACCAGGAGCCCATCATGCAAGGCGCTGTACAAACATAGACCCAAAAGATGTTCCCTGACCCAAAGAGTTTACACCATGCCTCACAGTACCCTGGAAGGGAGGAAAGTATTAGCTCCATCGTACAAATAGGATCATGGAAGCACAGGATTGCTAAGCTATTTGTCCAAAGTCAGACAGGAAGGCCACATCAGAGCCAGGAGTAGAAGGCAAATGTCCTAACCCCCATTCCTTTGCTCTAGCCACAAGTTTATCCTCCCCCATGTGGGCATTTATTTTCACTCACATTAAGAGGAGAAACTTTGCAGCAAAAGGTAAAAGAGACCCAACAACCTCAAAACAGCTAACTTGCATTACTGCTTTTTTTAAAAAAGAAGCAACAGACCATCATACCGGTGATATGGTTATAACAGCAGTTTACCTTATACAGTTCATCCTAGCTCAGTTGTAGAAGAGAAGACAACCAAGGTTAGTTAAAATGTGTATGGACAGTGCTGATATATGTGTTTTGTGTGTATGGCTCCTAAGATCCTGGGCCATTACAAAAAAATGCACGGAAAGAGATTAAAAGCAGCATATAATGAAACACTTCTCTGAATACATCATTCTTCTGTTTGAGACAATAGCACACACAATTTGCAGAATAACCCTGTGCAGGAGAAAGAACAGGAGTACTTGTGGCACCTTAGAGACTAACAAATTTATTAGAGCATAAGCTTTCGTGGGCTACAACCCACTTCTTCGGATGCAGGAGGCTCATCTTGGCATACTCTGCAAAAAGCTGAGACCATTCTGTGTTTGGCTGGGGCTGCTGAACAAACAGAAGAGTTAGCATTAGATGAGTGGAATCCAATTAGAAGTCTCCCTGACATGAATACTGGGGGTGGGGGCGAAACTAAAAGTAAATACATAAATTCCTGATACAGGAATTAAAAGTTTGAACATTTTTCCAGACAAGTCAGGTTAGCCCAGGAGAATTTATGTAACTGGCTGCTGGGAAGAAGATACTGTAGTTCATGCTCTCCTTTGCTTTGGCTTCATTACTGGGTGAATCCTTTCACAAACCTCACCTCTTCTTATGCAGTCCACTGTGCAGAACAAGTATTGGTTGAGGTTTGTCTTTATTTTCTCCATCAACCTCTGCTTTTCTTAGAAATTATGTTTGGTCAAAAGATATGAAAAATACAAAGAAAATCACCTGTTCCTCTGGTTAACTCTACTGCCCCCCTACCCCACCCCCGACGCATCCTGCCCTGTAAAGTACTCATGCACTGTTGAGGTTCAGGATCTTACTTTACTTGATTCTGCAAGTATCCAATGTCACAGAGCAACTGGTAGCAATTTATTACCTTTTTCACTAGCATTTCAGTTTCTATGGGCTTGAAATTTGAGGGTTTGTAACATGTCCTCTTGATCTAATTCCCAGTTATGTTCATTACTGTCAGCTGCAGAGAGAATATAGTGCTGCTGAAATTAAATTGATTGGAGTAGATAGCCTCTTACAGAAGAGCTAAGCTGATGCTAAGACTTTAATGGCTTGTATCCATTGTTGGATACAGAAAAAACATATTTTGAATGGAAGAACTTACATGTAAGGTACATTGTTAGTGCAAGTCATCTTGTATGTTTTCAGTGTGGAACTCTGATACCATGAAGAAGAATCTACAGTAGAAGACTCTAAATATAACAGCACAGAACCTTGTATTTTTAAAGATGATTGCCTTAATCCATACTGGAAATCTGTACTAGGATACCATGGGGTGTGGCATTTGTATGACCCAATGGATGTAATGTAGGTTGTTAGCTGGATGACATGCCACTTCATTCAATTTACTAGCCAGGCCTGCTCTCCATTTATTTCTCTCCTTCTGTTTCTTCCTTTATTTCGCCCTCTCATGCTGCAGTGATAGTGATGAACATGGAAGAGAACAACACCTCGTCATCATTTTCTGGTATTAGTTTTGGGTAACAAATCCCCAAACTCTATTTATTTGCTCCTTATTTTAATAGCTCGTTATGTGTTGATGGGTATCTCTGGGGGCAAAATTTTAAAGTGACTATCAAAGAGGTCGTAGTGAGAGGAGTGGGCCTGGCAATTTTGTCTTGAGGAAATCATTGGCTGCTTCATCTCTGAAAGGAGGGGACTTGCTCATCTACCAGCAACTGCCTGCATTGTGTAGTCCTCTTAGCCTGCCTGAGCATGCATGTTATTTTGGAAAGTGGCCTGCCCTGCTGTATCAGCTCCTTTTCTCAGCTCTCCCCCTCCAAAGTCTGAACTGTTCCAAACTGGAATTCTCCATGGTTAGTAGGCATTGCATGCTGGATAGTACTTGTTGCTAACACTTCAAAATATGCATGCAATTAACACTGAAGTCTAGTTGAAATCCTATTGAATTGCTACCAACGTTCACATTAATACCCGAAGAATTCATCAGGATTGATAGTAATACAATAAATGCTGCAGGCGTTAACTATGATTAGGTTATTATTTTGAACTACTGTGCATTCATCTTTTGTTCCCCCAACCATGACAGATCTATATTTCTCCCATGGACCACTATCTTTAAAAAAAGAAGCAATAGACAGCTATGGGTGGTGTATTTTCAGCTTTGTTTCTAGGTTGGTTATGTTATTGTCAGTTCACAAAAGGATACTTGTGCCATCTAGTGTACCAAATGCACAAAGCCCGCACAAAGCAGTGGACACTTTTTTTTAGGCCATCATCCACTGTGTGTGCATGGAAACTGTAGAGTTTACAGAGGAGGGGACCTGGCACACAAGTAACTATTATGTGTCTGAATACACCAGCATTCAACAATTTGAGCTTATTTGACTTCTGAAGGTGTAACAGAATGGAAAAGAAAATCCTTAGTAAGCTGAACTTAAAGTGGAAAAGAAAACCTCCCTGCATTAAAAAGAAAAGAAAAAAGGAAATAGTATCTATTATACAATTACTGTATTTTTTATGTACAACTATTGGCAGTGTCAAATATACATGTAGTATTAGGCACTCAGGTCCTGATTCAGGAAAACATGTAGGTATGCAATTAGTATCCTCAACTTCATTGGGGCTTAATAAAATTCTTAAAATTAAGCATGTGCTTTGTTGAATAAGGATGGACTTAAGCCACTATAAAGTTAAGCACATGTTTAAACGCTTTGCTGACTAGAAGCCTCAGATACACCAGTGATGGGTGTAGTACAAGAACATAAATCATGTATAATACAATCTTTATTGAAAATTTATCCTCTTGAATATAGGCACAACTGGTAGCTACACCTGTAGTTAGGATTACCTAACACCTCCTATTGTAAGATTGGGGATTGGAGCAGAGGAGAAATAGGAGTAGAGGCAGGAGTCAAGGGAACAGAGGCTTCCGGGGCTATAACCACTAGCCACAGTCCCCTCCAGAGCCTGGAATTGAACCCAGGTTTCCTGACTCTAACATTCCTCTGCTGTCTAGGAAATAGCTGTGAAATATACTGGTAAGTGTGCCTCTTATCACCCTCTTGTGGCTGTCCATACAGAGAGCATTCTACTGCTACTACACCTCTACCCCGATATAACGCAACCCGATACAACATGAATTCAGATATTACGCGGTAAAGCAGTGCTCCAGGGGGGCGGGGCTCAGCGCTCCGGTGGATCAAAGCAAGTTCGATATAACGCGGTTTCACCTATAACGCGGTAAGATTTTTTGGCTCCCGAGGACAGCGTTATATCAGGGTAGAGGTGTAATTACTCCATTAACTTGAGTCATAAAGGTCTGTGCTGTGGATCTAAAAGTCTGAACTCTGCTGATGACCCATACTGGGGTCAATATGGTCCCCCATCATAGAGTTTTGAAAGCAATCTGATTTAAAAAAAAAAAAAAAGTAGGAAATTACATATGAAAATTACATTAAAAGATCATTTACATTGCAAAAATCAAGCACCAGAAAATTATGAAATACCAGAATTAAGGTTGTCTGTGCAATCTTCAGTCAGTCCCCTTGTTTGTATATTATAATACAGTCTTTAGTTTACTTTCCTCCCGCTACCATCCCCCGCCCCAACAGGAAGTGACCTGCCTCCACCTGAAGGACTGTGCACTGGGAATGAATCGGGGTTGTGTAGCAAAGGAGGCTGGTGTCTGTAAGATCCCTGCCTCATTTGTTGCAGAAGTTGGAAGATGGATGAGTAGTGAATAAATCAGGGAACAACCAGAGGAGAAAGGATAGTTTCATGGTTAAGGCAGTTGAATGCTGACCTGGATAATTGGATTCTATCCCTGCCTCTGCCATAGAGTTCCTGTGTGATACTGGGTAAATCACAAGTGGCCCCTAACCAATTTATGAGGTCCTGATTTGAGACACCTGGGTCCAGACTTGCAGAAGCGCTGAGCATTCACAACTGCAATTTATGGGAGCTGTGCTTTGAGCATCCAGTGTTATAAAAACCTATGGCCTGATTTTTCAAAGTATCTCAAATTGGGCACCCGGGAACTTTTGGCGATTTTGGCCTTAATCTCTGTGCCTCAGTGTCCCATGTAGGACTAACGATATCCCCTCACCTGACAAGGGTGCTGTGAAGATTCATTAAATTTTTGTGGAGCACTCACATCCAGAGGTCAGCATTGTGCCTTAGTGGGAGATGAAGCCTAGCACCCTTCCAGAAGGGACTGTTCAGTGTTCATATAAAGGACAAAGTAGCCAGATACAGTCCTCATGACCACAGGTGCACCTGGGGGAAAAGAGAGAGGGAAAGAAAAGAGAAAATAAAAAATAGAAAGATTCAAGAGGCAACATGTGGCATAGAGACGAACTCATTGCGTTCCTGAGAACGGATATAGTAAGTGCCAATTCCTCTGCTGAACAACTGACATGGGATTCTCACTGTGCATGTGTGTGCAAACAGGGGAGCTAAACTGTGGAAATCCTAAATCAGTAAGCTGATGAAGATTTGTCCCACTGCTGAGGCTGTGCGTGATGGGATTGATGCTAAGACAGGACATGACAGTTTCTGCAGCACTCAAACCTCAGAATTAAACAATTTTCAAAATACTAATCAAAGATAAAAAAGGAAAATAAAATAACCATTGTGGGAAAGTTGTAGGTAGTTCTATTGTAGCCATGTTGGTCTAGGATATTCGAGAGATAAGTGTGTGTGTGGAGGGGGTGAGGTAATATCTTTTATTGGACCAACTTCTGTTGGTGAGAGAGACAAGCTTTCGAGCCACTCAGAGCGCTTCTTCAGGTCTCTGTAAGCCCAAAAGCTTCTCTCTCACCAACAGAAGTTGGTCCAATAAAAGATATTACCTCACCCATCTTGGCTCATAATGGAAAAGATCAGAAATCACAAGAAGTGAGATCTCTACAAGTCCCTAACCAGAATTTTCCTACAAGAAGATTCTCATCACAGTGAGATATGGAAAAGAAAGCAGAACCACACAATCAGAAACTGGAAGAAGTTGGGAGACAACATGTAGTGGAAACCCAGAGTAAGACAATTGTGAGACTAAGGCAACAGAGGAAAAAAATATTAGAGACATTGTCTGCTCCCCTGCTCCAGAATGCAGGGAGTGTGGAAGTGACTTCTTTGCATTATCTATTAGAAAAAGACTTCAGTTGAAAGTGAGAGTTAGACTGTATTTTCTTCCCTGAGAGAAGGAATCGGTGATGTTATGCTATCAGCATAAAGCCCAGCACTGCAAAGTCAGGGATAAGATCAGCACTGTACCTAGGGGAGGGGAATAAAGCCTGGCAGAAGAGACACAGCAGTACAGCAGAGTGGGACAGAGTGGTTAAGTGCACAGTTTCATGACCATAGCAATGGAGACACACAAGGGATAGTCAGGGAGAGAGAGAAAAAATAGAAATTAAAAAATATAAACAAGATATTTTGCAGGCAACATGGGAAGAAAGAAAAAAAAAAAAAAGGAGGGTCCCTGGGAACAGATACATTTTTTTTAATGTGAGAAACTGCTATGGGTACCCGCATGGCCCCACAATATGCCAACATTTTTATGGCTGATTTAGAACAACATTCCTCAGCTCTCGTCCCCTATCGCCCCTACTCTACTTGCGCTACACTGATATCTTCATCATCTGGACCCATGGGAAGGAGGCCCTTGAGGAATTCCACCAGGATTTCAACAATTTCCACCCCACCATCAACCTCAGCCTGGACCAGTCCACACAAGAGGTCCACTTCCTAGAAACTACAGTGCTAATAAGCGATGGTCACATAAACACCACCCTATACCGGAAGCCTACTGACTGCTATACTTACCTACAAGCCTTCAGCTTTCATCCAGACCACAATCACACAATCCATTGTCTACAGCCAAGCTCTAAGATACAACCGCAGTTCCTCCAATCCCTCAGACAGAGACAAACACCTACAGGATCTCTATCAAGCATTCTTAAAACTACAATACCCACCTGGTGAAGTGAAGAAACAGATTGACAGAGCCAGAAGGGTACCCAGAAGTCACCTACTACAAGCCAGGCCCAACAAAGAAAGTAACAGAACGCCACTAGCCGTCACCTACAGCCCCCAACTAAAACCTCTCCAGCGCATCATCAAAGATCTACAAGATCTATCCTGAAGGATGATCCCTCACTCTCACAGACCTTGGGAGACAGGCCAGTCCTCGCTTACAGACAGCCCCCCAACCTGAAGCAAATACTCACCAGCAACTACACACCACACAACAAAAACACTAACCCGGGAACCAAACTCTGCAACAAACCCTGGTGCCAACTCTGTCCGCATATCTATTCAAGGGACACCATCATAGGACCTAACCACATCAGCCACACCATCAGGAGCTAGTTTACCTGCACATCTACCAATGTGATATATGCCATCATGTGCCAGCAATGCCCCTCTGCCATGTACATTGGCCAAACTGGACGGTCTCTATGCAAAAGAGTAAATGGACACAAATCTGACATCAGGAATTATAACATTCAAAAACCAGTAGGAGAACACTTCAATCTCCCTGGTCACTCAATAACAGTCTTAAAAGTGGCAATTCTTCAACAAAAAAACTTCATAAGCAGACTCCAACGAGAAACTGCAGAACTGGAATTAATTTGCAAACTGGACACCATCAAATTAGGCCTGAATAAAGACTGGGAGTGGATGCATCATTACAAAAAACTGATTTCCTCATACTAAATTTCCCCCTACTGTTACTCACACCTTCTTGTCAACTGTTTGAAATCTGCCACCCTCATTACCACTACAAAAGTGATTTTTCCTCCCTTGGTATTCTACTGTTGAGAATAGCCTACTTCCAATTTAATTGAATTGTCTTGTTAGCACTGACCCCCCACTTGGTAAGGCAACTCCCATCTTTTCATGTACTGTGTATATATACCTGCTATTGTATTTTCCACTCCATGCATTTAGCCCACGAAAGCTTATGCCCAAATACATTTGTTAGTCTTTAAGGTGCCACAAGGACTCCTCGTTGTTTTTGCTGATACAGACTAACACAGCTATCACTCTGAAACATATTAGTGTGAGAGCAGGCAAACAAGTTTAGGAAAATCCCTAAGTTAGGGAGGCTATGTAGATTTGTCCCATTGCTTGAGAGCTAGGAACATGATGTTTGGAGCTCCAGGGATCCTGGAATTTTTCTGGTGCTGGGAATGAGAGTTTGGGATTTTTTCCTAATTGAGGCTAGATGGAAGACACGCACACATATAAATACACACACACACAGAAATAAGAAAAAAGGGAATATAAAAAAATATATACACAAGTTCTATTTGCTCTGATTCAGAGGGAGAATAGGGGTTTCAGGGTTTTAAGGAGATTGTCTGGGACTGCAGCTGAAAGAGCAGGACCTGTGAAAGTAACTAGGAATTTGGTTGGGAGGGATTGCTGTAGAGAGAGCAGAAGACTCAGAGGTCCCATAGAGTTTAGGTAAGGGGGTGTAATCAATCCAGGCTGACTCAGCACACCTCCTTACAGGTACACATGGTGTTGCAGGTGAGATCTAACTTGATTCTTCCCTCATCCAAGGCATCAGTAAGTCAGTGGAGGGTCTCATTTGTTAATAGAAAAGCCAACACAGAACATACACAAAATTTTCATGCCAACATCTCAGGTCATTCTTAGTCCTTCTGTCTCCCACCTGAGTCTAGTGCTCACTTCTACCCAAGCTCTTTCCCCAGGGTGCTCTCAGTTCTGATCTCTGCCCCTGGTGATAGATCTCTTGCCCCTACCAGAGTAAGGTCCTTCTTTGGAGTCAGGAGTTCAGGGAGGTCCATCCACTCCGACTCTTCCACAGATATCAGGTGATCCTAGCCAGGCTGGGCTTCCAAACAGCATCTGGTAGACCCCTGGCTGAAAACTGGCAACTCTTAGATGTCTGCTGACTGCAGCCCTATCTCTAGGAGTTCCCTTCTCCAGGGGCACCTCTTACAGGCTCCCCATTCTGGTGGTTACCCTGGAGAATTCACCCTGTAGGCTCCCTGCTCAACACTCTAGATCAGTCTTCCCTTGAGAGCTCTTCACAGGAGCTTCCTGTCTCCCTTTAGAGTTTCCCAGCAACTGAGCTTGGGTAGCCTTTATTAGGTCCTGGTTCTTGTTTGCTAATTAGCCACTTGGGGCAGTCAGTTATGCTCAGGTGAGGCCTTGATAAGACAGTCGGGGCAGACTGGGTACTAAGTCCCTGTGAAAGGGAGGTTTCTGCAGGCTTTATGAGTCTGCTAGTTTTCTGCTTTCTCAGCCACCATGGACAATTCTCCTTTTTCCTCCTACATACAGGAATTCAATTATGGTACCTCCCAACCTGAAGAGAGCTATCTTCCAACAAAACTGTCAGACTGACCTGTGGGGTTGTTCAGGGGATAGAGGCCCTTGCAGTCCAAACACACAGGAGACATTTGGCAGAACAATTCTATTGAAATTCCAACAGGGAGAGAAATTAGCATGAGATGAAAACAAGAACAATCAAGTTCTTATTTGGCTTACTTTCAGTAATTATAAACTCAGTTCCCTCACTCCACATTCTTTGAGTGCGCAAGAGATTGCAATAAGAATTGTGGTCAAGAGCTGAGTTCTTTGGGGTAAAACACCGTCACATTCCCCATGAGGTTAACAGGTGGAGGATGCTAGCTGGGACTAGTTACTGTATTGAATCTAGAAAGTAGAATTCACCATCTGGCAACTGTCCAAACCATATCAACAGGTTGACTGAGTGTGGAAGAGGGCATAACCTTCCTGATGATAGATAACAATGCCTTATCATTCAGAGCAAGTGGATGGGGAGAGGCCATGCTGTGTACTACAAAAGACCAGGCTCTATGATGACTAGGTTGGTAGAAGTGCAAAATATTTAAAAAACATTTTGTTTTTTGTGTAACTTCCATTTTTCAGAAGATCAATGAGGAGACAAGCTGATTCTGCCTTCAACTTTCCCAGCTGGGCAGGTGGCAAATTCCTGAGTGGGTTCTGCAGTGCATTGAGGACTCTGTTGCAGGCTCAAGAGTTCCAGGCTTTCACTTTAAGAGCAAGGAGCTTTCTGGGTTCTGCTTGCAAACTGGAGGGCTCTGTAGCAAAAGCATGTGAGAAGTCAGTCTGGGAAGAGCCATCTTAAAGCAAGATGGGTTAGTTGTGCCATGCTGCCTTAGAGAGCAGCCTGCTTTCTCTCGCTCTGTTTTTGGTTACTGTGAGTTATTGTTCTGATTACTAAGAATAAACATAGTGTTGCACTGCAACCTTCCAGCAAAAGTATTTGATGTTTTCATCTAATTTCTGTGTGTGTAGGCTGTGAACATAACATGTTCTGTGCTGGCTGAGTTTCCATATGGCTGGGCTTGAAAGTTTTCAAGCCCCAGTTAGGGCAACTGGAAGTTGTGTATTGAATTCTTAGTCCCCTGGCTTGGCCTGACCAGGTGGATCAGACAGGGAGAAGAAAGAAGGGGGTTCCTAGGTGACTGGGTACTATTACCAGGGCCGGCTCCAGCATTTCTGCCGCCCCAAGCAAAAAAAAAAAAAAAAAAAGCCGTGATCGGCGGCGGCAGTTCAGCGGCAGGTCCTTCGCTCCTAGAGGGAGTGAGGGACCTGCCACCCCCGAATTGCTGCAGGTGCCGCCCCTCTCCCTTGGCCGCCCCAAGCACCTGCTTGTTAAGCTGGTGCCTGGAGCCGGCCCTGTATTACAACTCCAGGCCATCACAGGGCATGTGGAGGCCAGGACTGGTGTTGGTAGTCCCATGTGGATGGAGTGTGAAAGGCAGGGTCCTTCCAGACATATGGGGAGGGGGTCATTTTCAGGGTGCTGTGGAGGCCAGGATCTATGTCCCCTCAATCCTGGGCAGGTTGTGCCCAGACAGGGCCCTTCATGTTGTCCAGAAGCCTTTAAATCTCCAGAGTGTCTGCCGTGGGATGGGTGGAGGCCAAGATTAGTGTCTGCTGGTCCTGGGTGGATGATGTATGAAAAGCAGGGCTCCTTTGGGTGTCCAGGACACTTAACCAATTTCTGTGTCAGTGGGGGAAATGTGAAGTTCCATGCCACACTCATGGAGCCCTGGGTCAGCCTGGCCAGGTGATGGAAGCTGGTAACATTTCAAAACACCTGGCCATTTGCTGTCCCCCGTTTGCCATCATTTGGGGATACCAGTGTATGAGAAAGTTCCTTAAGATCCCCAGAAAGAGGGGAAGAAAAAGAAATAACTGGAACTCTGAGCTACAGAAACTCTGCATTTGTAACCTGTTTCTTTAGTCAATCAAGTTTTGTTTGCGTGTTTTGTTTTATTTGCTCAGTAATCTGCTTAGTTCTGTTTGCTACCCCTTTAACCATTTAAAATCTGCCTTTTATAGTTAATAAAATTTGTTGTTTATTATTAAACCCAGTTTCTGTAATTTCTAAATGGGGAGGTGGGGGGAAGAAGTTGTGCATATCTTCCTCCACATTAACAACAAGGAGTCTGGTGGCACCTTAAAGACTAACAGATTTATTTGGGCATAAGCTTTCGTGGGTAAAACCTCACTTCTTCAGTGAGGTTTTTACCCACGGAAGCTTATGCCCAAATAAATCTGTTAGTCTTTAAGGTGCCACCAGACTCCTTGTTGTTTTTGTAGATACAGACTAACACGGCTACCCCCTGATACTTTCCTCCACATTGAGGGAGAGGGTGAATGTATAAGCTTACGTTGTATAGATTTCTCTGCAGCGCAAGACAATATATCTATGGGTCTGCACTCCAAGGGAAGTGGACACCTGAGTACTGGGGCAAGTCCCTTAAGCAGAGTCTTCTCTTTTTATTAAAAAACAACAAACGTGTTTCCAGGCCTTGTAGTTGTGAAAAGTTGACCCCAGTGCAATCAATGCAGTGATGGGTGCTTGAAACAATAGCTTTAAGAAGTGAAACCTCAGCGGGTTGCTAACATGGAAATCCATTGGTCTTGGAGGTCCTCTTGAATACCACGCCAGACAAATTCTCTGTGGGAGAAGAGGCCTCTCTGTTGCCTTCCTATCATGGCTCTGATGGGCTGGTGTCAGTAGGGGCCCTTCCACACAGAATTATTTGACCAGATGGGTGGAGCCATGTCCCGCCCCCCCCCCCCCCCCCAATCTCCTCCAAGAGCAGGCCCCTTCCTAACTTCAGGCAAAAAGCAGTGGTCTGAAAAGGGGAAGGCCCATCCCACTAAAACAGGAGTGGTGGGTCTCCCATCTGCCCAACTGATTGTTCTTGTGTGGGTGCCCCCTGCAAGCCCAAGAAGAGGCAATTTAAAGGCACAGGAGCTGGGTCATGGGGGAGGGCAGGGCATGGCATGTGTCTAGATCTCCAGATTGCCTTATTTTGGTCTGGTCCCTTCTACAGGATATTTTACTGTGAATTTCCTATTCTTTTTCATACTCTGTCCAATGGTACTATCATGAATGTGAGTGAGGTGGATGTGTAAACTGGGAAGGGGATTGTGTGCATTTCAGAATGTAAGTAAATCTCATTGGTTTATTATGGTCTGTCCTCTGATTTAGCAGTTCTTGGATTTATTCGTCTTTACTACTATTACCAAGGAGAGAACTGACACGTTACACCCCTTATTCTTTAGGGAAATATGCTTATGGATATGGCATAACAGATATATTTTATGCAAGATGGGTCTTGTAAGGTATCATTGGAAAGGTTATAATTTACTGAATGCGATTATCCAATTTGTATTCATGTATCATTTCTGTATCTAAAGTTAGGAATATTGACTATGTAACAATTACACCTGTGTGTGTATTTGAGCAACACCCACCAGAGAAAAGGCCATCAGCCTTGATGGGCCAGTAGGAAGAAACAGTAAGACTTTGAAGATACTAATCTCTCTCCTTCCTGAGAGGTGTCCTAGGATGTAGCTGTGACACTACCAGGTCAGGTGGTCCTGTCACCTGACACAAAACACCATATTGGACTTCCAGTAATTTTGCTCTAAAAGAAGGGGGAGGTCAAGACTGAGAAACAAAAGATTTCTTCCTTATGTAAATCTTATTTAAAGCAGGGGAGTAAGGCAAACAGGACGCTTCTCCATTGCCTTCCTGCCCAGGAAGAAAGACTTCTGAAAGTACCAGAAGAGACAAAGGAACTGAGCTGTGGGAAAGGCAATTGCTGAGTCCAAACTAAGACAAAAGTCTAGTCTGTAAAGAGAAATAACTGGAACTCTAAGCTACAGAAACTCTGCAACTTGCCTAAAACAACATTTAGGGTGAGAAATTACTTCTTGAAACCAGTCTCTTTAAGATCTTAAGTTTAGTATGCGTGTTTTGTTTTATTTGCTGAGTAATCTGCCTTGTTCTGTTTACTATCCCTTATAATCACTTAAAATCTGCCTTTTATAGTTAATAAACTTTTTGTGTATTAAACCCAGTTTGTGCAATTTATAACAGGGGGGGTGGGGGGAAAAGAAGAAGTTGTGCATATTTTTCTCCACAGTGAGGGAGGGAACAAATTTATGAGCTTACGCTGTATGGCTTTCTTTACAGTGCAAGACAATATTATTTTGGGTGTACTTTCCAGAGGAGAGCTTCACTTGAGTGCTGGGTGATTTCTTAGCTGAATCTCCTCAGAGAGCTGTTTGCAGACTGTGATTCTACAGCTGGTGCATCCCTACGTGTGTTTGTGCTGCCAGAGGTCGGAGGGCCTGATTCAGCAAAACAGGGAGCGGGAGCCCAGGCTAACGGAGCAGGCAGGCTCAGTGAAATCCCAGTACATCAAGTGACATCCCAGAAGGGGGGCCCAACCTGTCACAGGAATCCCTGGTCAGGTTTTGCTAGATAGCCCTTTGGCAATCCCTGGTTAGCTTCCTAAACAGGATGGAAACTTGGTCAGATGACTAGGGAGGAGTATAAAAATATTGCTTGAGCATGCAGGGGTGTAATCAGGAAAGCCAAAGCATAATTGGAGTTGCAGCTAGTAAGGGATGTGAAGGGTAACAAAAAGGGTTGCTACAGGTATGTTAGCAACAAGAAGAATGCCAGGGAAAGTGTGGGACCCTTACTGAATGGGGGAGGCAACCTAGTGACAGTTGATGTCGATAAAGCTGAAGTACTCAATGCTTTTTTGCCTCGGTCTTCACAAACAAGGTCAGCTCCCAGACTGCTGCACTGGGCAGCACAGTATGGGGAGGCGGTGAGCAGCCCTCAGTGGTGAAAGAACAGGTTAAGGACTATTTAGAAAAGCTGCACATGCACAAGTCCATGGGTCTGGATCTGGTGCAGCTGAGGGTGCTCAGGGAGTTGATTGATGGGATTGCAGAGCCATTGGCCATTATCTTTGAAAATTTGTGGTGATCGGGGAGGTCCCGGATTGGAAAAAGGCAAATATAGTGCCCATCTTTTAAAAAAGGGAAGGAGGAGAATCTGGGGGACTACAGACCAGTGAGCCTCACTTCAGTCCCTGGAAAAATCATGGAGCAGGTCCTCAAGGAATCCATTTTGAAGCACTTGGAGGAGAGGAAGGTGATCAGGAACAGTCAACATGGATTCACCAAGAGCAAGTCATGCCTGACCAACCTGACTGCCTTCTATGAAGAGATAACTGGCTCTGTGGATATGAGGAAAGCAGTGGATGTGATATAACTTTACCTTAGCAAAGCTTTTGATATGGTCTCCCACAGTATTCTTGACAGTAAGTTAAAAAAGTATGGATTGGATGAATGGACTAAGGTGGATAGAAAGATGGCTAGATCATCAGGGCTCAATGGGTAGTGATTAACGGCTCGATGTCTAGTTGGTGCTCTGCTTGATACCAGCTGCCCCAAGCATCAGTCCTGGGGCCGGTTTTGTTCAACATCTTCATTAATGATCTGGATGATGGAATGGATTGCACCCTCAGAAAGTTTGCGGATGATGCTAAGCTGGGGGGAAAGGTAGATATGCTGGAGGGTAGGCATAGGATCCAGAATGACCTAGACAAATTGGAGGATTGGGCCAAAAGAAATCTGATGAGGTTCAACAAGGATAAGTGCAGAGTCCTGCACTTAGGACGGAAGAATCCCATGCACTGCTACAGGCTGGGGACCGACTGGCTAAGTGGCAGTTTTGCAGAAAAGGACCTGGGGATTACAGTGGATGAGATGCTGATATGCGGCAACAGTGTGCCCTTCTTGCCAAGAAGGCTAATGGCATATTGGGCTGTATTAATAGGAGCATTGCCAGCAGATCAAGAAGTGATTATTCCCCTCTATTTGGCACTGGTGAGGCCACATCTGGAATATTGTGTCCAGTTTTGGGGCCCCTGTTACAGAAAGGATGTGGACAAATTGGAGAGAGTCCAGCAGAGGGCAACAGAACTGATTAGGGGGCTAGGGCACATGACTTACGAGGAGAGGCTGAGGGAAACTGGGCTTATATAGTCTGCAGAAGAGAAGAGTGAGGGGGGATTTGATAGCAGCCTTCAACTACCTGAAAGGGGGGGGGGTCCAAAGAGGATGAAGCTTGGCTGTTCTCAGTGGTGGTAGATGACAAAACAAGAAACAATGGTCTCAAGTTGTAGTGGGGAAGGTCTAGGTTGGAGATTAGGAAGGTGGTGAAGCACTGGAATGGGTTACCTAGAGAGGTGGTGGAATTCTCCATCCTTGGAGGTTTTTAAGGCCTGCCTTGACAAAGCCCTGGCTGGGATGATTTAGTTAGGGTTGTATGACGATGCGGTTCCGGCGGGACCCAACTGAGAGTGCCAACTCAGGACAAATTGCTTAAACAGGGCAGTTACAGCCCAAGGCTGGGGTTTTTCCACCTCTAAGGCAAACCAAACCAGCCAGACTAAGAGGACTTCGGTCTCACCCCACTGGCTAACCACAAGTCTCACAAGCAATTTCCTTAGATGCTCCAGTTTCCCAGTATCACCACCAGTGCCGCTCGTTATGGGGACAAATGGTTATGAAAACCAATACCCCAATAAAATAAAAAAGGTTCTCCTGATCCCACAGGACCAAGCCCCAGACCCAGGTCAATATACAAATCAGATCTTACCCACAAATCACGCTGTTGCCAATCCTTTAGAATCTAAAATCTAAAGGTTTATTGATAAAAGAAAAAAGATAGAGATGAGAGTTAGAATTGGTTAAATGGAATCAATTACATACAGTAATGGCAAAGTTCTTGGTTCAGGCTTGTAGCAGTGATAGAATAAACTTAGGGTTACCATACGTCCGGATTTTCCCGGACATGTCCGGCTTTTTGGTCGTCAAGTCCCCATCCGGGGGGAAATTCCAAAAAGCTGGACATGTCCGGGAAAATAGGGAGGGGTTGTGGGGCTTGGATCCGTGCTGGGGCCGGAGCCAGAGCCGCTGGGGCCGGTGGTGCTCGGCCGCTGGCCGGCACTGCTCGGCCGGGGCCGGTGCTGGGGCCAGTGCCGGACGGGCCGGTGCCCCGGGGCCTGATCCGAGCTGGAGTCGCCAGGGCCCGAGCCGCTCGGCTGGGGCCAGTGCCCTGGGGCCTGAGCCGAGCTGGAGCCGCCGGGGCCGGGGCAGGCCGGAGCCGCTCGGCCGGAACCAGGGCCGGAGCCGCCGGGGCCGGAGCCGCCAGGGCCGGAGCCAGTGCCCGTGTCCCGGGGCCTGAGCCAAGCTGGAGCCGCCGGGGCCGGGGCGGGCCAGGGCTGGCGCGCTCCGCCGGAACTGGGGCCGGCGCCCCAGGGCCCGAGCCGAGCCAGGCCCGCTCGGCCGGGGCCCGAGCCGAGCTGGAACCGCCGGGGTGGGCCGGGGCTGGCGCGCTCAGCTGGAACTGGGGCTGGCGCCCCAGGGCCCGAGCCGAGCCCGAGCTTCTCGGCCAGGGGGCTGGACTGGGCCGCGCCTCCTCGCGCCCCCCTACCCCAGCTTACCTGCTGCCTGCCTCCCTGTTTCAGGCTTCCCGCGAACATTTGATTAGCGGGAAGCAGGGGAGGGGGCGGAGTTGGGGTGGGGTCGGGGCGGGGAAGGGGGCGGAGTTGGGGCGGGGGTGGGGCCCCTTGGAGTGTCCTCTTTTTGTTATTTTAAAAAAATGGTACCCCTAATAAACTGCAGGTTCAAATTAAGTCTCTAGAATACATGCCCCGCAGGGATGGGTCATTCAGTCCTTTGTTAAAAGCTTCAGCTTGTAGCAAAGTCCTTCCAGAGGTAAGAAGCAGGATTGAAGACAAGATGGAGACGAGGCATCAGCCTTATATAGTCTTTTCCAGGTGTAAGAACACCTCTTTGTTCTTACTGTGGAAAATTACAGCAAAATGGAGTCTGGAGTCACATGGGCCAGTTCCTGCATACTTTGCTGAGTTACAAGGCGTATCTGCCTTCTCTCAATGGGTCCATTGTATAGCTGATGGTCCTTAATGGGCCATCAAGCAGGCTAGGCAGAGCTAATCCCAGTTTGTCTGGGATGTCACCCAGAAGCATAGCATAAGTTTGCCATACAGACAGTATAGAGCCAATATTCATAACTTCAACTACAAAACCGATACACACATATAGACAGCATAATCATAACCAGTAAACCATAACCTTGTCTTAGACACCCCATTTGACCCCCTTTATACAAGATTTGGGTGCCACTACAGGACCTTGGTTGCAACAATGATCTATATGGTCCCAGTTTATGTCAATAACATCACAGGTTGGTCCTGCTTTGAACTGGGAGTTGGACTAGATGACCTCCTGCACTGAATTTTCCTTGGTGGCTGACTACATAGTGTTCCAGAAGCTGAGTTTTCATTTAAAAAAAACCACCTGTAGTTTGTATAAATTGTCATAGTTCCCCTGAAATTAAGTATGCTACACTGAATTATCCTAAAGGAGGATCTGGCCCAAAGTCTCTAATGCTGTCAATTGAGAAAGGAGCTTTAAAATGCAATATGAACATAAATCACTGTGCTGTCTACAGACAGCCTGAAATAATAACTCTGCCAGACCTATAAACTTCCCTCTCTCTCACTGGGATGTTGACTCTGAAGCCTAATTATATCAGCATTCTTAATTATTTTACTGCTTATCAAAATATGCAAGAAGGAAGAAGGCAATCATACTTTGAAGGTCAGTACAATCTACTCTGAGTGGCATATCCATGGGGTTGTCTACCCTCCAGGTTGTCCTGGAGTCTCCAGGAATTAAAGATGGTCATGTGATGAAGCCTCCAGGAACACGTCCAGCCAAAACTGGTAGACCTAGGCATGTTATTTTGACATGACAAATGGGAGGAGCTTGGATTAGTACCTCCACTTTTTTTTTTTTTTTTTTTAAAACCAATTTGATCCCTGCATGTCACTTCTCTGCATGGCAAATCTGGACCAATTCAACTGAGTATCCACTTTGGTTTGGCTACTTAGCATTTAAAAACAAAACAAAACAACAACAACAACTTGCTGTCATTCACAAAGAAAGCAATAGCATTTAATGCAGTTAAACAATCCGCACCAGGCCTAAAATGTCATGAACTAATGCAAGTGCCATAATCAGAAAAAACAGAGCTGGCAATTCTTTGAAGCCACATAAAGGCTTGGAATTAGTAACTTCACCAAAGTCCAACCAATGCCAGCTATTTTTAGTTCATTTTCCACCTCACTGGCCAAGACTTGGATGTGCCCTGGACAGCTAATCTCACAATACTGCCTTTTGTAAGTGCACTCTAAAGAGCGTTTTATATAGGGGAACAAGTATCTTCTATTTCTGGGTTTGTCCCCATTAGGGATTTTTGCATTGCTGTAGCTATAACGAATAACTACACCAGAACAAATTCCCAGTATTGATGTGTGGCACTTCTGTAAAATGGGCTCGTACCAGTGTGACTAAGGAAGAGGAAACCAGGTGCCCCACTTAATGGTGCAGTGTATCTACACGTGTGTGTGTGTGTGTGTGTGTGTGTGTGTGTGTGTGTGTGTGTGTGTGTGTGTGTGTGTGTGTGTGTGTGTGTGTGTGTGTGTGTGAGAGAGAGAGAGAGAGAGAGAGAGAGAGAGAGAGAGAGAGAGTTAGTTAGTTACGCTGGCGTAGTTACACTTGTAGCAAGAGTTCCTAATGCAGACAAGCCCTCATTTCAACTTCCAACCTCAGCGAGCCATAAACCAGGGACAACCTTGTTTAACATATCAGTGAATCTGATTGATATGTTGATATCATCCAAGTTCAAAGCAACACGTCCTGGCAAGATAAAAGCTATTTTCTTTAGTAATTTACTGCTTCCTTCTTCCACAAACCCAGCAGACAAAATAACAATAGAGAGGGGGAAAAGGGGTCGGGTTGCACCAATTATTTTAAGAAATAAGAATACTTTGGCATAAAGTAGGCCTAACCTGTTACTGTAAACATCAGCAGTCCTGTCACTGTCTCAGCCCATGTAAATGCACTAATGGCGCCCCACCAAAATCAGTGAAATATGTACATAGTTCAGACATACAAGTTAAATCCCAGGCAGCAACAATAAAGAATAGGAACCCGAGGACTTTTCCCAGGTTTTATCTTCTGTAGGCATCAGTGCTAAGAGGGTAGTAATGCAGCTACTAATTTCTTCTCAGAATGAATTCTGCTTCCTCTGTTTGTGTGGAACTTCCTCCAAGTGTTGTGACTAGGGCAACATAACTTGGTAAAATACAATAGTGCTGAGCAGGGATTGTTGTCACCTGTCCTTTCTTGTCTCTGAGCTGCCAACATGTTACACCTAAGTTAGAGTAAAAAAGCCTGAACACAGCAGCTTTCATTTTCACATAGATTAATCTATTTACTTAAGGTAAAAATGGAAGACCTATGCCATGCACTAACCCATTTAAATCAACAGCAAAACTCCTATCCAAAAAAAAAAAAAAAGCAGTAATGATAAAAAATGACCAACATACTATAAATTGCTTAAGAAAAAAGCAAAACTCACTTGTTAGTTATTGGGCTGGTAACTAGTTATGGCCCCAATCCAGCCCAATTATTTGTATGATTAAAGTTCAGCACATGCTTAATGCATTGCTGAATCAGGGCCTTGAATTGGATTTGCACAGAATTTGTTTTGGTTTGGATCTGGAATCAAATCTGTAGCCTAGTTGATTGGGTACAGATTTTTTTTTTTTTTTTTGGACGGGATGAAAACTAACTTTTACTCATGGACAAAAGACATTTTAATTTTCCACTGTTTAAGAGACAGGGAAAAATTACATTTTTCCAGTGCCTGTAGTTTCCTTGTGTATTATAGACTTACTGACACATTGGGCCAAATCCTACTCACAGGTACACTGATGCAACTTCACAGATTGCATTTGGAATAGTATGGGTCTGAGAGGAGCATTTGGGTGACTGAGATGGTGACTTGTGTGTTAATAAGTGGGCATAAGTTTTAAAGTGCCATAAGAATGGCCATACTGGGTCAGACCAAAGGTCCATCTAGCCCAATATCCTGTCTTCTGACAGTGGCCAATGCCAGGAGGTCAGTCATGGCTCTATATCTATATATCCTTTACATCAGATGTTTTGGAAAGCATTAAGGGATGGGCTAAGTTACACAACAATATTCCCTTAGTTATACTCTATGGACTCATCTAAAGACGAGAGGAGGCCACCCACGGGAGCAACAAGTGTTGTCTCTATACCACCTCTGGGCCTGAACCCTGACTGAAAGGGATCAAGGGCATAGCACAGGGGTGGCCAAACTTGATGACACTCCAAGTCGCATACGATAATCTTCAGAAGTTCGAGAGCCGGGCACACTTACAGGGGCTTGGGGCTTCAGCTCCACTCCTTCTGAAGCCCCAAGGCCCAAGACTCCCCTCCCTGCAGGGCTGAAGCTTCAAGACCTCTCCCGCCACAGGGCTGAAGCCCCAAGCTCCCCCTGCCCCAGTCTGGTAGGTGGAGAATAGGGTGGGGTGCTCCGCAAGCTGCATTTTAACTGTAAAAAGCTGCATGCGGCTTGGCCACCCCTGGTATAGCAGATGACTGTCATTAGCTTGCTTAGGAAAGGGCGGTTCAGTTCAGGGTGATAGCTAGCAAGATCATCAAATAGCAATAGCTATTATTGATTAGACCAATGTGTGTGTTCTTTAGGATGGAATAGGGCAGAATCCCCTCTTAGAAGGAAGCACTGGCCATCTCTGCTGCTCAAGGAAAATGTAAAAAGTTAGCATGGAAATCCTACTGTCCAAGAAAGACAATATAAAATTATACATTTGGTTTTGCACATATCAATTACAAATCCCATTCTGGAACATTAAATATTTTATAAAGAACAATCACTGTTTCGATAAACAATGATTAAAATTTTTAATCATTAAAGGACCTTGCATTGTTCTTATGATTCATTATTTAAGTCATAAAACTGGGTCTTAAAATGTATCTTTATAGTTTAACAAACGCTAATATTCAGTTTTTACAGAGTAGATAATTTAAAAACTATCATGGAGGATATTAAAATGAATTAAAAATATTAAAAGTTTAATTTAAAGATAACATTAAATGGAATAAAAACAAGTGAATAATCTTGTTTATAGAGCATTAGTTTTGAAGAGTTAATGCTTTAAAGTGCTGTTGATGAGAATTTTAATCTATAAACTCTGCTTCCCTCTCTCCCGCCCCCCCCCCCCAAAAAAACATCCAGCTTAACCTCTTCAGCTGTCTAACTCTCCTATTTACCCTCAGTTCTCCACTTGGTAGTTGCATAACATTCTACATATTGAACATTGATTGAGCCAGATTCTGATCTCACTTACACTGGTGGGAATTGGGAATAACTATTGAAATCAATGGTGCAATACTGGTGTAAAAACAGAGTGAGAGCTAGGGCTGCTACATGTCATTACTACTGCCAGTTTTTAGGTACTTTGTAATTCATGTAGCTAAAAGAGACGGGATTTTATTTACATTACAGGCAAAAGGATCCAATTCTATATAAACAGCAGTTTGTCGAATTGGTAATCAGTAAAAATAATGAAACCTATAGATATTACTGAAATGAAGTGTGGAGTCAGTTTATGTTTTGTATTAACATCATGCATAGGAGCCCTAGTCATGGACCAGGAAACCATTGTGCTAGGCACGGTATCTGATGCATCTTTTATTGCAGGACTATGTTTTGTGCTTGCAGGGGAATGGAGTCAGTGATCTAATAGTTCATTTCCGCCTTGAGGTTTTATCATCTTGACTACCAATGCAGGAAAAAAAGGCAATGATCACATTTCTTTACCACAGCTGAGAAAATTCATAACTAATTTTGAGTAATTTTTAAGTAAGCAAAATCTAAGGCAGATCACAGAATTTTGTTTGAAATTATTCATGAATGCCTTCATGAAAATTGTCCTTATATGAACAGCTTGCAAACAATTCATAATGAATATTTGATATTGAAATGATGCAATTAGCATTGTATTGTTAGACAGACAAGTCCGGTTCTGTTCCTGGAGTGGATAGCTAGCCAAAGTAAAAATTTCAAATGCTGAATTTTACAGTAAATAACTAATTTGACAAGTTTGCTTTTGGCAAATTTTCAAGCTTAACATTCACTTTTCAAAAGTATTCATGCTAGTACAAACAACTCCTGAAATGTTCTTAGAAAGTAAACACAAAAAGGTTGTGCATATGGTTGAACTGAAATTTGGTTTTGGATTCAGATGTTTTTGGACATTTCTGCTCCCCTCCCCCACTCCTCTGATAGTGTATGTAAACCCCACAAAATGATTGATGGCAAGAGTTAAAAGCTTACCCCAAAGCAAAAGTAAGAGACTTATATTCTTTGACTGTTTCCAAAAGAGGGGAACATGATTGCTCTGTGTTCACGTTTATGAAATGAAAACTTCAGAATAGTAACCAGAAATTACAAGGGGGACAGTACATAAATGCAGCCCCCACCCCAATCCTCCACACTCTAAAAACCATTATCTTGAGAACTAAAATCAATATGATATCACAGCCACCTGTGCCAACTGCCATTTTGCCAAACTCATTTGTTTTTTCCCTCAGCCATCGCTAGCAAATGAACGACCACACAGATCGTTCAAACTCAGCTTTCAGGTGAGTCATCCTGTTCCTGAAAACAGGCCAAACTGTGGCTCTGTCACAGGCAATATAAAACTACTACTTTTAACTGTGAGGGTCTCAAAAGAAAAAGTCTATCCTTTCTTATTGAGCTAGATGCAGAATCCTCTGGTCTCTGAAGAAGCCCACATGCCAGTTTAAGTCAGGCCTCTCAGTTTTGATCCCAGCAGATCCCACGTACAAGCACTAAAGTAGAAGTATAGTAAAAAGAATGTTTCATAGTCCCCTCTGATCCAGAGCAGCCTTTATCTCTTATGTGCTTCCTTTTTTAGATTGCCTCTGACACATTTTATCACCATATATCCCTGTAGTTGAAGGGAACTCTATAATTTCAAAGAATCAACAATGCCCAACTGAGACAATTCAATACTACTATCTGATGTTCTAAAAACTATTCCTTAGTGACCCTTTGGAATAGTCATTTTTTAAACCATGAGTCACTGTGCTGGAATGCCTGAATTTGCCTGTAGGAGATGTACCCTAAAGCAAGTTTCGTCTTCTTCTGCAGCATGGGTCACTTGCAGGTTTAAACTAGAGTAAATGATGGATTCTTTGTAACTTGACATCTTTAAATCATGATTTGATTATGTCAGTGACTCAGCCAAAGGTTATGGGTCTATTACAGGAGTCGGTGGGTGAGGTTCTGTGGCCTGCAGTGTAATGAAGGTCCCTTCTGACCTTAAAGTTTGAGGCTATGGCTGTACTACTGAGCTTACAGCAGTGCAGCTTCACCCATGCAGCTGCACACTGTAGTGCTGCTAGTGCAGACGCTCTAAGCCGAAGGGTTGCTCCAGCCCCTGCGAGCTGGGGTAGCTATATCGGTGGGGGAAGCTCTCAGGGCCAGCTCTAGACACCAGCAAAGCAAGCAGTTGCTTGGGGTGGCAAATTTGCAGGGGCGCAAGAATCCAGCATGGGAGCTGAGAACCAACAGGGAGCCCTGGGAGCTGTAGTTCCTTGGTTAGCTCCCTGCCTATAGAGCCGGCCCTGGAGCAGGGAAAGAACTACATTTCCCAGCATTCCCTTGGCCGCAATTAACAGGAAAGGGAGGTGGAAGGAGTGTGGAACTGAAACCTCATGCTGCAGCTTGCTGTGAATGGTAGGAACAGAGCCAGCTCTAGGTTTTTTGCCGCCCCTCACCCCAGCCCTGGGCTCCCCCCCGCACCCCTGTGTTGCCCCAGCCCTGGACTCTCCCCTGCCCACACCCCCTGCCGCCCCAGCTCTGGCCCCCACCTGCCGCCCCAGCCCTGGGCTCTCCTGCCGCCCCAGCCCTGGGCTCTCTCCCCCCCCCCCGCACCTCCTGCCGCCCCAGCCCTGGGCTCTCCCCCAAAGGAAGAATTGGGTGGACTAAATGGACAGTGCACCTCTCTATCTCCTAGCAAGGGAGATCCCACTAGAATTTAAAATGAAAAGTAAGGGAGGGGAGGCTGTACTAGGACCTGGGCAGCTTTAGATACAGTACCGGGCACATAGGAGGATTTACACTTCTGAGCCATGGAAGCCGAAATTGACTTTTCTTTTCCAGATTTAGCTAATATTCAGAAAGGGAATCTAGCACCTGCCTTCCAGATTTGAACACCCTCAAAATTCAGGAGTGCTCAAGCTCAATTTGGGCAGCTGTTACTTCATTTCTCCCAAATCAAATATACTGATCCACTGTAACTTGCTGTAGAAAAAGTAGAATAAATTGAGCAAGAAATGCTTCCCAGTGGTTATTAGGACTGGAATTGCTATTTTCAACAGCCATTTCTTTTTTTTTTAGTTTTAGTTTTATTTGTTTAAAAGGAAGACAGTAATATTGCATTGGCAAATTCCCCATAGAAACAAAGAATGGAACAAAAGAATAATAAAGGCACCTCAACTTTTCCTCATTTATGTAGGACAGTCTTATAATATGCATCCAGATATCCTCCAAACACACAAGCTGAAAATTGTTCCACTTTACTGCAGTTCTGTAACCATATGGGAACCAATCCTGTCTGTGTTCTGTGCACATCCAAAATTCCTGCTGAATGACCCGCCCTGGGAGCGAGTTACCAGTGACCCAGGGCTGGGGCGGCAGGAGGGTGCAGTTGGGGGGGGGAGGGGGGAAGAGAGAGAGAGAGAGAGCGCGCCCAGGGCTGGGGGGGGCAGCCAAAAATTTTTTTGCTTGGGGCAGCAAAAAACCTAGAGCCGGCCCTGGAAGCTCTCCTGCTGACATAACACTGTGCACAGTGGCACTTGTATCAGTGTAAATTATGTCACTCAGGGGATGGCTTACTCACACCCGAGCAATATAACTTTACCGACTTAAGCTGTAGTGTATATTGCAGTGGTGGGCAACCTGCGGTCCGTCAGGGTAATCCGCTGGCAGGCCATGAGACAGTTTGTTTATTTTAACCATCTGCAGGCATGGGCGCCCGCAGCTTCCAGTGGCTGTAGTTCGCCATTCCTGGCCAATGTGAACTGTGGGAAGTGGCGGCCAGCATGTCCCTGAGGCCCACACCACTTCCCGCAGCTCCCATTGGCCAGGAACAGCTAACTGCAGCCACTCTGAGTTCCATAGTGTTCTTTGATCCATAGGTGCCGACCCCCCCTTTGCCCCTGTCCCCACCCCTTCCCCAAATCCCTGCCCTGGTGCTGCCTCTTCCCTGCTGGGAGGTAGGCGAAGGAACGGGGATGTGGCGTGCTTGGGGGGGGGGGGGGAGAGGAGGTGGGGTTGGGGATGAGGGTAGCTTGGCTGCCGGTGGGTGCAGAGCACCTACTAATTTTTCCCCATGGGTGCTCCAGCCCCAGAGCACCCACAGAGTCGGCGCCTATGTTTTGATCTACTCCCATTTCAAACTGCAGTAGATTAAAACACTGTGTGGACGCTTAGTGTGCAGTAGCAGGCCCCACAAGGCTGGTTAGTTAGGGTTACCATATTTTAATAAAACAAAAGGAGGACACTCCATGGGGCCCCGACCCTGCCCCAACTCCGCCCCCTCCCCAAAGTCCCTGCCCCAACTCCGCCCCCTGCTCCTCCCCCTCCCCTGCTTCCCGCGAATCAAATGTTCGCGGGAAGCCTGAAACAGGCAGGCAGCAGGTAAGCTGGGGCGGTGGCATGGGGGGCGCGGCCCAGTCCGGCCCCCCCGGCCGAGCGGCTCCGTCTGGCGGCCGGCCCCGGCCAAGAGGCTCTGGCCCTGGCGTCTCCGGCCCAGGCCCTGGGGCGCCGGCCCCAGTTCCGGCCGAGCGCGCCAGCCCCGGCTGAGCGGCTCTGGCCCGCCCCGGCGGCTCCGGCCCCGGCCCTAGCGACTCCAGCTCGGCTCGGGCCCAGGGGCACCGGCCCCAGCCGAGCACCCCCAGCCCCGGTCCCAGCGGCTCTGGCCCAGCTCAGCTCGGGCCCCGGTTCTGTCCGAGTGGCTCCGGCCCGGACCCAAGCCCCACAACCCCTCCCTATTTTCCCGGACATGTCCGGCTTTTTGGAATTTCCTCCCGGACGGGGATTTGAGGACCAAAAAGCCGGACATGTCCAGGAAAATCCGGACGTATGGTAACCCTAGGTTAGTGCACAGCAGGCTAGTGTGCTGCAGATTTACATCCCAGCTTAATGCACACTAACTCTGTTTAGACAAGCCCTTTGGAATAAAAGGCTGAGTTTAGCCTGACACGGGGATCTTTTTTGATTCAGCAGATGGACATGACTGTTCATCCAAGAGTCGACCCAAACCCTGCCCCAGGCTTGGAAGGAAATTGGCCTGCCAGACTCACCCATGTGGAAGATGGGGGAGGTCTGGTATGTTTAGATCCTTTTATTGTCTTTATATGTTTCTCTGTATGCTTTTGTCCTTACATAAATGTACTCTGCTTCATGAAAGCTGTCAGTATTTTTAGCAGTGACCAGTCATTGTCCTTGGAGTAAAAGCAGGGCTGGATGATGGTCAGAGCTCCTTGGGGAATAGTCAGAGAGAAGTGTAAAGGGGACTGCAGCCTAAAACCTCTGGTCAGAAGAGAGTGGGATTAAAGTCCTGCCCACAGCGAGATGATGGCTAGAGGCCTGAGACACGAGGGACGTTACCGGAGCAGACCACAGAGGGGGGGTTAAAGATGCAGTTAGATGTTGGGGAGATGTTGCATTAAGTTATTTACCTGGAAAAGTTCACTGAAGCCTTTAACTTCACCATTTCAAGCCTAAAAAAAAAAAAAAAAAATCTATCAAACTTTTAGTGGAGGCTACAACACTTTAGCATAACAAGAAACCCAACCCAGAACATCTGTTTTAGGTATCTTTTCACTGTGGAAAAAGAGTCAGTCTTAATAGAAGGTTGAAATAAAGAAATGGCCACAATATCTCCCCCCCCCCCCAACCCCTGTTCCCCTTCCAAATTCTAAACTGTTCCCAGAAAAATTTCACTTCACTGAAAGAGTAAAAGGGGACATGGAATTCTCTGCTACCTTGCAGGCACAGCTGGAAAGAATCCTAAAGATTTGAACAAGGAAGTCCCAACAATGTCCTTACTGGTGTAAGCAGAGTCAGGATGAGCTCTACCCTGACATCTGGTGGTGAATTATGGCGAGTGTGGAAAAGAACTCCAGGGGCTGATCTTGTTTGCATAGGCACAAACACCCGCATGGCATGAGACAACAGCAACCAATAGTGGTTACTTTGGATGGGGTGGGATCCCCAGTTTCTCTGTTATTGGGGCAGGAGGAATAAAGTGTTGTTACCCTGATTATGTGAATCAAGGACAATGAAACTGTTTTATGACAGAGGATCTCACCATCACCTAAGTAGCACTCGCTAGACCAGGGACATGGGTTCCACAACCCAGTGAATTGAGAGAGGATGGGGACAGATATTTGTATCTGATGGTATGGGCCCCCTTTTGATGGCCTGAAACACCAATTGCACCACCTTCTCTCTCCACTGTTGAATGGAATCAAAGTTAGCTCTGACATTAGGAGTCTAGTTACAGGCTGCTGAGCTGAATTCACTTTGGGCCAATGGTGCACCAGCACTGGGGCTCCCCTACTATGAGCTGAAATCACAAAAGAGCTAAAATTACTAAGAGCTGAGATCACTGAGTGCTGTGTTAACTAGTGGGGGAGCCTGAAGCTATATTGCGGAGCAGTTTGCGGAGACGGCTGGAGGCGCGGAGCCTTGCGGGGACGGTTGGAGTGGCCCAAGGAATGGCAAGCGGAGCTGTTTGCGGGGATGGCTGGAGCGGCTGACAGGTCGGTGAGCGGAGCGGAGCAGCTCGTAGAGCAGAGCAGTTTGTGGGACGGCAGGAAGTGGACTGGCTCGTGGTGAAGGCTGCGGCGGAACCCCACAGAGAGACAGCTGGTCGGCCTTGGATCACGTAAGGTGCCCCTTAACACCCTCCGTGCCCCCCCTTTTACTCTGGGGCTGCACTGACCAGGGACAGAGACTTTGGGGGTTGTTGGACTTTTGGGACTCTGGGTGATTTTTGGGTTGCTGGATTCAAGAACCAAAGGGAAAGGACATGGCCCAATTTGCTGGGGTGGGTCTTTTGCTCATGATTTGTGTTAGGAATCCTGTTTGTGGTGTTTTTTCCAATTTAATGCTGATGTCGTTTACCTCATGTTATTAAACATTTTCTGCTACACTCAGACTCCGTGCTTGCGAGAGGGGAAGTATTGCCTCTTAAAGGCGCCCAGGGGGTGGTATGTAATTGTCCCAGGTCACTGGGTGGGGGCTCGAGCCAGTTTTGCATTGCGTTATTGAAACGGAACCCCTAGGTACAGAACCCGGCCCTTGTTGCTGCCAACTTAGATGGGCAGAAGGGTTACACTGGGACATGTACAAACATCCCCTTGTGATTCAGCTGAATCACATCTCTCTGCTGAGGTGGCCAAGGAAAGTGCTTCCACTGGAGAATCATGCTGGAGGCTTGATCTGGACCAGCAACTGCTTCATAGGATTTCGTCCTTGGTGGCCCCTTGGGAAACCCCTGGCTGGAAACACACACCTCAGGTCCTTCGTTATTGCCATTTTCCCCCTCACATGCTCACTCACAACAGGCATCTGTGCTCCCTCATCAGCACTGGGGCTTCCCTTTGTGTTGCCAAGACCTCAGGGTCAAGAAAAACAAAGAACTCAACTTCAGATTCTTAAGAGCGGCTTTTTGGGGGTGGGGAGGGGGCGCGGTGGCACTTTTCCCTCCAGTCACCTCACACACTTAATCATCCCCTGAGTGGAATCTCTTAAATTGAATGGAGCCCCTGTCACCGAGAAGAGCCCAGTACGGTCCCCCCCCTTCAGGGAAGGGGAAGCAGCTAACCTGCCCACTAGCTTTGTGTTTCTGGTACACCGCAACTGTGGCATAGCTCCATGGCATTCTTGCCCCTTCTTGAGACCCCTTGAAGCACAGGCACTGACTTATTTTTCCTGGTGGGTGCTCCACCTAAACCCTGCCCCAAGGCCCCATCCTGCCCTTCCCCAATTCTGCTCCACCCCCTTCCAAGGCCCCACCCCCTCCCATGAGTTCCTCCTGCCAGCTGTGGCTAGGGAGTGCTCAGACCCCCTACTTTTTCCATGGGTGCTTGAGCCCTGGAGCACCCATGGAGTCAGAGCCTATGTCTTAAAGAGTCTGACATGGAGGACACACCCTGAAAACTGTTTCCTAGAGTGAGGGAACCCAGTTTTATCACATCTGTACCAGGAGCGCCTCTGGCAGCTGCTCCTCAACAGCAGGGAGCTGAAAAACTCTTTTGAAGAGTGTGTACTACTGGTGCCTGGCCCTTCACACCATAGCTTTCCCTGCTCTCCACCACATTTCCTAGGCCAGCTTCCCTACTCAAAGTACCTTCAGCCTGGAGGAAAAAGCCTGCAGGCACCCCAGGAATGAGGCTCATAACATCAGTTGCTAAACCCAGGGCCGGCTCTAACTTTTTTGCTGCCCCAAGCAGCAACAAAAAGCGCCGCCCCCCGAGCCCCCCCCCCGCCAAGCGCCGCGCCGCCGGAACCCCCCCCCGAGCGCCGCACCCCGCGCCACCCCCCGCTGAGCGCCGCCGGAGCCCGTCCCCCCCCGCGGAATGCTGCACCGCGCTGCCCCCCCGCCACCCCAAGATTGGCCGCCCCTTACCAGGTGCTGCCCCAAGCATGTGCTTGGTTGCCTGGTGCCTGGAGCCGGCCCTGGCTAAACCGGCTGTGGTCCTAAGTAACTTCAGACTACAATCAATCTTCAACTAGCCCACCATTACATCCAGAGAACTCACTGGAGGAGCAGAGCCTTCTCCTGCTCTACCCCAGAGGATACAGCCATGCTGGCAGGAAAAGCAAGTGAGAGCTCACACAGAGTTTAGCTTCCATACTATTATTTAGCCCCTGGGGAAGATAGACCTGCTCGACAATGTGCAATCCTATCTTCCAGTAGACAAGGTGTAGGGGTACAAATATGCTGGAAGGCAGATATATTGTGACCAGATTCCCAGGGGAGCCAGCTGAGGTCACTCAATTAAGGTGAACTGCAAAGAATGGGGCGGATAGTCCCCAAAGATGGTGGATATTCCATGATACTTAGATTTACCAAGCCAACACAAAACAGCTTCTTTATTACCTCACTGGTTACTAAGAAGCCAACAGAGTTCCCTTAAAGTAACCCAGCCTCAGGCTTCCACTTAGGCACCCAAGTCAGATATGATGAGGATTAATGAAAATCTTAATCAAAAAAGGTGTCCAATTCTATGGGATTGGAAGAACATTACCCACCCAGGTTAATGAATATTTCAGATCTTACCCAAATACACACTACAGCCAATTCTTATTAACTAAACTAAAATTAAAAAAAAAAGGAGAGTATAGTTATAAGATCAGTATAGATAAAGACATGAGTTCAATTCTGGAGGGTTCAGATTCATAGCAGAAATGTAGCTGCAAAGAGTTTTTAGAAATAGTCCATGGTTATAGTCCAATATCATATTCAGGGTATTCCAGCTTAACTGGTATCTCAGTCTTGTTACCCTGATGAAGCTTAAGCAGATCTGAGATGACAGGATCAGGACCCAAGGAGCTTTTATACAATTTCAGGCCTTCTTTGACAGGTCAGAGTCCCTTGGCTTACAATAGGCAATCAGGGCAACTTTGAAGTAGGTCCATCACTGGTACTTAGGTACATGAATTAACATAAGGCAATTGCCTGTTTTTCTTTGAAAATGTATAGCAAATCTGTGAATGGTGGAGAGAAGTAGACAGTGACATCCTATGTTTACAGTTCATTTAAGTGTTAAGATGTTCTTTTGATCTCTGAATTAACAGAACACAGCATAGACAGGGACTGTTTGATTACATTGTTGGCATTTATGAGTACACATCTACAATTAGAAGTTAGGGGTGATGCTAACAATATAGGTTTGCATTTCAAAGTTCTAGCCTATCTACCATAGAATGGCCCTAATGACCATTTCTAACATGTCTCTACAGGTTGGCTCTGGGTTAGCCTGCAAGCTGCTTAACCCTTTCTGGCCATATATTCCACTTTGTACAAGATTCATTGCAATTATATAACAGTGGTAGCAACAACTGTTTGCATAATTATATTTTAATCAGACAACTCACATATATAATGTATTGTTATATAGACCTGTGAACAATTAAGCAAACCACAAAAATACAAACAGGACACTATTAGTTCAAGAGAATGCTGGAACCTAAGAAACTTCTACTCCCGACTGTTATTTTAAAAGACACTAGGGGAAGCACATGCTATGGTTTTCTATAACAAGAACCTGTCCTGATCTAGAGGCTGCAGAAAAACAAAGATCAGATTAGCCATTAGGAACTAGTCCTGTGACTGATTTACCCAGATCAAGCCACTGCCACTTGCAAGACATCAACTCCAAGTGCTCCTTTATTAAACAAACTGATGAAAATCGGTAGCATGCATCCTTTCCCCTTCTGATTTTCACTTTGTTTTCCTCTTTTGCAATTTAAAATAAGAATTTTGAACTCTGATCCTGACAGGTTTGACTCCTGTGTTCTTTCTGCTTCCAGTGCTGTCTTTGAGAATTGCCAACAATAATGCTGGGAAAGTAGTTTGGTTTCTGTTGTTTGAATGTTACTGATGCAGATGTATGAAGTTCACAAAAGAAAATGCAGGTTTATATTGCCCCAAAATGTACTGATTCAGAGGAAGTTTCAATAGCAAAAAAGTAGAAGTAAATAACTACACATGTAATGATACTACTGTTTGCCTTTTCCCATATTTAAGTCTCTAAAGTAACAGCCAAAGTATGAAGTGTTTTGCCCTTTTCAGAGATTAGCTGTTATTAGTTCCCAGAGGCGGAGTCAGGATTGAGGTCTTATTGTGCTAGATGAACACAACACAAAGAATGACACCTCTCTAGCCCTGAAGAGTCTACAACCTAACCTAATGTAAGGGGACTGTTGCCCCCTTACTAACATTCAGTGGGGGTGTTTTGGTTGGCTAGCTCCCAGCACTAAAAGGGGAAGGGTCGATGGCAAATCAGGAGCCTGAGACTGACAGTCCCCAGGAACAATGGGGAGAGGCCAATGCTCCAGATCAGCCTGATTGACAGGGCGGGCAGGCTAATCAGAGAATCAGGAGGCGAGGGGGGTCCCGTCCTCCGTGTGAGCTGGAATTGCCTGGGTCAGACTGAGTGGGGCCGAGCTAAGGAGAGAGCAGGGGCCTGAGCTAAGTTGCTGGGAGCAGAGCTGCAGCCCCAAAGCCAGAGCACAGCCAGGACAGAGAGGGGCCTGAGCTAAGTTGCTGGGAGCAGAGCTGCAGCCCCAAAGCCAGAGCACAGCCAGGAGAGAGCAGGGGCCTGAGCTAAGTTGCTGGGAGCAGAGCTGCAGCCCCAAAGCAGAGTTACAGAAGCAGCCTGCAGAGCAGACCTGTCCTGGGGGCAGAGCTGCAGCAACCAGAGCCAGAGGGGCCAGAGAAGCAGCCCAGGGAGCTGGAGGCAGAGCAGCAGCAGCAGCCGTGCTGAGGCAGAGTGGAGCTGGAGCTGGGGCTGGAGCAGTCCGGAGCTGGGTGCGGTGAGCAGCTGGGGAGAGTGAGGGGGACCCTGGCAGTGGGCCCAGCGCAGGGAGATACCTCAGCCAAGAGGCCTTGCAGGCCAGACTTGGAGGGGGATCGTAACCCTGACAGGGCGGGGGCGACGCTGGGAAGAAGGGTCCTGCCACCTAGAGCCTGAGAGCGTGTGGCCACCGCCAGAGCAAGTGTCCAACCCACAGCGTCTCTGCAGCACAGCCAGGGCCTGAGAAGGAGGCCCGGGACCTACAAGGAACAGACTGTGAACTGCCCTGACGTTCCAGAGACACTGCTTGTGATATTCCCTGCCTCAGAGCAGGGTGATGTGTTTCCTTTAACCTTTTCCATTTTTCCTTATTCTTTTTTAAAAGTAATTGTTAATTAAACAACTTGTATTTGCTTTAAATTGTATAAGATGATCAGTGGGTCAGGGAGGTGCCCAGTGCAAAGAGAGTACCCCGGAGTGGGGACACCCTAGCCCCTGTCCTAGGTGACCACAGCAGGGTTGGGGGTCAAGCCCCCCAGGAATCCTGGGCCCAGCCTTGTCAGGGTTTACGAGGACTCTGCCAGACAGGAGAGTGGAAGGGGAGTCCTCAAGGGCAGGGAGGCCTCTGGGTAAAGGAAGTGGGAGCGAGGACTCGGATCCTTTCGTTAGCCCACTTCACCGGGGTAGTGCAGAAGCCAGGAAAGTTCCCCACAATAGCGGGACCATTCCCCTGCTTACACTAGGTACAGTATAGAATTTTTAATGCTGATACTTTGATACCATAATGAAATGTGATGGGTAACCTGCCACATTCTAATATCATTCCTAAAATCAATGCCTTTCATTAGGGATGTTATGGAGCTACCAAACTAGGTCTTCTAAACTTTGTCATTCTAAGAGAAAATAAAAGCATCTAAACCAATCCTTTGTAGGATGGATAGTATACACATTACACTTACAAAAGTAAATAAGCAGACACACTATAGGGTAAGATATGGCCCTGACAGTAGGAACAAGTACACACCCCTAAGCAGTTATATAGTTAAAGGGTGGGTGATACAGGGATGGCTGAGGGGGCCTCATGAACTATCTTCTCTGAAGTGTTTATGGTGAGGCAGGCTGATAATGTTTAGACTCATAATAGTGAGTTTCTGAACCTCTGGTGTGTGATTTTAATAATTAAGAAAAATATGACTTTGCTGGAGAATAGTCAAACTATTTTTCTACAATGCTGTTGAAGTTGGCTCTACCATCGTTCACCATCAGTTGATGTAGCTAGGAGTCCCCTTAACAGGGCTTATTAGTTCAGAAAGTGGGTGAGTGACTTATGACAGAAGCATATACCTAAAAGTAGAGAAAATAATCCAAAGGAAATTTTAAAGAGCCACCATGATACCTCGCAATACACCCCCCCCCCCCAATAAATGAATGAAATCCATTATATGGGAGGTTCTAATTCTTTGTAGGTTAAATAGGCAGACAGATGCCAGCTTTTAACAGAGGTAGGACAATTCTATTGATTTAATAGCTCAGTAAATTAAATGGCAGGTTTTGATAACTATCTGGTTTGTAGACTCAATTTAAAAGAAACAGTCACCACTGCTGATTTAAAAAAAAAAAGTTGGTTTGTGCGGAAGCAAAGAAGGGCTGGTATGAACCACCTTCATCCTTAAATAACTTATTTACTCTGGAGTAGGTTAGCACTCTTACTATTTCTCAGTATATTCAGTATTCCCCAAATAAGAGAGACTGGAGCCAGGATCAGTGCATTTCAAATCTAGTCCCTTCTGAGGGCTGGGAGCCAAAGTTCTGGTGGTATAAATTGGTGGAGCTGCATTGGCTCCATAGAGCTGTGCCAATTTACACAAGCAGTGTGTCTCAGGGGACTGCTAAGGGCCAGTGGTGGATTTAGAGTTAGTGGGGCCCTGTGCTCAGCTTCATTTTTGGGGCCCCTCCTTGGGACCCAGCCAAGAAAAAACACATCTCCCCCCTCCCCCATTTTTAATTCTTTTTTTCTCCCTTCATCCTCCTCCTACAATAAGAAGCAAATGAAAATAATTGAGGTACCTTGATTGTTTTTGTAGTCTAACATTTTTCCACAGACCACTTGAAAATTGCTGAGGGTCTTGGCCGACCACTTAATGATCTTTCCAAATATTGTTTGTACCATTAGCAAACTATTGTAAAGCGCTTTGGATAAGAGCACTTTTTTTTAAATAAAGTAAAAATGTTGGGGTGCAGGGTCTGGGGCATGGAGCACTTACCTGGGGCAGCTCCTGTTTGGTTCTAGGGGTGCAGGTGGGGGTGTGTGCAGGAGTCAGGGAGGGCAGGGGCTGGGGGTGCTCCCAGCCCCCTACCATGAGCAGCTCAATGTGTAGGGGAATGCGGGGGCCTGCCTTTGCTCTGCCCCATTCCATCCCCTTCCCCAAGACCCTGCCCCTTCTCCACCTCCTCCCCTGACCACACTGTGGCCCCGTTCCTCCCCCTCCCTCCTGGAGCAACCTGAGCCCCAGCAAACAGCTGTTTGGCAGTGGGGGGGAGGGAAGCACTGGGAGGGGCAGAACCGTGGCACGCTCTGGGGAGGAGGTGGGAGCTTGGCTGCCGGTGGGTGTGGAGCCTGCAGCAGGAGCCCTAGGAGCTGGCAGGACCAAGCTTCTGCCCCTGCAGCTGCCTGGCCCTGGGGTCCCCTGTTGTTGGGGTGCCCTGTGCCAGGGCACCCTGTGTTTTACTGTAAATCTGCCTCTGCTAAGGGCTACAAATCTTTTCACCTTTAGAACCCTGTTTCACACGTTCAAATTAAGGGGCTATTCCAAAGCCAATTGAAGTCAATGGAAAGATTCCCAATGGGGTTTGGATCACTACCAGTATCAGTTTTTTAATCAGTCAACGGTCACTAAAAAAGTGATTTCTGATTACTTGAAATGGGGTTTCAGTCCAGTTGCTAGTGAACAGATGTCCAAATCAAAGAACACAAAAAATATACAAACAGTTTCCAAACTTGTTATTCCTGAGACAATTTAATAAGGCTTTGTTCTCACTGCAATAGTTAGCTTGAGTTACTTCACTCAAGTGAAAGCAGCCAGACTACCAAACACTGGAGCTAGAGTGATTGGATCGGATTAGCAGTTTATGAGTTGTGCTAACTCAAGAAGTAGCCTGCAGCTATATCCCCACTATATTACAGTTGTGTGTGTCAGCAGCACTTGAGCTTCAACACACCCTCCTTGGCCTACTTACTAGCTCAAGATTAAGCACCACTTGAGCTAGAGACTTGTGCAGATGGGAGTTGAGTTAGTGGCACCACTTGAGTTATAGCTCCAGATAGCACTGCAGTAAAGACAAGCTCTAAGTAGGGGGACCAAGCACTGTATTGGCTTTGGGACTGAATCTCCCCCAGACCTTTATTATTTAGAATTAATCTTTCCACAATAGACTATGTTTAAGGAGATTTAAGAGACATTTTTATTTCTACTGACTGATGCACCTGTTCTGGTGGACTTCAGTGTCTAGGGGCCTGATCTTGCCATGGGATCTGCCAATGCAGTCCCCTGTACCTGTGCAGAGCCTACATTAGGAGATTCCATTGCAGGTCTTGGACCTAGGGATGTCAATCTGGAGCCTTTTGAGAGCAAACTCCTACTTGCTAAAAAGTAAACTGAGGCCTCTCCAAGGCTTTTAGGGGCAAGATTTCTCTTATCTTGGTTTATTGTTGAGTCTAAAGAGTGCTACATAAATGCTGTAAGAGATTATTAGCATTAGGATACAAGTTATAAGCCCTCCCCCCAATCTTGTAAACTGTCTTACATGGGCAGACCCCTAAAGTCAGTGGGGCTCCATGAAGTTGGAAGAAGCCACCTGCCTGAAGCTTAGTGGAAAAGAACCTTGTCAAATGCATTTCCATTTTCTTTAGTCCTTTTCAAATACATATTTTTAAATAGCTTGTTTTCTTTTATTAGACTAGAGCAAAAAAAAAAACTTGTATTACTCACTAATGGCATTTCAGGAAACAGAACGCTAAATAAAGTAATGCAGCAGAGTTGTGTAATGATTGAATACACAAGGATGGAAAGCCAAGCCAAAAAACCCCTTAGTCTAAAATCTGAAGGGTGGACAAAATTCCCTCTGCATGCAGTGCCTCCGGATTCCATGTCCTGGTTGAAATGCTTTTTGATTGACGAGTAATGATCCTGCTGGTGATTTTTAAGAAGCTTTTAAACAGAAGTGCTGAGGAGCACTGCACTGCATCACATAGGGTAGACAACACTGAGGCAGACAATCAAAGGATGCTTTCACTGAAATGAGAAACGGTTCTGTGACTGAGTGCTGTTCTGTCACGGTCTTCTCTCCCTCTGTACAGCATTTAACCTTAGTCTTTTACATACTGTACAATTAGGATTTTTTTTTTTTTTTTTAAGAAATTTGTCTGCAGTCAAGATGAAGAACCATAGTAAGTCTTGTGGTGACAGTGCCAGTTAGACTGATGAATGTGAAAGTCTGATTGGGACTGGGGGGGGGAAGTGGATTCTTCTAGCTGAGTTAAGAAACAAGCAAAACCACACACCAAGCATTGTGAGTGGAAGGAAGAGCTCTGCCAGGAGTTAAAAGTAAGATGTTCATAAGCTAATGTTGGTATTGTGTGCTTCAATAGCAGCCAGAGAGAGTCAGCCAACTTCTTACACAGAGCACACAGCAGTAGCAGAGAGTTGAACAACATACTATAATGATAGTAAGAGAATTATGACTAGAGGCTGAAATTGCTGGTTTAATTAAAACAATAGACAAAAAGGTTCTAAAACATATCTTCACTGAATCATCATCTTCCAAAGCTCAGTTCTGGTGACCAGTAAAGACAGAGGCATGCTGAACCTCTCCCTACTGTTATGTGACTTTTAAATTGAGGTCTAGGACCAGATTTTAGGTTGTGACTCTACCAAGTTTCTGCAAGTGCCTCTGCATTTGCCCAGGCAAACATATACATGCAACTTTTAAACATCTGAAAACCTACTTGGCCACAAGTGTTAGAATTTGTAGCCACAAACCCCATTTGTCTTAATGAGTTTTTACAGGTGTGTAGCGGGGTGGACACCCACTCCTGCCTGGAAGGGCTGGAAAGCAGCCCTGGAGAGGGCTGCAGCTCTAAAAGCTGGGCTGATTGGGGAAGCGGCCACAGCTGGGCCACACCCCAGTCAGGCCACAGCTGGCCTGTATAAGGGTATGTCTACACTACAGGATTAATCCGAATTTATATAATTCGAATTTAGGAAACCGGTTTTATAAATTCGAATGTATTCGGCCACACTAGGCACCATTAATTCGGTGGTGTGCGTCCAAGCTACCGTAGTAGCATCGATTTCCAGAGCGTTGCATTGTGGGTAGCCAATAACATTGAATTGCCAATAACTTCGAATTGCGGCCACACTAACCTTAATTCGGATTAACAATACCGATTTTGACGCTACTCCTCTCGTTGAGGAGGAGTACAGAAATCGAATTAAAGGGCTCTTTAATTCGAATTAAATGGCTTCGTTGTGTGGACGGGTCAAGCGTTAATTCGAATTAAAGCAGCTAAATCCGAATTAAAGTCGTAGTGTAGACCAGGCCTGCGAGGCTGTGATGAGTGGCTTATACACTGCAGTCTGCCCCAGTGAGCAGGGGCTAGATGAGGACTGGCAGTAGCTCAGACTGAGGCAAAGTGGGGATAGTGGGTGGGGGTTCCCCTGGGAGGGGGAGACCCAGAGCTGTGAGGGGTTACTGCTGGGGGCAGCAGCTCAGACAACAGGGCACCGGGTCCAGGAGGGACACGGGGGCCAAGTGGTAGTGGGACACCGGCCTGCAGAGAGCGCTCCAACAGCTGGAGAGCTAATTCCTGAGACAACCAGCAGGAGGTGCTGCAGCGGTGAGTCCCACATTGCTTACATGTGCAAGTTGTAATGCTTGTGCCCACTGCCCACCTAGGTGATAGGATTTAAAGCCAGAAGGGACCCATTAGATTTAGTCTGACCTCTTGTCTAGAACAGGCCACTAGTACCACCCAGCCACCTGCACACTAATCCAACTACCAAAATTAGACCAAAGTATTGTCTCCTGTGGATTATAGGAGATATGTGCCACAGGCTAAGAATAGGAGGGAATCAAGAGGCCCTTGTAATGGCAGGGAAGTGATTCAGTGAGATGCCCAGATAATCCTGGCAAGTGACCAGCACCCACATGCTGCAGAGGAAGATGAAAAGCCCCCAAGGTCACTGCCAGTCTGACCCGGGGAAAAATTCCTTCCTGACCACACATGGAGATCAATTAGACCCTAAGCATGTGAGCAAGAACCAGCCAGCCTAGTACCAGAGAGAGAATGGTCTGTACCACTTCAAAGCCCTGGCTCTCATTGTCAATATCTCATTTCCAGACATGGCCATCCCTGAAGCTTCAGCTGAAGGAGGGGTGGGGGGAATCCCTTCCTGACATAGCTAGTGGCTGGCTGAAACCCTGAAGCATGAGCTTTAGGAATTTAGGACACAAGCTAGAAATGAGCCCTCTGGCTGTTAATCCCTGCCATCACAAGCAACCCAGTCTCAGTTGCATTCATAAATTTGGCCAGGTATTAGAACTGTTCACACAGGTGCTTGCCCTTAAGGAAAACAAGATCCTTAAAGCTAAGCAAACAAAACAAAGTTGAACACTGGGCCAAATCCAGCAGTCATTGCTCAAGATTTATTCAAGCAACACCTTTATTGGAACTCTGTGGGATTTGTCTGAATAAGTCTCACTTGGACTGCAGTGTCTAGCCTTTATTTTTAAACTAGCAAATATAAACTGTAACAGGAGACTGTGTTGGGGAAAAGGATTGCTGGATCTGGGGAAAAATAGCAGAATTCTCAAATAAGGGAATGTCCTCAAGGTGGTGATATGGATTCCAGAGAAGACCCTCTCAAATCTTGGTTCCGTCTTGTAGGACTGGGACTAGATTGTGCCTAGTGCTGCAGGAGTGGATAAGCAATGGGTAAGGCGGCCTAAGGATCCTTCCATTAATGGTGCATGTGCACTATTCCCCCAACCACACTCCATGCACTGGCTCAACTCCACTAGTCAGTGCAGAGGAGTCATTGTCCCTCCCTCATCCTTTGCCTCCTCAATCCTCTGAAGTTTTAGCTCACTGAGAGATGATCCAAAGCCCTTTGAAGTCAATGGAAAAGCGCCCATTGAATTCAATGGCCTTGGGAACACAAGGGCCAAGATATTCTTGGCCTCCATCTCAATGGTTAGATTGAAGGATCTTTGTGCCCTTGCTTTGGCCCTAGCACGGCTTAGGTCAATTTAGCCTTAAATTCCAAAAGCTTGTGAAAAGAGCTTAATGTTTAATCAAATTTAGTCAATGAATTTAATTAAAATCAGAATGCAATATTATAATAGTGATGGGATCATGACATTTTCTTCACTTTGTTTACACAGTATCAGTTACTCTTTGGGTATGCCTTATGCTGTCGTGAGCTAGTCTGGAGACATTCTTTCAAAGTTTATTTTTAAAGTATTCATACTTCAGATAAAGTTCCTCCTCTATTCATCAGTGAATCAGTTACTCTCTGAATTTACAAGCCTAGGTAGCAATTGTGCGTGTTTGAATCTTTCCTTGATGAAAGACATTCAGCTTTAGCATCTCCCCCCTCCCTCATACACACTTTTCACCCTGTTATCTAATTTTACAGCTAAGTTGATTGGAACATAAGGGAGACAATGAGATATGGCCAAGTTTACAGAACACTTGTCTTCATTAGAAAATTAGGTAATGTTAACTACCTAACAAATCATGCCTCACCAATCTATTAGATTTCTTTGTGGGGGTACACAAACTGGACAAGGTTGATCCAGTGAATCTAGTGTATTTAGACTTTCAGAAAGCCTTTGACAAGGTCCCTCACCAAAGGCTCTTAAGCAAAGTAAGCAGACATTGGATAAGAGTGAAGGTCTTCTCATAGATCAGTAATTGGTTACAGGACAGGAAACAAAGCATAGGAATAAATGGTCAGTTTTCAGAATGGAGAGAGGTAAATAGTGGTGTCCCCCTGGGGTCTGTACTGGGACCGATACTGTTTTAACAGATCATTTATGAATATGTTGAAGGGGTAGACAGTGAGGTGGCAAAATTTGCCAATGATACAAAATTACTTAAAACAGTTAAGTCCAAAACAGACTGCAGAGACTTACAAAGGGATCTCACAAAACTGGGTGACAGGGCAACAAAATGGCAGATGAAATTCAATGTTGATAAATGCAAAGTAATGCACATTGGAAAACAATCCCAACTATACATACAAAATGATGGGGTCTAAATTAGCTGTTACCACTCTAGAAAGATCTTGGATCATTGTAGATATTTCTCTGAAAAGGTCTGTTCAATGTGCAGCGAGAATCAAAAAGGCTAACAATACAGGAACAATTAGGAGGGATAGATAAGACAGAAAATATCATAATGCCACTGTGTAAATCCATGGTACACCCCAGGGCCGGCTCTAGGTTTTTTGCTACCCCAAGCAAAAAAATTTTTGCCTGCACCCCCAGCCCTGGGCGCTCTCTCTCTCTTCCCCCCTCCCCCTCCAACTGCACCCTCCTGCCGCCCCAGCCCTGGGTCACTGGTAACTCGCTCCCAGGGCGGGTCATTCAGCAGGAATTTTGGATGTGCACAGAACACAGACAGGATTGGTTCCCATATGGTTACAGAACTGCAGTAAAGTGGAACAATTTTCAGCTTGTGTGTTCGGAGGATATCTGGATGCATATTATAAGACTGTCCTACATAAATGAGGAAAAGTTGAGGTGCCTTTATTATTCTTTTGTTCCATTCTTTGTTTCTATGGGGAATTTGCCAATGCAATATTACTGTCTTCCTTTTAAACAAATAAAACTAAAACTTAAAAAAAAAAAAAAAAAAAGCAATGGCTGTTGAAAATAGCAATTCCAGTCCTAATAACCACTGGGAAGCATTTCTTGCTCAATTTATTCTACTTTTTCTACAGCAAGTTACAGTGGATCAGTATATTTGATTTGGGAGAAATGAAGTAACAGCTGCCCAAATTGAGCTTGAGCACTCCTGAATTTTGAGGGTGTTCAAATCTGGAAGGCAGGTGCTAGATTCCCTTTCTGAACATTAGCTAAATCTGGCAAAGAAAAGTCAATTTCGGCTTCCATGGCTCAGAAGTGTAAATCCTCCTATGTGCCTGGTACTGTATCTAAAGCTGCCCAGGTCCTAGGAGAGCCTCCCCTCCCTTACTTTTCATTTTAAATTCTAGTGGGATCTCCCTTGCTAGGCTTCAGATAGAGAGGTGCACTGTCCATTTAGTCCACCCTATTCTTCCTTTGGGGGAGAGCCCAGGGCGGGGGGGGGGGGGGGAAGAGAGCCCAGGGCTGGGGCGGCAGGAAAGCCCAGGGCTGGGGCGGCAGGTGGGGGCCAGAGCTGGGGCAACACACGGGTGCGGGGGGGAGCCCAGGGCTGGGGTGAGGGGCGGCAAAAAAATGAGAGCTGGCTCTGTTCCTACCATTCACAGCAAGCTGCAGCATGAGGTTTCAGTTCCACACTCCTTCCACCTCCCTTTCCTGTTAATTGCGGCCAAGGGAATGCTGGGAAATGTAGTTCTTTCCCTGCTCCAGGGCCGGCTCTATAGGCAGGGAGCTAACCAAGGAACTACAGCTCCCAGGGCTCCCTGTTGGTTCTCAGCTCCCATGCTGGATTCTTGCGCCCCTGCAAATTTGCCGCCCCAAGCAACTGCTTGCTTTGCTGGTGTCTAGAGCCGGCCCTGGTACACCCACATATTGACTGTGTGCAGATCTGGTCACTCCCTCCCTCTGAAAAAATATATTCAAATTGGAAAAGGTACAGAGAAGAGCAACTAAAATGATTAGGTATATGGAACAGCTTCTGTATGAGAAGAGATTAAACAGATTGGGACTATTCAGCTTGGAAAAGAGACAACTAAGGTGGGGGAATATGATAGAGGTCTATAAAATCTTGACTGGTATAGAGAAAGTGAACAAAGAAGTGTTATTTACTCCTTCACAACACAAGAATTAGGGGTCACCCAATGAAATTCATAGGCAGCAGGCTAAAAAAAAAAAAACACACCACACACACAAAAGGAAGTACTTCACACAATGCAGAGTCAACCTGTGGAACTCTTTGCCAGGAGAGGTTATAGTTTTGGCCTTCCCAAACAGGGCTCAAAAAAAGAACTAGGTAAGTTCATGGAGGATAGGTCTATCAATGACTAATAGCCAGGATGGGCAGGGATGCAACACCATGCTTAGAGTGTCCCTAGCCTCTGTTTGCCAGAAGCTGGGAGTGGATGGCAGAGGATGATTGCTTGTTCTGTTTATTCCCTCTGAAGCACCTGGCATTGGCCACTGAAGATGGGATACTGGCCAAGATGGACCATTTGTCTGACCCCAGTACGGCCATTCTTATGTTATTTTGCAGTCAGCATAGACAGGGACAAGTTAGTCAACATTCATACAGTTTAAGGCCAGAAGGGACAATTGCTATAATCTAGTCTGACCTTCTGTAAAGCACAGGCCCTAAAACTTTGCAAATGGAATTCCTAGAGCAGATTAAAAAAAAAAAAAATCCAGTCTTGTTTTAAAAAGCTTCCAGTGATGGAGAATCCACCACAACCCTTTGTAAGTTGTTCCAATGGTTAATTACCCTCACTATCAAACATTTACACCTTATTTCCAGTCTGAATTGGTCTAGTTTCAACATCCAGTCACTGGATTGTGTTATACCTATCTCTGCTAGATTGAAGAGCCAATTATTAAATATTTATTCCTAGTGTACTGATAGATTGTAACCTTCTTTGTTGAGCTAAATAGATGGAGCTCCTTCAGTCCATCACTATAAGGCATGTTTCCTAATCCTTTAATCATTCTTCTGGTTCTTTTCTGAACTCTACAATTTATCAACATCCTTCTTGAATTTGATTCAGAACTGGACGCTGTACTGCAGCAATTGCACCAGTGCCAAAATACAAAGGTAAAATAACCTTTAAATAGGGGAATGCTGAGTAGAATTATACAGCCTAGGATTGCATTAGCTCTTTTGACCAGAGTTTCACATCAGGAGCTCATGTTCAGCTGATTATCCTCCAGGACCCCCAAATCTTTTTCAGAATCACTCCTTCCCAAGATAGAGCCTCCATCCTGTAAGTATACACCATTTACATTTAGCCACATTAAAATATATACTGTCTGTTTGCAGCCAGCTTTCCAAGTAACCCAGATCACTCTGTATCTGTGACGTGTCCTCTTCATTATTTACCATTTCCCCAATTTTTGGGTCATCTGCAGACTTTCAGTGATTTTATGTTTTGGTCTAGGTCATTGATATTAAATAGTGTAGGACAAATAAGTAGTCCCTGCGGGACCCCACTAGAAACATACCTGTAGGATGATGATTCCCTGTTTACAATTTTTTTTTTTTACATTGAGACCTATCAGACTGCTTTTAAACCATTTAATGTGTGCCAAGTTAATTTTAATAACTTACTTTAAAATTAAAATGTCATGCAGTACCATGTTAAGAGCTTTACTGGAGTCTAAATATATTAGATCTGTATTATTACCTTTATCAACCAAACTTGTAGCCTCAAAAAAAAAAATCATCAAGTTAGTGTGACAGGATCTATTTTCCATAAACCCATGTTGCTTTGCATTAGTTACATTACCCTCCTTTAATTCTTTATTAACCGAGTCCCAGATCAGCTGCTCCATTATCTTGTCTGGGGTTGATGTCAGATTGACAGGCCTATAATTACCTGGATCAGTCTGTTTACCCTTTTAAAATATTGGCACAACATTATCTTCTGAGAGACTAGAAGAAAGCTAAAGTTCCAGAACTTATTGAAAATCATTCTTAACTGTCCAGTGAGCTCCTCAGCTGGCTCTTAAAACTCTTTGATGCAAGTGGAATGGAAAGAGAAGTATCACATGATGTGATAATACATTTGTTTTACCCCAACTAAAAAAAAAAAATTTATTGAACACCTGTCTTTTCTGCATTAATATTGATAATTCTACCATTTCCATCTAGTAATTGACCAATACCATTGTTATGATGTTTTGTTCTTAATATACTTAAAACTCCTCATTCTTAACTCTGCTGATCATAGATTTCTCCTCATCTCCCTTTGCTTCCCTTATCTGCCATACCTACCTTCTGATGTATATTCATTGCTATCAAATTAATCTTTTATATATCTCTATATATCATTTCCCCTCTAAACCAAGTTTTTTTTTTTTTTTTAAACCATTACAGACTTCTTCCTTGTGTGGTTTTTTTTTTTTTTTTTAGTATCTAGTAGAGTGTTCTTAAACAATTCCCAATTATCATTCACATTTTTCTGATTAAATTCTTCCTCCCAGCTGATTTGGCTCATAATAGTTCAGCTTTGTGAAATTTTCCCTTTTAACGCACCAAGTATTTATATTACTGGTCTGGAGTTTATTCTGTTTGCACATATAAATGTGATCAAGTCATGATCACTTGTAGCTACACTACCGTTATTTTTTAGTTCTGTGATCAATTCCTCTATCAGTCAAGATGAGGTCTAATACAGAATTCCCCTTTGCTGGCTGCAACATTTTTTGAGTTAGGAAATCTTCTATGTTTATGAATTTCAAGGATGTTTTAGTACTGACAGCAGGAGACCTCTAGCATGTCACTCAAACTGAAGTCCCCCATGAACATGCAACTTTTCTGCCTACACATTGATGGGTGTATAAGGAGCTGGTCATCCTGTTCTCTGTGATTTGGTGGTCTGAAGTAGACACCAACTAATACCCCATCTTGTGCTTTTTCTGTTGTGGATCATGTTCTTCTGAGTTATCAGTAACGTGGAAACTGGTAATGCCATTTTTGACAGAGTGCCACTCTCCCTCCCCTTTTGCCCACCTGATCCTTCCTAAATAGATTGGAACCATTAATTTTTCCCCATCCAATCATACTGCTCATCCCACCAGGTTTTGGTAATGCCAGGTAGATTCTCATTTATTAGCATAAATTCCATTTTTTTTTTGCTGGAGTCTTTCCCAGCTGCCTTCCCTCTGCTAGAGCTTCTCATGGGGGGGGGGGGGGGGGAAATGCTCCCCTGGCAGGGAGCTGCCCTTCTGCACTCTCTCCCCTCTACCAGAGCCTTTCCTTACTGGGGGAGTCTTTTCCTGCAGAGGGGAAAGGTTCCAGCATCAGGACATGACTGCTAAAAATAGCAGTCTAGATGGAGAGGCACAGCTTGTAATAGAATGCTAAGCAGTATTCTATGGTTCAGCCACTAGAGGACACTGCATTAAAATACCTTATTGAACCAAACCTCAGCCATATCTGGCAGAGCCCTGAAGGATCTTATGAACACATCTGGTGTGTATAAGCAAGCCCTGTAACTGGTCCATATCTGGTATAGAAGAACATGACATGGTATCAGGAGTAAACTAAGAAAAGAAACATAACAGCAACAAACGTTGCAGGATCTTGTCAGTGTGCAAATCTTCAATACTCCAGAGAACTTCAGCTTTAACAACCCTTCAGAATGGACAGATAGGAAACTGTATTTTGTAAGATTTCAAATTGCAAACGCCAAAGAAACTGGAGATATACAGGTATCTTTAATTTATGCTACAGGGAAGAAGGCAGAGCCTATTTTTAAGTCAGTCACAAAGATGACTATGAATGGGTTCTGGTGATGTTTGATGTGTACTTTATACTTCAGAGAAATGCGGTTTATGCAAGAGCTTGTTTTCACCAGAGAATTCAAGAACCAGGGGAAAATGCTGAATGTTTTATAAAAGCCCTGCAGACATTGGCTGAAAACTGATTTTGGCAATGCAAATTGTGAAAATATCAGAGACAGGCTGGTTATGGGATAATGGATGAAAACCTTTCACAGCAGCCACAACCGAAGAGATTTAACCCTAGCCACAGCTATACAGAGAGCAAAGCCATCTGAACTGGTGAAACTGCAAAACCTAGAGCTACTTGACAAATTTGAGAAGCTAGCTTAGAAACTGTAAACAGACACTTGATTAAAAGTTATCATAAAACCCCTGAGGCAAGGAGAGAGAACTCCTAGGCTAACAGGGACAAATTCCAGTCTACATGCACAAGATGTGAAAAAAGTCATCTCAAGAGAGGATGCATGTCCAGCCAGAGGTACACAATGCAATAAATGCATGAAATATGGACATTTTGCAGCTGTTTGCTGCACCAAAGGACTCAGGGAGTTGACTCATTACAGACAGAGACATTGTTTCTGGGATCTATTACTTGATGGCAGAGAGCCCATTTGGAGAGTGAAACTGAATATTCATGACAAGACTATTGGACTTTAAAATTAACTCAGGAGCTGATGTCAGTCATCTCAAAGAATTTACAATCACCTTCAATCCCCTCCCAGAGCTGAAGTCACCTGACAGCTCTGATTAGCCCTGGAGGTATTCTGAACTGCATGGGCCAGTTCACCACAGAAACAACTTACAAAGACAAAGCTATACATTCAGAGTGCACATGATCAAAGGTTCAAAGACTAGCAGCCTTCTCAGATGCAGTGTGGCAGCCAGAATGGGCCTAGTGATAAAGGTAGAAGAACTTTAAGGATTTGAGGATATTGGACTTCTGAAAGGTGGTTCAGTCCAAATCAACTTGAGAGAATGCTGAACCATACAGTGTACAAATATCCCTACTAAATAGACCTTGGAAGAGACTAGCTGCAGATTCATGTAAATTCAGAAGACCCTAATACCTGGCTGTCATGAACTATTTTTCCAGGTATAGACATATACTTGAAAGACATAACATGTTGCGCTGTTATTGATACACTTCTGCTGACTTCAGTATTCCAGAATGACTGATGGACAATGGACCACAATTTACTGCAGCAGAATTAGAGTAATTCTGCACAAAATATGCTATTGATCATATTAGCAGTTCACATTACCCACAAGCAGAGCTATAACTAAGCATATTAGCAAAAAGAACAGGAGTACTTGTGGCACCTTAGAGACTAAAATTTATTTGAGCATAAGCTTTCGTGGGCTACAGCCCACTTCATCGGATGCATAGAATGGAACACACAAGATATTTATACATACAGAGAACATGAAAAGGTGGAAGTAGCCATACAGTATGTATGTATGGCTACTTCCACCTTTTCGTGTTCTCTGTATGTATAAATATCTTGTGTGTTCCATTCTATGCATCCGATGAAGTGGGCTGTAGCCCACGAAAGCTTATGCTCAAATAAATTTTAGTCTCTAAGGTGCCACAAGTACTCCTGTTCTTTTTGCGGATACAGACTAACACGGCTGCTACTCTGAAACCTAAGCATATTAGGGCACCTTACAGGGGACACATGGGGGAATGCATAGTCACTTGACCCTCCCCCCCCCCCCCCCACACACACACCCAATTTCTGTTTCCCTTTAGCACAGAGGTTTTCAAACTGAGGTGTGTGTGAAAACTGTCACCTGCTGTGTAATGTCAAAAACCACTACTGTCAGAGTTGGCTACCACTAGCAACATCTGTAGATGTTCTCTTTTGCTACCCTGTCACAATTTGCTACCACTCACCTTTCTCAGCCTCTGGTCCAGTAGTAGCAAATTGTGACAGGGGCCAGTCCTCACAATTTGCTACCCCCGTCCAGAGGGTGACAAACGTGAGGTAGCAAATTGTGGTGGTTGGTTGATATACCCACAGTGCGCCACACTATGAATTAATACAAGCGCCCCTGGTAAATACTCACCACTGACACAAGGAGCCAAGTAGGAACATGCACAAGTAACATACTAACTGTTGAGACTGTATGCTGATGTAACATGAGTTAATGCAAGTTTATAGTGTAGATATGGCCTTAGGTATACAAATTGTTTGGGAGAGTAACAGCAAAAATATGAGGCTAGGCCAAGATTCACACAGGGATTTCAGTTCCTACTTTTGTAGGGATATGGGCCTCCTGCACCCTAAATGCTCAGGAACAAAAAATGCACATAAGAACCCAGTATCTTTTTTTTTTTTTTTTTTTTTTTTATAAATACCCATGACTTGGGTGTATGACTCATGATTTTTGAAATCTTGTGGTTGTCAAGCAATCTTGGCATTGTAGGTGTGTGTTCATTATGTTGTGAAATGATAACTGGGTTCAAAAAAGAATTGGATACATTCCTGGAATATAGGTCCATCAATGGTTATTAGCCAAGATGGTCAGGGATGAAACCCCATGCTCTGGGTGTCCATATCCAGAGTCTGACTGCCAGAAGCTGGGAGTGGTGTGATGTTGTGTAGTCTATATGGTTTTATAAAAACATAATAAGTGAATACAATGTAACTAGAATATGCTTCATGCAAAAGGTCTCTTGTAAGGTATCATTACAAAGCTTATAATCTACTGAGTGTGATCATCCTATTTGTATAAATGTACCACTCTTGTATCTGAAACTAGAAATGTGAAATATAACTGAGGGCCTATTGTAATTATGCAAAGTGTGGGCCATTAATAGTGGTTTGGAATCTTGATGACTCCCATTAACCAGGACCATTGTCTGCAGATGGCTGTTTTTCCCTGTTAGTCTTCCTGTATATATGTGTGTGCTGGCAAGTGGGTAATGAAGTCTTGCAGTGACATGTGATCATGTCACCTGACCTGGAATCCATCTTTAACCTGGGTGCTTTTCCAGTGAGGTGGGGTGGAAACCCAGAGGGACAAAGGGTTCCCGCCTTATGCAAAAGATATATAAAGGGGTGGAAGAGAACAGAGGGAGGAAGGAGCCTTCATGAAGAATCCCCTAGCTATCACCTGAGCTGGAACAAGAGCTGTACCAGGGGAAAGAATTGTGCCCAGGCCTGGAAGGTGTCCAGTCTGAGAAAAAGCTTACTGAAGCATCTGAGGGTGAGATTATCTGTATTCAGTTTGATTAGACATAGATTTATGCATTTTATTTTATTTTGTTTGGTGACTTACTTTGTTCTGTCTGTTAATACTTGGAACCACTTAAATCCTATTTTCCGTATTTAATAAAATCACTTTTTGCTTAGTAATTAACTCAGAGTATGTATTAATACCTGGGGGAGCAAACAACTGTGCATATCTTTTTATCAGTGTTATAGAGGGCGAACAATTTATGAGTTTGCCCTGCATAAGCTTTATGCAGGGTAAAATGGATTTATTTGCGTTTAGACCCCATTGGGAGTTGGGCATCTGAGTGCTAAAGACAAGCACACTTCTGTGAGCTGTTTTCAGGTAAACTTGCAGCTTTGGGGCAAGTTATTCAGACCCTGGTTCTGTGTTGGAGCAGACAGGAGTGTCTGGCTCAGCAAGACAGGGTGCTGGAGTCCTGAGCTGGCAGGGAAAACAGGAATAGAAGTAGTCTTGGTACGTCAGGTGGCAGCTGCCAAGGGGGGTCCTGGGAGTGGATGACAGGATCACTCAATGACTGCCTGTTCTGTTCATTCCCTCTGAAGCATCTGGCACTGGCCACTGTTGGAAGTCAGGATACTGGTTTTATGGACCATTACTGACCCAGTATGGCCATTCTTATGTTCAGTAAAACTTACAGTAGATTGTCTTTGAGAAGGAGATGGTATACTGCCATGAGTGAATATTTGGGAGCCAAGTTGTACACACGAACGTTAACATGTGAAAGAGACAAAGGGCTGGATTGAGAGGCAAAACAATTGAGAAAGGCAATCCCCTTTGATGGATCAAAGGAAAATGATGATATTTTGACACCAGGCTAGGAAATCAGTCAGCCTGGAAGTCACATGATCCAACAGAATAAACTTGTGTTATAAAAAGAAAAATTTTGAATTAAACATTCCAAATTTAAAAAGTCACAGTAAAATATAGGAAGTGCTATACTAGCAACACAGATGTCATTGCTAAAGTTACTAGCAACTATTTACTTAAATATTTTCAATTATTTGCTATTAAAATATAAATTAAATGGCACAATGACATCCAGCCACACAATGTTGACAAAGGTAAATGATGAAGTGCTAAGAGTAACAATAACATTTTAAAAAGTAAACAAATAGGAGGAGCAAAATTATATTTAAAATGGATTACAAGAAAGGGAGGGCAATTCAGGGAATCACAGCAGCAGATAAGACAAATTTGTGAACTGCTTGGAGACTTTATACAGAAACTGATAAGGAATTCATTTAAATACCCAAAATGTGTGACAGTTTTTGGGCGGTGTATGTCAAAATATTTCACTGAATCAAGTTTCCTGTAGCATCCTCAGTATGTTACATCAGATAGAGAAGAGCTGCCTTGCGTAGGCATTGGGATACCTGTGCCTTTAAGAACAGAGCCCTGAGAAGCAGGTGCTGAGACTACTGTCCTGAGGGAGAAGAAATAAAAGAGCCCCTCTCCACCACACCTTATTTTTGCAAGCAGCTCATCCCATTGGGGTAACTGTTACTCCCTCTGCCCCTCCCTGTGCCAGGGTTTTGCCCTCCACCACCATCTGGCAGCACCTCATCCCTGGGCTTAACCCCAGCTCCTAATCCCTCTCTGATTTTGTCCCTCAGCCCATCTCCTGCCCCTGCCTCCAGCTGTTTTACACCCTCATGCAGTCATTGCTGCCCGAGCACAGACTCTGCCCATACCCCTCTCCGATTTGCTCCCTTTGCCCACCAGATATTAATCCCCAGCGAGGGCAGCAGCTTCAGCAGATGTTACTGAGCATGCTCAGTATGAGCCAAGCAGTGCACTCAGCCTGCCTGCTGCAGTCCTAGTGCTGGGGAGAACCTGCTCTGGCCAATGTCACGGGGCCTGATCCTGCCTGGGAGGTGCTGAAGCTGCTGGGCCTGATCCTGCACACCACCCCATTTTTGCACCCCGCCAGCTCTGTGCTCCTGCCCCACTCGTCCCACCCTAATTACGGCCCTGTCCACAAGTGACTAAAGTTGAGAGCTGTACAGACAGCCAAGAAAATCCTACAGCAAGAAGAGCCATTCTTTGCTCTTCTGAGTTACAGATCAACACCAATAGCAGCTACTGGATATAATCTGGAACAGCTCCTTATGGGAAGACACCTCAGAACTCCTGTTCCAACTTTGGAAGAGAACCTGTTTCCAAAGTGGCCAGACATGGAGAGTAGCCAAACCAGATTTAAAAAAGGCTACAATAGCTTATGAACATTTTTACAACAGACATTGCTCAGTTAGAGAGCTGCCAGGTCTAGAATGCCAGATGACCATGTTGGTGTCAAACTGGATGGAGAAAGGATGGACAATTCCAGCTGTCAGAAAAATAATTCAGTGCCCAAATCATATGCAATTGAGACCGACAGTGCACAGTTCAACAGAAACCATAGACATCTGCAGTTTGTGCCTCAGAAAGAACAGAATAACTTTACAGAGGTCAGATGCAAACCAAGAAAACTCAAAAAATCGGAAGCAACCACAGCCAGTTGTTGCAACTAATCGACAGCCAGATGAGAAAGTTGTTGTGCTTTTGTGTTGTGTAACTGGAAAACCATTATGATTCAGAGACACTTAGACTGATCCATACTGAACTTCAAGGATAGCGTGATAGCGTATAATTTGTAAATGGTACCGGTAGGAATGCAGAACTTAATAGAATGCTAAACTGTATTCTACTGTTCAGCCACTAGATGGCACTGTGCATAAGAGACTATAACTGAACTCAGCCATACCAGGCAGAGCATTAGAGAATCTGATTATTAAGGTTACGATTTAGTCACGGAGGTCACAGAATCCATGACTTCCAGCGACCTCTGACTTCAGCCTGCAGTGGTCAGGAACTGCAGGGTCCCCTGCCACACATGGGGGAAGGGAGCTGTGGGGTACCCCTGCTGCCTCTGGCAATCCCTGTAGTGCCAAGATTCCCCCCCACCCACCCCATGGGCAGTGAGGTACCCTGCAGCTCCTGGCCACCACAGGTGGCAGGGAACCCCCAAGCTCCTGGCCCCCATGGGCAGCAGGGGCACCCTGCAGTTCCCAGCTGCTGCAGACAGCTCCTAGCCCCTGTGCAGTTGCCCTGTTTCAGGTGGTGTGGGGACCCTCAGAGCCCCATTTTGTCAGGGATATTTTTATTAACAGTCACGGACAGGTCATGGGCTTCTGTGAATTGCTCTTTAGCTGTGACCAGTCTGTGACTTTTACTAATAATATCCATGACAATCAGTAAGGCTAAGGAGACATCTGGTGTATATAAGTGAGCTTTGTAGCCAGTCCATATCTGGTACAGAAGTACATGACAGCTTGGGCAAGTAGAGAGTCATGTACAGTCTGTATTTGCATACCCACACCTTTCGTCTTTACTTGCCTAAGCTGGGCCTCACTGGCTACATTGCTATTTATACCCATGCTGGGGGTGGGGGGAGGAGAAGGAGATGTGTGTATGTACTCTATACACTGCCAAAAGCGGCATCAGTGTAGACATACCTCAGATGTGGGGGAGAGGGGTTTATGCCTCTTCCATGAAAAGGGTGGTTGGTAGGGAAGCCTAGACCCTCCCTGTCCACTGAGCTCTGACCCAAGGCCCTACAAGAGGCTGTGATAATGAACACCCTAGAGAGATTTGGGGGTCTCTCACTGGGCCATTTCCTACCACTTGCTTCCCACAAGGTCTCAGAGTCCTGCAGAAAATAGAAAAAACCCTGAATCTTCAGCCCAGCTGGGCTCAGCTATAGCCTCCTTCTTTGCAGGCTAGTCCCAGCTTCACACTGGGCCAAGTTCCTGGGTTGCACTGTCCCTGCCTGGGATCTATTGCACTCCCCCTCTATCCAGAGTTTCAGGCAGGCTGCAGTCCCTGATCAGCCTTCCAGCTCAGGACTCAGCCCCTCAGCTTCTCTCAGACCAAGAGAGAACTCCCAGCTACCTCTCACCTGGGTCTTCTCCCTGGACCTTCTATGGCCTGGGGTAGCTACTGCTTGCAGTAAGGACTTCTGCTCTTGCTCAGGAGCTCTCAAGATAGGGGTGGGCAGACAGAACAAGGACAGATGTTTGCGCTGTTTGGCTCCCTTGGAAGCTCCTCTTCCAGCTGGAGCAGGTTGTGCAGGGTGGAGTCACTTAGGCCCAGAACTGCTCCTTACCCCCTTCTGTCCCAGTAAGGTGTTTATACACCCCATCCCAGACTTACAATCCTGTTGTGCAATCCATTATCTTCTCTGAATCTTCTGCTGGTTGATTACTTCTGGCTGAAAGTTTATGGTTGGTGGTGGTTAAGTTCCAAATAGCACTAATCTTCTGTGGGGACATATGACCTTTTGTGCACATATAATTTATGCACGGTCATTCTAAATGCATGACTAGCAAAAATGACATGTATGAACCCTATTTGTGCATAAAACCAAGTGCAAGTTTGTGGGGATGTAAAGTTCCATGAGAGGGTAAGGGTCATGATGGGACACTTGCCTGGCAATAAATCATGGCCTTATGTAAGGCCCCCTGATGGTTACATAAGATGAGGCCTTATGTAAGGCCCCCTGGTGGTTATATAAGATGAGGCCTTATGTAAGGAACAATTGAACCAATCGGTGTGGGGCTATACATGTGATAAACACATGATTCTCCTTCTTGTACAATCGGTAGATGTGTAATTATAGCCTAATTGTGTTATGTAATGTTAAGACTATAAAAGAAAGCTTGTAATAAACAGAGTTGGAGTCAGCTTGAGTCAGCTTGCAACCACATTGGTCGTGTGCTTTATCCTCCCCATATTGGGACCCCACAAATGGTGACCCCGACGTGATTCGGCTTGGACATCAAGGCAGCCGATTAAAGCCTAAGAAAGAAAAGGAAGGTACTGAAGATGAAAATGAGGAAACTTCCAAAAGCAATAATGCAAAGAGGAAAAAGAAGAAGAAAAAGCATGAGAGGAATAATGGAAATGGTAATCATAATGAAGAAGAAAAACAAACACATATAAAGAAACAAAAACGTAAACATGCAGAAGAACCTTACACCAGAACAAAAAGAATGAAATATATAAAAACATCTGCAGCCACAGAAACTGAAAAAAGTGAGGATGCAGCCATGGAAACTAAAGAAATTGGGGATGCAAATAAAGACTGTCCAAATTCTCCTATCACGTATGCAAACACAGCCGACTGAAGCGTTCGGTGAAAAAAGGCGGAGGTGGCAGCCGCGGCAGGAGGTACTGGAGGATACCGGCTCGTGGTCGTCCGAGAGAGGCGTTCGTGAGCTCACAGGTGAGCGGCTGCATTCCATAAAATGGGCTCTGCTTTGTCTGCAGAGGAGGAGACGGTGCATGATTTTTTATTACGCATCGCTGAAAAAAAAAAAAAAAAAAGGGAGAGAAGCTTCCCTCTGACGCGTTGTCCCGATTGCTGAAATGGGGACAAAGACGCGGGTTTTTTGTTATACCAGCAACTTCAATAGAAAATTTTAATGAAGTGTATCTTGTGACAAATTTAATGGGTGCTGACTTGAATAACATTGTAAAGTGCCAGAAGACCATATACAGTTTCATCCGATGTTTCCACCCTGCGACATGCTTCGAACAATATCCCGGGCGGCTCGGGCCCCCCGGACCCCGTAAGGCGTTGGCACGGACTTATTAGGGAAGCCCATATAGATGGGGAATTTGCGCCCGAGGCTTATCCAGTAGTGACACTGGACCTGCACTTATTGTTTGTCACAGCCTAGACACCTGATAATGCTGTACTTCCTTATTTAAGAAAAGGGGGGAGATGTGGGAATGTAAAGTTCCATGAGAGGGTAAGGGTCACGATGGGACACTTGCCTGGCAATAAATCATGGCCTTATGTAAGGCCCCCTGGTGGTTACATAAGATGAGGCCTTATGTAAGGCCCCCTGGTGGTTACATAAGATGAGGCCTTATGTAAGGAACAATTGAACCAATCGGTGTGGGGCTATACATGTGATAAACACATGATTCTCCTTGTCCAATCGGTAGATGTGTAATTATAGCCTAATTGTGTTATGTAATGTTAAGAAAGACTATAAAAGAAAGCTTGTAATAAACAGAGTTGGAGTCAGCTTGAGTCAGCTTGCAACCACATTGGTCGTGTGCTTTATCCTCCCCGTATTGAGACCCCACACAAGTTTAGGGCAGATGGGTTTTTGACTATGTACAGGTAGAATTTATGAATGAGATTTTAAAAAACAAGAGCCTAATGTCCATATTTATCCATGTAAATGTGGCCATATTTTCAGAAGTGCTCAGCGCTCAGTTTTCATTGACTCCAATGGGACATATGTCCTCTATACAAGCTGCTGGGTTCTCAGCACTTTTGAAAAATCAAGACACCTAATTAAGTGAGCTATTAGAGATTTAGGTTCCCACTTAAAAATATTGGCCTGGATGATTAGGGTCATCTACTAATCTATTTCATTTTATTTAATTATTATGAGATGGGTGAAACCTTGTTATGGGTTGATTTAAAACCTCATTAGTGGGGGCAAACACACCCTTCAATTAATGTAACTAAGGATTAGTAATAACCACAGTCCTCCACCAAAAACACAAGGGCTATGTGAATCTGCCCAGGAGATTTGGACTGTGCAAGCAGAGGGGTTTCAGCTGATTGTTTTGGGTGAAGATGTATGTGTAGAAGGGAGTCTGACAGTGAACGAGGGGAAAGACTGAAGACAGAACTAGAGAATGACACAGTCTGAAGGAATCCGAGCAGAAGCCTGTAAGCATGGTGTGACCCTAAGAGAAACAGATTTTTGGGTCATCTGAAAGGATGCTTGGATGTGTAAGCTAAGAAATTAGTCCTTTTGCATTTGATTCCTCCTGCATTTGGAGAAGCAGGAGTTTGTACTTTTAGATAAGTAAGGCCATATGAAAGAAAATACCAGACTCCATCAGCGGTTTCAACTCCCAAACAGGCCCCAAAATTTGACTAGCCACAGGTCAAAAAGAGGTCACATTATCTTACCAGTGAATGGATCATTCATATGGAGGGAGGGATCAAGTGTTGGATGAAAGGTGGATGGGTAGAGGCTGCAACTAAAACTGCATATTTCAGTGAAGGAAAATGGGTGTGTCATAGGGTTCACTCACCAGAGCAGCACCTCCTGGTGGCAGTCTTGGGGATTAGCTCTCTCTCAGGCAGTGCACCTTCTCCTGGTGGTGTGTGTCCTGTCATCATCTCCACCTGCAGACCCACCTCAGTCCAAGTACTGCAGCATCCTCTTCCTGACTTAGCCCTCCTGCTCTGTCACTGTCCATGTTTTCCCCCATCCAGAGGGGAAGTATCTCCCAGTCTAGTCACTTCCCCAGTGGCAAGCGGGAGGGGGGAAAGGGGAGAGACCTGGGCCCATACACTACTCCAGGTCCCAGCCTCTCCTTAACTTCTCCACCAGTGCTGCTTCAATTCCCTGGGCCACTTCCCTGCAGCCCCAGCACCTTCTTCACCCTCTTCTCAGGGCCTCAAGCCTGCAAATCCCAGCAGCCAGCCAGGAGCTTTCACTAGCTCCCTAAGTCTCTGCTGGCAGCTATCCTGTGCAATGTGCAACCTTCCTGCAGCCCTCTAAGAACCCCATCCTCTCCCTTGGGCTCCCTGCAGAAACTGACCCTGCTTTGCCCTCCATCTTCCTTTTATGTGACCTACTGGGCTCTGATTGGTTGCTCCGTGCAGCCTCTCTACGATTGGATGCCCCCTGTGCAGCTTCCCTAGGCTGCTTTTAACTCCTTCCTTGCTGGTGTGGGGGTGAACACCCCATCACAGAGTGGGCTAAAGTGTGGAGAAAGGATGGGGGGGAGGGGAGATTAGTGAGCTGAGCTCTGCTGAGATGCAGTGGCGAGAAGGAGCTATAAAGGAATTAGCTGGGCTTCCTGATTCAGGGTCACCCAGTCCTGGCACAAGTTAGGACATAAGGTCCTTCAGGGCTCTTACAGCACTAGAGGATTTGGCACAGTGGAACTCTGCTCCAGCATGCTCTTTCCCTCTACTGTGGATTTCAGGGGCAGTTGGCACAGGAAGCGATGGAGCTTGCCTCTGCCAGATTTCCACCAGCAGAACATTCCTCTGCAATAGGTAATTCTACTCTTGCCATCTCCAGCTATTTTGTGCTGCTTATGTAGCCCACATGCTTGTGTCACTCCATTTAGTGATGTAAATATAGGAAGAAACAGTGTGGAGGATACATAGTTCTTGTTTTTGTTCCCAGGGGACTCCGTGTGCCTGCAGACTTGCCGGAGCTGGGCAGGGAAACTTTGCTGGATGGGCCAGAATCATCCAGAAATTGGGTCTGGTGGCCACTGGGAATGCTCATTAGCTGCTTGAAGCAATTTTGGGTGATTTCCATTGCGGGCAACCAGCCTGGCAGGACACATCTGGAGTCACTCTTTGAAAGTGCAACCAATTGGAAAGAAAGGGGAGAGAGGAGTTTATAAAGAGGAGGAGTTGGTACCAGACTGGAGGACTCAACAGTGGAGCAGTGTAAGCACCAGAATGGTCTGCTGTAAAGATTTCTCTGGTTTTGTTGGATTAGACTTCAGGCTTCCTCACCCCACTAAAGAAGAAGAAGAGTACAATTGTACAAGAGTACAATTGCAGGCTGTGCAAATTGCAGACTGATGTTGCAAAGACTCAGTGGGAGATTGAATGAGCCTGGGGGGCAATCACTTTCCCCCCAACTTTAAGGACCTGGTATGCCCTACAGAGGGTTTGGACACCATTCCACAGAGACTGAGATGGGTAAATCCTCCCAGAGAAGAGCTCTAGGTAGAGACTACCCGTGCTGCCAATAGTGTGGTGGGGGAGGGCAGAGTGAGGGCAGCTGGCTCCAACAGTGTTACTGAGCATGCTCAGTCTGCATGACCCCGCGTAACCCTGCACGCCCTCCCCGCACACTCATCGCCTCTGGCTCTAGGGAGTGTATGTATGTGTGTGTGTGCATGATTATACTAGGCATTTGAACATGTGGTAGAAAATGTACTGAAATTTGGGGGGAAGCCCCCTGAAAGTGTTATGCTTAAAAGATGCATGCAGTGTTGTTGTAGTTGTGTTGGGGTCAGGATATTAGAGAGACAATGTGGGTGAGGTATATCTTTTATTGGACCTGTTGGAGAGAGACAAGTTTTCGAGTTTACACAGAGCTGTCCTTCAGGTCCTGAAAAAGAGCTCTGTATAAGCTCGAAAGCTTGTCTCTCTCTCACCAACAGAAGTTGGCCCAATAAAAGATATTACCTCACCCACCTTGCTTCTGTAAAAGTTGTTATTGATTATATGCACAGTTGTTTCATAGGTTATAAGTACATGCACACACATTCCCCCCCCCCCCACCACATATCTAGATTTAGTAAACATTTTTCCTTTAGATATTTTGTTCTTTCAGAGATTTAACTTTGTATAATTTGAATTGATATAGATACATATCAAATTTCTGAAAAGACTAAACCAGTGGTCACCAACCTGTCAATTGCGATTGACTGTTCAATCCTGGAGACTCTCTCAGTCGATCGTGATCACCGGCCAGTAAAAGTCCGGCAGCGCAGCGGGGCAAAGGCAGGCTCCCTGCCTGCCCCGGCCCCACACTGCTCCTGGAAGTGGCCAGCATGCCCCCGTGGCCCTGGGGATGGAAGGGCAGGGGTCTCTGCGTGCTGCTCCTGCCTGCAAGCACTGCCCCCACAGCTCCCATTGGCCAGGAATGGGGAACTGTGGCCAATAGGAGCTGCGGGGATGGTGTCTGCAGAGAGGGGCAGCGCAAGGAGCCACGTGCCCCCCCCCCCCAGGGGACACAGGGGCAAGTTGGCCCCTTCCAGGAACGGCGTGGGGCCAGGGCAGGCAGGGACCCTGCCTTAGCCCTGCTGTGCCGTCGACTGGGAGCCGCCCTAGGTAAGTGCTGCCCGGTGGGAGCCCACACCCCAACCCCCACCCCTCTCCTGGAACCAGCACTCCATATCCCCTTCTTTACCCTGAACCCCCTCCTGCATCCCAAGCCCCTTCCCCAGGCTGAGCCCGGAGCCCCCTCCCACACTGCGAACCCCTCGGCCCCAGCCCAGTGAAAGTGAGTGAGGGTGGGGGAGAGCGAGCGACGGGGGGCGGGGGATGGAGTGAGCAGGGCGTGGCCTCAGGGAAGGGAAGGGGCCTCGGGGAAGAGGCGGGGTAGATCATGGGTTACTCTTAAATTCAAAAAGTAATCTTGTGCATAAAAAGGTTGGAGACCACTGGACTAAACTGATCTGTACCTCAGCAGAGATAAGATGAGGTACAGGAAAGGGGAAAGAAATATTTTCTCTAACATAATGCTTTCCCGAAGCCTGTTACACTTACATGGCACAAAGTGACCCTAGCTGGGACTAGAAAATCTGGCCCAATGTTTTTACTTTAACCTACTGCCCCACCAGCACCACCAAAAACAACTTGGTTTCTGTTAAGAAATGAGACTATCATAATCCTGATCACCTTACTTGTATGTTGTATCCCTGAACAGTCCTCCCTCCCTTAGCCTCTCTTTGGGACTGCGTCATCCTCTGTGACTGGAAATACACTGCAGTTGCTAATACAGTATAGAGAGAGAGAGAGAGTCTTTTTCAAGAAATGTTATCTCTGGTCTTATTTGCTAGAGTTCCACAGAAGCTGTTGCTGGGAGCTTCATCGTCCCACAATATAGTCATGCAAGTTTCAATTCAATCTATTCAATGAATATGTAACTCTATAAACTTCAGCCATTGTTGGACTGTAAACAATACATGTACACAAAGTGAGTAATAGTTCCCACAGTTTATGCTTAAATAGTGCTTGGCTGGTGAGTTCTAGTTTCCCCACTATTCCCTTGTTTCTTGTTTCTTCTTCCTTTCTATGATGTCATCTATTCATGACTGGGGCAAGATGCCATGCTATTCTCTGTCATTTTTGGGCTGCTATTAGCTGGTCTCTTTCATGAGAAGTTAACGATCCTGTTGCAATAGGCAATTTGCATGAGTTTGTGGATTACATTTTTTCTGCTTAGTATGTGCTTTTCCAGGATGGTGGGGAGCATACCTCCACAGTATGGGGGAGTATGGCTCAACTGGGGAGAATCCTCTGTGATGGTTCTCTCTGTTTCTAAGTCTGATGAATGCCCATGTGGGGGAAAAAATCTATGGCAAAGAGCATGGGATACAGGTATTGCTGAGTCAGGAACATTAGAGGTCTATAAACTCAAATTTGCATATGGCAAGTTTTTCACACCTGAACCTTGTATGCAAAAAAATATTTTTAAATTCCCCTAGAGACCAGTGCTTTCTTTGGGCTTTGATTCTCCAATCAATAATCTCTGTGGCTGTTGGTTTGTGGAAACTCTTTCTGTATCAGTAATTGAGAAGCCTTTGCCCCATCTATTTCAATAAGAAACAGCTCCCCCTTTTTTTTAAGGGTCAGACTTTAATGGGACCTACTTGGTGAGTCAGTGCTCACTAATATGAGCAAAGGGTTCACAATCTGCCCCCCTTTTAGGTGCTGTATAAACACATAGGGCGACATGGTCCCTGCCCCAAAGGAGTTCATCTCCTAAGGAAAGTAAACTCCCATAGGCCATTTGAAAATCCTGGCCTAATGATGAGCAGGCATCAAGATTCGCACATAGCTAGCCTAACTAACTGTGTGAGCCTATTACGGGTATCTTTACTGTTCCCTCCTATTGTTTGTTACACCAACTTGTTGCAGCTTGTATTAAGTGACTGTAAATTCTTTGGCAGGGACTGTGTCAGCCTATGTTTTTCTACAGCATCTAACAAATTGATTCGTATTTTATTTATTTATTAGACACATTCTGCAGTCACCAAAAAAAGGAAATGTTTTTGTTTAAAGGCTGTGATATTGAGATTCCAGGCTGGCAGGAAAGGAGGGACAGAGGAGAATCCCAGATACAGCACTGATAATGGCTTGAACATGCTTATTTCTTTGTTTGAAAAGTAGCAAGGTTCAAAGATTTGTTATTAAAGTAAACTGATTTTGCACCCCAGTTTCCAGATTGCCCCTTTCCACAGGATATGTGGTATTTACACCTCCCCCCCCACTTTGATTAGATTGTTAATAGTGCTCTTTATTTATGATAGTATACACTCTTCTTTTCAGTCCTATACAGGATTAAAATTATCTACACAATATGCAGTAAAAGCTTGTTATGGCACTGCCGAGCATTCTGAGTGCATAGGAGTTCAGACACCATTATGGTGGGAACAATATAAATACCCAGGTGAATAGGTTTTATAGAAGCAATGTTATTGCTATATGAATCTATATCTGGCCCCTCAGAATCACTGCCTCCAGATGCAAACACATATATAAAATGTTTAGATGCTTATCTTAAATAACGGGCCAGGTTTTTTGCTTTGGTTCCAGCCCCTTTCTGCTGAAAAGAGTCCGGAAGCTGGCTCCAGCTACTTGGTTGAGAATTCTCTGAACAGGGAGGAACTGTCAGCTGGTATAACTCTGGAAGACCCAGCTCCTGTGCCAACTGTTCCCTCACCCTGGCGTAGGGTGTGTTTAAAGAAAAAAAGGGGATAGAGCAGAACATAGCTCTGCTTGGCAATTTGCAGCTGGCATATGATCTCTTATGATGCTTCAGGCTGTTCTCTCAAGGCTGAGGCAAACTGAGACTCAAGGAGTTGTAACTGGCTCCATGACAACCTCCCCTTTCTCCCGCACCAAACAAGTTGACTATTGTAAACTCCAAGCATTCAAAACTCACGAGTCAATACCAAAATCACAAGATTGGCTTAAAAAACCATCAGCGTTACAAAATATTAGGTTTAGGGTGCTTTTACTTTGCCTTCTGGTTTGACAACCTTCAGGGGTTACATTGGTAGAGAGACTGGAAAGAAGCTAGGAATGAGGAGGCTATGGGTCTCTACAGAGGGTCCTGAAAAAAGGCCTAGGAGGTGTAAAAGGAGGAAGCTGAAAACAGGAGAGTTTCTTGGCGTATCTTCAATAGAGGATAGAAAGTAGACGGGAGAGTTGGATAATTTTGGGATGGAGCAGATGGCTGCCTGGCTGTTTAGGGTCTCATGGATGCACTTCATGGAAGAAAGAGGGAGAAAGCTCCTCTATGCCTTTGAGGGCCCACCAGAGGGCACCGTTGTTATACCCCAATAGAGGGAGACTGGCAGACCTTTGGGGCAGGGGTATGTCCCAGGGAAAGAGATTGGGTAAATGTTTGGGAGTCCCTCTTTTTTCTATCAAACTCTTGTTTTTCCCAGGAGGGGGGAAGTTTTGGAGTTAGCCAGTGGGTTAAACTATCCTAGACTTTTATGGAGTTTTTTTGGATTCCTATAATTAACCTGCCATCTTTAGTCCACTGTCTCTTATGCACCCTCACCACTAGGTGGCAGTGTAGCTGCATATCAGGACTGAGAAAACCACTTCAAAGCTAATGAATGGAGAAAATGTTGACTGAATAAGGCAAAAACAAACAATGCAGTTAGAATTTGAAAAGTATATATCATTTCATACAGCAAATATTCTGTTATTTACTCTAAATAGAACACTTCTTAATATTTTAGTTCATTTCAATATAGTATCATTATTAATAATCATTTAAACACAAAAAGGGCATTAAAGCAACAAAGAGAGCTCCTGGCTAGCAGATTTTTCCTGTTCTTCCTGGGAACTGCAAGGCATGAAACTATCCCAATATCACTGGAGCCTAAATTTTACCTTCAGAAGTACATGCTCGGTTCCTATGGAGATCAATGGCATTGGGTGACTTCCCGTGCTACTAGGAAAACACTGATTTTCAAATTCTGGGCTTTATATGAAAATAACTAAAATTATTTTGTGACCCAGTGTGATTATTCATACAGCACCATACATGTGCAGATGACTACTCAGTTTAGCTAATTGTGCAAATGGCATCCCACTTTAATTTCATGTGTTTGCAGTAAAAAATAGAGTTCACTCAGAATTGTGGGACGTTCTTCTAGATGACTGGGCCTCAGTCCAAAGGTACGAAAAAGCTGATTATCAGGTATTCTGATGAGATTCTTTCTTTCTAGATCAAGCTATTGTTAGGTACCACACCGACTACGTTTATATGTACTCTTGATGGTACATTAAGGCATAAAATTAAAGTAAACCCCAAAATAACTAATTAACCAAGATATAATATTACATTACTGGCCACTGTAGACACAGACATCATTTCATGAAATGATGTCTGTGCAGTCTTAAATCTTTTCAGAAAACAAATTAAGTCTCTTGCCTTGGTTCCTTTGTTGCTTGTGCCAAAATAAACAGAATGTGCTCAACCATACAAAACAAATACTTGAAAATAACGAAAAATCAATAGCACCCTTGTTCTTCAGTAGCATGTATTCAGACATAATCTGACAGCCCATACTGACAGCATAAACAATGCTCACAAACATGTATTCCTAATGTCAAGGTGAAATGTTAGCTTAAACCTTAATCAAGTTTATAGAACAGGGATGGACTTTGTATGTGCAATTGTCTGTTTCATCTGTAATAACCACATTTCATTATAAGTGGAATGCACTGTATACAATGTGTGTGTGAAAAGGATAGGATTTAAGGTATGGCTCTTCATTACCATGAAGATTTAAATGTTGCATCAACCTGTCAACATCTTGAAGTAGGAAGAAATGCAAACGCCACATTTAATCTTCACTGAGACAATCAAAGGAGTTCTTCATTCACGGTCCAACGTCAGCAGCCCTGTGACCAGAGGACAAAGAAGCATATAACGAAGGAATAATTTCACATTTAAAATAATACATCACTTTGTCCAAAAGCCATAAAATGTGTCACCCTGTCATGATGTACATGCAGGAACTGCCTCTGCCCTTTTGTACAGAGCTGGCCTTTAGGCTCCGTGAAGTCTGCAGACATGGGCCCCACTTGCTTGGAGGAACTAGAAATATAATGGGGAATCTCAGCTTTCATGTTATAAACAAGTCAATTTCTAGCCTTCTTCCTTATGAAGATAACTTTGGAAATGTACAATTTTTTTATTTTTTTTTGCTAGGGTTGAAAGGAGTGAGTAGCCACTCCTCTGCAGCCAGAGCCAGGGGAAGACCTAAATACAGAGGTGAGAACAAAGGCATTGCCATACTTGATCGGAGCAGTACTCCATCTAGTCTGGTATCCCGTCTTCGACAGTGGTCAGTACAAGCTGCTTCAGAGGGAAGTACAAGATGGACACATATTGACTTCTCTGTTTTAATTGAGTAAATTGCTTAGAGGACTCCACATAGTCAGGAAAGAATTTGTCCTATTATTTTTGGAGCAGCATCCTCTCTGAAATGTGTAAGTCATCAGAACAGAATGAATCTAGGGATCCAAGTGCAACTAAGGGGAGCATTTTTCATTTTTGAAAAATCATGACTCACTATGAGGTTTGGGTGCAAAAGAAAAGCAGGCCGGGGCCCAAATGGTGAGATGTTTAGTAACTGAGAAATGACAATGGGTTGTATTCTTCAGTGATAAGCCTGAGAACTGCTGCAATTCCATCCGTTTTCTTATTTGGTGGGGTGGGAAAATTTCTGAGAGGCCAAATGTAGACCCAATGCGCTCTTTGAAATGCAGGTACCTGGAAAAAGTGATCACTGCTAAAATCATAAGAGCGGGTATCTGACTTGCGAGAGAAATTCGATGACTTAGGCACAATGATAAAAGCAGAGTTATAGAAATGTAAAGGAGCTACCTTCTCAGTGTCCCTAGCCCCTGGGCCTCCATCTGGCATGAAGGACCAGGTTTGGTTTTGTCTATACAGAGAAAATGAGTTCTGTTAGAATGTGTGTTAACCCATGTTTTAATTAACACGCTGTTCTACACTGCTGAGCACCTAGTGTAAACAAAGATAGTTGTGACTTAAAATGGTTCCCTGGTTGTAGTGAAGCTTGGGTGCCACCTTACCCTAGGATTTTCTAATGCAGCACATTTTCTTAGCATAGACAAAGGCTGTGAGACTCCACCGTGGTTCCCTACATATTTTTATGGTACTCTTATATGCTGGGCTGTAACAAAATTTCACATTCGGAGCTCAACTGTGCCATTAAGGCACAAACTTGAATAAAGGCTATGTGGAGCTGAACTGCTTCAGGGGGTATTCTGGGAGAAAAAAAATCCCACCTGGGGCTTCATGGTGCACACTGCACCCTCCCTTTGGATTGCGTAGAATGCCTCTATTTCTGTGCCATCAGTTCCACTGGCTGATGCAGAACAGCAGAAAGACTATGGCTTGCCACTTCTTCCCCAGTTCCTTGGGGGAGTCTTGCATTCCCTGGGGTGCTAGGAAGGAATGGTTCCTGCATTCCTTATGCCTTCCTTCCCTCTGCACCTATGTGGTGGACCAGGCACAATGTGTCACTCTACTCCATTTGGGGGCAATAGCGTTTCTATTTGTGTGTGTGAGCATGCTCCCTTCTTGGAACTTTCATAGGATGGAAAATGGCCTAAATCAATGACTGCAATGCAAACTGCAATTGGTTTTCCATGAATCTATTTACAGTGTGAGAGTTATCTCCTGTCTTATTCCATGAATAACAGACAATGTTACATCCCATCCCAAATGCTTTTTGATAGGATAATGGGACCATTCTGAGAACCATGTAATTGCAGCGGTTTTGATCGAAGAGCTGATTTGATGGATTACATTCCTCTTGAAGCTAGGAATCAGGATACAATACAGGGAGACTGCCTGGACCCTCTGGTGCCAGAGGGCTTAACGCAGTATTGACAGGGCTGTGCATATTAAATCCAGATCAAACTTCTGAATGAACACAGGCACATGTGAACTTACAAGGCTGGAAAGTGCCTTCCAGAGTCTTATAGGAGCTATTTTTAGTAAAGGCAGTTTAAAAAAAAACCTACTTACAGCTGAGATATGAGCTGAAGTAACTGCCCTGTCAGAGCTTTTTTTTATGTTACATGAACAGCAAAACAGAAATACGTTCAAGGCGTGTGTGTGTGTGTGTGTGTGTGTGTGTGTGTGTGTGTGTGTGTGTGTGTGTATATATATATATATATATATATATATATATGAGTCCTAGAGATATGACACACAGGATCCCAAATTTATAGGTTCACCCTGCCCATACTGATAGGAATTTATGGACACTCCTTGACTAGGTGATTGCCCAACACTCTTGCTGAAATCATGGTTTTGAACAGTTCTCCAAATGTAAACTAAAAAGTCCTGAGCAGTCTTCCAGAAGATGGCACATCATTTCCTCTTTTAGATAAGTTGTTGCAGCCAATGTTGTTATTGTAGGGTCATACTCTGACACCCATACTTCTGTTGAAAAGTCCCCTACCTGGAGTGTAGTCCCATTGGAATGAATGGGCTTGCTCCTGGAGTGAGGTGCTATTCTCTGTGAGGGGGGCAGTAGAATCTGGCTCTTGCACTGGTTTCCTCGTAAGAAAAAGACACCGTTTCTTATCTGTATATTGCAAATTAAAAATGCACTGTACCATTCAAAGGCAATGTAAAGAGGTAAACAGGAGGGAGAACCAGTGGTCCATTTGGAGCCCAATCCTGAAAGGGTCTAAGCACTTCCTGCTGAATATCCTCAATTCCCATTAAAGATCCTGAGAGGTGCTGAGGAAGGGGAGTTGTTGGGGCTCAACTCCTTTCAGGACAAGGTCCTTAGGAGCTGATCTAAAGGTTCACTGAAGTTAATGGAAAGACTCCACTGATGTCAATGGGCTTTTTATCAGACCCTTAGCAGGGTATGGCAGGAGCACTTGAGCTTAAGTTCTAATATCATTTTGTTGGTTTCCTACTAGCTGCTGCATGACATTTGCCCACATCACAAAGCTGTCCTATAATTTGGCCCACTTGGCATTTCATATGGAAGAGAGATTCCCAACAAGAATGGCATGGATATTACTACTCGGAATTATGATTGAGTTATGTGAGGGAGTGTGCGGAGTACCTGCCCAAACTAGTTAGCGCTATTAGTGACTTATCATGATTGTGAATATCAAATACACATGCATAGTTAGAAAAGAAAGTCAATTTGTTGAGGAAAAAAATGTCAAGGTCAGTTTCTACACTTCTGGCCAATAGAATGGAGCTGTAGACATAGCACTTTCAGTGAACTTGCTTGAGTTTTACAGTAGAAACATATCAGACTGCGCTAGACACAAACATGGGTACCTTTTAGGTAAGGTTGTCCGATGCCCAAGTGGCCTAGTGGGTACTTTCCTGCTCACAGAATGAAGGAATGGATGCGTTAATGTTTTTTAACAGCAGTACTGTGGGGCTCACTTAGTTTTATTAAAAACATCTTTAATCTTTCATGCTCACATGTTCCTGCTCTCAGAAGCCACACATACTGACATTAACCATATCCAATTCTCCTATCACTTGCTTTGTGTGTGACCTAGATTAATAGAACTGCTTGTTTGTTTATCTGCCCCAGAATCAAATGGGTCTCTTTTTTCATTGCCTGCAATAGACACAGCATGATATTCTTACCCACTGCTATAAACAGGGGCTCTAAACATGCCTAATGTTTTTGTTTTGCCTACCCATTTTCAGATGCCACTGGTCTTGTATTTTTGGAATATGTATGGTTAGAATCTGTTTTATTAGTGCCAGATTCTTCTTGGGATAGCTCTGTGTATGTTCCAGCATGCTCTGATCATTGGGATGGAAACACTGTTCACCACAGCAACTACTAACCAGTGTTTTCTGAAGGATTATTACTCATGTATGTAGCACCACATGGTGCTTCAATTAAAAAAACAAGAGACCTCTGTGATAAAGGTTGATTTGCTTTTCACATTGATAAAAGAAGTGCTGGGAGAAGATGGGCAGATCTGCAGGTAGTAACTACTTTGCAGCTTTCTGGCATTTTGCAGTAGCTCTACTGTGTGATATTTCATTTTGCTTGAAAGCTACAGAACATCCGGAAAGGTCAGATGATGATAATGCAGTTTCTTTTTAGCTCTCACCTTTGGTTTGCCTAATGTGATATGTGACAAGGTTCTTGGACATGAGACATTTCTTTTCTAGCTTTTTGTTTTATTAAATATTTAGCATTCATTTTCAGTTTTGGTAACCAAAAATGGACTTGGCACTCTTCCCAATTCTTTGAGACTGTATCTAAGGGAAGCAGGGGAGATAAAGGGCATCGCTTTGGAGATTTCAGTATTTGTTGAGTTAAATGTTGCTGAGTAGTTTAACATCCCCACCCTCATCGTGAATATATGTGGAAAGAATGAATATGAAGTCTAGCTCTAGCTAACTATAAACCTTTACTGTATGTGGGATGTTCCTTGAGAAGAGGCGGTCCGTAGCCTCCCAGACGGAGTAAACAGAATTCATCGGCTTACTCACTGTATCACAGGGGCAGTGTTTGATGGGAGTAGCTCTGGGTGCCTGGCACCTGCTGGAGCAGGGAGGCTGGCTAGCAACAATAAACCCACAATCAACCTTGATGACGGCTCTAAGTGCAGACTGTAAATAATAAAGGCTTTTATTTTATTTTTTCTGTGGGGCTGGGAACAGTATGTGAGAGCAAACAGAAGGAATTACAGCAGCCCTTGTACAGCAAACAGGTGGTGGCATGTCTTCTGGTTTTGTTAGCGCATTTTGTTTCTATTCCCTCTTTGGCAATCCGTGCCCAAAAACATGTTCACTCGCTGACTTCTCTCCCTTGCTGCACCAAACATGTGTATGTAAAAATTAGTTAAAAACATACAGAAAGAGATGAGATCAAAGAGGACAACATACATAGACCTCTAGTACATACCACCCAAGAGTCATGTGGGGCCACCCACTTTTTTCAGCCCTTTGCATGACTGTATCCAGATGTCCAGCCATGTTGCTTCAGTACCACAGGCCTCCTGCTCTGGGTCCAACAAAATCCACTCTGCTTACTCTGTGCTCTGCCTGAGACACATGGGCAGAACTGGCAATAGAGCCCAAATCAGGAGGGCACTGCAGACTCTGATACATGGTATGTTACTCTGATGGTGCTCTCTGCTTCCTGCTCTGTCCATGGACTGGATCCTGATGATTCATTACACAGCAAGAAGGAGCATATGAACTCCATATGGCCAAACAATCTTGAGTCAGGCTGGCCCAGTATACAAAGGGTGTGGGGAGTAGGTACCCTGAGATGCTCACCAGAGAACTCATCCAAATTAATCCTCATCCTCCTCTGGAAATTCCTACTTCCTTTCTCTTTCCCTTGTGTGGCTGTTGTGGTAGGAGGGAGAAGGACCAAGACTGTGTCCCAAGACCCAATGCCTCCCCACAAACATATTGTCTTATGACTGTGAACACTTGATCACTGTTAGTTGGTCTCTCCAGTGTAATGTAGGAGACTTTGAACTGCCACTGCCTGTGGTGGACCTTTTCTGTGACTTCATTCTCTTGGGGCTGCCATTCAGGCACTGTCCCCTAGCAATACATTCAGTCACAACCAGCCCTGTGACAATCAGAGCAGGAAAGGGAGTGTTTGCTTCTGAGTCTGTTTTCATGTTAGACGGATCCAATATCTTCATATCAAACAAATTGCTTTTGTCAGAGGCCTCTACGGGGAGTGACAGAAATGTAATTTTTTCTATAGCGTTGTCCAGGCTGCAACAAGAATAACTAAGAGCAAAAGTTAACAGGGGATTGTAGGAATCTCTCTTATCATTGTGAGAGTGTATAAGAACAGAAGTATTAAGATTAACTTGAATCATGTCCCCTGATTAGCCTCTGAAAACAACCTGGAAGGTTTATGATTTGTATTTATCCTCTCAGTTGCCTGATGTTTTGAGTGAGGCATTAACAATAGCTGTTGTGGTGCTACTGGATGTGAGATTTCGGCTTTCTATATAAAATGTGCTTTCTTCATAAGGTGCATGCTTTATCATGTAGTAAAAATCATGACTCGATTTCTGATTCAAAGAAAGAGTAGGAAGTGTTGATACTGCGACTACATATAAAAACCAAACCCCTATTAAAGAGAACTTGTAAATATAAGTATCCCACACCCCTGTTCATGCCTCTGTAAAAGTAGGAAGTGAGTGTGATACAACTGGTTTCATTGATAAAATACTTTCGGAAATGTAAAAGATGTGAAAGGAAGTCTACAGGAAGGGACTATGGTCTACTGGTCAGAGCACAGGAGACAGAATCAGAAGATCAGGTGGTGACATGTTAGAACCCCTTTGGAATGCCACCTGATGTACTGGGGTTTCACTGAGCCCCTCCTCCTGCTTCATCAGCCTGGATTCCCTCTCCCTGTTTTGCTGAATTAGGCTCTCCAGCCTCTTGTAGCACGCACACAGGTAGGGCCCCACCCAGCTGCAGACACAGACTGAAGTCAGCTCTGTGTGAGAGGATTCACTCAGCACTCACGTGCACCCCCCTTTGGGGAATAAACCCAAAATAATACCACCTTGCGCTGTATAGAAAGTTCTTCACAGCCAAACTCATAAAAATTTGCCCTCTCCCTCAATGTGAAGAGACAGATGCACAACTTCTTGCCCCCACAGTTAGAAATTGCACAAACTGGGTTTAATAATAAACAAAAATGTATTAACTATAAAAGGCAGATTTTAAGTGAATATAAGAGATAGCAAACAGAACAAGGCAGATTACTAAGCAAATAAAACAACACACACATACTAAGTTTAAGATCTTAAAGAGACTGGTTTCAAGAAATAATTTCTCACCCTAAATGTTGTTTTAAGCAGGATGCAGAGTTTCTGTAGCTCAGAGTTCCAGTTATTTCTTCTTACAGACTGGACCCCTGTCTTAGTCTGGACTCACCCCTGCATTTCCCTTCAGGTTAGTGCTTCTGTGTCTTCAGGTTCTTTCAGCAGTCCTTCTTGTGTAGGCAATGGAGGAGAGTCTAAATTAACCACCTCCCAAGCCTTAAAAAGGATTTTCCTGAGGTGAGAAACCTTTATTTGATCCCCATCCCCCCACAGAGGAAAAGTACCAGCAGTGTCCAAGGTGGTATTTTGTAATGTGATCTTATCACCTGACCTGGTAGTGTCACAGCTACATCCCAGGATGCCTCTCAGGAAGGAGAGAGATTAGTATTTTCACTGTCTTATTGTTTCTTCCTAGAGGCCCAGCAAGGCTGTGATGGCCGGTTGTCTGGTGGGTGTCTCGCAAATACACACACAGTTGTAATTGTTAAATAGTCAATATTCCTAACTTTAGATACAGAAATGATACATGCATACGGATTGGATAATTACATTCCGTAAATCAGAAGCTTTCCCATGATATCTTATATATTTTATGCAAGATGGTTCATGTCTTAGTTATGCCATATGGATATCATAACCATATTTCTATGAAGAATATGGGGTGTAACGTCACACAGGCTTCTATTTCTAATTATGCCATTGACTTGTTATGTGACTGAGGAGATGTTACCTTTCTCTGTGCCATCCAAATGGGGACAATACTATTTACCTACCACAAAGGGGTTTTACAAAAATTAATTCAATAATAAATAAAAATGTGTGTCTGTAAAGTAGTTTTTGCTGCTGGGATGAAAGGTGTTAGAGAAGTATATATTTATTCTGTCTGATTAATTTTTAACTGGGAACTTATAGTTGTAAATGTCAGAAGGAAAGGTCTAGGCAGAACTGAGAACAGCCGATTGCTGCCTGAGCTATTCTCGGGCCTGCACGCAACCATTAGGCGAGCATGTCTTCGGCAGGAACATTCTAGGATTGCCTTGGAAGGATTAACTGAACTGATCCAACTGCACTGCCAATGTTTTCAGTCCACAATAGATCTGTGGTGGAACAGTGGCCCAACGCGGAAGGTCACTGTAATGAGATGGAGCACCACTAAAACTTTGGGTGTATTTGCAATTCCGATTTGTCCTGTGGTAAAGACAACTCCATATGTCATGGCCTGCATTTTGATATACTCCACCAAGTTTCAGGGACTGTGTGCCACATTTAGGACTTAAAAGCCTGATCCGAAGCCCATTGAAGTCAATGGAAAGACTTGCATTACCTTCAATGGACTTTGGATCAGGCCCTAAGCACTGCAATATTTGTCCCCAAAATAGTTTGAAATGTATAAAATTAACCAGTTTACTCATTTAGAATATACAGTCTGCTAGAAGAGATTTAAAATGCTCTTACCATTTGTATGTTGTTTAAAACACTTGCCACACGAAACTAGATTTAAAAATGGGACAGTTTTCAAGAGAGTGCAAGAAATAATAATAAACCTAACTCTGTACAGGAAAAAAACACTAAACAAATCCTCAGGTTGCTGCTCTTGAGAGCACAGTCTGAAGCTTCAGCAGAGCAAAGTTAAAGCCTGAAGAGTGGGGTGTACTGAGATGAGCATTGTTAGGGATAATGGAGCAGGTGGGCTTTCAGAGGTGATTTGGAGGAAGAGAGCCAGGGTGCTTGGCACAGAAAAGTCTTTTTTGACAAATGTTCCATCATTCATCCCGAGTGGCATTTTGAAATGAGCAAGAAGCAGAGTTGCAAGTTGGGCATGGAAGGTAACGGCACTGAAGTTGTGAGCCATTAAAAAGTTACTCTAGGACAGTGTTTCCCAAACTTGGGACGCCGCTTGTGTAGGGAAAGACCCTGGCGGGCCGGGCCGGTTTGTTTACCTGCCCTGTCCGCAGGTCCGGCCGATCACGGCTCCCACTGGCCGCGGTTCACTGCTCCAGGCCAATGGGAGCTGCTGGAAGCGGCGCGGGCCAAGGGACGTACTGGCCGCCGCTTCCCGCAGCTCCCATTGGCCCGGAGCAGCGAACTGCAGCCAGTGGGAGCCGCGATCGGCCGAACCTGCAGATGCGGCAGGTAAACAAACTGGCCCGGCCCACCAGGGGCTTTCCCTACACAAGCGGCATCCCAAGTTTGGGAAACACTGCTCTAGGAGATGGAAGGCAGCAGCTGGACGGGGGGCCTGGAGTAAGAACTATTGGGGACTTACAGGAAGGAGAGAAGGCAGCAGTTGGGAGTGAGGAAGAAGCAGAATCTGGAACTAGTTTACAAAAAATGCACTGTACCAGTTAAGCAGTAGCACAAACCACAAAGAAAGTGAAAATTAGCCTTTGTTTGGATTGTCCAGAAATGATCAACTAGTGTACGCATAGTCCATTGTGTTTGAAGTAAATGGTGTTACACAGGGATGTTCCACCCATCATTTCACTGAGGTTGTGGATGTTCATGTTGTTTATTTTACTATAAAATGAAGTGGAAACTGTGTGAATGTTTTCTGTCACCATGTCTTAGTCCTGTGTGGCCTTTTCTGCAGAAACACGCTGCCTTAATTACCATATAAAGGCAGTGACTATGTCATAAAAAAATGTTGGGGAAAAAGTCAGATGACTCACAGTCAATATTGATAAAGTCACTGATTTGGGACTGATCCATAATTCCTGCCTCCCCCCACCCCCCATCCCTGTTTTCCTGCATCCATTCCTGTTGCAGCTTCCCAGGCCTAACTACTCCCCTCCACATTCAGTGGGGGGGGGGGGGGGTGTCAGCAAGATTTTTTCCCCTCCCTGCTGTAAGGCCATGTGCAAGAGTCACAATGCTCCTTAAAATCCAAACCCGGGTGTCACAAAATCTGTAGCTCTTAGACCAACGATGGCAAGCTCCCGGAGCTACTTACAGTAACAGCTGAAATACCTGATCACACCCCATACTGGTGACAAATTACAACTTCAATTTGATAAGTAACATATTTCCAAATAAAGGACTTGATCTTGCTCTCACTTAATTCATTTGACTCCAGTGGAAGCAGAATCAGGCCCCAGAGCACATTTAGAGAAAGTACTGTAAGCCGCAGCTATTTTTCTAGTGTGTGTTCCATGTTAATTTCAGGTTGAGTTAGTCATACATGTGTGATTTGATGTGATTTTTATTTAGCAAAAGTTGTGACTAATAGAAGGCCAAATTGTGACTTTACCCTCAGCCCTGAACAAGAGGCTGCATTGTCCCGAGAGTAAATTGGAAGTCACAGTGTAACTCAGAGTCACAATCACAATCTGCGTTGGGGGTTTCACCTTACTCCAAAGGGGAAGTACTCTTCGCCAAGTCTATGCCCGGTGAAGCATGTGTCCCCAGAAGGCTGGTGCAGCTCAACTGGCTGGTGTGTGTATGGCGGGGATTCAACGCCAAGGCTGTACCCATTCTCCCCGACCCCCCAGAGATCTCTTCTTGCACCACTACCCATGCTATGTGTAGCCTGCGCAGAGGTGTAAGGGAGCACAAGTTATCCCCTAGGGTCCCTGTGCAGCACTACAAGCAGCGTACATTGAGTCATATGTGCTACGTATTATTATTGAGCCTTTCTTCTGGGAACCTCAAAAGCACATACATCCAATTAGTTACAACATCCCATAGGGAAAGAAACACTGTTATTAATAATAATAGTATAGGGCCTAGGCTGTGGGCCAGAAGCCCATTACGCTAGGCACTGTACAAACAAAACAAGAAGACAGCCCTTGCCCCCAGAGAATTTGTAATCTAAGTCAGAGACAAAAAACAGCTGCCTATAGACAGACCAACAGGGTACAAGGAAACAAGGAGACAGAGTGGGTCGGCATGATAAGCTGCGGCCTCAGCACACAACCATTGAATGTTTACCATTGAAATTTTAACATTTTCATGTTTTGACTTTGCAATTTTTAGCCTCAGCCACCTCAGTGTGCATTTTATCTAAATTAATTTTGGATGCAACTCAGATTATCAGTGTACAGTTATTTAAATAAAAATGTGTTGTATGTGCATCTCCCTTCTCTCCACATTCTTTGACCTTTTGTAGGTCTAGGACAAACCGATACGAGCTAAAAAGCATATTTGCTTCACAATTCAGAGCTTGATACAATTCAATGAAAAGCAGCATGTTTGTTATTTATAATGATGTTCAGTGTTTTTTATCTTGAAAAAATTCTTTCAAAATATTAACTAATGAATATTTCTAACACCCTTGTGAAGCAGAAACACAATTTCCTCTAATTTACAGATGGGAAACCTAAAGTAGGAGAGGGTAAATTAATTTGTGGATAAAAGTTGAAATTCATTCTATGCAGAAGGGTTTATGCAACATTTAAGGACTCTAATATAATGTATGTAGGAATTAAATAGTGTCTTGGTCTTGTGCTGACTATCTTCACAGGGGTACGTTTCATCCAAGGATACGTGTCCAGAGGGTGTCAGAACCGTGATTAGATTTCAGGTAAAATTTCCCAAAGTGACTGTCCTTGAACATCAGTGGAACGTAGGCTCCTAAATGCCTACGTGGGGGGCATGAATCAGCATTCATGTTGCACTCCTTGTCAGTGCCCAGCCCAAGCTGGGGAAGCTAGTGACCCAACCAGTGGACCAAATTTGGTGATAAATCCTGGTCACGTGGCACCTGAGGCACGTTACACATATGCTCAGAAGTGCCCACAAGACTTCTGAAAATGGGACTTGGCTCCCTCAGACTTAAGAATCTTAAATCTAAACATGAAATTGAGAGCCAAGAACTCCTGAGTGGTAAAATTTTCCAGAGCGCCTACAAGACTTAGGAGTCATCTCCTGTCCCAGATGACAGATTGTAATACAATGATTACTGTACACCAAACAGCTGATGAGCAGTATTCACTTGCACTGCAGAGCAGGCAGTGAGAGAGCAGTCCAAATGTTGCTGCTGAGGGCAGTGTTGGCTCATGGTGTATTTTATCTTCTCTGTGAGATCCTTGTCCCAGTACATAAACAAATTTGTTTTTGTTTAAAGACTTTCCCACACGAGTAACTGCCAAGTTCAGAGGACTGCTCTGAGATTGATCTTGGGGTTTTTGGAACAAGAGATGAGATTATATAATAAATAAAGTTAGTCTCAGTGAAGCAGTTGGGAGATGCTGTTTCAATCTGCAACATAACAGCCAAAGGGACTAAGAATAATTAAAAAAAAAAAAGTCCTTTAAATGTTCATGGGTTTGTGGGGAAGGAATTCTGTTGACCTCTGTAACATATAAATTGCATCTGCAGTTTAGCTGGTCCAGTTGGAAATCAGAGTCACAAGGCAAAACCATGAATAGTGAATCAGGCAAGAAGGAGCGTTCTGAAAAGAGTAAACAGGAGCTAACTAATTTCTTCTGGAGGATCAGAATTATCTATTTAAATTCTTTACACACAGCTTGCTGTAGATACTTCAAACTAACCAAGAAATGCATACACTGTAATGTTAATATAGTGATTTAGTGGTTTTCAAACTATGCTCCTTGGACTGCTCTTCCAGGTACTTCTGCTGTGACAATGTTGAATTCTGTTACTCTTCATGTAGATAGGCTACAACTAGCAGATGCCTAATTCAGAGCTCAAAAGTCTTCCAGCAGTGTTTTACGATTTCTTTTTAAAAGGCACAATTGCAGGATGTAAGCACCATAGCGCCTCCTTGTGTTGAGGCATGATGCTGCAAGGGGTCCCCATCCCTACTGCCTCCTGCTGGCAGTCTGCCTTTCCCTGAGTCTTCTGTTGCTCAGCTCTCTGGCCAAGTCACATCAAATCCAAACCCCTTCCAGGGTAACAAAAGCATCCAAACAAGAAGTGCTAACAAACACAAAGTAATAATTCTTTAGCCCCTCTTCAACCAAACTAGTCACTACTACTTCTCCAGCAGGATTCCCCACACTGCCTCCCTCTCCTTCCTCTTCCCTGTGCAGGAGCCAGTTTCTACCTTTAGGACTCTCTGGTCTGGAGGCCTACAACAGCTCCCTTCCCAGAGCCTAATGAGAGGAGCTCCATCACTGTTTCCCTTCTCCAGGGACCCTCACAGTTCTCTTGAGGGCTCTCACGGTCAACTCCAAGCCCTCATTCAGGGCTTTCCACATGGAGGCCTATTCTACCTCCTGTGGGCTTCTTCAAGTCTACAGAAGCCCTGCAGCTGCTTCAAAGAAAATTCCTTGTCTCTCACCATTCCCGTTAAACAACTTTTCCTTTATAATGTTCTATCAGTCTCTTTCTAGCTCAGCTGCTCATTACTAATTAGCTAAAAGACACCACCTGGAGCACCTAATTGCTCCCAGGTATAACCAACAGGTTCATCATAGGCCAATTAGGCCCTCATTCTCCTGAAAGGCCATGGGCCCCAGGACTCCGCTGTGCAGGAACCAGAATGTCCATTCTGTGGGAAATGTTGCATTGCTAATTTTTGTTTGTTTGTTCTGAATTGGAATAAAAAGTCAGAAATATTAAATCTTCCACAAAATTCTGGGCCAGGAGCTGGCCAACAGGTAAGTCAGCTGGGGAGCCAGGCAGTTCACCAGGCAAACAGCTATGATGCTGGGCAACCTGCCAGCCAGCAGGTGGGCAGGCTGGGAGGTAATCAGCCAGGTTTACATCAAAAGTTTTGATGGGATCGATATGTTTCGCGGAACATTTTGATCCCCTCAAATTAGTATTTTTCTGATAGAAAATTGTTTTGTCAGAAAATCTTTGACCGGCTCTCTGTAAAATAGATTGAAATAGGAGGAGTTTTCCTTTGGCGTATACTCAACCGTGCTCAAACCTGCAGAAAACACAAGGGTGGGACTTACGATAACCAAGCAGCTGAGCCCCCACAGTAAAGTGAGTTCATTAGAGCAGTGTTTCCCAAACTTGGGATGCCGCTTGTGTAGGGAAAGCCCCTGGCGGGCCGGGCCGGTTTGTTTACCTGCCGTGTCTGCAGGTTCGGCCGATCGCGGCTCCCACTGGCCGCGGTTCACCGCTCCAGGCCAATGGGAGCTGCGGGAAGTGGCGGCCAGTACGTCCCTCGGCCCGTGCCGCTTCCATTGGCCTGGAGCGGCAAACCACGGCCGGTGGGAGCCGCGATCGGCCAGACCTGCGAACAGGACAGGTAAACAAACCGGCCCAGCCCACCAGGGGCTTTCCCTACACAAGCAGCGTCCCAAGTTTGGGAAACACTGCATTATAGACATTAGTACATCATTGTCCTCCTATTTTTTTCATGTAGCCAAGCTCTCTAGTTTTCTGCAGAACACATATAGGAGTAGTACAGCAATACGGAGGATGGGAGAGGAGGTCCCCAAGGGGACTTCAATTTTACAAAGCAGTTCATTATAGAGCAAAATATTGAGACCCCCAGATAGGATTACTACAGATACCATCTAATGGGTCCCATTGAAAACTAGTTAGTTACAGGTTTACATGGTACTTCGACTATTCTGCATGTGGGATTTATGTACTGAACAAGATGTTGAATGAGTATTTGTGGAGCAGCTCTAAAAGTCATTCCTTGACATTCATCGTCTCAATCTTCATCTTTACAGCAGTCACCTCTGGCCGCATATGCTATACAATCAACCGCTAAAATAGCAATACAAATCCTGGAGAGGTGGAAGATCTTCCAATGAGGGACTTTGGCAGGTTTTCAACCTGGGTTATTCTAAACAAACTATAAGCTCTCCTATTGCCTGAAGAAGGCAGGAGCCAAAATGTCATAAATTTATATTTATTATTTAATTCTCTTTACTGGACTGAGCTAGAATGTGTGTGGATCAAGCCCTCTTCTGGATCAACACCTTATAAATAATTTAAAGAAAGAACCACCATCCCGAAATAAGACAGTCTCCTTATAACTTAATTGTATTATTCTAAAAATGAAGATAAGAATGCCTTTGTACATGAGCCTTTGCCCAGCATACGAGATTAAGAATTGCCAAACTGCCCCCTTTGATATGCAATGTATAGATTTAAATCTGTTGTGAAATACAGAGGTTTGACTTTAACAGACCACTAAAATCCACACTCTGCCACAACAAAGAAAGGACATTTTATTTTCCAGCATCTGAAGAGCTGACAGTTAATAAAAACAACAAAAAAATCAAGGGATAAAGAACTGCTTGGAATAGGTCTAAATCTGGGGGATTAGTAGCACCTCACTATCTGTAACAAAGAGGGGTAAAAATAAGTTGGAGGGGGAGGAAGGAGCAGAGGGAAAACTCCCCCTCCTCTTCAGGGCTTGGGGGGAGCAGTACTCCTCCACATTTCCCCTCCTTCTTGACTAAGAGCTTCCCTCCTGTTTCACTCTAGACACTGGAAACAAACCCAGTTAAAAATAAAATCACTAAGTGCAAACTGGCTTCCCTGAGGCATGCTGTTTGAGAGGAATTGTCTCAGCTTTGAGAAGCTATGCCAAAAAAGGCCAGATCAGTAATTTGATGGGAAACCTATAAGGGGCATTTTATGTGCTGCAGAAAGCGGTCATGGTGACTCAGTGGGTGGTTTTTCTTCCCTCTGAGTCAGTACAGACAAAGAAATGCTCATGCATGGTGTTAGAGAGGACTGTGGTGCTAGAGGTGCTGTCTTTTGGAGGAAACAAAATGTAGGCCCTGACCACTTGTGGTCATGAAAGATCCCATGCCCCTCTTTGTAGGGGAAATGGTGTTAATCCTGGTGTACCAGTAAAATTCCAAGCCAGGTAATTACATTCTGACCACTTAACCTTCCCCAGTAATTTCAACTGGGTATAGTATCCTTTACGCTCTGCCATAAAGTGTTCTGAAATGCTGCTGGACACTTCAAACGACAGTGGCTGGTTTCAGTGGCAGATGAAGTTATCCCTGTTGAGAGGCTTAGTTAATATTGGTCAAGCACTTTGAGCTTCTCGGATGAAAGACACTATGGAAGAGCAAGGTATCTTTGTTGTTGTAAATAACGTTAGGAGGAGGGGATAAGTATGCTCTGTCTTGAAGAAGTTTTGGGAACAACATTTATTTAAACTCCTTACAAAGGAAAAAAAACTCCCCTTTCTCCAATAACTAGATATGAGCTGCATCTACAAGCCAAAGCAGGTAGCAGAATAATCAGTGCTTCTTATCTGTCATTCTATCTGGCAATTAGGCACAAGTATTTGGAAAATCTGGGAAAAGACAGCTGATCAAATTTTCTTTTTGGTGGTTAGTGAACAATATTATAGAGCATCTGTTTCCTGGAATTCCAAACTAATCCGCTGCAGTTGTGAAAGTTTACATTTGGTTATGTGTCATCTTTTGAAGCCAGGGCTAATGAGATCGGACATGATAGCATGATGAAATATGGCCCTGATGAAAATTTAAAAAAAGTTGCTTTTCTCCAGGGAGGTAAACACATCCTGTGCCTCAGATACATTTAGGGTTCATAAGACAGGTCTTTAATTTCTCAATTTTCTCCTGGGCAATGAATATTCATGTGCTGGCTTCAAAAGACACTGTTCAAATGCATGCACCCTTAGCTGAACTGTAGTCCTACTGCAGAGACCCACCAGTAGGAGAGTAAGTGTGGTGTTGTGGCATGAAAAATCATGCCAGAGTAACTTGGTGCTGCAAGCGATCCACAAGCCTTTATTTGGCATTGCTTCCTGGATGGCTTGATCTTTTGACTAATATATCATATTCTAGCAATACATTATAAGCAAAGGAGCCGTTGGGCCTGGGCTTCATAAGCATAAGAGATGCAATCCAGTCCAAGTCATCTATCAGCTCTCGCTTGTACACAACAAATCAAGCTTATTGTTGAATGACATGTTGTATATATTAGATATCAAGATAATCAGCCTGATTCTGAACTCACAATAGTGAAATTCAGAAGTAACTCCACTGAAGGCAATAGGCCTGATTCTTCTCTCACACTAGTTTATTTTTTTAAGCTAGGAGCTCCATTCGTTTCAGTGGAGTTACTTCTGGTTTGCACAAGTAAAAATGAGTGAAGAATTATCCAAAAAATCAAGGCATAGCTGTTTCAGGCTATGATATTTATGCCAACTGGGGAGCTACATACATGCTTCCAAGAGTGGCATTTAACCCTTAGGAACAAAACATATTGTTTGCAGTCAAATCTCGGAAACCCAACTCACTTCAATTGAGCTCCATGTCTATACATGAGGGCAGAATTTGACCCTCAATATTCAGTGGCAGAGCTGCTATCGTTCTGTTGTGCCTAGCTTGCTTCAAATGGATGCAGAGGTACATCTGTGGAGAAGTTTCTGAACTGGCTGTTTCTCCTGGGGAATTCTACGTTGCTTGTGAATTGCCAACCAAACAGCAAAGGCTGCAAACTCTTTTTCTATACAGGTAAGTGTTTTTGTATAGTACTTTTTAAAAGTGTTTTCTCCTAATCACAAAAATCAATGTAACCATGATATGAAGAAAACAGAGGGAATGAAAGGTAGTTTTAAAAATGGTAGTATTATATTTCTATGGCTGAGGCTTGTGGGGGGGTTTGGGTAAGGAATAGAAGATTCCCACTTCCTTCCCCCCCCCCCATAATAGTGTTTCTAATATTTTCAGTATTATTCTCTACCTCATTTCTTATGCAGCCTAACTTTGTTTGCTTCTATATTGATATTTGGAGACAGTCACGTAAGAGGGCAAACTAAGGAACAAAGGGAGCTGTCAAGGTGAATTTGGAGGTGAATGAGGGTGCATAACTGACAGGGACAGGGAGGCAGTGCTAAACATGGAGTTGTAGTTAAGAAGTCACTTGTGGGCGGAAGAAGACAGATCAGTCTCACAGTGAGCTGAATTGGGAGATCACAGGTGTGAGCAGGGAGACAAGGTGTATTTCCATAACAATTAGCCACTGTGGTCTCAGTAAACAGCCTGTGACTTCTATTACTACTGAGAACACTGTGACTACTACCTTAACTGTTACCTTGTCCTACTTTCTCTCCCCCCTGACCTCTGTTTGTTTGTTCACCTGTTACATATTGCCAGACTCCCAGAGTGGAGCTCTCAGGGGCAGGGACTGTCTTTATGTTATTTGTACAGTGCAGTGGTTATCTGAAACATAGCTCGAGGTGAAATTTATCACATCGCCAGGCAGTCAAAATCTTGATATCCTCTTTGAAACCTTATTGGCTATCGTCCCTCTTCTTGTTGCTGGGTTTTTTTTTATTATTAATTATTATTATTATTATTTTATTTTTTGGCTCTGCTGCTGGAAATCTTCCCCAAGAGGCCTCCACTCCCTATAAATGCAAAGGGAGCCCTGCTATTTGCAATACTGTTATAATGACTTTTTTGGCAGTCCAAAAATAGCCTCAGGGCCATCTTGCAAGAGTCTATATTCAGTATTTCTGATTTGTCATTAAAGTCTTTCTGAATGTTAAACTTTTGTTGCCAATCAAAACAAACTTGTATCCCAGTGCCGGTCATTCACTTTGTCCATGTCCCTATGAACTAAATGTGGTTCTATTATTCCTGTTCCACTGTGATGCAACAGCAGAATTCTACTCTGGGGGTATGTCTACACTACAGGATTAATTCGAATTTATATAATTCGAATTTAGGAAACCGATTTTGTAAAATCGAATGTATTCGGCCACACTAGGCACCATTAATTCGGTGGTTTGCGTCCAAGCTACCATAGTAGCATCGATTTCCAGAGCGTTGCATTGTGGGTAGCTTTTACATAGCTATCCCATAGTTCCCGCAGTCTCCACCCCCCTTGGAATTCTGGGTTGAGACCCCAGTGCATGATGGGGCCAAAAACATTGTCGCAGGTAGTTCTGGGTACAGCCTCCCCCTCCCTCCCTGAAAGCAACGGCAGACAACCATTTCGCGCCTTTTTTCCTGAGTGAACTCTGCAGACTCCATTCTGCATCAAGCATGGATCCCGTTGTGCTCCAGAACGCAGTCTTGAACATTATAAACACCTCGCGCTTTCTCGTGGAGTTTATGCTTACACAGGACCAGAAAAAAGAGGCGAGGAGGAGGAGGAGGCGGCGATTGCAGCGCAGCGACCAGCGTGATGAGGACATGGACACGGACACAGAATTCTCTGAGACCGCGGGCCCCGGTGCTTTGGAGATTATGATGTTAATGGGCCAGGTTATAGGCTTTGAACGCCGATTCTGGGCCCGGGAAACAAGCACAGACTGGTGGGACCGCATAGTGTTGCAGGTGTGGGACGATTCCCAGTGGCTGAGAAACTTTCGCATGCGTAAGGGCACTTTCATGGAACTTTGTGACTTGCTTTCCCCTGCCCTGAAGCGCCAGAATACCAAGATGAGAGCAGCCCTCACAGTTGAGAAGCGAGTGGCGATAGCCCTGTGGAAGCTTGCAACGCCAGACAGCTACCGGTCAGTCGGGAATCAATTTGGAGTGGGCAAATCTACTGTGGGGGCTGCTGTGATGCAAGTAGCCAAAGCAATCACGGAGGTGCTGCTACGAAAGGTAGTGACTCTGGGAAATGTGCAGGTCATAGTGGATGGCTTTGCTGCAATGGGATTCCCTAACTGTGGTGGGGCGATAGATGGAACCCATATTCCTATCTTGGCACCGGAGCACCAGGGTACCCAGTACATAAACCGCAAGGGGTACTTCTCAATGGTGCTGCAAGCACTTGTGGATCACAAGGGACGTTTCACCAACATCCATGTGGGCTGGCCGGGAAGGGTTCATGACGCTCGCGTCTTCAGGAACACCAATCTGTTTAAACGGCTGCAGCAAGGGACTTACTTTCCGGACCAGAAAATAACCGTGGGGGATGTTGAAATGCCAATTGTTATTCTTGGGGACCCAGCCTACCCCTTAATGCCATGGCTCATGAAGCCATACACAGGCAGCCTGGACAGGAGTCAGGAGTTGTTCAACTACAGGCTGAGCAAGTGCAGAATGGTGGTAGAATGTGCATTTGGCCGTTTAAAAGGTCGCTGGCGATCCTTATTGACTCGCTCAGACCTCAGCCAAACCAATATCCCCATTGTTATTACTGCTTGCTGTGTGCTTCACAATCTCTGTGAGAGCAAGGGGGAGACCTTTATGGCAGGGTGGGAGGCTGAGGCAAATCGCCTGGCTGCTGATTACTCGCAGCCAGACACCAGGGCGATTAGAAGAGCACACGATGAAGCGCTGCGCATTAGGGAAGCTTTGAAAACCAGTTTCATGACTGGCCAGGCTACAGTGTGAAATTTATGTTTGTTTATCCTTCCTGAAAACCCGCCCCCTTTATTGACTCATTCTCTGTAAGGAACCCACCCTCCCCCTTCCCCCAGCTTGCTTTCAAAGGAAATAAAGTCACCATTGTTTAAAAATCATTTATTCTTTATGAATTGATTAGAAAAAGAGGGAGAGAACCTGAGTGGGGTTTGGGAGGAGGATCAGCGGGAAGGAAAAGCCCAGTAAAAAAAGGTTAAGAAAATGGCAGCCTTTTGCTTGGGCTGTCCACTGGGGTGGAATGGGAGGGTGTACGGAGCCTCCCCCCCCCGTGTTCTTACACATCTGGGTGTGGAGGCTATGGAAAATGGTGAGGAGGTAGGGGGGTTATACAGGGGCTGTAGCGGCACAGAACCTGAGTGGGGTTTGGGAGGAGGATCTGCGGGAAGGAAAAGCCCAGTAAAAAAAGGTTAAAAAAATGGCAGCCTTTTGCTTGGGCTGTCCACTGGGGTGGAATGGGAGGGTGTATGGAGCCTCCCCCCCCGTGTTCTTACACGTCTGGGTGTGGAGGCTATGGAACATGGTGAGGAGGTAGGGGGGTTATACAGGGGCTGTAGCGGCACTCGGTTCTCCAGCAGCCGTTCCTGAAGCTCCACCAGACGCCGGAGCATGTCTGTTTGCTCACGCAGCAGCCCCAGCGTTGCTTCCCGACTCCTCTGATCTTCCTGCCGCCACCTCTCATCTCGAGCGTCTCTCCTCTCCTCACGTTGGTCCCTTCTGTCCTCACGTTGGTCCCTCATGTCCTCACGTTGGTCCCTCCTGTCCTCACGGTCACTGGCTTCTTTCCTATACTTGCAAACCGTCTCCTTCCACTCATTCAGATGAGCTCTTTCATTCCTGGTGGATTGCATGATTTCGGAAAACATCTCTTCTCTCGTTTTTTTTTTACGACGCCTTATCTGGGATAGCCTTCGGGAAGGAGGAGGGAGGCTTGAAACATTTGCACCTGCTGGAGGGAGTGAAAAAAGGAGAGAATTTTTTTAAAAGATACATTTTTCAGAACAATGCTTATACTCTTTCACGGTGTATACTATTCACATTACATAGCACATGTGATTTCTGTGCAAGGTCGCATTTTGCCTCTTAATATTGAGTGCCTGTGGCTTTGCTGCTAGACATCACAGACGCAGGTCGGGGCAACAGAATTCACCTTGCATGCTGCCATGGTAAGCCACTGTCTTTAGGCTTCTGCGCCCTGCTTTCCCACATACCAAGCAAAGCCCGTTGTGCTGCAGTTTTCCTGTTAGCTTGTTTTCTGCTGCTGAAGGTTAACACCCCCCCCCCATCCAATTCTCTGGGATGAGTGCTTTATCCCTCCCCCCACCGCGTGGCTGGTATCAGGGAAGATCCCTGCAGGAACCAAACTAACACCCCCCCCCCCCCACCCGCCATGAATTCTCTGGGATGAGTGCTTTATCCCTCCCCCCACCGCGTGGCTGGTATCAGGGAAGATCCCTGCAGGAACCAAACTAACACCCCCCCCCCCACCCGCCATGAATTCTCTGGGATGAGTGCTTTATCCCTCCCCCCACCGCGTGGCTGGTATCAGGGAAGATCCCTGCAGGAACCAAACTAACACCCCCCCCCCCACCCGCCATGAATTCTCTGGGATGAGTGCTTTATCCCTCCCCCCACCGCGTGGCTGGTATCAGGGAAGATCCCTGCAGGAACCAAACTAACACCCCCCCCCCCACCCGCCATGAATTCTCTGGGATGAGTGCTTTATCCCTCCCCCCACCGCGTGGCTGGTATCAGGGAAGATCCCTGCTAGCAAAACGCGAAAAACTCTGGGCCAATCCTCCCCCCCCCCTTGCACTTGGCTAAATGCAGGGAAGGATTTCTTTTCAGCCACAGGCAAACAGCCCAGTAGGAACGGCCACCTCAGTCCCCTTAATTAAATTCCCTTATTTCAACCAGGTTACCCTAAGCGATATCACTCTCCTGAGGATTACACAGCAAGATAAAGAACGGATGTTGCTTGAATGCCAGCAAACACCGGGACCATACGCTGCCAGGCTCTGTCAGGCAATGATACCAGATTACTTGCTACTAGCATGGCGTGGTCAAGTGTCCTACCATGGAGGACGGAATAAGGCTGCACTGCCCAGAAACCTTGTGGCAAGGCTTTTGGAGTACCTCCAGGAGAGCTTCATGGAGATGTCCCTGGAGGATTTCCGCTCCATCCCCAGACATGTTAACAGACTTTTCCAGTAGCTGTACTGGCTGCGAATGCATCCCAAGTGCTCAGGGCAAATTAATCATTAAAAATGCTTGCTTTTAAACCATGTTTTATATTTTAAAAGGTAAACTCACCTGAGGTCCCTTCCATGGGGTCATGGTCTTGGGTGCTGGCTTGGGAGGCTTGGGAGGGTACTTCAGTCAGGGTGAGAAACAGTTCCTGGCTGTTGGGGAGAACGGAGAGCTGGGTGCTCTCTGCCAGCTCGTCCTCCTCCTCCTCCTCTTCCCCTTCCATGGAATCATCAGGTGTACCTGATGAGATTATCCCCAGCTCGGAATCCACAGTCAGAGGTGGGGTAGTGGTGGCGGCCCCCCCTAGAAATGCATTTAGCTCAGCGTAGAAGCGGCATGTCCGCGGCTCTGACCCGGAGCGACCGTTTGCCTCCTTTGCTTTTTGATAGGCTTGTCTGAGCTCCTTGACTTTCACGCGGCACTGATCTGTGTCCCTATTGTGGCCTCTCTCCATCATGCCCTTGGAAATTTTTTCATAAGTTTTGGCATTTCGTCTTTTCGAACGCAGTTCAGCTAGCACTGAATCCTCTCCCCATATAGAGATCAAATCCAGTACCTCCTGTACGGTCCATGCTGGTGCTCTTTTTCGATTATCAGCCTGCATGGTTACCTGTGCTGATGAGCTCTCTGTGGTCACCTGTGCTCTCCACGCTGTGCAAACAGGAAATGAAATTCAAATGTTCCCGGGGCTTTTCCTGTCCACCTGGCCAGTGCATGCGAGTTCAGATTGCTGGCCAGAGCGGTCACAATGGTGCACTGTGGGATAGCTCCTGGAGGCCAATAACATCGAATTGCGGCCACACTAACGCTAATTCGAATTGACAAATTCGATTTTGGCGCTACTCCGCTCGTCGGGGTGGAGTACAGAAATCGAATTAAAGGGCCCTTTAATTCGAATTAAATGGCTTCGTTGTGTGGACGGTTCCAGAGTTAATTCGAATTAAAGCCACTAAATCCGAATTAAAGGTGTAGTGTAGACCAGGCCTGGGAAAGACAGTGGGTCAAAAGGGGCTGGAAGATAGACAGATGAAACTAGGAGGGAACCTAGGGAAGAAAGGATGATTGATCTTTTTTTGCTCTCTCACTCTCAGGGGCCCCACTCTTCAGAGATGTTGTGTACCCACATCATGGAACAGGCCCTTGATGTCTACTCCACTATCTTCCAAACAAGAACAGATTGATTCTGGAAGATACTTAATAGCTCTTTAAAGAGTGCTTAGTCTTGCTTGGATCAGTGGTTCATTCTTGGGTGCTTTTGCCAATGAAATGAAATGTAAGTTGACAGTGTCAGGAAGGTATGTTGTGAGGAACTAAATATTAATAGTCCTGTATAACAAGATAGAAAATTCAAGATGGATGACTGGAAGAAGTTATACAGAAAACAAAAGAAATACAGTTGGTCTTGAATGTAGTCATTTGTTCTTCCCTGACATTTACACTGAGTGGGAGCATAGATCTCAGGCCCCACAAAGGTGAACAATGAAAGGAGACAGATTCAGCAGAGAATTTCAGTGTGCAGAAAATACTGATGCCAACTTTGCTGGGTACAAATTTGAGACTACTGTAACCTTTGAGCTCTGATTGTAAAGAAATGCTATGCAGCCCGATATGATGGATTACCATGGGGATTACCGGCAGGCAGGGGGGAGAATAACATCATGAGTTATTTTGTTTTCAGTTCAACATTTATCTTTAAATATTTTTGCCTCTGAATTAGTTTCAATAAAATCTGCATCGCAGCAGAGGGACTCGTGGAGCTCCTTCAATAAAAAAGTCACTGTGTGTTATACGATAACACTGAACAGACTCCAGACACTCCATTTTCTTATCTTAGATATACAGTGCAGCATAACTCAAGCAAAGGAGAGATGTTAATGCATCTGTAACACTAGGTAACAGAAGCAACAGTAGCATGTTAGTGTAGTAATAACTCTCACATGTGGAATATCTGAAGATGGGTTTTATTGAATTCAGTTTATTTAACCAGGATAAACCCTTGAGATATGGATCTCATTTACAAGATGGTGTTGGCAAGAAGGCAGATTATTACAAGCACATGCAGAAGATAAGTATAAAACAAAGTGAAAGGCATGTTTATATTTTTAATTACCATCCTTTCATTATCAAAAATGTTAAGTGAAAAGAAAAGCATTAGAGATAATGCAAGTAATCGTTATTACAGAATAAAGGCAAAATATTCCACTTCGTTGCATTATTCTGTGCAGGGAACTTCCAACAGGATCCACTGTTCTGCATGCAGAACAAATACAGAATATGCAACTGAATTCTGAATTGCAGAGAAGAGATTTGGATTGGAGATAGTTAATCTCTAACTTCACCTGCCACTGAAATGCAGCCACTTCTGGGCAACACTAACCAACAGTTTAGGACACAATGTCAAGGAGAATACCATACTCAGTTGAAATTTCAGGGGGAATTTTAAAAGGCAGAATTTATGTATCCAAAGTGGAATCTGACCAGGATTAACACCTACTCTTGCTAAATATACCACAGAATCCACTCAGGACTTTACTTTTACATTTTACACAAAAGGCATTAAAACACTTTGTTTACATGAATGCATTTATTGAAATGCTTACCTTTTAAGTGGCTCCTAAACAGATTACTGACCACATTAAAATTATATGCGGTATGCTGGCATTCAAGACTGTAAGGGGCTAGAGTGCTTTTCTTTCACAGTGTAATGCTGCTTGATAATCAAATGTCTCTGATAGGTAAATACAACGTCTCTCTTGTATTAAAGAGTTATTATGTTGTGTTTACAGTATATTCTCTTAGTCTGTAGTTAACATACTTTAAATACTCTTAAAGGTAATGGGCTGCCTGCCAAGGACATCTGAAGACTAGCAAGCTGCATAGTTTTCTTAGACGTATCATTCTGAGTCTGTTTTTTGCTCTTCCTTTGAATTTTAGATTTTCACCCTACCTGTGCACAGAACATCAATCAGCAGAAATTCAGTAGGCTTTTCACCTCTCCTTATATTGTTGATCTAGACTTCTAGAGAAGCTGACTTGGCCAACTAGTCCCAGGCAAGGGGAATGCTGTGCTAAACATAATAGCAAATGACATTGCTATTGCTAAAGTGGATTAAAAATGTTTTATTCGGCAGTAATGTAAATAGAAGTACAATAATGTTATGATAACTCAACATTATATTGAAGGAGAGTTTGCACCAGCATCTACTGTATAAGTAAAGCCAATAGGGCTTTCTTTTGTTTGCTTCTGGAGGCATTCTTTATGGTTAAAGTGGAGCACTGGGGATCAGGGGATCTGTGTTATATGTTCAAGCTCTTTCACTGATTTACTGTGTGACCTTGGGCAACTCATACAGAGGACTATTATCACCTGGGTGGGACCCAGACTCCCTGTTTGTAGGTGGAATTTGTCCCCAATTTTGGGTCCACAGTTCAAGTGTCTACAGAAATCTGAGTAGGTGGCCTTCTAACTACCAGATTTGCACCCACAAGCAAGAAATCAGATGTAACTAATATTTGCATCAACAATTGAATTGCAGGTGCAAAACGTCAGGTGTGAATTGGAGGCTTCTAAAAATGTACCCCTTAATCTTTCTTTTGTCTCAGCTTCTCCATGTATTTTTGCCTCTGAGTTGTAATATCATCTGCTAGGTAGCTGAACAGAAAGCAGCTGCTCCTGTAATTACACTTTACCTGAGACTGATGCTTTATTCCTCCAGTAGAGGGTGCTGTAAACCTCAGTAAGTTTCCTGTCTCTTTTTTCTACCTTTTAAAATGCAGAATGTTACTGTGGGTTGGGTGTGGGTCCATCACAGCTACCCATGTAATTTCTCAAGGATTGCGGGGGGCGGGGACTATAGCTAGTGAGGACTGTTCATCAAAGCTGCAAACTCACAAGCTTTCTTGCCGTTTAACTTGACGCGTGTGTCTCTGTTAGATGACTGTCTCTATCCATTAGAGTTGGGTGAATAATACAAAACATTTGCTATGAATATTAATTGGAATTTCTAAATGAATTTGCTTGGCCGACCGTATTTGCCCCTTTGTGCATTTGCTTTCTATGAACATTCAAGTAGTGCAGATTACTGGCACAAAAAGTTGTGAAAAGCAAATTTTGGGGAAAATTTCAGTGTTTGCTCTGGAAGTGCTTGCACGCTCATCCAGGCCTCAGTTCAGCAACATACTTAAGCATGCGCCTAACTTTAAGCCTGGGTAGTCTCACTGAACTTGCTGAAGTGAACAGAACCAATGTCGTAAGTCTTTACTGACAAATCAAAATTGAGCAGCGCAGACTGAGTTGTTTAGAGTACTCATGATCAATCCACACAGTATAAAATTTAAAGAAATATAAAAAATGAAGAAACCACGACTTGATCACGAATATGCAACAAACAGAAAAAAAAAAAAAGAGGCCACTTTTGTTTGTTATGAATTATTCTCTCAGCTCTGGTCCCTGTGAAGGCTGCAATGAAAAGAAAGTCTAAAAGGAATGCTGACAGTTGCACCACTAAAAATAATTCTGAAAAGTCAGGCTTAGACCGAGAGGACCGTGTCACATTCTCCATCAGAACATGATAGTTTACTGGGTGTGGCTAATGCATTGTGAGCAATGCGGTGTCAGGGGAGGTTTGTCTATTACCACCTAGTCTGTAGGTTTTCGATAAAAGTCACTGAATAAATTGAAGTTATCTCAGATACAGCAGTGAGGGAAGCTTTACAAGCACCTACATAGACAGATCACAATTTTCTCAAATGTGTACTATTATGCTGGCTCTATGCCTGTTGCGGAGATATGGCTGCTTTATGCTCTCATTGCTTTATAGGAGCAGCTGTTAAGGAGTGGGGTGGAACACAAGATCGAGCCCATTGTGTCAAATGAGGCTAGGATAATAAAGATTCATTATAGGAGGAACAATAGTGGCCCCTATAGTAAGATTGCCTAATATTTCCCATGATAAAAAAAATTCCAATCACTTTTTGCAGCAAACATTTGAAATTTGGCAGGGGGTTAGTTCTGCTGCTAGGGAGGTGCCTTTTGCTCCCTCTGTGAAAATTTATTCAGATTTGGCTGTGTTACATGCTGTTAAAAATAAAAACAGCAAAATCACCATTTGCAGTCTGTGAAGATCTATAGAACTTGCAAGAGAGTTGCCGCTCAAATCTCTGATCATTCCATTTCCACTGAGCATGCCCCAACCCCACTGAACCTCCTTACAGACCCCACATTGAGCATGCTACTCTACATCTCCTTGTGTCATGCAGAACCATAGGTACAACCACTGGGGAAATGGGTCAGGGGACAGGCCCAGCCTCAGAAATAGGCATTAGGTATATCATCTTTGGGTCACGATTACCACTATTCTGCTAGTGTAAATTTTGCAATTTTTTAAATTATTCATGGCGTCCCGCAAGAGAAGTCACACTATAGGTCTGATCCAAATCCCACTGAAGTCAGTAAGGATCTTTCCATTGACTTCAGTGAGATTTGGGTCAAGTCCCATAGCAGGTTCATGCTATACATCTTTAAATTCTGCCTCTGGTATGATTTCACAGTGATTTAGTTGAGACCATCATAGATCCATATATTCTAATGTCAGAAGAGACCATTGTGATTGTGATCATTTAGTCTGACCTCCTGTATAGCACAGGCCATAGAACTTCCTCAAAATAATTCCCAGAGCAGATCTTTTAGAAAAACATCCAATCTTGATTTTAAAATGGTCAGTAATGGAGAATCCACCACAACCCTTGGTTTCAATGGTTAATTACTCTCATTGTTAAAAATGTACACCTTATTTCCAGTCTGAATTTGTCTAGCTTCAATTTCCAGGCATTGGATTGTGTTATACCTTTCTCTGCTGGATTAGAAAGCCCATTATTAAATATTTTTTCTCCATGTAGGTACTTACAGACTAATCAAGACACCCCTTAATTTTCTTTGTTAAGCTAAATAGATAGACTCAAGGAGTTCTATCACTATTAGGCATGTGTTCGAATTCTTTAATCATTCTTGTGGCTCTTCTCTGAACCCTCTCAAATTTATCAACATCCTTCTTGAACTGTGAGCACCAGAACTGGACACAGTATTCCAGCAGCGTTCACACCAGTGCCAAATCCAGAGGTGAAATAGTCATCTCTAATCCTATTCATCATTCCCCTGTTTATGCATCCGAGGATCGCATTAGCTCTTTTGGCCACAGTGTCACACTGGGAACTTCTGCACAGCTGATTATCCACCGTGACCCCCAAATCTTTTTCAGAGTTGCTGCTTTCCAGGACCAAGTCCCCTAGCCTGTAAGTATGGCCTACAATCTTATTCCCAGAGCCATACATTTAGCTGTATTAAAATGCATATTTGCTTGCATCCAGTTTACCAAGCGATCCAGATTGCTCTGAATCATTGACCCGTCCTCTTCATTGTTTACTACTTCCCCAATTTTTGTGTTATCTGCAAACTTTATCAATGATGATTTCATGTTTTCTTCCAGGTCACCAATAAATAGCACAGGGCCAAGAACTGGTCCCTGTGGGACCCACTGGAAATAGACCCCCTTGATGACGATTCCCTGTTTACAGTTACATATTGAGACCTAGCAGTTAGCCAGGTTTTAATCCATTTGATGTTGGTGCCATGTTAATTTTATATCATTCTTTTTAAATCAAAATGTCATTTGGTACCAAGTCAAATGCCTTACAGAAGTCTGTTATTGCATCAACACTATTACCTTTATGAACCAAACCTGTAATCTAATAAATAAAAACAAGTTAGTCTGAGAGGATCAGATTTTCCATATATCCATCTTGATTTGCTTAATTACATTACCTTCCTTTAGCTCTTTATTAATTGAGTCCAGTATCTGCTGATCCATCTTGCCCTGGGAGTGATGTTAGGCTGTGTCGTGGGGCTGGTTCACTCTAGGGGAGGATGTTATAGCCCTATAGCTGAGTCCAAATGACTCGGGTCAGTATGGCCTAATGGCCAGAGTCAATAAGGCAGGCCTCCCTTTCCAGGGCTGCGTGGCCTAGTAGCCAGAGTCAATAAGGCAGCCCTCCTATTTGGGGCTGTGTGGCCTAGTGGCCAGGGTGGAAATGGGCTGCCACCCAAGGGTGGGTGGTGGCCAGGATAGGGGGACCTGGGCCCTCCCTGCTCCACCAGGTTCCAATTTACCCTTTTTAAAAATTGGCACAACATTAGCTTTCTTCCAGTCTTCTGAAACTTTCCCAGTGCTCCAAGACTTATTGAAAATAATCATCAACAATACAGCAAGCTCCTCAGCCAATTCTATTAAAACTCTTGGATGCAAGTTCATTGCATCTGCTGATTTTAAAATGTCTAACTTTAGTAGCTTCTGTTTAACATCCTCCAGAGATACTAGTGAAATGGAAGAAGTGTTATCACCTTATGATGAGACTGCATCCTCTGTTTTTACTCAAATACAGAAGAGAAACATTTATTGATCGCTTCTGCCTTTTCTGCATTATTATTAATAATTCTACCATTTCCATCTAGTAATGGACCAATACCATTGTCAGGCTTCTTTTTATTTCTAATATATTTTAAAAACTCCTTATTTTCCTTAACTCTGCTGGTCAGAGATTTCTCCTTGTGTGCCTAGGCCTTCCTTATCAGTTTTCTATAATTCCTAGCTTCTGATTTATACTCATATCTACTTCCCTTTTCTTCTGTTTGTTTATACACACAAACACACTTACAGCTACCTTCACTTCCCCGCTAAACCATATTATTTTTTTAACCAGCACAGCCTACTTCCTCAGTTACAGAACTGTGTCTTTTTGGGCATCTAGTAAAGTGTTCTTAAATATTTCCCAATAGCATTCATATTTTTCTGATTAAATTCTTCCTCTGATTTAATTCAGACAGAGGGGGTGGAATAGTTCATATCCCTGAGACAGGGGGTGTAAGTGGTTAAAGTAAATTCAATCTACAGTTTGATCAGATGGAATAACACTGCTATAGGGACTTTCCTTAAGAGGACAGCATGCTCAGGCTCATGCTCTAATACTTTCCCCCAAGTTTTAGAAAATGGGCTAAACTATATGCCCCTCTTTGATTTTCAGATGAAATGTGACCTCCTCTCTCAGTTACATGAAATAACAATAGGCACCTATGAAAATTGTGTCGCTCAAAATTGTCCACATGGCCAAGTTCAACAAATTAGCAGCCAGAAATTTTAATCAGATATTTAATCTTTCAACCATGTAAGTGAGATTTTGTATTTACAGTGGCAATGGGCCAGCTTAATCTCAGAAAAGAAAGATTGCTAGCCATGTCCTTGAAGCTGGGAAGCCTGAGAGAAGTGTCTCTCTGCTAATCAGGTCCATCTGACCTGCGGCTCACATGAAGGCTGTCACCATTGCCACTTGCTGCTATGTGCTGGCTTATTCTCTAGATTTGTTTTAAGCTTTGAGAAACAAGGGCAATTGTCTCTTTGTCTTCAGCTACATTGTTTAAAATTGCCCAGTTCATCCAAGGATAATAAAAAAAACAGAAAAATATAAAGCACTGATGATACCATAGCATACATTTACATGTAATTCAATACATTATTGATGAACTCCTACTATATCCAACTAATGAATGTTATATGACAAATTCTGGATCACCATGCAATGGTGGCTCAAAGAGATGCACAGACACACTGCAAAAACAAAGTAAATATATATTCATATTCTGTGCCTCAGTCTCTTGTTCCTCACATGCATGTGCACGCGTACACATGTTATTTCTGCCAGGAACATGACCAATTTGCAAAGGCCCAATGTATAAGGACTGTGTGTGTGTGTATGTATATATATATATATATAAAAACGTGCACACCATTTCCATGACCCCAAGAGCACAGTCCACAAATCCCCTCTTTTGCTGAGGGTCTGCACAGTAGCATCTCTATGGGTTTTAAAGATTGTGAGGTGTTCAGATAATACAGTAACGGGCCATATAAATAGCTGGCTGGCTGGATCCATTTAGAGGAGTCAAAGGTGGGACAACTAACTTCCGTTGGGTTAAGTTTTCTGGCAAATGCCTGTGCAGAACACTTGCTGGAATTTGGTATCCAATTTGACTTCCGTGATCAGCCTGGAAATATACATTTCCCCCCAAACAATACTTGCTATTAGGGCGGTCTCTGCAGGGATTGAGAAGGGAAAAGTCAATGGGCTGCAATGGGAGATCTCTTCAAGCAGGGTTGAGGGGTGAATAAGCTGGCACTTTCCTGGCAATGGCTCTGGCTCCCTACAGCATCTCCTCCTTTCAGCGGTTAAAGCAGCATTGCTAAGTAGCTTGGGGAGACACAGGAGCTCTGCCTGTTTCTCCTTGGCCAGGTGGGATCTTTTGAGGTCACTTACCATGAAGGGCTTCAGAACGCTGCTTCTAGAGTGACCAGACAGCAAGTGTGAAAAATCGGGACAGAAGGGGGGGGGTAATAGGCGCCTGCATAAGACAAAGCCCCAAATATCAGGACTGTCTCTATAAAATTGGGACATCTGGTCACCCTAGCTGCTTCCTGTCTTACCAGAACCACTTACATGAAACTGCCACTGGTTCTGCTGTTGATGTCAACAGCATCTGTTTCCTGAAGAAGGACATAGAATTTTCATTAACCTTCTCTCCTATCATTTAAAAATTAAATTAAGAAAAGACAAAGGTTGGTTCATGATTGTAAGCAACCCTTCAAGTTTATAACAGTGTGTGTCATTTTTGGTAGGTGGTAAGGAGCAGGGTAAGAAAATGATACCCACACACTTCAATTGCAGCTGGTGATCAATTTATGATCAGAAGCAGGAGGTACAATAGTTCTTGTAGTATTTATCCTAGCAGTGTCACTGCAGATACTATTTTTACTCTGATAAATTAGAGATCAGCCCACTGGATCCAAAACCTCCTGAACTTTAGGAAAGTGTGATTCTCATCAAGATGCAAATGCTATGGCTTGGGCCCTTTTTATAATTTGTCCAAAGTATAAATCTGAACATCCTTCTGCTTTGGGAAATCTTGAATTATGATTTGAATTTTGATCTGAACTTTAATTCTTGGGCCCGTCTCTTGAACAAATAGCTAATCGTTTAAAAATATTTTTTATGCAAGCACAGCCTTCTTGGCACAAGTACATTCAGAACCAAAGATTTAGTTTTAGCCAATCCATATTTCTAATGATGAAAAATCAGTTCACAGCTGTGCAGTGGGCAGTTTTTCTGGTTCTCATGCAAGAAGTAGATGCTGGGATATTTGTTTAAAATACTTACACTCAGTGTAACCATGGAGAGGCCAGAACACTATACACTGTATCTGTATTAGGGTTTTATACTGCTGCACAACACCACTGTGGTATCCAGGCTCCTTCCACACAAAATCAATAGCAATAGTAAGGTCCCTAGTGGACTTCAGGGCATCTCTGGCTATTCTGCCTCTTTCAGGTGTACCTCTGCCTGAGGTGTTCTTCCATTTTAGGAAGGCTGTATATGCAGCTCCTGTCTTGCTGCTCTGACACAACTCTTATGATTTCTGTGTAAAGCATACTACTCCATAGTCCTCCAAAAACACAAATGTTTCCTACGTTCTTAATTGCTGCAATTTAGTTGCATTTGTTGTTCACAGGACTATGATTAATGTCATAACAGGTCTGTGGACATTCCTTACTTTACCTTGACAGTGGAACAACAGTGGTGACAAAGAACAGGTTAAGACATAATGGACCTCTCGTTTGCAAGGAATTACCTAAGAGTGCTTATAAAGATATCAGCCTTGTTATTCAATTATTATGTAATCTTATTCATCGTTATTACCATCTGGGTCCTTATATTTCATTTTAGAACTGTGAGAAACGTAGCCTCTGAGTAAACCCATATTAAACACATACACTGTATACATAACTCCCCATGCAATGAGAACAAAGATACACAGAATGTTAATTATGGGAATGTCAGAGGTCAAACAGAATGTTGTCTTAGCTTCCCATCAGCAATTGGGCTGGGCAAAAGATGATTAGTTCATTTGCATACAGCAATGCTATTGGTTAAAATTAGAGATGGTCCAAAAGCACAACATTTGGATCTAGATTTCAAACACCCTAAAAATCTAGGTCTGTTCAGATCCAGAGTTTTGGTTTGATCCACTACAGAATTAAGAGCCAGCTTTCTGCAGAGCTGTGACAACTGTTTGCGATTAGTGCACATTTAAGGTCTACAACATTCTGGGTGGCAGTTTTCAAAAGATTTGTCAACTGGAAAGAGTTGCAGTTGGAGTTAGAAACTGACCCAAAGAATGAAAGGGACCAGATACAGTTTGTAAATAAGGACCTATTCACTGTGCTACTTTGATTCACTTTTGTCGTCATTTTGCTTCTTGTTGTATTCATCCAATTAAAGTCGCTGGAGTCAGTTTACAAGGTTTGATCAGTTTATTTGGATTTGAAGACAATGTTGTGCATTTCATCTGAGATTTTTGTTCAATCCATGTACAAAAATGGTGATTGGTTGAAGTATTGTCTATGACACGATTCCAGCACCCATCTAACCTACTGGTCCTATCTGCCCTTGAAATCAAACTGTATGTTTAAAAATTAACTATAAATTTCCCCACTCCCTATTCCTCTGCTTTTGTGTATTTAGCAGACAGATGGTTAAAAAAAATTAACATGAAACGGGATAGGCCCTAAGGGCCATATCCAAAGCCCAGGACACAAGGTATTTCTCAATAATTACTTCAGACTCTGTTTCCTTCTATCTGTCTGTTTTGGGTCTATCTAAACGATAAGAACATCCTCAGTTACATTAGATTACTAACATGATCCCCGGACTTGCAATCAGACAGGGCAGGATAGGGCTGCTGTGTGAAGCCCTATTGACTTCATTGCCTGCACAAATCCAGTTTGCCTGCACACATCTGGCCTTACATGGGGTATCACCCTCATGTTAAAGGGCAAAGGCTAACCACTAATTGCTCTCAGGGAGTGTGTACAGGGCCTAGCACAATGGGGCCCTGATCTTGTCTGAGGGCCTTAGGTGTTAGTGTAATATAATAGCAAGCAGTCATTTTGAATGATAGCATTTTATGTGCTATTTACTACAGAAGCCATATTTCAGAAGCATCAAGTGACTATTGGGATGAGTGGTTACAACAATTCCATTTCACCAAAAATTCCGTGGTTGGTAAATGTGTTTTTATTCTAATACAGAATGAAAATGAGACTGTTCTCATGAAAAAAAAACGAGGGAGAAATCCATCCCAGAACATCCAAAAGCCGGCTAGTTAGAGCACTCATCTGGATGTGGGACACCAAATTTCAAGTCCCTGCTCTGAATCAGGCAGCGAGTGCCTTACCACCATTGGGTCTCTCTCTCTCTCTCTGCCCAGAAATTCCATCCTGGAGCTGAGAAACATTTATAATGAAATTTTTGATGGAACAGCATTTTTAAATGGAAAAAATGTCATCTAATTATTTTGACCAGCTCTTGTTACAAATTTTGCATCAGTAAAGCCATGTGACTAGCACTGCCATCTAGCCACCTCTCTTCCCATGGATAACATCCCTGTGGTAACAACGATGACTTACATGAGATATGTAAGAAGTATTTCATGTATTTTTGCAGTCCTTGAATGTGATTTAACAGCAAGAAGTGCTAGAATCATGTGATCAGCCAGTTCTCTGTGGACCACCAGAAAGTGGTCCATGGACCATGCGTTGAGAACTGCTGATCTATAATGTACTGTAGTGAGAGTAAAGATAGGCAGATCTGTCTGTCTAGATTCTTATGTAGTGCCCATCAACATGATGCTTATATCTGAAGTCTTCCCAAAACAAATACACTTCTACCTCGACATAACGCTGTCCTCGGGAGCCAAAAAATCTTACCGTGTTATAGGTGAAACCGCGTTATATTGAACTTGCTTTGATCCACCGGATTGCGCGGCCCCGTCCCCCCGGAGCACTGCTTTACCGTGTTATATCCGAATTCGTGTTATATCGGGTCGCGTTATATCAAGGTAGCGGTGTATATAAACACACATAGGATAAATAGGTTTGAGTATGAGAAACCTCTGTATGAATCAGTATTTTCTCTAATTCAGTGACAATCCTTTGATTCAGTTGCTCTATGACTAATATCTCTCGTTTTTATTGCCACCAGACAAAGCAGTATTAGCAGCTCTAAAGATTTTCTAAGATTTTTTTGAGAAGCTGGTTCTGGACCCAGGCAATCGTCCTTTGAGGTTTACGTCACCCTCTGGTGTTTTGCCCATCAAAATATAGCCTTCTTCAAAGAAATGACACAGCCTCCAGGATGGCAAAGAGCACGCACTGGGAGGGAGTTCTTGGATTTCTGACTGCTTCATGGGACACATCCTTGCCCCATAGAGATTCAAGTTTACCAAAAGTCCTTGGGTTATTTTTTTTTTTTCCATTTCCCCTGCTACCCATAGATTATAACAGGGCTTGGCAATGTCACTATAAGGAGGGTTTCTACTATGAGCTGCCTTTTAAGGAGTTCATTGATTTTTTTTGATTTTTTTTTTTTTAAAGACTGAAACTTGACATAAAAGTACTTGGGACAGAAATGTTACTTTCTTTTTATGTTGCACTGCACACAATACATATTTCCCCCTCATTTCAGATGCTTTGTCACTGACTGTGTAAAAACCAGTATCTTTATTAAAAAAACAAAACAAAAACAAACGATTGGGCCAGATTCTCAGGTGGTGTAAATCAGCATATATCCATTAAAGTAAATGGAGCTACACTAGTTTATGCCCGCAGAGGATCTGGTTCTAATGCTTTTTAAAAGGCGTGTAACATGGCCCACTGATCTAGGTAGATACAAATTGCAACTCATTGCAGAAGTAAATCAAAAAAGCTGAATCAAATGTTCCTTGCTTTCTTTCCTTCTTGAATGTTCAGAATCCTCATTGCTTTCCTTTCTAGATGAAAAGGTTTAAAATAGGAGACTCTGTTTTGTCTGACAATCTTATGCTTCACTGAGAAAATAAAAATGACTGCATTTTCTTTAAGAATCTTGCAGCACTCTACCTTGTGAGTGATCTGATCAAGGGATAGTCATGGCTCACCTCAGCATCTCATTAATTGCAAATCATTCACATCTGCATAGACTTTAAGGTCAGAAGGGACCATCATGATCATCTAGTCTGACCTCGTGCACATTGCAGGTCACATGATTTAAAGACTTCAAGTTACAGAGAATCCACCATTTATACTAGTTTAAACCTTCAAGTGATCTGTGCCCCGTGCTGCAGAGGAAGGCAAAAAAAAACAACCCAAGGTCTCTGCCAATCTGACCTGGGGGAAAATTCCTTTCTTAACCCAAATATGGTGATCAGACACCCAGCATGTGGGCAAGACCTACCAGCCAGACACCCTGAGAAAGAATTCTTTGTAGTAACTCAGAGCCCTCCCCATCTAGTGTCCTATCACCAGCTGTTGGAGATATTTGCTACTAGCAGTTGCAGATCGGCTGCATGCTATTGTAGGCAGTCTCATCATATCATCCCCTCCATAAACTTATCAAGCTCAGTCTTGAAGCCAGTTAGTTTTTTTTTAAACCCAATGCTTCCTTTGGAAGGCTGTTCCAGAACTTTACTCCTCTGATGGTTAGAAACCTTCGTCTAATTTCAAGCCTAAACTTGTTGATGGCCAGTTTATATCCTAATGGAAAATTTTGCTTGTGTGCCATAATGCCATTCTGCTAGCCTTGTGGATTCTCCTTCTTTAATCTTGTTTTCTATATTCAAACAATTCAGTGAACCCTAGACACCCGCCTTCTGGGTGTCTTGGGATAAGTAAATTTAAATAAAATGTAAATGGCTATGTAAGCTGGGAGGATGTTAACTATTTCAAAGATTTCATCTTGTCTTTATTAGCAACATTTATTTGCATTGAGTTTTGTGAGAGACTGTGTTGTATGCATATGATCGTTGCCCGTGATTGAGTAATGATTGTTGGTTTAAGTCTAAAGGGATTGCTTGATGTCTGGTGAGAAAACAGAGTCATTCTTGCAGTCTCTTCCACTACTGATATAAAGAGAAGACCAATTAAGCAATGGTTGCCCAGAGTCATCTTCAACTTCAACCCCGTCTTTGGTATGTGCTTGTTTTTCCTAGAAGGAAATTTAATTTAATTTGGTTTTTGAGTTGATCATTTCCCTCCGTTCCTGGCCAGGGATGTTCACTACCTTCACCCCCTGCTCTTGCCCCTCTGTAGATCTAATAAAACCTGAGTTAAACACAGTAAGACAGGAGAATGATGACTTGGAGTGCTTTTAATGAGAGACGTGCTACATGACTTTAGCATCCATGTGGTCCTCAGCAGAAACACCAATAGAATAAAAGTTCTTCATGTGTAGAGAAATCAACTTTTTCACTAGTCTAGACAAGGTGCAAAAGTTTATATTAAGATATGACACCATGTTAAAGCACTTTTAGAACAAAATGTAGTTTTTGCTAGGAAAGTGCTGAGAAGGTTTCAAATCTCACTGTAGAGAGCGCCTGATTTGGTGCCATAAACATAAGCAGAACCTGAAATATAACAGATTTATATAATTCTGCAGTGGATTTTCAGTAAAGATGGGGGCAAACTCAGTGAAGTTGGCAGGCTAGCAAGCTTCACAGACTTTGTCAAACATTAGGGGCTTCATCAAATGCAGGTGAGTTTTGCAAATTCTTCCTCCCTCCCCAATTAAGCCACTTTTATCTTCATGGAAATTCAATTAAAAACATATTATTCAACCTGTGCTACACAGATATGGAAGAAAACAACAAAAGATAAAGTTATCTGCAGCTTGTTCTGTGCAATAAATAGGACCTGACCAGGCATCTTAGAAATGGGACAGCTGCTAGGTTGCATTACAAATGAATGTGCCACCCACAGAAAATACTGAAAAATGCATTCAATTAAGAATTTAGGGCCATGGAAATCACTCATCCATCCTCTGTTAAATAATAAAAATAATTACCCTACAATAGTGATAGTATTTGTTACCAACCATGGTCCTGCTGTTCCCTAATTATTTTAAATGAATGCATTTTACTGACCCATAGTTCTTTGTGGTTATACCTAGAAAAGGCCCCTGGTATTTGTCAGAGAAGTTCCTAATTGATTCCTCTGTACTTAGTGTGCTTATTGTTAATCTATCTTGCTAAGAGCTGAGGGCTAACACATTTGGTTAACCCATGAGAGGTTTTTATTCCCCTGAAGAAATGTGAAGAGAAGTATTCTGTTTGAATGCTAATTAAGATTCCTGTTGGCCCCAAAAGAGCATAAACCAAGCTATCAAGGAAAATGGGAGAAAAATACTGTGGGTATAGTGGGGAACATAGTCTCTGGAAAAAATACAAGAGAAACTTTGAACTATTTAATTCAGCACTTATTGAACTGTTCTGCTGCAGGACTGGAAGTTCCTTGGACCAAAGTAAATTATTTCTTTACATATTCAATGGGATCCTGATACAGGAGAAAAAACAAGCTACTTTCACCATGCAAGAGTGATGACATAAATTGTAATGTGCCAGCTACAGGCAGGGCCAGATTAAGGCATAGGCACTGTAGACCTGTGCCCAGGCCCCCAGCTTGTGGAGTCATCTGGCAAGAGTAGAATATCATCTTTGATTTAAAAATAAAATTATGTTCCTAGGCTTCATGGATACAAAGAAAATATAACCCAGATATACAGATGCAGTGACATTTGCCCAAATCTGCAAACAGCATGACGCAATAGCTCTGAAATAGAATTGCCCTATTCATCTTAACTCTGAAATCTGTGACCGTTCCAAAGAGGAGGTGGGACCACAACAAGGTCATGGGGTTATAGCGGTCCCCTTATGGGGAGTGCTAAGGGCCCTGATTGCCTTAATTTGACCCTGGAGATGGGAAAATTCAAGTGCTCTCATCAGGTAGGAGCAGCTTATTTTTTTGCTAATAAGCTAAACAGGATATTGAAAGCCTTGGGAGAATGACAAAATTACCCACAATTTTCCTGACAATCGAAACAAGATCTGTACCTGCCATCTATTTCCCAGAAACTCAGACATCACTAGACTGAAACAGTGGATGAAATATGCCAGATGTGTAAAGCCAACATCCATAATAGTTTGAACAGTGTATCATGTCACTGACGTGGCTCATTATCTTCAGCCCTTATCAAGAAGAAAGATGCTCATTGATTATAGTTCTAGTTCTTCTGGAAGATAGAAAACTGTATTTGTATTGCCAAAGGCTTTAAAACACAACAATACTGTTTTCAGTGGTGCCTAGCAAGTACCTATGGAAGAAGAAGAAGACAAAGAAAACCAATGAGCAGCGACAGCCATGTCTGACTGCTAGTCTGTAGGTCGGTAGTGAAAGGCGTGACTCTCGCTTCAACCATCTCAGAGCCTGCATGATGGAGGCCCGATATAATCTGGGAATCTCAACACAAATAACATGATATCTTGAAAGAACATCCACTGAAAATGCAGGAGGAACATAACTGTCATTGAGATATTTGTTTAAATGAGACTCTCAGATGTTTGCAAAAGTGTTAACTCCCTGTGTTTCTTTCCTTGTGGCAGTTTTGTTGGAAGATGAACGGAGTTTACCAGTGACCTGGTAGGGGGTCAGTACTAGCAGGCCAAGCTGTCCTTGCACTAAACAGACGGATGAGTATGGTGCTGCTGATTTCAGAAGCCTGACTATTTTTTTCACTCTCAGAACTCCATGGTGAATTAATGATTTTTAGATGACACCATAGGAAGCTCTACTTGTGCTTTTGTGGCATGTGTTATAGACAGTATGGCAAGAATCAACCTTGCCCGCCATTTATTTGAGTCTCAGTGGGAGTGATCACATGTGGATTCCCTGCGTGTGAGTGGGCTTTATCATGAACAGGCCAGGTAACAGGCATATCCATTAGAGTAATAATGTTAGCAAGGCTCCTTTCACTTCCACAGCTTTAGCTAGATCTAGTGCAATACAGGCAGCAAAAGAAGGTATTGGTGGTGGATATAATCTTTTCCATCTCTTTTTCCAGTGAGCACCCAGTGAGTAACAAATGTTAAACATGAGTCTAACTCTAGTAGTGCACATACATTTCAACTTCAGTAAAAAGCTCTTGGCATGCCAGGTAGGTGGAATGAATAAGTTCAATTCCATGCATATAGGGATAGTTTGAAATTCACTCCAAGGATGTGAGAGGAAAGTTCTGGCCTCAGTAAAGAAAGTGTCATTAAAAATGTAGAGCCAAATTATCGATGCAATCATTGAATATTTGCTTGCTTATGCCAACAGTGAATTTACAATTGAACTTAATTGCCAACCTATTTACTAATATACTTCAACAAGGTAATCCTGAAAAATACCCTCTAAAGCTATGGCGCCAAAATTGCCAGTAAACTGGGAAATGTCTGCATCCTATATGAAATGGCACTACTTAGACTGCTTCATTATAAATGGGGGGAGGGAAGGGAAATCTCCAGGGAGTTGCAAATAATAAATAACTATTCTTGCTGTTACATAATAGTAGAATAAAAATGAGGCAAAAAATAAGGGACTAAGTATCTAATTTCCAGCAGCAGCCTTCCTTCCCCTTCTCTCCTACTCTCCCTGGGGATAGCAGTGCAGGAAGGCTAGGCACAGTGCTAATGCTACAGCTAGCAATGTCTGCTGTGGCTCAGAATGAGGCAGCCTGGCTCCTTGGCTGTGTTTGTTGTTGTTCGTACGACTCAGGAACTTGGCAGGAGCAGAGCAGCCAGTTCCCACTTTTAGTCCCACAGTCAGGAAAGTCTCACAGCCTGTGGAGGAGACAGACTGACTGAAAAAGCCCAGCCAGCTCCACTGTAGATAAGTTAATGTACACAGAAGGGACGTAAATTACCACGACCCTCAGCAGCAGGACATTGGCCAGGGCCTGTCAGAAAGAGGACAAACGTCGGCAGGCTGCGTGTCTCCCTGACATTTACCTCCAGATAGAGCAGCCTTATTGCCCTACAAGGAAGGACCTCTTGGAGCCAGGGTTTCCTTGAAAACAGCTGCCTGTCCCTGACACCTACGAGCTAATGCAGTTTTAATCAGGGGAATTAGCTAAGGGCGGTGGACTGTTTTCCCAAACCATTTGCATGGGGGCAGCGGTTTTTCTTTCCCTTTGTGACTCTATTGACAGTTCCATTATGTTTCTTTATCTGGACTAAATTTTTCCTTTTCTCCTCTCCCCTCCCCAGGGAATAAAACATCTTATCTCCACCCACCAAACCCTGACGACACCATTCTTTCTGTTTGCATAGTGACATCACATTCCAGTGCTCCTCACGTCCCAGAAATAACTGAAACCATAAAGCAAACAGGAAAAAGACCCTGATGCATGCCCTGCTGTTGCCTTCTTATGAGTTGCAGCTATATATTTCTGATGTGAGAGGCACATCTAAATATATAACACACTACTGATAATGTTCTGACCGTCTATAGTGCTTTCCATCCGAGGCTCACAAAGTGCTATACAGACATTAACAGCTTGAGCCTTCTGTGGCTCCATATTAATACTCTCCATTTTACAAATGGATGAAAGTGAAATACAGTGAGTTAATGAAAGGAACAGAATGGGATAGTGGCTCTAACCACTAAACTACACCCCCTCCTTATAGAAGTTTCATCATCTTGAGGCATGAAGCTAGATTAATAACAAGGAATAATGGGCAGAGAATAATGGGAAAAATCTATATAAGGCCACCATTTGTTACATTGAATAGTGCCTTGTAACACACACAGCCCTATGGATTTCAATAGCACTAATTGTGCAGTAAGGTACTATTCACCACCGTGGCAGTAATGAACCCACAGAGATTTCATTATTATTGTTATTATTTATTGTAAGCTCCATGGCTAAAAGGCTTAAGGGATGGAGGTCTGCTCAGGGAGTGGTCTCTGGTTTGGGAATGAGATTTAAGATCAACAAAGAGAGGCTGAAGTATCTGTTCTAGTGATCAGGAGCTCTATCCCAGGGAGCAGGCAGGCAGTCTGCCCAAAGATTCTGTGGTGCTCTGGGATCTTCACCTGCAGATTCTGAACCATCTGTGGAGTGATTCCCTGGGACTGGACCACCTGGACCCAGTGGTGGTAGCACACATCTGGCTTCACAGTGTGGCCTGAGGGACCAGCTGCAGTGGAGCTGATGTCAGGGAAAGGGACCAGGTAGCTGCAAATTGGAGCAGAATTGGCTGGTGAAGACTTCATTGAACTGTAGCAGATCGGCAGAGGACAGCCATCCTCTGACATCCTGACTATCATAGAGTCTAATTGGATCCATGAGTGGGGTCTTAGATGGATGGGGTTTCTTGTATGACTAATTTCTGAACCTCAACAAGCTGAACAATTAATACATTGGAACTGGGGTGTTGGCCACACTCCTCATACACTGACTGAGTTTTGCTCCTTTGCGTGTATGTAAATATATTCATTTGGTTATAGTGTTTCTTTTGTTTAGTTTTTCCCCCCTTTTCCTGCAAATAAAAAGGTATTTGTGGTTCCATGTTCCCACAGTCTCCTGCATGCCTGTCAGTGGGGAAGAACCACCTGGAAAGCTGACCGGGAACGTTCTATTTTAATTTCCCAGAACCGGAAATAAGAGTACAGCTCTGGTTAGGGCTCAAGTCATTGTTCTGATTCTAGAAAAGGACCTACAGAAACCAGGAACCTGGTCCTTGTTGCTGCCATTGGCACCTGGCAGAAGGATTTTATTATTAATTAGTAATTATTATTATTATTATCAATATTAATACTGTTAGTGCCTAGGAGCCCAAGTCATGGACCATGACCTCATTGTGCTAGGAGCTGTACAAACGCCTAACAAAAAGTTAGTCCTTGCCTGAAAGAGCTTACAGTCTAAGATAAGAGACAAGACAGACATGGGAGCACAACGGGAAAACAATGAGACAACATTCAGCAATTCAGCTGAATTGTCCCCTTAGAGTTGGTGTCGCCAAGCAAATTCCTGTAGCTCTACCCTGCCCTGGAAACTGAGCCTGCACTCGCATGGCTCTAGAATCCAGGGAGCACAAAAGTGCCCTACAGTGGAATTATGCCAAACCCAGGAGTCCGGGCCACAATATTCAGTAAATACTATTGTAAGAAGGGACCAGGTCTTCCTGTGGGTGTGTTCATAGTGCAGTAAGGCACTTATCCTGCATTAGACCTTTGGGCAAGACAAATAACAAACAGTAATAATAGTTATGCATTCTGTTTCTCTGCAGTTTCTCAAAGCCCTCTTTTCACCATTTAAAGATATATTTTTCAAAATCAGCCAACTCACTGCCGTACCATTGCATAACACTAGCACACTTTCTAGGCTAATGTATGTTCTCATCTCTTTCAGGCTGGAACACCCTCCCCATTTCCCCCCAAAATGCATTCACGATTCTGGCACTGAAAATCTTTATATGTTGTTTTGAGCACACCCACTGCTTCCTGACTTTAAACAGTTATGGGCTAGATAGAGGTTTACTGGCATCAGCTGGTGGTTTCTTTACAGCTGCTTTAAATCATGCTTTTTATTCAATGAACATGACACGACTTTGTGTCAGTTGGACGGAGAGTAGAGCTTAATGTCCCAAAACTGAGTCTATTTCTAGTCAGAAGCCGGAATATGAACAAACATCTTTGAATGTTGTGGGGCCAGCAGGGTATAGTGACTGGGGTTACTCCGTACCGTAAACCCAGGGGCCCCGTACCATGCCCGGTGTACCGCGTCTCAGAGACAAGCAGTGTAGGTGCTTCAGCAGCTAGGCCTTGAAGGCGCTATCCCTGGTGGGTCCCCATAAGCACTTAGGCACAAGTGGCTAAGGGAAAGATGTTTACTAGGGCTGGCAGGAAAGGGAAAGGTTGCAAATACTCTAGGTACAGAGACTTAAACAGTTACGGTTCAAAGTGAGGATAGCGGTAAGTATTTGAGTTCCAGGGGCAGTATAATCGAGGGTTAGGGCTCTTCAGACTTAGTGCCTGCGGTGCCCTCTCCAGACCAATCTCTATTCAAGCAAATCGGAGATTGTTGGTTTCCAGGCCAGGCTCAGTTAGTGTCTCTCATTGGGGACCCATCTGCACTGGCTCCCTGGCCAGCCACTCCTGCTTCCCTATAAATCCCACACAGATCTGCGCTCAGCTGTAATGTCCGGCATTCACAGCTTGTCCCACATGTGGCTCTGCTCACAGTTCCTCAGGCTTCTTTCCAGCTCGCTGCTGCATGTGGCTCCCTTTGCCAAACAGAACTCAGCTGCTTCCTGGTTCTGGCCCTTTCCCCTTACCTGGCCAGGGGAAAGGGAAGTGCAGGGGGGAGGGACTGATAGGAAAAGTAGTCCCTGCTTATCCAGGAGGATGGGGATATACAGTGGGGAGGGGAGTGATGGGAGTTGTAGTCCCCTGTTTTCTAGTTCCATCACAAGGGGAAGAATTGGCATTAGAATCCCTGGATCTGAACCTGCCTCTGTGGTTTTGGTTCTGGAGGTGGATAATGTTTTGGTTCTAATGTGAGATTTCAGTCACACTCACAAGACCTCCTAATCTTACAAGATTTTGCCCAAAATGGTGGAAATCTCATGATAAAAGTTGATTTTCTGATATTTCTTCCAAAATCTCCAAAAAACAGCTCATGAGGTTTGGGTGCCTGTGACAGTCTACACCCCTAGGGTCAGGGCAGCGCAGGCTAGCAGCCAAAGTCTATAGAGCAGCCCTTAGGTGCAGGGCAGCATGGCCTAGCGGCCAGAGTCCATAGAGCAGTCCTTAGGTGCAGGGCAGCATGGCCTAGCAGCCAGAGTCTATGGGGGTGGGGCACCCACCAAGGGGTGTGGCAGCCCCAGTAGCAGGGCCCAAGCCCACCCAACCCAGGGCCCTTACAGTGGTGTAACAACTTGCCACTGACTCAGCGCAGGGGTCCTACCAAAACACACTGAGGTTTCCCGGGTGGGAGGTACCACTCCATCACCCTCCCTGGGTCACTTCCTACCAGTGTCTGTGTTGGGGTCTCCCATGAGACTTCAGATTTTCCATGGTCAGCTGGGCTGGTCGCCTCCTGTGGCTCCTCCAGTCGCCGGGGTTCAAGCAGGGAGGCTCTGATTCCCAGCATAGTCAGGGGCTGTGGCTGGCCCTCCACAGGAGCTTTCCAGACAGGTCCTTCCCCTGCAGCCTCCAGCCCACAATGAGCTGGGCTTCTTCCCCTTATACTGCTAGAGCATTTGGAGCATGCCCAGTCCCACCGGGAAGGCGGGACCTCCGCTGTCAATAATATGGACTTAACCCTGTCTGGGCTACTGTGGGGTAAGCAGACCCTGTGACAGTGCCATTGACATCAAACCAGAACTGGAATTCTTATGTTAATTCAAATCCTGAACCCTCACCTCCGAAACCAGATCCAAACACCATCTTTAGTCCAGCTCTAATTTCCAGAAATGGAGAGGAGGAATGGTGGGACAATATAGATTCCTTTTAATACTTCATGGGCCAGGTATGTGTTAAATATACCTCGTGCTTCTAAAGCTACTGGATCCTTGGAGGCCTCATCCCTCCACTCTCCACTGCACTGAAGCAGAACTAGGGCAGGATGATGAACCCAGCCCTGCATTTTATTGTGATCTGTGTTTTCTTTTGTTCATACCCCTGCAATGCATATCACTTCAAACTGCTTATCTCCCTTTGTTTCAAATAAATCCTGTGTTGTGACTCACCACTGTAATGCCCAGTAGTATGTAACATATCAGAGTTCTCCTGAAAGGAGGACTCCCAAGTTTTATCTTCTGTGACTTATACCTTCTGACAACATGGCTGTCTCCTCTGTTGCTTCAAAGTGCCCAGTGAAGTTGCTCCAAATTTGTGGGACAGAGTCTGCTGCTTTATTGGTATACATCCAGATTAGCTCAATTGAGCAGAATTTGACCCACAAGGGAGGAGGGGGATATTGTGGGAGCCCTTGATTCATAAAAATGTTTACTCAAGCTTGCACAACTGCCCTCTGGCTTCTTTCATTCATGTGCCCCCTTCTCCCTACCTAGCACTTTGAATAAGCATCCAGAGACTTGCAATCTTATCCAGACCTATCCAAATCTCTTTGAAGGGATGGATTAAGGCAGGAACCTTGGGATCCAGGCCAAGAAGTCTCAGCAGAACAGCAAGTCTGTGAGAAACCAAGATTTTAACCAGGGGAGCTGGCAGGGGAGAATGAAGGAGTCCATCAGAGGGAGGGTGAAAGGAAGGAAGAGTCTGTCTGGGGAAGGAGGGCTCCATTGGGGATCTGATCTGAAGGAGGAGGATGAAAGAGACTGGGGAAGGAAGGGAGGGATGTGGGAAGGCAAAATGGTGGTAGATCCAGCTCCCAGTTTTTCTTAAGCCACAGCTGCCTTATTGATCTGGAAACCGAGCTGCAAATCTTGTAAGAACAGGAGTTTTTTGCAAGACTTCTGGTAAACCCTGATAGAATATCCTGCCATTGTAGTACAGGTTGTATTAAAGAAGAAATGCACAAGAGAAGACATGATGAAAGCATACAAAATAATAAATGGTACAGAAGAAGAAGATCACGAACGTCTGTTCACCCTTTCCCATAGTACAAGGACACGGGAATATTCTATTAAAGAGAAAAGTAGCACATTTTAAAATGATAAAAGGAAATGCTTTTTAACACAACACTCTTAATCTGGGGAACTCATTGCCAAAAGATGTCATTGAGACCAAGGGCATAGAAGGTTGGAACAAACAATTTTATGCATACAAATCGTGAATATACAGAGTTATGATACTAGAGATTAATTTTTTTTAGAAGAGTATATTGGAAGAGCTATAAATTCATATGCTTCAGGGTATAAACTGACCTCTTACTAATGGGGACAAAGAATAAAACTCTCCCTGTTGGTGTTTCTTACAGTGTCTTCTGAAACAGCTGGTACTGGCCACTGCTGGAGACAGACAGGGTACTGAGCTAGACCGACACTTGGTCTGATCTGGTATAGTAATTCCTTTCTTCTTACGGCACTATAATTCCACTTCTGGTTGAAAATGGGTTGTGGAGAGCTATGTGAAAACTATGCAGATTACCAACTCATCAGAACTTCACTAACGGGTTGGATTGAGTTTTAGGTCAGATTGAGATTAACGTCCATAGGCACATAAGCGATTATCACAATTATTACAACTCTCAGGAGAGAGTCCAGGACTAAATAAGTCTAGAACCTCAGATACTCAGATCTGTATGAAGACGTCTCCATGGAAGCTACCCCTACTGTACCTGTCCTGTGATAAACAGAGATCTGTGGTTTTAGCACTGTCAGTTTGTTTCTGCCTTCCATGGGCACTAAATAATTCATTTAAGGTGGTAAAGAGAAGGTGGTTTGGGGTTTTTTTTAGAGCTGGAACATGCTGATCCCATGGAATCAACACATTCCACGGACTGTGATGATTCCATCAAAACGTTGATGGAAACCGGGCAGGCTGGTGACAGTGATTGCACCTTTGTGCTGGAAATTCTTCAGTGTTCATGTTTTGTTCTCATACAGAATGAAACAAAATGTTGACAACCCAGATTTTTTTGTGAAATGGAAATTTCAGATTTTTTTTTTGAGCTGGTTTATCCCTCTTTGTTTGATTTTTTTTTTCTTACCAAAACCAAACAAACCAAGAGAGATTAGACCATTTTACAGAATAATCATATCCTGAGTTTTGGGCCAGATTCTCTTCTCACGTACATTAGAGGAAATCAGAAATGACATTGACTTTAAAGGAGTTGCTCATGATTTATGTTGGCTTAAGTGAGCTTAGAATTAAGCCTGATGTAGATAGGCTGATATAACAAAGAAAAATCAGACCCTTAGAAGTACATTAAACTGCTTCAAATAATCTAAGTATTTTTTTGGGAGAGGGGAGAAAATTAAATTTTAAATCCTTCCCCCCCCCCCTTTTTTTTAAACAAAATTCAAAAATAAAACATCACAAAGAATCCTTGATGAATATTGCTGGTTAATTTTCAAATTCTAGAAAATTTGTATGGCTGAGTTGTAAACTACAGCCATGGAAACAGATCTGAAGAAAGTAGAAGCCCACCCAAACCTTTGCCCAGAACTCAAACAATTTTCTGAGGTTTGGAAACCTCTGAATAATCCCCTCCTCCCCCTCTGTTGTCTTTAACTTTCTTGCATCTCTTCACTTCCTGGATCCAACTGGGGCCAGAAGTGGAAGTGCAAAGGTCACACATGAGAGGCTGTTCTCTCATGTATATTTCCAGTCCGATCATAAGCAGGAAGAACCAGTAATCCCTTGTGAAAGCCTAATCGGATAACATTTCAGGGCCAGCCCAAGAACTCTGATTTGTATAAGGTACAGGAGCGGGGTTCATCACGTGCTGATGCAAGCATGACTGTTGTATCAGGAATAGCAGCACAACAGTAACTCGGGGGGAAAGCGACAAGTTATTTCCAATTGCTTTTTTAAATGTTCAAATTGTTTGTTTTAGAACCATTTTTCTCGTTAATGTTTAACCTTTTGCCTTTCCAAAGCAATGTTCATGTTATCAGCTCCATTACTGAAGGACACAGATAGAATAAAACTCCTATCTCAAATGTGAATAAATAACAGAAGCAGAAATTAATTGAATGAGACTGACTCACTCACACACCTTTTAAGGTTTTCTTTACCTACCAATGTAAGCAAATGGTGTAAGCATGTCCCTTTTTGTCCCATGCACTGCAGAGAAAGAAGGTCAGCCAGAAATGACCTCTTGTGTTGCATATGCACTCAGGTTCCATTAGGAAGGCTTTTGTCCTGAAATCCAACTACCATAGGAAGCAAACAAGTGTAAAAATTTACAACATGAAGAAACAAACCTACTTATGTAGGGAACATGCTTGTTAATCAGAGGAACTCTCTCTGCTAAGGATGAGCTATGGAAGGGCTTTCGACAGACTCACACTGTGGTCTAATGAATGACAACTGTGGTTTTTGACTGATGTTAGGAGCCATCTGATAAGAATCCTCGGGAGAAAAACAACTACTTTTGAGGAATGCATGATCAATCCATCAATTATTTAATTAAGCCAAACAAATCCTATGCAAATCAGTTTATCTCAGATGTTTGGGGAACGACAAAATCTTTTGGATAAATAGGGGTTTGGACAATCAGGAGAGTGATTGGGCACATTTTGTTAGTCTATAAGGTGCCACAGGACTCTTTGTCGCTTTTTACAGATCCAGACTAACAAGGCTACCCCTCTGATACTGGGCACATGAGTCATGTTGAGGGGCATTAGCTGAAATCTGATAAGAAAGTTTCAGTATGACAGTTTGGCCAAACAAGGTTGTACTGTAAAGCCAAAAGGGTGATAGTTTCCAGTTTAAAGAGTTGTTATTGTTTCATAAAGGAGACACAAAGAGAGAAGAGGGAAAAAAATACTGGCAGATAAGGATATTGTAATTAGGAGAGCAACAGGAACTGGTACATTTGTATGGTTCATAAATGTACATACTTTAAGTTGTATGTAAAATACCAAATATTCAATGACTATTCCTTAATTTTAATTAAATTAATGATTCACTGGATTCCAGCTGCTAAGAAAAAAGGCTCCATCCTGTTACGTTTCAAAGCATGACTCCTTTATATGTATATCATAACAAAACAATAGAATGTAACCAATGATTGCTCTGTAACTGAGAAAAAGTGTTATTTTCATATAGGCTCTACTAACTATATCTGGTTTTCCTGAAGATTTAAGTGGAGTTCTATTTAATGAATCAATCCTAAAATACAGTAGTTGCTGAAGGCCTGATTCTATCACACAGTGGGTAGCACTTATTGCCCCAAGTAGTCCCATTGAAGCCAATGGAACTTCTTAGGTGATTACATACTACTCAACTTAATTAAAAGTGGCAACATCAGACTCCAAGGTTCTTTCAGTTTTTGTGGGAACAGAAAGGATTCAGAAATTCCTAACAGGTCTCTTTGTAGAAATTCTATAGGTCAATGTCTACATGATTGACCTCTGAATGTCTGTATCAACGTTTGCATGTACATTGGCTCACTGAATAGCCAGGAAAGCTAGCTGCAAGATTTGTTCTCAGTTCTACAGTTTTGCTAACCTGTAACAATTTAAATGAGATTTACATAAGGGAATCCCCAACTAGCATAGAGCATGTCAGGGAGGTGGCTGGAGCACCTTTCATGCTGATGATCACTGCTGTAACTTACGCAGAGTGTCGAACTGGGCTCTGGCTCTCACTATGATCAAAGGAATTCAAAGAGGACTTTAAGATACCTTTAGTCCTTGCACAGGTCCTGTGTCAAGTGCAGCTCAACTAGATGCATGGATCTGGGCCACTGTTTCCACCAGTGTAAAATTAAAGCCTAGTCAGGTAAGGTTTTAAGGGCACAGCGTACCCAACTTTAAAGGGAGTGTGGCCATTGGACAGTAGATTGCTTTTAAAGTGAATGGAAATAATGCAGAATGGCACAGAGTCTGAATGAGTTTTATACTTTTTAATAGTGATTATTATTTTCCTATGAGACTCATTTTACTTGACCTTTCACTCCATGCATTGCAGACTAAATCAGTCAGTCTGAATCCAGCTTTGATGCTGAAGCTTCATAGTCTATGATTGAAAGTGAAAATGGTTGTCATGCCATTTCAGCAGAGCAAACATGCATCTTTTTCAGGAAACAAACATTGGCAGAGAGACAGATGAATTGCTCTACATCTTTCTGTCAGAAGTTTAATTTTCAAGCAGCACTAGTACAGAGTGTCGGAAACCTCCCACAAATTCAAACGACACAAATTCTCAGAAGAAACCAGAACTGTTTCTGCAGAGATACACAGTATAGCATTGTAACTGACAGGACACCCACCTCCGCCATCCATTACCCAGAAAAATATTTATCAAGAGAATGGTTCCAATAGCAGACAATATCTTTCACCAGTGGATAGCACTGTCAAGCCTGACTTAATAAAAATATCCTTTCCAGAAGGCCTGCCTATAGCACTTCTCATTCTGACTAGGAAATTCAGTATTTTATTGCATACTGTGGATCCCAGACAGCAACAGCTTTTAATCCCTTTCCTTCCAAGAACTGCTATTCCATTTTCTAGTCCAAGAACTAAAAACATAATTTCTCATTGCATAACCTCTAGTGTGTGAAGAATAGGGCACTAGACTTAAATATATGATACTGTTGTCCAAGTCACTGTCTATCACATTTCTCTGCTCCATTTTCACTTTTCCCATGCAACATCACATGATCTCATGTGTTACATTTGTTTCTGATTATAGGCTGTGTATAATAGCCCAGCACAATGCCTTACAGAATGCCATGGCTTTATGCCATGGGAAAAGACATTCGTAATTTTTATGACCCCTGTGCAGCAATGGTGCATTTTTTTTAAACAGAAGAACATGTAAAGGAATTATTTTGTAGCAATATTAGGCATCATTACTCACAGCAGACATACACATTTGAACTCATTAAGGCTTTGCTTTGGTATTTCAGAACATATGCTGTGAATACCTCGTTTTTCCAACTCCACCGATACAAAAAACCCTAGAAAATAGGAAGGAGTAGGCCACAAACATCTTAATCTCCAGTTCTGGGGCCAGATTCTGTACTCAGTGGAAATCCAGAGTGAATCTGAAATCACTGGAGTTTTCCTGGTTTACATGGCAAAAGAAACAATGGGGGAATGGGAACAATGGTGCTAGGGAAAGGCAGGGTTTGGAGTGGGTTGTTTATTTCAGATGGACTGAACAAAGCTTATTTTCTCCAAGCAAATGGGTACTTACTCACATGGCTAGCCTGCACTGAAGCCTGTGCTGTCACATCTTCACTATTTTTAGGATGGTATTAGATTAAAGCCTACCTGAGCAGCAAATCAGACCTCCAATTGCAGTGTACACATAGCCTCTGTCCACACTGATATTGCACCCATAGAGATTAGCACTGTAGACGATCACACAGTGGTTAGCTGCTCTCCAAGCCAGTTTACTCCAAATGGGTCATTGATTAGTGCACTGGAGCAAAGCTTGTCGACATTTTTTGACTGTAGACATTTCCTGCCAAAAAATGGGGCTTCATTGAAAACAAGTTTGTATTCCACAGGAAAACAGAGTTTGGTGAAATTTTTCAATTTTCTAGGGTTCAAAAATAGAAAATTTTTCAATTTATTTTTTTCATTTTCACCCCATCTTTTTTTTGCCACTGAATGCAATAGAATGAATGTTTAGGTCCACGCCCTTTTTTTCTTTTTTTCCTTTTCTCTGTTGCTACTCTGTAATTTTCAAAACTGTCTTAACATTGGAAGAGTCAGAAAGAAGGGAAAGAGGGGAAAAAGAAAAGGAAAAACTGAATGCTACTCATTTTATTTCACTTCGTGGCAACAAGGGAGAAAAGGGGGGGTGAAAGGTAGAAAAGGAGAAAAGAAAAAATTGCACTGTTATTAAAAATTTGTGAAAAAATCAAAAACTAAAATATGGTTCTATTTTTAATTCTGTGACACAGAAACAACTTCAAAATTTTAGAAAAAAATTGTGCAATTGGTTTTTCCCCATTTTCGACCCCTTCAGAGGAGTATCTTACAAAATATAAATATGAAAGAAAGGCTGATGTGAATTAGACATGTTGGGTCAAATTCACCTTTGATGTAACTCCATTGATGTCAGTGGAGTTACAATAGGGAAGAATTTGTTTTATTGAGAGGTCATTCCTTATTTTATGTTTAAAAGGGTATAAGAGAAGTACAAGAAGGGGAGTAAGATGAATAGTTTTAGCCATGTGATGATGGGAAGTTTTGGTAGGATGGGTGAAGCCTTCTCTATCAGTGTTTCACTGACTTTCTCCTTTGACCTCTGACTTGGACTGTAGAGATTTAGGAAGAAGAGTCATTCACAGACAACCCATTCTCTGCACAAAATTGACATGCCAATTTCATTACCCACCCTTGGCCTCCTACACATCATCATCATGGACTTACATATGCACACACAAATACACGCAATAGTACTATAATCCTTTTTGTAACCTTGTAATAAAGAAAAGCTGCTCAGACTGAGAGTTAAGGTTTTGTAGAGCTAAGTGCTAGAGACAACATGCATGAATTGATAAGAACAAGCCTAACACTAGTTTCTACCTTCTAAGACAAGTTCTGGTTTAATGTCACCTCAGAAAATGTGTTGCTTCTGACAAGGATTTGGGGGTTATAGTGGATCACAAATTGAATAGGAGTCAAAAATGGGATGCAGTTGTGAAACAGGCTAATATTCTGGGGTGAATTAACAGGTGTGTCATATGTAAGACATGAGAGGTAATTGCCCCACTCTTCTCGGCACTGGTATGACCTCAGTTGGAGTATTGTATCCAATTCTGGGTGCCACTCTTTAGGAAAGATGTGGACAAACTGGAAATAGTCCAAAGAAGAGCAACAAAAATGATCAAAGGTTTAGAAAACCTGACCTAGGAGGAAAGATCAAAAAAACTAATCATATTTAGTCTTGAGAAAAGACTAGGTTAAAGGTTAAGGGCTATTATAAAAAGGATGGTGATAAATTGTTCTCCATGTCCACTGAAGGTTGGACAAGAAGTAATGGGCTTAATATGCAGCAAGGGAGAGTTAGGTTAGATATAAGGAAAACCTTTTTAACTATAAGGGTAATTAAGCTCTGGAATAGGCTTCCAAGGGAGGTTGTAGAATCCCCATCCTTGAAGGTTTTTAAAAAAAGATTGGACAAACATCTGTTAAGGATGATCTAGATTTACTTGGTCCTCCCTCAGCGCAGGGGATGCTCTCTTGAGGGCCCTTCCAGCCCTACATTTTTATGATTCTGTGACAACATGAAGAAGTGTTTGTATGTTACTATTTACAGGGTTAATAAGATCCTTGGTGCTTCATGGTATAGTTAGGATGGAATACCTATTGGATCTCCTTCACATTTGTTAATTCTGTTTCAACTGCTTTTATACATGTTGAATTAACTATTGTTAGCTCCAGAATCAAATCAGTGAAATCCAATTTCCTTGGCTAGGCTATGCATGGGAAAGTAATTTTACTAGGCTAAATTTTCAGTCACCTTAACCTGGCCTCTAAATTTACCCCTGAAATTTTGAATGCTTCCCTTTTTGCATGTGAGAGTCGAGTAGCTAAACATCCAGCTGAATGATGTACATGCATCAAATGTGAGTATTTATGTGTGCAGAAATTTGCAAGTGAAAAACGATGGGTGTAAGTTTATTGGCCCATGGAAAAAATGGTCTGGCCCAAAATGAGCTGATCTGAAAGGATTGAAAGGAGGGGTTTTTCTATAAGTAGTCTGACAAAGCTGCATTCCCTGAGAATGGAAGCCCTGTGCCAAGGCTCACACAATGAGTGCGGCTTGCTAAGACAAATAATATTAAGATACAATCATTGCCTCTTGCGGACCAAAAAATGAAAATACTGGATAAGATCCCACCTCCTGGCTTCATGGTTGTCAAGAATAGGATCTATTGGTCTTTAAAAGAAATAATAATAATTCAAAGTAGCTAAGGAGAACTATGTGAACTGGCATCTAATCAGTGTTTTGTGGAGGATGTTTTACTTTGATTTTCAAAATTCTCAGAACTGTAGTTAACAAGCAAGATTTTATTGTTTCAACCTCTTGTCTCCTGCTCTTCTCATGTAGTGGGGTTACAAACCTCTGGAAGGATCTGCTTGCTTACTTTGATAATGATCTGTATGCTGAAGGAGATGATGAGCTCCTAGGTTAGAAGGTGTGCAAGAAATGGGAAGACCTTCTTGCCAATGAAAGAAAACAGGACATGTCGAAAACCCCTTAACTTATGTGTTTCTTAATATGATACCCTTTCCAAAATTTTAAGAGTTTGGCTCAAATTCTGCCTTCAGTTGCACCAATGGAAACGTATAGGGCTGATTCTCGGTTGCCCTGCCCCTTGTGTAGTCACTTTACACCAGTACAATGTGGAAGTACAAACTCAGAATGGTGTCGTGTTTCATACCAGCTTTGCATTCATTTGCACTGGTGTAAATGACTATACGAAGGTGCAGGTCAACAGAGAATCAGACCATCAATGATTTCCAACAAGAGCACAAGAGATGTTAAAATGTTCCTGCATTGTATAGCTCAAGTCTGAAATCACTCCCACATTCATTCCTTTGACCCAGAAACTTTGGCTTTGAAGTGTTATTGCATGTCATGCCTGGAATAGTACTTAATCCCATCAAGCCATTTGTCTTTTTTTATTTAATTTGTGAAAAACTGCAGTATAGTGTTTGCCCCAGATACTCCAATGGGGTGCAACCCCTCTAAGCTGCACAGCTGGCAGGCTCTGGTAATAAAGCCAGCATAGCTGGCCATGAATATCACTTTGGTGTAGAAAGATCTTCTGATGCTATAGAGCTAACATTGCAGCTCCCCCTCCCCTGCATCTTTCACCTGCTGCAGATCGGACTGGGGCAAAGGAAGCAGGGCAGAATCATTCCAATCCCCAGGGATCCCTGGTTGTCATATCCACCCCATGGGGCAGCTAGCAGCTGCTGGAACTTAGAACAGCTTTGTGCCTGGGCACTCGCCCAGCACACAGCCCAAATAATCACAAATGAGCCTCTAAGGAGAGTTGGGCAAATCACAGATTTTTTGATTCACGGGCAATTCCAAAAATGATTTTTGTTTTTAATTTTTCAGCCAATTGAAAATGTTTTAAAAAATGAGGGGGGAGATAAAAAAATATTTCACTCAACTAAAAAAACAAACCCCATTTTGCTTCAATTTTCATCATTTTTAATCATTTAAAATTTTGTAAAATAAAATTAAAGGAAATTTTTTGAAATGAAGTTTTTGGAATAAAATAAGTTTCCTTTCAAAATTCAATGTTCTCAGATTTATTTTTCAACTGAAACAATTCAGCAAAATGAACATGAACTCACAAAATGTTTCAGTGTCACCAAATCTGCATTTGTTTATTTATTTATTTTGCAGAAAAAAGTTTCAGGTGAAGATTTTTGCCCAGCTATAGCTCCAGCTGTACGTCCTAGAATTTGAAAAGCCACTTAACTATCCTTGAGTCATTTTATCATGTGAACTGAGAGTATTTCCTTCTCTGTCTCTTAAAAGTAACAGAGAAATAATTTGTCCCTTACATGAGAGCTAGTTTTCAATATTTTTTCACATGTGCCTAACATCTTTGGAATGTAGGCCCTGCCATTACTGGAAGTCAGTCATTTTTAATTTTATAGGTTATGCTTCACCTTGACCCCAAGAACATGTTCCTTCTAAATGATGAGAATGTCTCTCTGACATTGGCAGACCAGGTGCCAACTCATGCCAATGCTTCAGGCCTCACTGAACACTGACAAATGCATAGCTGGATACCAGGCTGGTTTACCTGTGGGTTAGTATAGTTAAAATAGATATTAGTATTATAAGTATGTGTTTAGATTTTATGGAATGCTTGTAGGACGCTGCTGGTACTAATACTACTTATAATATCTGCATTCCATTGTCATGCTGTCCGGAGTGGCTCACAACTGAGAATGCCAGCCTCTGGGCAGACTGTCAAAAGCAGGAAAGAGCCCCCAAACTGGTGATATGTTCTATAATTAGATTTCACCAACCCAGTAACAAATGTGAACTCCTAGATTACTGTAACAGTCTTTCCACGGAGTCACAGACACTCCCCTTGGGCTCTTCAGTCTATCCTGACACCCAGGCAAGATGGACTTAGTGATAAATGGCCACTTACACTAAAAATCACAAAATATTCAGGTTGCTTCCAGTCCCAAGAGTCCAGTCACTTAACCCAGATCAAATTGTACCTCAGATCTCACACCAAGGACAATACCTGTAGCCAATCCTTTAATAAACTATCTACAGGTTTAATAACTAGGACAAGAAATGAGAGTTATTTACAGGTTAAAGCAAGCAAGCATATATATACAAATGAGTTTTAGTCTGTGATTCAAAAGGTGACAGTTGTAGTAATCTGTCAGCACTGACTGTCTTTTTAGAGCTTAACCCAGGTTGACCCTGGGGATCTCTGCTTTATGTTTCTTAGCTCCAGCCCTTATAAGAGTCCAAATAGCAAGGAGATGAAAAATCTGCATGTTAGCTACTTTTATTTCTCCTTGTTCAGCATTTAAACAGAGGCCTTCTGCACATAGTTCTCCAGGTGTGGCTATGGCAATTAACAAAACTTTTGTCCTAGGATGGCCCACTTAATGTTGATAGTCCTCCTGGATGGGCGGGGGGAGCCACTCTTCCCGTCTGAGTTCACAAATTCAGAGCAGGCATTTTTACAATTATAAAATAAACCTCTATTTTACCTTGTAGCATGGATACAAACGTTACAAGTAAGATTAATACATGCAACAACTTGCAAGTATTTTATAGACTCTAAACGTTAAACACATCCTTATAAATCTAACACCTCTCTTGAACAATATTAACTTATAGGTGAGGTCTAGTTTCTAGCTATGAATTTGTCAGTGCTCAGCTGATGCCTACAGACTTAGCAAGAGCTGGCATCTGGTTTACAGCATTACACTCATGCTATAAGGTAATACTTAAGTGTTTTCTCTATAACTGAAAAATGTTTGTTCTCAAACTGTGTAACTCACCAAACAGGAAAAAAATGTCACCTAATGCAAAATGCTGGATTCCTACAGAAGGTGTTATCTCCCATCCATCAGGAAGAACTATTGTATCCAAATGGGCCTTTGTGGAACAAAGACTTAGTTGATTGCTCCCCCACCACCACCAGGAAGAGGTTACTTACAGGAGTGCTCGTCCCACCAGCTTGGACTCTTGGGGAAGGGATAAAAATCCTGACCAGAAGAAACTGGGATCTCTTTACACTATCTGGACTCTGAGGAACAAAGATTTCTAAACATAAGCAAGAGATTCCCCAAGCTGCATGGCTTGGGTTAGCCCCAATAGGCATAAAAGCTTGCTTATTATAGAAGCTTCTATTAGCTTTTGAATTTAAGATTGTGCCTCATTTGTGTGTGTACGTTACCTGCTTTAACCTTGTAAATGACTCTTTTATTTTTCCTAGTTAATAAATCTTTAGTTAGTTTGTTACAGGAGTATCAGTCTCATGTTACTATGGCACAATATGAGAAACAAATATATTATATCCACATACAGCCTATTGTATCTGTTCAGAAGTGATTGCTGAAGAAGACATGCTCCTCACTACTACTTATGAATGAACCTTCAATTATTGGAGAGGACAACATGACAGCTCCTGAGACTGTGGTAGGCTAATGAGTTTGCTCCAACCCCTCCCCCCCAACATGTATTTGCATTTAAAGATAAAGGGGTCCAAGATTTAATTATTTTTTTGGGAGCTCCAGTATTTGTCCTCTACTAACCAGGTCATCTTTCAGACTAGAAAAAATGCTGCGAGTAAGCCAAGGCTCCTGCTCAATGAGTTGATGCAAAGCCAGAAAATTATGGCAGTAACTGTAGACTGAGCATGACCAGAATTTGAACTGCTAAAGATCAGCTTTTTGTGTGCACTGCTGTACACATCTCTTCTAAATAAGCTTTAGCTGCTGCATTCATGGCTGGAGGGGTCACTAGAAATTCTGGGCCACTGAACTAATTGTATTTTTAAATGGAAGCGCTTTATGATTTAAATAAGAAATATCCAAAGCAGTGATAAGCTTCAATACCTTGATATTGTTCTAGGTTAAAATGTTTCTATGTGACTTCGGCAGGTGGCTTATATCATAATGAAGAGTCATAAACAAATCAAAAGTGTTTTATACAAAATTATAATTAACCAAAGGCCCTGAAATTTTGATTAACTGAAAGCTTTTGAGCAGAGTACCTTTCCGCAAATCGTCTGAAGGTTTGTTGTTTGGTGCACACAGACTGAAACAATCCTGAATTCTTACCTTAAACTCCAATGGCCAACTCCGCTTTTGGCATCACTGGGAGAAACTGCATGCTAAAAATAAATACATATCTACTGGATGTGCTGGCCAGGCATGTTCTTCAGGGTCATGGGTGGATTAAGACTAAATAGGACCCACACCCACTTGCTCCCTTTATCTATGGGCTTCATAATTTCTCTAACTACTCTCAAAGGACTCTTAACTCTGAATCCAATTGGTCTCTTCCCTCCAGTCCCCTCTTCCCTGATGGACTTAATGATCTTCTCTTCCTGGTCCCATTTGAGAGACTCTTGGTTTTCCATTGATTTGTTGATCTGCTGGGCCCCCTCAGACTGCCTGGGCCCTAATAATTCTGCTTTAATTCGCTTCTGCTTATGATGTTCATGCCAGTAATGAAGGCCAGGCCTGTTGCTGACCATGTCTATTACTCAGCGTGGCTCCAATATGAGTATAATGGAAACAATAAATGGCCTGTAACTGGTCCAATACTATTTGCCGAGTTTCTGACATCAACCATATGCAAGTACAGACTGGCAATGGTGACTGCTAAAGGCAGAAAAGAGAGACATAAATTTGGAAATGTGTTTTTAAAATCAATGGGTCAAACTGAGATCTGCTGTAAATGCATTTTCCATGGAATTCTCTGGACCAATTTCTGCAGTGATAAAAATGTAGTGTAAGCTATGTGTCAGGTGGGCATTGATCAGACAATTGGCCTGACTCTACTCTTTTACACTGGTGTAAATCAGGAGTACCTCCACTGAAGCTAGTGGAGTTGCCAATGGAGTTAGAATAAAAAGGGTTTACATGGGTGTGTGAGCAGAATCAGGCCCAATTGGTTTAAGGTGTGAAAATGGTACAGTAATGTGACTTACAGCAATTTGGTCTTCAGGGGTAATGCAAAATAAGTGTAACCTACACTCCAAGGAGACAAAAACAAGGATGTTTTAGGAAAAGCCACTAACAGCAGGGTGTAAGAGACTGTACCGGGAGGCCCAGCTTCATCTTACATCTTCCTTTTGTCTGCTTTGTGTGTAAATTACACTTGTTTTGCCATTCCACTGAATGCTATATTGGTGCATGTTCTGCTACTTGGCTACTTACACCCAGCATGTAACTTACACCACCACTAATGTTACTGTTTTACTTGGCCCACATTATAGAACACTAAAAAACAAAGTGAAAAGGACAGAATGCCTATTTCCCCCCCTGTATGTTCTAGAGAGTCCCTTTAGCCAAGCCAAGGATTAAGTTTCATGTTCACAGTTGTCCTAAACCAAGATATTATTCTCTGGATTTTCTATTTTTTATTCCTTTTGTACATATCAAAGCATTTTGATTAGGCCAAGTCACTGAGTAGAGGAAAGCCAAAGTAAATAATGAAGTTTAAATTACTACAGCAAAGGGACCAAAATTTCAGCCAGGACCAGAGTTATAGGGATTTCCAGCTATTCTAAGAGGTACTAGTATATAAATTTTATGGATTTGGCTCACACATCAATTTTGATTATGCTGCTGATTTATTTCCGATTACCAAGGTCATCCTTGCATTTAAAAAGTAATTTATCTTGTCAAAAATGTTCCTGATGGATTTTTCAGAGACCCACGCCAGCCTACAGTTCTCTTTGGAGCTCCTAAGCTTTAGTCATTTGGCATTAAGCCTGGTGACCTTTGTTGCATCAGGCTAACTGCTGTAGTTCCATGTTTGCCTTTTAAGAAATTGAGAGGTAGGCAAGTTTTATTGTCTAAAACTCTGATTTATAGTCAGGCCTGACAGGGTAAGCTGCTGTCCCACAGAAGTCAAAGGGCCCGATTCGGATCTCACATCCATTTGACACTGGTGTAACTCCATTGAAAGGAACAACTCATGGAAGGGAAATCAGAATCAGGCCAGGTATGTTTAATAGGAAAAGAAAGGCAAGGTTGTTTTTCCCAATATAACCCAATTGGCAGAGGTAGAGTCCTGTGACACCAAAGAGTTTTGCACTGTTACTCTCCTAGTTGGTCAATAGTCTATTTTTGTTTTTAGCAGAGGCAGAGCAGTCCTGTGACCTAAAACAGACAAGACTTAGCACAGGATCAGTGATGGAGCAGCACATTTAAGACGGTAGATTTTATATGTGAGATATTTAAATTCCTGTATCTTATGAATTTTTTTATGTACTTAAAATGTCATTCCCTTTCAGATTTTGGAAAATGAAAAAAAAATCAGTTTGCTGCTTTGGTTTGGGATTTTCCCTCCTTTTCTTTACACCCTCTTTTCTTCCCCCCCACACCACCGGAACAAAGTTGAAAAAGAATAAAAAAAAAAACGGAGTGAAATGAGGGAGAAAAATCCATAATTTTGACCAACTGCAGAACAGGAAGCAGGGAATAAAGAAAAGGGAGGGTGGGGGGAAAAACTTCCAAATCCCAGACCAAAAATGGAAAAATGAAATTGTACAGTTCCAAAGAACAAAACAAAATGACATCAAAGTGAAACTATTTACAGTACTTTCACTTTGACTTTGCAAAGTGACACAAAATGTTTCATTCTAAAAGGAACATTTTTGGGGAAAGCCTAAAATGTTGCAGGTCAAAAAAAATTAGAAATGGATTTTCCCCTTCAAACACTCAGGAAAAAAATGGGGGTTTCCGACCAGCTCTACTTTTGAGCATGTTTACTGTGTATGTATGCGCAACGTGGGGATTCACCAGCACACAGGGCTACGTCACTGTAAGCAGGGTCTGAACGAGCTCTTCCCTAACAGCTAGTGATGCACTGGGGGAAAAGACTTCAGGAGCAGACCGTATTTGCATAGACACCTGTCTAGGGGTATGTCTACACTACAGGATTAATCCGAATTTATATAATTCGAATTTAGGAAACCGATTTTATAAATTCGAATGTATTCGGCCACACTAGGCACCATTAATTCGGTGGTGTGCGTCCAAGCTACCGTAGTAGCATCGATTTCCAGAGCGTTGCATTGTGGGTAGCCAATAACATCTAATTGCCAATAACATCGAATTGCGGCCACACTAACCTTAATTCGGATTAACAATACCGATTTTGACACTACTCCTCTCGTCGAGGAGGAGTACAGAAATCGAATTAAAGGGCTCTTTAATTCGAATTAAATGGCTTCGTTGTGTGGACGGGTCAAGCATTAATTCGAATTAAAGCAGCTAAATCCGAATTAAAGTCGTAGTGTAGACCAGGCCTAGGTGTTCAGCCTACACACCTATTTTGCCAAAATGATCAATTTTGGCTGGTTTTGGGTTACAATTTACTTGAGTATTGAATGGATGATGAAATGTTGCTTTTTCTTATTGTCTGAGTAAAGGGCAGCAGAATGATATTTAGCATCCTCTGATTGAGGGGGTCACCCTACACCAAGCCTCACTTCCTAAGCAGGGGGGCAAAGATGCCAGATTCCATTGAACATCAGCGGGGTTGGGAAACCAATGGTGTGGACTCTGCCTAAAAAGTCAGCGAGACAAGGTGGGTGAGGTAATATCTTTGATTAGACCAACTTCTGTTGGTGAGAGAGACAAGCTTTCGAACTTATACAGAATTCTTCTTCAGACACAGTAGAAGAGCTCTGTGTAAGCGTGAAAGCTTGTCTCTCTCACCCGCAGAAGTTGGTCCAGTCAAAGATATTACCTCACCCACCTTGTCTCTCTAATATCCTGGGACCAACACAGCTACCGCAACACTAGAAAGCCCTAGACACCATTTGACCTGCCTTTCTCTCAAGTGTTTAAAGACAGAGCTGATAGGACTCATTTGAGAGTCCTTGTGTCTGTTCAGTGATTACTAGAGCCAATATCACGGAGTAGGTTTAGGAGACAAGCCTCGGAGCTGATATGGGGACAGTATTGCAGTGAAAGGCAATGAAGAGGCAGCAGCCCAGAGGTTCCCTGCTATCCAATGAAATCAGTAAGAGCTGGGCTAAGTGGGAGGACCTCAGAATGTAGCAGCACAGAAGTGGCAAGCAGCAGCAGAGATGAGCAGCGGCAGCAGCAGTGAGCCAGTTGCAGAGGTAGAGGTGGCAGTGGAGGCCTTGCTTTATGGCCTTCCACCCTTTTCAGGGAGTGGGAGGTGGACCCATGTGAATGCACCTCTGAACTCTGAGTCTTTGCTCACTAAGGACAACCAACTGTGAGTAGGATGCAGTGGAGGGAAAGGGGGGAAGGCGTGTTAAAGGGACATTCATTCTTCTGACTTTCTCACCCCAAAGAGGGAAACTGAGGCAAAGGACACTGCTCAATGTACTGTGGAGTAGGTGTTTGCTTATGGTTACATGCTTTCGAATCATGGTTGTAGTATTTTCCCAAATTAATAGTGCGTTCCCTTTCCCTTTTAATAAAAGGTTTGTTATACAGAGACTCAATGTTTGTGAGTGGGGAACTACTGCCTCCTAGAGGCACCCAGGGGTGGTGTTTAGTTTTCCCAGATCACTGGGTGGGGGATAGAGCTGATTCTATTTTGTATTGTTAAGAGAAACAGTACCAGGTTTACAATGGCGCCAATGGTGTTGTGGCACTGGGCCCACACTCAGAAGAGGCCCTGGTGCCCAGACCATGGCCCTGCACTCCACCCCAAAGCCCCATCCCTCAGTGGTTTGAGCACTGGCCTGCTAAACCCAGGGTTGTGAGTTCAATCCTTGAGGGAGCCACTTAGGGAACTGGGGCAAAAATCAGTACTTGGTCCTGCTAGTGAAGGCAGGACACTGGACTCGATGACCTTTCAGGGTCCCTTCCAGTTCTATGAGATAGGTATATCTCCATTCCTGCTTGGCCTCTTCCCGTGCTACCTGCTCCTCTCCTCCCCCTCCATCCTCACGCCCTGCTCACTCCTCTCTGCCCCCTCCCCCACTATAAGTGGCAGGCAGAGCCTTGGGGGGGAAGAGGCCGAGCGGAGGTGGGACCTCGGGGCAGAGCGCGGGTGGAGTGGGGGCGGGGCCACAGTCCAGGTGCCAGGGCCCCAAAAGATTAATCCGGCCCTGAAGAGGAAAACCTAGCTATTGAACCTGGCCCTTGTTGCTGCCGAGTCAAACTGGCAGAAAGATTACAAACATCTAGTCAGGGCCTGCAAAATCCCCAGATTTGTATGTGCTCAAGTGGTAAGTTTGCACCCGAATGCTGGGGTGTAACTGTGACTACTCCCTTTTGCAAATCCAACTGGTAGTAAAGTATTTGAGGTACTTTGCATTTGAGAGAAAAGTGATACCTCAAAAAATTTGGAAACCTTGACTTGTGACAGCAGTGACAAAGATATAACCTTGATTACAACAATTTTGCTTGCTACACAATGCCTTCCATACAAATATATCCCACAATTCTTGACACGCTGTAGTGATAGTCTAAACTATTATCTGTACCAGCATGTATAGACCTGTAGGTAGGTAAGCGGGTAGATAGATAGGAATTACTTTGCCAGCTGCTGAGGTGCAGCTGCCTATGGAGAGTAGCAAAAGTACACAGAAGCATGAAGCAGTGAATAATGTGTGCAGCTGTAGTATTATAAATTGAAATGATTATTGCATTTTCAATAATTGCATAAGCATAATTTAATTACACAAGCTAGAACTTAATCAGGATACTAAAGCCAACATGCTCACACTGCTGTGAAAAGTGCAATGGTAGATATGATGCACCTTGTGCACTGCCCATTCCTCAGACCTGTGCCTAAAGGCACAGTCCAGTCTATAGTATTCGGATACTTCAACCACAGTCAATTTTGAGACCGGTTGATATAAGACATAACCAAATATATATACTGTATTTTAAAAGTCTTCAAAATGACTCAGACCAACCAAATTATGCATCTAGCTACTCTGTGCCTACATGTTCCTATTCCTGTTACTTTTGTCCTCTATCCTTTTTTCCTCCCTGTTGTTTGTTATCTTCACTTGTGGCATTTTGTCTCCAGATTTGAAGCTTTTGAACACAGCAACCATGTCTTCCTATTTGTGTACAGTGCCTGTCCCCATGGGACCCTGATCTTAATTAGGGTCTCTGGGTGCCACTACAAAAGAAAAATAATAAGAAATAATGTTTAATTTAACCTAAATATTTCATTGCAAGCAATATTCAGAGAAGCCTCAGAACAGTGGGTGATTCCATGACAGAAATTTGGGGCCCCAGTACATCACTTTTGTGGGGAGCCCATCCTCTCCTATTTTACCCCAGTTATACATTTGGGGATCCCCTCTGAGCTTGGGACCCCAGTACAATTGTCCCTCCTTCCTCCTCCCTCCCCATGAGGCCTGGCTAATTGTACATATCTTCTAAGCTACAATATTTAGGCCCAACATGGTGAGGTAAGGACAGAGTAAAAGCATACTTCATTCTGAACCCTCTATGATAAAGGTTTATGTCCCAGTCTGCAATGAGTAAGCTCATTGCAGAATTGGGACCTTAGCCTGTACTTAACTCTGAATTTCCCTGATTTGGTGAGCGAGTCAGACTCTTAACTTTATTTGAATGTACTCTACTGTAGGGTATTTTAAAGTTCTTTCTTTGAAGTTTCGAGTTTCTCTTCCCTCCCCATTTTTATCCATTAAACACTGCTCTCCAAAGCCTACCTCCACTGCTCTTTGAGTTAGACAGAGGTGATCCGTTGCGGGGTAGATACATCCCATCACAGGGTGTCCGGTCATGTATAACAAATAAGGGGTTACGGCTCAAGTGGCTAGAATTGACATAGCTGTCCTAGCTTATAAAGCAGGGTAGTGCGCCCAGCGGCCCGAGTCCTTGGGGCTGCCCTTGCTCTCAGGACAGCGTGGCCTAGTGGCCAGAATTCTTGGAGCTGCCCTTGTGCTTAGGATGGTGTGGCCTATTGGTCAGAGTCCTCAGGGGTTGCCCTTGCTCTCAGGGCAACCAGAGTCCTTGAGCAGAGCCCACACCCTGTGGTGGGTGTTGGGCAGGGTAGGGGGACCTGGGCCCATCCTTCTCCACCAGGTCCTGACCCAGGGCCCTGTGAAACCGATAGTGCGCGGTTCAACTCGGTTTCCTATTTTAACATTCACGTTCCCAGGGTCACTTCCTACCCTTGGGGTATGTCTACACTACGGGATTAATCCGAATTTATATAATTCGAATTTTGGAAACAGATTGTATAAAGTTGAATGTATGCGGCCACACTAAGCACATTAATTTGGTGGTGTGCGTCCATGTACCGGGGCTAGCGTCGATTTCTGGAGCATTGCACTGTGGGTAGCTATCCCATAGCTATCCCATAGTTCCCGCAGTCTCCTCCGCCCATTGGAATTCTGGGTTGAGATCCCAATGCCTGATGGGGCCAAAAACATTGTCGCAGGTGGTTCTGGGTATATCCTCCCCCCTCTCCAGGGAAGCAACGGCAGACAACCGTTTCGCGCCTTTTTCCTGGGTGAACAGTGCAGACGCCATACCACGGCAAGCATGGAGCCCGCTCAGCTCAAGACAGCAGTCATGAACATTGTAAACACCTCACGCGTTATCGTGCAGTTTATGCTGAACCAGAACCTGCAAAACCAGGCGGCGAGGAGTAGGCTACGGCAGCGAGAGTGATGAGGATATGGACATGGAATTCTATCAAACCGCGGGACCCGGTGCTTTGGAGATCATGCTGTTAATGGGGCAGGTTATAGCCGTGGAACGCCGATTCTGGGCCCGGGAAACAAGCACAGACTGGTGGGACCGCATAGTGTTGCAGGTGTGGGACGATTCCCAGTGGCTGAGAAACTTTCGCATGCGTAAGGGCACTTTCTTGGAACTTTGTGACTTGCTTTCCCCTGCCCTGAAGCGCCAGAATACCAAGATGAGAGCAGCCCTCACAGTTGAGAAGCGAGTGGCGATAGCCCTGTGGAAGCTTGCAACGCCAGACAGCTACCGGTCAGTCGGGAATCAATTTGGAGTGGGCAAATCTACTGTGGGGGCTGCTGTGATGCAAGTAGCCAAAGCAATCACTGAGGTGCTGCTACGAAAGGTAGTGACTCTGGGAAATGTGCAGGTCATAGTGGATGGCTTTGCTGCAATGGGATTCCCTAACTGTGGTGGGGCGATAGATGGAACCCATATCCCTATCTTGGCACCGGAGCACCAGGGTACCCAGTACATAAACCGCAAGGGGTACTTTTCAATGATGCTGCAAGCACTTGTGGATCACAAGGGACGTTTCACCAACATCAACGTGGGCTGTCCGGGAAGGGTTCATGACGCTCGCGTCTTCAGGAACACTAATCTGTTTAAACGGCTGCAGCAAGGGACTTACTTCCCGGACCAGAAAATAACCGTTGGGGATGTTGAAATGCCAATAGTTATTCTTGGGGACCCAGCCTACCCCTTAATGCCATGGCTTATGAATCCATACACAGGCAGCCTGGACAGGAGTCAGGAGCTGTTCAACTACAGGCTGAGCAAGTGCAGAATGGTGGTAGAATGTGCATTTGGCCGTTTAAAAGGTCGCTGGCGATCGTTACTGACTCGCTCAGACCTCAGCCAAACCAATATCCCCATTGTTATTTCTGCTTGCTGTGTGCTCCACAGTCTCTGTGAAAGTAAGGGGGAGACCTTTATGGCGGGGTGGGAGGCTGAGGCAAATCGCCTGGCTGCTGATTACGCGCAGCCAAACACCAGGGCGATTAGAAGAGCACACCAGGAAGTGCTGTGCATCAGAGAAGCTTTGAAAACCAGTTTCATGATTGGCCAGGCTACAGTGTGAAATTTCTGTTTGTTTCTCCTTCATGAAAACCCGCCCCCTTTATTGACTCATTCTCTGTAAGGAACCCACCCTCCCCCTTCCCCCAGCTTGCTTTCAAACGAAATAAAGTCACTATCGTTTAAAAATCATTTATTCTTTATTAATTGATTATAAAAAGAGGGAGAGAACCGACAAGGTAATCTGGGTGAGGTTTGGGAGGAGGATAGGAGGGAAGTAAAAGGCCACTGAAAAAATTCAATATAATGACAGCCTTTTGGTTGGGCTGTCCACTGGGGTGGAGTGGGAGGGTGCACGGAGCCTCCCCCCCCACCCCCGCGTTCTTACACGTCTGGGTGAGGAGGATATGGAACATGGTGAGGGGGGAGGGAGGTTATACAGCGGCTGCAGTGGCAGTCTGTTATCCTGCTGCCGTTCCTGAAGCTCCACCAGACGCTGGAGCATGTCCATTTGATCACGCAGCAGCCCCAGCATTGCAGCCTGCCACCTCTCATCTCGAGCGTCCCTCATGACCTCACGTTCACTGGCATCTTTCCTAAATTTAGATACCGTGTCCTTCCACTCATTCAAATGAGCTCTTTCATTGCGGGTGCATTCCATTATTTCCGTGAACATCTCGTCTCGCATCCTCTTTCTCCGTCGCCTTATCTGAGATAGCCTTCGGGACGGAGGAGGGAGGCTTGAAAAATTTGCAGCTGCTGGAGGGAGGGTTGAAAAAAAGGAGAGAAGTTTTTAAAATGATACATTTTACAGAACAATGCTTATACTCTTTCACGGTGAACAACACTATTCACATTACATAGCACATGTGATTTCAGTACAAGGTCGCATTTTCCATCTTAATATTGAGTGCCTGTGGCTTTGGTGTTAGAGATCACAGATGCAGGTCCGGGCAACAGAATTCAGCTTGCATGCGGCCATGGTAAGCCATTGTCTTTCGGCTTCTGCGCCCTCCTTTCCCACATACCAAGCAAAGCCCGTTGACTGCTGCAGTTTTCCTGTTAACCTTCAGCAGCAGAAAACAAACTAACCCCCCCATCCAATTCTCTGGGATGATCGCTTTATCCCTCCCCCCACCGCGTGGCTGGTATCAGGGAAGATCCCTGCAGAAACCAAACTAACCCCCCCGCCTCCCCTCCCGCCATGAATTATCTGGGATGATCGCTGTACCCCTCCCCCCACCGCCGTGGCTGGTAACAGGGAAGATCCCTGCTAGCCAAACGCGAAAAGCTCAGGGCCAATTCCCCCCCACCCCTGCGCTTGGCTAACTGCAGGGAAGGATTTCTTTTCAGCCACAGGCAAACAGCCCAGTAGGAACGGCCACCTCTGTCCCCTTAATTAAATTCCCGTATTTCAACCAGGTTACCATGAGTGATATCACTCTCCTGAGGATTACACAGCGAGATAAAGAACGGATGTTGCTTGAATGCCAGCAAACACCGGGACCATACACTGCCAGGCTTTGTCATGCAATGATACCAGATTACTTGCTGCAAGCATGGCGTGGTCAAGTGTCCTACCATGGAGGACGGAATAAGGCTGCACTGCCCAGAAACCTTGTGGCAAGGCTTTTGGAGTACCTCCAGGAGAGCTTCATGGAGATGTCCCTGGAGGATTTCCGCTCCATCCCCAGACACGTTAACAGACTTTTCCAGTAGCTGTACTGGCCGCGAATGCATCCCAAGTCCTCAGGGCAAAGTAATCATTAAAAAACACTTGCTTTTAAAACAAGTTTTATATTTTAAAAGGTAAACTCACCTGAGGTCCCTTCCATGGGGTCATGGTCTTGGATACTGGCTTGGGAGGGTACTTCAGTCAGGCTGAGAAAAAGATCCTGGCTGTTGGGGAGAACGGAGTGCTGGGTGCTCTCCGCAAGCTCGTCCTCCTCCTCCTCTTCCCCGTCCGCAGAATCCTCAGGTGTAGCTGATGAGATTATCCCCGCCTCGGAATCCACGGTCAGAGGTGGGGTAGTGGTGGCGGCCCCCACTAGAACTGCATGCAGCTCGGCGTAGAAGCGGCATGTCCGCGGCTCTGACCCGGAGCGACCGTTTGCCTCCTTTGTTTTTTGATAGGCTTGTCTGAGCTTCTTGACTTTCACGCGGCACTGATCTGAGTCCCTATTGTGGCCTCTCTCCATCATGCCCTTGGAGATTTTTTCAAAAGTTTTGGCATTTTGTCTTTTCGAACGAAGTTCTGCTAGCACTGAATCCTCTCCCCATATAGCGATCAGATCCAGTACCTCCCGTACGGTCCATGCTGGTGCTCTTTTTCGATTATCAGCCTGCATGGTTACCTGTGCTGATGAGCTGAGCTATCTGTGGTCACCTGTGCTCGCCACGCTGGGCAAACAGGAAATGAAATTGAAATGTTCGCGGGGCTTTTCCTGTCTACCTGGCCAGTGCATCCGACTTCAGATTGCTGTCCAGAGCGGTCACAATGGTGCACTGTGGGACAGCTCCCGGAGGCCAATACCATCAAATTGTGGCCACACTAACCCTAATTCGAAATGACAATATCGATTTTGGCGCTACTCTGCTCGTCGGGGTGGAGTACAGAAATCGATTTTAAGAGCCCTTTATTTAGAAATAAATGGCTTCGTTGTGTGGACAGGTGCAGGGTTAATTCGATTTAACGCTGCTAAATCCGAATTAAAGTCATAGTGTAGACCAGGCCTTGGTTCCTGCTCTGTTAATTCTCTAGGGGGTGTCAGCCTTCCAACTCACCTCCAGGGTCAACGGGGGTTCCGTTGTCAATCCCACGGCCTCAGCCTCTTTGGCCCACAGTGTGAGGTTAACCCCAGCTGGGTCAGTTTGGGGTAGATACACCCCATCACAGGATCACTGAATAAAACAGTAAGATTTCCTTCCTTCTACAGTGCTAACTTTCAGCAATTGTCTGCATAGGGGAAGGGAATGACCTTGGAGCCCAGACTCAGCATCCCCCTCGTGATTGCCAACAGTCCCTCAAGGCCTTTTTTGTTACTGGCATCTCATCATATCATTAAAGCAGCCTATAATTCCATTCTTCAGTCCTGAGAATTTCCCTCTTCCCAGGTACTGAATGAGTCTGGGCCTTTTAACACACAATGGAGTGTCTCGTTTTCTGACCTAAAGATACAGGGAATGCATGAAGCTGATGAGAAACAGAAGTGATTAACTTGATTTCTTTTCATTGAGAAATTAGGATTGAATGTCCATCCCAATAAGAGGAAATACATTCTTCATGCTTCCATTTACAATGTCAAAGAGAGAGGGAGAGCAAGCAAGAGGGAGATTAACAAATACAATATACAGGAGCCTAAATTGAAACATCATTTTTCATAGGAAGAAGGCTTTGGCACAGTTCAGGCTGTTTGTGATGTAGTGTCTCCAGTCAGCCTCAGTAAAAGTTGGCTGCAGTTTCTCAGAACCTGCTTTTTGAGACTCAGAGACTGCTTTGTTTCCCATAGATCTGATTACGCTAATTGCACATTTTTTTAAATTACAAAATGGAGGTCATAAGTCTACAAACGATCTGAAAAATTGATGTTTTTTTCTAACCCTGCTTTTACTAAGGTGTCTGTCATCTTCTCTCTTTACCATTTTCAGCCATCTTAGATCTTAAGGCTTCCCTGGGGCTAGGCATTGTGGAGCTGGCTTACAAATTGTTAGAGAGCTTATGAAACTGTTTTATGGGATCTAGTTGTAATAATTTATAGTATGAGGGATACCTGGAGTTGAAGAGATCCTTCTCCAGCCAAGGTCTGAATTGCAACATTAGTGGACTGAGATTGCAAAGTTCTGTGTGTTCATCTCCCTCCTCAGCTACATACTCCAACCAGAGCACACTGGCGCGGCAAGATAGGGCCAGTAGCAAAATGAAAAATGATGGCCTAGGGTTGGGAGGTGAACACACAGAGGGACATACTCTCTCAAAGCTGCAGATGCTCAGAGGTGAAAGCTGGACGATTCTAGGAATCTTTCTGACCAGTTAGTACCATTGTGACCATTTGCCATAATACTGTAGAGGAACCTCGATAAAGAAGGTTAGATGGTGGCACCCCTTCTCTCCTGCCAGGGGCTCATTCCAAAAATGAAGGCTGAAGTGCCTTCAGACAAGCTTTAAAGGCAGATGGGAGGTCCTGTCTGAAATGGGACCACTTGGCAATCACTCAGGTATTACAAACTACATGGGGTACAAAAAAAATTAGACATGTTTTCGTGGTTCTTGCTTCTACTGGCTGCGAAAAACATCAGCACTGATAAATCTGCCAAGAGGTGACCCAGCCACATCACCCCCATCCATCCTGCCAACTCAATAAAAAAATAAAAGCGGACATTCAGGGGCATAAAGCTCCCCTCATTCACATCTATGAAACATGAACATAAAAGGCAAGGAATTAATGTGTGGGGGTGAGATGGGTGGGGAGAAGGGAAATTGTTAAAATTGTGGTTTAGGGGATTTCCATGAAATGTCTTCAGTAGCTGACTACTCATGCAGCTTTTCTGCATTGTCTGGTATGTATTCGTTCTACAGCAAATATGCGGGTGGAGGCAGTCTAAAAGGACTTTAACACAGCATTATTGCCCTTCACTAATTGAACAGATGCTATTATTACTACTACTACTAATAATTAACAGTATTTAGCATTTGTGTAATACTTTACATGTTCAAAACATTGTATCATTTGGGGGTTGTGACCACCCTCCCTTTCTTTATGGCGAGACGGAAGAGGCATCAAGGACATTTTTCAGGTTGTAATATGAGGTCATGGGTTGCAAAAGGTTGAGAACCACTGAGCTAATTAATCCTCACAACACACCTGGTAGATAGGCGGAAAAGTATTGTTTATCCTCCCTGACACAAGGGAACACTAAGGCAGAGAGTTTGGGTGACTTGCCCAAGGCCACCAAAGCAACTGATGACGGAGAGGACTAGAACATGAATGCCTAGCTGCTCACCTGAATGATCTTCATAATTTCAAAATATGTCAGCCCTGATCTCCCTGCCCCCTTTCCCCTCCCATGGTCTCTATATCACCTCGGATGAAGCTATATGATAGAAACACAGGGCCTGATTCTCCTTCTCACTTTAGTTTCAGACTGGTCTAATTCCACTGACATCACTACATCATTACTTCTGATTTATACCTATATAAATGAGATGGGGAGGATCAGGCTCAGCCAATCCAGGGGCTATATTTGCTCCTTTGTGTGGCACTCAGCAGGTGAAAAAGCAAAAAATTAACAATACTCCCCCCAAAAGTGGAAAACTGCTTTAGGAATGGGCACTGCTATGCAATCACCCATGTGCTTCACTGACTACTCGAAAGAGTTAGGTCTTGTCTACACAGCGGGCTAAATCAGCGCTGATAGATGCAGCAGCATTGATTTAGTGGATCTTGTGACAGTGCAATAAGTTGATGGGAGAGCACTCTCCTGTCAACTTAATTAATCCACCTCAACAAGAGGCGGAAGCTATGTCTATGGGAAAGCGTCTCCCATCGACATAGTGCAGTGTAGACACTGCTTTAAGTCGGTGTAAGCTAAGTCGACGTAAGTTACATTATTTACATAACTTAACTAACATAACTTACATCGACTTAGAGCGCTAGTGTAGACTAGGCCTTAGCTATTGTCTAACATGACTGTCTTTGGAGGATATTGCAAACATGGGGATTCCAAAGCATTTCATAGAATTCATGGCAAGTCTCTACCACCAACAAAAGACAACAGTGAGTGGTTTTCCACTGAGCACGGTATGAGACAATAGTGTATTTTGTCCCCACGCCTCTTTAAGAAATACGCAGAATTTATTGTGAGACAAGCCTTGGAAAGTTTTGATAAAGTGGAAGGAACACAAATTTCCACTGAAGGACACTTCTTAACGGACCTCAGATATGCTGATGACGTTCTTTGCCACAACCACCAATGAAATGCAATGTCAGAGTCTGTAAAAACAGCTAGTGAGAAATATGGGCTATTCCTGGGTGCGACAAAACCAAAATCACATGTATGTTGACATGACTAACAAAAATGGGATGCAAGCAGACATCACGATTAATGAACGACGTGTAGAGACAGCAGATGAATTTAGTTATCTGTAATCACATATATCCAGCCAAGGGGGCTGTCCCAAAGAAATTGGAAGAAGACTAGGGATGACTTGCTCAGCCTGTATAGCCTCCATTAAGAAATTGTGGGAAAACAATGGCATCTTGAAAGGTACAAAGGGGCAATTGGTGAAAACCCTATTTTTTTCCATAGCAATTTATGGATGCATATCATGGGAAGTTAATGCTGCTGACAAGAAGAAAATGGAAGCTTGTGAATGTGGAGCTAGCAAAGACTCTTGAGTAGCTCCTGGATGGGAAAAAAGACAAATGCCTATGCCTATTGGAAAGAAATAGACTGTGATGTCAGAAGTCAACAAACATAAATGTATGAGCTTTGGTCACATTTGGCATAGAGATGGAAATTACCTTGATAAAAGTTATCAGGGAAGGAATGGTGGAGGGTCATTGTAGTAAGAAATGGACGGGTGGTGTACGGCAGATCACAGGAAGGTCAGTTGCTGAGTGCTTGATGTTAGTGACAGATCCTGAAGGCTTCTGAAAATTCTGTTATGATGTCATCAATATTCAGAGATGAATAAATGCATTTACTTACTTAGCTATACTCTACAGGCACCAATTGGCTGGTGTTTGCTGTACCTGAAGAGGCATGGCTTTCCAGAAATGGAGTGGTGAGTGGGTATATCAGAGCAGATCCATGATCAGTGCATTCATCTTATCCCCACCCATGTTCAGGACGGACCACAAACAGTGAACAAAATACAGCAGCCACAATCTGCTCTCAGTTGTGCTGCAAAAGCCAAGTGCCAGTGCAGCTGAGGGTAAATGCAGGTAAATGGAGTTTACCCACTTCTCATTTGGGCAAGATGGAATTTAGTTTACCCACTTCTTTGTTTACCAAGACACCACTGCTGTGCTGCTAAGAGAGAATGCACATAGTAAGATATGGAGATTCCTAATGCCTGCAAAGGGGATAGGCTCACCAGGGCTTAATTTACATCTTGATAGTGTCTTTTCCTTTCATCCCCCAGGGGACAGTGTGTGTGTGCGCACGCATACCTGCATGCTGGGGGTGCACCTGGCTGAAAGACCCAGATTCTGATCTTATTTACACTGGCAAGACTCCACTGGCCCTGATGCTGATCTCACTTATACCAGTATGATTCAGTGTAGTTACTTCTGATTTACAGGGGTGTCAGAGAGCTCAGTCATGCCAGCAATGTGGGTCAGCTTCTTGCCCCTTGACACCTATCCTGGAGCCAGCTGATTTGTGTTGGCAAGGAGCTCATTGCCATACCACTGTTCTCTGTATGCCTCTGTCTCTCCCTTATTGGATTCAAAAAGATGTGCATTGATCCCTATGTGTTGCTGCCATTGACTGATGCTGGTCCCTGAGACCTGTGACCTTGGGGTCTAGTTTGTGCCCTGTGTCTATCTTCTGTGTCCAGGTTCTTATACCAGGCCCATCACAGGGGGCATCCTCTACTTATGTTACTGGCAGAAACTGACCTCTCTTATGCAATCATCTCCTCAGCAGGAGCCGCATGGTCACCCATTATTTATGGCTGTAACCATACTAGGTTGATAGCTGCTGCGGTGGCACCTTTTGTGTTCTTCCTCTCCCCCTCCTGCCCACAAGCCTGTCCACAGGGTGTGCTCCACTAGCCTCCCCCCTGGGCTGCCCAGGCCCCTGGCTACTGTTGTCACTACTGGTGTGAAGAACAGATACACACAAGTCTGCTTGCCACTTACAGAGCACTGTTTCTAAAATATAAATAAATATATGGAGATATACCTATCTCATAGAACTGGAAGGGACCCCAAAAAGGTCATTGAGTCTAGCCCCCGCCTTCACTAGCAGGACCAAGTACTGATTTTGCCCCAGATCCCTAAATGGCCCCCTTAAGGATTGAACTCCCAACCCCAGGTTTAACAGGTCAATACTCAAACCACTGAGCTATCCATCCTCATCTTGACTGGGGGCTTTTGTGCAGACTGGTCTTATTCACACAAGCAGTGAATCTGGCCAAATGGGATGATAGAGCCAGATGCATACATCATTTCTAGGCCACCATGGTCCTCCACACTCCACTCACATCTCCCCTTCCCTTCTCTTCTCATTTTCCTCTAACAGGGTAAGGCCTGACACGGACTTGCCATAGTTGATGGATTTTTAGCACTGCTATTAGGAACACACACACACACTCACACACCCCCTCCAGCCTGGGAAATCACAAGCAGATGAACATTCCCTCTACAAAGGAGAGGTGGAATCAGAATCCTCTGGCAGTCAACTTTCCTTGGATATGACCAAGCAAGCATAGAGATCATGCTGTTTCTCGGTTTCTCTGCTTTTTTTCTTTCACACAGTATGCCATGTAAGCTAGGTACATCACCTTTAGAATGCAGACATTACAATGGGAGGTTGGCTCAAGATTTCAAAGGACCATCACAGTGTTCCACCACAGTGCGGACCAGCAGCAAAGAGGTTAACAACAATGCAAGGAAGAGAGACAATTGGGCAAAAGGCATTACTGTCTCGTGTCTGGATGTTTTACTGTAGAGCTGTCAAGAAACCTCACAGAGCTTGAGGGGTCCCATACTCTGATTTCTATGGCTTTAAAGTGCCTGGGATGATTTAGTGAAGGGGAGGGATGCCTGATCAGAGAAGAGCCTTTTACTTTTTTTTCTTTTTAAAGCATGTCACTGATCAAAGCGGTGCCAGGGAGGCTAGGAAGAGCAGGATTCTAATGGATCAGCTGTGTAAAACATGCCAGCAGACAAGCCCCAGTTCTCCGAGTCTCACAGGGAACTGCTCACAGATTAGGGGGGAAAATAAAACTTCCAGCTGACCTTGTGTCAAGGAGTTAAGTGTTGTTTGGAAGAGACTGTAATAGGTTTTTTCCCCCTTATTAAAAATATGTTTCCCAAATATCCAGTGGTAATTTAAGAGGCAGTGGAAAGATTTACACAAGTCAGACAGTGACTTATTTTAGGCATACTGAAAAAAAGCACTAGACTGTATTGTTATCAAAATGAATCATGCTCCCTCCTTCTCCCATTTACCAGTGGTCCTTCACCCCACTACTCATAGAGCCATAAACATGTCTGGATGTTTGCAAAGTTTCTACTGGTCTGTTTTGGACAGCTTTTGGCAAGGTGTATAAAAAACCCCATTTAAAATAATAAGCATTCTTACATTTTGGAGGAAAAAAGGAAACAGGGATGTGCTAAAAATGTGGGTGGGAAAACACTTTTTGAACACTGGGGGAGGGTAGGTGAAGCAGCAGTAATTTAAAAATATACTCAAATTTCAAATGATTTTTAAAGCCCTTATTTGAAAAGCACTACAGTATTCTGTAAGCTGTATTGTGAGGGACCATTACAGCAAAATAGTGTAAGGGTTGTTTTATGTGAAATGTATGGACAGAAAGATCTAATTAGACATTCGATACTCAGGTGATTTATAACAGCTGAGGAGTTAGGTCATTTTATCAAATCGTCTTTTAGTTACACCAGTCCAAACCCCATTGAATTCAGTGAGGTTGTAACTGGTGTGAGGCTGAAATAGTGTAAGTAGGAGCAGAATTTGGCTACCAGCATTGTTATCAGTTCATTTCCTGCAGTGTAGGAGCTTTGCACATGCTCACAGCCTGGCCTTTCTGGTGTAAATGAAGTTAGTGCCAGTGAAAAGTTACAGCTGTGAAGAATGAAGCTCTCTCTTTATCCACCGCACAGGTAAAGCACAGAAAGCACTGTAGTTAGCTTTTCCCATGCTGCCTCCACTGAGGGACCATAGCTCCTTGCCCCATCCTTGGACTGTCTACTGAGTCTGCCATCAAGGATGCTAATGAGTGCCAATTAGGATCAGGTGCTGTTGCTGTCTGCTAGGAAATAGCCCCCAGTTCATTTCACGTAGGGTATGTCTTCACTGCATTTAACTCGTGTTCTCTAGAGTTGAGTTCCTCATCTCAAATTAGCCTAGCCTAGCTGGTCACCATACAGCATTGAAATTCGTTGCAATCATTGCCAATGTACATTGAATTTGAACCAGGGACATAGGGATGAAAAGCTCTGGACTCCAAACCATTATCAAGCCACTGCATTATTATAAATGATAAATCAGCAATTAGTGATAAGTCATGATCTCAGTTTGTGCAGCAACATGGCAAGGATTGCGTTAGAACTTTGTGTGAGATGCGATTCTTGTGGTGCTACAGCTCATATAGCACTTTGGGCTCCTATCTAGAAGGTGCTATATACATGATTGTCATTATCATTTTCTCCAGGCTCTGTGGTGTCACTTTACCCAACTCTCCAACACCAGAAATTCTACCACTTCTGGAGACAGAAACTTTCCCAGTGCATTTTAACTGCTTTAAATCCAAGAGTCCTCAGCAGTTTCTCAGCATGTCACTCTGATCATAGTGGTACAAAAGCTGTGAAATAAAGCTAAGCACTTCTGAGAGCCAGTGAAAAACGGAGAGGTGGTTAGTTGATAAAGTAGCTGAAAACTCTGGGTTATGTAAACAAAGAATGAGTACACATCACATAAACATCTGCATTGCCACTCGAATAAAGCTGTAACTTTAGCTTTCATCTCAGGCTGAGGAAAAAGATAGTATGTAGAAATATTCACTGGTATGTAATTATTTGCTTCATATTTTGTACACAAATTATAGAAAGATTTCTTATGAGGTGTAAATTGATTTAAGTTTGTCTCTTTCAATCTATTTTACACTGTATACTTCATGTATGATTTTTTTATCACTTTTCTGTAATTTAATATAATTTGGTGAGTTATGAACTCAGTTTATCTGTGGAATGTTCTTCAATTTGTGCTGAAAGCTATACAAAAAGCAAATATGTCCTTGTCATTATATGCAGCTCAATTCAGCTGAGGGAGCCATACAAAAAAAGGTATAATTTATGCAAACATATAACTTACACCTCATTTCAAAAATACTGGGGGAGGCCTGATTCTCATTAACACTTAAATCCCTTTACACCACTCTCACAGTGTCAAGTGGCCTTCAAGTGGATTTACATACTATTTATTCCCAATTTAAAGCCCCTTTACCAGCCAGAGAAGTGGCCTTAGTGAAAATATGAATCAGACCCCGAGTCTAATTCTGATCTCATATACACCAGTTTTGCACAGGTGTAATTCTGCTGATTTCCATAGAGTAACTCATGATTTAACCAGCATAAGGTCAGAATCAGAACCCTGGAATGTAAAATGACTATTGAGAATCTGGTTTTGTGGTCATTTTGTATCTGAAGCCAGTGCAGCCACTGGATTCAGACGTGGAACTAGATCTGAATTTGACCTTCCTAGATCAGGGCTGGAATTCCGGTTTGGTCCCCAAACAGATATGCCCATTTTGTAACACTGATCCAAATCCAAGTGTTAGCAGTTTAGAGAGCTGAGCCAGTGTTCTTGTCCAATCTCATATCTAACAGGAGTTTTGGGAAATATTTCTTGTAAGGTTGAATATCATAGATCTGTCTGTGGATTTTCCGGTGCTAGGGTATGGTTAGAACATGCATTCTCCTGCGCAGTCCTGAAGATACCACAGCTGAAGTATTTCTGCCTCAGCTAGTCCCTAAACCAACACAGTAAAAGCACATGCTTGTTGGCCTCAGAGGTAGAGGAACAATCAGAGGAAGCAGTTCAGAAAGGTCATTCCTCTCCCCTTTCCCTGAGGCGTGTTTTCTTAAATCAGTGGCGGCAAAGATCAAGTAGTGTCAAAAGAAAGATTTTCCACCTCTGGGCATTGTGTGCTTGTTAGAAAAAGTACAGTACAGTACACATGACTGGGTTTTAATTTCAACCATGGCAGACAGAGGAAGCACCACCGGAGGGGAGCTATGGGAGAGGAAGGGTGTAGACTAGAGAGCTGCAGCAGCGGAGGGAAAAGTATCTCTTAAAACACATTGATTTTTGGATTTTCTACAGAGAGTTCTTGAACCTTTTTAGTTTTAATTCTTTATTTGGAGGCCAGGGAAAACACCGGGGGTAGTGTCTGGTGACAATGGGGTATGTGTTGGAGTGATGGGAGGGGCAGCTGAATGCCCATTTGGTTGAAGAGGGAGGGTTAAAAAGAGGGGTTTCCTGAGGAAGGGGCCTTTGTCAGTAGGCGAGGGTGTGTCTGAGCAGGATCTGAGGAAGTGGTATGTGTCTGAGATGGGGATGGATAAAGTGTCTGAGGGGGGTATAATTACAGGTGTGTTTGGGTGATAAGGGTTCTGGCTGGGGCATGTGTAGGGCCCTACCAAATTCACGGTCCATTTTGGTCAATTTCACAGTCATAGGATTTTTAAAATCATAAATTTCATGATTTCAGCTCTTTAAATCTGAAATTTCACGGTGTCATAATTTTAAGGGTCCTGACCCAAAAAGGAGTCGGGTCAGGGAGGGTCGCAAGGTTATTGTAGGGGGGCCGTGGTACTGCTACCCTTACTTCTGCACTGCTGCTGGCAGCGGCTCTGCCTTCAGAGTTGGGCAGCTGGAGAGAAGCGGCTGCTGGCCGAGAGCCCAGCTCTGAAGGCAGAGCCGCCACCAACTGCTGTGCAGAAGTAAGGGTGGTATGGTATGGTATTGGCACCCTTACTTCTGTGCTGCTGCCTACCGAGCTGGGCCCTCAGTCAGTAGCCACCGCTCTCTGGCCTCCCAGCTCTGAAGGCAGCAGCGCAGAAGTAAGTGTAGCATGTTATGGTATTTCCACCCTTACTTCTGAGTTGCTGCTGGTGGGATGCTGCTTTCAGAGCTGGGCGTCTGGCCAACAACCACAGCTCTCTGGCCAGGGCCAACCTTAGGCATATGTAGCATACGGGGCTGCGTAGGGCACCCGGAAATTTGAGGCACCATTCCCCTCGCTGGCCGCGGCTGGAATCCTCTCTTCTCCGGCCCCTCCCGCGCGCTGGGCTGGCGGGCTTCTCCCCGCCTCCTCCCTCACTTGCTCCTCAGCTGGCCGGATGAGGGCTCCAGCCTCCAGCTCTGCTGCCCCAGCCCCGCTGCCCCAGCCCCAGGGAGCCCAGAGCAGCATGGCCGGTCACTGGCGGTGCGGCGGCCCGGCCCACCACCGCCCAGAGTGGAGTCCCTCCCTGGACCCTGCCTGCCTGCGCCGCTCGGTCTCCAGCAGGGGCCAGGTGGGGCCAGGACAGGAGGAGCGAAACTTCCATGTGAGTCAGCAGGGAGTGGGGGTGGGAGCTGGAACGAGCGTGGGAGGGAGGGAGATGAGGACTTAAAGTGACAGTGCGTTCACTGTCTCTCACACTTCCCTAACACACACACACACACACACTGGCTCTCACACCCACAGTCCCCCAATACAGATTGTCACACTCCCCAACACACACTCTGTCACACACACACACACACACACACACTGGCTCTCGCTTGGTCTCTCTCACATGCACTGGCTCTCGCTCTCTCTCACCCACACATACACACACACTCTGTCACGCGCACGCGCACACACTTGTAATATTTTTGTTGTTATTACTGCTTGGTACTTCCTGTCAAAATGCTTGTGGTGAGCCAGGAGTGGCTAGGGGCTGCAGGAAGGCCGTGGGCTCTGGCAAGATGCAGCTCCCATGTGACAGCACGAAGCCTGCCTTGAGCCACTGCTGCAGCATCTGCTGTGTACAAAGCTCGGTGTGTGTCAGCAATGGGGGGAGTTCTGGGGGTCCCTGGATGGGGGTGGTGGCTGTGCCCCCTCGACACACTGGGGTCAGCGGTGCCGTCTGGGGACCGCCTTCAGTGGAGCATAGGGACACCAGTTTAATAATACTGTGTAGGACCCATAAATCCTAAGGACTGCCCTGTCTCTGGCCGCACAGCTCTGAAGGCAGTACAGAAGTAAGGGTGACACACCTAAAATAACCCTGCAACCCCCCTGCAGCTCCCTTTTGGGTCAGGACCCCCAATTTGAGAAATGCTGGTCTCCCCTGTGAAATCTGTGTACTATAGGGTAAAAACACACAAAAGACCAGATTTCACAGGGGTGACCAGATTTCATGGTCCATGACATGTTTTTCATGGCCGTGAATTTGGTAGGGCCCTAGGCATGTGTAACTGAGTGAATGGAGCATGAATCTGAAGGAAGAGGTTGTATGTTTGATTGAATCGTACACTTTCTAAGAGTGTAAATTACATACTGTGAGGCAAAGCCTGGCCTACCTCTGCACGTACAAAGAGCCCTAGATAGCATTGGAGTCAGTGGATTGGCTCCGTGGCACATGATGTGTGCCAGCCCTATTTCAGCAGGGGGCCTATGTGCATGCCCCTGTAGTGGGACAGAACGGGACAAGGGAGAGATTGGGGTGGCACCAATGGATCTGCTCATCTGTAAATCTACCAGCTGTTGTCCGATGGAATAGGGGTGGTGGCTGCATTAGCATTCACAGAGTTATCTAAAGCAGTAAGATTCCCTTTCCTCCCCGGAACCCATAGAACCCCCTATTCCAAACCTGGATATTTGGGCTTGATGCAGGAGACAGAATTTAGTCCCACAAAACTATATTTTTTTCCAACTAAAGAGGCTTCTTTGTGGCTAATTTGCTTCTAATTATTGTCAAATAAATGGCACTATATATTAGAATACATATTTATCTATAACAATAACTTGAGAACAACTCACCACCCACACATCTCTAATTATTACGTAGCTTCTGTCACCACAGAAAAAATATTGACCGATAAGTATTTAGTATGAACAAATAACATTTTAAAAAAATAAGATGGGACTCTTCCACTATTCCATATCTCTGAGGTCCTGTTTATGCTTTATCCAGTTTGCCACTTAATCTTTGACCTCTGAATGACAATTCTGACTTCAGTGTCTCCTACTTAACTAAAAATAAAAACTACACTCCTGTCTAGTGTATATGATATTAACAATGTGCTTTATGCATCTGCATAATCTGTTTGCTTGCCTATTGTGTGTTTGCCAAAAGCTCTTACATTTGAAGATCAATTGGAAGGCTGGGTTAATTACTCCAAATGCATGTGACATAATTCTTTCTAACAAAAGCTAACAGTGGATGAACCTATGGTGGTTTGTGAGTTCAGTTTACTTGAGATAATCAGACAAAAGTTTGGATGCCAATCTGAACCTTCTTTAAACCTCTTGAGACTGGAAAACTGGACTGGAAATCTTGCCAGGACAGAATTATTTATATAACTCCTTTCACAGGTGTCATGTGCTTTACAGCATTATCCTGGGCCTGATTATTCTTTCACTTACGCCAGTGTAATTTCATTGATTTCAGTGGCTTTAGTGATGATTTACAGCAGTGTATGCAAGAGGAGAATAAGGATATATGAATGCCAATGCAGTGTTAAGATTAAGGAAAGTCAGGGAATACAGAATAGGTTTCTATGGCAACATTATTTCTCAAGTGACACATTGCTTGTCCTGTGAGACAAATATGGCTGCCCCATGCAGTTGCTCTAAAGAGGAAAAGGACACGGGGAGGACTGTGAGCAATTGTTCTCCATGTCCACTGAAGGTCGGATAAGAAGTAATGAGCTTAATCTGCAGTAAGGGAGAGTTAGGTTAGATATTAGGTAAAACTTTCTACATATACGGGTAGTTAAGCTCTGGAATAGGCTTCCAAGGGAGGTTGTGGAATCCCCATCATTGAAAGCTTTTAAGAACAGGTTGGAAAACACCTGTCAGGGATGGTCCTGCTTCAGCATAGGAAACTGGACTGGATGACCTGTCGAGGTCTTCCAGCCTGACATTGCTATGATTCCTTGGCCACCTAGTGCATCTGTGCAGGAGGCTGACAGTGTAATTGTTCAGTTACTCCATTGAATTCAAAGGGCTACACCAGCGTAAAACTAGCATCAGATTAATAGGGCAAAATGATAGCTTTTCCGAGGTAGAGCCACACTAGGAAGATGGAGAACATGCATCACCCCCGAGTCAATGGGAGGAGATGTTATGCCTATCAAATAGGTGGGCAATGTTGTGAACAGCAAAGCTTGTCACCTCTTTTAAAATACTTCATCAGTGTGTTACTCCCTATTATTCCCCAATTCCAGGTGGCACCAGCCAGCCTCCCTACCATTGGAGAGCAGCATCTGCAGCCAAATTGTAACTGCCTGCAGCATGAGAACACTTGGTGAGGAAGCAACCTCAGAGGTAGGAAGTGGCAGCCATTGTAATGGTGCTAACAACATAAGAAAAAGGAATATTTTGTCCAAGAGAAGTGAGAGGGGAATAGAGGTAGACAGCATTTACTAATTATCCAAGCCACAATATGGCCAGGGCACTAGAGCTAACAATCCTAGTTTCATGAAAAATGCCCTGCATAAGCAGGTCAGGCAGGTCCTAGGTTTTACATCTCCTCCAAATGATGGATGCTGCCCCATTGACAAGGCTAATGTTAAACCGCAACCAAATGTCCTCCTGACTGATTGAAGAGCTCATGTTAAGGGACAGCCTGCAAGGTTAACCTCATTATCTTCTGGTTCAGCATAGTCTCTTAGAGAAGAAATATTACATCCTACAAGACCTCTACATTGACTTGCTGTTAACCAGGCTTGGTTGAAGCCCAGTTTCATGTCTAGGAAGAGAAATAGCTCAGTAGCAACAGACGTGTCAGGTCTCCCATTCAGTTAAGCAATGCACGGGTCTATTGAACTTTCAATTTGTGGGTCTGTGTAAAAGGGTTTGTGCCGGGGCTCGACCCTTCAGGGCAGGAGGGGAGCCACACCGACTCCCTACTTCACGAATTAAACAGTCAGTTAGCTCAGGACTCAGGCCCTCTGGTCCAGGGGGCTGAGTAAACCACAGTCAAAGAACCCAGGCCCTCTGGCGCAGGGCTGGGCGAGCAAGTAGTTTGGGGGCCCAGGCCCTCTGGAGCAGGGGCTGGGCAGGCAAACAGTCACTTAGCTCAGGCCCTCTGGTGCAGGGGCTGAGCAGCTAAGCAGTTCAGTGGCCCAGGCCCTCTGGAGCGGGGGCGGGGCAGGCAAACAGTCACTTAGCTCAGGCCCTCTGGTGCAGGGGCTGAGCAGCTAAGCAGTTCAGTGGCCCAGGCCCTCTGGAGCGGAGGCGGGGCAGGCAAGCAGTTCAGTAGCTCCGGCCCTGGTTCAGGGCGGAGCACAAACAGTTAATTAGCTCAGGCCTTCGGTAGCAGGGGCTGAGCGCAAACAGTCAATACGCTCAGGCCTTCTGTAGCAGGGGCTGAGCACAAACGGTCAATAAGCTCAGGCCCTTTGTAGCAGGGGCTGGGCACAAAGCAGTCAATAAGCTCAGGCCCTTGGATGCGGGGGCTGAGCAGACGGGCAGGTAAGCAGCTCAGGTCCCTACCTGAGCGTTGGGTGAGGGGGAAGCCTGCCACCCGTGAGTGCGGGTGGCAGGGGGGGACACAGGCCCACCCACTCCACTCTGTCCCAGCCCGGGGCCCTAGCAGCGATTAGTGTCGCTGCCGGTCAGTGGGGTATCCTGACCGAAACACACTGCCATGGGCTCACAGGCCTCTGTAGCCTGACTGGGGTCGGCTACCCCCGGGCTACTTCCATTATCCCCCTCGGGGCCTACCTCGTCTGTGGCACCGGGTGCGGTCCAGTCCATCAGTGGAGCTTCCTCTCGGCCGGGGCTTGGGGGCAGATCCGGTAGCTCCGTAGGGAAATCCGGCCACTGGCCCTCGGGCGGCTCCTCCGGATAACAGCAGGGCTGCAGGGGCTCTGGCGGGGCCTCCCCTTCGGGGTTGCTGTGGGGGAGTTCCAAGGGCGCCTCCCAGCGACGGGAGCGGACGGGCTCCGGCGGCTCCTCGTCGTAGTGAGCTCGGGGCAGCTCCGGCCAGCTAGGGCATCCACCTCGGGTCTCCGTGGTATCCTGGCGGGGAGCTCCCGATTGCCCGTCTGCTCTCTGCGGTGGCCGGCGCCTGACTGAGCTCTGGCTGCCGGCCTTTATACTTCCTGTCCCGCCCCGTGACTTCCGGGGGGCGGGGACAGGCGGCGGTGGCTCCGCCCACTCGGGTGTTTGTGCCGGTGCTCCCCCTTCAGGGCAGGAGGGGAGCCACACCGATTCACTACAGTCTGGTTATCTCAAAAACAAGAATTGGAGTTAAAAAGAATCTTTAGTTACGTTGATGCCCTTTTGTTTTCCCTTTGCATGACAAATTATTTTTATCCTGAACTATTACAATGTGAGACAGGGTCTGTGTACAAAGAGCATCCAGTGCTGTTCAGTAGATTAACGTGAATTGCAACTTGGGAGATGGGTTTCAATGTGGGAGAACATTAATATCAGCAGTCGGATGACACACTTCAGAGACAGGACATTTTTACACAATATCAGTTCACAGCTGGCATGAATCGACCCAGCTCCATTGGCTTTGACGGAGCTGTGCCCCTTTATACCACCTGAGGCTCGTCTGATTTGGATTCCAGCTCTGAGTACAAGGTGGCAGTTCAATAAGAAACAGATATTGCACCAAAATGATTGGGAACCTTTTCTTTAAAGGACCCAGGAAATCCAGGAAATCCCTTACACAGGAGAACAGCATGTGGGGCCTTCACTCTGCCATGTGCAGCCCATGTGAGGGTGAAGCAGGATTGCAGGTTTGTGTTCTGGGGAATGCAGGGACTGCTCCTTCCTAATCCCCTGACCAGCAACACAATGTGGAATAAACTGCACTAGAGAAAGGGGTATAGAAATAGGTGCACAGACACATCCAGGAGCTCAATCATTCATAGCTGAATGACTCCCATTTTGTTAAACCATTGACGTCTTTCCTTAAAAGCAATTACAGCACAGGAGTTTACGATAGAATGGCCTCCTGGTCCCAATAAATGCATGGAGAAGTGGGAGCAGAAATGAAGGCGAAATACCATAGAGATGGCCATCACTGGTGAGTCGGAGGGGGCGAGTGGGCATACCACAAGAAACAAGATGTAAGCCAAGGTGGAGTTGTGCAGGGCCTGAATGAGAACTTTATTTTTTATGGTGGGCTAAGCAGAGCCAAGTAATTCCCAGGTATCTATAATAAAATGCTATACATATTATGCCTATTTAGCCTATCTTAACTGGACATGCTTGGGAGTATTTTGCTTATAAACCCCATTTTGGAGTGTGTTCCAATAGAAGGTGAGTAATGGAGAGGTCAGCACTAGCCACCTGCATCCACTGAGTCACAGGAAGTATAGCACGTCATCTCTCAACACCCATTCTACTGCTACTGTCAGAGTGCAAACTTTCCCCACTGGGTTTGTGCTCACTTTCTTAACCACATTCGGAGATAGGCGCTGAGCCCCTTCAGCTCCCAGTAAAGCCAGGGGGCTCAGATACCACAGTGATCGATATAACAGAAGAACACAAACAGAATACAGGGAACCATGTGTGCTTTGCACCTCTCTGGATCAGGCCCTTAGAGAGAGACCTGTGCTCCTCCCTCCCCAGAGTATCTGTCTGTATTGTTCAATACTCATTCAATAACACTTAAAACACTCCCTGTTTGGATGTGGATCAGCAGACTATCATTAAGTTTAATAGCTCTCTTCATTGGTATCACTTCATTCCCCTTATCTCTTCCCTTCTTTGACTCGGCCTTTGAACATTAATCTGCTCTCTAGTGCAGTCTGCACCCACCCTTGCGCCAGATCTTTGTTTGCCCTGTACTTGCCAGACTACAAGTCCCTTAGGGGAAGGGTCCTTGTTATTTGGATCCAACTCTTCATAACATTTAAGGGCTGACCAGATCTGAGTGTCCTGGGTAACTGCAGGAGTGAAATCCTGGCTCCTTTGAACTCAGAGGTAAAACTCCCATAGGCTTCAAGGGGCCAGGATGTCACCTCAGCTCAGCTCACCTAGAGCTCAGATCTGGATTTGAATTTCCCCCAAATCCCAGGGCACCGTAATAATAACTTCCACCGATCACAATGGGAGTTATTCATATCCTTCAGGAGTTGTCCTCGGAGCTTTGTTTGAATCCATTTCTACTTTGCATGTGTTTGCAGAGCACTGGGGTACCTGAAAGGAGAATCAGGCCCAGAGAGAAAGAGTATTATAAACGATTCCACAGTTTTTGTGCATAAATAAACTCCTCAAAATAAACACATATTTGTTCATTCTCTACAATACACGTACACTAGAGCAAAATTCAACAGGCCATTCCAACCAGCGGTTAAAGAGGCTCACCCTTTATGTGCTTTCTTAATAGAATCTGTTTTTTCTTCTTTACCCCACTTCATAGGAATGAAAGCAAATGTTTCTGGCACTCCACTGCTGGATTGTTAGCATATTTGCTTTAGGGGGGGGGAAACGATCATAAAAGATATTTGGCATAGTTTTGATTTGAAAAGGCTCTAATGCCAAATATAAACATTGAAAACAAATGTGTGGTTTAACTGTCATTTACTCCAGGATCATGGGAACTACTGCCTGATTTTCCTGATGACTTGTAACAATTATTATGCTCTCCTCCAAAGACATAAAACATGCCAGTATGACTAGCATCACACAGCTTGAACATCGCTGCTAAGCTTCTGATTGACTGCCTGGACCTTGATGTCAGCAGAGCCATCATGTGGTACTGGCAACAGTAGCTCATTCTGTGCAGTCAAACTGTCAAGCACATCTCTCGCTGGTGAGAAATTCTCCCTCACTTTTTGTTGTATTGTGACTCGACAATGTGTATTTGTACTAATAATGTGAAATGTCCCTGTTATCCACACAGGAAGTAGTTGCCTGGCTGGTGGCACTGACAGAGTATATAACTCTGGGTCTAGAAGATTAAGGCCAGCTGATCATCTGTAGAGAGATAGGACTGTTGGGAAGTGCTTTACCAATTCTCCTTGAATAAAGGACCATTGCTTGAGCCTGCACTCTTTTATTTCTGGGGTGTGTAATCCGTCTGTCTATTTGACACTGCAGTGTCCGAGTGCCTCCCCAATTAGATAGTGTAAATCAGAAGTAATACCACTGAAGTCATTGGGCCAGATTCTGGCCCTTTCTATTGTTCTGCAGTGTGAAGAGACTAAAACTGCCAGGAGTGGGCAGCTGAGGATATCCCTTGGCATATGACACTACCTGCAGCTGCCCCTGGTATATGGAGTGTGCTAGGATAGAAGGGAGAGCCAGACCAAGCTGCACTCAGTCCATTCCTGTTGGTATAATGGCCCTTTGGGGCTCTTACAAGGCAATGCAGTTTAGAACAACTCCGAGGCTGCTCTAAACTACTGTGAGGATGGGGACAGTGGAAAAACAGCATCAGCAAACTGCAAGTTTAAATTCCCCCCAAAGCTGTATCCTGCGATTACTGGGCACAGCTGAGGATTTTACACAGGTGTAAGTGAGCAAAGAATGACCCCCTAGCTCTTTAACATTCATTGGCTAGGTCTACACTATGAGCCATGGCATGTGATTTCCGCTTGTATACAAATACTTGCACTAGCTTGATCAGAGCTAGTGCAAGTATAAATAGCAGTATAGCCATGGTAGCACAGGCAGCAGCAACATGGTTTAGCTGAGCCGAGTACATACCCTGGGGTGCAGGCAGATTTGTGCTAAGCCATGCCACCACTGCCTGTGCTACACTACTATTTATACTCATACTAGCTCACATCAAGCTAGCGCGAGTGTGTATGTGAGCTGGGAAACACACCCCTAGCTGGTAGTGTAGCCATAACCATAGTAGCGCTTAGGTGGGCTGGTCTACACTACAAAGATATGTTGGCTTAACTAGAGTGGTCAGGGCTGTGGAAAATTTCACCCTGTGTGCACTGTAATTAAGCCAACCTAAGCCCCAGTGTAGACACTGTTAAGTCGACGGAAGACCTAGCTACTGCCTCTCGGAGAGGTGGATTTATTAGTGTTGGAATAACCCTTTCCGTCACTGTGGTAAGTGTCTGCGCTGCAGTGGTATTTCCAGTGTAGGATAGTGTATACCCAAGTGCCAATGTAAGGTGTTGAGTCTCTTGTCACTCGCACAGGCTTTACGCTAGCATTGTTCTATTGACTTCATTAGGGTTACTCCTGATTTGCACTGGTGTGAGAGGTGACTCTGATCTGGGAGGGATTACAATTCATATTTGAAAATTAGGTCATGAGCAGAGTTTAGTTTCATACAGGTCTGGGCTAGGAATAGAATTAGCATTCAAGTGTAGTGAAGCAGGAGCAAATTTTAACACAACGGTGATAGGTAAAGATATAAACCAAGAATAGAATATAAATAAAATCTATGGTTCAGAATCCTTGAGATATTATAATCTATCATTTTGCTGCTCTGCGTGTTGCTCCATCAGAACAACTAACCCATCCTGCAAGAACTTCAGAAGAAAAGATTCAGCAAGAAAACTCAAAGTGTAAAATTCGGAGACTCCAGAAATCAGCTCTTGTGCTGTCTGTTCTATTCTGAAAGAAAATCATCTCTTAATTCTCAAAGCATATTGTTCCTACTAAGAGCAAAACTTTAGGAGGAAATCACATCATCAGCGAAGGGAGCGCCAGCTCCTTTGTACTATTTTTCAGCCCTGCCTTGGGAGCCAATAATCTGTCATTCCTTGAATAAACAACCACCTTATCATATCACAAACATTTATTTAACCCTTTTCTCCTGAGCTTTTACCAGCCAAGCAAAGTGGCTAGTGGGGGTAGCCCAATCCCTAGACTACTCTGGCAGAAAGGACAAATTTCCTGTGTATTACACCCAATCTGTAAAGTGTCAGGCTGCCCTTCTTCAGTCTCCATGAAAAGCAGCAGCTTGAATCACTGCATCTCACATACCATAATCAAATTTTCCTGTCTCCTCCGTCCCTCCCCAATACATTAACGCCTCTCTCCCTGCAGACATACCCTTGATTCCATCTGGGGGTCTAGCCAACGAAAACCAGATTTAATTTCTTGGGGGTTTGGGGTGGCAAGGGAGGTTGTTTACATTTCTTCTTTTAACAAGAGACTGTGATGAACAGAGCTTTTGAATCCAAGTTGTTGGGATTGGGTTTTTTTAAGATATTCTTTGACTCTGACATCATCAGCAAACGGAATTGGTAAAGTATGTACATTTCCTCAGCTCCCACAATATCCATTTTCTCTCAGTGGATGTCTCTTATTTTTCTTTTGCAGCATTGCTCCCACACAACGGGGCCAATTTTTGTTTAAGACAAAGAAAATATAAACAGAGCATGGATTTGGAATATGAGTGAGCTCTCTGAGCTCAAAGAATTCTTCAGCAGTGTGGAAGGGTTGTGTTGTGTTAACAATTTGCCAGTGGAATTTGGCTAATCAAGATACTGAGACAGTATCTCAGGTAGATTTGCTTGGGTCCCCCAGAGGCTTGTAGATACAGACGTTCATAGTTCACACCCCTGAAAGTAAAAACTAAAAATGCTTGAATTAGTCTCTTTGAAAGTAATAAAACAACTCTTTGAAGTCTGTGAGCGTTTGAAGTGAACGTGTTGTAGGTAAGACCAGCCATAGTAACTGAGCGGATGGGAGGCCAAAGTCCTTGTTCCTTTTTAGTACAATAAATATAGCGCTCACTACCCAAAGTCCATACTTGATCTGAGAGGGGCCCCCAGAGAGAGGAGTGCGTCACTGACAGAGTGAGCACTGGGGAGTTTGGCATGGAGGGGAAGTTTGGCAGCTTAATTAGCAGTTGGTGGATTAAAATAAAGATCTGTTAAATTAAACAAATAATTTCAAAATCCTCAGCTTCTAGTTTAAAGATGAAGGTAAAGACTTAGTTACCTAGTCACAGAGTCAAACCCACAGTTTAACAATGGAAGTAGAAGACCAGCAGCACACCAATCAGCGTGGGGAATATCCAGTTTTCTGCACAGAGGGCAGAATGTTTGACTACTTGCCTTGTGGACAAGTGGCAAGTATGCACCTGGTGCACCCAGCTTGTGGCCCTCAGGGCCCAGGTACTTCCGGAGACCTGAGTTGCTGAACCAGAGGTGATAGATACTGCCTAAAAGTGGGGGGGGGGGGAAGGAGGCATGATGCCCCTCCCCCTTTGTGACCCTGCTCCTCTCCCTCCCCACCCTGAGGCCCCGTCCCCCAGCCAAGCCGGAGTTGGTCCAGAGAACCCGGGCCCCTCCACCTGCCTGAGGTGGGGGGACCCAAGAGCAGCCCCTGGCCCATGTCCCCACCCCTTAGTGCCCCCCTCCCCCCAGGTCAGGTGGAGGGTTTGTGGCTCCACACAGCTACCCGTGTGGATCTTACCTCAACTCGGCTCTGGTTTCCAGCCTGACGGTGGGGCCAAAGAGCTGGAGCCGGGCCATGGTAAGAACTGCCCGGGCAGCTGTGGGGAGCCGCAGACTCTCCACCTGCCCTGGACAGAGGGCCCTGAGGGTTCGGGACATGGGCCGGGGGCTGCTTTTGGGCCCCCGCCTGGGGAGGTTGGTGGAGGGTCAGCGGCTCCCCACAGCTGCCCGGGCTCTCTGGCCCAGGCGCCTCTTCTGGCCTGGTTGGGGGCGGGGCCTGAGGGGAAAGAGGAGAGGCAGGGGCGGAGCCAGTGGCAAAAAGTGGATGGGACAGGGCTTCTTGGCCCCCCCTTTTCTGGCACCACTGTGCTGAACTGGTGGAGCAGAGACTGAAATTAAATGTCAAAAAGCAAGGTTCCAGAGATTATGTGAGTGTGTCAGCACTCAGGTGCAATCTAGACCCTGCCACCCTGGGTGCCTCACAATGCTTTGCTACTATTGCTCTCTGTCTAGGATGCTCACAGTCAGCAACAAGCATGCAGGTCACACCCTGAGTGTGTGTGCACTATGGAGCCAGCCCTGGTTCAGCAACTTGGACTCCAGCAGCCTGTGTATAGCCCCACTTTAGCTTCCACCAGCCTTGGTTACAACCAGCAAGGTGACACCAACACACTTCCAGTCCTGAATTTTCCCCAAACCACGTGCTCTGCAATGTCCATTCCACTCCTGGACATTTGAGAGAAATAATAAGTTTCATTGATCCTTTAAAGAGACAAAAGCACATTACAGCTTATTATCCTAACTGGGGTAAACATCCCTTCTTTTAAACAGAGCTCTGAATTAGTTTACAATAAAAATAAAACAAATTTATTAAAATTGGGCACAAGTTAAGTGATGCCAAGTTAAAAAAAATCAGTATAGAGGCTTACATGCAAATAAAAGTGAAAACATGCATCTAAAAGTCTAAAACTAAATCTAGCAAAGTACAAGCTTGGTTCAAGAAGGTTTCTCCAACCAATCTTCCTTCTTCCCATTCATGGATGTCTTTCCCTCAGTCATGACCTTTTGAAGAAGGCTGGGTTCCCTTGTCTTCCTAGGTGAAAGATCTTTGCCTAAGCAAGTTTCTCACCTATATTCACTTTCCAGAGACTTCAACTTCCCCATCCCACCCTTGGTTGAAGGACCCATCTTTCTCAGTTTGCAAGAGTTCTGGCTCCTTGTGTCTGTCTAGTGGTGGATGTCAAAGATGGCTTCTGTCCTTGCTTATATCTTCTAAGTTCAATTATTGTTTCAAGAGGCAGGATGACTTTGTGTGTTTTTTTTCCTCTTCCTGTGAACTTCTAATCCCCCTGTATGTAAATGGGGCTTCCATTGCTTTGATTCCACCATGCTTAATTTACATAGGGGACAGGTAAATAGCTGTGACATTCCCTCCTGTCTGGGGAAAGACCTGTTTCTCCCTTTGTTTGGACAACGACTGTCCAATTATCAAATGAGTATCCATAACTCCTTATGTAGTATTAATACATACATTTTATGATTATATTAATCAGCAGTATGTCAGAGGCTTTCATAAAACACCTCACTCAATACACTTTTATAATACAGTAATATTGTATACAATCAGTTGATTCGATTGCTTATCACTTGAGGTTCAGGCCCTCCCTCCCCATCTTTATAGACCAGCAAACCTTTGCAATGTATTCTTTGAAAAGTAAAATCCAGACCAAGGTTCTATCTCCTGCTGGGTATAGATGCCATGGTGTCTCCTCCCCCACTTGTTAGCTTGATAGCTTTCTTACCTAATATGTAAAGAGACCTTCATTGTCTCTGCCTGAAGACCTGGCTGGTCAGAGAAGCAACACATTACTTTGTCTAGGGTGAACCTGTTTACCAACTCCCCCGACATGTCAAGCTTAAAAACATTTTAGTCAGAATTCCAGCATATATCCATAACTCTTAATACACACTGCATACATACATCATGCAAGAATATTAATGATCAGTGAGTTGCTGGTTTTCAAATGATACCTCACAAAGCACGTTTTGTAAAAGATTATTACAGTAGTGTGTAGGGTCTGAATACAGGGTGCTTAGGGTCACATCTGCCCCTTACAAAGCTTCAGGAGGGTTAGCCACTGGCTGATCTGGAGGCAGCAGGTCAGAGCCTTCTTTCCTGGACAGGCCATCTGCCACCATATTTTCTTTCCCCTTTATATTGACGAAATCTGTTTTGTCACTTTTACAGTCTTCAGGACATATCAGAGTATCCATAATTTCACCTACAGAGTTGTTACGAACATTTCACAGTGACATCAATGACCACTGTGTTATTAGATTTCAAATGATATACTATATATCACCTTTTAAATAAATAGCATGTAGGTGTAGTGAGTATGTCAGGCCTGACAAGAGCTGCTGACACAGTAGTGAACCACAAATGGACCTCTGCGTCACAGCGAGTCAAACGGGTATCCTTCAGAAAAATAGAAATCCATTCCTAATGAAGCCAGTGAAAAGGAGCATGAACTATGGCAGGTAAAATGAAAAATGGCAATTAGAGGAGAGAGGATTCAGAGGAGACTAACAGAAATGATAAAAGGTTTAGAAACCTAACCTATGAGGAAAGGTTAAAAAAATTGGGCATGTTTAGTCTTAACAAAAGACAAGTGATGGAGGACCTCATAACAGTTTTCAAATATGTTAAGGACTGTTATAAAGAGATGTATTTGGGCATAAGCTTTCGTGGGTAAAAAAACCACTTCTTCAGATGCACCCACGAAAGCTTATGCCCAAATAAATCTGTTAGTCTTTAAGGTGCCACCGGACTCCTCGTTGTTTTTGTGGATACAGACTAACACAGGTACTCCTCTGATACTTGTTATAAAGAGGACAGTAATGAATTATTCTCCATATCCACTGAAGGTAGGACAAGAAGTAATAGGCTTAATCTGCAGCAAAGGAGATTCAGATTAGATATTAGGACAAACTACCTAATTATAAGGGTAGTTAAGATCAGGAATAGGTTTCCAAGGCCTGGTCTACACGGGGGCGGGGAGGGGGGAATTGACCTAAGATACACAACTTCAGCTACGAGAATAGCGTAGCTGAAGTTGACGTATCTTAGGTCGACTTACCTCACGTCCTCACGGTGCAGGGTTGACTGCCACCGCTCCACCATCGACTCCGCTTCCGCCTCTCGCCGCGGTGGAGAACAGGAGTCGACAGCAGACAGATCGGGGATCGATTTATCGCGTCTACACTAGACGCGATAAATCGATCTCCGATAGATCGATCACTACCCACCGATCCGGCGGGTAGTGTAGACATACCCCAAGGGAGGTTGTGGAATCCCCGTCATTGGAGGCTTTTAAGAGCAGGTTGGACAAACACCTGTCAGGCATGGTCTAGGTTTACTCGGTCCTGCCTCAACTCAGGGGGCTGGACTTGATGACTTCTCAAGGTTGCTTCCAGCCTGACATTGCTATGATTCTGGGAGGGCTAATGCCAAGGCTATAAAAAACAAACAAGTATAACAGAAGCAGGAATTTTGGGGGAGAATTGGTGGGTCTGCTGGATTACTAAAGAGTGAATGAAGCAAGTGAGGCTAAGAATAACACAGAGAAGCTGAATGATTCCTTAGCATTGATCTTTCTGACAGAGGATGTTGGGGAGAGACCTACTCTTTTCAAGTAATAAAGACGAGGTACTGTCAGAGACTGAGGTGTCAAAAGAACAGATGCTGAAACAAAATGATCAATTGAAATTTACAAGTCACCAGGACTAGCAGTTGTTCAAGTTTCCCTGTAAAACAGGACTATGAACCTGGAGTGAAATCAATGTCAAAACTCCCATTTACTGCAACACAGCCAGACTTTCAACCATATAGTCTACACTCTACATGGAACAGCAGCTTGTTAGACAGGTCTGCGCGAGTGGTGATGTATTCTAATGAATTACAAAATACCTGAGCCAGAAAGCAAAGAGTAGGAATAAATGGTCAATTTTCAACCTGGCAAAAGGTTAAAAGTGGCGGGGCCCCCCAAGGTTCTACAACAAGAGCAATTTGGTTTGATATGATTATTGATAAGCTGCAAATGGAGGTGACCAGCATGACAGCAAAAGTGAAGAGGACACAAAATTATTTAGGATAGTTTAATCTAGATAGTCCTAGGAGGAACTTTGGAGAAATCTAAAAGTTACGGATATGAGCAATATGATGGCAGATGAAATTCAGTGTTCAAAAATGCAAGTAACACAAATTGGAAGGACAACTTTGAACTGCTCGAATTACACTTCCAGGAATTGGGGCTGTAGGATTCAGGAAGTGGAATATTCCTGACACTGAGTGGGACTGTAAAAGGAAGTAAGGCAACTGTTAAGAACCTAAGAATGGGAATAACACAGGCTGAGTTGTGTCCTGATTTGGCTTCAGGGAATCACAGTAAAAACTGATCCTTTCCTGACACTGACTGGAATTGTTGGTACTATGTGATAGCCATGGGAGTTTATAACCACACAAGACTAGGTGCATGTCAAGGAAATATGTCTTGATCAGGAACTGTACAACTATGATCATTTTTACACCCAGCTCTCTTTTAATTACTAAAGTTTAAGTTTAAAATGCAACATTCTAGGTGGATGTTTGCTTTATTAGTAGAGGATATACGCACATTTCCAGAAAATTTAAAAACCTAGGAGAGGGAGGTTGTATTGTTTATATATTCAGGGTACAGTATGAATTGCTTACAAGCAACCTTCTTTTACAGACACAACTTTATCTTATAAATTATTCACCATTCTTCAAGGGCTAAAAGTAAAGACTTTTGTGCATGTAAAAATGCATGTGCTGTTGTGTGCCTATGTTTGTGCACACGCCTAGTACAATTGTGCACTCACTAGTTGGGCATCTAAAAGAATAATATTTAGCCTAAATATATGTACAATCACAGCAGCTGCACACACAAATTCAAGTGTCATTGCATGTGCATTGTTGCAAAGAGATCTCAGGGCTCTTTTAACAATGTGGCTGAAGTATATTTCTTATACTGTACAACTCTTGTTCTTGTATATTAGGAATGGTGTCTCTTTCTCCCTTGCCATTGGCTGGTGATTAGCACTGGATTGAACTGTTTGCTAAATTAGGATTTACCTGAAGAACTGTGCTCCTAAATGATTTTGTTTACCAGAAATAAGCTTACGGTGTATTGAGGCCCAAGGGCAGGGCTGGAAGGAGCCCCCATGAATAACACAGTTAAAATCCTGCCTTCCTTGGAATCAATGGGAGTATTCACACTGACTTAAATGTGGCCAGGATTTCACCCCATATTTTCAGCCCAGCCTCTCTTTTTGCATCCATAATTATTAGTGGGTGCACTTTTGGTCAGTTGTCTGTCTCAATATCTGATTTGCAAGTGCAAATATTGAGAGGGCTTCTGAAAATTTGGCCCGAAATATGTCATGAGATGACATCAAAAGGCAGCCCCAAAGCAATAAAGGAAGCATATGAAAATGGAATAGGAATGGGTAGTTCTTTTTGGCTGGAAAGAGAAGCAAAAGAAATTCTGAAAGGGCAAGAGAAGCGATTGTAGTATGTGAGAGTTGGGGTTTGATGACTAAAACTGAACCCTTTAATGGTGAAATAATGCTACTATCACAGAAAGCAACTTCACACTCAAAAACTACAGAATGGCTGAAGATCAGTGAGCACCACTGCAAGTGCAATCATGGGGCCAAATTAATCCCTGGTGTAACTCAGCTGAGTTTAGTAGAGTACTATAACGGATACATTTAGCGCATATTAGAGATTAAAGAGATCTGTTAGGTCATTGCTTTCGTTCCCCGCAGGTTGTGGAGGACAGTCAAGTGAGAAGGTCTTGATGTTCCACAAAACTTTTTTAAAGAGAGTGCAAAGCAGGCGCCTGTTGGGCGGGCTGTGGTTTTCTCTACAATCTCACAGCCATGGCTGTGGGTCCCTTGGGCACATAACACAGAGATGGCTACACGTAACCAGGGGGAGAAACGCTAAATTGATTATATCTCTGAGTGATATGCATGTAGAACCCACTCCACTGGAAAATGTACTGAGTCTATTTTTAATGTACTGTTTCATTTCACATCTGCTACCATTACAGATTTGTTATTGTTTCCATTATTACCACTTGTTTTCAGGAGTTTATAACTGTGCTACAAAACGTAACCCTGGGTTGGAATTTAGTTTACAAGATCTTAGCCACGAGCAAATCATTTTTACCAATTAAAAAAAGAAAGACTAAACTTTTTAGTGATATGAAATACATTTTAGATGTTCTTCAAAATCATAATACCCAAAATCTAGTTTCATGTATCATTATTTATTAGTTGTGAAACTTAGCAGCACTGCATAGCATACAGACGACAGAAAATTCTTTCCCTGAAGAGCTCATGATCCCAGAGTTGCATGAATAGTAGCTGTCAAGTAGTTATTCAGTTATGATAGTTTAATAAAATAATGAAAAAACTTACAGAGATAATGAAACAATGTCTTTTTCCCATTGCTAAGTACAGAATATCCACTTATCAACTTTATATTTACATGCTTGTGTCAGTGTATTATATATTACAACTAGATATGGGCCCAAAGCAAAGTTCCAGCTCGAAACATGCTAGAACTTTAGAGGGTGCGGCTGGGCCTTACCTTCTTGTCATGGAATGCAGGTGTTATCTCAGTTTCCCTCACTGGTAGGCTGGTTTAGCTCTCCAGCTAATCTAAAATACTCCAGCCCTTCTGAAGGAACAAGAGTCAAAGTAAACAAAAGTCCGAAATGAAAGCAAATTTTCCTGTTCTTCTTCCACCTCCAGGGTAAGAAGAGCTCCTTCCCTCCATCTTCCAAGAGCTTCAACTCCTGGGCCCTAGACAACAAAGTGGGCATCAGGTATAGCCCCAAACTCTCCATTTTCTCTTTCCACAAAGCTACTTCCTTATTGAGATATCACCACACCTGATTCTTAAGTACTTCACCAAACCATCCAGCTCTCTTGTTAAGGCTCCTCCTGGACTGTTTTATAGATCCTTCCTGAGGGTTGCCATCTTTCTAATGGCTGGTAACCAGAATCCTGAGGCTCCGCCCCCTTCTCTGTCTCTCCCCCTCAAGGTCCTGCCCCTACTCTGCCTCTTCCGCCCCCCCCCCCAATAAAAAAAACCCCAGACATCAGGGCTTGTCAAATAGCTCCCGGAAACACAAGCTGAAACCCAGATCGTCCATGTGAAAACCAGACAGATGGCAACTCTACCTTTCCTTCTGAGGCCCTGTTGGGCTGGTTTTCTGACCCTGTGACTAGAGACACCCACCACATGACTTATTCCCTTCAGGTCTCCCCTTGTACTGAATAAGGGGAGTTGCTTATGTAAAGCCTCCCTTCCCAGCATTCCTTGCTGTGAGCCCTACAACTCCAACAGCTCTGAGAACTACCATTCCCAGAGTTCCACACATTCTGGGTTGAAACCAGGAATAGGGCAGTGCTAAATCCATGGCCTACCTTAAAGAGTCAGCACACGCTGTTTCAGAGGGATTTAAAAACTGAATATGAAATCAAATCCAAATGACCAAATAAAAATAGTCACTGGATCTGATTTTCCTCTCACACCAGTGCAGATCCCGAGTAACTCTACTGAAATCAATGGAATTACACCAGTGTAAAACATGTAAATAAGAAAAGAATCAGGCCCTGTATCTTTATATAAGGTATAACCAAATCCCTGGATCCGCATGCTTCTGAAATTCAGATTGTGTTGCTTGAGCCCTGATTTTGTTATAACTAAAGAGGTGAAAATACTACAATTTCCTCCCCGTACATTCATTCAAGTTTTTAAAACAAATTTGCTGTGACTGTTTTTGCACACCTTCCTGTTCACTTTTTGCCCATTTCTAACCAATGAGTTAGTAATCTTGGCTGAAACAAAGGGGCTCGTATGACCAAGTAGGCAATCTAAGTGCAATTCATGTTGGGAAGTCACAATTCATTATGCTTATGATTGACTGCAAGTGCAAAAATACAGGCACAAAAATAGAGCCTTGTAAACATTTGGTCCCAATTGTGTTATCCTAATTAGATGCAAAGAATAAGAACCAATGGATGCTGTATAGTTGTTCTTGCTGTGTCCTAGTAAGGGAATCCTCACGCTGTAGCAGTCCCACTGGGAGAAACAGACTAAGGCTACAGCGTCCTTCTTATCAGGGCTGCCTGCCAAACTTTCTCAGGAGTAAGTGTCACTTTGTGGTATCCCTATTTTCCTTCCCAATAAAATAATAATTTAGCAGTGCCTGGGATGCTGATAGTAAATCAATACCAGATTGCAGGAGTCGCTGCGATATTCAACCTATTTATCAAGTAATGTCAGTTAGCTATGTGAGCAGAGGCTGGACAGAGGCTACTGTACCCTTAAGTAGTTTGCTTTAGAAAATGAGAAACTCGTTATTGTTCTTAAGAAAACCACAGAATTACAAGACTTCACCAGCACACGTGATCATTTAACACTGGTCTGATTCTGTCTCCCTCAATCACACTGAGCAGTGTCACTGGGTTTGCCCTCCACATGGTGGGGATTTATACCCGTCAAGTCTTGCTCCACTTAAAGCTATCCTGCACTTTCATGAGTACCGCAGATGAAAGAAAATGAAGTGTGAGGTGTACAAGAATTTTTCTGCACCCAAAACAGATATACAGCTATCATTACTCCTGTATCTAATATAGGTTTTATCACCCGCCGCTCTGCTCAAAATAAGAGTTGTAAACCACATACCCACCTCTCTAATAGACAGAGGGACAGACAGCCACCCCCTCTCCCCCCCCCCCAAAGAGAGACACACAGAGTTTGGATTCTTTTAATTTATTGCAAAAATGGAAAGAAAATTGTGCAACTAAGGTTAGGATTGTAACCCCCCCCCCTTCCTTTTTCTAGAGTAGCCTAATTCAGTGGTTCTCAGCCAGGGATACATGTACCCTCGGGGTACGCAGAGGTTTTCCAGGGGGGACATCAACTCATCTAGATATTTGCCTAGTTTTACAACAGGCTACATAAAAAGCACTAGCCAAGTTAGTACAAACTAAAATTTCATACAGACAATGACTTGTTTATACTGTTCTATATACTATTATACGGTAAGTATCACAATGAAATAGAAGTACATTTATATTCCAATCGATTTATTTTATAATTGTATGATAAAAATGAGAAAGTCAGCAATTTGTCAGTAATAGTGTGGCTGTGACAATTCTGTATTTTTATGTCTGATTTTGTAAGCAAGTAGTTTTTAAGTGAGGTAAAACTTGGGGGTATGTAAGACAAATCAGACTCCTGAAAGGAGCACAGTAGGTCTGGAGAGGTTGAGAACCACTGGCCTAATTTTCTTGCCACTATATCATGACCATGGGTCCTATACTCATGTAATGTCCTGTGAACAGTACAGTTCTGTGAAAATTGGTATGGATGGCAGGACAGTTCTGACCTCAGTAATGCACATAAACTACCTGCTGATTAACACTACAAACTGATTCTTCTGCTATGTCATTTCAGCATGTTGGGATTAAACAGTGTTAAACTCTCTAAAATCCTTGGTTTACACCCTCTATTCTACACTCAGCCCCTAAGGACCTTGCTTCCCAGCCCCCTACTAGTCTATTGACCATGACTGTTGCCTGAACTCTGATTCCCACGTCAGCCTCTGGCACCACCCCAGTCTTACTCAGTAGTAGAGATTTTTGTCTTTTTCATCAGCAGAGATCCCTTGTTGGGTATACGGTTAACTCTTACCATCTCTGTGGAGCAAAGTGGTCAAAAGGGCGACATTTTCATCCAGCCTCAAACCAGCCTCTGATTTTGCGTTCCTGCTTTTGTGCTGACTGCATTTTGCACAAGCAGGTTAGGTAGACGGGAAGCATAACTTGTTCATACAAATCAGGTCCACGCTCATTTTTCTGGTGCAGCCAATCTCACACAAAAAAGAGAGGCTTGTTCTGAAAATTTATTCCTTCTACCCTGGGTCACCATGGACCTGGAGGCCACAAAAAGGCAATCTGGCCATGGGTGCGTCATGGGCCAGATCCTCAGTCTTAATCTAAAGTCCAAATTAATGTAATTTCATTGAAGTCCGTTTACTTAAGTAAATGGAGCTATGCCGCTCTACACCAACTGAAGAACTGACCCCTTGTATCCAATTACAGTGATATATATGGATCACTCTCACGGCGCATTTTTGATGGTGTATGATAGTAAGATTTTTCCAAATCTCAGGTGGCAATTTTAACACAAGGTATCTCTCTCTCCTTCAGGAGAGTGTATGGCATGCTACCTCTTTGTTTTGTTTTCTTCCTGACATTTTCTTATTGTGTTACAGGGCTTTGCAGAGAATGGAATCAAACAGGTCACATTAAGAACAAAGCACAAATTTGAAAACTGCCCTGTATTTTCATAAAAGGCAAAGTTCTGAAGGGTAATCACATTAAGAAATGATGTGATTAAATGTTAGCAGGTTGTTATGGTGACTGCAGTCTTTTCCAAAATGTCTATCCATAATCATAGTGCATTTAATTAACAATATATTAACTAACCCAAACAGTCTTTGTCTTTCAAGCATTATTCATGTGTATTGCTAAATTAAATTCTTTCTCCATAGAAATAGTCTACTGTATTTTATAAACACTGAAACTGAATTTAAGCAATAAACAGGAGCGGACTTAATTTTGCTACTTTCTTTGGACCACAGTTGTCAGCAATGCCACGGTGTGAAGCCTGTACCCATTAAAACAGTGTAACTAATCTGAGGCAGTAAATAATGAATACCACAGTTGCCAGCAAAACTACACAGACATGACAGAAAGGATAGATGCCAGGACTCTCAGGCTTCTGCCACTTGAGCTCTTGTAGCTGTAGCAGTGTTAGGGCTTATATTTGGAGTACGGAAAAGTTTTGCTAGAACCCTGAATCCACTCCAAAATCAGGCTGGTTTTGAGTTCTAGTGCAATCCACAAACATCAGACCAAGTCCTCAAAGTTCATCTTGAGGGTTCCCTAGCTTTTCCCTGTGGAAAGGTTTACAGAGCTTCATTGCTCGTGCATGAGTGTAGCAGCTCTGGAGGTGGGAGTGCTCCCAGATACCATCACCTTACAGAGATATAGGTCAAGTCTCCTTCTGCCTCCCTAGAATTTGGAAGGGACAGTGGCTCTCCTGCAGCAGTTTTTTTCCTGCCCAAGAAGACATGGGTGTGTTGGAGGGACAGGAGTGTGGACATAGGTTGCCTAAAGTGGGACCGGGGGGCGGGAGGGTTAGAGAACCTGAACCTCAGTGTCCGTGGAACCTGAACCCATACCTGCCTAACCTCACACTTTGTGGCCAACTCAAATCAAACCCTGCAAGGTTCACCCACCCCTACTTACAATAGAAACTATCCATTAGAGGCAACAGCTGGTGCTTAACTCCATAATTGGCGGAACCAAAATCCAAGCTATGAACATCCTCAAACTTCAAGGAAGTGTGAATCTCAAATAAGGTGACCAGAAGTCCCTGCTTTTATAGGGACAGTCCTGATATTTGGGGCTTTGTCTTATATAGGCACCTATTGCCCCCCACCCCCAGTCCCGATTTTTCACACTTGCTGTCTGGTCACCTCAACACAGATCTGAACATTGTGGATAAATCTATACTTCAGATTTATATCAATGTAACTGAGAGCAGAATTTGACTCCATCTCTAATTTACATGAGCAACAGAGTGAACACACACACATTGAGGAGAGAACAGTATCCCTAACTATATTCACCTAATTCCTTGGTGAATATTCTCAAACAGAATCAGTTTCTCCAAGAGTAAGAAAGTTGGTTTCACCAGGAAAATATAATTTTTATAGCATTACATTTCTCCTCATTTAATTGTTTTATAACTACAGTTTACAAACGAAGGGCCTGATAAAGAGCCAACTTACACCAATTTTGCACAGGTGCAACCTTTGCTGACATCTGTGGAGTTCCTTTTTATTTACACCATTGTCGGTGAGATCAGAATCAAGCCTGATGGTGTTATTACTAGCCTTCCTTTAAATTTCAGTTATAATTTCTCTTTCCTGTGTAACTTAGCTTTTCCAAAAGTGGCATGTCTGGTGTTCAATTTATGTAGTTGCCTTTTTTGCTTGGGCAGACGGGCTAATTGTTTCTGGATTCTCAAAAAATGCTTAAGGTAGAGCAGATAGAATATCAGCATTGGGGGTGGGGGGTAGAAATGGTCAGTGACTTACTCTACACCTCCTGCCTTTCGTCAGCTAATGTCCTAACTCTGGCATTTGGTAGATAGTGGTGGGTTTATTTCCCACCCACTTAGACCTTGATGGAATCTGAAGGAAAACAAAATAGAATGTTACACACCACTCTATGGACCCTCCCTCCCCCATAGCAAATGTTTCTTTAATTGGTTCAATTACCACCCCACCCCCTCACCTTTCATCACTTCAGGAATGACTATTTGAAGCAAGCCATGTATAGAGATTTAGCTGACATTTAGTGACACTGGGCTCTACAGTCCCTGAAATATGACTGATGTCACTTGTTACGTTTCCTTTGTCCCCAGAGACCCAAGTCACTCCTGCCCTGGGGCATGCATTGACAATCTCAAGATAACACTCCTTTGACAGAGTCAAGGGGAACTGTATCAGGGACCAAAGTGATCTGCAGAAAGTTTCCAAGCTGGGCATTGTTTGTTAGTTATCGTCCATGTCTAATTTTTATGTTTGTCTTGCTGCAAAATTAGTGGTAAAATTACTACTAGCATAAAAATTTTGTTTTCTTTTCCATACTAGAAGAGTATATTTAAAGGTTTCTTCTGAACTGGAAAAAACTGTTCTGAGGGATTCTCTAATCCTTCAAGTCTAGCTATGGACATAAATGTATCCTGCACACCTTACTCCCAAGAATAATCCTTACTTCTGCATGTAGTCCCATTGCCTTCAATGAGACCAAGTACATTGGACCCTACAGTTTACATTGTCTTAAATTTAATCCCATTTAAACCAAATTATTTTACAAAAAACTCACCCTCATCTTGTCTAAATTCCTTCTAACATTCAAAGTTCAGGTCTCTCTCTGTCTCTCTCCACTTCTTTTGCTTACTTAATCAAGATGCACTGAAGGTGTTGGATTAATTTATAATGTTTTCCCCCCTTCACAGACAGAGACTAATGTCAGTCACAGGAGATAGTACAAGGCCTGATTCTTATACCCTTACTCATATTGAGAAGCACCTTATTACATGAGTGACTCCACTGATTCCAATACAATCCAATCCCACGGAAGAGAGCAGGAGCTTTTCCACTGGCTTCAGTGGGCACTGGATCAGCCCCACTGTAAGTAAGGGGATCAGAATCTTTCCATTAGTAAATAGCAATGGGCATACCTAATCAAATGTGGAGAACTGGTTTGGAGAATGCTTTCCCAAATCATATCAGAACCTCCTTGAGTCTGATATAAATTGGGCTAGAAATCTCACTACAGCAGGCTTCCTTGCAAATTTCCTGGCATTTCTTTCTCAAGCTGGAACCAGGAACTGGATAGTCACCTGAAAATTAAAACGGGGGGGGGGGGGGGGCAAGTGTTGTGTCTAATGCCGCTTGAGTAGAGCGCAAGTGAGTAAATGCAATACAAGCTAGGGAACACAAGAGGGAGTTAAGACAAGACGTCATTTAGATTTCAAGAAAATATGAGTTACATGGCGTACAGGATAATGAGCAGAATAGGGGCCAAAAGACTTTGGAAGGCATGGCTTTTGTCCTTTCCTTTTATCCAGACACAGAGCACATTTTTTTCTAAAATAATCTTTATTATTATTTTTAAAGAGGAGTGAAATAATAGTTGGTCTTTTGAAGACCAGAGGCTAAACCAACTGATAAAATTCAGCTGCTATCTGTAATAAATGCAGCTGAAACTGCCAAAACAAGCATGCCCTCACTTCCTGTATGTGTGCACGAAAGGTTTTCACCAGGAACTTAGAAATCAGCAAACTAGACCTGGCATGAGCAAAAGAAGAGAAATCTACAACTAGAAAATGTATTTCCCCAACTATTCAAGCTTTGTATTTATTCTTCTTTTATTTTTAACTATTTATTAACTACAATAGGAAATGTGGGAGAGAAACTGGAGCAAAGTGCTTTGTTTCTTCCGGTCTGTCTAGCTGGAAACTTACAATTACAGGCTACACAAGGTCTATATGCACCCCCACGTGTGCTTACTCACGTGAGTATCCTCATTGCTCACTGACGAGAGTCAGGGGTCCACAATCTGTCCCATAAGGAGCAGATAGCACCACTTGATCAGCCAGCTCTCCACAGACCACCAGCAAGTCATCTGTGGACCATCAGTAGGCCTGGGACCAAAGTTTGGGAGGCTGAGTTAATTTTTGCTAGTACATTAAGAGCTAGGAATCTGAAATCATTATTTGTGATGTACCATATAAAGTCATCAGACAAAATATGTTAGTGAAGGAACTGGCTTTTGGAAGGATGGAAGGTTTGCCTTAAAAAGCAGGCAAGGCAGCTGTTGGAGGTGGGACCTAGCAAGCTTCTGGATCTACAACTTCTTCTATCCAGACACAGTTGGATAATAATTTACTGTTTATTCAATGTTCTGTCCTGAAGCTTGAAGTCTGTCTTGATTGAGTGCCTTGGATAATCAGAAATAATCGTAGAATCATACGACTGGAAGGGACCTCAGGAGGTCTTGTAGTCCAGTTCCCTGCACTCAAGGCAGGACTAAGTATAATCTAGACCATCCCTGACAGCTGATTGTCTAACCTGCTCTTAAAAACCTCCAGTAATGGAGATTCCAAAACCTTCCTAGGCAATTTATTCCAGTACTTAACTATCCTGACAGGTAGGAATTTTTTTCTAATGTCCAACCGAAAACACCTTTGCTGCAATTTAAGCCCATTGCTTCTTGGTCTATCCTCAGAGGTTAAGGAGAACAAATTTTCTCCCTTCTTCTTGTAACAGCCTTTTATGTACTTGAAAACTGTTATGTTCCCCCTCAGTCTTCTCTTCTCCAGACTAAACAAACCCAGTTTTTTCAATCTTCCCTCATAGGTCATGTTTTCTAGACCTTTAATCATTTTTGTTGTTCTCCACTGGACTTTCTCCAATTTGTCTGCATCTTTCCCAAAATGTGGTGCCCAGAACTGGACACAATACTCCAGTTGAGGCCTAATCAGCACGGAGTAGAGCGGAAGAATTACTTCTCATGTCTTGCTTTCAATGCTCCTGCTAATACTTCCCAGAATGATGTTTGGGTTTTTTGTTTTTTTTTTGCAACAGTGTTACACTATTGACTCATATTTAGCTTGTGATCCACTATAACCCCCAGATGGCTTTCCCCAGCAGTCCTTCCTAGGCAGTCATTTTCCATTCTGAAGACATGCAACTGATTGTTCCTTCCTAAGTGGAGTACTTTGCATTTGTCCTTATTGAATGCTCAAAGCTCATTAATGGTAAAAGCAGAATTAAAAATTGCAGTACACTACAGCATTCAGTGATGGTCCAATAATTCCTGTAATGTGATTGTAAAGAATAGTGCTTGGGATCATTAGTATGGCGGACTGTTGTAGTTTTTGCAGGGATGAACTGTCACTTAGAAGGCCAAGTGTGATATAAAAGGCCCAAACAGCTGCAAGCTCCTTACTAAATAAATAAATAAAATTGTGCGTCAGTGAATGTGAAAATAAAGAGAGTCTCTGAAACACAGACTTCAATAGTGTTAAAAACCCAGCACATGAGCTGCTGATATATGTTACATGAATGTGTGTGTGTTCATAATATGAAATTCCTTTTCATAACCCTGCTGGTTTCTCACAAACTATCATTCCCTGCTGATTCACAAGAACAAAATTTGTATGTATTTGCATCATGTACGTGTCTTTTATTCCCAAAAAGATCCGGCAAACTGGCTTTACTTTGTTTGAGTCATCAGGTTTGTCTGGTATTGCAGATGCAGATGGTGAGTCAGGTTAATAACTGGCCATTTGTGAACAAAAATCCCTGATTTCCACATGCATATTGGGTATTGGGATGCCTAAATCAGGTGCAACCAAAGTTGTTGCACATGCCTAATTTTGAAAATCTGACCCATAATTTAGGGTTGTTTTAGACAAGTACAATTTTCCATTACAGAAGTTAACATATTCCACAGATAAATTTGGGTTGCCATCTCTCAAAGATGAGGATATGAGCTATGAAAATCTTTTCACTTGTCTATCCCCACATCAAAGCAGCCATGGGAATGAATTCCCAGTATGGTCCATGCTAAGGTCAAAAATATTCCGGTAAGGTGCTTGTGTGTTTTTTTTCCCCTCTAAAATTAGGGTTTTCCCAGTATTACTGGAAAGACACTTCTCAACTGTAAATAAACAGATGTCCAGCCTTACTCCATTACTTTCTATGACAGTGATTGTCAGTGATTGCATTTCGGTCAAAAGCACTCATCCTATTCCACTCTGCTGCTGCTTTCTAAAGCCATGTCTACACTAGTGAGCTTACAGCGGCACAGCTGTATCAATGCAGCTGCGCCGCTGTAAGATTGCTCATGTAGCCACTCTGTGCTGACGGGAGAGAGCTCTCCCATTGACATAATAAAATCACCTCCATGAGGGGCGATAGCTATGTCGGCGGGAGAAGCTGTCCTGCTCACATAGCGCTGTGCATACTACCACTTATGCCAGCAAAACTTATGTCACTCAGCAAGGTGTTTCACACTGTGACAAGGTGTACCAACCCCACACCGGGCCAACAGGGCCTGACCAATCACTGTGGGCCTAGGAGACCATGCCCCTTTGACTCTGCTCCACATGTTCTAGCTGGAAGGGACAAATAAAAGGAGGCAGCCCAGCTCAGTCTGGGCTGGCTGAGGAGGAGGAAGGACGTGTGAGGCAGCCTCCTGTAGAGATGCCTATGACTCTCCAAGTGGTAGGAACCGTGGACGTGGACTACGCTTCGGACAATCAGCTGAGTGCAAAGACTGACTGGGATGCCGAGCTGCTGCCAGCCCAGGAGATGCCTGGAGATGCCTGAGACGAGCCTTGCAGTAGGAAGTAACCCAGAAACGTATAAGAAGACAATGCTTAAATTTAAAGCCTTAACTGGGAATTTCCTGGCTTCATAGGGCCCTGAATCAGAACCCAGTAGAGTAGGGTGGGCCTGCGTTCCCCTCCCCTCCCCTCCCCCTTGCCACTAGGTGTGGTTACTGTTTGCTTTGCTCTGCCCTGCTAGGGGGCTACAGACTGATTGTTTGTTCTGCCATGCCCAGAGAGTCAGAACCCCCAACTGCTAGTGCTTGCACCAGCCAGGAGGCTCAAGGGCCAGAGGCTGTTTGTTTGCTCAGCCCCACCAGGGGACCTGAGCCCTCCTTGTTGCAATTACCTGATCCCACAGGGAGTCCCGATGACTGTGTGATGGGGTGTACCAATCCCGCACTGGGCCAACAGGGGCAGCGCCGCTCGACACGCAGGGTCCCCCATGACACACACCCCTGAGCAACGTAAGTGGTAGTGTAGACTTGGCCTTAGTAATCTATTTCTGATAGCATGGTGATTTTGGATGGATCCTTCACTTTGTCTTGTAAATACAGCGTATCATTCATGTTTCAGTCTCATGTAATTAACGTTTGTAAGTTGCTTGGAAGATGAAATGAGCTGTCACTGTTAGGTGCTATTACAATGATGATCAGTAAAGTCCACATGCAGGCAATGTCTCATTAAGGAAAATAAAGGTTCTGTATCATGATGCATTACCATGCTCTGAGTATTGGATGGTTGGTACTAGAATACAACTGGCAGCATGCCTGACAAACTGATATAATACTGGTTTGCCGAATGGGCAACCAGCTGCCTTGCTAACTCCTGAAGAGATATTCAAACTGTGGATTTTTTAAAAAGGATTTTGGATGTGCCATTGGATTTGCGTAAGTTATTTACATGAGGAATTATAGCTATCCCCTTAAGCACTGTTGTTGTAGCCACATTGTCCCAGGATATCAAGAGAAACAAGGGGAGTGAAGTAATATATTTTATTGGACCAGCTTCTGTTGGTGACAGAGATAGGGTGACCAGATGTCCCGATTTTATAGGGACAGTCCAAATTTTGGGGTCTTTTTCTTATATAGACTCCTATTACCCCCCACCCCCGTCCTGATTTTTCACACTTGCTGTCTGGTCACCTTAGAGAGAGACAACACCTTTGAGCTTGCACAAAGAGAAGAGCTCTGCATAATCTTGAAAGCATTGACCCTCTCACCAACAGAAGATGGTCCAATAACAGATATTACCTTACCCAGCTTGTCGATCTCAACTATCCCAGTGATGTGCCTGTAGTGTGATCAGCAAACTCTTCTGTGACTTCAAAGTCCAGACCAGGCTTTGGGGCGATCCTGTGTGCCACTAGGTGGCTCACAACTGGGAACTAGAGTCAGAAATCTACACAGTTCTGTCCTTGTCTAGTGGCTTCAATAAAGAATCCCCTGTATAAAAGAAGATGTAAGCCCTGTGGCCTGAAGCTTTAGAGGGTAAGGAGCTCTCTGATCTCTGTTGGTCACCAGGGGAAGAATGCATACAGAGCTGCATCAGCTGCATAAAACTATTTATCCAGGACTCCACATGAACAGAAGCTCTAGAGGAGCTTTGGGCTAGATTTACAAAGGGGACTTAGTCATTCAACATTCAGCATTGTAATACCTATCTCCTACGCATCCTGCCACCTGGTGGAATTCATAACCCTGAGTTAGGCACCCAGGTGCCCCATATATTGTATGGGGAGAGTTAGGTACCTAAGAAAGGGATTCAAAAAAGCCAGCATGCTAAGTGGGAAGCTGCCTAAGCTGACCAGTAGGACATGCCAATGAGAAAGGTAGAGCCAGATCCCCACCCTGAAAGGTACTTAGCTGCCTAACTCCTCTCTGGATTCCCTCTGTGAATCCCCTCTTGGAGTTAGGGGCCTAAGCCAGGTCAGCACTTTCTCTCAAATATATATGAGAGAGAGAGAGACAGACAGACAGACAGACACACCTCATTATAGCCAATTGGTTAGGACATTCCTCTGGGATGTGTGGGGGAGTCAGGTTCAGGTCCCTGCTCCAAGTCAGGCACAGCAGGGATTTGAAAACATCTCAGGGGAGTGCCCTAACCACTGGGCCATTGGCTGTGGTAGTATAGACATAAGCATGCCAGTCAGCCAGTCTGAAAAAGTCTCCTCCCTGGCTATCTTTTGTGGGGTGTGTGGGGGAGATGGGAGAGGGAGTGTAGCTGTGCTAGGAACACACCTACTGGATCAGGATGCACAGGCAAGATAGGGAATCCCTAGTCTGAGAATCCCTCCAGGGCTTACATGCCAAGCAGCTCGGGGCTATCAAGACTAAGGGTGGGTCTATATCTGAGCTGGGAGGTGGGATTCCCAGCTCATGTACATGTACTTGTGCTAGCCGTGCTCAAGTTGGCACCTAAAAATAGCAGTGTCAGCAGCAGCACAGGCAGCAGCTTAGGTGAGCTGCCTGAATATGTAGCCAAGAGGTCTGTACTTGAGGTGACTAGCCGGAGCTGCTGCCCACGGTGCTGTGGACACACTGCTATTTTTAGGTGCTAGGTGGAGCACAGCTAGTGTGGGTACTTCTACGTGAGCTAGGAATCACACCTCCCTGCTCAAATGTAGACATACCTTTAGGCGATTTTGCACATGCCCACCAGCAGAAACTTAGGCACCTATGGGACTTTAGGCAGCAACTGAGCAGGGGTTTTGTGAATGCCAGTGGTGCCTACATGTTGGACATAGGTGCCTCAAGACAAGAGCAGGTACCTCCCCAGGGACTGGAGACAGGCCTGCCAAAGTTCAGCTTGGGACTCGGGGACTACGCTATCCCCCAACACCAAGCTATGAATGGGATTTAGTAGATGGAGCAGGGAAAGTGATGTGGTAAAGGGTCATGTGCCTATTGACCATTCACACCAGTGGGTAGGGAATCAAGTTAATTGACTAGTGTCAAAGTTACTCTGTTACTTATTCATTTACATATATTTATTGCTGTGTTTTCCCAAGTTGATGCTGTCCCCCACTCCCCAACAATATTTTCCTTGTTTCACGCACAGGCTCAGAGCTGGTGAGTGGGGAAGTATTGCCAGTTAAGGGCACTAGGGAAAGTATAGTGATCACAGAAATTCTAGATGGGGGGGGGGGCTCAAGCTGATGGTTGGTTAGTTTTAAGAGGGACCCTAAGCTATTTGAACCCAGTTCTTGTTGGTGCTGACAACACCTAGCAGAAAGGTTACACGTATAAAAAGAATTCTTTACTAAAGCCACAGGACACAGATGGGACCCCGGAGTACAAAGTCACTACTTACTTGTCACTGAAATCCTTCCTTAAGCTCGACTTCTACCATTATGCCTACAAGAAATAGTCAATCTCACAATGAATTGTAACCTTGTAATCTCACTGATGTTCCCCCTTTCCAACCTCCTTACTCGTCGCTCCTTTCATTGCATCATGATGGAGGCTAGACTGGGAGCACTTTGAGGCAGAGGCCATGTCTTCTTATCTGCAATGTGAGGTGGCTGCTTTGAGTCACAGTGAAGCCTGGAAGAGACTGTGATCCAAATTCCAGAGCCCTTTAAGGAAACAACCTATAAGGCAGGGAACAGATTTGCCAATATTTCTGCTGATGGTCATCCTTTTGGGGCTCTGACACTCCTTCACTGCAGTGAAGCACCAAACCAAGGTACTGAGCCGTGAAAAAGACAAGAGTTTAACCTCAGTAGCTAAGCATTTCAGTAGAGTCGAGTCTGGAGAAGGTACAGTGTATTCCACTTTGAGTTGCTCCCATTCAGAATGGGATCATAACAGGGAAATGCCAAAGTCACCAGATGTAGATTGGCTGACTAGTACCACAAAAAAATGTTAATACTGGAGAAGGCAAAGGGGGGGGGGGGGAGAAATAATCAAAGACAGCATCTTTATGTGATTCAGCCTCTGATATACAAAGTCTGCTTGGAAATATTGAGTGTGTAGTGCTGCTAGTGGAAAATAACTTAACTAACATATGGTGCCCTGAGACCAAACTGCCACTGTACCTCACTAAGTCCACTATCCCATGCACAAGAGACTGCACTGAGAGGTGGAAGTACAGTGTTATTAAACATCTGAGCATTGTAAGGGGGAAGACATATAAGTAGAATTCTCCACAGCTTACAGACCTGGCTATGAGAAACAGGAGAACAGCAGCAGATGCTTTTTTGCTCCCACAAAGGGCACATGGTGTATTGTACTGTACTGTATTGTACTGATGGGTAATTTTTAAATCCAGCAACTTTTAACTGTTCAGTTGTAGTCTCAAAAATGGAAAGCTGATTTGTATTATTGCATTTCCCTAAAACACCTTAGACTGAGTACCTCTCAAGCTCTTAGGGTAGTAAATCCCGCCTCAGTAGTGCTTGGGATGGAGCCCAGAGGTCATTGCAGGAGCTGCTGCAAGGTGCAAGAATCAGGCTATGCCCTTTCTGTTTTGACTGTCCTGTGAGGAGGAGAGGAGAGAAGCAACAGGGGCCACTAGATGGGAGAGCCAGGATGGGGCAAAGCTTTCAAATCTCTGCCCTACTGTAGGAAGCTCCTGCTATTACTGGGGCCTATGGAAAGGAGCTGGGGCTGTTTGGAATCTCTTTCCCAGCATCTTGTCTGTTTGCAGTTCCCCCCTCCTCCACCTCCCCGATCCACTGCAGCCCCTGCAGCAGTACCTATAGGACTGCACCCTTACATTAAAGCAATTGACAGCAGCACAATACATTGGAGGTGCAGGATGGATACATAGCTCCTGTTGTGTCTTGGCATCCAGCCACACCAGTTTCACTGAGATGATGGCTCTCTGGTCCTGCAGAAGAGAGTGCAGGATTTGCCCCACAATCCATTTCTGCATTTTACTATCAATATATTGACAGCAAAATATTTTACTTTCTATTATTTATCCATGAGCAATTCTTTATCCATGATTGCATGGAGCACATTAATTGGCAGTATTTGCATAGGATTGGATAAAACAGATAAGATCTTCAACCTGGCATACAGTAGACCAGTTTGCTGTAATTAGGTGGCAGCTGTCACTATGTCTGTTATAGCACTACAATATGTATATAGGTATTATTGAATACTATGGCTTAGTTAGCTAGCTAAGGAACAGCTGAGTATGGATCAGAGTTTCTGTTATCTAGGGCCAGATCCCCAGCTGGTATAAATTAGCATAGCTCCATCTCCCAGATTTTAGGGGGTAACAAAATGATAGTATAATCTATAAAGTTGCATCAGGTGGAAATTTAGCATATAGATTCTTTTATCACATGATTTATTTTTTTTAAAGAGAAAGAAAATATTTTGGGGACCAAGTGGTACACACACAGCTTTTGGAAAATCTGAGTTTCAGAGAGATCACAAATGACAGCAAGTCTGCTGCCCTCATCTTCACATCAAATATATATATAGTTTGGCACAATTCAAAATGGGCCTGATCCAAAGTCCATTGATGTCAATGGAAAATTTCCACTGGCTTCACTGGGCTTTGAATCAGAACCTAGAATAAACAACCTCTGCCCAACAGAGGTCTTGGATTGGGACAGCTGGGATGCTGCAAGTCAAAACTAAAGTACTGATGCTGAATGTACAGAACCTGTCCCATAATTCATAAGGAGAGAGGTAAAGGTGACCTGAAAAGAAAAAAAAATGGCATGTTCTTAGTCTGTACAAAGAAGGCCTGGATTTATTTTTTTCAAGCAAGAAGGTGGGAGGAAGAGGGAGTTTCTGCTTGGTTTTTTTTACATTAGACACTGAGGTCTTGTCTAATTGAAGACTTCTGATGACTGGAAAACTTGTTCATGACATCAGTAATACCAAGGTAGCAGCGCCGTATTATTGCCTAGGCCGACAAGGCCTAGGGTGGCAAATTTTCAGGGGCGGAAGCTCCCCTCCGTGCCCCGCCCCCCTGCTCCAGCTCACCTCCGCCTCCTCTGCAAGCGCGCCGCCTCGTCCTGTTTCTCTCCTCTCCCAGCGCTTGCGCCGCGAAACAGCTGTTTCGCGGGGCAGGGGGGGAGGGGGGAGGAGTGGGAACGTCGCGCGCTGGGGGAAGAGGCGAGGCCGGGGGCGGGGATTTGGGGAAGGGATCCAATAGGGGAAGGGAGGGGGCGGAGTTGGGGCGGGGACTTTGGGGAGGGGGTTGGAATGGGGCCGGGAAAGGGGCGGAGTCGGGGGCGGGGCCAGGGCGGCAATTATTTCCCGGCCTAGGGGCGGCAAAATTATTAATCCGCCACTGCAAGGTAGTGAAACCTGTTTAACTGAAAGGTTTGATTTCTTGCTTTTAGGGGCACTGCCAGCATGAAATCAGCCAATTACAAGAGAGAGTTAAGTGTTTTCAGACCCTTCACCTGCCCCTGAATGCTTGTGCCAATTTTACAACCACATTCTCCTATTTAAAGAAGATATTTCTGTCTCTCCTTTTGCTGTCTGAAAGATCAACACAACCAGGGGGAACAAACAGCCAGTTGGAGGAAGTGGTGGGGAGATCTCTGGAAATGGGTAGCAGAAGGAAGTAGGAAGGAGTCAGGGCATATTTAAAATGGCCTCTTCAACATGACAGTGGCAATTTAAAGTAAATTGAATTCATTCCTAGTTTAAATATGCATGATGTTCTGTGATATGTTCAATGTATTAGTACGTACACAGCATTGTGGCTAATACACAAGCCTTTTGCTAGCAAAGAGCCTTTGAATCCCAAGCGTTACATTACAGGGCACATCTTTGTAAGGTGAAAGGATTTTGCTTATTAGAAATACATTTAATGGGTCATAAATAACGTTATATACTCAGTGGCAGGACAAAGAGGAGAGTAGCAGCCATTTGAGAGTTTCAGGTTTGGAGAAGGAGACCAACAGTAAGCAGGATCCATCAAAGACTTTCAAGGCTGGGGTAGGGGAATTTGTAAGCCCAGAAGGGAAGTAGCAGCATTAAATGGGACCTACAGGTGGGTTTCAGGCCCAGGTGCACAACCAGTGGGAACCCCTGGGAAATTTCAGCCCCAGAAAGTTTTAGGCTTAGAAGGATAATGACAAAGCAAGTGAGAACCATCAGCTTTTGGACTCAGGTTGGAAGCAAGCTGTGATGGTTCTCAGGATCCCCATGACTAAGTCATCTTGCTACCGCCCCTGCCTCTAGCACAGTGGTTCTCAAACTTTAGTACTAGTGACCCCTTTCACATAGCAAGCCTCTGAGTGCGACCCCCCCTTATAAATTAAAAGCATTTTAATATATTTAACACCATTATAAATGCTGGAGGCAAAGCAAGGTTTGGGGTGGAGGCTAACAGCTCTTGACCCCCCCTCCCCCATGTAATAATCTCACGACCCCCTGGGGGGTCCCGACCTCCAATTTGAGAACCCCTGCTCTAGCACGAGAGACCTTCTGGTGCTTAACTGGGTGTCAGTTAAGCATCAACATGGAATGTTAAGCCTGGAAAAGAAGCAGCCAAATCATTTGGGAATTTCACCAGCACTGGTGATTTTTATCACAAGTCTCACACTAGTTGGTGTGTTCATTCCTGGAGTACTGTGATGAGGTGAGGAGAATGGCTTTAAATTAAAAAAAAAAAAAAGGTAAGGTTCTAATCCTCATGGTTCTGGCAAAGGACTTGAAAATGTGACCTGAGTGCATCCTAAAGTTCAAAAGCCAGACAACAAATAAAAAAGGGCCTCCAAGGGTTTCCCCCCCTAAATCTCAGGTTTTTAACCAGTGTTACAGTTTTGGGGGGCCAGTCTCATGACTTTTGAATGCTTAGGGTTGGCGCTACTGAGTTCAAGGAGGGAATTGCAGAACAAGTGGAACCCATCAAGGCCTTTCAAATTCAGGAGGAGAGGAGAACGGCAGGGTGAACTTGAATCCTCAGGGAGTTTCAGGCCCAGAGGAGGAGCAGCCGAGTTTGAATCAGCAGAGAACATTAAGCCCAGGAGTGGAATTGCAGCACCAGCTTATGTTACTGGAAAGGTTCAAACTCAGCAGAGTAAGTGGGAATCTTCAGGGAATTTCTGGCTCAATAACAGAGCAAGCGTGAATCATCTGGGGTTTCAGGCAGAGGAAGGCACCGGACAAATATTGAGGATATTTTGCAGGTCTCTCACAGTTAGACTCAGTGGTGCTTGGTACAAGTCAGCTCTTTGTTATTTTTTTCTGCCCTTTTTTTTTTTTTTTTTTTTTGGCTGTAGCATATTAAAACTAAAAACAAGAATGGAAGTTACACATAAAAGCACTTTTATCCTGTTGATAACTAAGGCCACAATTCAAACACTTGCTCACATGACATCACTCACTGATGTCAATGGGACTACCCATGTGAGTAAAGTTAAGCACAGGTGTAGGTCTCCACAGAATTGTGGGCTAAACATGCAGTGAAAAGATATCCAGGATCACCCAACAGACCAAACTGATCCATGGAGTAACCACAGTACTTCTATGGCTCTTTAAACCAAGGATAAACTTGGCCCCATATGTTTAGAGATGCTTGCAATATTTAAGAACAACAGCATTTGTTAAAGCTGGAGGGGGAGCCTCAGTGTTAAATTTCCTTCCCTTGTTTTTATTTTTAATGTATGACTATTTGCTTGACCAGGAGTGTGATAATGATATACCCCTTTATTCTGTAAAATATTCTTTTCATCTTCCTGAATAGTATTCATTATTTACGACTAGTGAGAGAACCTTTGCTTCCAAGGGCAGAAATGGATAGTCTTTAATTACCATGTATAGTTAGTTACATGGTGATTGGGATAAAATAATTCACTCACTATTCCCAGAAGACTCTCCCAAAGTGCCTTGAGAGAAGAGGGGGAGGCTGGCTGATGAGCGTAATCTCAAGAAGAACACTGTTGTGGAATCCAGCAGTTGGAGCCAGATGGCAAGTTTGCACTGAATAACACTTTTTTTTTTAATAGCTGTGAAACTCCTCTGTCTGCACATGGCTTTGCTGAATGACAGCACAGAGTACTTTTAATTTATCTGGTGTTATACTAAGGTTATTCCTTCAGAAGGTTTCCCTTGTTTTTCACCTAGGCTAAGGGCCTGATTTCAGTACCAAAGCCAATGTTTAAATATCTGTGAAAGTTCAAAAAGGCAAATGGGGCAGAGGTGTGGGAGGGGAAATACTAAAAAAATGTAAAGAGAAAAATGAGTTTAGCAGAATGCTAACGCCAAGCTGCACCCTGTTTTGCTCAGCACAGCATTCTGAAAAGTTGTTTCGTTTGTGACTCCGGCACTAGGCCAGAGTCTACCCTTTGATACGCATATGTAACTTCTATTGAACTCAATGGGATTTGCATGCACATATCTGAGGACAGAATTATGGGAATCAGTGTTAGAAGCAGTTAATCAATTTCCATCTTACTTTAAAGCATGGTTACAGTCATGAAAGTGTTGTAAAATGTGTTGCCATAACAATACACACACATCAGCTTTCTGTTAGCCCAATTCTGCAAGTTGTTCTATGGTATTAACTTTTATTCTTTTATATATAAAGTATTGTCCATAGGCTGAGTTATGATTAAGGGAATCAGATTTTGAATCTTCTGACTCCAGACATATAAAATATCAACCATAATATTCATTAACATGGCTTCCCTCTGCCATTTAATTTTCTTTGTTTTAATTTATATATATATATATATATATATATATATATATATATATATATATATATATATATATATATATACATACATACATAAATTAAAACCAATCAAATAAGTGCAAGTGAGTTTGAGAGTGTACAATGAGATTCAAATAAATGCACAGAATGTACATTCATGCATGTAGGATCACATGTTCGAATAACTGCCAGATTGTAGGAGAAGGGACAGGATTTGCCCAGAGGCATGGATGTCCCCAGACACAGAAATGGTATCCCTGCAGAGCAGGGATGAGGACAAAATTAGTGGACACCATAAGGGAAATGCATACAACTCAAATAGCATGGAGGACAGCTCTGTGGAACTCCACTGTGTGCTGTAGAATACTAGAGGAGGGATGGGAGTGAGGCTGTTTAATCCACTGCTAAATGGATCCACCTGCCATTACTCCTAGCCTAGTATGACATGTCTGGAGGTGAGGACTTCTTACACCCTCAGCCACCAGGAAGCCTCTCAGTACACAGACCACCTACTTGGGCTGTGCATTAGTCCAAGAATTTACTTCTCTGTTGGCTTCATTATCTGTTGCCCTGCAGTTGTGTAGTCATTTACACCAGTGCAAAGTGAGTACAAAGCTGTGTAAAGTACTACCAAATTATAATGAGAGAATTTTACTCATACTTTGCATTGGTATAAATGATTGCACAAAGTACAGGGCAATTGAGAATCAAGCCCTGTGTGTTTATTTAAATGCTTGGAGCGCCAGTTATAAGCACGTATTTCTAAACCAAATCTTCTACAGCCTATCATAGGCACTTGTTTTTGCTGAGGGCTAAGTCTACAGGAATTTTTGAACCTTTTAAATAAGGCTTGAGTTATAGTACTACACTACAACAACACTAACCGTCCAGAAAATGGTGGGGCTTTATAAACTATAGGGCTTTAGATCATTGCGAGAAAATACTGTAAAGTACAAAAGTACACAAACTGCCAAATGTAATTCTACCAGACTTTCTACATCCAACCTTTGCAATGAGAATAAAGGTCATTAAAAACAACAACAACAAGAAGTAAAGTTCTTTGGGCCAGAGACTGTCTTTCTGTTATGCGTTTGCACCGGGCCCAACACAATGGGCTCTCATCCCAAACTGCGGCCCAACATGCTACCCCAATACAAATAAATAATAAACACCCAAAAATAGGAACTGAGAATGAAAGTGCCTCCTCAACCATAACAGTCTTGCTCCTAACAAGGCACTAGAATAGGGATCGGCAACCTCTGGCACACGGCTCGCCAGGGTAAGCACCCTGGCGGGCTGGGCCAGTTTGTTTACCTGCCGCGTCTGCAGGTTCGGCAGATCACAGCTCACACTGGCCGCGGTTCACCGCTCCAGGCCAATGGGGGCAGCAGGAAGCGGTGGCCAGCACATCCCTCGGCCCGCGCCGCTTCCAAAGGTTGCCGATCCCTGCACTAGAATAGTGGTTCTTAACCTTTACTGCAGCCTGCACCCCTTTGGTTCTCAAAATATGTTCTCGCACACAATTAGCTTAAAATATGTTTTCGCACCCCTACAATTAGCTTAAAAACTTGAAAATAAATTTTTTGTTTGTATTATTATATTGTTTGTATATGACAGTAATCGTTAAATGTATAATGTTAATAAATACAAAGGTTTGATGAAACAAAGTAGTTGTACTTTCGTGCCTGTGCTTAATATGTGTTTTCGATGATTTACCTTCTAAAAAAATCTGGCATGTCTTGCACCCCCAAAAAGGGCATCTCCCACCCCCAGGGGGTGCGTGCACCCCAGGTTAAGAACCACTGCACTAGAACTACTGGCTCTATATATGATCCTTCTCCTCAGATAAGGCCATCTACTGGTTGAGTAATACTACTAATGCTCAGTTTAAAGAGTGAAATTCACCCTTTGTTGAGGACTAGCACAAGGTCCATGCAATATCTAAGTCCCACTTATGTTTTCAGAATGGGGCTTAAGTGGTGCACAGCCCTTGTGCTCATTCTCTTAACAGGGGTGAATTTCACACAGAGGAAATAATTTGAAACTTGTCACTAGAGCAGGCTGAAATTTTTTTTTTAAAGTATTTTCACAAAAAATGTTGGGAGGAAAGCAAAACATTTTTGTTTCATTCAGAGTTTCAGGATTTTTAATAAATAAAATATTTGAATCAAAATGAAAAAAAAAATCTTTTTTTTTTGTTTTCTTCATTTTGTTTTTTTCAAGTTTCCCATACACTTTACTCCCTTTCCTTACTTCTTTTCTCTGTGGAAGGAGAAATGAAGGAGATTGTTCCTTTTCCTTGTTTCCTACTCCCCCTTAATTATTTTTCACACGGGAAAAATATATTAATAAAGTGTAAAAAAAGAGGGGGAAATGTATTTAAAATAATAAAGTTTGGCAGAATAAAAAACATTCACGTTTTTTAAGAAAAAGTTTGACAAAAAACGTGGATCACCTAAAATGCAGTAAATGGTCTGAATAGTGACTATCTAAAAATTCTTACTCAAACTATTTGCTCCTTGCGTGTCTTCAAGTCATATTTTATTGACTGTAAACAAGTTTTTACTGCTGACAGCTCTGCAGAGCCAATATAGTGCTGGAAGAGTGAGACAAATGCTATTCTGGCGCACACAACATCAGTATAACTGTCAACTAATTTCTTATAGAAGACAATTAAAATTCTATTACATTTTCACTAGTAATAAAGATACACAGCTTGATTTTCAGAACCTGGGTTCAGTTTATAGGCCTCACATTTAGAAAAGCCAACCTTCGACTACTGTACTGAGCATATTAGATAGGGAAGCTACTGAGAAAATAAACAGGGAACCCCACTTAGCCATTTTTAGATAGTATTACTGCACTTTTGGATCTCATTCAGCCAGAGAAATTATTCCTTATTTCTGATAGGCCAGTAGTCTTAGATGCTGAGATGTTAAGGCCAGAAGAGACCATTAGACCATAGTCTAACCTCCTGTATATCACAGGCCATTATATTTCACCCAGTTACCCCTGAATTGAGCCCAATAACTTGTGTTTGGCTAAAGCATACCTTTCAGTCTGGATTTGAAGACACCCATCACTTCCCTTGGTAGTTTCTTCCAGTGTTTACTCTCCTTCACCCATGGGCGGTGGGAATTGTAGGCTGGAGGAGGCTGTGCCACCCAAACAGCCAGGTGTGGCCCCGTCCACACGCTGCCCCCAGACTCCCTCCTGCTTCCAACTCTGCAGCTCCCCCTGTGCAATGGCCCCGGCTCAGGCTGGGGCCAGGCCACTGTCTTCCCACCCTCCGGGGTTGGGGCCGCAGTGCCACTTGCCCTCACGGTGCTCCGGGGCTGGAGGGGGCTAAGCTGGGGTGGGGGTTCGTGGCCACGGGGGGGGGCCTCTGGGCTCCGGTGGGGGGCACAGAAAGGGGGGCCTCAGGCAGAATGGGCAGGGCTGGGGGCTAGCCTCCCCCAGCCAGCAGTTCACACGCCACCTGCGTCTTTACTGTTAAAACTTTGGATCACTATCTGGGTGCTCCTAGAGTATACGTTTTCTGATATCATCCTACCTGCTCTATTCTAGTACAAAAACAAAACCAAGCCAAACTAGGGATGAATGAAGCAGTTTGGATAAGAACCAACCAACCCTTTGCCTGAACCTGCATCTTTAGGATCCTATTTTGATAAGACCTCAAACTGGTTTTCCTCTTTGTCCCTGAAGTTTTGTGGTTGAAAATAGCTGTGGGCACAATTTTGTGTCTGTAATTATAAGCTGAAAGTTGATGACATTCAGCTTTCTGATTGTGCCTAGAGATCAAGTCTAGTGTATTCCACTTCTGCCTCGAGACACAAAAATTGTATCAAAATAAATGTGTCTTAGCATACACCTAAATGACATCAGTTGCACATGGTCATAACAAAGGACCTGACAGACCTGGCCTACCTGTGGAAGAGAGGCTGTTAAAGACGCAAGCTGTTATGGACTAATGAACTGTAACCTGGAATTCTGGGGGAGGTGGTCACCCTTAGTCAAAGTAACCCAAGGAGGGACATGACGCATATTGAAATCTTGTTTTGAGAACTGGACATTCAGATAAGTTCCAAGACTGCTTTCAAGGTTGTGTTGTGTTTGAGTTAATATTGTTTGGGGGAAATTCAGAAAAACTTTGGAATGGGGACTGTCATACAGCCTGGGTGTTAGCCTAAGGCCTGACAAAGCCTAAACCCCAGTGTAAACGCATGGGCAGCTTCTTTTTTGTTGGTTCTGCATTAAGAAGTCTGTCTCTTCCCTTTGCTTTTATTTTTTGTTCCAAGTTATAGCTTCAACTAAGCTACAGATTTCTCCATGTAACTGTAGAAAGTCCTGGATCCCAGTCATTACTTGAGAGGTGCATGTAGGCTGGGAGAGAGCACAAGGGAACCTTCGTTGCCCTGTTGTCATCTCCTGATCCAGCCTTCCTCAGACAAGGAATGTTCAAGAATGGAGCTACCACTGCAGCCTAAGCTGATAGCAATCAGCACCACCCAGCTACTACCTGAGAAGAATGCTTTGTTCTGTTCTTTTCCTCACCCACCCTCAATTTTCCTTTTCTGGCTTCTCTTATCTGAGTTTAGCTGAGGAAATTGACTGGATAAAACTAACAGCTTTGGCCCCAGTCTAGGGCTACGTCCTCACTACAGGGGGGGGTCGATTTAAGCTACGCAAATTCAGCTACGCGAATAGCGTAGCTGAATTCGACGTATCGCAGCCGACTTACCCCGCTGTAAGGACGGTGGCAAAATCGACCTCCGCGGCTTCCCATCGACGGCGCTTACTCCCACCTCCGCTGGTGGAGTAAGAGCGTCGATTCGGGGATCGATTGTCGTGTCCCAACGGGACGCGATAATTCGATCCCCGAGAGGTCGATTTCTACCCGCCGAAACAGGCGGGTAGTGTAGACCTAGCCTAGGGAAGCACGTAAACATATGTTTAACTGTAAGCATCTGAGCAGTCCTATTGACTTCAAAGGGGCTGCTCGCGTGCTCAAAGTTAAGCATATGCATAAGTACTTTGTGGGACAGGGGCACTTGTGCATCAGCTGATAACATTTAGGTTTTATTCCCCCTTAATATTTCCCTCATGGAAGAGCAGCGATAAGAAAGGAAAAGTTGGTTTTGTAATTAACAGAGGGTAAGCACAAGTGAGGGGAGTGGGGATGGAGGGAAGGGATGGAGAAATATTAATGGTTTATAATTATATTGATTGATTGCAATGGCTTAATTTTATTTCTACTTATTTTAATTAATTATTCAGAGAGTTTCACCTTTAAAAAAAAACTAATAGTTTACCAACTTTTCATCCCAAGGGCAAAATATATGAATGAATGTTTTAAGGGGGAATATATTATATATTTTTACACACACAGCATAGGTACTTTATTAAAATGCAGAAACTGAAATGTTGGTAGGATTTGCTATGACAAAAGGCCTGTTTTATTTGTGGGAGATCTAGTGTGATAAAATGACTCCTTAGCATAAGCTTAAGTGAATCAAACAGGGCCCAAGGGCCTACCCTTAGGTCAGGAATTTTGCCTTCTCATTCTATATAACAAACAATTGACCACAGAGAGACAGGTACGCTGCAAGCTTGCAAAAGTTATCGTGAAACAGGGGGCCAGTTTGGAGGCTTTTGCACTATTTGGTAATTTAGTTGCTAGCCAGTTAAATCATATACATCAATGCAGTCTATTAAAAAATTGATTGACACAAGTGCTTAAGTCAGTGATCAGGAGTAAGATTATGGACAGCCAGAATGCCACATATAGATCATGGGCAGGTATAAACCTTATTATGGCCACAGAACACGTGCTTATATGGTTATGCATCTGAATAGTTAAAGGAGAGGTATAATAGATATAACCTAGTTCCCTAAATATTGGGTTCGTCAGAGTCCTGAAACAGCATCTATTGGTTTGTGACCTGCTCTCTGCCAAACCCCATTGACAGACGTTTATCTTTGTTTTCCACAACTCTTAGGGGGACGTAAGTATGCCTAGAGTTCTGAGAGCTAGCACTGCTTTTCTTTCTGTAGGTTGCCTGGTTATATTAATAAGTAGACTTATTTGGTATGTAATTAAAGCTTGTATCAATCTCTAGCATGTATTCCATCAATCTCCCAACAATACTACTATTAATCTTGGTACAGGCACTTACAATGATTGATCAGTCTACACACGTATTCCACATTTTGGTCATATAAGCACACATTTTTTATGGCTATTGTCACACACTGAATAATTGGAACATTGAGAGGTATGCCTTTAACACTTGGATCAGTATGACAAGCTATTCCTTCCTTTTCACCCTCTGACATTTTCTGATTTCAGTTTGGTAGGAAACAGGGCAAGAGCCGATTCTTGTGCTATTTCCTTCCCCATGTGGTTGTATGCTTATTCTCTTGCCTGAGCGCTGCTTGCCTGACATTTGAGGAAAGCACAAGATGAGGAGAGAGGATACCTTTGAGTGCAAGTAGAGTAGGTGGGCACATATCTGCTAACAACAGAAGCAGAGTGACAATGTTTAACCAAGAGAAGGGGCAAAGCAGCACTAGAGAGGATTGAAATATTGATTCTAAAAGAAAATAAAAAAAATAGGACTGTTTGCTGCTCTACGAAATAAATAATTACTCAGCCATTCTCCACAGCAGTGCCAACTCCTGAATTGTTCAAGCAGGTTGCAGCCAGCAGCCCAGACAATGTCTCAGACAGGAAACTTGATGGGAACAATGTCTGTTATTAACCCACTGAATCTGGCAGTGAAATAAAATGAGAAATCACACCTCCCCAAACCTCAATAAAGTGGTTGCTACTGCTACTATTAGTGTTACTGCTAAAAATAATAGTAAGCCCATTCGTGAGGTCCACGCTTGAGAAAATCTTGTGACGTCAATGGGAGTTTTGCCACTAGCAAGAATTATATCTTCTTTTTTATAATGCTTTTTATGCTGCGCCTGCTTTGTTTGAACTTCAGTGCAGGAAGGATTAGGCCATCTCTGAGGAGGCAAGACAAAACTGATGAGAGTAAGTTCTATGCTTGCTACTAAGAAAAAAAAATGTAGCAGAATTTAATACCTTAACCTTAATAGTGGTTCATTTATGTCATAGTAAATAATCATTTGTCATAAGAGAAATTATTCCAAGACAAACAAAGAAGAGTAGGAGAGTAGGATGACAGTCAGATATGGGACTGGCCACAACCATAAAGATTACAGTGGTGGGGCCACCATAGAAGACAAACAGATGATAGGATGCTAAAGAAATTAATGCAAAGTAGTCAGGGTCAGTCAGACAGAGGCCAGCCACCAACTAGATGCAGGACATCATACACAGGGACATGACCAGGCTGGGTTTCATGGAGGAACAAAGCCATGGACAGGAATGAATAGCAACAATGTACCGCTCCTCATGTCTGCAAGCTGAGAAGAAAGAAAAAATCATAACAGCATCTTCCAGCCAAAAGTCTGTTAATTGGAGGTGTGCCAGCTGCAGAAAGTATTGGGTGGGTGGGTGGGTGGGAGAGAGAATATAAATATAAGTTATTTTAGAAGTCACCAACTGCAAACAGCATACACTGGTATCACATACTTTCACTATTGACCTATAGTTGGGATAGGAAATAATTTCTGTAGATCCAATGCCACTGTATGGTGTGGCTTGGTACATATTTACTTTTAGAGGTGTAATTTCTCTTTTCCAATTTTTTTCTTATAAAAAAATAATTTCACTTGTGAATGAAGTGTGCTGACTAATGTATTCGTATGGTCTGCATTTGATATAAACGGAGATGAACGTAAGTTGTTTCAGCAGTATAAAAGGGCATTATCAAAGGATTTTGTTGTAGCTAATGAAGTTTATGACCTGTGTTATACAGGAAGTCAGACTAGATGATCATAATGGGCTCTTCTGGCCTTAAGTTCTATGAATAGTTTGAATTTTTTGTCCTCTCCCTTGTTAGTAGTATTCATCTCTCCCTGGATTCTAGAAGAGAACATATTTCCTAAGTCGTTTTGTCCATTTCTGTACAGCAGACACTGATTTTTGCCCCCATTCCTTTTGTTCTTAATGGAACTTATACTTAACAAGGCATCAGTATTTTCTTCTTTATTTCTGCACTACCGTTGTCCATGATGTCAGTTCAGCTGTGAGAGTACAGTTTGAGAGTTAACCTGTGCTCCCTCTGCTGGCTCTGCAGCTGCAGGATACACAACACTGTGGACTAAGGTTTTAAAAGATTCCATCTAAATATACAACACCTCTTAGTTGCAGGCACAAGTGCACTGAAACATTTTTGAAGCACAATTTTAGGTAAAGAGTGCAACAGGAAATAGAGACTTTTCACACTTACAATTGAATGCCAACCAAGTGTACAGCTTGACATGTAAAATTCAGATTTTCAAATTATGTTGTAAAGTTTTTCAGGATTAAGACCTGCATATGCAGAAGTCCGCACCTATTACTGTACATTAATCAAAGCCCTATTGCTCACATGGGCCGCAACTCGCTTTCTGTGGTGATGGGGACCCTCAACTCCTATTAATTTCATGGGACTCTGTGCATGAGTAAGGACTACTTATATGGGTAATGGTTTGCAGGAGCCAGCCCTTCACTTAAATTCTATTGAACAAAGTAAGAGCTGTTCCACACAACCTTCTTTAAAAACAAGTTGTATTTTTAAATGTGCTTGGTTACAGCTTATTTCTGTACACAGCTAAAGAAATCCAAATAAGCCATGAATGCTGTTACACCAATATAAAGGTGACCATACAGGAATGGCTATACCAATTTGAAGAACTTTTATAGCGATATAAATGCATCCACACTAGGGGATTTATATCACTTTAACTATCCCAGTATAGTTGAAGCCGTACAACTGACTAGTGCAGATGAGGCTTCTGTCCAGTAGTAAGTGTTGGCAGGATTGGGCTCTAACTCAGGCAAATACAGTACAAAAGTACAACATAGAATAACAGTTCAGGCATGGAACAATCCTGCCACTGCACAAAGGCACTGGGAAGGATTTCACTTTAGTGAAGTCAATGGGAGTACTTGTGGGAATAAAGTTACGCACAGGCAAGACTGGTGTTTCCTTTTGCAAAACAACTTGAACAATTGAAACAAAACAAGAGAAAAAGCATCAGGAAGTAGCAGCCAAATATTAGTTTATAAATTCATAATCAGGAAACAGACAAATATAAAAAACATTAAAGTGACTAAGTAAAAATATCTGGTAATGTGTCAAATATTGTGTAGTTTGCGATCAGTGAAGCTGATACTATCATTATCTAGAGTTAATAGTAATGTGCAGGACTGTATCCATTGAGAGTTTCTCTTCTCTTACCATCATCGTATTTAATAATTTTTAAAATTATGTTTAGCCGGGGTGATAAGTAGACTAGGGAAAGGCCTTTTCAGTTATTTACAATTAATTTAATAATCACCACAATAAGTCTGTCTAGAAGAGTTTTGGCAGCCCAGTTCTCATTTGTGACCCTTTCAGGAGGATCAACTAGCACTTCCTCATTTAGGGCCTAAATCTGTAGTAGATGCTCTACATGAGGAACCCCCACTGAAGTCATGATTTATAGCATTGGTGTGTTTTCCTGTATTGGAACTTACACCAGTATAAGAAATGTGTACAAAAATATCATTCGCTGAAAGCCAAACTCATCATCAGTGAGTGCTCATTTCCCCTCAAGAAGTGTTGCTTAATGAAGATAAGGATTAGAGAGTTAAGCAAAGAATTCATAGCGCATGTATCTCATGAACTTGCCTATTTTCTGTTCATGAACTGTCAGAAAACAAGTTATTTTCTCAGATGGCTTTATTGTTCAAAATTATTCACTGATTTTTTTTTTAAACAAATGTTGGCCTATAGAATGGTCACACAATTTATCGTATGTATTCGATATGGGATATTCAAAATTTGAGCTGGTTATTTTTAACTAGACCCAGAGAGAACAGAAACAACAGTGCATGACTTGGATGAGTGTAATCTTTATAACCATATTTCTAGTGTGAATGCTGACCAGAATGAATTCAAAATTTGATTTCCACTTGTATATACCCAGAAACATTTACTATACCCATCTGTAAACTCATTCACTAGACCATTCAATGGCATGAATGCAAAAAGGAAGGGAGGAGGTGAACACAGGCAAAAGTTTATTTCTTGAGGTATTTAGTCAACTTTAGTGACAATAGTAAGGATAAGCTGCCCCAGAAAGACAGCATTCACTCACTGCTGGCAGGTTTTAGACATTTGGCACCATATCAAATCCTAAGAATCTTCAAATCGGTTGTATCTGTTGACTGTGGCACATTTAATGCTGCTTATAGTTCAATGAAGCTACTGGCACTGTCAGAGGAGAAGACAGCTCCAGCATCCCAACTTATGAATGGATATGTTTCTTTAATATGTCATTTATTAGTCCCATTTTAAAAAAACTGATTTTTTTCCACCTATTAATCCTCTCACTGAGAGTGTCCCAAATTTGGAGTCACTCTCAGTTTGAGCAAGACAAGAAAAATTCATCATAGACAGGAGATGGAGGCTCCATCAGTTGCAGCAAATAGGAGGAGTTTTGCCTGAATAAGGCCTGAGTCCAAACCTCAAAAGTTAGTCCTGTCAGTTCAAAAGACTAAGGGCCTCAAGACCCCATGCTTTGTTATTACATAATGTGTCAGAGTTTTTACCTTAGAAGTGAAAGAACAAGACCCAGAGTATCAAGTATAACCAAGAAGCGCATACTGCGCTTCCTCCTTCCTGAACCTGCTCCAGGCCGGGCCCAAGGGCAACCAGAGCTCAATGGGACATAGGGACAGCTCATCCGTACTCCCTACACTGAGATGAGTTAGGAGCTGCAACAGCATTACACCACTGGAGGACCAGGGCAAACCTCTCAGGATCAGCTACACTGGTTTTAAGGCCACAATTTGCCAGCAGAGCAGCATAAAGTACCCAGGGTGAGATTTTCACTTCTGATCCAGCCCCTGTACACCAGGTAAAAGGGATCTAAAAGCCCCAGAATCAGCCAAGGGAGAAATGCACAGGTGTAGAAACTGAGGGTGACAACCATGGGCTATCCTCCAAAAATTCCTTGCAAGCGCTGGTGCAGGGAGTGTGCTGGGATCAGCATGTAACACTGCAGAAATTCTGGGCAGTGCTGCTGTCCACCGGCAGCCCGAAGAGGCAGCTATAAAATAAAAGCCCTCCCCCAAGAATGTCTAAATTACCAGAGAGGCTGCTCTGGCCCATGGAACAGCGTAGAAACGAGGGCGCAAAGGTGGCTTACAACCACTTCTGACCCCCTTCCCGCTGGACTGCACGTTCTGTGCTGCCCTCTAAGGCCATGTCTATACTGCAGCTGAAAGATAATTCCCAGCTCAGGTATATGTGCATGCACTTGTTCTGCTCAAGTTAGCGTGTGAAAAGTAGCATGTGAGCAGAGCATCATGGGTGGTGGCTCAGGTTGGCCACCCGAGTACAACCCCATCTGAGACTGTAGGTACATACTCGTGTGGTTAGCCTGAGCCACTGCAGCCACATGGCTATTTTTAGCATGCTAGCGCACATACTTCTACCCATGCTGGGAATTACACCTCCCAGCTGCAGGGTAGACACACCATAAGAAGCACAAAGCAGAATCTCATCCTAATCATTTTAAAGAGTGAGGGTCAAAGCCTCAATGGTTGCAAAGTGGTGCAGCTCCACTCTAGCCCTGAATTTCCCATCATCCATTCCATATAGGCAAAAGTCTGTCCTGGTGTCATTCCATTAAAGTCCATGAAGTAACTCCAGATTTACAAAGAGAGCAGAATCTACACAAAATTGTCTTTTGTGTATACCCCCCACCTTATATAAAAATCCCAGTTTTTCTCTAAATGCTCTAACTCTATTGGCCGTGCTCCACTATGTACATTTTATCTTCTTGTTTCTGTTTTGTCTAACTTCTGTGTCTGCATTCCTTTGGGGGTAATGGCCTATTATTTGTTTGGCGTGGACCTGCCACTGCACAGCACTATGGCAATATATATATATATATATATATCCCTATATAAGAGCAAGTCTTCATTTCTGACTCAGTCTTCCTGCAATCAGACTAGTAATGACTTCAGTTTGCATGAGTAAGAACAGCATAAAAAGCCGAATAAAGACCCATGATTGCGCTTTAGATGATTCATTACCACGTGTGGGAGGAAGGAGTTGAGTGTTCTGACATGATCTGGTGCTACTGAGTTGGTGAACAAATGAACAGGGTTACCTCAAGTAAGGAGGGGCATGGTGCACTATGATCTTCTTCTGGAGTTTAAGAAAAGGGAGTTTGAAAACAGTGGAAATGTTTCTGTGAAGAAAAGTGTTGCCAAAAAAATGGAAGATTACCCAACAGAATCTGACTCATGGCTTCCAGGGTACCCTATGCAGCTCTAGTCACTGGTAATCAGCAATTTGGAAAGTTTTCTTGGTAAAGGTTTGAAATGGCTCCTCCTTAGTCAGGTGTGCATGTGTAAGAGGCCTAAAGGGCCTGAATTTACTTCAGTGGTTGCCAGCCTATGATGGGCAGAAGTTTCTGGTCATGCAGATGACCCCTTTTGAGTTTTTTCAAAATAAGAAACTGAGCCAGGGTCTCCAGCTACTTGGCCCTGAAGCTCATAAAGGCTGAAATAGTTTCTAAGGTTATGCTGACTCCATGCATTGGGCTCATCAAGCCAGTAAAATAAATAAAAATACAGAAAGCCATTGGGAAGTTTTTGGCATAGGTAGGCTCCCGGGGCAAAACTGTCCCCAAAATGGAGGGCTTATCCATTACTTAAGTCTTGTGGTAAGGATTTAACCAGAGCATTGGGCCACGTGCTGCGAGCAATTTCTTCCTTGAAGAGAGATTGAGGTAAGCAAGCATAAGCTTGATAGGGATTAACAGGACAAAAGAAAGGATAGTTTTATTTTTAAAGTGGTGTATATCATGCTAAAACAATACTTTGCTTAAATTAGAAGAGGGCCTTCTGAACCTGATGTCATTGCAACCACTAGCAAGAGTCTCATTGATTTCCATGGAGCTGAGTCAAGTCCTGTTCACTTAAACGAAAAAGTCAGAGTTGAACATCAAAATAAAAAATAAACCGGGGGAAGGGAGTAATAGCGAGCCATCGAAGAGGTCAAACTAAAATATAAAACTGTTAATTGCAGAGTCGTTTCAAGATATTGTTTTGCTGTCAGGACAGAAGGGATGTGAAAATGAGTGAGGGAAGTTTCCCAGTGCGTCTCCCTGAAGATTTACATAACTGCTTCTAAGGAAGAGAGGCAGGGAGAAAACTACTCTGGGCCCATAGGCAGTTGAACAAACTGTATGGGCACAAGTGAGTGTGCAGTGTAAAGACAGGGAAACGCAGGCGTTTGGGGAATTAAGAGATTTTTTCCCCTAAAATTCTAAACTCTACATGCTAGCTGCAAACAATCCCTGCTCATGCATACTACCCTGACATACTTACATAAGGGCAGGTTAATGCCCTAGGTAAATTATTGCCAGTCCTGCTTTACCCGACCTGATTCACTTCTCCCTGGAACAGTTTATTACATCATTCCTAGGACTCTACCATGAGTCAAGTGACCATGCCTCCCAACCGGTATTAACAACACAACCAACAGTTGAGTGAAGCAATATGACACCCCCCCCACCTCCCACCAGCCAATATTGACTTGCTTGCTCTCCTTTGTCTCTTGCAGTATTACTATGTGGCGTCCATTCCTTGCTCTACTAGAGATCAAAGGGAATGAGAATAAACATCTCCATCTTTTCTTCTAACATTCTGTCTAATATCCATGGTATTTTTATTGTGGAGAGGAGCGATTTGTAAGAAGAAATGAAAATCTATAGTGTGTCAGCTCATAGAGGCTAATGATGTTTATACAGACATACCACACTGATGGAATAGTCCCAACATTCCCTACACTGTGTAGAAAAAAAGAGTAAGAGGAGTGACCCAATCCTCCCCTCCCCCGCCTCTTTCCTGCTCAGCAACCTGTACTTGACCCTCCCGAGCCTGGCTCTGCTCAGCCTCCATCCCGCCCAGCCGGAGCCAGAACACTGATACCAGGCAGCTGATGCTCTGCCTCATCCAAAACACACACTTCTTGAAAACACACACCCACTGCATACTTTGGGGGAGCGGGGGGAGGAGAAATACCCACCTTCTGTATTGCAACTTCAGTGAATTTTCCCTTGCTCTTGGAAACAATTGGACAGGATGTACTGTGCTGCTGCTGTTTGCCAAATGCTACAAGTGTTAGGAGAAGCTGGTCCACTTCAGTGTGAATATTTTGAATGCCTGGGGCAGGGGGGGAAAGGGGGAGAAGCAAAGAAAAACTGGAGGATGTTTGGCCAAAAAATGTCAAGCCTAGATGTATATGGTTAGGCACTCAAATGCCTGTTTAAGCACCTGGCCTTATTTTTCATAGGCCCTGAGCCTTCCAAGCTCACTGAAGAAAATAGGAATTGCAGATGTTCGGCAACCTCTGGAAGTCCGGCCATTGATATTGTCTTCTATTATTAGACATTTGCATTACTGTAGCAGCTAGGAGCCCTAGTCATGGACTCAGGGGTGCTGGAACAATGTGTATAGTGGGGGTGCTGAGAGCCTTTGAACCAAACAGTAAACCCTGTCTATGATGGAATCCACTTCAAGCCAGGGGGTGCTGCAGCACCCCCCACACCCTTAGTTCCAGCACCTATGCATGGACCATTGTGCTGGGTGCTGTAGACATACAGAACAGAGATTGTTTCTTAGACTTGGGCCACAAAGAGGCCAACATTTTCCAAGCTGGGTGCCTAACGTTAGCTACAGATTTAAGTGCCTGACATTAGGCACCTAAGTTTGACTAGGCTATCTTGTTGTTGAAGGTGTGAATGATACTGAAAAAACACTTTTATTGTGGTAGTGCCTATATGCCCACTGGGTTGGGGACCCACTGTGCTGTACAAAGATACAGTAAGTGACAGTCCCCACTCCAAAGAGCTTGCAGACAACACAGTTACAGAGCAAGCAAAGGAACACGAAAGCCTGCAACATGGTTTGTTCTTCTGTCAAGCAAAGAAGGCCTAGAACTCATGAGGAATTTGTGACCCTGCTTAATTTGAAGTATAAATGTTTGCATCATGTTGTAATGGATGGCAACGGTCATTTTTCAGTCAACTGATATTTTTAAGCCTACCCATGTTTCCTTTCTCCTCCTCCTTTCATGATGACCATTCTGAAGACTTGAGACTGCTGCGTGCTCTCAACTCTTACCAATGTCAAAGGAGGCTAACAGCACTCAGCACCGGTAAAAATCAAGTCTTTAATCATCAACACTACTTTCCAAAGCCCTGTAGGCTATTCCATGAAGATCTCCTATTCAGCTACTGATGAGGCCCACCCCTCCTTAGTGTGTGAGGACTGATTAGATCACATCCAGTGATGAGATTCTTGAGACCCAAAATAGATTGCAAGGAGAATATAAAGAAAAAGATACTGATGTCTGTGTAGGGTGACCAGACAGCAAGTGTGAAAAATCGGAACGGGGGATGGAGGGTAATAGGAGCCTATATAAGAAAAAGACCCAAAAATCGGGACTGTCCCTGTAAAATCAGGATATCTGGTCACCCTATGTCTGCGAGAGCTTTGAAAAGCCCACTTGTCAGGCAAGTTTTCATCTTTAAAACCAATAATGTAGCTTATTCAATGTGCTTACAATGTTTTCTAACCCCTGCTCATAGAACTACTTTTGGTATCAGAATTTAAAGTGCCCGATTACAATGGTATCTACGGTACACTAGTTACACTTTTATCCTCAACCCTTATAGTCAGGGATGATGATCATGTCACTCATGAGATATGGATTCCATTGTTTCCTGTATCTTTGAATTCAGCCACAACATAGCACTATGAGTATCTCGGGATATTTGCCAACTCTGATCTCTGAATATTTTTGTGGATTTAATGGAGAATCATCCTGCAAAACTCCATTTTTCTATGTCTGGACCTTTCTTGCTTAGGGGGTAGCTTTTAATCAACAAATACACACTCTTCACTTGGGCCACTTTCTACATTTCTATTCAAAGTCCTCGAACAGGGTCAATGCACCAGAAGAAATTTCATTCTGTGCCTGAAATTGAAAGGATGAATGGAGACCTATGTGCCAATTATTTTCTTCCCCTCCTCCCAATAAAAATGTGTTAAATTCAGATTTGTGTTCATTCCAATCTCTGTAGACAGCTCCCAAATGTTATGATTGCACAGAAGATGGAGGACTTCTTCCTGCCATAAGCAGATAGTCTTTATTCTGTAAGCCAGTCAAGCCACTGCAAACTTGGAAGTCTCCATTAAGCTGACATCCATAAGTTTCACCCTGTGTGAGTGACACACCAATCCTTTTATGAAAGGCATTAATATGAGAGCTTTTTTGAGTGGCGTCAGGGGAGCATTGGACAAATACACAGAAAATTGTGACACTGGCACCCAGGGACCCTTTTTTACTCCTGTTCATTAGTTACCATGTGTCAGATTAGAATGGAGCCGCCTTCAAAATGTATTGTAACAACATTCCTGCTATAAGGACTTTGATTCAAAGGGTAGAAGTCTTCTGCTTTTTCCATTCTTTTACATGCAAGTGTTAAAGAGTGGAATGGTTTCCATGCGCCTGAGATGGTGTAATGGTTATTTAATGTTTATCTTTCCTTCTGCTTTTGTTTAAAACAAAGGGCACGTCAGTTTGTACTTTAGTTACCATTGCCCTAATGCATCTGATCATTTGAGATCCTATAGCTGGCATAAGAAAGCACATTTCATAGGCAGCGCTAACCCCAGGTTGCTCTGTATATTGTTGCTGTGATGCTCGTAGTTTCCCCAGACCAGCTGTTCTGAAACTGGGGGTTCTCCAGTCTGCAGAGCAACACTATATTGTTTAGTTTCTTTACAAAATTAAAAAGGAGGGAGGCAAAAATTATTCCCTGAAGGCTTTTATTGTTCTATGTCCAAAAGAGATAGTGGATGTCTTGAATCATATGGAAGGACAATTAAAATACTGTAGTTAAAGACTGTGCTCCCACGAAGCCACTGCTAGAACCCATAGATTGAAGTATTATAGCAGTCACAGGCCACTGAATCTCAACCAAGCTGAGTGTATGGCCATGAGATTTATGTAGCATCATGCATGTGGACTGCCACCTGTCAGTAGCGTAGCTGGGGGGGAGCAGGGGGAGCGTCCACTGCCACTGAGCACATTCCCCAAAAGTGGCGCCTTTTTAATTTTTACACTCACTTGGGGGTGCTTCCCAGCAGGGGCAGCACGTCCGGGTCTTCGGTGGCACTTCGGCGGCGGGTCCTTCAGTCACTCCGGGTCTTTGGCGGCAGGTTCTTCAGTCTTCGGCGGCAAGACTTGGGTTTTTCCTTTGTGCCTTTTTTTATGTGTTCGCTCCCCCTGCTGTTAGAACCTGGCTACGCCACTGCCACCTGTGTGCCTTTGTGGAGATTGCAATGCTCCGTGGCAGCTGAGGTAGAACCACCACTTTGGAATCATTGTCCTGTACCACAGAGCTACAGTGATTTCACTTCAGTGCCCATAGACTGAGCAGGATTCTGTACTGAGTGCTCAACCTTATTCACGTGAGTTGTAGTCCACTGAACTCAGTGGACTACTAGTGCCAGCACTACTTGGCATGACTTCATGTTCTGGAGTTTAGGCCCTAAACTTATATTGATAAAAAACCTATAAAATATTCTGACATTTCACGGTTGTACAGGTATCGCTCAAGTGTCAAATAACCCTATTCTGAAAACAGCCACTCATAAACTAGCTGACATTCAGCTAAGTTGAAGTACTCTGTACAAGGACTTAAAAATATATCAGTAAAGGTCCCAGTTCTTCAATCCTTACTCATATTGTATAACATCTAATTATATGATTAGTCCCATTGCAATCCCATACAGGCCATAAATGAATAGCCTTGATTTTCTCACATCTATCAAACTTGATAAAAGCTCTGTGCCTTTTTCCTATGTTGCAAGGCAAATTCATCCTGGACAAGGAATTAAACAAGCCACAGACACCAGACCAAAAACACCTTATTAGAGAAAGACTCAAGCATTTCATTTCTCCCCATCCTAAAACCTTGTTAAGAAGCTGCATACTGCATGGGGTATTATGATGGCTGCATGCTCAGGTTGAGGAGTACATTATTTTTGACCTCCCTTTCCCCCCAATTTTCCTCATTATTACCTTTGTTTTCTCTTCCTCTCACTACAAGTTCAGAAGCTCAGTTGTAACTAATGTTGTTGACATTATACATTTGCCAAGTTTTGGTATTTCAGTGTTCATACAGCTCTTGTTTCATTCAGTTTCCCCCGTGTGCTTTATCCTTTTTACTTTTGGTCTTATTAATGTGATTGCCTTGTGACAGCATTTGCTGGAATATGTACAGGAGGGCTGGAACAGCTGCTGAATGCTTACTTCTGAACGATCCCATAGCTCAACAGGAGAGTGAAGAACCTCATGTTACCATCCTACTCTTACCGCACACTCCCAGATCAGCTATTCTCCTCACCAGTGACACTGATACTTTCACCTGGACTAGCCCCAGGAATCTCCACAAAGAACTTACAAGGTATCATGGTAAAACTGAACTCCCATCTCACTAAAGGGGTTCAAAATCCTTTTTCTTCTGTTTATTTCTCCTTTATCCCACTGACAAGAAATTGTCAATATACAGTCATGATCTAAATACACAGATAAATAGCACATGTGTAAAGACTCATTCAAACATAGGTTATGAATACACACATACTGTACTCAGGCACACTATGCTCTACATATACTCTATTCTGTGGCAGACTCTTTCAAAGAGTTATTATACTCTTCTGGAAATACTGCCTCTGGATTCTTGTTCCCCAACAGATTCCATCTCTAGCTTTGCACTGAGCCCTCTGTATTCTAGGAGAGAACTTCAGGAATTTAATCAGTATTGTTCTGAGTACTCCTATACTGCAAACACTAATCAATAACGCTCATACTTTATAGTGCTCTATACGTATATAGTTTTAATGCTTTGATTTAAGTAGGTCCTTGGTAACCTGGGAGATATAATTAATTATATCTGGCATAAGAGCTCAGATTCTGGGAGCCATTCAAGGCATTTCCTTTTCCATAGATTTGTTTCCTCTCAGAGAAACTTGCTGAAGTAAGCCTTCCTCCACTCCACTGCCCTCCATTTAATTTTAAAGGCGCTGTTAACCTGGGGATGCCCCTCTTAATCCTTACACGCAGAAACACAGCACAATATTAAGAAAGAGTTAAGCAATTAATTTATAATTTTGAAAGTCTTCTCTAATCCAGCTTTCCAGTTTAACATTCATGTCCCCACATATTGTATACACCACTTTTCGTCCTTTATCTCTTCCATTTCTAAATATTTTACTAGGGTTTTGTTTTATACAGCTGAGAGGAATGCTGCTTTGATAAAAACAGCCACTATAATCTCCTCAGGCTGCATTTGCCTGGACCTCACTCTTCATCTGCAGCTTTTAAACAAAAATCTTTACTAGATGAAAATAAAGACGGTGAATTTCAATGGTACATTTTAATAATTCATAAATCAAATGAAGTTCAAACAGGTTCAAAGTTTAAAAGTTTAAAAGTTTTGCTGAAGCTTTAGAGTTTAAACTGTCAGACTTTGACAAAAAACTTTTCCTGTCTGGAATAGTTAAGCTTGTTAAACTATATTACATACATAGTTATTGCTACATCTTTTTGAACCCAAAAAAGCTGTCTAAGAAAGTCTTGGTATTATAGTTTTCCATATACTTTATATTGCAAATGTAATTGTAACGTATCAATATAGTAGAGATCATAACTATGTAGCATGGATGTACTATAAAGGTTTTTGGAACCCAACTATATTTTTCAGCAAGAAATAATTCCACTTATTAATGTTGCTATAAACTGGGGTAGGAAGGGTCTTTTTAATGGGTTGGACAATGTAAAAGAAGAGGTCTGAGGAAAACATAGAAGCGTCTTGACTGAAGAGAGTAAATTACATGTATTATGGTCTTTTGAAAACACTGAGGGCCTCATGCTATTCTCTGTTAGACCAACGTAAAAGTCGGGATTAACACAATTGAAGCCAATGGGTCTAAATCTGATCTCACTTACACTGATGTAATCCTGTTACCTTCATTTCAGCAACTCATGATTTATACTGATGCAAGATCAGTCTCAAAAGATTAAAATATTTTAAACTTTTCTAAATTAGATTAGTCTAATTTTTCCCAGGGGCATTAGCTAAAGAACATTGTAGCGCAGAGCGATCTAATGCATACAAATAAATAGCATTTATGCAGACTCGTATCCAAATACAGGGCCAGATCCCCAGGGGGCATGAATTGACTTCAATGGAGCTATGCCAATGTACACTAGTTGAGGATCTGGCCCAAAACATTATATATATACACACACCACAACTATTAACACAGAATTAGACACCTTCTCTTTGTCTGTCTACTACTATCATTTTAACCAAGGTGGGTGAGGTGATACGTTCTCTCTTCAATGGAAGTTGGCCCAATAGACAAATGTTTGAGCTCATGCAGAGCTCTTCTTCAACCTGACCCGAAGAACAGCTCTGTGTAAGCTCAAACTTTTCTCTGTCTCCAACAGAAGCTGGTCCAATAAAAGATTTACCTCACCCACCTTTATCTCTAATATCCTGGGACCAACACGGCTACAACATTGCATACAGTAATAGACATTACATTTGTCACTTCTAATCTTTAAAGTGACTTGTAAAAGATACTGTATTAACAGGTCTGGAAAGTTAAGTAAGCTATCTGTCACGGTATAATAATAAGTATTAATGGGTTTAATTGATGACTGTCTGTAGCATAGGTTAAGTGGAAATAGGTATTATATGTGCATTAATTCTTTGGTAAGCTGGGGGTGGGATAAAGTGAAGCAGAAGAAAAGGAGAGAATCTACACCTTTAATTATAGCATAGGCTGGAAATAAGAAGTGTAGCCATCAGTCCATTTCCATAGACATTTTTGGTTCTCAAATGAAATCTATTTTGTGGTAGTTAGAAGGCACCCTTCCACCCACGAAGAGTTCTCTGCCCCTTTGATACTAGGGTCTTGCCAATAAGTAAAGGGAAGCTTTGTGCAGCTAAGTCACTTTTCTGCTATCTGTCTCACCCTAGATGAAGGTTGCAGTGCATCACAGCAAAGAACAGTTTGCTTCCATCCTACACTAGCAGAATTTTTTCCCCTGAAGGACCCATTGGAATAGCATGGAAATAAGCTGCAATATTTGCTTAAATTTTGTTGTGTTGGTGAACATTCCTGCCATTTGGAGAAAGTGAGCACAGTCAAATAAAGTCATTTAAAAAGGCAAGTAGATATTTGTGGCAAATAAAAGTCATCACAATGACATTGGTTAGTAGCAAGACTTGCCCGTATTATAACCCTACCATATTTCCATGTAGTTTAGCACAAGGTTTTTTTTCTGAGTTAAAAGCTTAATTCTAGCACCTTAATATTACAAGTTTTAGAAGCACTGGTGGTCAAATAATAATGTTATGACAAGCAGTAGTCATCTCTGATTGAGAGACAATGCAGATAACACAATAAGACTATGGGCCCTTTCCATCACTGGGTGCAGCCACTGTCAAATTTTCCCCTTGTTGGTTGAGTAGTTTAACCATCTGGCTAAACAAAAAACAAAACAAAACCCAACCCCTTCTGGGGTAAACAGAAGCCCAATGAACTTCTAAAGACAAACGTGGCTTCCACCATGCTATTCACTGTCCAGTCCTTCTCTAGGCCACACCTCTCCCTGGATTGCTTCTTACCCTTCTATTTTCCTGCTTCTTCATTGTCCTCTCGGGCTTTTTGTCTGGAGAGACAGAGCTTGCTGCTGCACAGGAGGAAGAGCACACAGGATTACTTAAGGAGAGGGTATGTATGTCCCCACAACAGGTCTTTACTCTTCCCAGGTCTTTCTAACTGGTGAAAAGGAAACTCACTCCTTTCCCAGCATACCTTGCTGCCCAGCCTACAGCTCCATGGTCAATCTGGAGTTGGACTCTGAACCCCTCTTAAGGAATCAGCTTGCCCTATGATAGCCCAGTCTTACAAATACTTAAGCAAGTGAATAGCTTTACTTACATGAGGAGTCCCAATGAAGTTGCCCACATGAGTTTATGTGGGTAACTTCTTATTTCCAAGGAGACCCATTTGCTTAATTGTTTGCGGCATTGGGACTGGCCCTATAACAGCATAATAATATCAATAACCATAGGGTTAAATATAATCATGAGAGACAGAAAGCCTTCAAGAACAATCACACGAATGACTCCATCCCAAGATGCAGAACTCAAAAGAACCCCAACACTATTATGGTGAGACTCATAAGAACAAATTTTAAAAGAGCCTATTATGTGCTAGCCAACAGCCTGATACCAGATTAGAGAAAACAGAAAGCAAACACCTGGCTTCTAGTCCTGGGAAGCATTTTGTTTCTTTGAAGAATCAACTGCATCTATTGGAAGAGGATTTTGCACTCTGTGGGAGAAGGATATGACCTAGCATTAATATTGCGCTACTGTTTCAGACAACAAGGTAACCTTCATACCTGGCAATATGAGCAGGTCCCTTTTTTTACAACATAATTATGCACTTAACTCAGAGCTGTCATATTCAACCTGAACTGTAGGAGAGCTAGGAACTGAAGTGGCTCTTGAGGACAGTTGTCAGGAATTCTTCTCAGGGCTACTTTATTCAACACTGTTTCGACTGGAATGTTCTAGATACAAGGCAGGCAAAGCTTCGTTTTACTTCAGTGTCAACAAATTACACAGAGTGCTTTGAACAGGTTTCTAGAATTTAAGAGTTTAGGGTTGAGATTTTTCAAAGCTGCCTACCTAGTTTAGGCATCCAATTCCCATTCAAATCAATGCTTTCTCTTACTCTAGTTTGGGACCAGACTGCTAGCTTGCACATAACTTTTTATACCTGGTCTTCCAAGTCTCACCTCATTAATGTCTATTCACAGCAGGGTAGAGTCGTTCATGGGATTAATTCTACGGGAAATTGGTGTCTGAAACTCTTATCTTTGCAAAAATCTCAGCCTAGCTTTTAAAATATGCCAGTTGGATCCACTGGCTGATAAAGACAGTGTCTTTCTAGTAGGCCATCAGATTTGAAGAACTACATTGAGCTCTAAACCTTGTCTCTCTCATCAACAGAAGTTGGTCCAATAAAAGATATTACCGCACCCACCTTGTCTCACAAATATCTCTTCCCACATTTCTGTAATGCCCATCACCATAGGGTCTATGTACCAAATTTAAAAAAGCATCATTTCTGGGGGAGAAAAGTTCACTATCGTATTTACAAGATGGAGAAGAAAAACTTGGTAAAATTTGTCTTATACTCATTAATACTGCACTGGAACAATATATTATTGCAGCTAAGTCTTCTGGGGTGAAATCCCACATGGGAGACATGCTCAATGGGCTTCTGCAGCACATTATGGAGCATATCAAGCTGTTGAATGAAAGGGGGCAAAGCAGTGGATTTTCCTCTCTGGATGGTACAGGCATTAGATGATAGTCAGGGAGCAGGAGAAGCTGGGGTGCAGTTCCCATTGGGTTCATGCAGATTTCCAAGCATAATACCCCCTAGGAGCCATTGCTGGTTTAACTGGAATCCAGTTCTGCCCATTTTAATCACCTATTGAAATCAATGGGACTCCTTGCAAAATGAAAGTACTATACATCTTTAGTAAGGGTGGCAAAATCAAGCCCTATATGCAACTGCAAAACTCCTCCTTGGCATGCTAATGGCTTGGATCACATGGTTGTTCCGCTTTGAATATCAGATTTATTAGTGAAAGCCCAGATGCTCAAAGATCACTGTCCATTGATTTCAACAGACATTAGGAGCCTTAATACCTTTGAGAATCTAGGACAGTTCCAATTGCAGAGTTTTTCTGCCTTCAGTAATGCTATGCAATGGGCTTGGGTAGGTGTTACTGAGGGCAGAATGTGAAGACAACGGGTTGCACAAGTGTAAACAAAGGGAAGACTCTGGCCTGCAGAATCTTAATTACTTTTGTTGATATATGAGCCAGAAAGAACCCAGCTTGACACTCAGATCCCGGGTTGAGTTTGCAGGGCTGGCAGCTAGTGGGGAGGAAAAACAAAACAAAGACATCTTTTTGATTATTAGCTGAGGAAATTTTGTTGAATTATTCCCAGTCTTCATCCACAGGGCCATCTTATAGGTCTCTCCCAGCCCACTACCCCACACTCCAGTGCCCTCCTGATTGCTGGATACCGAAGGCTTACCAGGGGTAGATTGTGAACTTGTTAATAATTAAACTATTAAAATTATATTGTTGACTGTTTAAGCAGCTACTTTTTAAAACTATATTTATATCCCTACTTTCCATCCTTTGAAATCACATAATTTAAAAGTGACTGAGCTGTTTTCCCACCCCCCACCTTTGGATCCAATTAGCATAGGCCCAAATCTGCAACTCTGTGTTGAGTAGTGTTGAATGCAAAATGTATCATTAGCTTTCGTAGTGCTAACGTGCATCTGTAAATACTACTAATTGTAAGGGATACCAAAGGGCAGTGGTCCCAAAACTGTGGGGCATACTACACCCCACTAGGGGATGTGGAGGAATGTTCAGGGGGTGCAGCGAGGCCCAGGCCAGTCCCCACAGGAGGTGGGGAGGGAGCGCCATCCAGCCCCGCTCTGCCCCCAGCTCCGCTCCAGCCTCACCCATAACCCCACCCCACCCGCCACTCCACTCCCAGCCCTGCTCCCTGCCGCAGCTCTGCTCCTAGCCGCAGCTCCAGGCCCCAGCCCTGACCTACTCCCAGCCCCAACCGTGGCCCCCAGTCCCAACCATGGCCTCCGACCATGGCTCTTGCCCTGCTTCTGGCCCTGGTTCCTGACTGTGGCTCCTGGCCGGAGCGTAGACTAGGTAAGGGTCAGGGGAGCACCACCAAAAAAGTTCGGGGACCACTGCCTTAGGGCATGTCTACACTGCATCTGGGATGGAGCCTCCCATCCAAGGTCCAAAGACTTGTTAGTGGGGTTCATGCTAATGCTCTACAAGTAGTTGTGTAGACATTGCTTTGAGGTGGCCTCTCAGGCTGGAGCTAGTTCACTACTGTAGTTTAGCTAATTTACTCAAATTGCTTTGTTAATGCAAACAAAACAAAAAAACAGGAGTCTGTTAGTGCATGACTCCATTAGGTTTTTGTTTGTTGGGGTTTTTTGGCACCACAATGCCAACCACTGAGCCAGCAGATGGAGCTCCTGTTAACTAATAAACGCTATTCCCAGAACTGTGCTTAGTCTGACACCAAAGATTAGCCTTATGCAGGGAAATCAAAGGAAAAGCCATGTTGATTGTATTCCCCAAAGCAAAGCCCAGGTGAGGAAGTTATTCAGGGTTTGTCAGGTGGAAAGGAACAAAATTGATAGGAAATAAGTGCTATTGCCAAATCTGAGAGGATGATATGAACAATGGAAAGCATAAAGAGAAACCCTAGAGGTCAGGCAGTTGAAATCCTGGCTTGGGTCCCAAGAGAAAGTGAATTTGTCAGTCTAATCTATTTCCTTCTTCTTAGGTTCTTATGTCTCCCATCACCGTGACATCTAAGCAGCTTCCACTGATGCATGAAGTGACATGACTAGCCTCTAATCTCCATTTCACCAATTCAAAATGCCACACACTATTTGGCATGAAGCTGCTAGTAAAAATTGGAGAGCCACCTGAGTTGTTTAATGGGTTTAATTATGTAATCAGGCCCACAAATTGAATGAGAGACAACGATGTGATGCAGTTGGGGCGGGGGGAGGGGGGGGGAGAAAGGCTACTATCATTCTAGGCTGAATTAACAGGAGTAGCATAAGATAGATATGGGAGGTAATTGTTCCACTCCACTCAGTACTAGTGTGGCCTCCGCTGGAGTACTGTGTCCAGTTCTGGTTCCCACATTTTTAAGAAAGATGTGGACAAATTGTAGAGTCCAGAGCAGAGCAACAAAAGTGATAAAAGGTTTAGAAAACCTGACCTATATGGAAAGGTTAGAAGAACTGGGCATGTTTAGTCTTTGGGGAGAGAAAAAAATCCGACAACAGCAGGGGGACCTAACATATCTGAAGACTGTCAAGGGCTGTTATAAAGAGGACAGTGATCAGTTGTTCTCCATGTCCACTGAAAGTAGGAGAAGAAGTAATGGGCTTAATCTGCAGCAAGGGAGATTTAGGTTAGATATTAAGAAAAACTTTCTAATTGTAATGGTAGTTAAGTACCAGAATAAGTTACCAAGAAAGATTGTATAACCCCAGCCACTGGAGGTTTTAAGAACAAGTTGGACAAACCCCTGTTAGGAATGACCTAGGTTTACTTGGTCCGTCCTCAGTGCAGAGAGAATGAGGGTGGGAAGGATGGACTAGATGACCTCTCAAGGTCCCTACCATCTATGAATATTCATGTTTCTGTCCTGTATCTTTTAATGCTAGTTTGCTGGATGCACATATAAAATTAAATAAATACATCAAATAAAATCCCTATGTTACTATGGGTAGTGGGGGAAACTCCATAAAAATCTTGATTCTTTGCTCTTGGTTGGCTTCATACCTCACTACATAATGATACGGTTTTCTTCTGTGGCAACATTGCCCACATTTATTTGCCATGCGAAGCAATTTATAGAAGGTGGCAAGCTGTTGAGGTCATTAGCTCTATTTGCTTAAGAGACGCCCAGTACTGGAATTGCTCAAGGAGCATATTGCAGGTTAGGACTGTAGCGTATTGACAGAGCTGAGGGAGAACACTTGCACAGTGACATTAACCCAGTGCTATTAGCCCTACATATTTATAAGCCCCAAACTACCTCCCACAAATTTAGAAAAAACAGGCGGTGGAAAGCAAACCTGTACAATCTTTACACTCAGAGCAGCTGGGGAAGGGGGTTGGGGAAAGATGGCTCCCCTGATCATGGAGCCTAAATTACACCAGCTGCAGTGCTCTCCTAGAGACAGTCACTAGCTGAAGATCAGCCAGAGCATTGTGTGCACCGGCCCAGCCTGCAAGACGCCTTCCAAGAAATGGGACAGTGAGGAACATGGAGCCAATGATGCTAGCTTTCTGCCCCTCCACTGCCCAAGAGGGTTCCCTTACACCAGGGGAATCTCCAGGGGCTTCTCTAGCACAGCTTTCTGGCTCAGCAGCACAAAGGATGTGAGGTTCCAGCCTGCTGTGCAAGTGAAAAATGATTAAAGTTGAAAGTCGATGGAGGATCGTGCCCATGAATCTTAAGGTCAAGGTACTAAACAGCAGACAAGTGTTGTAAAATGATTCTTCTATGTTCTGTAAGCCATGGCTCACAGAACATAAAGTGGACAATGGACTCGGCAAGGGGATTTTTCAGAATACTTAAGTAACTTAGCAACACATTTCCTGGTATTTTTTTAAAAAGGTGCTATGAAACCATGAATGCGGAGGGGATGAATCATATGAAAGTCACTCTGTTTTGCTTTGACATTGCATACAGAATGGTGAGAGAATTCAGGATTTGCCTCTGTTATGTTCACTGAGATCTTATAAATTAATGGATTATTCAACCCTCCCCTCCCCACAAATGCATCACATGGCTGGAAAATTCTTCAGAAGAAGCCTTTCTCATCTATGTTACTTTGCTGTCGCTTTTCCAATGGTCAGGTAGTAATTTGCTGCCATAGATGCAATTTCCAAGAAACTGATATGTCCTGCCAAAAAAAATATTAAGTTTAAATATGATGGTGCACCAAAAACCCAAGAGTACAAGTGACATTGGGTTAAAAAGACCCACCTTTGTTCCCTATGAACACTATTTCATAGACAACTACATAATTAGCTTTACAAGGAAAAACAAAACAAAGTATGATGATTTAAAGAGTGTATTTCAATGAAAATAGAAAAGAATGAGGGAAGCTGTGTCTTAATGACAATTTTCTATTATTTTTAAGTTGCCTTTTCCCCTGCTTGTGTGACCTTTCATTTAGAAAGTGAGAGTCCTGCAGCCAAAAACTTCCTAAAATCTGAGTTGGTATGGTTTTAAAGGTTCCCTTTTGATGACCATTAGCATTTAATTGCAGGCATGAGACTTTAATTGTCTTGAGCAAGGTGTACTATACAGCTCTGTCCATAACCATATGCAAATATTGTTCCACCTGTTTTGAAAGATATTTATTGACACTTAAGCAATTTAAGCAAGGTCATGGACTTTTAAAACAAGTCCCTTGCTTGAAAATTTTATTGTCCATGGTATACTGTTTGACTAAAAGAATTAGCTTCCTCTAACACTACTTAACTGACACTGTCAATTTAGCAATAATATCAAATTCTTTAAAAGAAAAAATTTGCTTCAAACTGATGAGCCTGAACAAAACTTAATAGAGAGCTAAATTAGAGACTTATATGGCCCCCACCCATCACCACAGTATCTGAGAGCCTCACAATCCTTGATGTATTTATCTTCTATGAGATAGTATTGCCCTTTTATTCTCAGTTTGCAGATAGGGAATTGAGGCATAGAGACAAAGTAACATCCACAATCACACAGGAAGTCTAACAGAGCAGCAAATTGAACGCAGGTCTGCTATGTTTCAGACTAGCACCTTAACCACTGGACTATCCTTCCTCTCATGGCATAAGACTATACTAGACTACCCCAATAACCAATCCTGGGTTTCATCTATATTTCCTTTTCCTACTACATTAACTGGAAAAGAAATGTGTTTTGACACAGCTTTTCCTGTCAAATATAACTGTGGTCTACAATTTTTGAGAAGTCGTCTGCTTCAGAGATAAAATGTGCTATTTATTATGTATTTTGATGTGCTGAATTCAAATATGACAATTAAAACAACTGATTGGCTACTGTTTCTAAGATATTTAAGTTTTTACATTTTATGTCTATGTATATTGTGGAGATAGTAGAGTTTTAATCATAAATTGTAAACCTAGGTCTCTTCATGTGTTTATGGTTGCTTTACATGATAATATTTCACCTGTCCTGTTTATGTAACACTTTAAAAATCAGCAAAAGGGTTATATAAATAAAATTTATTATGAAACAAAAGGCAAAAAACTATTATGTACATAGTTTAGTCCTATTCAGTGTCTACTCGGCGCTTCTTGGCTTGTCTCTTGTATTCATTAAATGGAGCATCTCTTGTCACTGTCCAGCAATAGTCTGCAAGCATTGATGGGCTCCATTTGCCCTGATAGCGTTTCTACATTGTTGCAATGTCCTGGTGAAATCGCTCGCCGTGCTCGTCGCTCACTGCTCCGCAGTTCGGTGGAAAAAAATCTAGATGAGAGAGCAAAAAATGTATCTTTAGTGACATGTTGCAACCAAGGCTTTTGTATGCCTTGAGGAGGTTTTCCACCAACAATCTGTAGTTGTCTGCCTTGTTGTTTCCGAGAAAATTTATTGCCACTAACTGGAAGGCTTTCCATGCTGTATTTTCCTTGCCACGCAGTGCATGGTCAAATGCATCATCTCGAAGAAGTTCACGACTCTGAGGACCAACAAAGACACCTTCCTTTATCTTAGCTTCACTTAACCTTGGAAATTTTCCACAGAGGTACTTGAAAGCTGTTTGTGTTTTGTCAATGGCCTTGACAAAGTTCTTCATCAGACCCAGCTTGATATGTAAGGGTGGTAACAAAATCTTCCTTGATTCAACAAGTGGTGGATGCTGAACACTTTTCCTCCCAGGCTCCAATGACTGTCGGAGTGGCCAATCTTTCTTGATTGGCCACTCCCACCAGTAGTGGGAATCTCTTGCACGACTATCCCATTCGCAGAGAAAACACAGTACTTTGTGTATCCAGTCTGCAGACCAAGCAAGAGAGCAACAACCTTCAAATCGCCACAAAGCTGCCACTGATGTTGGTCATAGTTTATGCACCTCAAAAGTTGTTTCATGTTGTCATAGGTTTCCTTCATACGGACTGCATGACCAACTGGAATTGATGGCAAAACATTGCCATTATGCAGTAAAACAGCTTTAAGACTCGTCTTCGATGAATCAATGAACAGTCTCCACTCATCTGGATCGTGAACGATGTTGAGGGCTGCCATCACACCATCGATGTTGTTGCATGCTACAAGATCACCTTCCATGAAGAAGAATGGGACAAGATCCTTTTGACGGTCACGGAACATGGAAACCCTAACATCACCTACCAGGAGATTCCACTGCTGTAGTCTGGAGCATAACAGCTCTGCCTTACTCTTGGGTAGTTCCAAATCCCTGACAAGGTCATTCAGTTCACCTTGTGTTATGAGGTGTGGTTCAGAGGAGGAGGATGGGAGAAAATGTGGGTCCTGTGACATTGATGGTTCAGGACCAGAAGTTTCATCCTCTTCCTCTTCCTCGTCTGACTCAAGTGAGAATGATTCTGGTGCATCAGGAACCGGCAGTCCTTCTCCGTGGGGTATTGGGCGTATAGCTGATGAAATATTTGGATAATGCACAGTCCACTTTTTCTTCTTTGACACACCTTTCCCAACTGGAGGCACCATGCAGAAGTAACAATTGCTGGTATGATCTGTTGGCTCTCTCCAAATCATTGGCACTGCAAAAGGCATAGATTTCCTTTTCCTGTTCAACCACTGGCGAAGATTTGTTGCACAAGTGTTGCAGCATATGTGTGGGGCCCACCTCTTGTCCTGATCTCCAATTTTGCAGCCAAAATAAAGGTGATAGGCTTTCTTAACCATAGTGGTTATACTGCGCTTTTGTGATGCAAAAGTCACTTCACCACAAACATAGCAGAAGTTATCTGCACTGTTCACACAAGTACGAGGCATCTCTGCTCACTTTGGCTAAACAGAAATGTGTCCCTTTGCAAAATCAAACACTGACAAATAAGAGAGCATGACACTGTATGATTTCTAGAGCGGATATAGGGCAATTTGTTCAGCAGAGTGATGTAAGCTTCGTTATGATTGCATCATCCATGACTTCTAGGAATAACATGATGCAATTCATATCATGTATGACGCAATACCAGCTTCAGATTGCATCATTCATTGTTTTGCCTAAAAAGCAAGTACTGTCCAAACCCAGTCATAGATTTATTCATAGATCCAGTCAAAGATGTATTTTAGTCATTTCTGGTTTAAATTGAGATCCCTTCCCTTTATAACTCACTCATCCTCCGCCATTCCCAAGTCAAGGGTCGTATATACTGACCCAATAGCATATCTTGAAAACTAGAGCCAATCAACAATTTTAAGCATCATTTTCGTTCTCAGTGACCCAGAATTAGTAAAGTTTGACTACATTTATTTCAGAAGCATTTTGGCTGTAGAGCAGCCTTCTCAGAATCCTGAGATTCATAATAGATAATTGTGGAATCACAATCACTTGTTTGTGACATCACCCACTGGCTCAACTGCTGCAAGCTAATAGGAATAGTCTACAGCAAGAAGTCAGTCAGGAGTTTTGGCTATCAGCAACGGAGAATAAATATGGTACATACATGTAAACGAGGTTGTGGAAATATATTTAAAATATGCCAATGTAATGGTCAGTAGTCTTGAAGGAGGTCTGAAAATATTGTTCTCCTGTTCCCAGCATAATAAGCCTACCTAAATAAAGCTATACCTAAACTAGATTGCAATTTTAATTTTTTCATTTGTCATAACCATCTCAGCTGCATAATCCCAACCCACTCAAGTAAGAGGACTCACGCTTGGAGGGTTCACCCACCATGAGTGTGCTCTGCTCCCCCAGACTTCAGTGGCATGGACATTGGAGTCACTAGGAGTTACAGGTAACCCAGGACCATGCAAAAATTGTTCAACCATCACAAGATTGTGCTCTGATGATTATTGAGTAAAACATCCTCTCCCAATACTTCCATCAAGTTCAATTGTAGGCTTTGGACACCTTGTCATAGATTTCTGCCAGCTGGTATGTTCAACGATGATAGATGTCTTTCTATTGCACCCAGCTGACTCAGATAAAGTCAGTCATTTCCAAGAAGCAAGATGAACCTGCTTGAAGTCTAGTATCAATGAAGTGTAAATATCTAAAATACACAGATTAATATTTGAACACAATGGCCCAAATTCTGCTATGTGTTACAGGGACACAGTGATTTCAGTGTGTTTATCTTGTTCTTGAAGCACATGTGAATTTTGTCACCTTGTCCATACACATCCCCACATGCTGTTGCAAGTACTTTGTCTAGGATATGTTCCTGGCTTCAGCCACTTTTAGTTTTGTCCGTGTTCTTAACCCTGAGAACTTTTACAAAGTGAATGTTGTTGCCTTTGACTGGACTAAAGCTTAGAGAGGATTAAATACCAAATCAGATGTGGACAAGAGCTCTGGCTTTAAAGTATGCTTATGAATGGGACAAAAAAAAAAAAAGGTCAGTTCAGTAGATGTAAAAATGATTCTGGGGTATTCTTAGGAGGCTTCTTGCATCTTTTCCCTCCCCACGTTATAATGGGCAGATTCCAGCTGCTGTGGATCAGATTTGTTTTTGCAAAGATAGCATATGGAAACATACAATGTCCAAACCCTATTGAAGGAGGGCTTAGTCCAATGAATCCTGCAGAAGGAGGGCCCAAAAGCAAGCTATTCCGCTGGTTAGGAAAGATAGAAAATGTGGCAAAAGACCACCTTGGCTTAACCACGAGATCTTGCATGATCTAAAAAATAAAAAGGAGTCATATAAAAAATGGAAACTAGGACAAATTACAAAGGATGAATATAGGCAAACAGCACAGGAATGCAGGGGCAAGGTTAGAAAGGCAAAGGCACAAATTGAGCTCAAACTAGCTACAGGAATAAAGGGAAACAAGAAAACTTTTTATCAATACATTAGAAGCAAGAGGAAGACCAAAGACAGGGTAGGCCCACTGCTTAGTGAAGAGGGAGAAACAGTAACAGGAAACTTGGAAATGGCAGAGATGCTTAATGACTTCTTTGTTTCGGTCTTCACCGAGAAGTCTGAAGGAATGCCTAACATAGTGAATGCTAATGGGAAGGGGGTAGGTTTAGCAGATAAAATAAAAAAAGAACAAGTTAAAAATCACTTAGAAAAGTTAGATGCCTGCAAGTCACCAGGGCCTGATGAAATGCATCCTAGAATACTCAAGGAGCTAATAGAGGAGGTATCTGAGCCTCTAGCTATTATCTTTGGAAAATCATGGGAGACGGGAGAGATTCCAGAAGACTGGAAAAGGGCAAATATAGTGCCCATCTATAAAAAGGGAAATAAAAACAACCCAGGAAACTACAGACCAGTTAGTTTAACTTCTGTGCCAGGGAAGATAATGGAGCAAGTAATTAAGGAAATCATCTGCAAACACTTGGAAGGTGGTAAGGTGATAGGGAACAGCCAGCATGGATTTGTAAAGAACAAATCATGTCAAACCAATCTGATAGCTTTCTTTGATAGGATAACGAGCCTTGTGGATAAGGGTGAAGCTGTGGATGTGGTATACCTAGATTTTAGTAAGGCATTTGATACAGTCTCGCATGATATTCTTATCGATAAACTAGGCAAATACAATTTAGATGGGGCTACTATAAGGTGGGTGCATAACTGGCTGGATAACCGTACTCAGAGAGTTGTTATTAATGGTTCCCAATCCTGCTGGAAAGGCATAACGAGTGGGGTACCGCAGGGGTCTGTTTTGGGACCGGCTCTGTTCAATATCTTCATCAACGACTTAGATATTGGCATAGAAAGTACGCTTATTAAGTTTGCGGATGATACCAAACTGGGAGGGATTGCAACTGCTTTGGAGGACAGGGTCATAATTCAAAATGATCTGGACAAATTGGAGAAATGGTCTGAGTTAAACAGGATGAAGTTTAACAAAGACAAATGCAAAGTGCTCCACTTAGGAAGAAAAAATCAGTTTCACACATACAGAATGGGAAGAGACTGTCTAGGAAGGAGTACGGCAGAAAGGGATCTAGGGGTTATAGTGGACCACAAGCTAAATATGAGTCAACAGTGTGATGCTGTTGCAAAAAAAGCAAACATGATTCTGGGATGTATTAACAGGTGTGTTGTGAGCAAGACACGAGAAGTCATTCTTCCGCTCTACTCTGCCCTGGTTAGGCCTCAGCTGGAGTATTGTGTCCAGTTCTGGGCACCGCATTTCAAGAAAGATGTGGAGAAATTGGAAAGGGTCCAGAGAAGAGCAACAAGAATGATTAAAGGTCTTGAGAACATGACCTATGAAGGAAGGCTGAAAGAATTGGGTTTGTTTAGTTTGGAAAAGAGAAGACTGAGAGGGGACATGATAGCAGTTTTCAGGTATTTAAAAGGGTGTCATAAGGAGGAGGGAGAAAACTTGTTCACCTTAGCCTCTAAGGATAGAACAAGAAGCAATGGGTTTAAACTGCAGCAAGGGAGGTCTAGGTTGGACATTAGGAAAAAGTTCCTAACTGTCAGGGTGGTTAAACACTGAAATAGATTGCCTAGGGAGGTTGTGGAATCTCCATCTCTGGAGATATTTAAGAGTAGGTTAGATAAATGTCTATCAGGGATGGTCTAGACAGTATTTGGTCCTGCCATGCGGGCAGGGGACTGGACTCGATGACCTCTCGAGGTCCCTTCCAGTCCTAGAATCTATGAATCTATGAATCTAAAACATGCATGAGCATATTTTGCACATCTGCACAGTTTTCTGTGATCAGTGTCATTTTGGCATCTGAAGTAGGTAGGGCTTTTTTAGTGGCAATGTTTGGAATAATAACACTGCCAGTTTTGTTTCTCCCATAAGGGATCAAAGTAAATGAGCATAATAGTTCCCTTATACCATTAAGCTCCTGGAGCAAATACTTTACCATCACTTGTATTTGTGTGGGAGAAAAATCCACTTTCTCAAGGGTCTGTGCTCAATGTATGCAATTTTTGCCCCCAATTCAAGAAAAGAATTTTGAAGGATGAGGTTAAGGCATAAGATTGTTCAATAATTTGTTCTTCTGGCCCCAGCATGTTTTGTTAAAGCCAGGGATATTAATACAAGCAGTGACAGGGATGGCTGAAAGGGAACTATAAGATAATGTTTAATATCCTAAGGGTTTGAACTTGAAGTGCTGATGCAGGCAAAACTCCCATTGTCATCAATGGGAATTTTATCTTTGTGAGGACTGCATGATCAGACCCTGAGTATTGCCCAGAAACAAATGACAGTAGTTTAGCTGAGCAGCATATGCTAAAAGAGTGTCTGGCTGTCTTGACAATCAGTAGATGATATTTTTGCATCAGACAGGCTTACCCCTCCATATTTCTCCAGGCATTCAGGGACAGTCCTTCAAGGTGCTGAACATCCTCAAATCACATTTAAACAGGCCCTAAAAGTGTCATCAGTTCATAGGATCAGGCCCTTAAAAAAACAACAACAACAAAAACAAAACAAAAAACAAACACACACCACAACAACAAAAATACATTAGCATGTTCAAAGGAATCTAAAGGGTTAAGTGCCCCACTCCCGTTGACTTTTAGTGTCACGTAGGTGCCTAACTGAGTATCTCAGCCTAATAAGACTGAGCAGAGGAAAAGCTGTGGGCTGACATTTTTACCCCTGGTATGCAACTGTATCTTTATGCTCCCCAGGGAGAGTTAGAAATTTGGCTTATGTAAGGCTATTCCCTCATCAGGATTCTCAAGCTATACAAGACCTCATATAAGACACTGAGCCAAAGACATCCCTGGTGTAATGTCACATCACAAATCAGTTTGGCCCCATCGGTTTAATTGACCACAAAGCAAGCAAGAATATAATGCATTGGATTCTGATTGAAATATTGAGGATTTCCATGTAAGTTCATGGACTTACCTAAAGTAATAAAGTTATGACTCATGCAAGTGGCCTCTAGCTATTCAGCCAGAAGAATACAGCATTCATAATAGATCACTAATCGGATGCACCGTGTTTTCCTTACTCCATATCGCCCACACTCCCCCCAAAGAAAATAATTGATTGTTTAGTTTTAGTTTTGAATTAAGTCAGAAGGAGGTTGGAGGCCAATTAGCTAGGTTAGTAACTTCCTTCCTGTCTCAAGCTGACCTCACTTGTGTGTACAGTGAGGGTGTTGAGACACTCCATCAGGCCAAGGTCACAGTGGGGAGTGATGAAGGAAGGAAAAGGGTAGCAAACTGTCTGTCCATATGCATCCATGGGAGGGTAGGAAGAGTTAATAGCTTTGAACCATTAACATATTGAAAAATAAATGCCACATAAGAACTAACTAATATGGAGGATCCAAAGAGAGCATCCTAGCTGATTCTGTTGGAGTCTCTCTCAGGTGGTCTGTATGGCCCAGTTACCTCTGCCCAAGCAAGCAGCACCATTTCTTGATGTACAGAAAATAAAATTAGTTCAGTTTAGGGCAATAGTCCACATGTGATGATTATGCTCCATGCTAACTATGCTCTGTCATATGTTCCCACAGGAGAGTTGGACTCTTCAGACATGGTGCTGTAATGGATTAAAAATAAAAAGCAAGGGATAAAGGAGAAACCCCAAAAGGATGTCTATTAATTGGCAAGATTTTTCCTGGACAATCACTCCTACTTACCTAGGGTGACCAGATGTCCTGATATTAGGAGCATATATTATATATATATACACACACATACACACACACACACCCCCCATGATACTGCTCCCCCGCACCCTTGAGGGGGGGAAGTATCCCAATTTCTCACTTGCTGTCTGGTCACCCTGTGCTTACCAGCTAGTACCCCTTTTCTCTCTATCCATGGTTTAACATGGGGTCACATAGGTACAGTAAAATGAGAACCAACAAGGTTGTTGGTACACTGGAGCATATGCGGTGCTACATGCATAAGCAGTAGCTTCTTCATGAAGCCATAGTATCAGTGTCCTACAGAAGCATGAAAATACATACCATAGTTTTGGTGGAAAGTTATCATAGAATATCAGGATCGGAAGGGACCTCAGGAGGTCATCTAGTCCAACCCTCTGCTCAAAGCAGGACCAGTTCCCAACTATTAGACTTCCAATGCTAGAATGTTTAAAAACAGTGTCTAAATTCAAATATAAAAAATAAAGTTTTAAAAAAGGACAATGGGCCAAATCTGATAGTGTATGATTTACACCAGTTTGTCACTAGGCATGATTCCAATATCAGTTTCATCAGCACAAAATATTAAGAAATTCCACTGAAATCAAAAGGAAATGGTTCAAGTCCTGGTCCTGTTGAATTCACTGGGCCAGATTCTCAGAGACTCATAGACTTTAAGGTCAGAAGGGACCATTATGATCTTCTAGTCTGACCTCCTGCACAATGCAGGCCACAGAATCTCACCCACCCACTACTGTAACAAACCCCTGGCCTATCTCTGAGCTATTGAAGTCCTCAGTTTGTGGTTTAAAGACTTCAAGGTGCAGAGAATCCTCCAGCAAGTGACCTGTGCCCCATGCTGCAGAGGAAGGCGAAAACCCCCCAGGGCCTCTGCCAATCTGCTCTGGAGGAAAATTCCTTCCCGACCCCAAATATGGTGATCTGCTAAACCCTGAGCATGTGGGCAAGACTCACCAGCCAGACACCCAGCTTGGTCTACAACTCCTGCCTATGAGTTTTTTCCCCTTTCTTGGGATGCAGGCTTCTGATAGTTTCTGCAACCTTGACCTGAAGTAAATCCAGGCCTCCACAGCCTTTAGATCATTTACCCTGGGGCTTTGAGTATATTAAAAGCTGTACCATTTTAACTGTTTTCAAGGTAAAGATGAGGGAGAATCAGAGCAGTGGGTAGAAATGGCTAGAACAGCTTTTGGATGCCATCCCCAAGCGGTAATTTGGTTTGAGGGAGATGGAAGGAACTGAATAGCTTTTCTTCATTTATATGGTTCTCAGCTGGGATCTGAAACAATGGGAACTTTCACTTTAGGACAAATTTAGCCCTGTTGTAAGTGGGTGTAATTCCATTCAAGCCAACAGAGCTGCACCTGCTCATACGAGACTAACTTTGGCCTATTAGCCATACATTTGGCAATAAAAATAGTGAATTTGGGCATGCAGAATCATAGGACTGGAAGGGCTGGAAGGGCCCTTAGGAGATCTAATCCATCCCTCTCCTCCCCCCCCCCCCCCCCCACACACAGTTAATATCCCAGTATTTCATCTGCAAAACCCAAAATTAAAGTTGTAAATCTATTTGGTAAAATACAGTATTTGATTCAGCTATCAACTTTCCAAAAATCTCCCTCCCCTCACCAAGGTGAGCAACAGCCCTGCACTAGCTTATAATCTGCTGCAGTCTGCAGGGAACAATGCTAACAGTCCATCCCCTTTTGCCTCCAAAGTGGGCAAATTAGTTGTTCCTGGTGAAGTTGTGCCCTGCCACATTCATCTTCCTGCTCATCCTCATATAGCCACATCCTTATCTAAGGAGGAGAGATATTTCCTCTAACAGCACTACAGAGGACAGAGCTGATCATGTGAGAACCTCTGACATAGCCTGGGAAGGAGGAGGAAGTCTGGTTTCCTCTCTGTTACTAAAGAATTGATGCAGTGGACTGTGTAGAAAACAATTTGTTGATCTATTTTTCAGCATATAAGCATACCCACCACATTTCTCTGTAGTACATGAACAATAAATATTTAAGTATTAAACCCAATATACATACTTCTAAAAAAGGAAACCAAAAGACATTTAAGATCTATAAAGACATTTAAGGTCAGCCTACTCAGAAAGCCTGAATAAATAGATAGAGCCCACGTTTTTGACTTTCCTGGCATATTGCAAGGCCAGTTTGACCAAGGGTGGGGTGGGAAGGAGTGTGAATGTGAGTCAAGGGCCCTCCACTGAGAATGCCCTGCCCCCAGAAGTACAGAACTATGGGCTGTCAGTTTAAGCATCTGGCTTCTGAATTCAGCTTCTTGGGTTAAACTCTAATGAGAAGCAATCTGTAAAATACTCAGGACCCTAACCATAACTGTTATGCAGAGCCAAACTGACTTGCACTTGCAAATGAGTTGTAAGACAACTTGTCTCTGGAGCACAGAAGCAGTATTAGTTGTATGACACACTGCTATTTAATTGCACCAGATGAGGTTTGAGTGGACTAAGGGTTTGTCTACACTGGCAAGTTTTGTCGATGAAACTAATGTCGACAAGGGGGAAACCACAACAAAAGAAAAGTCACCAAAGTGTGTCTACATTTTCTCCCTCTATTCACAGATCGTGTCCATATTCGGGGCACCTTTGTCAACTGCGAGAGCAATGAACTGTGAGTATGTATCCCACAGTGTCTGGTGACACCATCCATTGCTAGGTGCTGTGGGAATGCAGAAACGGGAGCACAGCACATTCTGGGATGTGCAAAATGTACCGTCATGCACTGCTTTGTGCCCAGCCCTCCAATGGTTTCTGGTTTCCTTTTGCGCCGTTTTTCCAACTGTCATTCTTTTGTAGTGCGTGCCAGCATCTGCAGTGAGAGGATGGATCCTGCACTTCTTGCTTATGCGCTGTTAGCTGTCATGAGGACATCGCGCATGGCAGCACAGTTACTCACAGAGTTATTTGCAAAGTTAACAGAGGATGAATCGCAGGCACCTGAGTGTGATATGGACAGAAGCAACTTATCAGTTCTTTGTGCATTCACAGAGCAGCTGCATACGGTAGACTTGCTTTTGGGCTAGGGAAACAAGCACTGATTGGTGGGATTGCATTGTCACGCAGGTGTGGGATGACGACCAGTGGGTACAGAACTTTAGGATGCATAAAGCAACCTTCATAGAACTATGTGCTGAGCTGTCCCCCGACCTGTGGCACAAGGACACCAGATTGAGAGCTGCCCTTTCGGTAGAGAAGGGTATTGCAATTGCTGTGTGGAAGCTGGTGAATCCAGACTGCTACCGGTCAGTTGCAAAGCAATTTGGAGTAGGAAAGTCCACTGTTGGGGCTGTATTACTCCAAGCATGCAGGGCAATAAATTGCATCCTGCTGCAGAGGACCATGACTCTGGGAAATGTGCATGAAATAGTGGATGGCTTTGCAGAGATGGGTTTCCCTAACTGTGGCGGGGCGATTGATAGCACACATATTCCAATTTTAGTGCCAGACCACCTTGCTTCTGAATATATCAATAGGAAGGGATATTTCTCCATGGTGTTGCAGGTGCTTGTGGATCACCGGGGGCGTTTCATGGACATCAGTGCAGGCTAGTCTGAAAAGGTGCATGACGCACGCATCTTCAGGAACAGTGGCCTATACAGAAAGCTGCAGGCAGGGACTTTCTTTCCAGACCACCAGACCACAGTGGGGGATGTGGAAATGCCCATAGTAATCCTGGCTGTACCCCTTACAGCCCTGGCTCATGAAACCTTACATAGGGCACCTGGACAGCAGCAAGGAGCATTTTAACAACAGGCTGAGCAGGTGCCGCATGGTAGTTGAGTGTGCCTTTGGCTGTTTGAAAGATCGCTGGAGGTGTCTCAATGGCAGGCTAGACCTTACCGAGGATAATATTCCCATTGTCATAGCCACGTGTTGCACTTTGCATAATCTGTGTGAATCTAAGGGTGAAATGTTTGTTCAGGTGTGGCACACTGAGGCAGAGTGCTTGTCTGCACAGTTTGAACAGCCAGATGCTAAGGCTGTCAGAGGAGCCCAGAGGGCTGCTATTAATATCAGAGAGGCTTTGAGGAACCACTTTGACAATGAGGGGCAGTAACACGTCTGCTTTGGAGTTGGTGCATCCATGTACAATTTTGGGCCCAAGATCCATGCAACAAAATGCTTTAGAAACCTGTTCCTGAGAGTGAATTGATTGCTATATGCTTTTGTAGAACACAGAATAAAAACGCTGTATCATTAAATACCTTAGCATTTATTTTTGTTAAAAAGGGTAAAACCTCACAACTGTGTGGAGCTCCAGCTATCATTGTGCAAGCTGTGGGAGGGGGTGGTGTGACGGGGAAACTCAGGAGTGCTGTGAAGTGAAAAGGAATGTGTGGGCATAGAGGGGGGTGGGGTTGGCAAAGAATTGTGCATCTGCATGTGTTGCAGTGGAGGTCGACCAGGGATCTGCTCCGTCTGCAGCTGTATCAAAAGACTTGAGCATCTCTGTCTGATACTCCATAACTTATCAGCCGCTCTGTCACTTGCCTAGCAAATGCAGCATTGGCTTCCCAGCACTCTTTGCGTTCCCTGGTCTGTCTCTCATCGTGCTGCAGCACCTCCTGGAACAGGTCTTCTTTGCTGCGCCGAGGCCTCTCCCTTATCTGCCGAAGCCGGTCTGCAGGGGTGCATGGGGTGTTCGTGAAGGTCTGTGCTGAACAGAAGCGGGATTGTTGCATTCCAGCAAATAATTGAAACATTTTAGTAACAAGGGCCTTTTGCTAGTAGCAATCACTTTCTCTGCATGCGCCTGACGAAGTGGGCATTCACCCACGGAAGCTTATGCTCCAATACATTGGTTAGTCTTTAAGGTGCCACAGGACTCTTTGTTTCTTTTTACAAGAGCCAGACTAACACGGCTACCCCTCTGATACTTTCTCTCTGAGACTCTAGGCAGGCACACAGCTCCGCGAGCACCCCAATCATGGTGAGTGTTGGGAGTGGGGGGAGGGGGGAGGCAGTTGTGCGTCTGGACAAAGGTCATGGCTTACAGGGCAGCTTCGCAGGGAACTCATTCTAAAATGATCACACACTTTTTCACAAGCAATCAACCTGCTGGCTGACATCTCACTGCTGCGGGTGACCAGAGAAACCAGGGCACAACTGCTGCATGCTTGCGGCTTTCACCCTGCTCAGCTATGTGCTGCTTTGGTCCCAGCTCCAGTGATTACTAAATGGCATGGTACAGTTTCCTACAATGGGGGAACTAAGAAGGCTGCAATCCCTTGGAATCTGCAGCAGAGGATTAACAAGTACCTCTTGGAAACTTTCCAGAGCCTCTGGAGGATTCCCTGCAGGTCTCGATGTCCATCGACACCCTGCTTGGCCATGCAGATTAACTACACAGGGCAATTACCTGCCTCCCACTTTGATTCCTTACACAAGCCACAGCAACTTACCTGGTGTCTCATCTGCTTCCTGCTCCCCGTTGAGCACTTCTGGAGTGGAGAAAAGTTCCTGGCTGCCTGCCCCACTGGGAGCGCCACCTCCTCTTCTAGCTCAACTTCTTCATCCAGAATTTCATCCTCCGGGTTACCCCCTCTTTCTGCTGCCTGCGAAGTATCCATGGGGCTATCAGCGATGGAGGTGGGGTCACCACCAAGGATAGCATTTAGCTCCTTATAGAAGTGGGAGGTCTTAGGTGCACCACCGAAGCGATGGTTCGCCTCCCGCGCCTTATGGTACACCTGCCTCAGCTCCTTTATCTTCGCTCTGTACTGCTGCATGTCCTAATCATAGCCCTTTTTGCACAAGCCTTGAGAAATTTGCCCATATGTGTCCTGATTCCTATGGGTAACTCGCAGCTGCGACTGAACAGACTTCTCCCCATATACTGATTAGATCCAACAACTCAGCGGACAACTCAGTAGTGGTCCAAGCGGGAGGGCGTTTGGTGCGATAACCAGTTATGCTTACCTGGGAAGCCACCTGGGAAGCTCCTCTGGGAAGCCAGCAAGCAGGAAATGAGATTTAAAATTCCCAGGGCTTGCAAGGGGGAGGGGTGGATTGGCTGCAGGGCAGCAGAGTTCAAACTACTGACCAGAGCAGCAGCATAGGAATTGTGGGACACTTTCTGGAGGCCAATAAAAATAATAATAAAAAAAAACACACAAAAACCTGTGGTGTCTGTAACGATGCAGTTCTGGCGGGACCCAACTGAGAGTGCCAATTTAGGACAAATTGCTCCAACAGGGCAGTTACAGCCCAAGGCTGGGGTTTTTCCATCTCTAAGGCAAACCAAACCAGCCAGACAAAGAGGACTTTGGTCTCACCTCACTGGCTAACCACAAGTCACACAAGCAATTTCCTTAGATACTCCAGTTTCCCAGTATCACCACCAGTGCCACTCATCATGGGAACAAATGGTTATGAAAACCAATACCCCAGTAAAAGAAAAAAGGTTCTCCTGATCCCACAGGACCAAGCCCCAGACCCAGGTCAATATACAAATTAGATCTTACCCACAAATCACGCTGTTGCCAGTCCTTAAGAATTTAAAATCTAAAGGTTTATTCATAAAAGGAAAAAGATAGAGATGAGAGCTATAATTGGTTAGATGGAATCAATTACATACAGTAATGGCAAAGTTATTGGTTTAGGCTTGTAGCAGTGGTGAAATAAACTGCAGGTTCAAATCAAGTCTCTGGAGTACATCCCCAGCTGGGATGGGTCCTCAATCCTTTGTTCAGAGCTTCAGTTTGTAGCAAAGTCCCTCCAGAGGTAAGAAGCAGGACTGAAGACAAGATGGAGACGAGGCATCAGCCTTTTATAGTCTTTTCCAGGTGTAAGAACACCTCTTTGTTCTTACTGTGGAAAATTACAGCAAAATGGAGTCTGGAGTCACATGGGCAAGTTCCTGCATACTTTGCTGAGTTACAAGGCGTATCTGCCTTCTCTCCATGGGTCAATTGTATAGCTGATGGTCCTTAATGGGCCATCAAGCAGGCTAGGCAGAGCTAACACCAACTTGTCTGGGATGTCTCCCAGAAGCATAGCATAAGTTTGAAATACAGACAGTATAGAGCCAATATTCACAACTTCAACTACAAAATTGATACACACATATAGACAGCATAATCATATCCAGCAAACCATAACCTTGTCTTATACACCTCATTTGACCCCCTTTTTACAAGATTTGGTGCCACTACAGGACTTTGGTTGCAACCATGTTCTATATGGTCCCAGATTATATCAATAACGTCACAGTGTCTACACTGGCTGTTTGTCGGCAATAAAGGGAGGGGAAAAGAAAAAGTCTCTTGCAGGGGTGGAAGTTTGTCATCAAAACTAGGCTTTTTTTGGGGGGGGGGAGGAGGAGTCACATTGCAGTATGTACTTTATTGCTGTTTTCGTTAAGGCAGTTTTTGGTGACAAAACTTGCCAGTGTAGACAAGCCCTAAGAGTAGCATCAAGAAGATCACATTGCCACAATCCAATATGGAGATCACCATAAGTAGGTAATGGAGGCAACCTAAGGCCTGCACCTGATAGGAAAAGTTACTCAGAGAAGATGAAAAAAGCAGTCTTGGCCATTGCTGACTTCTTCTAGATATTCAGATAGCAAGGATCCAAGAGGGCTCCTAGATTGCAAACATTACTATCCAAAAGCAGCCGTGTACCCTCAATTGAAGAGGTAGATATCAAATTCACAATTTCCTCTGGCTGCTTCTAACATCAGTCAGAATTTCTTCAGTCTTATCAGAAATTAGTTGTAAGCAGATGGCTGTCATCTAAACTGTAATTTCAGGTAAACTGGAAAACCTGAACTTAGTACCTGAGTTGGAGAAACAAATGTGAAGCCAAGCATCAGTGTGATTATGGCACTGCAACAAAAACTGTCCTGTTTCCCTTTATGACTTCATATACATATTAGACAGGGCAGGTGGCAGAATAGATTCTTCCAGAACACAGATTTTCTGTCATGAGACCTGTCACCCAGTGCTACCTTCCAGATCTTTTTCAAGGAAAAGATAACCAAGTATAGAGTTTTACTTTGTTAACATTAACAGATCAACAATACCTCACGGTTGACAGAAGTAAAGAGGATTGACAGATCTAAGAGGATTAGTGTGGATACATCACCTTTATCCATCACTAAAATGAGACCATAGACCATTACAATCAGCCATACCATACCCACACTCCTTGGCCTACCCAGGTCTAAAACCAGAATGAGAACTGTCCGAGAAATCAGGACTCGGCCAGAACTGCCACAAAACTTTCCTAAAAAATTTACCATAAAAATAAAGATAATTGGTGAGCTTGCCCATATCAAATATGGTTTGCATAGCACAAACCTAACAGTCATTAATTTAAGAGATGCTGACCCTGTTTTTCTGAAGGAAAGCATCAGTCTTCCTAGAAGTCCCAATGTTCTATCTACATTTTACAAACCAAAGGAGGCATGGTTCCAAGTCACAGGTCACAACCTAAAGCTACTGGATTATTTTCAGACATTGTACAATTGACAGAACTTGAACCAACAACTCACTACTGAGAATTAGGAAGAAGTGGGTTATACAAATGCAGAAACAATTAAGAACCCTTTCACCAAAACACAGGGTGAAAATCTGTCTCCTTTGACTTTTATCATGACTTCCAGTAGCCAGGATTTCACCCAGTTTCCAGAATGTAGATTAGTGAGATGTAAAATGGACATCTTGGTCATTTGGGAGACCACCTGTTAGACACATACACCTCTTGTTCAGGAATTCCTCCTGCAGCCTTTTGGAGACAGACATGTTTTCATCTGAGGGAAGTTGGTTTATGACTCAGTCCAATCCACACCAAAGTCAATAAGTTTTGATCAGGGCCTGAAATAAGATATTCTGAATTTACTCTTAAAGATACATTGGGGATCCAGAGCCAAACTTCAAAGCTGGCCACTCTTTCTTTGCAGCTTAGATTCATCTCAACTCTTATTAGAACGATGACTGAACTCTTGAGTTATGCAGGTTGTGAATAATTGCACTATTGTACCAAGATATTGTACCAAGACTCCTTATTCCCTATTTTCTGTCTGCATCACTGTCCACTTTTATAAGTAAATCTCACATACTCATCATACTTTTTCTCTGTGCATGTAATATAGACCCCAGGCTGATACCCCAGTGGAACAAATATGTCTTAAAGCTGTCCTAAAGGGGCAGCTGGGGATTCCCCTAGCATTGGGGTTCCCCTAATGGCCTAGGGGGTCAACAAGCATGTTGACAAGGGGGATCCAGTGGATATAGTGTACTTAGATTTTCAGAAAGCCTTTGACAAGGTCCCTCACCAAAGGCTCTTAAGCAAAGTAAGCTGTCATGGGATAAGAGGGAAGGTCTCATGGATTGGTAACTGGTTAAAAGATAGGAAACAAAGGGTAGGAATAAATGGTCAGTTTTCAAAATGGAGAGAGGTAACTAGTGGTGTCCCCCAGGGGTCTGTACTGGGACCAGTCCTATTCAACATATTCATAAATTATCTGGAAAAAGGTGGCAAAATTTGCAGATGATACAAAACTACTCAAGATAGTTAAGTCCCAGGCAGACTGAGAAAAGCTACAAAAGGATCTCAAAACTGGGTGACTGGGCAACAAAATGGCAGATTAAATTGAATGTTGATAAATGCAAGTAATGCACTTTGGAAAACAATCCCAACTTTACATATAAAATGATGGGGTCTAAATTGGCAGTTACCACTCAAGATAGATCTTGGAGTCATTGTGGATAGTTTTCTGAAAACATCCACTCAATGTGCAGCGGCAGTCAAAAAAGTGACCAGAATGTTGTGAATCATTAAAAAAGGGATAGATAAGAAGACAGAAAATATCATATTGCTTCTATATAAATCCGTGGTACACCCATGTCTTGAATACTGCATGCAGATGTCGTTGCCCCATCTCAAAAAAGATATTGGAATTGGAAAAGGTTCAGAAAAGGGCAACAAAAATGATTAGGGGTATGGAACAGCTTCCATATGAGGAGAGGTTGAAAAGTCTGAGTCTTATTAGCTTAGAAAAGAGACAACTAAGGAGGGTTATGATAGAGGTCTATAAAATCATGACTGGTGTAGAGATATTAAATAACACTTCCTTATTTACTCCTTCTCATAACACAAGAACTAGGGGTCACCAAATGCAATTAATAGGCAGCAGGTTTAACAAACAAACAAAAGGAAGTATTTTTTCCACACAACACACAGTCACTCTGTGGAACTCTTTACCAGAGGATGTAGTGAAGGTCAGGACTATAACAGGGTTCAAAAAAGAACTAGATAAGTTCATGGAGGATAGGTCCATCAATGGCTATTAGCCAGGATGGGCAGGGATAGTGTCCCTAGCCTCTGTTTGCCAGAAGCTGGGAATGGGAGAGAGGAGATGATCACTTGAGGATTACCTGTTCTGTTCATTCCCGATGAGGCACCTGGCATTGGCCACTGTTGGAAGACAGAATACTGGGCTAGATGGACCTCTGCTCTGACCCAGTATGGCTGTTCTTATGTTGCTTCCTGATTCCTCCCCTCCACAATGTTCAAATCTTTACATACATCTGAAAATAAGTCTGCATAAAAAATGGGAGAGCTTACATTTGTTGTGGTTTGCCTTATGGAGAAGGATTAGGGTTGTTTGACAGCCTGCATGCTTGGCTGCTCAGCAAAGAAATTTAAATTAATAACATGGAGTCATATCCTCTCATTGATAAATCAACAAACTAACAATATGGAGCAACATCTTTCCAAGACACTGATCTTCCTCCAATCATGGGGCTTGTCAAGATGTAATATAACTCATGACAGCAACATTTTATGATGGTAGGGATGATTATTATATAAACCAATTCATGTCTTCATAATCTCATTTATTAATGATACAGAATCTAGAGAAGAATTGCCTTCAGTTTATTTCCTGATGACTAATAGTCAGCTATTGATCATTTTTATAACATAACATGTATTTTGAGTTTAAAAATTGTTTTTCAAAATTATTTCACTAATCGGGCAAATAGAACCTTAAAGCTTCTGTTGATGTGGGATGCGATGGGAGTGACATTTGTCTTTTCTGAGCCTTATCAAGACATCAGAGAGAAGCCTGTCAATGAATAATACTGTACACACGTGATTGTATGTGTTTATAAAAAGATGGACAATTCAATAACACCTCTTTCCGAGGCAAACTCACTTGTGCTCCAGTGGATTGTTTCACAGGTGTAATCTGTGTGAGCTGATTAACTTCCTTTGCACCATATCATTCAGAGAGACTATAAACAATGCTGCTTTACGATACAAAGTGCTACAAATGGGAAATAAAAACATAAGGAAGGGAAGTTTCATTTTACAAACACTTCTTCCAACCTGAAGCTATAATAAATGTGAAGGTTATGTGACTGTGTATGATGTTTTTAATCTACACATCATATTTTAATATTGGTTTGTGACAGACATACACCAAAAGTGATGGAGTGATGATGTGGCTGTAATTATGAGCAGAGTTACCACAAAGGTTTCAAGAGGTGGTTTCATAATAATGATGAAATAAAGGTTAAAAATACTTTTGTATAGCACCCCCACTTCTCCCCTGCAAAAATGCTAGGGCTAGCTGCTGTGCAGCAGAATAAAAACAGGTCTCATAATAAAAAACACAAGAAAGTATCATATTAGGGTTATAAATAATTTGTCCGTATAAAAAAGGAATGTCTTTAATTTTAGGCGGTCTTTCTTACAATATTGTTCAATCTTGGGCAAAGTACAGTTTTATTGGAACAACCTTGTGCAGCAAACACACCTTTGCTCTGCTGTTTTACTGAAGCATTTATGATTCGTTTGCATTTGGGGGGCAGGGGAAAGGTAAGAGCCGTTTAGTCTTTAGATTACACTGCTCAAACATAATCTTGAAGTCACATCAATAAAATAGTTCTATGAATTATTGTCAGAAGAGCTGCTAAATAAAAATCAATTGAAGGTGATGGAGGGAGAAAGGGTATCCTCACACCTCGCACTGCAAGGGCCAGGTACTTGGATTTTGAGACCCACAAAGCACAGTGGCTGCAAACAATACATGTTTTATTTTAAAGAATTAAATAATGTGAATGCTGCCATTTCCCACCCCAAAATTCATCCTGATCCTAAAGAAGGTTAAAAACCAATACATTATTTTTGTTCCTCTTTCTTTAAGCTGTACAGGTCAGCCCACCTGCTTTGTATGTCCACAAAGGATAGCCTGAACGCGGGGGGGGATATCCCACTCCCCCTCTATCATCACTCCTGCCTAAATAAAACACTTCAGAGACCTGAAGAGGAGCTCTGTGTAGCTCAAAAGCATCTCTTGCACCAACAGAAGTTGGTCCAATAAAAGATTACCTCACCCACCTAATATCCTGGGACCAACTGTGGCTACAACACAGCAAGCATCACTTTTGAAATACATGCATGTAATTTTCTTCTGCTTTTCTTAGAGTCAGCCGTGCACAAGCAGTGTTTCTCTGGGGAGAAGGGCTAGGTGTCTGGCTGATCAAAACAAGAGCCCATGCAGACAAACACCTAGTCTATCTTTATACATACTCCTGGTGTCCATTTCCTTAAGTACCTCAGAACAGCAAAACAAGAAATGGACTTCAGTTGGCTGGATCACAGGCCAAAACCCAGTGCTACAAGCATCGGGCACAATAGAGATTATTCATTCCCAGTGCAGATTTCCCTCATCATCCTCTCAGTGCAGTCTTCTCCCCCTCCAAATTACCACTGGCCAGTCTGTCCCTACTGCTGTATTAGCTTCACTGGGATTGCTTGTGTGATCAAGGAAAGCTCCATGTGAATACAGCCTTGCAGGATCAGGTCCATAAATTGGAACCTGATAATAAAATGAGGAAACTGAACATATGCTTATGTACCTTGGAGCAATGCCCGTCTTAAACGCTTGCTGAGCCATACCATTTTCAGACTGAACCTTTCACCTTCACTGTTTGAATGCCACAGGACTTTAATAACAGTGTTAAATAAACCAATATGGCATCTGTTGGGCAGTGCTGAGATACCAAAAGGAAAAGTATCTGTGCAACTTGTATGCTGATATGATGTGGAATGATCTGAAGCATAGTTGTAGGGTACCTAGTTTATAAGGCATTAGGATCACAGAAGCTAATGATGGAACAGACCAACCAGATCACTGAGTCTGTTCCCCCACAAGGGCAGGATATCATCATGATCCTCTTAAAATGAAAAAAAAAAAGGATGAAATCTGAGCCTTTTACTCCCTTCATATTTGTGTTGCATTCAATTTCCAGCAATAAATCCCTCAAGGTCAGCTGCGTTATTTCATAACACCTTATTATGGAGATTGGAACTAGCCAAAGGTGAAGGTAAGGAATCTCAACAGCACTATAAAGCAAGACAGACAAGCACACTGGACACTAGAATGATCACAGAAAATTATTTTTGTTAACAAAAAGCAAAATGTATAGCTTTACAGTGGGGCAGGCTAACCATGGGGATGGTCAGGCCATTGTCTAGAGCCCCCGGAATGTGCTGAAACTGTGCTGAGAAACGAGTACGTCCCTCGGCCCGCGCCGCTTCCAGCAGCTCCCATTGGCCTGGAGCAGTGAACCGCGGCCAGTGGGAGCCGCGATCGGCCGAACCTGCGGACGGGGCAGGTAAACAAACCGGCCCAGCCCGCCAGGGGCTTTCCCTACACAAGCGGCATCCCAAGTTTGGGAAACACTGAAGCAGAGGATACAGTCCCCTGACACAGGACATAGCAGATATCAAATTGATGCCACATTTAGGGCTATATCCAATAGCTCTTTCAGAGGCAAGACTCTTGCTGAAGTCAGTGGGAGTTTTGCCTATGTGAAGAGTGCAGGATTTAGCCCCTGATTTTAGCCAGAAGGCTAATCTGGACAAAAGCTGCCAAACTGATTTAAAGGCAGTGGTAGAAGCCTGTGTAGTGGAAACAGTGGGCTGCTTTTCAAAGGAAAATCAGGTATATTTGTTTTACTGAAATACATGAGTTTGCGCCAATCAAAAACAGACGTTTGTTAAAAGATAATGCAGTGGCTAGGATTCTCAAGGGCAGAAGACATGAGGAGGCAAAATATTCAGATGCTCGCACCTGAATCAATCTAACCCCCTTTAATCTGCTCTAAACAACCCCTTCCATTTATTTTCTTTAGCTACTACCCCCCACCAAAGTTGCAGCTCCCTCCTGCTCACAGAGCAAGAGCATGAACAAGTTTTCAGCTATGTAGCATATTCATATTTCAAGATACTTCTCCTTGATCTGCTATTAACTTGACATGGGCCCAGGCCGTGAAGTTTAGCTCCAAAGCCAGGCTTACTTTTATAGCCTGCAGATGCGCAGACCCAAGGTACTGGCACGGCGTTGCAGAGGGCTGGCTGTGGATTTGAACGTCAACGTTTGGGGGAGCTCAGATGGCAGGTATTGCCAGGGGGCTGTCTCTGGCCTAACTCGTTATATGCACAATCGTATTGGTCTTTGACACCGTTGGTCAAAACTCCACAATAAGAAGCAGCATTGAGGTGATGCTGCTTCAGACAGGGTTGCCCTATACTAATGTAGCAACTGTCAGCGGAATTAGTACAAGGTCAGTGTCTATTCCGTGCAGGAAAGGACTCCTCCTACACACCCATCTGCAAAACAAACACACACTCTTCAATACATATAGGGCAGTGTATTGCCATTTGCTGGCGTCATGAAGACTGGCAAAAATTGCCATGGCAGCAAGTGTAAGCGTGAGCTGAGAGACCAAGTCAAACTCCGAGTACAAGGACAACTTCAAGATTACCTCTCAGCCTGCTAGGTCTCCCTTCCCATGCAGGGTAGGGAAATAGGAACATTTGGAAGAATTTCTGACAATGCAAGAGGGCAGCAGAACTAACTGCATTAATCAGCACCACAGAATTATTTTTGTTACTTAACAAGCTTATATACAATCTCTATTTTTCTGCAAATGAGACTTGTTTCAGAAACCAAAAGTGGTCCACGTGGTAGAACCCTCATTGTAATGCTTTATTTAATTATATATCGAATCATAGAAATGCAAAACAATAACACCTGAAATTAACTTTCCCTTTTCTACTTATTTCCATCTCAAATTTTAACATTCATTACATTTGGGATGAAAGATAAACTTCATGAAAAACACAAAGCATTGGCCATAGCCAGCAATAACCACTAAAGATATAAGGACAAATCCTGGTTCTTCTGTGTGCATGCAAGACCCAAAGCAACAGGAAATCCTGAATCTCCACTGTATGGAGTGGGAGAATAAAGGAGGCTGAGGAGAGTCTCTAGAAGGATTTCACAAACGCTGATGTGCCAGCGAGAGCTGCTCCATGAGGACTCACTATTCGAGAGCGCAGAGAAGCACGGCAGGCAGGTCAGGAAAAGGTGGGGATTGGGCCAGCGTATCCACATCCAGCACAGATCCACTACACAGGGCTGTGGTTAAGGCTTCTACAGATAGAGTCTGGGGACTTGAATTGTATCTTCAAGTTAAGAGGGAGGATTCTGTCATCCCAACATCTACTTGATTTCCTCATGCAAAGTCCCAGTAGGGTGACCAGATGTCCCGATTTTATAGGGAGAGTCCTGATTTTTGGGTCTTTTTCTTATATAGGATCCTATTACCCCCCACCCCGTCCTGATTTTTCACACTTGCTGTCTGGTCACCCTAAATCCCAGCTATTCAGGCCACACCTGGAGGGGGACCAGGAATAGTGACACTTAGCAGCACAAACCCAAGTTTTCTAATCTCACTGTACTATGAAAAGCAGTGAGGCATTTTTTTATTCCCCAGGCTCAACATTCAGAGCAAGTTTGCTGCTGTGATCTTTAGCAAATATGGTTTGCTTGCACAATAATTCTGTTCAGAAATCACATATTTCCCTTCAAACACATGTACTAAGGAGTCACAGCTCAGGCATATCTCATTTGTGCTGACACTAGCACAGGCAGAGTATAATGTGCATTCATGCAAAACGCCCAGATTTTAATATCAGGCCTGTCTTATTCATCCAAATTTTATATAGGTTTCCCTTTCATTTCTTTACTGACTACATGGAAAACATGTCATAGTCTCCCCCTCCCCCCCGGTGGTTCATGGAACAAGATAACACTTACAACCGGGGCGGCTCCAGGCACCAGCGCACCAAGCGTGTGCCTGGGGCAGCAAGCCACGGGGGACGGTCTGCCGGTCGCCGTGAGGGCAGCAGTCAGGCTGCCTTCGGCAGCATGCCTGCGGGAGGTCCGCTGGTAAAACGGAGTGGGCGGCATGTCTGCGGGAGGTCTGCCGGTCCCGCGGTTTTGACGGCAATTTGGCGGTGGGTACGCCGAAGGCGTGGGACCGGCGGACCTCCCACAGGCATGCCGTCGACTCCGCGTTACCACCGGACCTCCCGCAGGCACACCGCCGAAGGCTGCCTCACTGCTGTGCTTGGGGCGGCAAAATACATAGAGCCGCCCCTGCTCACAACAGACTCCAGGTCAGCCGAAGCAACATCAGGTGTTAGTCCAAGAGCACAGCACCTAGCAGGTGAAGAGGCAGACATCCATAGCACTGGACAGACCCTAACTAGGGCTCACTGAGTTCTTATATAGCTAGCATGGGTAGTCTCTGGTGGGCAGTGACCAATAGGGGGTAAACTATACTCATTCAGTTATAAGCCCTGCACAGCCTGCATGAGTTCCTTACAAACGAGGTCAATTATAAGCCCTACACAGGTTGCATGAGTTCCTTACAGTCTAGGGGCTAGGGCCCTAGACTAGGACTTGGGAAGCCAGCATTCAGTTCTCTGCTCTACCACAGACTTTCTATGTGATCTTGGGCAAGTCACTTAACGTATCTGCATTGCAGACCCCCATCTGTAAAACAAGACAATTTCCCTTCATTACCACACCTTAAAGATAGTGAGGTGCTTAGATACTACAATGACGGGGTTCGTATAAGTACCATAGACAAACACACTGGCTTTAATCCATTTAAATTGAATTTTTAGTACAAAGAAAGTGAAAATTTGATTTCATTGGTCTACTCGCATAAATAAGGTGAACTAGGCTTGGATCCAAAATAGAATAATAGACAATGTATAATGCTTTAAATTATGAAGATAAAAGCAAGTAACCTATATTGGAAATGGCCACATTTAAAAAATACAGGAACATCTATACAATTTGTGCCTGATCCTGTTCTGAAGTTCCTATCTGACGCTTTGTTCCTATTTGCACAAATCTTTCTCTCTTCCCTTGCAGTTTTTATTAATGAAGTGATGACCAGCCATTCTATTTTTATGTTTGATTTATTATTCTTATCTTAAATGATACCACTACCTGGACTCCAATAAAAAGAAGCTGCCATTTCCTTCTATTGAGGAACCTGACAGATGGAAGGGCAGAATATCAGGAAATGGCTTTCCTCAGTGCTGTGGATTTACAGATTTACATGACCCTTTAACCTTCAAGAAATTCATGAAAGAAAGTATCCCACATGGGATACTTGGGAGAAAAACAAAACAAAACACATTAGGATCTGAAAGAAAGAAAGAAGAGATTTAAATTCTACAACAAATGCTCTTCCATTTGCTCAGAAGCATGCACAGGTCAGTTCAGCATTTTGAAGGCTCTACCTTGTGAGGTGCTCAGCACCCTCAATTCCCTCTGACTTTAGTAGTTGAGGGACCTCAACACTTTGCAGGATTAGTGTGTATATGTGCTTTCAATCCATTATTAAAAATAAATTAGCTACCAGTTATCCATGGTGGCTGGCCCTCACCACATACATAAATTCAGAGATTCCGTAAATCTAATTATTAGAATCCTCTGACTTCAAAACAAAAGGCTATATACCATATGACCAGGGATTATAGATAACATTAAAGGATATACTGGGAGGTGAGAGGGACGCAGGTTGGTGACCAGACATTCACAGCCAGATTTTTAAAAAACCCACAACCAGGGCCAGATTTTCAGTTAGACTATTTTGGTGCAGGTTTTCCATAGAGTGTCCTCTGTGTAACGAGTCTGATTGAAATGTCCACACTTAGTGACTTTGCTTTCAGTAAATTTGATATTAGTCCTCTACTTCACTTTAGAACTGCATGAATGACACTCACACTGCATATGACCCATGAACATGGGAAACAATAAATATTATGGACCAGATCCTCAGCTGCTATAGATTGGCAAAGCTACCCTGAAGTCAATAGATCTAAACACCAAAATATCTAGCTTTCCACATGGAAGAGTTAACAGGAAAGACTGTTAAAAAATAATATTCCATGACGTCAGTTATGTTTATGACATGCCCTTTAGTTACCCCTACCAGTATCAGTGTGTGCACTTTAGTACAACAAAATAGTGCACACATCAAAGCAAATAATGACTTCATTAATTAGCCAATAAATGTGCTATCAGAGAACTTAAGCAGCTTTTTCTCTTACAGTTCACCTTACATAAAAAAAAAATACTGTGTGCTGTCTCAGTTCTTCTGGTGAATTTTTGGAACAATACATATTCTTCCACCTGCATTCTTTTAATCATCTGTTAACTATTTATTAATAGAAACATGTCCTTTCCCTCAGTTGTTGTATTAAGAGAAGCAGACTATACATGTACAGAAATATAAATCCAAACATATCACTACTCAGCCAATGAATCCCTCCCCACTTTTGTTTCATAAGGAGGATTGAGGAGGACTTCTCCACTTCTTTCTTGAGAAACTCCAAGACCATCAAGAAGCAATTTAGATGTTCATATAACAGTTGCTATTCAGGAGAAGGAGGGCGGCACCGAGGAAGAAAAAAGACCTTGAGAGACGCCAGCCCAGATTCTCCCCAATGCTGTAGCTACCTGGTGCCAAGCTGCCTGCTGATACTGGACTTACATTTGGTATAGTTGGCCACAGAAGGATCACCCCAATGTAATAAATACATACATACATAATAATAACTAGCTCTTATGTAGTACTTTTCATCAGAATGTAGGAGGATCCTCCGGCACTGAAGAGGAGAGCTGCTCCTACACACCTTCTCACTGAGAGAGTGTGAGACTAGAGGAAAGGTGGCATGGCTAGGGATTTTGTGCACTCTGGCAATCCATGGCTTCATATTAGCCTTTTGGGGCTTTGAAAGGCAGCACAAGTTAAAGCAGACCTCAGGCTGCCCTAACTTATGCTGGGGACTGATGTCGCACAGCATCAGCTCAGGATTGGGAAAGCACAAAGGTGTCTTTAAAGGGCTTTGCTTTATTCTCAGCTATAGCTGAGAAGCTGGGCCACAGTGGCTGCAATGATTACATACTTTTGGACTGATGCTGCTATCAGTTACACCACAGGCATCTCCACTGAGGTCGTTGGAGTTACACCTAAACAGACCTGGGGCAATCAGATCAGAATTAGGCCCATTACATCTTTCTTGGATTTTTTAAAAAGTACATGATTGCGCTTCCTGAATTCTGTAGTTCATTGTTCATCCTGAGCTAGACTGTGCCTGTTAGACACAGCCCAGCACTTGGGACAGGGCTCTCAGCGGGTAGTATTGCCAATCCCACGCATTCAAATATCATGAGTCAAACCCTCCATCCCAAGTCACGAGATCAATTTAAAACATTTTTTAAAATAATAAATGCTGGGGTTTTGTTCTAATGAAAGCCTCCTTTCTGCCATGGCCAAAAGGTCTTCTTCCCAGCCCCATCTTAGGATGTAGCTATGCTCAGCTGCTCAGAAGTTGTTCTTCACATGCCTATCTGAGTGGGCCAATTTATCCCAGGCAACAAGCACCCTCTTGGGATAGACTAGGATGGAGGGAGAACAATAAGGGGAGAGAGGAGAAGAGGCATGGGGAAGACTTTTTTTAAAACAAACCTTTTCAACCATAGATAATGTTGGAGGGAAACTAGATGAAGGAGGGCCTCTTACCAGCTCCATTTAGAAAGGAGGGAAAGAACAAAAGATCAAGGCCCAAAGGAGGCTGTAAAGACAGCATAACTGATTACCTAGGGATTTCCCCACACACAGGGAAATCCCAGAGTAGTGTAGAGTTGGCATAACCAGTCCTCCACCACCCCCAATCAGAACCTCAGTATAGGGGTTATGGGCAAAGAGGGTGTGGCCAGAATGCCTCTGCACTCCAGGGAGCCATGGCTGCCAGAAAAAGCAGGGCACAACTTAGAGCAGTGTCAGGGGAGGGGACATAAAGTGTAGCTCAGCCAAACCCTCAGATCTGGCCCCAAATGTCTTTTCACTTTGCTCTTGCCTAGTTTTTACCTTACTTTTACAAATTCTGTAAGGTGTTCAGCCAACACGAGAGAGAGAGAGAGAGAGAGAGAGAGAGAGAGAGAGAGTTGCTATTTTAAAACACATAGAAGACAACCAGATGATAGCAAAGAACCGTACTTATGCATGTCTTTAAAGTTAGGCACATGCTTAAGTACTTTGCGGAATTGGCGTCTGATAGAGGTACATAGTACAGTGGGTTTATATATACACAAGGACATCAGTTTTATCTATAATCCAAAAGGTATCATTTCTACCTCTTCCCAAAGGTTCAGTGCTAACTCAGATAAAAGAGTGCCACCTACTGAATCACCATAACTATTTCCTTAAGTACATAGGGTTTCCTTTTTTTCCCATCCAACTGCTGACAAGGCTAAAAGATGCTTAACTCATGAGATCTGATGAACTCATAGGCCAAAGTGGTATTGCTACATTCCACATATTCCTTTACCTTATCTTCTTCCCACAAAATGAAAATCCCCCAGCTGTATACAACCAATTTGCTGAAGAGCTACATTTTAAATAAATAATAATTCTTTGCACTTCTGTATCCTCTTTCATCTGTGGGTCTCAAAGCATTTCACAATTAAGGGCTCAATTTTGTCTTTTAGGCACAATCTGTGTTGGGGGCAACATGGAGCCATAATTCTCACAGGGGCGTAAAATGTACCAGGATGTAGACAGAATGCTCTATAAGTGCCACAACAATAAAGTGACCAGGAAACTATATTTTCCATGGTGGCAAAACTCTCTTTTCTTTAGAGCTGGTTGAATTTTTTTCAGTCAATATGTATTTGATGAAATACATGACTCTTTTCTGGAAATGAACATTTCTGTTTTTTTCCAAAATGTCTGGGGGTGTTTTCAGCAAAAAACACAAATTGAAAACTAGGAAATTTCCACTGCTTATTTATTTTGTCATTTTTTCATGGCTGACACTTACTTGTCTGACAATAATACATTTTCTGACCAGCTCTACTTTCCTTTCCTGCTGCTTCATTGAGCTGCTTTAGGTCATCACAATACAGATATACCCATTTTTTCCATTCTGTTAGTCCACTAATGTATTCTGTTGTTTGAACACCATCCTCCCCTGTTCTTCCTTCACACTAGGAAGAAGCAGGATTAGCATCCTCAGGAGGTGCTGAGTATATACGCTACATTTCCTTTTCCAGTAGAACTACGTTGGTTCTCCTTTAAGTTGGCCGTTTTTGCTGAAGAATGTCCAAACTTCCTCTGTGCATTTCATGAGGCTTATCCCAGTGAGTATGGTTTGGTCTAGGCAGCTACTTGAGGTGATCTCATCAATTCCAAAGGTGTCAAACATATAACTTCTTGCTCTTGTAGCTAGTGCAGTCTTTAAATTGACCCATCTTATTTCTTCTGGTGAGTTATTGAGCACTACCCTAGCCTACCATCATTTAGGGCTAGGGTTCATCTCCTTAAAAGTCTCTATATAAATCAGAGTTCACCTCTTCTGCTAACTCACCGGGAGTTTTGCTCTTGGCTACAGTGGGAGCAGCAGCGGTCCCAATATCATTTGGATAACGAAAGACCCTATTGTAAAATTGCATAAATGGAAAAGGCAATGTAAAAATTTCTCTGAATTTCCTGAACTTTGTGTGAGTAAAATCACCAGACTTAACCTTGTGTCAGCATAGCTTTGCCTGCCAATAACAAGTAATAAATGATAAGTGCACAATGCTCGGTCCATCATTTTAGTTGCTTTGAATAGGAAAAGCATTTCCTAAATAAATGTTCTACTGCATTGTTTTGCACACAATGGGGCAAAATACGAATATCTTTCAGCTTCATTTTTAAAATGTTTACATTGGTTTGTCCCAGAAATGCTAATCCTTTGTTTATATAATGTGTGGGTTCTTAATATGATGTGTTTGACCCTGTCATGCAGCCTTACACTAGCAATCTTCTCTCGTGTGTGTTTCCACTGAAGTCAATGCAACTACCTGCATGAGAAAGAACTACTCGCAGGAGTAGGGACTGATGGATCAGGACTGATTTATATTACCACAGTGGTCATATCAGCTACAGTACAGAAGATGTGAGCATCCATGGACTTCCTCGTTGCCTTAATCAGCTATACAGAAATAATAATATAGCGATGTCTTGTTTACAGTGGGAGCTGGGTGGGAGCTGCCCTCTAAGTTTCTTCCCTTTTGGCGAAAACTGATCACTAAGGGCTTAGAAAGACAAGATGTTTTTCCTGAATTTCATGCTTATACAAAGCTTTCATTTAGTCCTGTGAATTTCTTGTGATGATTAATTTGAAACCATTAGTGCTTATCACCATTCTGAGGAGAGCACAGGGTTGAGTAATAGGGCTGAAGCTATAATTTTAAAGACACCACTGGCCTGATTCCATCTAACACTTGGTTATGCTTAACATTCCTTTGAAAGAAGCCACATTTTAAAGTTTTTAATAAGTTATCAAAAGTACAATTTGTGCAAACCGTTCTGTCTGTAGGTGGAGTGCGATCTGAAAACTTGAAGGAATCAATGAATAATCAACCTGCAGTAAGTGATACTTTAAAGCTTCAAGGAGACAAAAGAGTAAACTTTATTTCCGGAACTCCATGGTCGAAGTCCTCAACTTGACCTGAAAAAACACAACTTTAGCAAATCAAAGCATATGGAAATTATAGAATGGCATTTCATTTATAAGATGTAAAAATGGCTCTCTAGGGGGCCACATATCAGGCTACATGAAATATTTCCTTATTCTACCTGTTAAAAACAAAAATTAATTGTAAAATATTTCACTTATTCAGTAAGAAAAACAGAGCATAACTGTTTTCGTCCACAGTCTATGGAAGACGCTAAGGTCAGTTCTAGCCACCTTCTGGTCTTGGTATATATTCCTACAACCCTTCTTGACATGAATAATCCTTAATCAAGGCTCATTTATTTCAATAGTATTACTCACATGTAAAGGGTTACAGAAATAAACCCTTGCTTTGTAATTCTACTATTTAATGTACATAAACCCTTATTTTATATAAAGTCACAAATTGGCAAGGTGGCAGCTGCATTTACCGGCTTAACAAAGATTTGGTCATTGAAAATCTACAACTTAAAGACCAGACTACAAAGCTTCAACTCAAATGTTATCTCCATCTTAACATATTTGTGTGAGAATGGAAATCTACCAATGGTACAGACGTATGCCTAAATGCCTTTGAAACCAAATACCTCAGAACACTAGGTATTAAATTGAATGAATGTATAATAAATGCCAAGATTCGCCAGAGAGTTCAACAACTTCTTATCTCTAACCTTTTACAGAAAAGAAGCTGGAAACATCTGGGATGTGTGTTAAGAATGAAGCCAGAGCAGGCATGCCATTGGGCAGCTGGAGGAACACGCAAAAGAGGCTGACCAAAAATTCCCTCCATCAAACACTACTCAGAGAGGGACTTAACACAGAGGACATGCAAAAAGTGGCCGAGGGCAGACAGAGATGGTGGAGCCTTGTTTGAACCCTAAACAAGGTTGGTGGAGTAGAAAAGAATTAGATTCAGAAACCTTTATTTAAGGAATTAATCATGCTCCTCTTTAAGTAAAATGGAACAAATACAGACACTGAAAAAGGAGCAGAGAAGAGGGAAAGCAGAAAAGTCTAATAAAAATTCTCTCTCTCTCTCTGGGATAGATTCTCCATCCTGATCACATGGGGCCAGCGGACACAGAGAGCCACTTTCAGCTCCCTGACCCTCAGCCGTCCAGCCCCAGTTCAAGAGGAAGCTGCACTGGAGCAGCTTTTAATTTACACCACTGGCATATTGTCAGGCAAGGATGAGGTGTAGCAGAGCTTTTTGCTGCCAAGCCCCTTCCTTCCCTGCCCCCACCTTGTCTCCGGAACACTCCCAGCACACCCCTTCCCAACCCTAATGACAGGGCTAGTGCAGGGCACTGGTGCAAGAAGTGGCAGAGCCTCCTCTGCCAGGTTTGTGCCAATAGAGAGGTCCCCTACACAGTGGGAATTCTCTGCTGGTTCTCTCTGGCTGGGGTAAGGCCATTTTGTACTGCTTATGGACCAGAGCATAGGGCACCCTCTCCCATTGATGTCAATGCTGCAGGACTGGGCCCTAAGTAAACAGGAAAGCAGGGGTCAAATTGTGCTTGCTTTTGTGGGGCATACCATTGACTATAACAAGATTACTCCTATGAACAAAGCAAGCAGGATGTGGCCCTGCCTCTGGATTTTGACACCCTAGCACAGCCTACCCATTCTGAAGATTTCTGTTTTCAGAATCACCAGAGCTCCCAGTTGCTCCATATTCCTCTGGTCATTTTCCCAGCTTGCTCTTATAGGCACCTTTCATCCAGTAACATCCACATGCCTAACAGGCATTAATTAAGCCTCACAGCACTGCCCTGGACAAGTGAGGGATGCAGATGTATTTGTTCACACACCACGGAAATACATGCAACACAGGAACTGTTTAACAGTACATAGCAACAGTTCACACCCATTTTTGAGAGGAAGCAGGACATTTTAGATAGGCAAACCCTGAAGTTCGGCCAGGACACTAGGCCAACCAGTATTTTTAATAATCACCAGAATTCAGGACCTCAGTTTTAGGTCCCATTTGAGAGATTCATAGAGTTTAAAGGCCACAAGGGACCATTAGCTCTAGTCTGACCTCTGGTATATCACAGCCATTAAATTTCACCTAGTTACCCATGGATTGAGCCTAATAACTGGTGTTTGACTGAAGCATGATTTTGTTTGGCTAAAGCAGATCTTCCAGAAAGGCGTCCAGTTTTGATCTGAACACTTCAAAAGAGGGAGAATCCATGACTCCCCTTTGTAGTTTGTTCCAATGATTAATTGCCCTCATTAATTTGTGCCTTATTTCTAATTTCAATTTGTCTGGCTTCAGCTTCCAGCCATTTGTTCTTATTAATCCTTTCTCTGCTAGATTAAGCAGCCCTTTAATACCCAGTATTTTCTCCCTGTGAAGGTGCTTACACACTATAATCAAGTCACTGCTCAGTTTTCTTTTTGCTAAGCTAAAGAGATTGAGCTCTCTCTCACTATACGGCATTTTCCCTTAAATCATTTTTGTAGTTCTATTCCCTCCCCAATTTTTCAGCTGCCTTTTTCAAATATGAACACCAGAACTGGATTCCAGTATCTGTCTCACCAATGTTGTATATAGAGGTAAACCCACCTTCTTACTGTGTTTATACAGCCAAGGATTGCATTAGCCCTTTTTGCCACAGCATCGTACTTGCAGTTCATGCTCAGTTGCTTGTCCACTATGATTCCTAGACCCTTTTCAGAGTTGCTGCTTTCCAGGATACAGTCCCCAACTCCATATTACCACACACTTAGAGCTTTTCAGTTGTCACGATGTGTCTTTAACAGGGCCGGCTCTAGGCACCAGCAAAACAAGCTGGTGCTTGGGGCGGCACATTTTTAGGGGTGGCATGGCCGGTGCCAGAATGCCGCCCCTGCCTCCCCTAAAAATGTGCCCCGGCCGCCCTAGCTCACCTCCGCTGCTGCTGCCGCTCGCGCGCCAGCTGATTCGCACGCCGCTACTCGCCCTCCCTCCCAGGCTCTCAAACCTGGGAGGGAGGGGGAGCAGCGGCGCACGAATCAGCTGTTTCGCGCGCCGCGGCCGCTCGGGATCTCTCCCTCCCTCCCAGGTTTGAGAGCCTGGGAGGGAGGGGGAGCAGCGGCGCGCAAATCAGCTGTTTCGCGCGCCGTGGCCACTCGGGATCTCCCCCTCCCTCCCAGGCTCTCAAACCTGGGAGGGAGGGGGAGACTCCGAGTGGCCGTGGCGCGCGCGCCGCTTCTCCCCTTCCCTCCCTCCTTCCTAGGCTTGAGAGCCTGGGGGGAGGAGGCAGGGCTGGGGATTTGGGGAAGGGGCGGAGTTGAGGTGGGGCCAGGGGTGGGGTAAGAAAAAAACGGGGGGGGGGCGGTCAAAATTGTTTTTGCTTGGGGCGGCAAAAATCCTAGAGCCGGCCCTGGTCTTTAAGGAAGGTCAATCAGCCATACTATGATAATTTACATTTATATTGTACCTTTAACCTTCACTGATTCCAAAGCACTTTATACTTACCAACTTCTTATCAAACTGTCTGTACTGGGCTATCTTGATTATCACATCAAAAGTTTTTTCTCTTACTTAATTAGCCTCTCAGAGTTAGTAAGACAACTCCCACCTTTTCATGCCCTCTGTATGTGTATATATATATATCTCCTCAATATATGTTCCATTCTATGCATCCGAAGAAGTGGGCTGTAGCCCACGAAAGCTTATGCTCAAATAAATGTGTTAGTCTCTAAGGTGCCACAAGTACTCCTGTTCTTTTTACGGATACAGACTAACACGGCTGCTACAGTGGAGTTATGTCAATTCACGCCAAATGAAAGTCTGGGCCAGCAGCTGAGACTTATCCAAGATCGTACAGCTTATTGATAGCGGAGCTACGACTACCATTCAGGAGCTCCTGCTTCCCTGTCCCACACTACTGCTAATATTACTGGAAGTCATATGAAATATTAGCTCTTTCTTTCATCAGCAATTTTTGGGCCCAATCCTGTAGTCTTCATACCCCTGAAACTCCAGGTGATGTCACTAGGATTTTTAGGTGTGCAAGGGAGACTTGGGCCACTTATGGAAAGAATGTCATCACTATCTTGATGGGATATTGAAATATTAAGCAAGAGAGTAATATTAAAAACTTGAGGAGGGGGGCAGGTGTTCAATCTTATCAGGATATCTCCCTGTTTTTATATGCTACTAGGTAATACGGTGATAGGAGCTATAGAAAATTCATATAGTATATACATAAGATACATAGACAGAATGATTAGACAGCTAGATTAAACAGCTAAATATGAAGACATCATTGTGTTCTTCAAACACTGCAGCTGCGTCATACACATTTCTATAGCTTTAAATACTGCTAAATATTTTGTAATATACCAGAGTGAAACAAAGGAGAAGGCTCATTGTACAGAAAAAAACAATACCCTTTTATTTGTAAAGCTCTGATGAAAGAACAACTTTCCAAATGACATCCCATTTAAAAAACAATGTAAACCAATCTAACTATGGGTCAGTCACTATACAGATTGCATCCTAAATCTTAAAGATGCCTCAATATCTTATGGAGTATTTACATATGTATCAGTTAGGTAGTAACGTTTCATTGCAATTTGTATCTTTCCAGCACATACTTATTCAATGGCAAAACACTGGGGATGCGTTTGCTTTTCTGCACAAAACTTATGAGCAAATGGATAAGGGTGTTTTTCCTGAGAGAAGGTTTGTTCTTGAAAACTGTGTTTTAACAACTGGAAATACCGAAAGTGGGATGTTTTTGCTGCAATAAAAAAAAAAGCATAAGGATGCCTAGTTAACTTTTTTCTTTTAAATTATTTACGTACCATTAAGTTAAAATGTTTACATTCATTCATTCATATAAAAACTGTTGTTAAATCTTATGCAAATGATTTAACACTGATTGCTGCAACGCAAATTGCACTTCTTTTTTTTTTAAAAATTATTTTATATATGGAAGAAAAATATCTGATTGCTACCCTGTTTACAAATTCTGACTGACTATATAGAGTTCAGTCACAAAATATGAACTTTCATAAACCTCAGTCACAGTGTACATTAAAAGTTATAATGCAGTCTTGCAAAGTGAGTAAATATTTTAAAACAAAAGATCTCATTAACTGACTCGACCTTGAGAGACTTGTACCAAACATTGTGATTTCCTCCATGGGTGTACTTGAACTCTGATGCAGGAAAATGACAGAGTAATGCAGGCATACTGGATACAGACAGTGCTAACAAGAGAACTGACCTGTGAGAGGGCATCAAAGGTTTAGTTCAAGATGTGTGCATTGGCACAAGCAATACTCACATTAGCACTTTCTTAAATTTATCTCACTGTCCCTTATCAAATGCTTCCCTTATCTCCCTCCCAAAAGATGACTACACCAATCAAATTCTTTGGAGAGGTGAGAGAGTGAAAACAAACATACAATCAAAAAGGCAGCATTGCTGAATTTCTTGAAGATGTATTTCTGGAACCTAACAAAAGCTCTAGGGTGCTCTTTTTGGCTGTATTCATTTTACCCTGGGAGAGGTTCACTTTCTCTTGTTTTTCTTGCATAGATGAGGAGCTGGATGCTAAGGCAGAACCTCTTTGGAAAAAACACCTCTATCATTAAGGCACAAAAACAACATCAGAGGAATGTTCTAGCCAGCACTCTCCCTGCTGCTCAGACTGCCTGATAAAATAGAACAAAACAAAAACAAGTGTGGACGTCTAAAGGCTGCAGCCCAGTGCAGGTATCCAGCTTCATCTTCTCTGAATCATGCTAAAGCTAGGGCACACCAGGAATCCTGTCTCACCGATGCTGTAACTTCAGCTGTGGAGGTCAGGCTGACTCCTGTATACAGCCCTTCTTGACCTGAATACTTGAGTGTGCTGCCTTCAGGGCTGGTGCTCTCTCCTTGGCCAGACATCACTGAAGAACCCGCCTGGAGAACAGGAAAAAAACCATAAGTGTGCTTTAACTCAGACCTATCAATTAAACAAATCGGGAGTCTGGAGAGCTGAAAAGAATTTGCCTTTGTGAAAAATGGAGCCAAAGCTCCATGAAAGCTACTAGAAGTAAGTGTTCTATGTGCAATGCTTCCAAAGTCAAGAATTCTGCAGAAATGTTATTGTCCACTGGGTGCACCAGAATCCAAGCAGAGCCAATTTGCGTGGGCTCTGTATGAAGGATCAGGATTTGACCCCATTCTGCCACTCTTGTACCTCAAAACCTCTGATTGAAAAAAAAAACCATCTGGACAGCCAGCACATTCTCCCCAGTATATAATGGACCATTCTGTTGGCATCATCCCACCTCGAAAGCTATCAGTATTTGGGAAATATTACATGATTAGCTTTCAAAATATGGAAATCTACCAGAAAAAGGGAGAGCTGGACAAACCGAAAGAAATGGAAATTAGTATGATTAGATTGTAATGTGCTAGTGCGTGGATGTGTGTGTACCAGTGCCCCCTACTGGATGGAATCACCTGTCAAGATTTTCATAAGTGCCTAGTGATTTTGGGTGCCTACATTTTTGGGTACCTAGCTTGAGACAACTTAAGTGGCCTGACTTTCACAAAGTGGGTTTTCAGAACTTTCTGAAAATCAGACTCATTTTAGATGCCTCAGAAAGTGGGCACCCAAAAATAGATGTAGCCAAAATAATTAGTCACTTCTCACAGTCTTGGCCAGAACCACTCAAATGTATGACATCATCCCCATACTGCTGACAGCTAACACAGATTCACTTTTATCTCAAGTGGCAGAGGCCTATGCTTTCGAACCAAGAGGGTCTTAGCTCCATCCTTGCTGTTACCATAAAGTTTGGATTGGTTATGGTGAGCTTGAATCATGAAGTTCTCAGTGGGCATGGATTTGTTACAACCCTCCCATCTACTGCAACCTACAAAGATCTAAATCAGTGAGACAAACCACAGGGAAGGTTTGGTGGATGTGACTCTGAAATCTAATAATAGTCAGTCCATTTATTTTAACAGAGAAACGGAGAGTTGCAAAGATAAAAACAATCCACTTTTTCCATGCGGCCTAGGAGATCTGCTGAAAAGGAAAACTTCAGTGCCAGACAGAGAAAGAGGCAACATTTCACCTAATAAAGGAAATGTTTAAGAGCTGACTTCATGAGAAATTAACTCTTGGATAAATTGACTTTAAAATCTTAATTTACTTGTAAATGGATACTTGTTGGACCAAATTCCTATAAAAGGGAATATCTGACAGTGTGACTGCGGAAATAGCCTGCCCATTATTTAAGTGGAAAGTACACATATTTAATCCAATCATTTCACACAAAAGGAAAACCTCCCTCAGGCCCATCTCTCCAATCTTCACCTGGAGCAGCGCCAAACCAGCAGTTCTCATATATAGAAAGCAGAGACTTGCCTAAATGTTTATGGAAATTTGCACTTTTGTTCAAGTGCAGCTTCCCACAATGATTTGTGAGTCTTCATGGTGATAGGTGGCAAGATCCACCAGTAGAGACCAGGGACGGCTCTATGTATTTTGCCACCCCAAGCACAGCACTCAGGCTGCTTTTGGCGGCGCGCCTGTGGGAGGTCCGCTGGTAACGCGGATTCAGCAGCATGCCTGCGGGAGGTCCGCCGGTCCCGCGCCTTTGGCGTACCCGCCGCCGAATTGCCGCCGAAACCGCGGGACCGGCGGACCTCCCGCAGGCATGCTGCCAAAGGCAGCCTGACTGCCGCCCTCACGGCAACCGGCAGGCCGCCCCCCCCGCAGCTTGCCGCCCCAGGCACACGCGTGGTGCGCTGGTGCCTGGAGCCACCCCTGGTAGAGACAAATTTGTCCCAGGTTAAATTTATTTTTCCATTGAAAGAGGTATTTGTGGTCAGCTGATATTTTCTGCCTGTGGTAAACTGGGATCCAGTTTCCCCCTCAGCTGAGCTCATGAAAGTTAGTGAGGGTCCATCGGTATAACCTGAAGAAGAATTGTCTCTGGAAGTACTTCAGAAAGTATCCGTTAATAAAAAATAATTCAGAATATCTGACTTTGACCACCAACCAGTTATATAGGTAACACAAGAAAGTATGCTTATTTCTCCTGCCATCTTTATGTTTTATTTATTATATATTATACTGCTATTCAGTAAAACAAAATTATATTACTGTTATAAATATTTATAGTGTGATATAAATGTTATCTGATCAAAAACAGTGCACTTTATGATGCAGATTTATTGCTACTCCTGAAATTGAGTTCATTCTTAAAAGGTCCATTTACCCTGGCACCATTCAAACGTTTCACAATGTTTTATTTACAACAGAATCCCATGCCTCTCTGAAAAGACATTTTACGGATAATTTGCAGAACTGATCAGAAACCCGAAATTCTGTTCAGTGGAAAATTCGAACATTTCAAAATCAAAACAAAAAACTCCAAATTTTGAAATGTTCTGTGAACCGAAATTTTTTTTTAAAGTCATTTCAGGTCAATCAAAATATTTCATTTTGATTAAATCAAAATGTTTCATTTTCTTAAAAAAATTGTAATATACGATAATTTTTGAAGCAAAACATCATTTCAAACCAATAAAGCTTCCATTTCAGAAGTCAAAATTAAATGTTTGGACATTATCAACATGCTTCCTCACAATTCTTTTTCTAACCAAAATGTCATTGAAATTGACACATTCCCACGAAAAGTTTCAACCTCAAAGATACACCATTTTCTGATGGAAAAAATGTTTTGTATGAAAATTTTCCATCAGCTCTAATAATTTGTTTGAATGCTGCACTGCCTTTTCACATAATAATAATACCACATTGCAAATCCCACTGATTTCAATAGGACTTTTGGGTGTGCAAGGAATGAATGATAGCAACCATGGCTGCTGCTATCCTTACTTCAATTGTTGTTGCAGTGTTGGGGTAGCCATGTTGCTCCCAGGATATTAGAGAGACAAGGTGGCTGAGGGAATAACCTTTTATTGGATCAACATCTGTTGGTGAAAGAGACTAGCTCTTGAGCTTACACACCACTTACCTGAAGCTCTATGTAAGCTTGTCTCTCTCACCAACAGAAGTTGGTCCAATAAAAGATATTACCTCATCCACCTGGTCATTCTTACTTCAAGTCTCTTGTGGTAGCAGATAGCTTATGTTATTGGTTATGGGATATAACCAATTTGACTGAACCCAGTCAAAATGCGCATTGTAATCTTTAGGAGTTTTGCTTAAGTAAAAAACTGAGTAAGTCTGGCAAAATTTGGATCACAGAGCCTTTCACCTGTAGGTTGGTGATTCAAATCCAGTTCTGTCATTAGTGATCAAAGTTTACTAACTGATGCCTGGTCAGTGGCCCATCTGAAAAGAGTTTGATGCTCTCATTCCAATTTGAAGTGAACATCACAAAAAGCAACCAGTCTAATTGGCCTCTTTACTGGTAATCTCAACAGAATGTTAAATGGCCTGGAGACTTAGCTAGCACAGGGTGGAATCCCACTGCCCTGATAAATAAAAGACAAATAAGTTCAATATATAAAATTTAAAAGAAAGATAAAGTTTTCCTTTGGTGGTGCGCTGTCACATCCATGGGCGTCTCCTCTCCTTCCCCAGGACTTTCCATTTATTTGTCCTGCTCTAATGGTCTTAGAGCAGCCTACCTTTTGGGAAGAGGCTTTTATATCTATAATATATAACATAGGTTCCTCTTTAACCAGAAAGACATTTTAAAAAATACATTGACCCTCCCTGGGAGGAAAGAGTTTAAACTACAGAAAAACAATATTTTCAAATTTGAACAAGTTTTGCAAAGACTGTGTACACTAGAAATTAGTGTGAAAGGTTCCCATTCACCTATCCCTGCTGCTATTATTCCTTCGGGTAAACAGCTCACCTGCTTTTTCCTTGTCTGGAAAAAGTAATTCACTCTTTCCCTGATTCAATTCTACAAGGGTGGAGCAGAGAGATCTGTTTTGTGTTCCCATTTGTGGCTTATCTGTTAACGCTCCCTCAGATACCGAGAATGCGGAGGCACTTCCGGCTTGAAGGCTGCATATCAGTGCCTGACCCAGACTGGGTCCAGCTCCTAAAATGAGCCAGCACGAAGTGGGGGAGGAGAAAAGACATGTGAGGAGGGGGATGGGCAGGGCAGTTTAGTTTAAAAACCACTCCTAGTTAATGGAATGACAAATTCAATTTGGGGAGTTCCCAAAGTGAGACATGGAAAATAATCTTTAGCTGGTGAAATGGCCATGGCTGAATCATTAGGTTACGCAGGTCTGCTCATGATTAAACATCGCTGCTATTAGTCCCCTAACTTCTACAGACAAAGGAAATGTATTATTGTGAATTATTTGAACCCATTTCTTTGCTGGTATAAATGGGCATGGCAGTGCAATTGAAATCAATGGTGCTATTCCAATTCACACCAACTGAGGAGCTGGCCCCTATTAATAAAATGTTAACAGCTTGAACTTGTATTGCTGTAGTCTGATGATAATATTGATAATCAACTGAACTGCAGCTTCTTGAAGAAAATTGAATGAGGTTTGTTAAGAAGAACTGCCGCTTTCAGAAGCATAGTCCTGCCTTACAAATAGAAAATGACAACCAGATTGGAATCTCCAGGGATGTTTGAACAGCCCAATCCTTTTCCCATTCACATTGATGGGAGTTTGCCATTGACTTCAAAGGAACCAGGATCAGGCTCCAAAACAGGTTCTTTGGATCCGGGCCTGAGTTTCTGAGGATTCCATAATCAGAGAGAAGCCACAGGTAGGATTTACAAGGGGGACTTAGGCACCTAGCTAAATCCAAGATTTAGATTCTCAAAACCCATGTCAGCCGCTACCTAACCCTGTCGGTGCCTAAATTCCCCAGCTGCCTACATTTCCACTGGTAAAGTTCCCTAGGGTCTAAATTTCTGCAGGTGGGCATGCACACAGCCACCTCATTCCTGACCACACCGAGCAGCTCATACCCACGCTCCAGCAGCCTTCTACTTATCTCACTGCAGGGCTCGATCTGGTAGACATGCTCAGAGGCCATCTTAGAGCTCATCTACCAGATTGGGCCCCACAGACAACACCCATGGAGGTGCCACCACACTTATACCAAAGGGTCCGGTGTCAGAGGACTCACCCAGAATGTGGGAGAACTGGGTTCAAATGCCCCCCACTGCCTGATGTAGACCAGGGATTTGAAACCAGGTCTCCCATCTCCTATATGAGTGCCCTAACCACTGGGCTATGAGGTATTCCGTTGAAGCTGTTTCCCTGTGTATAAAATAACTAAGTACTCTTTGGGCTAGCAGGAGAGAGATTGACTCCATAAACCATATGTTTTCAAACTGTGGGGTGTGCCCCCCTGGGGGGCGGGAGAGCATGATGAGTTTATCAGGAGGATGAGAGTGCCCTGGGGTTGGGGGGTGGGTAGAAGGCTGGTCCCCGGATTCCAGCATCTTCCTGTGGATTGGGCTGCGGGCAGCGCCTGCTCCCCCATCCTCCAGGGCATCCTGGGCAGCCCCAGGTCTGACACTGTGCACAGCACAGCTGTGAGTGTGAGGGAGGGGAACTGGCAAGGGGAGGGCTCTGCTGGGAAAGGAGGGGTCAGGGCATGAGGATATGGGGTCTCTACTGGGGGGTGACAGGCCAGCCAGGGGGGAGCTGCTCTGGGGGAGCAGGGCCTGGGTACGGAGGTGGTAGCACTGCCGGGTGGAGATGGGAGACCAGGGAGTTCTGCTGCTGCCATGGAGAATGGGGCTAGGCAGGGCTGGGGCTAGGCAGGGCTGGTGCCTGAGGTTGGATCTGCTGCCCACTGAAGGGCCAGGCACTAGAATCCCCTCATACCCAGTGGCTCTGGTTTCCCCCACACCCTATAGGGCTGAGAAGCTACCCCTAGGCTAAGTAGCTCTTGGGGTACCATAGACCAAGGAGGTAAGAGGCCTGGGGTCAAATCCCTGCTTCACATCGGGCAGGGATCTGAAACCGGGTCTTCTACATCCTGACCATGTGCTCTAACCACTGGAGACAGAGTTGACCTGGCTTAGGTGTTTGACTCCAGGAGAGGATCCAAAGTGTGACTCCTAAGTGGAGGGAGGCACCTCACTCGCTCGGAGGAGTGGTGCTTAGGTGACTCCCTCTCCTTTGCATTTCCTACTGGCTAGCTTAGACAGCTCTCTGCCCAGCGAGCTGGCTTTTATTAATCCCTTTTTTAGGCACCTAACTCTCCCCATGTCTTGTATAGGAAGCCTGATTCTCTACCTAATTCAGGGTAGAGAATTCCACTTGGCAGCATGACACCTAAACGTGGGGCATTGCAACGCTCAGTCTAAGTTACCCATGTGAATTCCACACCATGTGACTGTCTTTGGGGACAAATTCAGAGCAGTCCTGGCATAGAGAGAGAGTGAGACTCTGTCCAAGAGGCAGAAACTGAAGAGAGTCAGGCTGGAAGAGTTGGAGAAGGAAGATCAAGAAATTTGAAGTGGCAGGGTGGGATCCCAAAGTTGTAGTGAATCCTCTGCCTAATTGGTATTGTGCTTATAGTTCTCCCGCACAATATAAGATACAAACAGACACCACTACATATATTTTTTACACTAAAGCCTACAAATCTGCTGCCAATTTTATCTTGTGAGAGGCAGCCTTGCCTACTAAGAGAGGCAGAATTCCTTCCCTGCTCCCACTTGTTCCAGAGGGAAGTAACCAACTATTAATACTGGCCCTGAAACCAGTAACAGATTACTAACCACATGCACAGACTCAGCTGTGAGGGCCAAAATATCAGGGGACAGAGTCAAGCTTCCACCCACTCCCTGCCTCTTTCAATCCACTTCCTACCAATCTGCATTGTGGTGATGGAGAGAATACTAGACATGCAGCCTATTAGCTCCCCCCATGATGGCAGTGGAGATGCAAAGAGGCTATGGAGGAGATTTGGGGAGGGGGAGCAGGGATTAACTAAGAGCCATGAGCAGCCCCTTAGTTAATACTTTTACAGTGCTTTAAAGATCTAAAGTGCTATATCAATTCTAGGTGTTACTGTTTTATGGCTGGAGCTATAGTAAGCCAGTCGGTACCAATAAATGATGTGCATCCTGTTGTGTTACCGGGGCTTTGCTCCGCGTCAGTGATAACCTTTATTTATTCAAAGCACGCTTACAAAAGTTCTTTGTTACACAAAACCTGATTTGGTAAAGATTGGGGGTTCCCTTAATTTTCTAATCTCAGTGTCCCTCCTGTGAGCCCGCCTATCCACAGCACTTCCTCTGAATATTCTTCTTCTGAATACTGTTGTTTCCTTTCCTGCTGTAATCTTGTCTTAATAATGATTGACTTAAAAATAAGTATGAATATAACAACAACGGAATTCTGTTGATTCAGTGAACTTACCACTATGTAAAATTATATTTTTAATGCTGGTGTAATTAATCCTTTTGCTTATACTACAAATGTGTAAGTTTACATTTACTCTAATCTCTCCTTTATATTATACCATCATAAATCTATGGTTAATATGTTATTAATTTCCAAAAGAGAGCCAATATTTCAGCCTGGCAAGACTGCTGTCCATGCTATTGTCACTCTAAGGACCCAATCCTGAAGTCCTTCTAAAAGCAAAATTCCAAGTGAAATCAATGGGAGTTTTTCCTTCACAAGGACTGCAGCACAAGGCCCTACATTAGACTATCACAATATTTATTTTTATGGCCCTTCTGAGAAAACTTTGTGTTCATTTCCACTCATTAATAAACAAAACCAATCAAACAAAAATGTCCCTAAGATTTTAAATTACACAGCGTTGAGTACCGTTTTTGCTGCACAGAGTCATAAAATTGCACTGTTTTCAGAGTAGCAGCCGTGTTAGTCTGTATCCGCAAAAAGAACAGGAGTACTTGTGGCACCGTAGAGACTAATCATATCTATATACAACTACATAAAAACACACCCACTCAGTTACCAGATAAACAGGAATGATTTCTTCAGTTCCAGTATATTGCTTGGGCTGTATGGATGTAAGTGAGAGCAACAACTGGCCTGCTATGCTTAAAAATTATCATAACCAGGACAACAATAGACAAAGGACCCAGTCAGTCTCTGTCCACCCATGATGCGGACTGAACTTCAAAAGAGTGGAAGTGCTGTCCAGGAGCATAAGCTGCAACAAAATGTAGAGCACCGTCATGGTCCCTGTGAAAGCAAGCCCAGTTGCTCCTCATGGACACTGGATGCACAAAGTACTGGCATGCTGCAGAAAGGTGATCATATCTATTCCACAAGGGAGTATAAGTAGGCAGAAGAGGCTACCCTGCGTGGTCTCTACTGGCCCAAAGTAAAAAAACAGATGTAAAGGACAGCACTTCTAGACACGATCCAGGCTGCTTTACAAGGTACCATTTGTGGTGCACATTGGTTCCCACTGGGACATCAAGATTCCTGTTCATTGCACAGGTGGCAGAGGGAGAAGTGGGGCCCTGCCTGCTGTGCTCTGATGTGAATTTACATCATCCAGACAACTTGCTGTAGGAATGTGCCATATTTTATGCCCAAGATACAATGGCCATAGCAATCCCAATGCCAGGTGAAAATAAGGGGTTGGGCAGCAGTGCTGTAGTGGCGCCTCTTGCCACAGAGTTCAGGGCCTCTTTCAGCTCTTATATGGGCCCAATGCTTTTCTGAAGGGAGAATTCCTTCATTGTTGCTGTGTCCTCACGGACATCAGCTCTGGCTCATGGAGACTCCATCTATTGCCATAAAGAGCAGACTTTGTAACAGTCCTTACATTGTGTTTTGTCCTAATGGGGTAATGGAGTACTGCTGGCAACCATGCCCACTGCAGCCTCTGCACATCTACAGAAGGGTGTGGACTGGGGCGCTATGCCTTTTATATTAGTGTATTTCAGCATATTGTTGTGTGCAGTTTTCTCCTCTGTGCACTTAAGGGGGAGCATCAGTGGGATGACGTGTCTCAAGATATAGAGGCAGTATGCTTTGAAAGTTTCAAATATTCTTTTATGAGGATATAAAGCAACTTCATATAGCCTGTAAATGGTTCTGTTCCATATTAACAATGGAGAAAACTCAGTATTTATACGCCTCAGAAAGACAGAAATGGGCCCAAACTAAAACCCCTACATCCAGATGTGAATTTTGCAAAGAGCCCCCATCTTTATAACGGGTCATCCCAAAAGCTCAGATGCAAACACTTCCAAACTTTGGGATGTTCTAAGTCTGGAGCTGGATCCAAATATTATAATTCATGCCCATTACTATTAATCAATCATAGCTTTTAATTTTTTTAACTTCTTCAACTAGGGGCATAAAAACAACATTTAAGCCATTATCTTTCCTCAAGGCTGGCAGCCAGTAAAATTCCCTGTATGAAATGTGCAGTTTCAAAGCTGCTCAGTTGAGTAACTGCCTTTCAGAGAATAAGTACGTTCTCCCCCGCCCCCCCGCCCCAGCCCCATTATTTTACTTTTAAAGGAAATGGAAAAGGTAGGGCTGAAAATGAATGTTGCTGACACAAATTCTGCTGAATTTCATTTCCACTAGATTTCCACATTGCTAGGAACTCTTTTGGCAGCCTCGCAAAAGCATAACAAATTACTTTTGTACCAGCAACGGAATTCATTTTCTCTAAATGATTCATTTAGCAATAACATTTCTATGAATTTCAGGCAATAGTTTCTAAAACTTCATATATTTTCCCCTAATGTATTTTGGTTCTTTTTTGTCAATTTAACATTTTTCTACTCCTCAAAGAAGAAGAATTAGGGCAGTCAAAAAAGTGTCAGTACAGTGAGCTACATGGAATGAGTTTGTTAGAATATATAGTTCATTATAATTCCCAGTGAACAAGTGTCCACATTACAAAAACACCAAAAGCACAGTTGGCCCTAAATGACAATATTTTTGCTAGACAAGCCAAGGACTAAATAGGCATCCCTATGAGCAGTTCTTCCAGCTGATGCCCGTAGATCAGCAGGGGGAAGCTTGCACTGCTAATGTCTGGGCTGTACCTGTTCTGATAATAGAGAATGGCCATCAATCCATCAGCTCTAAATTCTCATAAAAAAATATCAGAATGGGTGGAGGGGAAGAAAGAGGTTTGGCGTTAATATAAAATGTTTTTACATTTGACCAGATTTAGGTTCCATTGCTCTGAGATGCTGAATGCCCTTAATTCCCATTGCCTTCCACAGGTCCTGAGCATGCTCAGCAACTCCCCTGATTCAGACCCAGAGACTGAGCTTACTTCCATTAAAGTCAATGGTGAAGCTCCCCATGATTTCAATGACAGCAGGATCAAGCCTTAAAGACCATGACCTTCTGCTTGCACCTTCTTGCCTCTCCTGTTCCTTTCACAGGTTAATTATTGACTGCCTATAGCAAACAAGATTATAAGATCAAATGAGTGGACATGGGTATATATTGTACAGGCCATTATTCCAACTACTTCACAGATTCAATTCTTATAATGTGCATTCATGGTTCAAAATAGACAAGTGGGAGATTACTGGTTTAGGTCTCATCCAATGCCCACTGAAGTTAGTGGTGAATTTAGAACTAAGTGTTTTTTTCTTATCAAATGTTTGGGAGAGGGGAGGGCAGAGAGGGAGCATGAAATCCAATCATTTTCCATTTTAGACCAATGTTTTAGTTTCAAATTTCCCTTCCTTTAATGTATTTTATGTATTGTTTGAACTCTCTGAATTCTTTCATGTCAAATACAGCCTTTTAATAATATTGCTTGATGGCATCAAATACAAAAGTCCAGCATCTCTGAGCAGTATCGTTGTAAATAAGTCCACAAACAACAAAACTTGTTTTTTGTTTTGTTTTGTTTTGTTTACAGTGAAACTGCATATTTCAGGAAAGAAACCACGGAAAGGAATTTGGATCGGGAAACATACCAAAAAATAATTATGATAAACAAGTTTCTTTTTACTAATAAAGGAACAGTGAAAGCCATGCTAAGGGTATCTTTTAAAGTAAATGACATAGTAAATGAAGAATACAGAAGACTGCAGGGGTGTGTGTGTGGGGGGGAGGTGTAGATAAATAAAAGAGGTTATAAATTAAACTACTTTGCAGCTTTAACTATAGTATGTATTATCCCAAATGCTGATCTGAGGGGTGATAAGGTGTGGTGTGTAGATGAAAATAAGAGTTTGAAATAAACAAGATATTGTTCAGTGGACCTCCTGGGCTCAGTCCTGTGAAGTGCTGAACAGCCTCCACTCCCAGTGGGAATCTTTCCATTGATTTCCATGGGCTTTGGATCAGGCCCTAAGCACACGTCTCAATTCACCCTGCCTGCATACAGACCACAAGACTGAGTTTTGTTGCTTTTAGTGGGAGTTTAAAATTATGCTCGGGGGAGGGAGTTCTGTGTGCGTAATGCATGCACACGTTTTTAAATAACTTTTGAAAAAGATGAGATGGGTGGTGCCTTGAATTATACATGCACGCTGGCCAGCATTCAAGGAATTTGTATTATGTGCACTAATGTTATTGATGTTGTCACTATGCTGTGCATTGCTATTATGTCTAAAAAAAAACGGTTTTAAGATAAAACAATTTAAACTCTTCAAAACAAAATGTTTTTGTTCAAGCTTCGGTTGATTTAATCATAAAATGTATATAGATCTTAATTAAGAGGTCTGTAAAGTACTTCAGCTTGTCGTTTTGTTTACATTTATATGTAATTTCCTCAGAAATTCTTGCTCCTGTATCAGCTAACAAAACTGAAAAGTTTGTTTAGATTATTGTACTGCTAGATAAGATAAAAGCTGAGATAACATATTATACAGTGATCAGCTTGCTTACAAATAAAGATACTATTTTATCACTTACCCCCGAGGCTGTAGTTTGTGTGCTAGGGGAAGCATTTTTACTACAATCATCTGAGTTAGTAGAAGACGTGGATGTCGGAGTCATAGGAACTGCGTTATTATTGTTACCTGCAACAGAAGTAACTGTGATTAGAAACAAATATTTTCCAGTATGACAAAATGCTTACATCCAAATATCCTATCTTACAATATTTACCAGAACACGTCTTTGACTTATTTATGTTCTTTGGTTTTCGCTTTCTAGTTTGAATTCCTTCTTTTTTCATGGCAAGAGGCCGAGGAACCTGGGGGGAAAAAATCAACATGGATCATATAAAGACTTGCATGTACGGCACTCAGCAGAAACCAAATTTTACCATAAGATCAAATGGTGCTACAACTAAATCAATTGAAATCAACTATTTTAAAGCATTTTTATGATTATATAGACTCTACTCTCCAAAAAATAACTATTTTTTCCAGTGTTCTAGCAGTGATTCCAAAAAGCCTGAAGTTTTTACTTAGGCAAAACTCTCTTTTACTTCAGCCGGAGATTTTCCTAAGTAAGGACAACAGGACTGGATCCTAGGGATTTAGAGGCTGATCCTGGAAAACAGATAAACATGAAGAGCCCAATCCTGTTCCTATTGACTCCAACTGTGCATGAAAAGGCCTTGACCTAAGTGCTTGCAGGATGGGTCTTTAAACCGTAATATATAGTCTTTTTAAGTATTTATCCATGTGAACTAATGCATCGTATTCAAGCTTATCTTTATATCAAGAAAATGCGTAAATAGCTGCTTTGGAGTCTGGGTCATTAAAGGCACAATTAACATACCTTTTAAACAAAAAATATGTATTCAAAATTAATATCACTTACCTAATTAAAAAAAGCTTTGGAAAATATAATCAATTCATGTAAGTGATATGATTATAATGTTTTATAACCATCACTTAATTTCTTTTTTTTAAAATGCTGGACAAAGTATTGATACATTCTAAAACCCAATCCTTCAAACACTTATACACATGTATAACTTTACTCACAAGATTTCCCAGAGTCTAGCGCTAAATGGATTCCATTATATTCACAGCACAGTTATTTTCTTACATTATTTTTCTACATTTGCTGAAAAAAGTATAACCAACAATTTACTAACAAATGACATCCTGAATCATTTTTGTCTTATTCTTCAATTTAACAAACATTTACAGAATTTTTAAGATAGCCTCATTTAGGCTCTGATCCTGCAACATTAAAGTCGAAGGGAGTTTTTCTATTGACTTCAACGAGCATAGACTCAAGTCCGTGGAGCCTGCTCCTGTTAGCGCTCAGCACACTGAAGTCAATGGATGTTCCATACGAGGATTGGGCCCTTACTAAACAGGAATCAAACGTGGACTGAAATAGCTGCCTACCCCGTGAAGTTTCATATAAAGGCCACAGGCATTGCATACTGGCTCGCCCTCTGCATTCCTACGCCACAGGGTTGTGGTTGTGGTGTGACAGTTGGCACAAGACAAACCAAGCCGTCTCGATGAAGGCTAGGGGCAAGCACAGGTAAACAAAAAAATAAATAAACAAATACAAACAAATGTACTTTGCCACTTAACAGCTGGAGAGAGGAATAGACTGGTAACTGGTTTATCAAAGCTATGTGTAATACAAAGTCAATATAACAACATTTAGCTTCTGTAAGCTGCTTCACAACCTAATCTAATTAAGCCCTCCACCCACCCCAAAATGTGGGTATTATTATCCTCATTTTACAAACAAGGAAACTTATGCAAAGAGGTAATGTGATTTTCCCAATTCTGGAGAGGCAAAATTAAAACTCAGGAGTTTCTGATCACCAATTGTGTGTTCAGACCATGGGATCTCATCACTTCCTCTGATAGGTTGGATATGAAAGACAGCTGCAAAGTTTTTCAACAGATTTCCATCAAAATGAAAACTGGGCAGTGCACATAAGTCTCTTCCATGGAGCTTTCAGAGCACTCTCCCTTTTCATAATGTGCTACTGTAAAGTAATGGTTTTGACGCGGCACTTTTTTGTGCTGCCTTAAATTGCCTACTTTTTAAGCATTGCCTTAAATTGGTTTGAGAAAAATCAGCTTCTTTTAATGACCTTCCTACATCAGCAGTGAAAAATGAACATTCCAATATGGCAGGGATTCTGTTTAAAGCAAAAAGACAGCTCAATTTTCACAAGCTGAACTTCACCTGAAGGGCTGACAGCTGCAAACTTTTGTTTTGACATGGAAAAGGAATATGGAACAGATATCAAAGGGACTTAATATGTACAACAAACAGTGTCATTTTTGTAAAAACATATTTATCACCAAGTGAAAAACAACATACTTCAGGAACATGCTTTACAGAACAGTGCTCACTCTCTGTGGTGAATGTTCTAGGAAGTCAGTAAATTGGTGTGTGACAGCAAGGTCCATATTATAAACAAGCCATTTATGACACTCTTCAGTGGAGTTTGGAGCCAAGATGAAGCAACCTTATATCAGAAATAACCATATAACAAAGAGCTTTATGACTGCAGACTATATATCATAAGTGAAGCCAGTCCTCATAAACATGTGAAATGAAGGTGAATGGGTTATAAAAGTTCCTGTAACAAGCGCTCTCTTTCACATTCATCACAAGCAAGGAATTCAAGCTACATCATAAATCTGTTATTTTACAAAGTACTGCAATGTCAAAAAAAATCAGGGACTAGCTATGTTTGCAGGCTGAAAAGATTTGCATAAAGCAGTCAGTTTCATTGCACTGCATTCAGCCCATCATGACCATAAAGAAAGAGTCCACAACAAGAACTAATTTATTGGGCATACGCCCTTTCCATTTGTACCATTTACTGTTGGTTTGCTCGAAATATCTGGAGACCTTTGATACCACACCTGCCACACCGAAAACAAAAAATAATGTTTTCAGAATGATAAGTATTTTTCAGAGCTATAGTCAGGTCTCTTGAATTCTATCCATTTGTGTCACTAAGTAGTGAGCTGTAACTTTACATCACGGTTGTAAAGAGAATTATAAATTAAATATAATTACTTTGACTGTGAACTTTGAATCTAAAAGTCATTACTGGTTGCATACTGAAGATAATCACCAAGCTGTGGTTTCAGTCTGTACCAGTTTAAGGCAATACTGATAGTACTGTAGCAAATAATTAGTACTGAAACAGAATTTGTCATATTACGGTAATTAATAAAAGAAAATGAAAGATACACACTGCTTCCAAATTCTGCTTACCTTCCTAAAGCAAAATTACTGTTGAAATCAACAGAGTTTTGTGTGAACAGGATTTGGCCCCAATGTATATGCTGCATTTTGTAAAATTTACGTAGTTGGATCTTATTACAATTTTTTTTTGTTTTCTTTTATTTTTGTTTGCATTAAAATTGGCATAAGTCTCAATATATTTTATATTCTCTGTTTTCTATCATTTTCTGCATCACTGTTGTAGTAAAATCTAATTTATCTAAAAAACTATTTAACTTTCAAAAAGTTTTGGCACTAAAACGAATAAAATCTTGGCTTTCCTGCTGCAGGAGTTTTACCACTGACTTCAGTAACAGTAGGACAAGGGCCAAAACACACTTATCATCTTCAAACCATTTTTTGTTATATACTTCCAGATGTATGAATATACAATCATACATATATTATTTTGGTTGTACTTATTTGGAATAGATTATGACTATATTTTTCATAGAACACTGTAAAACGTTTGTTTCATTGAGGTGTCAGATTGAAATCGCTGCAATTTACTGTGTTCTGTGCACACACACACACAAAAGTGAAAACCAGGAACACCATGGACCAGATCCTCAACTCGGGTATATCTGGTTCCATGGCCTTAAAATTAGGAAAGCTATGATCGTTTACACCAGCTGAGGATCTGACCTCATGTGCTGCATTTGTTCCTGCTAATTAGCCTTACTTAATGAAATTTGCTAAATAACCAGTTAAGAAATTGAGCATCCAACAGTAATTAACTTTTGGTTTTAATGAATTCTTTGGCTCAAGGCACTTCACCAGATGAATGTTGACATGATGAAGAAAATGTGGCTTTTAAAAGCTCATCAAGTGTGGTTTTTTTCCAGTTACAGAAAATATTGTAGAGGATGGTGATATAATTTTTGTTTAACAAAGAATGGCATTTCTTTTTATACAGTAGAAATATGAAGGAACTGCAACAGCTGGGGTGATTGAAGGGGTCTTGAAGCTTGATCAGTTTGTCACACAGTCTTCAGACACCGGGGTCCAAGCACCGGTTTGGATTAGGTCAAACATCACTTATTATAACTATCCCACTAATGGCAATTATCAAAAGGAGAATTCTCTTTCTTTACTGTCCTCAACCCAGATTTATTAAAAACAGTCTGCAGTGCCCCCTTGTTCCATTTTCTCCTTCCCTCTTCAGTGCCAGTGCTGAATTATAAACTGGGGTTCTGGTCTGTAGTGTTTGTTTGTAGTGCATTTTTTACAAATTATGGTTCATTTTTAGCAGTAAAACAAAAAAACAAAGGCTTTTATCTTGTTTAAGCAATTAGTTTTCCTTTAATTATATAAACAAAAATCCCCCAGATCCAGAGAAATGAGCTTTTCACAAACAAGGTACGTCTTTAGGAATTTCTGGCTCCCTGGACAAACAATTTTCAACATTGCAAAAAACTGAAACTTCTGGTATTTTCAGTGTGTATTTTTTAAAATCTGTGTTGCTTCTTTGAGGGGGGTTTGTCAATTTAAAAAAAAACACCCAAAGGGTGAACTCTTATTTCCCCAGTTTATGCGCCAACATAATTATGACCTAAAGATGATCCAGGCAGCAACGCACCAGAAGGACAGCAAGAAGGCTGCATAGGGGGAACCTAGGTTACAGCACAACCGGCTAAGGCTAACACATCTTCTCACAGGTTAGCCTGCAACTTCACCTGCATTAAAGGGGCTTTTCCACTGTGTTGAACTAATTTTCTGCCCGTCAGGACAGGGTCACCCTGAGTCTGAGCCTACAAGGTGCTGAGCACAGTGGGCTCCCACTGGCTCCAGTGAAAGCTGTGGGCACTGAAGGCCTGTCGCTGCATAGTTAGGTCAATGGGAGTTTTGCTACGGACTTCAGTGGGAACAGGACTGAGCCCTAGGTTCCTGGCAGGATCAGGGACTGTGTGAGTGGGCAGGGGAGCTAAAGGGCAAATTGTGGGAGTTAGGACTGCAGGCTCAAGCCCTAGGAACAGGGGTCGGTATTTGAAGGCCTGTGATGTCAGCAGCGGTTCACACTCAAAAGGTGTGACTCCGGTTTCGGGGGTGGGGGGCTGGAATGTGGAACGAGGCTGGCTCCCAGCCGTCTGTGCCTGGCGCTCACTCACTCACCACTCTCTTCTGGGGTTTGATGAGGGGCCTGCTTAGGCCGTTCATTTTGGTGTACAGCCCGCAGGCGTTGCACAGATAGTTGCCGGTGCCGTCCCTTCTCCACAGAGGGGTCTGAATGGAGCCGCAGTTCACACATTCCCGGCTCTCGGACAGATCTTCCAGCAGGTCTAGGAGGGGACACAGTCAAAGGAAGGCGAGTTAACAATACAACCATCCCCTGCTGTCAGACGGGGGGAGCGGGCTTAGGAGCCGCAGAAATCAGCGGGCAGAGATTGCTCGCTCTGCGGGGAGGGCTCGGGGCATTGCGCAACAAGACGGAAACTTGCCCAGCCCCAGCGGGCTTTGCCCTCCGCTTCCTCCCTTTGACTCATCCTCATCAGAGCCATTTTAAAGTGAAGTCATGTAAAGCCGGGCTGAACCGAGATACCCCACCCCAACCTGCTTCGTCATTTGCTCTTCGGAGCCTAGCACAGGGCTCAGGTCACGGCTCTCCTGTCGCAGCAAAATGCGCCTTTGGCAGACGAACTAAAGTGACCCATTTGCCATCTGTCCCCGGGGGCTTTCTCGCGATCTTAAAGCCCCAGGCCAGGCTGAACCCCCCCACCCCCACCCCCCAGTTTCCAGCCCTTAGCTCCTCCGGTCACAACACAGCGCAGAGCCACTACTCTGAATCTCTCAACATTTCGGTCAGCGCTGTCCGCTGCAGTTGTTTAAAACATCGCCTGATGATGTTTTAATCAACAGGGCCTTGATACAAATGTTCCTCTCGTGAGAGAGCGAGACAAAAACTCTACACAGAGAGAGACCGAAGAACATTTTAATTCCTGATTTAAAAAAATAGTATTAACCCACAAGGTGGGATATTTCCCCCCTACGGCCCGATCCTTCTCACGTTGATCACAACGAAAATTTTGCCGTGGTGAAAACCGCAGGACAGGACTGCTGGGTCAGTTAAAGATCCAATCGTGTACATTTGAAACTGAAAATCACACAGTGCGATATTTACCAATTTTCGTTTAGTCTGGCGGACTTATTTGGATTTCAGAATTTTACTAACTAACTTTTTGTATGCCTATATTGATCAGAATCTATTTTCAATCATAATTGCTCGCGGTGTTTATTTAAATTATTTATTTATAGTATAGAAAGAAGCAATAAATTAAAAGACATTTACACCGGGCAGAGATATCTTTACTCAGAATAAATATGGAGCGGGTGTGCAAAACTATTATGTTCGTTGCCAAAATATCCACCTTTCAAAGTCCACTTGGGAGTCTAACTGTAATCATAGTAAATCAGAAGTGGAGTTATTTTTGTCAAATAATTCTCAGTCACGACTGAGCAAAAGTGTTTGATCGTTTTAGAGTCTTACTGGGAAAAATGCTTTACGACTTATTAAAACTTCAATACAAAAAAGTCTTTGCTAATTGGATTTTACTAAATCTATAGTTGAGACAAAAATTTGACCTTAGTGTGTGTGGTGGGGGGGGGGTGAGAAACTAAATCTAATTATTAAGAAATATACTAAGTGGAAAAATACCTAACATTTTATCACAGGGCACTATTAAACAGTTAAAAAAGATATACATGTTAGGCAAAGAATAAATAAATCCCAACTATAACAACCAAACATTTCCTTGTCTGGAACCCTTTCTTTATCTGATTAATCTCTCCATATTTTAAAGATAAAGATCAATCTTTATATTTTGATATATATATATATATATTGTACAGAGATCATTTAAAATGTTTTACCTCTGTATCACTTTCTTAGTTTAAGAGAGGGGGAAGCCATTGTTGCAGAAATGTAGCTTCATAATTGATTCTCACCCCTTTTAATGCCCTGTTCTACCTGACTTTGTTCGTCATGAGGTTACTCTTTTATGTTTCACATATTAGCTTTGTGTTCCCTAAAGTGAAAGATCTTGTAAATGTCAAATAAGCGTTTGATATAACTGTTTGATTATACTAAATGTACTTCGCGTAGAAAGAAATTGTATTTCCCCCTCCCTGGTCCCCCCCTCCCAAATTTTTCTCCTCCCTTCATTTACAAAAATTACAAGTTAAAATGAAATCAGAACATGGCAGAGTCCAGAGACCACAGTTCAAATTACACTGTCAGCTTGTAACTCTTAACACATCACTAAGATTTATTAATCTTTGCACTAAAAGCCGCCATTGAATACTGTAATCAGTAAAATGCTTCAGGCTTCAAGGACACGGGAGTTAAACAGTTATTTTTTCCAATTGTTTACTTTAAAAAGTTACCTTCATACCTATGGAAAGAAATTCTATGGAGATAATATTTCTCTAGCCTTTAGAATAGTTTTTCCTTAATCCATGTTAGATATATTTATAACTATAATAAAAGAATATAGCTTTAATTGTTCAGTAAAAGCTTAGAAACTCTTACAAGTTATGAGAATTCTGTCATTGCATTATTTATGAGAATTCTGATTCCATTAAGTTATGAAAATTCCACAATACTCTTGCCTAACATTTTAAAAAAGAGCTTGATTGCACACACTGCATGTGTTCTGAGTGCTGATCTTTTTATTTGATAAAACGTTTATAGTTGGATCCTTTTTAAATGCGGGAGTCTAACTTGCAGAAACAGAAAACTATTTTTATCATTAGTCAGAAGTGATGTGATGGAATCGGATGTGGGGTTTAAGTTTTACTTTTTAACTTTGTGCAAATCTCCCCCATTATTTTCCTCTACAACAGACGGATTTCTTTCCTTTGAGTTCCTACCCGGGAATAAAAGAGCCTTCATGGAAATATTAGGAGACCTACACAAATCTATAGCAGATATTGTAAACTGTATTTGTGATATCCGTATATAGTGATTGTATTACAGCAAGCACCCAGAACATTAAATGTCATAATTATTACAGGCCCAAGTCAATGGGGATGTTTCCTGAGTTAAAGCTGCGGGAGGGAACTCTAAGAATGCTTTACAGAGAACTCTTAATAAATGAACATTTGTACTAAAGGGATAGCATAAAAGAACCTCAATTTGTGGGGGACTCTGATCCGTTTATTCGCTTCTATTTTAATATGTTATATAAAGCATATACTAGACCTTGACATCTTCTTAAATAAACTAATTGAAGGGGAAACCATACAGAAGGCATTTGTGCTGCGATAATATTTCTCACGCAAATATATGCAGTGTAGTTGTAGCCGTATTGGTCCCAGGATATTAGAGACAAGGTGTGTGAGGTGATAGCTTTTATTGGGCCAAGTCTGTTGGTGAGAGAGACACGCTTTGGAGCTTACACAGAGTTCATCCTTACCCAGACCTGAAGGACAACTCTGTGTAAGCGGGAAAGCTTGTCTCTCTCGCCAACAGAAGTGGTCCAATAAAAGGTATCACCTCACTCACAAACATTATAAACAGATTGCATTCACATGCTACTCTGAATGTAGTCTAAACCTGATTGGGAAGAAGGGGAAAAGAAAAGAGATTTTGAGGTTTGGTGACTGCCAGGACACCTGCATTTTGTGGTTCGGATATACACACACACACACTTTGGTTGTTCCTAGTCTGGATCTTGCCTAGAGTCTCTTATTTCCTTTACAATAAGACCTTAACCTTGTTTTGAAGGCTCTGTATCTCCAGCACCCAATGCCTCCCACAACCTTGCACGTTCCCACACCTTTTCGGTCGCAAGGTCACAAACTCATCTTCGGGGAAGTTTATGGGGGAACAGTTAGAAACATTAAATTATACCCAGTGAAATTAGCGGAACTACTTTCCCGGCCGTTTTAAGGCAGGGATTAAACATATTACACTTCATATAATATTATCACCGCTTTTCCAAAGACAGGGTTGTAGGGACCAGGGTGGGATATACCACCGACTTAATCGTTTTAACACTGTGTTTAAACGAACCAAAAATCAAATCAGTGTCTTGCAGAATACATAAAGAAACTACATCGGGTATTTGCGAAGGAGAATCAGTGATCCAGAGACAGAAATGTGTCCGCTCGCCCTTCCTTGCAGAATGATCTAACCCTTCTTCTTTAATCTCTTTCTGTTTAGGATTACCCATTCCTTCCTTCCTCTTCAAACCTATCCATGAGCCTTTTTCCCTCCGCCTTCATTCGTCTATGAGAATTTCCATTCCCATAGCCCTCTCCTTAGGCAGATGATATGGTTGCTTCCTTGCAGATTTGATCCAGGCCGGTTATCTCCGTGTTTTCCACTTTAACTTTTAAAGACCTGACACTCAACGTTCGTGTTGCACGAGAAGAGGGTTTTCTGCTTTGCTTTGCTCTTTCGCTGCTATCTCTAAAAAATTAATCATCTTCATTCTCTGTGTCACGTTAGTAAACACGAGAGTGGGACTTAAAATGCCTAAATCAAATATGTTGCACTGGAGGACTGGAGAAGGGTTGTTTATCGAACGATGAAAAGATTTTTAGGTGGTACCGTCTGTTGTTTAGAAGGAAAATGATACTGAATCCATGTGCATACAAGATTTACTAGTAGTGTGATAGGCAAAAGCAAGCGCAAAATCTATAAAGAGATTGCAATAACCAAAAATCATCGCAAAGTAACTCAATCTTCAACCCTACAGTTAATGTAATGACACACATAATTTCTTTTGCTAAAAAGACGCTGACATCAGTAAATTCCGCCACTGGGAACCTGACTGTGCCAGCGGTTTTAAAACAGAAATTCCTATTGATTTTAATTTTAAAATGGCTAACACTAACTGGTTTTGGATTTGCCTTTGGAAATCACAAACATCCATTGAGCAAGTCTCTGTAATGAGCCTGAATCGTTTATTTCGAATAGAAGGTGTAATTTACACTGCATTTTTCACTATTTCTTAATCGAATTATGTTAATGCGGGGAAGCACGAATATACAATAAAGAGACATCTGGAAGCGACTTACATTAACCAACTCTTTTCTTTTCTTTAAAAAAAAAAGACCAGGCTTAAAACGCCGATTAACTGAGTGGGTGTGTTTTTATGTAGTTGTATATAGATATGATAAATGTTAGTCTCTAAGGTGCCACAAGTACTCCTGTTCTTTTTGCGGATACAGACTAACACGGCTGCTACTCTGAAACACCATTCAAAAACACCAAAAGAATAGGGGTCTCAAAATACTTCCACTGATCCCTTCCAAACCACTGTCCCTGCACACAACTCAGGAGAGAAAACTTATTCCAAAAGACAGCTGAAGTTTAGCGGCCTTTCAGGATTCCTATTGACCAAACTTTATGCATATTCATTCAAAGAATGTGTTTATGCTAATGAAACGGCTTCTACTAGCAACTTTATCCTCCCCTTAAAAACAACAACAACAACAACAAACCCCACACCCCAGGATCTTAAAATGTTCTCCAAAGACACCGACCTCTTCCAATCCTCCTCCTCAAAGGATACACAAATAGGGACTAATAATTCTACTTCAGTGCCATCTGCTTCCCTGTCACTTCCTCCCCTCTCCACAACCACAGTTCCAGCCTTGCAGCAGAAAACACAGGCTGGCCACACACACAAAATGCCGCCCCAGCTCCCCTTCCCTTGCAGGGAATTCCCCCCCTCCCCCCAGGGTCATTGCGTTCCTGCTGTATCCCTCCAGAGCCTGTCCGGCCCTTCACACAGATCCAAGCCCATGGCGGGGACTGGGAGCTCTTACCTGCGCTGGGAGCCCGCACCGGGAGCGGGGTGGCCCGGCTTTGCAGACAGTGCAGCATGGAGTTCTCAAAAGGTCCCGTGGGCCAGGCGGGGGTGAGCTGGGGTCCCACATAGGAGGGGTAGTGGCCGGGGTAAGATCCGTTCAGAGGCCTGCCCAGCGGGCTGTACTGGTCCCTGGCATTGAGGCTGTTACTGTAGCCCCCTGGCTCTCGGGAGGCCCCGTTGGCCATGGGCGGGCTGGGGGAGTAAGGGAAGCGGCCCGAGGGATGCGAGCCGCTGCCGTTGCTGTACGAGGGGCTCTCCGAGGCCGGCTGGGGCCACACCGAGTGGCTGCTGCCCGGGTGGCTGGGCTGGGCGGCCCCGCTGCCCTGGAGGTAGGGGAGGCTGGGCAGCATGGAGCCCACGCGGGTGGTGGGCACGTAGACCGGGGAGCTGGCCGTGGAGTGCATGAAGCTGCCGGCAGATCCATCGTAAGGGGCCGGCGGCCCTTGGCTGGCCGAGATCGCCAGGGTCTGGTACATCTCCTCGGGCTGTTCGGCGCCGAAGGGGCTCAGCTTGGAGCCGCGGCTGGACCAGAGCAGCTTGTTGGTCTGGTCTAAATCCGTGAAGAGCAGGATGTCCTCCCAGCTGGGCAGGCTGGGCGCGTGGGGGGCTCCGAAGTGCACGTAGGGGGCGAGCAGGGACCTGCCCTCGGCGGCGGCGGGAGGAGGAGGCCGGGTCCCTTCGGGCTCGTGCTGCGGAGTCTTGGAAGAGCCGCGCTCGCCCGGGGAGCAGCAGGAGGAAGACGCCGGCGAAGGAGGAGAGGGGCCCGGCTCCCTGGCGGGGAAGGGGCAGGAGGAGTCGCCAGCGTCCGCGCCGCACCGCTTCACCACACACCAGCCGCCGTCAGTCAGGGCCATCCAGGTCCCCGTCTAGCCTCTGGGGAAGGGAGGGGGGAATAGGGAGGGGAAGGCGCGTGGGGGGGGGGGGGGCACAAAAGAGAAGAAAAAATCCAGTTAGCAAACAGACCTCAGCGTCTCCCTCTTTGTGAGACCCGCTAGCTGGGAGCCGAGGGGACCCTCTAATCGCTCCTGTCGCCTTGCCCCGTTGTCTGGCTCCCGGGCAGAATAAAGATCAGCCAGCAAAGGTCATTAACACCCCGCAGCCCCCAACCCCAAGTCCCACCCCATCCTCGCAGCCTCCTAGCAGGGCGCGCTAGCGGCCCGAGCTCAGCTGCCCCCAGCAATAGGTAGAGTAGGCAGGGAGCAGGGCACCAGGCTGAGCTTTCCCACCTTATCTTGGGTTGCAGATCGAAAACGAGAGGGAAAGGGGATGGGGAGAGCGCTGTTTATTGTGGGCTACCCACGCGCCCCTTCCTTATTTTCCGATGCATGAGTCATCTGAATTCCTCCCACGAGGAAAGCAATTAGCAATGGCACGGGTCAGGTTCTCTCTAGCTCTTGGGAAACAGACACGCGGCGTTGCATCAATCCGTGTCTTTCCCTCAGTTTTGTTTGTTTCAGACAAAAGGTCGCAAAAGGGACGGGGGGGGAGGGGGGTGTGTGCAAAGCCCACCCAGGAGAGGCGATCTACTAAGGGCGAGGGGCATGTACCTTTCGGAGGAAGCTGGTGCCAGCCTGCGCCACTTACTCGGGGCCTCTGCAGTTGCAAGTCCAACCCCACAATAGCACACCTTGGAAATGGCACCAATCCACAATCAACAAACGCAAACTGCGGCACGTCAGACAACCTGGGGCCCCCGGCGGAGATCACACCGCGAGCGGGAGCAGCCAGTATTAAACAGGCCACACACACCCCCAGCCCAGCCCCAAGTCCTCGGAGGAGAGGGGTAGAAAGCGAAAGAGAGAGTTTGGAGAAGGGGGAAGTGTCAGCCGCTCAAGCAACAAAAGTGGACGCGCAAGTTTCCTTCTCTGAGCTTCCCAAACCACCTCGGGGCTCTTAAGATAACCACATGAATAGCAATCCCAACACACAAACCCCCCTTGCAGACAGGCACAAAATACGTCTCTCCCTTTGCAAGATAACTAGGAGATAAGGGGCGGGTAGATAAGGCTTCCAGGCAAAGCGAGCAGAAGTCTGTCCAGAGCAACTCCTCGGGCACCAGCAGAACCCTCAGCGAGCCCGGATCGTGTTTTAAATCAAGAGCAAGAAGAAACAAAATCAGTAAGCAAACCTCTCGTGATTGCTTCGCATTGGCTTCCTTGCTTTGGTCTCAGCAGGCTTTAATCCAGTGAGCGAGGGGAGAGGAGAGCGGCAAACTCGAGTCCAGCGGCTACTGCGAGCGGCTCATGTTATAAAAAGGAGAGAGGAGGCGCCTCTCACAGCCCTGCCGGAAAACTGCAGCCAGCAAGTCCTGATTGGATTCAGTGAGCCCTAAACAAACACTGCGCTCCGGAGGGGTGCCAGTCCCGGCGCTAGTCACAGGACAGACGCACCGCTGCTCCCAGCGCTGTCGTGAGAGGCAGACCAGGCACAATGTGATGCGCGCTGAATGCGGGGGGAGATAGAGATCAGAAACCACTTTTCAAAGATATCAGTGTTAGGCAAATGCTTACAAAAGGGGATCAGTGACTAATCCAAAAATTGCATGCTGCTAGAATGCAAGCTGGGGCACCATCGAACCTCTTTGCCCAATTATATTTCCCCCCAAGATTATTCTGTCTAGCTAAGTATCCATCCATCGCTCTCTTCTCTCTGAACAGAAAGAGAGAAGGTTTCGGAGAGGTATCCCTGTTAGTCTGTACCAGCAAAAACAAGAGGAGTCCTTGTGGCACCTTAGAGACTAACAAATTTATTTGGGCATAAGCTTTTGTGGGCTAAAACCCACTTCATCTGATGCATAGAGTGGAACATACAGTAGGGAGGTATAAATATACAGAAAAGATGGGAGTTGCCTTACCAAGTGGGGAGGTCAGGCTTTGTTTTCACTAAAAGCTCATTTCACCGATGAGTTTCCCTTCCCGTCATTTTTTTCCCGCAGGTTGCGGAAAATTACTTTTAAAGAGTCAAGGGCCATGATGTTATTTCTTTCTATAGGCTGAACTTCACCTAGGTCATACCGAATCGGCCCGTGTATCTTTTTGTATGAGCCACACGTTGTTTGCCTCACATTCACATTCAGAAATCAGGTGAATCGCCATCTAAAGGTCCCCAGGGTTTTTCTGGTAAAATCAAAGCGATCCTCGATTTGTTGTAGGACTCAGGTAAAGTCAAAGGCAGGCTATGAGAACCCGCTCCGTCCACTCCAGCCATTATGGCTACGTTTTTAGTCTCTTTCTTTCTTATTCTTTCTCTTATCTCAGCTGTGTACAAACTGATACGGTACTTAGCAGGAAAGTGACTGGAAATTAAAATAACTTCGTTCCCCAGAGGTTATCAGCTGGATATCTGTCATCATCAGTTTGTACAGAAAGAGAGTCATCTGTAGCAGGGGGCTAGATGAAGCATGTCTCCCTCCCTGTAGCCATCAGAAACTATTCGTTCCGACAGACACAATTAAAAAACCTGCTGATAGAGAGTGTTTATCTTGGGTAGAGGGTTTTTTTCCCGGGCAAGGTGAGTGGGAAGCGAACAGTTTGCATGATTGGAGATAAAATATTGGGTGTAATAGTTTGCTGGGAGCGCGCGTTCAGTGCTTTGAGTTTCACTGCGTTGCTTTATTTTGTTGTGTATATGGAAGGAGGATTTCTTGTGGAGAAAAAGAGCCTGTTTTCGGAGAAACAATTTCTCTGCCGAATTGCGGGAGATTCCTTTCAGCTCATGTTTGCCTCATCATGTCCAAGTGTCAGATTTAAATGATTAGGAGTTTCCCCCCTAATTTGAGATGCAAGTTAAACAATTTAGTAGGCAGAGAGGTCTGGAAACCGGTCCATTTTCTTGAATGCAACTGCAGATCTTCCAATTGACTTTACTTCAGTAACCCAGAATACGTCTCAGTAATGTTTAAATAACAGGAGTACTTGTGGCACCTTAGAGACTAACAAATTTATTAGAGCATAAGCTTTCGTGGGCTACAACCCACTTCTTCGGATGCATAAAGAGTGACTTTAGATTAGTAATGTTTAGATTTGCTAAAGTGAGAGACCCAAGCAGACTATCATAAGGTTTAATGATATGTAACAAAGGTAATTTCGTTCCATGGTGGTTATTAGCAGTAAATGTTTCTGCTAAAGTGGGTGGAAGCAATCGGCTTTAAACATTACTTTTCGTTCACATTCTCCAGCAGATCCTTGATAAAGTAAACCAGAAAGTATTACATCGGTTTATGGAGAGGCATCTAAATTGATATAATGTGATGATACTGGATTTTCACTGAGGTGAAATTTCGATGAATGCGTCACGGATCTATCCCTCACCAATTTTATAACAAGTTTCTTGCTTAAATGGGTGTTGTGCCGGCTAAATAGTGCTACTTTATATCCTCACGCCACTCGTGAGGCAAGAAATATTCGAAGGCAAGAAAATGCCTTCCTCAGCACGCAAGAGTCACTAAGGAGTTGTAATATTGCGTGTTTCTCCATGATCTCTCTCCTACTCCGGCTGGAGAGAAGAGGGGAGGTATGGGCAGAGACACTTTAGCCTGGCAGAGATCTGGCTCTAGTGGCTCAAAGGTGACCTGCAATTTACCCTCCAGACTTCAAAACTTTTTCATCACTGATTAGCTGTCTGTTTACTTTACAGCCAGGCTACAAATTTCATTTTATTTTCTCCATTAGACTCCGATAAGAAACTCCTGTGCACTGTGTCAGAGGCAACGTGGAAATTATCCCACCCCCTCCCCTTTTCGTTTCAGTTTTGTTCCAAAACCACTAACCGCAGGTTGGTTTAAATTGCTCATTTCTAATTGCCACTCCCCTCCCCCGCACCCCACTTCTGACGGACTTTCACCCAGCAGCGAAAATAGCAAGTTTTCTCCGGGGCTTTAAACCGTTCCTAGCTGTGTTCAGCTCTGGTCCTCTTCTGCATGTTTTACCTCCATCTGACGGAATGAATAACTGGATTGAAATGAGGCTGGGCGGGGAGCAGCCCCTGCTAATAATCTTGGGATGGTTGAGAAGGGGAATAGTTGCTGAAATAGACATATAGAATAGCCATCACTGTTTAGCCATTCCAATATACCGGCCATTAGATTGTTCCGGCTTATTTCGATCAATCAAATCATAATGCTCAAGAAAGGCTCTGTGGCCGATGAAGGAAAGAGTCTCTCGTTGTGTGGGTTTCTTTAACACAACACTGCAGGCGGAGGCTGGCTTCTCTCTTCTGCGGCGCTCTCTGTGGAAGCGCGTGCTTTATTTTGGCTGGATTACATCCATCTCAATTTTAATTCACTCATTAACTACTGTTAATTTAGGGAGAGGGGGAGAGATTGTTTTCTTAGGTTATAATTCGCTTCAGTTTGCAGGTTGTGAAAGCCCCGGAAAAGAGCATTAGTGAACAATAATACACAAGTTCAAACCCCCTGTAGTCTCATTTGACAAAGCTGTGGGTTACACAAGTGGCTTTAAAAATAAAATTAAAAAAAAAAGAGCGAGAGTACTAAAAATACAGCTCTGAAGAATATAACAAATATATTAGTGTGTGAGAAATGTATGCCCTCTTCCTTGACTACAGCTCCCTTTAACTTATGCAGCTATTCTTTGCAGAGCTTCACAAGCTTGTTTTCATAGCCAATTGTGAACCTTTATTGCCAACTTTCGACTTGTTTCTCGCAAACACTGGATTTAGTGTTATAAATGTTGGCGCTTCTGTTCAGCACAGATCATCTGTAACCCTTTGGAAATTTGCCTTGATACTAAATATCCCCAATCACCGGAAATGCGTTCTGAACGTCCTCCCATGTAACTTTTATGGCTAAGCAGAGGGATTCCGTTACCATTTGTTTTATGAAATAAGCAGACATAGCCAATTTACTGTACTGCCCATTAACACAAAGCCCACGTTTAAAGCGAGCAAGCACAGGTTCTCCCAATGTTGTTGAGTGTCGGAATGTGCATTAATTAAATCGGGCTCTAGGTGAGATACAGTAAAGGTCACTTTGGTCGCTATCAAAGGATGAAATGCATTCTTTCCCGTGCCATGTTTATGTAACTTAATGTACTTTAAAACTTGCTGGTAAATTTAGGCCAGGCTGATAAGCAGAGGAATTATTAAAGGCTACCTGCTGTGCAATTCCCCCCCATGTCTCTTATCCAAGCTCCTTTAAAATATAATGTTATCAAGGCCAGCCAATGATAGGAAGTATTTCCACTCTCAAACAACTGTGACATTACACCAGACCGATTGATTGGGGGCGACACGAAAACGCAGTGGATTTTCAGCCTATTTGGTAGGCTACTTCGAGTTCTCCTTCCCTTTAAAAATCCTTCTATTTAATACGTAAAGTTAAAACCTAATATAGTTTAAACTCTAAGCTAGGCAGACACACACACAACATACCGCAAGAAGGTAAAAATCCTTTTAAAAACAACAACTATCGCTGTTGTTCTTCCTACAGTGCAACATTTAACTCGGTTACAGTCAGTTAGACGGAATAAGCTAGGAACCAAGTTTTGCTCGGCTGGACTTCAGAGGAGCAGGTGCTAAGTAGGATTTGACCCTGGTCGCCTTCTGTTCTTATGATTTCTACCTCCCCTCATGAGTACCTGGAAAGACAAACGTTTCTCAGTCTATATCCCAGGGGTTGACCTCCCCCCGCTTTTATTTTCCGACATGTTTTCAAAATGTGCAGCGGGTTGTTGCAGAGGTGCGGAGGCGGGGCGGCAGAGCTCAGGATCGGACGCGAGGGCTTTTGGATATTTACTGCAGAGGGTGAGGAACCCGCGGGTGTGTCACCACCACCTTGAGCAAGGAGAACATGGTATCAGGTCGGGGGAAAAGCCCCTGGGATGACTAGCCACGCTTCAGGGGGAGGGTTGAAAGGAGAGCGGGTTTGGTTGCAAGCTGGGCTCCGTTCTTTCGGTGCCTGGGGTTGTTGTTGGACGTTTTGGCTCCAGCCATGAAATCCAGATCAAACGCTGCCCTTAAGCGAGCTGCTCAACGGGTTCCCATTGTGCTCGTCGGCGAGTCACCGTGGGCAGGCGGTGGTTCCCCACAGCAGCCGGGGGCCTGACTCGCCAGGGCTGTGCTTTTGGGTGATTTCCACGGAGACTTTTCAGCCCGAGCTACACAAACAATCCATCGGCTTACAGAAACCAAACCGGCTGTGTTAGGCCAGAGAGTTTTTTCTCTTCATGGAAACTCCGGGCTCACTTGTCTTTTAAAGGCTGGAGGTGTTTCTATGGGAAAGAGAATTCTGGAGCTTTTTTTTTTTTTTTTTTTTTAAATAAGATTTTTTTCAGTAATAAATGGTGGGTTCTTTTTCTTTGCCTTCTGGTTTCTGAGCCTCTCCGCTGCCTGCTGGTCACTTTTCAAGCTTTTCTTCATAACCACGAGAGCAAGAAACTTTTTTTTTTTTTAAGTTGAGATTCGCATATTATCACCTGGCTCCAGGAGCTGGGACTTCAAATAAAACAGTCCATTAAAATGGTGAAAGTTGCATCTAGAGGTTATTTCTAGCAGCTCTCACACAGCCACCAATCACACTGAAATCAAGGGACTTTTGCTAAATCAGGAGTGTTAGAAGTGCTGAATCAAGCCCAAGGAATGCAAGGCCAGCCCTTGATTGATCCAACAGTGATTGCAGCACAGTCACACAGCTTTAAAAATCATTGTCTTAGTTTGGTAGTTTTCCTCCCCAGTTTTTCCTCTTCTGGGCACAACTTTTTAAAAGTTATTATGATGTTAGCATTACTACGTAAGCGTTGCCCTATTTCAATATCTCCTGTCAAAATGATTGCCTATGTCAGTTTCCAAAGCAGTGGGTTTTTTTTATTTTATGACACAGAGTTTATTTTTTTCAAGATAGAAACTATAATCCAGACTTGTTTTCTCAAATCAGTTGTATGAAATGTTGGTACAGCTTTGCCTTTCTGGAGGATAAAATTGCAACAAAAGCATAACCTCTCCACATTTTGGAACACGTAAGGGACTAGTCCTTCCCCCATGGAAGTCAATGCAAATAAAGGGGTTATGTTCAGTTTGCCTGCAGCTTTCATTCCTCCAGCACTTAGAAACCACAGTCATAGGTGCCTTATGAAATGTGAGACCTGATTCTGGCATCCTTGTACTTTACTCCACAGGCTGTCATATTGATCTCAATAAGACTGTAACAGGGTCTCCCCCAAATCTGGCATGAGACCCTACCCCTGCCTAAGCTTCCCTTTAATGTCAGTTATTCACCAGCTCCCAACCCTGTCAGGTCTCTGTAGTGACTTAGTTCTCCGGCTAAGTCCCAAAGTCCACCACTTCCGGAGTTCAACAAAAAGTCCAATGTAAACCTAAAACCAAATCTTCCACCGAGACTCTTCCACTAGATACAGCCCTCCCTCTGAAGATCTGCCCTTTTCACCTTGTCTTCAGCCTTTCCCCCTACTTTAATCTACCCCTTCCATACTTCCTCATGGGGTGGCAGGACAGGAGGAACACACCCACCCTCTACTATGGGCTCCCAGCCTAAGAAACCCTAAATTTCCCTGTCTTCCTGTCCCACAGCCTCTTCCTATACACTCCCAGCCTGGTCTCTTCACTGGCTCTCTCTTGGCTCTCAGGACAGAGCACTCACTTGCAGATCTGCTTTCCCTGGAGTCTCCCTCAGCGTTGTCCTCCCTTTGCCCATAGATTTCTCTTATATTCCAGCAGGCTTATTTTGTAAGCCTTTATTTTTATATGGTTAGCTCCTTTGAGATGTAATCCTGAATTTCTTCTATCTAAGGCACACGTTCCCAACCATGTGGCCCTTGCACACTTCTTCTCCACTTGGGGAGCTCATACTACACACATCACACAGCAACAAAAACATCTTTGCTCATTACAGAGCAACACTTTAGGGATGCGCATAGGCCCGGATTCAGCAAAGCACTGAAGCATGTGCAGATGAATAGATCCACTGAAGTGAAGAGACACCTGTTTAAAGTTTAAGATGTGCTAAAAGTACTTTCCTGAATCAGGGCCATAATGCACAGGAAATGATGAGCCCTGATGAGCCCTAACATACAAATCTAATTTACAGGGAAGTGTTGGTAAATCTTCCCAAAGACCCTGGTAGGAGCCTCAGCCTCATTGCCACAGGCACCCCACTGCTCTGCAGAGTGAAATACACCTAAATATAATCTTTCAGCCCCTTGGAGCCAGCCGGGATTAGCAAGGTTCAAATCAAGTCCCAGCAGTACACCTCTCCCTCAATGCAACATGCTCAGCCATGGCTTCCTGATCCCTCATTCCAAAACCTTCTGAACACAATTTTTCTCCCCTTATTGGGATGAAGATAAAATGGGAATCTTTTGCTCGCTGCTAAACCTTTTTCCAGTGGCAATTTCAGTTAAAAAAGGGGACTATTGCAATTTAGCTAAGGCTAGTGCTAATGCAAAATGCTAATGCCTGATCCTACTAGCACTGAAATCAATTAGAATTTTGCCATTGACTTAAATATAGTTAAGAGCAGGCTCTAATGGAGGGAGGGGACTAATGTCCTGCTCTTTATGTTTCTGCAGAGACATGGCTTATTGTATCATCAACTCAGAAAGAAATATCTCCCAAGGTTGCGGGGGGGGGGGGGGAGATTAAGGCTACACAACCATTGGAGACCTGTACAGACACAGCTCATCCCCCTCCCCTGCCTTTTATGATTTTCATCCCACTCCCATATGGTCCAGTTGTGCCATCAGTGACTTCAGTGACTTCTGTATAAATATTAATACTGATGGTCTGATACACCCCTTGGTTATCTGCAGGGCTAGAAGCAGCTTCTGTAAGGTAGGTTGTCAGAGATGAGGAACAGAGCACTGTATGTGGTAGAAGTGGAATGAACATTACAGAACAGATCTAAATGTTTGAAAGACCCTTAAATTAACTTTTCATTCTTCTGTGATTTTAATTTAGCCTCATTTCATTTTTGCATGATATTTTCTTGTTCAAGTGAAAAAGTAAGATAGTCCCAGGAAGCAAGATAAACTATGTATTATTTTTTTTTACTGAGTCTAATAGCAGCATGCCTTGAAACTAGAAAGTCTATTGTCCTGTGATCTCTATTAATAATGTGTGGTGGATTGTTATTACTTCTGGTTTTGTCTCTGTGAATAGTTAACACACACTATTTTGTTTGTATTTCGGTGGTAGGAGCTTTGGTTTTTTTTAAATTTCATATTTACTTCTTTGTGTTTATGGACTTTCTACTTGCATCTATCTGCTACCTTCCACAAATTTTATATGTAGAAGGGGAAAATTCTGGCACTCGGCTCTTGGTGGGGTAAAAATATGCTTAGCTCCTTCAAGGCCTAATTCTGAATTTCTTCTATCTAAGGCAACCATTTGGTAGTTAGTATCTGGGTACCTCATGATCTTTAATGTATTTATTCTCACAACACCCCAAGGAGATAGCACTTCTCTATTATCCCCATTTTTAAAATGGGGAACTGAAGCACAGAGACTAAGTGATTTGCCCAAGTTTACACAGGAAGTCTGTGACAGACAGAGCAGGGAATTGTATGTTGGTCTCCCCAGCCAAAGGCTATCACTCTACCCACTGGACAATCCTTTCTTTCATTCTTCCTTGAGCATCCAAAACTTCCATTGATTCCAAGTCATTGGAACACTGGCCAGTAGTTCACTTTGGTACAGTCCAGTGGTGTGTTTCTCTTTGTGAAACAGAGAAGAACCATCTCATAGGGCCCAATCCTACACCCACGGAAGTCAATGGCAAAACTCCCATTGACTCCAATGCTGCAGGATCAGCCCCATAGTGACCTTAAATATAATGAAACTCCATTAGCAATGAAGTAGAATGAATATCCAAAACTGGTTCACTGCATTGCAATATACAAACCACTAATCTAGTTACAATGAACTTCAAATTAGAGGAAAAAGTCTTCTATGAAATAAATGACTTCACAATTAGACAGTTCCACAGTAGTATTATTTTCAATTAAAACAGAAAATGATGACTTGCCCTCACCATCTGATTTATCCCACAGGGATTTTATTTCTTTTAGTTCCCCATACAACTTGTTTATTAATTATTAGTGGAGAAGATTTTAATTCAGTCTTAATCACATTACTAGATAAAAGCCCCAGTAGTGATATCGAAGACACATAAAATACTAAAGCTATTACAGCCCATTGCAATCCTTATCAAAATGATCAGCTTATAAAGTGTGTTACATCCAGTAAAGTGAGATTATATTCTTCCCCCATTCTCACAAATCATTCTCTAGAACAGGTTCTTTACACCTCTGATTATTATTCTTGTAATAGAAGCAGATACCAAATACACAGTAAATGCCAATCACACCTTAATTATCCTTATTGCCAAACTAACAGTTTTCTCCAAGCAAAAAGGTCATGCAGACATCATTTCCCCCCCCCCCCCTTTTTTTTTAAAACACTTCTAAAAAGGAATATTTTCAGGACAAGTGGAAACAATTTACTGTAATTATTGCACCTCACTAAGAAAAAATAATTTCTGTGTAGAAACTGCTAAAGAATCATTACAGGGGCTTTTATTTCCTATTTCTCTGCTAGGAAAAAATAATAAATTAGTATAGCCGGTTGAACATTTTCCAGTGTAATGTTTTTTTCCATTGGAAAATGCCAATTAGTCAAAATCTAAAGATCCAGCAGGGACATAACGATTTCCACAAAATTATGCTTTTGTGGGAGAGGAAGCATTTTGAAGCTGAAACATTATTTCAACATTTTCAGAATAAAACACTTCAATGTTTCATTTCAAAACAACTTATCAATTATAAATGTATTTTATATTATCAAATATACTATACAATTAAAAAGTCAAAATCAAAAATAAATGTTTAGATTTTTATTAAAACAAAACATTTTAATTGAACAGAAACAAAAAAATTTGCAAATTTTGTTTCGCAGGAAATTGGGACATTTTGACTTTTTGTTCCAATTTAGGATGACATGAAATTTAAAAATATGGGAATTTCCTACACAATGGAAATTCTGAGTTTTGACCAGGTCTGTAAGTGAAAGACATTTTGAGTCTGGCATGGAAAATCAAAATACTCAAATCACAGATTAGAGACTCCAGATTTAACAGTTCAGAATAAATTGTATGGCCCTCTTAATAACTCTTACCTCTCATTGCCATGAAAAAAGTAACTCTTATATGTAAAAAAAATCCAGATATTATGCACAGGCAACCATGGCTGGGAATCTGATTGTCAGACTAATTAATATCTCACAACAAAGCTCTAATTACATGCCTATAATTTATCTGAATATATATTCAATGCATATGCTTCAACTACTGTTATATATTAAATATATTAAGAAGATTAAATCAAGCCTTTATGACATGAATATGGGCTGAGAAAAAAATATGATATCCCTACAAAGGCTGCAATTTCAATTGTATATACTCTGGTTTGACTTCCTGGACATTAGACTATGAAAAATGTGGTTCATCTCACCGGATTGGCTTCAATTTTAAAACAAATTCAGCTGTATCCTTCTTGAATTGGCTAGTGAAACTTTCTTCTCTTTCCTTCCCTACAATACAAGTTCATCATTAATAAAATACTTCTGTGTTCCTGTAAAGACCTGGAAATTAGCCCAGGAAATACTGAATGTGCCATCTGGTTACCCTATCTTATGAGCCCAACCCAGGGAAATCCAGATTTAATTTGTATCACTGATTTAAACTGTAATACTAGAAAAACATTGGGATTTTGTGTTTAATTGATGTACTAGGTCCAGTTAACATATTTCACTTGTTTTAGCAACACACTTACAAAATCTTCCTCATTTGTAGCAATAGTCAAATACAATGATATAGAAATGTTTGTGAATAAGAGTGCTGAGTTCAGATCACTATGATTCTGATAGTGCAAACTCTTAATGGCACAGACTGTGGCTTCCTATGTTTTTGTATAGCACCCAGAGCAGGGCCTTGATTCTGATTGGGGTGTGTGGGTATTTCTGTAATACACACAAGTAAATAAAAATAAAATCAAGTGGGCAATATTATTAGTTATTCATGGGTATTTGTACAACTGCTGGGTATTCATCAAAATGTTTGCAAATCTTGAACCTGATTAACTTAATCATAAATTAATACCAGAAGTGTGTTATTTGTTGTACACTATCCTCCTGTTCCAGTCATCCATTCAGAGAGCAAAAACAATACCGTGTGACTTCGCTGAGCCACCAAGCCACATGAGTTAGTATCAGTTTTCTAACTACTATGGACTGAAAACAATTCACCCAGACTATTCAATAAATACTTATGAGTAATGAATACATTTGAGGAAAATCAGGATTGATTCACTAATGATTCACTAACAAAACAAGGGACTCAATTTGTAATGAATAATTATTCATAGCAAATAGTTTGACCAGCTCTATTTATTTGCATGCATACACAGTTAAAACATTTTTTTATTAAAGATGATACAAAAATTAACACAATTTAGTTTATTCAATTTGATATATTTCTAATGGGACCTCTCTATCTGATCTTGATAAAATTCTTATATTGCTACTATCCCTGAATGAAAAAAGGTTAAGACCAACTGGGAGCAGGACACTGGTAAAGAAATATACATAGAAAACTGTAATCAGTGGAGTCTCGTGGGTTTCCAGTAGTTGAGGATCTGGGCACCAAAGTGGTTAAAAACTTGGGACCTGAGTCACTGCTCTGTTACACCAGTTATTGTGCTGGCATGATGCCACTGAATTGGCATACACCTGATAGAGTGGAGTGGCAAGGCAAACCAAGCCTATATTCTTTTATTTTTTCCCAACTCCAGAAATACAGGCCATTTAGCAAGTTGCAGGAATCCGAGTGGCAACAAAAAGGGTGCAGAGAGGCTGCTTTCTAGGAGGCACAGGGATCCTGAGAGAGATTAAAAATAAGTCTCACGCCTTTGCTTTGTAAACTGTGCTTTTGCCTGAGTCTGTTTTTCTCCTGCTTTTGACAGCACTGATTTTCTTTTGATTTGATTTACTGAGTGCTGTCGTTTTTCTGCTCTTTACTTTCACAATCACACATTCAAACCTGATAAAGTTCAAGACCCCAAATGCTTCTGCTCTCCTAGATTTACAGGGTCTGAGCCTCACTGCATCCCAAGCAGCAACAAGTCTGATTGAATCCTCATGGACTCTGCAAGGAGGAGTTAGCAGAGATAAACTCAAAGCCCTGAGAGAGTCTGAAAAGGTAGTTTCCATCCAAGCAATTAACATCCACATCCAGACAGTTATTCACAGATAAGATCTCACAGCCGAATCACCTCTTTTCTGAATCGCCTCAGAAAGCAACTGTTAACTTCCTCTCAGTGTTAGTGGTTTCATTTACATAGCTTTGTATTGTAGTTAAGTAGTACATATGTTTGTGTGCATGCAAACATATGTATTATAGGCAGATTCGTACATGAATACAGTAATGTCCATTTAATTCATTCAATCCGTGCCAATTTTTATCCTTTTAATTTAATCAAGCTGCAAGCACCAAACAGTTTGTAATACAAATAGTTTCCATCCTTTATATTGATCTCTTCTGGCAGGTGTTATTATGCTGCCCTATCACTAGTAATAATGAATTGCCTTTTTATTAATAAGGAACACCAGCATTTTGAATAAGAAGAAGAAAAGAGCCTATGGAAGGCCTTGAAGATAAAAGATGGTTATAATTAACAGCGTATTATTCTCATGTTACTAACATGTTAAGAGCTGTCATATGCAATTGAATATCTGGGATAATAATTATTTCAATTAAAATGATATAGACTAGACTGAAATAGAAGACACTGCTATATTCAGATTTATCAGAATATGTTGAATTTTTATCTTTAAGCACTTCTTATTCTGGCAAAACTCCTATTAACCTTAATAGGCATTATGCCAGCATCTAAATATCAGGATCTAACCTATAAATAGCAAGAGAGATGGAAATAACTTCATCATATATTATTTTTAGTATTGTTCGAATAAATAGATTTATGCAACACTTTTCTCTGCACTAGGTTTTTAAACAAACAGACGGGTAAGCCAGACTTCAGGCAGACACGTTCAAGGACAATTATTTCCAGAAAGAATGATGGTGACAAACCAGCCAATTGTACATATGCTGTGAATACAAGAAACCAGGAGTTGTGCAGATATTTTAAAATAATGATCAAGAAACTATATGCTAGTCTAATTTCAGAAAATTGCCTCCATACTCCATGAATATCCAAGGATGACATCTCGTACATATTTTTCTTACTGATTTAATACATTAAATATTAATTTAACTAAATTAAACTCAGGTTAAAACTACATTTCGTTAATCCTTTCATGTAGCCACATACATACTGGTTTAACAAAGTTAATCTTGCACTGGTATATTTAGTTAGATTGGTATAACAACTCTGTAGATCAGCCCTTGAGGAGAAGTAATGGATCTATGCTAATGTAACTCCACTGACTTCAGTGGAATCAGTCCTGACTTACACCTATATGAGTGAGAAGAATTAGGCCCTCCGACTATAATGGAAAATACCTATAAGAATGATAAGTCTTGATAGTGAAGCAGTTGTGACGTTAGTAGTGAGAAGAAGTCATTATCTCTCAGGTCCAGATCCACACAGGTACTTAGGCTAGGTCTACACTACAGCGGGGGTCCGACCTAAGATACGCAACTTCAGCTACGTGAATACCGTAGCTGAAGTTGCGTATTTTAGGTCGGCTTACCTGGCTGTGAGGACGGGGGAAAGTCGACCGCTGCCGCGCTGCCGCCGACTCCGCTGCCGCCTCTTGCCGTGGTGGATTTCCGGAGTCGACGGCAGAGCGATCAGGGATCGATTTTATCGCGTCTTCACTAGACGCGGTAAGTCGATCCCCGATAGACCGATTGCTACCCGCCGGATCGGCGGGTAGTGAAGACAAAGCCTTAGACTCCTAAATGCCAGACTTAGGTGCCTAAGGGCTTGTCTACACTTACTGGAGGATCTACGCTGTGGCAATGGATGCATCGGTGGTCGATTTAGCGGGTCTAGTGAAGACCCGCTAAATCGACCACCAATCGCTCTCCTGTCGACTCCTCCACCTGATCGAGAAGAGTCACGTAGTGTGGACTCCGCGGTAAATAGATCTAAGCTACGTCAATTTGAGTTACACTACTCACATAAGTCAAATTGCATAGCTTAGATCGACTTTTCCTTTTAGTGTAGACAAGGCTGAGGTTTAGGTGCCTAAGTCCAAGTTTTAGATTCCACTGTGATCCATAAAACTCCTACCTAACCCTGTAGTGACCTAAACTCTCTCAGAGCCTAAGTTTTCAGGTTAGATGTTCCCTAAGTTTCTGACTCTGGGCACATGCACTGCTGCCTCAATCTAGGCATCTGGGGGAAGACAGGTGGGTAAATGTCTATCTGGAGGGGAGAGGGATCTGATTTGGTAGGTGTGCTCAGAGGCCACTTACGAGATTAGGTCCCATTCCTGGCTAGCAGAGGAGCAGTGGGTGCCCACTTTATTGCTTTTAGCCCAGTGGTTAGAGCACTCAGCTGAGATATGGGAGCCCCAGGTTCAATTCCCTGCTCTGCTTGAGGGGAGGAAAAAGATTTCTGGAGGAGTCACACACACCTTTGAGAGGAGTGCTCTAACCATGGAGCTATGGGATAATCTGTTGTGGGGCTCCTTCAGTCTCTCTGCTGAAGCTGTTCCACTTTGGATAAGTACTCAAAGAATCACTGGACCACAGGGAGAGAGCACGAAAGGGAATGACTGTAGCGTGGTGGTGAGGGCATCCACATTGGCGACCCAGTGTCCAGTCCCCCTGCTCCAATGACTCTTTCATTATTTACACATCGAACAGCTTCCACAAGCGAGATTGAGGGAGCTGCACATCATCTCATAGCTCAGTGGTCAGAGCACTCTCCTGAGAAGTGTGGGAGGCCCCTCTTCATAATCCTTTCTCTCCATCAGGCAGAGAGGGGAATTAGACCTGGGTCTCCCACAGCCTAGGCAAGCACTCTAACCATTAAGCTAAAAGTTACAAGGTGGGCTCTGCTTCCTACTCCTCCTGCTGTTTGTGAAATGAGGCAGGCACACTACTCATTCTCACAAGAAACAATTTAGGGTCTTAAGCTGCCTGACTCCAGGAAAGGGGCTATCAGTTATAGAACACAAGCAGAGAGAGGCACCGCCCAGCAACCTGGACTTAGGTGCCCATCTCCAAGAGAGGGCTGGGACTTAGAAAACATCTTTCTCATCATTTCCATTTGGCTAGCTTAGGAAACTCACCGCCCAGTGTGCTGGCTTCTATGGATGGGATTCTAAGGCATCTCTTTCCCCATTCATCATATAGGGAACCTAAGTGCCTAACTCAGGCTTCGTGGATAGCAGCATTTTTCCTGTGATTTTCTAGGCAGCTAAAAGTTAGGTGTTGCAATGCTCAGCATCACAACACCTAAGACTCTTTGTGGGTCTGGGCCTGAGTGCATTAGGAACTGAAAATTCAGCTGTACTCAGCTTGGCCTGATGGTGCTCTCGAGCAGAAAACCTGAAATCCTAGCAATGATTCAGCAGATGTATCCATGGTGCATCCTCAGTCAGAACACTGAGTCTTAACACTGAATCCAGCCAACTTCCCTGATTGGACATTTTCCTTTCTGACATACAGTGCCGCACCAAGGATGAGACTGAACAGGGAAGAAAAGAAAATCTGCAAACAGTTATATTCTCTCTCTATGTATGTGTCTAAAGAGAGTATACATGATTGTGCGATGTGCTATGAAGATTTTATTGTCAGGCCTTTCCAATGGCTGTATTCTCACAAGGGATGAAGTACAGTAAATGATGCCAGTTATCTCAACAACAGAGGCGGAATTAAGGTTTCCTGAGGCCCTGGGCCAGAGAAAGTGGGGGGCCCCACCCCAGCCCTTCCGTCTGTGATCCTGCCCTCATTCTGCCCCTTCCACCTGCGGTCCTGCCCACAGCCCCTCCCCTTTCTGCCCCTTCCCTGGGGCCCCGCCCCTGTTCCATGCAGGGTCTCCCACATTCCACCCCCCCCAACCCGTTTGCTCCTTTCTGCTCCCCCCCCCCCCCAAGACTGGGGAAGCTCTGTCCCTGCACCATGGCCCCAAGGCCGCAGCAGAGAGTGAGAGCTCCTCCAGTTCCAGAGCTGCAGTGGGGGTTCAGGTGCTGGGGCTTCTCCCGCCACTCCCAGTGCTTCTGCAGGGGACCAGGGTCAGGGTGCTGGGGCTTCTCCCACCCTGCCCACCCAGTGCTTCTGCTGGAGAGTAGGGCTGGGTGCAGGGGCTTCCCCTGCCATCCCGCGGCTTCTGCCAGGGATGGGGGGGGGCTTCCCCCACCCCACAGCTTTTGCCTGGGATGGCATTGGGGGTCACTGGGAGAGCTTCCCCTCCCCCACTCACCGGGCAGTGGAAGCCAGGGGCCCCCCAGTTGACTGGGGCCCCAGGCCCCATGGGCCCAGTGCCTAATCCACCACTGCTCAACAAGTGTCAATAAAAGCTTTATGCCGTATCCCACCTGCCACACACACATACACCAACTGTCAGATATTCTGCTCTTCTTCATCTTTGCCTTTGCCTTATCTTGTCAATTGGTGTCAGCAGCCCTTGTTCTTCAAATCCAAGCATTCTGGGCAAGCACATCTTCCAAGCTGAAGCAAACCTTCTTCATAGCCTCTTGTAACATCTCAAACCACTCCCTGTACTCTTTGGCCAACCTATTCTGCATCTCATCATCTCACATGATCCAGCCATCTCAGTCAATGCTCCCTCAGGTTTTCCATGATGGAAGCCATCTGCATCATGGCTCATACAATTTTATTGCATACCCTAACAGCTCTCGTCTCACCCAGCGTCCACCTGAGCATTCTCATTTTGGCGGTGTCAAGTAATTGTTCGCTCTTTCTCCAAGGTGAGCATTCTAACCCGTACATCGTAGCTGGCCTAATCATGGGCATATACACTTTTCTATTTAGTTTCCTTGGCATATTCTTATAGCAGAGAATTCCCATCAACTCCCTTCATTTGCACCCAGTGCACTTCATGCAGCTCCTAATATCCACATTCCCATCATAGCTCATTGTTGAACTCAGGTATTTGAATTGTTGCACAGACTTTAACTCTATGCTGTCTAGTTTTACTGGCATCTCATTATCCCCCTCTATGAAGCACTATATGTATTCCATCATTTGTAGACTGTTTTGTAAACCGTTTTCTTCTAATGCAGCCCTCCAACGTTCTAGATCCCTTTCCAGTTTGTATTTATCTGTGCAGCACAATATCATGTCAGCAGTGAAAAGCATGCTTCTATGGAGCCTCTCCCTTAATCGCTTGTGTCCAGGTGCCCATTACAATCACAAATAGGAATAAGTTTGAACTGATCCTTGGCATAGACCAGTGGTTCTCACCCTGTTTATCATTGTGGGCCACATATGCAGCGCACAATGTGTTACATGGGCTGCAGGTTGAAAACCACAGTGCCCCCCAAAAAACCGCCCACAGTCCCCTGTGCCCAGCGCCCCCATCCAGAGCGGGGCCAGGAGCGGAGCCCTGGGCACAGGCCAGACAGCAGGCGGCCGGACCACAGGACCCCGGTGTGCAGGGACAGGCAGAAGGCGGACCTGGACCCTGCTGTGCGGGGCAGGGCAGCAGCGGGATCCAGACTCCTCTGCGCGGGGCTGGGCAGCCAGGACCTGAGTGCTGCAGCACATGGATGGGCAGCCAGACCCCCGGTACCAGGCCAAAAGTGGAGCGCCCGGTGCGGGCTAGCAGCCAGGACCCAAGAAGGCAGGCCAGGAGTGAAGCCCCACTTAAAACCTGGGGCTGCTGCAGCACCCTGGCAAACCACTAGTTCCCAGTGCCCTTCACCATCCAGAGTCCACCCCCCACAAACCTATCCACAGACCCACTCTCCTGCCCCCTGCGGTACTCACCAGCCCCCTGCTGGTGGGAGCGCTAGTGCAGGCTGCAAGACGCTGTCTCCCCCTCAGCCAGTCCTGCCCCCTGCCAGAGCAGAGTGGCACATTTTGAATTTTTTTTTAGCACACAGCTGCAGCCCAGCTGTGTGCTAATTGGGCCGCATGCAGCCCACAGGCTGCGGGTTGAGAACCTCTGGTCTAGACCTACCTTCACAATGAATGACTCACTGTAGCTGCAGTAGTTTCTCACTACTGTTGTGATACCCTCCTGCATGTCTGATTGCCAGAGATGCATGTTCAGACTGATTGCACAATCGTAAGTACCACCGTATTATTTCTCTAGAAACTTTGTCATAAACCGTCTCTAAATCCACAAACAATAATGCAGTTCCTTGTGTTTTCCCCTATACTTCTTCTGCAATATTTAGGCTGCAAACACTGCATTATTTGTTGGCCTTCCAGTCAGAAACCAGAACTAGTTGTCACTTAGTTTATTCTCCCCGAACAGTCTTATCTTGATAATTCTTTCAGGTATTACCACCCTGAAATAATATCAAATATCCTATTTTTACCCCATATTAAATGGAAAACTGAATGCAGAAGGGTTGTCTTCGAGGGTAGAAAAAATATATAATTAGGACATTTTAAAACGCTCTAAATATTATATAAAAAATATTTTCCCTTCATAAAGATGCCATTTTAAAGTCAAGTGTCCTGGGATTTTCTAGGGCTACTAGCCAGTGGTTGCATGTAAACTAGAAATGTTCTTTGCTAATGGTAAAAAGCTCCTATTTGTAATCCTGAGATATCAAGTTTTTAGCTAGTTCAGGAGTGAATATTGGGCCTCAGAACAATGTAGTTTTAGGTGAGTGAAATTCCACATTTGGGTGAGAAAGGAGAAAACATTTGTCTGGCAGGTAGATTTTTTTTTTTTTTTTTAAGCAATGGATGTTTGCAGCTCACAGCTTTGGAATGCTGGTAGCCAGGACAGGGGTGGATTACTGGGCAGCATGCAGGTAAAGTGGTCAAGGTGCATTATTAGCGTTTCGCAGGTAAATTCTCCAAACATCCTTTCTGTACTGAGCATTTTCCATTCTGGGGATGCTGGGGCTGATCTGGACTTTCCCTGAAATTGCTCCTCCCAGCAGCCACACGTCACTGTGCTGCTGCACACAGGAACTGAGGGCAGGGAAATGGTCTCTCCTGTGCTCCCAATGCTCCTCCTGCTGGTGCCCAGACAGCAAGGAGGAAACAACCTGACATGAATGTATAGGGTTGAGGAGCTAGTCCAATGTGTGTGGGGGTGTGGGCCTGGGATGGGGATCTTAGACTGGATTGGGATGAGGACAGGCTGGAGGGGCCAAGGACAGAAGAGGTCAGGATTGGGGAGACGGGTGGAGACAGGGGCAGGAGGATCTGTAACCACTAATGTACAACTCCCCCCAGAATCTGGAATAGAACCCAGGATTTTTGAGTCTCAACATTCCTCTGCTGTCATCAAATAGTTGTGAAACCCACTGTCAAAGTGTGTGCCTCATCTCCTTCAAGAGGCTCGCTCATGTTGAGGATGACAACCTACTTCTGCTATCAGTTAGCTCAAATGACAGAGGTCTGTCCTTTGGATTTAAAGTTTCTAACCCTGTTGAACTATGTGGGAGTCCATATGATTCTACATGATGGAATTTCTGTTTTTTCAGTTTGCTTTTTTTAAAAACTAGGGAACTGAAGAATGAGGCAGGAGTCCTGTGCAAACGATAGTTTGTGATCATGTAATTAAAGAGTGTACCATAAAGCACACACACAAGGGGGCTAAATTAAGGTTTCATGGACAACTTTAATTCTGACATTTCCTAACTTTTGAGTGGTTAATTTTGCAGTCTTAATGTTCTTTTAAAGAAGTTTTTGTATGTAACATATACACAAAATAGTGTGTGTGTGTGTATATGTGTAAGTAAGTAAGTAAGAGATCATGATAAAATAATTCCATTCCCCAGATACTTGATGTGGGTCAGGTGGGAATAAGCATTGGCTTTTAATTGTGATTGTGGGTAAGTCTACATTGCAATTAGAAGACATCGGTGAATGGCCTGTCCCAGCAGACTTGGGTTTGGGGGGCTTGGGCTAAGGGGCTGTTTAACTGTGGTGTAGATGTTCGGGCTTGGGCTGTAGCCCAAGCTGTGGGACCCTCCCACCTTGCAGATTGTTAGATCCCAGGTTCCAGCCTGAGCCTGAAGGTCGACACTGCAATTAAACAGCCTCTTAGCCTGAGCTGCACAAGCCTGAATCAGCTGATACGGGCAGCTGCAGGTTTTTCACTGCAATGTAGACATATCCTCTGAGTCCAAAAAGGGAACTTCAGCTCTGTTCTGATTTTCACTCTAATTGCCCTTAATATATTACTGTCACTCTCATAATTCTTGTCTATGGCCTATGCTAAGTTTTTAAACTGGAAAAAAGTATTTGAAATCTTTACTTTTGATACCTTTCACAGAATTACTGAATGACTCTTCCTTTAGGAGACGTCTACACTGTACATAAACACCCACAGCTGGCCCACATCAGCTGACTTGAGCTCATGGGGATTGGGCTACTGATTGTAAAATTGCGGTGTAAGTGTTTGGGCTTGGGCTGGAGCCTGGCCTCTGGAGCCCTTCCCCCCTCAAGGGGTCCCAGAGCTTGGGGTCCAACCCAAGCCTGAACATCTACATGGCAGTTTTGCAGCTCCACAGCCCAAGCCCCATGAGCCCAAGTCAGCTGACACGGGCCAGCTGCGCATGTTTAATTGCAGTGTGGACGTACCCTAAGAGGCGTTTTCAAAACCAATTCATTTTCACCGTGCAGGAGTAATTGCTTTCAAAGAGCGGGAAAAACATACTTTGTTTGCTCCTGTGAACCTCCTGGGTTTCCAAAAACTGACATATCATACGCAAGTGTTTACTGTAACAAAAAGCTTATGGTGAATAAGCAATTAGTCATGAGCTGTGATTGCTGCACTAGAAGTTTTCTAAAAATGTCGGAAACAATGATTCAACAATAGCAAATCTTAGATGCTGTGTAAGAGAAAATACATTGGGTGTGAATCTATAGAAGACAAAGAATCAGAGTGTACAGAGCTAAATAATAATGGGCCAGAAATCTTGTTCACTTTACTTATACAAATAGGCCCATTGACTTCAGTGGGATGACTCACCAAAGTGAGCAGCTTTGGCTCTATAAAAGCTTAGCTCAACATTAAATAAGAGTATGTATGCTACACCAACTGTCTTTAATTGGATTTAAGGGTTAATACATACAACTAGCTAAATCACAGGTAAAGTATAAAGGGGTCTTCATACATTAGTACTTAAGGTAGAATTATCTTACTGCTAAAAGGAAATTATTGCAGACAGCAACATATACTCTTTTGATCATGTAACATTAATTATGGTTCCCAGTATTTTAAAATCCGAATGCTACAATCTTACTGTACAATGGACTACGTTATTATAAGTTCTGTGCTATTTGGAAAACAAAATACTACCGTGTGTGGCACACGAAGTTCTGACGACTGGGTATCAAATTCCAGTGGGAGTTTTGCTGGAGAAAGGGCTGCAAGATTTGCAGTAATTGAATTGCTGTGATAAAATACCTTAGCCTTTGCTTTATAACACATCAGTGTCAGACTCAGATTCACGAAAACATTACAAGTCAAGCAAGTTGGTAGTTATATAGTTACATGGTAGTAAAAATGTGAAAGATATGTTTCTGGAAACGTGTTAATAATTAAAAATACACTTACCATCTAAATGCACAATATCTACAGTACTTAGAAACAGCAATGGCTTAATTACTTCTGTTGATTTCAGTTATTCATTTGTGGTTCATCAAGCTGTAAAATAGTATAAATTATTGTTGACTGCAATATAAACTGGATTTGTGCCCATATTATTCAATAAAAACAATACGCTGCAAAAACAATACAGAGACGAGGTCAATTGCCTGGAGTTCATGAGACAGTTATATCATCTATGAAACTGAATCAATATATCCTAGCTGCTGTTCATTTAAAGAGAGCTCAATTACTTGCTTGGAACTCATGGTGGATTCACAAAGGAACTTAAGCACTGAAAACCCAGAGTTAGGCTCCACTGCAATTCACAAAACTCCCACCAAGCCCCATAGGCACCTAAACTCACTTGGTGCCTACATCGTCAGGATAAAAGTTTCCTAGGGATCTAAGTTCCTGCCTCCAGGTCTGCACACTGCTGCTTCATTTAGGTGTCCTCTTTCCTTCCTGATCCCTGGAGCGATTCACAACCTGGGGCAAGAGAACACCTGTTCACCTGCAAGGTCATATCTGGTAGGTGTGCTCAGATCGTGTCCCATTGAAAATGGTCACCCTTATAACTTTCACCTCAGTGGTGAGCGCATTCGCCTGGCATGTGGGAGACCAAGTTTCAGTCCTCTTCCCCCCCCCCCCCCCGCTGAAGGAGAGGGTGGATTTGAACAGGGGTCTCCTACCTTTCAGGAGCATGCACTAACCACTGTGATACAGGATATTCAGATTTGGGGCTCCCTCAGTCTCTGCTGTGGCAGCTGTTCCACTGTGGATAAATAATTAAGAGTCATTAGAGCAAGGAAGCTGGACTCTGGGTCTCCCACATGGATGTCCTAACCACCAGCTACACAGTCATTCTCATACTTGCTCTCTTGCTGGCCCAATGACTACTTAATTATTATTAATAATTATCTATAATTAAAGAGTCATTGGGCCAGAGATTTTCTAGGCACTTAAGTCCCTTTGTGAATCTAGCCCCTAAGTCTTAGTTGGAGTCTTATGGCTATGTATATTAAAATATTCAGTGTGATCCTACAGATGAAATAGGAGATTGAAAGTAGTACTCCATGGTTCTAACCTCAACTCATTCATTTACGGGCTGTGACATGTTGGGCAAGTTACTTAACCATTCTGTGCCTTAGTTTACACATCTATAAAATGGAAATAACAGCTTTCTCAATCTCAGAAGGGCATTTAGCAGTTTAATTAATCTATTAAAAATGCTTTGAGAATCTTGGAAAAAATATGCAACAGAAGATTTTATTAATTACCTATTATAATATGATTAATATTACCATAATTCTGAAAAATGCCAGCACTTCCAATGCTACATTGATAATCCTTATGGTACAGTGTCTCCTTGTACTTACAAATATTGCTCTGTTTGATATGTGTATGCCTGCATGTTACGTTTGAACAGAGGTGAAATGTTAAGGTATTTCAGCTGTAGCACTAATTTTTAGTCAGAGCTTTGAATGCACTCTACAGATTCTCATTGTGTAGCACATAGAATCAGAGAGGTGGCCAAGACCAGAATGAAAACAAATTGAATTATTTTCATACTGCCAAATCATATCTGTACTGCTGCCAGCAACCTTTTGAACTGTTTTCAAATGTTCTTTGAACATTAGCTGTTGTCTAAAGAATGTAAAAATATTTTCTTTGTCTGGAATCTAATAAAATTTAACGTAATAAAGTCTTGTGTTACATTTGTTATGATCTTTTTATTTTATTTATTTTTGACTTTTTATCGTTTGATATTATTTACATTTTGTATTTAAATATATTTTGACTGGTGGCATCTAACTTACCATGTAGTGAAACTAGTAGTAACAGATGACCAACAATCTGTGTTCAGAGAGTGATTAGGCAAATGTTGCTTTATGAATCTGGACAAACGAATGCCTGCTACACCTTTATTGTGAATGATACTTGTTCTTATATGGTGCCTTTAAAAAAATGAGAGAGACACAGCAAGGCCTAATAGACTATGCACAAGACTGGGAGCCAGGAACTCCTGAGTTCTAATCTTGGCCCAGCCACTGATTTATTATATAAATGTAGACCTTGTCTGCACTGAGTATTTTTACATCAGTGCAAACTCCTAGCATAGATGTTCTGCACTGGTGTAAAAATGTTTCAAATCAAAGTAAGTCACCCAAGAACAAGTCACTTTTTCCTTAGTCAAGTCACTAAGGCCCTGTCTATACTAGGATTTAAAAGGTGCATTGTTAGCATATATTAACCAACACATTCTAAATGTGTAAGGCAACACATATTGTAACAAATGGTAAAATATCTGAGTTAAAGTCTACACTCCTTCCTAGGTTTTAACTTGACCAGTTTAGCACATGGTAAAGGCAGTGTTGTTTGCATGTGGTAGACTGTGCCTTTAAATTCTAATCTACGGCCCAATCCAAAATGCATTGAAGTCAATGGAAAATGGCCATTGATGTCAATGAGCTTTGGATCACTCCCTGAATCTCTCGAGATAGCCCACGTCATACATAACCTTTGGTTTTTGAGACTATTACTTCCATCAGCCATTACTTTCCCAAGCCCCCTTGCTGTAGAATAGTATCCCAGAACATGTGAATCTCCCTGATGCATATATCCTGCAGCGTTGCCGGGCATAAGACTTCGGTGCTAAACCCCTCACCTGCAACCCTGTGTTTTAGCCACTCTATTGTATTTCTTTTCTGCTCTGGGGAGAGAGGTTCCAGTCTCAACTGGGGTTTCTAGGCTCCAATGTAATGCAAATAAATAATAAATACAATAATAAAATAATAATGTCAGTAGTTTTATTTTCCTCTGTTCTAACTGAGCGCCTCCCGGGCACTCAAACATCTCTTCATGACATGACCAACAGCTTGGGCAGGGATTTACCCATGAAACTCATGGGGCCTGTATCTTTCACTACTCTGGGGACCTTAACCCCTTTCAAATTCTCAGCTCTTCTCTAAACTTCTTTCCATACTCCAGTGAGGACAGACAGAAAGTCTCTCATTGTTTTCTTGATTTCAATTGTTGAGCTTCATTTCTGCCTCCTTGTCCTTCAAAGAACTTCTGTCAGTAGTCTAACTCATAGCTTTCCTGGCCCTATTCACCAGAGAAGACACAGAATACAGTGCTGTGGATGGCATATAGGGAGTCTGCAGTTCTTTCTACAACCAGTTAGGATCACTGATGAAAACAAGAGGGTGCACATTCCGAGATCTGCAATATTGAGGTTGAAATCCATTGTTTTAAAGTAATGTATTTTTTCCTCTCCTAATTTGCCTAATTCCCCTAAAGCGTATCTCCATCAGGTTGGTGGTTTCCACACAGATGACTCACACTATTTGTAAAAAGCAGCTGCCATACACAGCCAAAATTATAGGAAAAATACAGGAGCAGACAAGTGATTAATCCATTTTCAGGCATGTCAGCCTCTGACCTGATTCGTGTACAAATTCTCATCCCAATCAAGGGACCATATAGTAGCCTAAAAACAGAAGACAAAATTCCATCCTTGGATGAATATACAGCTCCCATTCAATCCTTTCTGCATATGGAGTTTGGTCCAGAAGGGGGTCACTGTGGGCCAGAGCCTAGGCTATGGCTGATGTGCATGGGGAGTAAATTGAGAGAAGCAAAGCTAGGTTCAGGCTCACATTTGTGCTCCCCTATTCCTAGTGCTACTTGGTGAATTGCTGTAGTGTAGGTAGGATGGTAGAACTGATGGAAGTTCAGAGCAGGGTTGGATGACACAGTGGTAAATAGACCTGAGCAGTGTCTACACTGCATCTTTCATCATTACCACCACACATTGAGCTGACTTGGTGGATACTGGTGGTGAAGCAAAGGTCTCATTTTTGCCAGCATAGATGGAGAGATGTAAGCCTAGTTCTGCAAAGCCTTTAAGCGCACGGTTAATTTGAAATATGAGCTTAAGTCCCACTGAAAGGAAGTCAACTTTAAGCCATATCCAGCTATGAAACTTTATGGTGCCTGTGACACTGTTAAGGTGGGCCCCGTCCCGTACGGGGCGAGTGCGCCTGCCTTTCTCGGGGAATAGGGGCTGGTGCACGAGCCTTACGTGCCTATCTCCCTCAGCTCAAGTCCGCACGTCTGGGCTTAGCTATGGGTTAGAGTGGCCCAATGGCCAGAGTCTATGCAAAATGCCCCGCTCGTTCGGGGTAGTACGGCCTAGTGTCCAGAGTCTATGAAACTTGCCCCTACTGTCAGGGCAGTGTGGCCCAATGGCCAGAGTCTATGGGGTCACAGGCCGGAGGGTCGGCGGCCCAGGTAGGGGGGCCCGGGTCCACCCGACTCCACCTGGCCCCGACCCAGGGCCCTAGTAGCGGTGATACGACCAGCTACCAGCTCAGTGGGGAGTCCCATCGAAATATGCTGAGCTTACCTGGGAGATACCACTCCAACACCATCTCTGGGTCACTACCTACTGTAGTCTCGGTCATCGTAGTCCAGGAGGCATTGGGATCTCTTAGTTCCGCAGCACTGGCCGCTCCCTGGGGCTCCATGGGCTGCTGGGGTCCGAGGCTGTGGTCCACATCTCTGCTCCCCTCTGGCACAGGCTGGAGACCGTCCTCATCAGGAGCTCCTGGCACACGTCCTTCCCCACCAGCGTCTCCTCTAGACTGAGCTAGGCTGCTTTATACTGGTACAGCTGGAGCATGCCCAGTAGGGAGGTGGGGGCGTGGCTTCCTCAGCCCACAATGTGGCGTTAACCCCTTCCCGTCCGGTGCGGGGTGAGCGCACCCTGTCATAGTGCCCCTTTAAAACACACAAAACTGCGGGCATAAAGGAGCGCTGAAAGTGCTGTATCAGGCAAAGGGAGGATTCCTCCAGCATACCGGACTTTTAGTTTCCAGTCAACACTGCTAACACTCAGGTCCCGTTTTCTACTGGAGTTTCCAGTCTAAAAGTGGATACCTGGCAACAGGGCTGCCAGAAAAGCCTGTGGGGGGGGGGAGAGGGGGAGGTGCGGGAGGGGCAAGCAATCATTTTTAAAAGTGAGAGGGCTAAGCCTTAAGGGGGGGGGGCAAGTGGTGGGTGGGCTACGGAGTGGAGAGGAGCTAGTGGGCAGGGCCATGTCTGCTGTACTGCCCAGGTAGGTTGGAGACTGTGGGGATCAACTGACACTGTATCCTCAGCCCAGGTGACATGACAGCCAGTGGTGGATTTAGAGTTAGTGGGGCCCCCAGGCCCTGTGCTCAGCTTCATTTTTGGGGCTCCTCCTTGGGACCCAGCCAAGGAAAAGACCATTCTCTCTTATCTCCTCCGCCCCCATTTTTCATTCTTTTTTTCTTCATCCTCCTCCTATAAGTAATAGCAAGTAAATGAAAATAAAGTGAGGTACCTTGATTGTTCTTGTAGTCTAACTTATTTTTCCACAGACCACTTGAAAATCATGGAGGGTCTCGATGGACCATTTAATGATCTTTCCAAATATTATAAAAAAAACATTGGGGTGCAGGGTCTGGCCAGGAGCTAGGGCGAGGGAGGGGGCTCAGGGTTGGGGCAGGAGGTTGGGGTGTGGAGCACTTACCTGGGGCAGCTCCTGTTTGGTGCTCAGGATGGGGGTGGGGATGTGGGGCGATGCAAGAGTCAGGGCATGGGGTGTGGGGGGGAGCTGGGTATGTGTGGGGCTGCAGGAGTCAGGGCAGGGGGGTGGGAGTGTGTGAGAGGGGTGCAGGGGTCAGGGCTGGGGGTGTTTGAGGGGGTGCAGGGGTCAGAGCAGGGGGCTGGGGGTGTGTGAGGGGGGTGCAGGACTCAGGGTGGGCAGAGGGCTGGGGTGTGGGCTGGGCTTGTAGGGGTGCTCACAGCAGGGGGCTGGAGGGTGTATGCCCAGTGATGAGCTGCCAAAATCTTAGCAACCGGTTCCCTATAAAAAGTTCTGATTTAAGGGATGTGCCACAGTATGCATTTTTTGTACCAATAGGGTTACCATACGTCCGTATTTTCCGGGACAGCAATTTAAGAACCAAAAAGCCTGACATGTCCAGGAAAATATGGATGTATGTTAACCCTACCTAAAGTTCTTTTTTTAAAAGATGGGCCTGAACTAGAAATGAGCTCCGTTTCACATGTGTGGGTCCTCGCCACTCCCTGGGGGTGCTAGGGTGACCAGATATCCCGATTTTATAGGGACAGTCCCGATTTTTGGGTCTTTTTCTTATATAGGCTCCTATTACCCCCCCATCCCCACCCCCTGTCCCGATTTTTCACACTTGCTGTCTGGTCACCCTAGGGTGTGCACATGTATGGGTCCCAGCTACTCCCTGCCCCCTCATTGAAGCAGGTGTGCAGGGTTACTGCCCTGGGAACTGCAGGGCACCAGTGCACGTGGGGCCGGCTGCAGACAGGGGCATGGGGCAGGGCTAGCTGGAGGCAGGGGGTACGGGATGGCTGCAGGCAGGGGGTGCGGAGCTGGCTGAAGACAGGAGGGTGCGGGGTTGGCTGGAAGCAAGGGGGTGCGGGGTTGGCTGGAGACGGGGAGTGTAGGGCTGGCTGGAGGCAGGGCAGGGGGGTGCGGGGCTGGCTGGAGACAGGGGGTGTGGGGCTGGCTGGCCCCTTGCCTCCTGGGCTGCACATTCTGTGTGGCACCTCTTAGAAATACAACTCAGAATCTCTCCCTTCGTATTTAAAATATCCCGAGAGACTTTACAAAGAGCAGTGAGTTAGACGCTGGTGGTGCGTAGGTAAACATAGCAGCAGTTATGAACCCAGAAGTAACAGGTCTCTCTCTCTCTCACACACACACACAGCCATGAACATGCAATTCTGTTGTACAGAGAGCGAGAGAACATGCCCAAACCACTAGTGTTATCAGTATCTCTTCTCGCAAAGAGCCACACGGAATCTTTCGTTTCCACTTGGACAGCCAGCAGAGCTTTATTCTTCTGCCATTAATGTAGGCACACATAGTGTGAATCTTGTGAAAACAGTTCCCGTACCTGAGCATTGTGTGACCCTCATAAAAACAGCTGCGGTTTTTAGAAGGAGTGTAGCAGTGTCAGCTCTTGTATCTGAAGACCCTTGACAGCAGAAAGTGAGTGTGTACCATTCTACAGCCAGGAGAAACCTCCTTGTAACAATGTCATGAGATTTCAGGGCAGACAAGGAGAACTATTACAATATACACCTCCCCTCTAGTATGTGGCCAATTTGCTAAACTGGTTTCATTGATATGGGTTGCGCATGAGTCATGTACTACATTGGCAAATGCCTATGTAAGAGAATCAGATCAGTTCTATGACACACACTACAGACAGGAACAAGTGTGATAATATTAATAATGTCTTGCAGTAGCATTTCTAGAAACTGGTAGTAAAAAATTTTTCCATGAGCACGGGACTCACCTACCCACTGAAGAACATTTTTATTTAAAGCATGAATGATTACGTAATTTGGGTACATTTTAAAGATGCCTTTTTGTATTATTCCCAAAATACTAATATTAGCATATAGGCAGATATAGGCCATCTATGCCACTGTACTAAGAGTTTCCCGGGGATTATTCCTTACGGTGGCCAGAAGAATGGAAAGAATCTGCACCAGGCCTTTCATAAATACACTGCTAGATGTCTTTGTCTACCTGCCCCCAAACTGTAAGCATTCCTATTGTATTCAACTTGGGGGGTACTGTGGGTAGGGGAGGCAAAGGTACGGTCAATGTGTGTATGTACAAATTCCAAATTGCTAGCTACACCCCTCATTAACAATAGCTAAATATACTGACAAAGGGTGCAGCACACTTTGCCTCTGCTGTACCCGGACAGCTGCCACCATTTCATGATGGAGGGAGTATCTCCGTGGGAATAGTTAAACTGTCCTGTGAGGTGGTATCTACCCTCCATGTCATTCCAGTGGACAGATCCTTGCCTGTGGTTTAAGGTGTTATCAACTTTAAAGGGAAAGTCTGTGAATTTCTATGTTGATAAATTCACAATGAAGTGCCCTCTGTTCCTCCATCATACACAGTCCTACTAATAAGCTGACAAACTAGGAAATGTTAGCACCGAGAGCTACTCACTCTGGACTCTATGAATAGGATCGCCTATTTGCCATTGTTTTTCCATTACCCATGTGGAAAATAAAGACAGGTTGTAATAATATTATTGAAAGGCTTGAGCTGATGCCTAATTAATGCTCCTGAATGTTATGTCCTTTTTGTTAGATCTCTGGCACCATAACTGAGCAGAGCAATAGATGAAAGGACACAGGACACAATCCTGCTCTCATTTAAGTCAATGGAGTTTTGCCAGTACTTGATTTTTAAATCTGGTACATCTGAAAGTTTCCTCAATTCAGTTCAACTCAGAGTGTAACATTATCAGCACCAAAAAGGAAAATACAACTCTGATCAGGTATCTTTCCCAAAGTACTCTAAAACAATGTCTACACACTTCCTAGAGTCAAAATCTTTTTACTTTCCTCGGGGTTGGGGCTTTATTAACAATTAGGCAACAAATTTTAGCTCAAACTTTCTCCCCAGGCTTAGCTGCTGGTAGGGTTCCTGCCTCAGAACTGTCTAGATCCTCTCACTACTGCCTCTTCTGTTTCCCTTTTAATTGGACAAAGTAACAAACCACCCGCTTCATTGAGCCAGCAGAGCCACTTAACCCTTTCCCAGTAAGACCAATACCAACAAACAGGATAAGCGTTTCAGGCAAACACCACCAGCTTGTTACAACATAATAAAAGCTTTATAAAAATCAGGAGAAAACCATTCCCTTCTGGGTGCTTTGTCTGTAGACAAGTCCTGTAGAGAGACCTGTCAGTTTTTTGCCGCATGAGCATGTTGCACAGTACCAAAAAATAACCTAATAGTCACAGTTAGAACCAGGTAAATACTGCAGCCAATCTATTCACAAATGTATGTTCAAATAAAGACTGCATATTAGCCTTGATTACATTCATGTTCCTTTTTCACTAGTTTATGGTGACCGACCATCCATGGCAGATCAATTCAACAGAAAGTCAACAGAAAGTGAAAGTGTTATGAATGCTCATCTGATTAGGTATTCACACCTGAATACACATGCAGGAGCCTACTTGCAGAAGTATTTGCACCAGAAGGGACTGCGTGGCCATCTTTAAAACGGCAGGTCTGGGAGTCAGCCAATAAAGAAGCAGAAACAATACCATGTGATTTAGGTGACTATTTACACCATGCAAACAGCAAGCAATCCATAGGCTGACTGATGTTCGCATAAACGCATTCACCTAGTAATTACAAACAGCAAACAAATGAGTAAATATCAAAGTCTGTTCACAGATAATTTGCAAACAAAAATAAGCATTAAATTAATCAAACTAACTGAAAATAGCTGACCGACTCTAGTAGCAATTCTTTATAATTGTTTTGTCTCAGATAGCCATAACATTAAAAGGAGATTAAAAAAAACTACTAGAGATTAACAATTCAAACCTAAGAGCGACTATTGGGCAGTGCTAACTAGAGGCTTTATTCTAGAAATAACGTCAGCTTTGGAAAATAGCAACTATGTCTTCTCTGTGGACCCAGTCAAAACTAATCAAAACACTCCTGGTAACACAGAGGAAATATCTCAACACTATGATAAGGAAAGTAAGTGTAGCTCTTTAGTTTCTCAAATAGTTAACAGTGATCCGATGGTACAATACTCAGCATAGGAATTAATAGTCAAGAGAAATTTAGCAGAAGAAAGTACACTTTCAGTTTTCTTTCCTACAATTAATTAGAAAATCCCATATCTGAAAGGAAACATTGTGGAAATGGGAGTTATTTGGATGTGTATTAGGCCATACGCTATCATTCTGCTCTATGAAGAATGCTTTATTAATGCTAATCTGATCCCTATGCTTTGACAGAAGTTACAGTTTCCTTCCTCTGCAATTCCTAAAGCTGAATTCTATTATGGGGATTTTTTTATGGGGGGACATTATTATTTCACTAAATTACCTCATCTTCTGGGAATAAATTTACCCTTGAACTAGGAAACTAAATGGCTTTTTTAAGGATGCAAGTCTATTTGGAAATTGTGTATTGATGACTGCTATTTTTTCTGCTTAATTCTGCTTTTTTTTTTTTAATAAACACAATCTGGATGTAGTGGGAGGTGGCTCATTTCTGAAACCTTTTAAAACCAATCTATTCTGACAGCTAGCACTGATGCAAATGGAAACAGGTATTCTGAATTATATTCAGACACCACACGGAACCCCTTTGTTAAATTAAACACCCTATTTTAGGTGGCCTGGGAAACTGTATTAACATATCAATAGCATTCTGAAATTCAATACCATTCATATTAGAAGAGTTCTGAGATGGGGCCTCTTCTGCCCCCTTTGTAATCAACTGGGAAATTTCTTTTGACGTAAATAGGACTGTGGTTGGGCCCATGGTTTTCCTGGCCATTGTAGACAGGGCCCTGTTAGTGTGGTTTTATAGACCGGTTTATGGCATGGGTAGGCCTTGTAAACACTGCCTAGAGAAACTAGCCTCTCTGGTATGTCTACACAGCAATAAAACACCCACGGCTGGCCCTGTCAGCTGACTCAGACTCATGGGGCTATAAAATTGCAATGTGAACCCTTCTCCCTCACGGAATCACAGAGCTCAGGCTCCATCCCAAACCTGAATGTCTTACACAGATGAGCTGATCTTCTGATAGAATCTGTGCAAGGCTCTCTAAAGTAAACTTTTCATCCTTTCTCTGAACTTTCCCTTGAAAATTACCTCTAATTCACTTGCTGAGACCCTTCACACAGAGATGGTTTCAAGTCTCCTGATTACCTCTACAAAAAACTTTTTAAGTAAGCTAAACTAACTATAAAGTGACTAAATGAAGCCTTCTACTCCTCCTTATTCCCTGCAGTGCTCCCATTTACACAATCTTGGACCCCACTTCCCTGTGCTTATGAGTTTTGTGTGTGAATTCTAATAACTTAAGCTATTTTTACCATCTCTAGTCCAGCGAAAATGCATCTGGTAGGAAGTCATGGGAAGCAAAATTGTTATTTTCACCACAGTCCTTGGAATTGCAAAGGATGGATGAGCTACCATTATGGTTACCAGTCTTGCTATTTCTTGTTTTTCATTGTAGTTAGATTTGACTAAACAACCAGTGGGGACCCTTGATGATCGAGATACAAAAGGAGTACTTAAAGACGATAAAGTCATTGCGGAGAAACTAAATGGATTCTTTGCTTCAGTCTTCACGGCTGAGGATGTTAGGGAGATTCCCAAACCTGAGCTGGCTTTTGTAGGTGACAAATCTGAGGCACTGTCACGGATTGAAGTGTCACGAGAGGAGGTTTTGGAATTAATTGATAAACTTAACATTAACAAGTCACCGGGACCAGATGGCATTCACCCAAGAGTTCTGAAAGAACTCAAATGTGAAGTTGCGGAACTGTTAACTAAGGTTTGTAACCTGTCCTTTAAATCAGCTTCTGTACCCAATGACTGGAAGTTAGCTAACGTAACGCCAATATTTAAAAAGGGCTCTAGAGGTGATCCCGGCAATTACAGACCGGTAAGTCTAACGTCTGTACCAGGCAAATTAGTCGAAACAATAGTTAAGAATAAAATTGTCCGACACATAGAAAAACAAACTGTTGAGCAATAGTCAACATGGTTTCTGTAAAGGGAAATCGTGTCTTACTAATCTATTAGAATTCTTTGAAGGGGTCAACAAACATGTGGACAAGGGGGATCCAGTGGACATAGTGTACTTAGATTTCCAGAAAGCCTTTGACAAGATCCCTCACCAAAGGCTCTTATGTAAATTAAGCTGCCATGGGATAAAAGGGAAGGTCCTTTCATGGATTGAGAACTGGTTAAAAGACAGGGAACAAAGGGTAGGAATTAATGGTAAATTCTCAGAATGGAGAGGGGTAACTAGTGATGTTCCCCAAGGGTCAGTCCTCGAACCGATCCTATTCAACTTATTCATAAATGATCTGGAGAAAGGGGTAAACAGTGAGGTGGCAAAGTTTGCAGATGATACTAAACTGCTAAAGATAGTTAAGACCAAAGCAGACTGTGAAGAACTTCAAAAAGATCTCACAAAACTAAGTGATTGGGCAACAAAATGGCAAATAAAATTTAATGTGGATAAATATAAAGTAATGCACATTGGTAAAAATAACCCCAACTATATATACAATATGATGGGGGCTAATTTAGCTACAACAAGTCAGGAAAAAGATCTTGGAGTCATCGTAGATAGTTCTCTGAAAATGTCCACGCAGTGTGCAGAGGCGGTCAAAAAAGCAAACAGGATGTTAGGAATCATTAACAAGGGGATAGAGAATAAGACTGAGAATATATTATTGCCCTTATATAAATCGATGGTATGCCCTCATCTCGAATACTGCGTACAGATGTGGTCTCCTCATCTCAAAAAAAGATATACTGGCACTAGAAAAGGTTCAGAAAAGGGCAACTAAAATGATTAAGTGTTTGGAACGGGTCCCATATGAGGAGAGATTAAAGAGGCTAGGACTCTTCAGCTTGGAAAAGAGGAGACTAAGGGGGGATATGATAGAGGTATATAAAATCATGAGTGATGTGGAGAAAATGGATAAGGAAAAGTTATTTACTTATTCCCATAATACAAGAACTAGGGGTCATCAAATGAAATTAATAGGCAGCAGGTTAAAAACAAATAAAAGGAAGTTCTTCTTCACGCAGCGCACAGTCAACTTGTGGAACTCCTTACCTGAGGAGGTTGTGAAGGCTAGGACTATAACAGAGTTTAAAAGAGAACTGGATAAATTCATGGTGGTTAAGTCCATTAATGGCTATTAGCCAGGACGGGTAAGGAATGGTGTCCCTAGCCTCTGTCTGTCAGAGGGTGGAGATGGATGGCAGGAGAGAGATCACTTGATCATTGCCTGTTAGGTTCACTCCCTCTGGGGCACCTGGCATTGGCCACTGTCGGTAGACTGGGCTAGATGGACCTTTGGGCTAGATGGACCTTTGGTCTGACCCAGTACGGCCTTTCTTATGTTCTTATGTTGACTGAAAAAATGTTCATCAAAATATTTTTTCAATGGAAAATGTCTTTTTGAACAAAACAAAAATATTTGTGGTAATTTTTTTTAGGCACAATTTTCTATTTTTTCAACAAAAAGCTGGACACTGAACATTTTTGGTTTTAGGAAAAATTATTTGATTTTTGTTTTTAAAACCTGAATTTTACAGAAAACTGTAAAATTTCCCTCTAAACAGTTTTCAAAAATCCCCCCCCCCGCCCCTAATTTTTGGTTTTAGTCTTTTAATTGAAACAATACACACTTGTGAGAATTTTTTCAGTGAAAACTTTTTGATATGTCCCATGAAAAATAATTAGCATTTTTCAACCAGCTCTAATTGTAGTGGCCAGTAGAGCAACATGGAGCTCCCAGTGCAGGAAAGGGGACTGGTGAATGTGATCCCAGGTGGTGGAACATCGAATAACCTGAAGGCAACGAAAAAGAATATGTGGGAAGATCTTTTTCTGCACATAGGGAAAGAGATGAAAAGTGACCTGGACCAAATGTTGCTGTAGGAGGAAGAGGGAATCATTACAGGTGGACAAGTCACTTATGCAGAACTACTGCAGGAACAAGAGGGAAATGTGAGTATGAAGAGAGACGGTTCCAAAGAGAATATTTTAATGAGTAGCTAAGGGCTCAAGAAAAGATAACAGCACAGCTGTCTCAGGAAGCAGCCCCCGCACCTGTGCTCTACCACCTGCTCAGAATAACTTTACTCCCCTCCCTTCTGCCTCCCTTTCTTCCCTGCATTTCTGGAAGCCAAGTTGGCTGAGCTTCACATCCTCTTTTCTCCTTATCCCTCCCACATCCTGATGGAAATGTTTGGCCCAATCACCTCTTCCCCATCTCCCTTATCCAGCTGTTTGGGCATGCTACAGGCAGTTGGCATGAAGAGGATTTACTTGATATATTGTACACACCGAGTCCAATTTGCATGAAGTATAGCCATCATTTTCATTACATGCCTATTAATGCTGCAACTGTTCTTTTCTCTTGACCATTTTTTGCAATATGTTTAATAGTTATTTGATCCCTTGGACACCAAATGGTTTTCTGGCTTGTTTTTTAAAATTAAAATATAATATTGAAGAGCTATAAAGGTTTAACTTAATTTTAAGTAGCTGGACTCAAACTCAGAATTTCTGATTTTAATTCCCAGCTCTGTCCCAGGCATCCTGTGTAAACTTAAGTAAGTCACATCATGCTCTTTGCCTTAGTTTCTCTTCTGTGAAATGGGTATAATACTTCCTTTCTTCTTGTCTTTGTCTGTCTTGTCTATTTAAATTGTAAGGGCTATTTCTGTACAGTACTTGAATGGGTCCCAATTTCAAATATAGCCTCTACATGCTACTGTATTGTAAATGATAAATAATAATCATAAACATCTATAGTTTCTTGATCTGTCTTTTTATAATTCAAGTATTAAATTGTTAGAAAAACAAAATTTCACTTTTTCATATAACTCCCATACCATGTGGAACTCCACAAGTCTCCTCCAAACTTTACATTTGAATTATCCCCTCCACTAGAAGAATTTTAAGATTATGAATTCTCAAATTTGCCTTCTTCTTGTGTGCTTTTCCCAACGCTTTCATAGCACTCTGTGTAAGCATGTCAAATCAGGGGACAATACTATGCCATGATGGGTCAAATAATTAGCCAGCTCTGCGGAAGTCAATAAAACAGTGCACAAAGTCCAGGTTGGAAATGTCATTTTGGTCTCATTGTAGGATGATAAAGCAAACAGTTTAGAATTAAACAAATTCTCCTTTTCACAGGCTGGTAAGCAAAAAAATCTCTCTCTCTCTTCTTGTACATAGTGTTAATCAGGTCTCAGCTTTTGATGTTAAAGGTCAGATCCAATGTGGCAAACACAACCCCACATCCACCCTGCCTAAGAGGAAACCTTCTCCCTCTCCCATTTCTATCCAGGTCATCTCACCTGAGCCCAGAAGATTCCCAAATTGCTAGCTCAAGTTCATCTACTCTCTCATCTGGAGCCAGATACCATTCTGATGTTTGTGTATGGAGGGAGAGGGGAGGAAGTTCTATGTCTTGAATTAAAAATGTAGTAGATCTATTTAGATCCCTTAGCTTCTCCTCCCTTCAGTGGCTAAGGATTGTTACGCACGCACACTGACTGGAGAAAAGACCCCCTCCCCCAAAGGAGCTTATGCTGTTTGATGTTAGTTACACAATATTAAACTGTGAACCTGCATCATTACTAACAAACTGGAGGCCAGAATGTCACTTTTAAGCCATGGTCGGAGCCAACGGGAGCTGCACATGCTCTGAAAATTAGGCCACTTTTATTTTGGTGGCTAAATATAGATTCAGGAGCCTAACTTTAGGCACAGAGGTTTGAAAATTTTGGCCTTGATGCCTGTAGGCCTCAGAGCATCTTAAATGGCCAAGTATCAGAGGGGTAGCCGTGTTAGTCTGGGTCTGTAAAAAGCAACAGAGTCTCCTGTGGCACCTTTAAGACTAACAAATGTATTGGCATCCGACGAAGTGGGCATTCACCCACGAAAGCTTATGCTCTAATACATTTGTTAGTCTTAAAGGTGCCACAGGACTCTCTGTTGCTTAAATGGCCAAGAGTTTCAAAAGGGACTAGTGGTTTCTGGTACCTCAATTTTTGGGTACTCAACTTGAGGCAACTTTAGGTGTTCAACACTTTCTGAAAATGACGTTTCTTAAAGTTGTCTTAAGTTGAGCACTGCAAAACTTGAAACACCCAAGATAGCTAGTCAATTTTGAAAATCTTGGCCAATGAGACTAAGCCTTACCTCATTCAAGTGAATGAGAGTTTTGCTATTAACTTCAGTGGCAGCAGGCTTGGGATCTGTACTTTCGCATTTTTGTAGCAGTTCCCAGAGATGCTATGTAAACAGTTGCTTGGCAGTGTAGGTTTTCTAAACTTCAAGCCTTGCCTTGATGGGCAAAAAGGGAGCATTTACATTAGCACCACCAAGTTAGCTCAACATGATTGAAAAGCCCTGTTAAGATGCAGGCTAATACATTCTGAAGCCATGTTAGCTGCCCACATTTTTGCTTAGTGGGGAGCCCAAACTACAACATGGCAAGCTAACAAGTGCATCAAGAAAAGGCCCAAGTTACAGTGAGTTAACTGGACCTGCTGATAAACCAAACACTAGTGCTATTGACTAGTCAACCACCTAAACAAATGCTGCCACAAATCTTGTCTGTGTTTCTCTTCTGGCAGCAGCCTCTCTAATCTCATGCTGCATGCACACACAAAGAATACTCTGGACTGATGACAGATGTGAGGTAATGTAAATAATCTATTCCAGTAGGGCGGCCGTCTTCTATGTTTTCCATGACTGGCAGTATACAGAGGATATTTATAGGCTCTCAGGAATCTGTTCTCACGACAACAGTGCCTGGCTATATCAGCTGTCATCTTTTTTATTGTTTAAATTTTGTAGCAGTTTTCTTTCAGTTTACATACATTAGGTAAGATGATATGTCCCAGGTAATAGGAAATAAGACAAATATGAGATTGGAATGTGGCAAATATGAGCAGATTGAATCATAAAAGGGAAGACATTGCTGTGCTTATCAATTAAGCAAGGCAGACCACAGTCAGCCAAAGATACCTAATGTATCAGGAAAAGTCATACACACACTGATTCTTCAGTCAAAAACCAGAGATATCGCAGGATTTCCACTTTGTCAGAATAATGCATTTTTATGAGGAAGGTTTAAAACATGGGGGCAGGTTTCTTAATATACAAAAATATGATCAGTGTTGTGATAGGGGTTGTGCTAATTCCCAATAATAACATCATCCTGAAGAATCTAGTGAGACTGGAAGTTCTTTGGAGCAAGGAGTGTCATTTATAATGATACATGTGGTAAAGTGCTTAGCACAACAGGGACCCAATCCTGATTGTACCTGGTAGATGCTACCACAATACTACTACTAACAACAACAACAGGCAGTCCAGCACAATCTCACTTCATCTACTGAGTTCAGAATTACAGCTCTAGAACTTATCTGAAATTGAGAGTCCCACCAAGAATAAGTCATTATAACTATATTATAGATACTTCATTGGGTCTAAAAACTGAGTGAAGACCTCCTGATGTTTTCCCACATGGCAGAACTATGGAATTTGAGTGCTCATTACCCTGCTTTCTATTTCCCCAAACCTACCAGAAGTGGTAACAACACAATAGTCATCAAATAGTGGTAGATTGTGTCAGCTGAGGAGGCCTGACCTAGGAAGTTTAGCAGATTGAGGGACTTCTCTACAGAAAGACCCCAGTTAGGTACCTCACCTGATGATAGCTCTGAAACTAGGAGTGGTCCAGATAAAACTTTTTTTTTCAAGAACCCTTATCAAATTTTTAGCTCTTTTTTCTCCAACAGCCAATCATAATGGCAGCATTCATGATCTCAATAAACAAACCTCATTTTAAAACCTGAACTTGAAAATTCCCCATTGGCACGATCAATGACACCAAGGAGGATGTCAAAGGGAATGGCATAGGAATATGTAGAGCACTGTCTTCACCATACCTAATTCCCTAGCACAATAGTTATGACAAAGGTCATCAATGGACATAACTCTGGAACCAGGGTTGATTTCAGAGGGCTGCACGGTGTAGAATGTATTTTAGAGACTTGGTCACATAAGCATTTTTGAGGAAAAAGCAATGTGAATTTCATTATCATTGGTATTAGACCAATAGGATTATTATTATTACAGTAGCAGCTAGAGGATGCAACCTAAATGATGGTCCCATTGTGCTAGGTGCTGGACAAATGCATGGGAAGAAAGCTTCAAGAGCTTACAATCTAAATAACATACATTATGCATACATAGAACACACATGCAGCAATTATAAATATATATATATATATGATTAATTCCTTACCATTTCATAGACCGTAAGCTGCTTGGGGAACAGGCAATGTCTCCTCAGTGTTCTGTACCATAATGCGTATAATCTCACCACTCAGTAAATATTGCCTCTGATTAGAGATGGACCTGAACTGGAATTCTTGAACTTTGGGGTTGCTAGGGTCCATCTTCTCAGTTTCGGATCCAAGCATATTCACCATTTAGAAATGGACCATTTCTGCCTCTAGGATTTCAAAGTGGAAGTTGGGTTCCACTCCCAGCCCTGCTCATGTTGCAGCCTGAGCCCACTCGTTCCCTCCGGCTTCTCCTTCTTGTCTCCACCACTCTGCTCCTCTGGAAAATGAAGCATTCCCATTGGTCCCTCAACCCTTCCCTCCTCAGAAATAACCATTGGCTCTTGGACAGCCAGGCTCCCTCCTTCAGAGGCCTCTGCCTGCTCCTTTTAGGGGCAAGGGGAAGGAGAGAGGAGCAGAGGGCTCAGCTATGGGAGGAGGAGCAGCAGCTACGGGACCACGGACCATCTGTATACCAGGTGTGTGGCAGCAGTAGCCACAGAGCCTTGCAAAAAAGTAGGGCCTAGCCTAAGTTAATTGAACTGAGGAGCTTTAATTCCCACCTTCCCCATCTACTCCCCTTCCCCAGCCAGAAACCATGTCCAAATTTCAACGCAATCTGCTAAACATTGCGGCTCTGTCTCCAGTTGAAGGGATAAACTTATACTCAAATACAGCAAACACTACAAGCTACCTTGCCTCAGAAAGCAGATATTAAACGTACTCTACTGGATATTCTGTGAAAATGATCTTTTACTAAATTTCACACAACTTTCCAGGGAACAATACCAGATAGATAAATAAATCAGGAACATAAAAGCATTTAATAAGTGGGGAGAAGTCATTTGGCCAAGAAGCTTTAACCCATTTAGACAAACTAATTTTGCACTGCTTCCTTAGATCTACACCAGCAAAAATGCCTGAGTCTCATCCATGAGAAACCTGCACCATAGGATGTTAGGGGGACTGCATCATCCAAGCCAACTCCAGAGCCGGTAGAGAGGGCATATGTAGCAGGGAGGAAACACTTCACCTTCGCACATCAGAGCTGCTCACAATGACTTTTGTTGCTGATTGCGCATGTTTGGTTCTACTTGTTAAATCTTGTTAAACAGGAAACAGGTTTTGAGGCAAGAGGGTCCCTTGGAGTTCAAACTCCTGCTTTCAAATGTTCTTACAAGATGCACAATTGGCACAGACTTACAGGAAATATTTAATTGGAATCGGAAGGCACTGGCTCCACCAACCTTGTATTATATTTTCTGTGTGCTCCTGTTACAATGATTTTTGCCGGTAGTTTAAATTGGTGATTTGTTTATATCAATCAGTGGAGAGTCCAACAAAATCAAGGGGATGAGTGGACTGTGGTGATGCAGTGGGGGGAGGGGCGGGGGGAGCACTAAGGAATATTCTTATGAAGTAGAAGGGCTGCGACTAAACTGAGAGTGACATATTTATGAGTCCAGTATCGGTTGCCTACACTGATAAGCCACGGTCATTAAAGGAAGGAAAAGTCACCTTTGTGTATATAAAATATACAAGATTCATAGCCTCGAAAAGACTGGACAGGAAAACATTAGGTAAATAAAGGATATCCCATAAAGTATAATGTGAATATTAAGTTACCTCATAAGGGAGGAAGGTTGTCTGTGTCTGCAGTAAGAATGAAGGAAAAATTAAATTCCTTTATTTCATCCCAACGTTAATTGGCCTTTTGTGGTTCAGCGGGAAGGCCGGCCTTCTTGTTGTTTTTTTGAAGGATATATTCAATGTCCATCCCATCTGAATGGAATCTCCCTGTGTCCCCTAAACTGTTCACCATAGGCCCACAGGGGAGGCTCTGAATGAGCATCCCATCCATTGTTAGAGTGGATAGAAAAATGGAAACACAATGTCACAGAACTCTGACATTTCAAAGTTGTTTCTGTTTTGCAGGGTTCACAGGGGAACAATTATTTATTTTTTTGAAATTCTTGCAAAACATTTTGAAATTTCATTTTTCTCCCGCCTTCCCCTTTTTACCGCAGAGTGCAACAAAATGAACAACATCCAAGGTCTGTCTGTTTCATTTTTCCTTTTGCCACACTGTAACTTTCCAAAGTTACAGAAGTTTTGAAATTTTTTTTTTTTTTGCCACTTTGTAAAAGACAAGAAAGAAAGAAAAACTGGGGGAAACCTAGAGAGCATTCATTTTATTACATTGAATAGCAAAAAGGAACAAAGGAAAAAGGGAAAAAGGGGGGAAAGAAAAAAATATAAGCAATTCAACATTTTTAAAAATTTTGACAAAATCAGCCGTGACAAGTCCAGATTACAACTGGTCGAAGTTTTTCAGATGTAACCCTTTTTGCTGCAAAATGCAGATTCAGGTAGACTGAAACATCTTGTGAACTTGTGATGATTTGGCTGAATTGTTTCAGACAAAATGAAACAATAAAAAATTTTGTTTTGACATTATGAGAATGAAACTTTTGATTTTTTTTTTAGCTAGACTCACAAGGGGACTTAGGCACTATACACAAACTGAGGTGCCCCTCCCCCCCCCCTTGGACCCAATAACTTAGTAGTTAGTGGAATTGACTGGGAGGAGGGAGATCCAGGTCAAAATCCCCACTTTCAACTTGAATCCAGGTCTGCCCATTGCTAATGAGTGCCCTCATCACAAGGCTATAGGTTATTCTTATGGGTTAAGGGGTTGACCTCAATATCTCCTGTTCCATGTTGAATAAATACTTAAATATTAATTGGAGCAGGGCCTGGAACCGAGCTTCCCCCCTCCCACATGGTGTCCTATCCACAGGACTACTAAGTATAAGAGATGCACCAACCAACCAATACTGCCTCTGTTTTGTGAATCTAGAGCCTTCATTTCCTTTGCTTTAACTAAAAAGGTTAAAAATGCCCAAAACATTTAGTTGGACCCAAAACATTTTTCCAACTTTTTCAATTCACCAATTTTTTATTTTTTTTTAAGATCAGTTTTAGTTCAGGATGAATGGAAAAATCAATTATGTACACAGCTCTATTCCAGACTGATAAAATAGTACGGAAATAGTACGAGTGATGGTTTTCAATACAAAACAAGGAGCAAGGCATATTAGACCTTGCTCAGGCAAATTTTAACTGAATGACATGAATGACAGTGAAGGTTACTTGGCTGGCTAGCTATTGACATTACTTTTGCATGTTAACATGTCACAGTGAACTAGATATCAGAAGAGGGGAACTATAAATAATCCCCCCCCAAAATCACTTTATAGACTCACTGAATTAAAGAAGTATTTTCTTCTTTCAAGCACATGTATCCAAATAAATACACAGGGCTAGTTCCTCAGCTGGTGTAGCTCAGCAGAGTTCCATTGATTTCAGTGGAGCTATGCCAGTTTACACCAACAGAGGATCTGGTCCACAGGAACCTCCTTTACATTTATGGAAAGATGTTGTTTATTTTTATCATACCTCTTAAAGATATCCTTTAGTTCTGCAATCAGTATCAGAGTCTGTGTTTATAGCTAAGAAGCTGTGCGGTTTAAGAAACAATCAAGCAGTGATCTGTCACCTCTGGAAGTGCAGTCGAGTCCAACATTGGACTAACTTTCCCCTTTAACCACAGCCCTCGAGGGGGCGTTTCCTTTATTTTTTGTTGTTTGCTTTTAACATGTTGCACACGGTTCACTTTTAAATGCGATATTGTACGATTCAGAAGACGAGGGAAACAGAACGTTATTTGCACAGGCCACCTTCTAGGCAATGCAGCTTCACTTCCGTTGGATTTTTGACTCCCGCTTTCTCCCTTTGCTAGTGTCCCAGCTCTGTCTCTAATAAATAACTAGTCCACATCACTAAACTACGGCACATAACTCAGAGCAATTTGTTACTGTTGGCAATGTCTGTGTAGTAGAGGCCCAGGAATAGGCCAGCATGGAAGCAGCATTACCTCCCACTCTTAAGGAGCATGATTTCTGCCTGATTACGAAAGGGGTCATTGGTAGGACAACATAGGGAAGGTCAGACACATTGACTTGCACAGTAACTGCCTGGGCTGAATTCTCCTTTCCGTGAGGAGTTACCCCAGATTTACCCTGGAGTATCTGAGAGCAGAATTCGGTTCCATCTTTTCAGCACTGCAAATATAATGGTACATTTTAAATCTTTATATATTTTTTTTAAATTACTGATTTTTTTTAAATGTCTTAGGCAAATACAGTCCCATGCCCAGAGGTTGATTTAAAATATATAAATCCTTCTAAAAGCAACAACACAACACCACCACCACTAAGCCTACGGCCTTTCCAAAGCACTACTCTCTGTGTGTGGTTATTAACCCAATACATCTGTATAATTTCAAAGGTAACTGGAAAGGATAACTACCTCCTGAGGTCTCTTCCAACCCTAATCTTGTATGATTCTATGATTTGCATTGATTCCTGCTTGGCTTATGTGTTCTTCAACTCTGAGGCATGTCCAGTGGGTGTCATGGGAGGAGACAGTAACGCCCCCGTGGAAGAGCCCATGGAAGGGTAAATATTTTCTTTGTGTTTGTCCCATGAAATAACTAATTGGGAATCAGGGATGGAAGGAAACTGGAATTTTCAGGGTTCAGCATAGAAATTTGGTGGCCATTAACCCTCCTAATAATAAAAAAATTAAGGTTCAATTGTTTTCTGTCCAAAAGGGGAGGAGCGGAGCTAAGGGCTGCTGAAGATGGGAGCTTCCCTCCAGGAAATTTAGAAATGCATAGGGAGAAGGAGTAGCAGTTGCTGCCTCCTATTCAAAGAAGGGTCGTTTTCTTGTGAGATACTTGGTCATACTCAGAGGTGATGATCAGTCTCAGCTTTTCTTCGGTGTTTATTGGTAAACACTTGCCAACGTGTTCTTCTCATCTGCTCTTTTCCCTGTAGCCATCTTCCTTAAGACAGCTTGAGTACACAACCCTGGATATTGTGATAGACCCAGGCCAGTTGGGTACAGCAGAATAGCAGAAGGCAGATGTACTGGCCACTGGATTAACAGTTTTCTGTTCCCTGATTGACCAGAGCAGGGGCTGCTCCAGGCTAATGAGAACACCTGACTCCAATTAACCTGCAAAGAGTCAGGTGAGGCCATTAAGCTAATGTGACCACCTGACTCTAATTAAGTGATACTATATAAAAGGGCTCACTCCAGTCAGGCAGAGGAGAGGAAGTGTGGCTGAAGGGCTGGTTAATAAAGACACCCTCAAGTTATTGATAAGGGAGCCCTAAGGTAAGGGTGAAGAAGGGAGAAGCAGGACAGCTGTAGGGAAGTGGCCCAGGGAAATGTAGCAACTCTGGCAGTGAAAGGTTGGCTGCCAACAGCTGCTACCATTAGGGTCCCTGGGCCAGAACCGGGAGTAGAGGGCGGGCCCGGGTTCCCCCCAACCCACCACTACAGGAACACCTCCTGAGAGGGGAAGTCAGGCCCCTGTCAGGACAGGAGGCTAAACTGTTCTAAAACAAGCCCCTAGGGACAACAGAGACTGTGGGAGTTCTCTCACCAACCTCCTTGCCGGCTTATGATGAAAAGGGCTCAGTAGATTGTAACCCTGGCCCTAGAGAGAGAAGGGCTACGTGGAGGGTCACAGTGAGCCACTGAGGCTAGCATATACCACCTAGAAGCGCAGGACCCACGGGGGCAAGGTCAGAGCTCTGCCACAATATAAAGAAAGAGTATCTTATCTACATGCCATGTTTTCAGGAGTTGGTAAGTGACTGGTCTCATCAAGTGCCAGGATTCTTCGAGCGAGTCTGCAAAATATTGGGACCCATAGAATACAGTCAGATGGCAGGTGAATCCTGATACTGTAGCAAGGCAGGAGGAGCAGCAATGGGATGGACAGCCATAGCTACAAAAGCTGGCTTGTTATGGCTGTCACAGCCAGAGCTCGGATGTAGTTTGTGCTCTAGAGATGGTCAAAAAAATTTATTTGAAACTTTTTTGTTGACAAAAATTGCTTTTTAAAATGGGAAATTTTCAGAAAAAGCTTTCTTAAAATTTTCAATGTTTTCATCAAAACCAAACATTTCTAAATTTTGCTATTTCAAAGTTTCAAAATGTTGGTTGTCCATTTTTATGGTTTTCTCCCCTCTTTCTCCCTTTTTGCCATGGAATGCAACAGAATGAACAATGTCCATGATTTGGTTGGTTGGGTGCTGGGGTGGAGGATGCTGGAGGGATTTTTTTAGTTTTTGTCACTCCGTAACTGCTGAAAACGTCCTCAAATGTGTTAAACTTATAGAGTGGCCAAAAAGAAACTTGAAAATGAAAAAGCCAAACAAAACAAACCCTAGATATCATCCATTCTACTGCATTCTTTGAGACAAAGGAAAACGTGAAGTGGGGTGGGGAAAAAAGGGGGAGGGAAATTTTGGAGTTTTTCAAAAAATATGTTGTGAAAAATTTCAAGGAAACAAAAAATTGTTTCATTTTGGAACAAAGATGACTTAAATGTTTTCATAATTTGTTTTATTTTTCTTTTGCCAAACTGTTCTTGTGTGTTGCAAACAGGATACAACAAGAAAGAACCAGTCAGGCACCCACCTGCCTTAAGCATAAAACCAAGATGATTGTGCTTGCTCTGGTACTGAGTGTAGTACAGTGTAACGTTCATTTAACAGAGGGAATCTCAAGAGCTTTATATAAAAGCCCCCAGAATCATCCATGACATTCACTTGGGCCCAGAGAGCTCTCTGTGGCAAGTGCCTCATTCCCAGGTAGACTAGTGAGAACGGAAGAGGAGGATAACATAGTCCAAGCAGTGGGTGAGGAAATTATTTTGGCTGCTGCACTCTGGATATACTGAAAGGGACCAAGATGGGGAAAGGCAGCCATTTTGAAGGAGGCTGCGGTAGTAAAGGGGAGATAAACAAGGCAATAAGGAGAAAGCCAGTGGAAGATGCTCCCCAACCTTCTGAAGCCAGGCTGCCCAGAGAGAATAGCAGACTTTACCACTCAAAAAGCCACAGCTTAACTGGAGTTCCACAATAACAATAACATAAAAGGTAACCATGCTGATGACTAAAAATGTCTACGTCAGTAATCTAAGGAGGAGAACAATGGAAAGTGGCCTATTATCTTCAACACCAAGCAGGAAGATAAACTTAATAGCCTAAAGGACAAGCAAATGATAGCCTCTTTCCCCATCTCCCTTAAGACTTATCTTGGTAGGTTGATGATTAATATCAATGTGCGGGTGCCCCAAAATATTGTATAAGCCCCACACCACTCTGCTAGTTACTAATTGATTATCTTAAGCCAACAACAAACTATTCCTAAAGAGAAACATTAAAATACATTTACCAGTTCTAATTGCATCATCCACAATAACTCCATCTTATTGGAAAAGAGAGGATACAAATCTCTTACAGCTACAATTTGGGGGTTCACTTCAGTTTGGATGTTTCAGATTTGCATATTTCACAGAAGTAAGGGACTGACTCAGCAAGGTACTGAAACGTGTTTAACATGAGCTCTAACTGTGAGTCCATGAGTAGTCCCCTTGAAGTCAATGGAGCTACTCACACGCTCAGAGTTAGACACCAGCTTATGTACCTTGCTGAATCAAGACCTAAATTTCTGACATCTCCAGAACTGGGCAAGAAATCTCTCAAGAATTTTCACATGACTTCCAGTACTTACGGTTTCTGGCTGGACTGCAAATCTTGCAAGAACATTCCTCAATACTCCAACTTCATTTTGGGCACTGTAATTCTAGCCAGAACCAGGAAACGCAGAGTTTCATGAAAAATTAAAAATAGCTTAAGTTGTCCAAATGCATTCAAAACTCAAAAAGATTCAATTTGGTTCAAGTTTTGGCGTACGGTTCAGCTCCACTTAATTATTTTTAATCTGAATTAAATTTGCCTATTAACATCTTTTCCATTATCTCTTTCCCTGACTCGGTCTTTTCCAACACTGCCAGAACTGCTAAATTTACACCCCATCCCACTTAGTTAGCTGAAGAAATAGCCCCTTATATACCAATGTAACTAACATCCATCACTGTATCAGCACCTGTCTGAACAGCACTAGAGAAGGGTCAAGGTACTATTTCCTACTCTTCATAGGTGTTAGACCAGTGGTTCTCAAACTTTTTTTACTGGTGACCCCTTTCACATAACAAGCCTCTGAGTAAGGACCCCCCCTATAAATTATAAACACTTTTAATATATTTAACACCATTATAAATGCTGGAGGCAAAGCGGGGTTGGGGTGGAAGTTGACAGCCCGCGAGCCCCCATGTAATAATCTCGCGACCCCCTGAAGGGTCCTGACCCCCAGTTTGAGAACCCCTGTATTATAGCAACACTAAACCATTCTAAACTTATAAAAGTTTCCATTTAAAACATTTTTAAACGTACTTTTTCTCCTGCTATTCCTTCTTCCCCACGGATCCCTCAGCTCCACTGGTGCGAAGGGTGAACGCCTTTTACACTTGCACAGAAGCAAAGGGAGGGACAGATTTTCCTTTTACTGTATAGCAAGACTCATTAATAAGAAACAGCAAATCTGTGCACTCAGTTGCACAACTGTATGAACTGTACACCACACTAAAAACAGGAACTGCCACTCCTAACATCAGTCGCTGCCTAACACTCTGTGATGGGAAATCTGCTGCTTAGTATGATCAGATTCAGACAAACTGTAGCACTAGCTAATGAAAATAATCCCTCATATAGAAAACACATAAATATAGGTATGAAACCAAACAGATATTAATGCTTAATATGTGTGTATATATATATATATACATACACACACACACTTTATAAACTTTATTTATTTCTATTATAGAAGGTATAAGAACCCCAATCAAGAATCAGGGCCCAATTGTGCTAGACACGGTAAAGACACATTCCTTACCCCAGAGATTTTAAAATGTAGATGTCTGTGAGGATGCAGCAGTTGGACAAAACAGACAAACAGGGTAGAGGTGTTTGGGAAGGAGAAGATAAACAGTTTTAGAAGAGAAGTAGAAGTGTGAATATAACACATATAACACTGATATATTATTAGATTCCTTTTTTTCCTCTGCATTTCTCAATTTTCATTTTTGCTCCCTGTACATATGTTTGCGTGTGCATATGTATATACACACAAGCACACACATGTATACACACACGCACACACACACACAAATATTTGCTATACTTCCATTATCTTGCTACATTCTCTCTTTACCAGGCTGTTGTTCTGTTCTGCATTTTATTTTGCAGTTTGTGATTTGCCATTTTATTGAGAAGAGTCAAATACTGGTTTTTAAAAAGGACAGGTGGAACCTTTGTAGCTAGGTTGGAGTAACATCCAGAGTGTGAAAAGTTTAAAAACAAAACTCACTGCCAGTGCCAAACAATGTGAGAGAAGTGATAATATATGGTAGACTGGGAGACTAGCTTATTCTCACACTGTTGAAAGATGTCGTCTATTTTCACCCCACACATTTCTCATTTGTTAGACATTCATCAGACGATGCAACCAGTGTCTCATCCAAGGAAAAAGTCAAGGCCTTGGAGAGTTTGGCTTTTGGGACTCACAACTCTGATTGTTCTAGACATCCTCTCCCTGCTGGGCCTAAGTTCATGCTAGTCAGCAAAGTGCCACAGAAAACAACAGTTTCCTGAACTCTAATGTTATAACTGTATTCTTCCCTGTGGCACTCCAGGAAATGTGAAGGGATTTGTATATCTAGATAATCGTGTGGGCTGGCGGGTTATTGTTATGGTTGTTAGTATGTATTTAGAGCATCCCCCCACAAGGGAACATTCACCATTCTAAAATTTCATCCCCAGAAAGTGATCCTCCGGAGGAATAAGCATGCCATATGACTTTCACTTGCTAGTGATCACTGTTGAGAAGTCGCAAGTTTACTGCCTCAGAAGTATTTGACTAGGAGAAGGTTCACTGGATGCTTTCAATATGGGTTTAAGAAACCTTTACATCTCTCCCCATCCTGGGGCATCCAGATCATAGCATTAAGCAGAGCAGGTTCAAGGCTACTTCTACTTTACAGTGGCTACTCACAGTCCCCAAGGTTGGGAAGCACCACTACGGTGGCTCTATGCCATCCAAGGAATCCTCACAGGGCTGGCTTACCACCTAATTAATGATTTAATGAATCTAATTAGAGGATAAATAAGAATCAACGCTAAAGGATTTATTCACCAAAACCACACAACTTCTGGACTAACATAACTGACCCAGAAGCTCTTAAATCATTTACAAAAGCATATTCAAACTGTAGTGCTCTGAAGTCCAGAAAAAGAAACTGCAAAAACAAATGAGGGTAATAAAATAATACACTATGTAAAGGATAAAGAAAAGGTTAAAGTCAGCATTTTATCTGATAGGTCTTCAGGAAATGCCTGTGAAAACAGCTTTGGAAAGTAATAATTTGCTTTACGGATTCCTCTGCAGATATTCCTTGAAGCAAATAAGTCACAAAGTTCTAGTGCTTTTTTTTAAAATTGAAAACAAAATAGCTTTCAGTGGAAGCAGAGAGGCATCTGCCACTGCTTGTAAAAGGCAGGCTGGGTTATTAAAAGTCAAAAATTAGAAGATACCAAACTGCTAGGAGACAGATTCAAATTTCTGAGATCAGAGCAAAAGAAAATGCTGAAAAGAGACAAACAGAAAGTGATGGCCAAACACAAGGAGAGACCTGTGGGGTGGTTTCAAGTAGTTACCTAGCTAACTTCTCTCCAAGTCTATGGGTGCTATCATCTTGCCTTTCCTGGAATGTTTGATGTTATTTTTATTGACAGACAGTTATACAAGTGAAAACCATGAAATTTTCTAATTCACAGCACACATTTCCTTTAATCACAAGAGATGTATTCTTCCAGGAGAAAAGATAGATGAGAAAGATGATAGGGGCCATGTTACTATCAAAAATTACATAATACAATAAGGAAGACACTTTCATTATTATAACAGCATCTTAGCCAAAAAAACTATAACTATTACATCTAAAAACCAGCGGATCGCTACTGATTTCACTGGAGTTACACCTGGTTTACATTGGTGTAAATGAAGCAGAATATGGCTCATTCTCTCACTTGCTTCAAAATCTTTTCATAATGGCAAAACTTCACCAACACTCAACAGCTCATCCATTAGCCAAATCGTATCCTGAACATAGCACAGGAAAGTTCATTCGGAATATGTCTGATCCAGCCAGATCTTTCTTGGAAGTACCATCCTGAAATGCAATAGTTCTATGAATATTACTAGACAACAGTAACTGGACATCTCTAGGTTATCTCTGGAAGTATAGGCTTTGGGAGGTGATATTTCTGGGAGCATAACAAAATATGCTGGCCACCTCCAGACTGAGGCATAAGTGGACATATGTCTGTATCTTATACTCTCCGTTTCAAAAAGACTATCTTCTTCTTTGAGGGTATTGGCCTACATGTAACTGGAGGCTTTTGAGGACTGGAGCATGTGACTGCCCAGAGCTCCAGCAGAGTTGATGACACAGACCTTAGTCTTTTCATGGTGCCATGTGTTTTGGTCTATTTGGCTAACGTGAGGGACAGGGCCCAAATGTCTTCCTCAGTTCTGGTATGTAGTTTGTGGAGAGGGACAGAGTTGACACTATAGACCAGGGAAACGGCAAATGCCTGTTCTATTTACATGCTACAGCACTAACAGAATCAGAGTCCCAGCTGTTACCTGAATGAAAACGGAAAAGCAACAGCACCAAACAATGGCAGCTATATGGATTTCTGTTTAGAAATTGCTTAAGCAAACTAAAGCACAACTCAGGACAGCAACCTAAGCCATTTTTAAAAACACGATGCCCCAGCAACAGCAGCATATGGAAGACAATAACTATCCTTTTATGCTAGCTGTAATCCTCCAGGACTGGAGAGAAAAAAGCAAGTGAAGGATCAAATGGATTCCAAGTCAAGTAAAGCACTGTGCAGACTGAAGATGTTTGAAGCCAAACCACCGGACACATTTGTCAAACTCTTAAAAAAATAGCAATGTGGGATCAAAGCAGAAACACTTGACAAATATCAACATTTGTCACCTACTTTTACTTTTGATGTACTTCATTTTGAAGACTTTTTTTAAAAAAACAGGACAGTCTAATCTTTCAGCATACATAGTTGGCTCCTTCAAAAAGAAATGCAAAGACAATATTGCTGAAACATGGAAGTTTTTAATGAGGGCAGATTAAAAGAATCAGTGCATGAAAAACAAGTAACCCGTGAAACTGTGTTAAGCAACAGTGAAGAGCTCATTTCTTGGTGATGTCATCAAGGTGTATAAGTGTTTGGGTAGTTCTCCCCGAAAAAACCAAACATGAAACAATAATACATTGTCTTATTTCAAATTTAAGTAAGGGGTCATGGAGCACTTAAGTCAACAAAAATAGAGAGCTATTTTATATCTGGACAGCGGGAGAAGAGCCATCCTTGATATAAGTCCATTCATTTCAGGGGAGTTGTGGCTGTGATGAATCCAGATCAATAAATTTACTCTCTGATCCAATATGTGGACAGAAAAGGAAAAAGAGTTCGTAACCTTTGTCCTGACCACTTTCACTTGTGTGTTTTCCTCAGGCTTTGTGAACTGTGCAGTCCATATTCTTCAGACAGAAAGAGACAGAAAGTAAGTCAAGTCCTTGGGTCAGTCGTGCTGACGTTTCTACAGGCCTGGGCGCCAGCTCTGTTTTCCTCACCCCTTCCATCAGATGCTTTTCATGTCTGCACTGACATCTAGAGCAGCAAAATTCCAATTAGAATCTGAGGACCTTTAACTTGGTTTATGAGTGAACTTCTCCATGCTGAAAGATTTACAATTCTATGGTCAAGGTATTTCTCTGCATAATGTGATATACATAACAACAACAATAGCTCAGACTTAATTTAGGAAATTCAGTAATTGTCAAGTGTGGTAAATCATCTTTAAAGCAAACACTCTTAAAGTCTTAGAGATAAAGTTCATTCCCCCATGAAGAGGTGATAGCATGGAATGCCATGAGGTTCTGGGCAGGGTTTCAAAGCAGTTAAGTCACATTAGGTGAGATATAGTTGCCTATTGCTGCTGGGATTTCTGGGAATGCTGGCACCTGGGTGACATGCCGGATAATCTTTAACAGGGGAAGTCTGTCTGGTGCCTGTCTTTTGTTCCAACTTCACTTTCATAATTGAGAACCCTTATGATATACTTGCTGTTCACAGCAATGCTTTAGCCTGTCACAAGTGTGGCCCTGGTGATTATAGTTAGGCAAATACAGAGAGAACCCACACATGTTTAAGTCCTTCAAAGTATCTTTTTTGTTCAGTTTCCATTTGTTAATATTTGACCAAGTCTGTGGTTTGATCAAGTACTTCCCAAATATATTTCAGCTTTTTTGAAAAAAAAATCATAATAATTATACGGTGCTAAGCGCATTTATGGATAGAACTAGTTTTGCAGGTTTAGCCATCTGTCCCTTCCTTGCACAGTGCTACTCTTGTAAAACTGTCTGTCATATAACTCATGAACTCATTATGCCCCCATGGCATTACATTCATTTCCTGGATGTCTAATCAAGATAATTTCTTAGAGATTGTAAAAGCAGGAGATCTAGGAAGATGTGGCTCAAAATACTTATCGCTGTGATGGGGAAAGCTGGCATTCGAATGTTGAAGGAACTATTTGCAACTTTGCTTCACTTTGAAAATGATGTTGTAAATCAAAACTCCTTAGAAAGGTGCTCATGACCCTGGTTACACTAAAACAAACTGTTACCATAATGAAAATTATGACCGGAGCAAAATGATTATCACTCAGGTTATTAGTTACCTGGGGCCTAGACTAGATGACCCGTGGGTCCCTTCTAACCCTATGATTCTGTGATTACAGTAGAGCCTCAGCGTTATGAACACCAGAGTTACGAACTGACCAGTCAACCACAGACCTCATTTGGAACCGGAAATATGCAATCAGGCAGCAGCAGACACACACACACACACACACACACACACACACACACACACAGAAAAAGCAAACACAGTACAGTACTGTGTTGAACGTAAACTACTAAATATAATAAAGGGAATGTTTAAAAAAAAGATTTGACAAGGTAAAGAAATTGTTTCTGTGCTTGTTTCATTTAAATTAAGATGGTTAAAGGCAGCATTTTTCTTCTGCATAGTGAAGTTTCAAAGCTGTTTTAAGTCAATGTTCAGTTGTAAACTTTTGAAAGAACAGCCATAATGTTTTGTTCAGAGTTATGAACATTTCAGAGTTACAACCAACCTCCATTCCCGAGCTATTCATAACTCTGAGCTTCTACTGTATACCTGAATTCCGCTTGTGTTATGCATACAAGGAATTTCAAATATTTGTTCCATACATGTGGGCCGTACTCTGTCCTGTCACTAAGGTTGCATGTATAAACGAGGGCAGAAACGTCCCATGATTGAGAAGATTTCTGCTCCCTCACTTTTTTGGTAAAGAATACTCAGTTTTGGCTTTCATGTATTGATATTATTGAATATTTATATTATGGTAGTGCCCCGAGTCCCTATCATTACTATTTATCCTTAGAGCACCGACTGTGCATGCTGCTTTACAAAAGTTGGAATAGATGAGGTCCTATCCCTAAAGAGCTAGGAGCTGCTATTCCAAATATTTATTAGTGGAATGGATATTTGTAAAGATGCTATGTAATCACAGTACAGGCAGCATGATTCTCATTTACACTAAATCCCCTTCACCCCACTTCTGGCACGGTCTAAAGCCTCAAAGTGGGTGTCAATTATATCAATGATATAGTATTTATGTAAATCACGTATTTACACTCATATTAACTCCCCTATACACTGCCAAAGTAATACAACGGAGTGTTACTGTAAATGAGAATCAGGCCCAGAATTTTTTCCTACAGAGCATGTATGAGAATTCTGATGTGTATTTTTGCAAGCACCAAAACTTTGTTTACACACTATAGAACGTGGAGAAAGGGGGAGGTTGTAATGTTAACCAATGAAGGAACCCACTATATTTGAAAAAGAAATGTTAAAGTTTCAGTTTAGGGCATCATGATGGACTTCGACACAGGGACAATGATGTCGTCGCGAAAAACGATGGCATTTTCCTAACATTTTTATCAGCTTGTACTGCATTATCATAATAAAGTAAACATTAATAATGGATATGCCTCAAAGGTTGGCTTTGGACAGTGCTTAACACAATGGGGCTCCATTCTTGGTTAGCCCTTAGCTGCCCCCAAAATAAACATGATTATTAATAATAAGAATTGTTTCCTGCCAAGCTCACCTCCTATTTCCCCACTGGAAGACACTGGATAAACCAAATTTCTTCTAATTACTCACAATCTCCTACTAGCCCTAGTGGGAAAATAGACAACCTGCATGTTCTTGTTTGCAGAAGTTCAGAGCGCTGTTGAACAACTCCCCTTTAGCTTTGTAAACTAAGCCACTGAATAGTTCATGTTTTCAAAGCATAAATCAGGCTCGTATCTTGGATGCAACTGGTACAGTTACAACGGGGTCTGTTTAAATCAGCTCAGAAAGTGAAAACCAAATAATGAATGAGCACAGAATATTAGGTTGGCAAAACTCCATCACAATGATTTGTTTTAGAAGTTGCAGCTGATTTACAGGTTTGGGGCCTTCGCTGGTGCTCTGTAGGTTTAAGGCAAAATAGTTCAATAAAAATTATTGCTAACCACAATTCTGCTGATCCAGGAAATATTCTAAGGATGACAGTATATGACAGAGATATGTGAAACAGCATTATATTCTAGCCAGTCCCGTTATACTTTTGAACAATACATTTTACTGGAATTCCTAAAGTTTATTAACATTCTGGGACATATTCTTAGCCCCTCTACAGGCCCTTTGCAATGCTGTAGTGGCACAAAGGGTCCTAAAGCAGGTTTAGCACAATTTTTATGGATTCCCTGGTGGAATCCATAGAGGGGCAATCTCTGGGTGGTGTCGAGCTGGAGTAGTGGCTTTACATCCCACCAGCCCCTGAAAGAAAGGAAGCGTGGCCAGGTCATCTCTACTTCCCAGCTATCCCCGACCACTGGAGTGGACCTTGGTGACCAGACTTTATGCTGCTTTAAATTGTGCAGGGTGCAAAAATGTCCACCCCTCCAGCCCCAGGAATAAGGGGACTTTAAGCTGGTATAAAATCACCTTTCTCCCACACACCCTGGTCTTGTACCAGCACAATTTAGGCCAGACCAGAAAATCTGAGCCTCTGATTTTAAACTGAGCTCTCTTACCAATTATTTTCCTTGGTGCTTCACCCCTTCCACATCAAGGAGAACAACATAAAGAGCCTTGAAAAGATAACAGTGCAGAGAACATAGCCTTTGAAAAGTTGCTTTCTTGGGTCTAGTGTAATTTTTCTTTCATTGGGAATGAGAGGATCACTGCTTTCCCCTGCAATGTAATTGTAATATGTTTTATTTCTGTAGTATCACCTTTCAACATCAAACACTTATCCTTCAGAAAGAGCTCCCATCCTCACCCCAACATGAAGGACAGGCCATTTTCATATGATTAAAGGGACACAACCAAAGTATTTTTCAGCATTAGTAAAACCTTTCCCCCTCAGTGCTGATTATAATAAACTGGAATCTGTTTCTTATCCTTTTGTTAGAGATACCAATGGCTGGGATAGAAGTGATTCATACACCTGAATTCATCAGTTTCTTCTGTAGGGACACTGTCTACATGCATTAACAGGTTGTATTACATAAAGCAAATTTTTCTATTGTACCTTGCTGTGAGACAATGGAAATAGAAATTTAAGCTACATTAAGGCAAGACAATATGCCAAATTCAGAGCTGCTATAAGCAGGTTGCAACTCCACTAAGTTCAGTGCTGGGAAGCAGGGCTGTTTTTAGCCCTTCCAATATTTTGTTTTTTAATTAAAACAAATACAAACTCAAGGGGCCAAATTTTGCCCTCAGTTAAACCCGTACCACAAAGCTCAAATCAACTGGGCTTTATAGGTGTGACTAAGAACATAATTTGGCCTACAAAGAACAAAATGTAATGGCCAGGAAGCTAATGCGGAGCTTTGGCTAAGGCTGTCCTAGAGATTCTCCTGTAAAATCAAATAAAAAGAGAGGTCTCATTAGGCCTGGCAAATCAAAAAGGGGCAACAACAGGATATTATTCCAACTATGACATGAGAAACAAAGAGAGGGAGGATCTCAAAAGATCCAGGATAAAGGCTGATTTAGTTTTCCCAACCACTGGAAACTAAACGCATGAAACAATAAGCTAGAGGCAATAACATGTCAAGACTATTCTTCTCCCTTGGTGATCTGAAAACTGAAAATAAAATGCTCTCTCCAAATATGCTCATTTTAGAAATACTATCAGCGACCAAATTATCCTGTAATGAAGGGATAGAGCTCTTGTGCCAATGGCTTTCTGATTAAAATTAGGAGAGTAGATACACTTGACCCAAATAGGGAACATGTATGGAGTTAATCATACAAGGATATGGAGTGTTGAAGTAGTAATGGGTTTAATCTGCAGCAAGGGAGAGTTAGGTTAGATATTACGAAAAACTTTCTAACTAGAAGGGTAGTTGAACTCTGGAATAGGCTTTCAAGGGAGGTTGTGGAATCCCCATCACTGGAGGTTTTTAAGAGCAGTTGACACCTGTCAGGGATGGCCTAGTTTACTTGGTCCTGCCTTAGCACAGGGGCTGGACTTGACCTCTCGAGGTCCCTTCCAGCCCTACATTTCTATGACTCTATGAAATTATAGGCAACAACTGAATACACAGTAAAATATCCTAGTTTGATATGAAAGCATCTTAAGACTTGAGTAAGTTTTAGTAGATTTTACAGAGCTTCATAAATTGGGACTGGAGGACTCCAGATTTTGTTAGTATTGCTTGATGTATTCTGGTTCTTGGATATTGTATGTCTGTTTTGGTCTAATGGGAAAACACCTTTGATTAAGAAAAATGTATACAAAAGTTGGTCATTAACAGAACAATACCATTCTGCATGCATGGGGCCCAATCATTCAATAGCATCTCCTGTGATGCCCCATTGATTTCAAAGGAGACTATGGATCCAGAGATCCATGCACCAGATCCAAATGCAAGATCAGAGTAGAGCAGGTCACACTGTGCTTGATCCTTTAATGTACCCCATATTTGGGCCCCAATCCAACAAAGTATTTAAAGAATGATTTTTCATTAGTTCAACATTTCATTAGTTTCAACATCTTGAAAGTTTTTATTGAAAATTTTTTGTTTTGAACATTTTCATTTTTGAATTTTTTTTTTTTGGTGTTTTCCTTTTTCCTCCTCCACTCTCTCCGTTTTCCCTTATTATTCCCCTTTTCCATTCTGCCACCGAAAATGGAGGGGAGGAGAAAAAAGGTGGAGAGAAAAGGAAAAGGAAAAACAATAAATCAGAAAGCCAAAACATCAGACTAGTTTTTTGTTTTGGGTATTTTCTTTTACTTTCTGATTTTATTTTTTAAAAATTGAAAAACAGGATGATTTTTCAAGAAAACTTTGTATTTTGAAATATAGCACATATTTGATAAAAACATTTTCATACAAAAAATGTCAACCAGCTCTACTCAAATTCTACAACTGTAAAGTGGTTCTAATTAGAGCTGTCAAAGCAATTAAAAAAATTAATCGTGATTAATCGCGCAATTAAAAAAAATCATGATTAATCGTGATTAATCGCACTGTTAAACAATAATAGAATACCATTTATTTAAATATTGTGGATGTTTTCTACATTTTCAAATATATTGATTTCAATTACAACACAGAATACAAAGTGTAGAGTGCTCACTTAATATTTATTTTTGATTTCAAGTATTTGCATTGTAAAAAAACAAAAGAATAGTATTTTTTAATTCACCTAATACAAGTACTGTAGTGCAATCTCTTTATCATGAAAGTTGAACTTACAAATGTAGAATTATGTACGAAAAAAACCTCCATTCAAAAATAAAACAATATAAAACTTTAAAGCCTGCAAGTCCACTTAGTCCTACTTCTTGTTCAGCCAATCGCTCAAACAAGTTTGTTTAAATTTGCAGGAGATAATGCTGCCCACTTCTTGTTTACAATGTCACCTGAAAGTGAGAACAGGTGTTCACATGGCACTGTTGTAGTCAGCGTCACAAGATATTTACGTGCCAGATGCGCTAAAGATTCATATGTCCTTTCATGCTTCAACCACCATTCCAGGGGACATGCGTCCATGTTGATGATGGGTATCACTGCTCGATAACCATCCAAAGCAGTGTGGACCGATGCATGTTGATTTTCATTAACTGAGTCAGATGCCACCAACAGAAGGTTGATTTTCTTTTTTGGAGGTTCAGATTCTGTAGTTTCCGCATCGGAGTGTTGCTCTTTTAAGACTTCTGAAAGCATGCTACACACCTTGTCCCTCTCAGATTTTGAAAGGCACTTCAGATTCTTAAACCTTGGGTCGAGTGCTGTATCTATCTTTAGAAATCGCACATTGGTACCTTCTTTGCATTTTGTGATCTGCAGTGAAAGTGTTCTTAAAATGAACAACGTGCTGGGTCATGATCCGAGACTGCTATAACATGAAATATATGGCAGAATGCCAGTAAAACTGAGCAGGGGACATACAATTCTCCCCCAAGGAGTTCAGTCACAAATTTAATTTATGCATTATTTTTTTTAATGAGCATCATCAGCATGGAAGCATGTCCTCTGGAATGGTGGCCGAAGCATAAAAGGGCATACAAATATTTAACATATCTGGCATGTAAATACCTTGCAATGCTAGCTACAAAAGTGCGATGCAAATGCCAGTTCTCACTTTCTGGTGACATTGTAAATAAGAAACGGGAAGCATTATCTCCTGTATATGTAAACAAAATTGTTTGTCTTAGCGATTGGCTGAACAAGAAGTTGGACTGAGTGGACTTGTAGGCTCTGAAGCTTTACATTGTTTTGTTTTTGAGTGCAGTTATGTAACAAAATAAATCTACATTTGTAAGTTGCACTTTCACGACAAAGAGATTGCTCTACAGTACTTGCATGAGGTGAATTGAAAAATACTATTTCTTTTGTTTATTATTTTTACAGTGCAAATATTTGTAATAAAAAATAATATATAATTTGATTTCAATTACAACACAGAATACAATATATATAAAAATGTAGAAAAACATCCAAAATATTTAATACATTTCAATTGGTATTCTATTGTTTAATAGTGCGATCAAAACAGTGATTAATCTTGATTAATTTTTTTAATTGCTATTAATTTTTTTGAGTTAATCACATGAGTTCACTGCGATTAATCAACAGCCCTAGTTATAATAAAACTTACCTACCTCACAGTGGGTTTGAGAATAAATTCACTGATGTTTATCATGTACTTTGAGATCCTCAAACAGAAGGCATTAAGAAATGCAAAGTATTATTGCTTCCTCTTATTCGGACATAGTATTCCAACTGAAAATTTGTCTGATTCAGAGTGCAGCAGCTAAGAAAGAAGAAGACTGGGAGCTAAACTCGAAGCTGAATTCATGCTGGCGACCAGAGAAAAATGGTAATATTGCCCTTCTGTCTGCTGTATGAGCTATTTATATATATATATTGCTAGTCTATATTAAAGGACAATTCAGTTTTATAATCTGTCATTCATGTAGAGTGGAAATGATGTTGGCAGCTGTAGGATATTTTTTCTGTTTCACATTTTTCCAAGAAATATGGGACAAAGTTTTGTGTAATTTTCAAAGTGACCTTGATTATGCAATTCAGTATGACTGCAACTCCAGACTACCTCAAAGCTTCCAGTAATTTTGTCAGGCACTAAGGAGCAACTGAGAAGAAACATTCAGCGTGTATATGGTTATATACCATGTGCCTTGCTTCCCTATTCAATGGTCATATAAGAATGAGCGAATGCAGAGGAAGGAAAGATCTAAAGCTTCCACAGTTTGGGCTCCTTCAGGCGATATACCCGAAGAAGCAGCATGTATATGATGATCTATTGCAAAGAATCCTAGCCTAAATTTATTTTTGTTAGAAAGATAAATATAGAGAGGTTCAACAAAGCACTTTAGTATATACTTAACTTTAAGCAGAGGCTTAAATTCTATTAAAGGCAAAGGATGAAATCCTGGCCCCATTGGAGTAAATGGCAAACCAGTGCTTTAATACCCAACTAAACTGCAAAAGCTTTTCTTTCTTAGAGAACTTTTCATGCAGTCAGTGGCTTTACAGTTTGTAATGCTTTCGAGTTTGAACCCAATACAGGGTAGGGGCCAGACATGCTTACTCACATGAATAGTCATAGACATGAATGGGAAATCTTCCACGGGTAAAGCCTTGTAAGGTCAAAACCCTGCTCCCCTCATCAAACTTGGTCAATCATCATAACATTTCATGTCATTGACCCGTGTTGAGGAGACCAGCAAAAGGAACTAGAAATAACTTTTCAAAAGTGCTCTTTGCCATCAGAGTAACTGATGTCGCTTAATAAAACTGCACTCCTATTCTGTTACCACTGTATGTGAGCAACTCCCACTAACGTCAGTGGGAGATGTGCATGCAACTGAACCAGATCAGGATACCTGGTGCCATTTTTGCACTGAAAAAATCTAAGGCCAGGTCTACACTACCGCGGTAGTTCGACGGCTGGCAATCGAAGTTCCGGGTTCGATTTATCGCGTCTGGTCTGGACGCGATAAATCAATCCCGGAAGCGCTCGCCGTCGACTGCGGTACTCCAGCTCGGCGAGAGGAGTACCACGGAGTCGACGGGGAGCCTGCCTGCCGCGTGTGGACCGCGTCTGAACCGCGGTAAGTTCGAACTAAGGTATGTCGACTTCAGCTACGTTATTCACGTAGCTGAAGTTGCGTACCTTAGTTCGAATTTGGGGGTTAGTGTAGACCAGGCCTAACAAGTTATCAGAAATGACAACTGGGTTATCTTTAGATTTGATCATAATTTAAACATACAAAGATGTAAGCCATCTACCCTCAACATCACAAATTCCCAACAGAACGACAAAAAAAGGAACCTAAAAGAGGCTTCTCCACCAGGCATTGCAAACATGTTCCACTCATTTCCTTGACATCTTTCTCTTCTGTCTTAAAACCTACTGGTAGGTTTTCCCACCCAGGTAACATGCCTTCCAAGTCTTCTTGACTTGGTGAGGCAAAGAAGGCTAAAAGAAAGATTTTCCATTAATCACTGTTTTCCTAAAGACTGGTAGCGCCATGTTTCTTGCTAAATTGGACAAGAATTTCCCAGTCATTGCAGGTCCCTTCCTAAAGCATCTCCAAAAAGATCAATTCTGGTCAATCAAGCCCCAGTTTTCTTGTCTCTAGCTTGTGATATGTTTTATGATCTGAGACGCAACAGATTGCTAGCCTGCAATGTTTGGAAATAGTAGATGATTAAACACTCTGGCCAGGTGTAAATGCAACCTTTGTCTTCTGACTGCTGTGTGAGAATTACCGTCCTCCTCGAAGTCCTCAGCAGGCACTGCTTGCATTCAGTATTATAAATGTTCCCTATTGCAGTTGTAGCCAAGATGACCTCCCACTTTCTAATCTATGAATGAAGCAATGAAATATGTATCACTAGATTTTCCTGAGTTACTGCAAAAATGCTGAGCAAGCTACAAAAAATTTGAAAGAATGTGGTCTGGGAGTTGTGTGGGTTTTTTTTTTCCCCTCCCTTCCCCTGGGGGATTTTGTACCAGGTAAATAATAAAAAATGTGTAATGATTTACTAGGCTTTTAAACCTGAACTGAAGGTAAGTTTGCATTGCTGTTCCAGATAAATATTCTCACTGGCTCCTTTTTTTCCTTTTCCATGATTGTCACACCACAGAGTCCCCCAATCCTGATTTATCCTTTATTCTTCAGCCGTTTGGGCAACATTCAGATCTGACCTTTAGAGTCATAAACTGTTTCGCAACAAAATAACAAGAAACAATATTGAATAGCTAGGTTTCCATTGGGTTTCTGCTGAAAGGAAAAGACTCCACGGTATAGCGAGAGAGAGAAAGCATGCAAATAATGTGGATGTTCCGCTGTGCAATTAAATTGTTAAACTGAGGGGGCAGACAGCCCTGTGTCCACACTAACCAGCATCAGCAGAGTAAGCCCTTTGAGAATCAATCTCAGAAGCCATTTTATTTACTTTTTAAGGTAGAGCTCTCACGAAGAGGCATATGCTGTAGCAAGATTATTACTGAACAAATACCAGGCAGAAAGAGCACTCTGTATTTTCTCAGTACACTGGGTCTGGCTACTGTTCAAGGTGAAATTGAAGGTAGCTGAATCAGTCTCCAAGTATCTTTATTTAACTAAAATCATTTCCCCCCTATGCTTTTTGTTTATTTGAACTTTGCCTGCCTATAGTCCACACTCCACACACACGAAAACCCACCTCTCTTTTTGGTCCTGTTGACATGCCTTGAGGGGCAGGACTGTGTCACCTGCTATTGACTCCCCTGAACTGATCTTTGGAAGTGGAGTGACTATACCAGAATCAAGTCACTTTTATTCTGGCATAGAGTCCACATGGGGTGGTAAACCACCATAGTTATAATGACGTAATTACACCACTATAGTTCTGCCAGCCAATATCCCTGTATAGACAAGCCCTTTTGAGTAAGATGCTGAGACTTCAGTAGATTTACTATAGAAAATTGGAATTTAAAAACTTTGGGTCAGATTCCCAGCCCTGATAAGGTTGCTCAGTGTCCTTAAAGTCATGGTGAAGTAACCACGTGGGGATTCCTGGAATAGGGGAATCACCAGATAGCAAAGAGCAATCTCTAGCTGCCACAACAGGCCATTGGTGGCTAAAAGTTAGATCCCTAAAGTAAAGTTACCTTTGCCTTCAAGTTCTTCTCAAGTCCTGCTTGGGCAGATCAGAGGATTGGGGCCATTGTTCAACTACCACCAGCACCTTATCCTATCAAGGCTATATAAAAGCAGAACCCACCAGCGCACAAAAATATGCTGATTTGCAGGTGTAACAGTTGTGTGCACATTTTTGCAGATCCGTCAGTGTTCATCTTTGGGAAATTTGGTCCAATACATTGTTCTTATTAAAAATGCAAGTATCATGTAATAGTGTGGGAAATATTTGAAGGTCAAACTCAGTGGATTTTTATTTGGTGAGAAGGACACTATTAATATATATGTATATGATAGATGCAGGGCCTGATTTTCACACAGATTAGGCATGCAATTGTGAGCACACTAACACGTCTAATTTGTTTGTGCAGTTATTGTGACCGGGTACACAACGCAGGTAATTGGAAGCACAATGCATCTAATTACCCATTTGCTCATGCAATTCACAATTACACAAAGTAGTTTGCAAATTACAAACATTTGCTTTCTTAAATTAATTCAATTTTAAATGAAAATCAGGCCTATAATCTAAACTTGTTTTATTTTTGTAAATCCTTTTACATCAGAATTATGAAGCTATGAATCTTTCTAAATGTTTATATTACATTGATGACCATGGTATCTGAGCACCTTAAAATCTATACATATGTATATACTGTATAATCCATTACTTACCTATACCCTGTACTGTTTAAAAGTGGAAACACACATCATTAAATCCTTCTCCCTATTTTTGTTGTGCACTTTGGAATACCATTCCATATTTTAAACATCAATCAAATGTACCCCTTTCTCACCCACTTATCTGTAACATCCTGGCTGTCCCACCTTCAGTGTAAATTCCACCAGTTTACCTCTGAACTTTGCAAGACATCATTGATCTTAACAGGATACAAAATAGGATTGGACATTTACATGCTTAATGTGAACATACAGAGTTACTGTAGCAATGATTAAAACACCAAAATTTACTACTGGGACTAAGGAAGCAAAGTTTTATTTCTAGCAGATTATTCCATAATTTTCCACTACAGTGCTTTCATAGAATCATAGAACCATAGGCTTAGAAGGGAGCGCAAGGGTCAGCTAGTCTAACCCCCTGCCAAGATGCAGGATTTGTTGTGTCTAAACCATCCAAGACAGATGGCTATCCAGCCTCCTTTTGAAAACCTCCTGTGAAGGAGATTCCACAACTGCCCAAGGCAGTCTGTTCCATTGTCCTACTATTCTTACAGTTAGGAAGTTTCTGCATCTTCCTATAAAGCATTTGTACAGCCTGTGGTTGGAGACAGAATACTGACTACATGGACCTCTGATCCAATGTGGCAGCTTCTAAATTCTGCTAGCTCTGCTGAATTGGAACAATTCCTATTCCTATCTGCATGCTCTTCTGAACAGTGTAGCTTAAACCACAGAGTTTTAGTGTAGGGGAGATGACAGTGCCAGAAAATGACAGTAGCAGGAGTCCTCACAACATCAGTAGGGACTAGAGGAGTGTGATAAAATTCTAATCATTGGAAAACAATGGCCCCAAATGGTGTTTTTTTACTATTTGTGAAAAATAATATTTTTGTGACTTTTTGAGGGGGAGGGAGCACTTATATGTAGCAAAAGCAATTTTCACAAGTAAAAACGTTCTTCCGCTGAGGATCTTCTACCTTATTCTGTGGGGAAAGATTGTTGAGGCTGCAAACAAAACTGGTGGCGATAAGAGCTCTGGTGCATTTGGATTAACAATATCCAAACCCCCCCCCCCCAACCCCAACCCCCCCCCCCCCCCCCCGTCAGAGTCCTATTTCCCTTGATGTACACTGCTTACCCTGAACCCTCCTCAGACCTTCATTATGGCCACTAACCTCATGGGCAGACACAGCTAAACAGGATTCCCTTGAGCATCCATCAGCACTACACCTCACTTCCCTGGCCCTCTCTTCCATCCCACAGAGCCAGAGAAAACTACCAAGACTTTAATCATGGGCTCATTCATGGCACCACAGATTAGATTACTACTACTAGGCCCCTGAGCTAGCCTGAATGTAACCATTTTACATTTCAGAGTGGTAGCCGTGTTAGTCTGTATCAGCAAAAACAACAAGCAGTCCTTGTGGCACCTTAGAGACTAAAATGTATTTGGGCATAAGCTTTCGTGGGCTAGAACCCACTTCATCAGATGCATGAAGTGAAAAATACAGGAGGAGGTATAATTGATTTCTCTCAGAGACTGACCTCACACTTGGTAAAGCAACCCCCATCCTTTCATGTATTTATACCTGCTCCTGTATTTTTCACTTCATGCATCTGATGAAGTGGGTTCTAGCCCACGAAAGCTTATGCCCAAATAAATTTTAGTCTCTAAGGTGCCACAAGGACTGCTTGTTGTTTTTTCCATTTTCCATTGTTTCTTTCTTGCATCTGCTTCTTAGCTAATAAAATGTACGTTCAGGGGCACAGGGGAACATTCTCCTGCATCTATGCCAGACTTGGGTTTGCCATACCCAGTATTGAGCTGGCTTCCACAGTGAAGCCTGCTCACATGAAGTGGCATTACCACATCTTCCTATCCAGCTTGCTCATCACGGCCTCATGTAAGCCCCTACCCGGCGTAAGAACAATTACAAGGATATTTCTCTCTTCCTACCAGCAAGAATCAGGCTTGAGTTTTGATTTGGTTTATTAATATTTATGCTTTTGTTTTGTTTTCTGAGCACCCCAGATGGCTTTGCTGCTGTTTGTTATATCAAGAAAAGTGGTCCAAGTCTTTTGGGAGGCATTAATGTTACTGCAGGAGGGGAGTTATGAATGATAATCTGGTCCAGGAGTTCTGAGGCCAGAGACATCAGAGATGATTGAAACTAGTAGAGGGCTGACGATTGGAAGCAGAGGCTGTAAGGAAAGGGATTTGTTATCTCTGGATGTGAAGGTAAGATGATCCTATGGGATGAAGTAGCAGTGATTGGGGATAGATTACTTGTTTCAGGTGCATTCTCACGCTTACAAATGAATCACTGCTGGAAAATTTCCTCCTGATTATTCTCCTGTATATAATAGAAACTCTGATTACTATGACACAGCCTCATAAGCTGTTTTATCCACCTTCTCTTACTCCCAATGTCTTCCCCAGGTCTTTAGAAATTACTGCCAGATTATACCTTCTTGCATTGTTAATTTCTTTTCCAGGGTGAAAATTCTTCCCAGATCACCACACACACACACACACACACTTTTTAAAAAGTGTTTACTTATGTGGGAGCAATAGTTTAAAAGATAAATGGAAAAGAGGATGGAACCTGGAATGGCTTAGCAACAAAAACAGTGCCAGAGGGGAAAGAACTTGTGCCTGTTCTCTCCCAGCCCAGAATTGTTCTAACATGACACCCCTTATAATTAATTGTACAGCACATGATTAGTCTCTATTGACAGTCCTAAAGCCAATTGACTTTTTTATCTGGCTGAGGAGAAAATATGAAGTGTCTGCAGCCATGCATACAATATGCCTTCTCATGATTATACCAGATAGCTGAGCAATTAGAATCAGTTGTACCAGCTCATATGTTAGAGGCAGGAGTAGCAGGATTACTGTCTAACTTTTGCCTTTAATATGAAAATGAAGAAGGTAGCAACAAATTCAATAAACCATAAAAGCCAAACAAAGCCAACTCGAAGTCCACTTGTCAATAATCTGAAAGGCTCAGAGGAAAAATGCAGTTGATGAAGGTGCTCATGTTTCTCTAGTGGCTGATAGGGTCAAATACTCAAGAGAAAACATGCACCAATGGGGGGAAACAAAAAACAAAAACAAATTGCAGAAAAATGTGTCCTGTTCATTTTCAGGAGACCAAAGTTGAAATGGATTTGCTTATACTGTAGCACCTTTTACATTCCAGGCATCCAGGAGTGCTTTGCAAAGCAAATGAGTGTGCTGGTTGTCCAGTGACTGGGCGGGCTGTTTTCCACATAGAGAGAGAAGAACAGGGACTTTCAGTCTAGAGGGTTTTATTTTAGATTAAGGAAAACAATAAAGAGAGACAACTAATACAAACTCTCCATGACAGAGAAAGCAGAGTGGCCATCTCTCCCTGCAAGGTCCTCCACCTTGAATCCCTAAGCAAATTGGCCCCTCAGCAGACTTCTTAGGCCTCATCTGCACAAGAAAATTGTACTAATTGAACTACATCATTTTGGAAGCCCCAGGTAGTTAAATTGGTGCAACCCACTTGTGTGGACGCTCTCATTTCAGTTTAAATCAGCGCGCCTTCTATCCACTTAGCTAATATCTACACACAGAAGCTGCACCAGTTTCATTTCAATTGGTTTTAAAACAATGTTTAAAAAATGGGTTAAAACCCCTGTATAGGTACCCTTAAACTTGTTTAAATCAGGCTCATATCAGCTTAGCTTACACTTGAATGTACAAAGCCAGGTTTAAACCAATATAAAAGTGTTCACATAAGGGCTTGCACCAATTTCAATAGTTTTTTTAAAAAATCACATCTTTAGCTAAAGCAGCGCAACCGGTGTGTAGGCCAAGCCTTAGGAACTGATCTAAGCTAAATCAGTGTAAGCCACTCTTAAACCAAGATAAGTGCCTCCATGCAATAGAGCTGCACTAGTTTAACTTAATCAGTTTAGAAGATGATTAAGTTGAATTAGTATAATTTTCTCAGTATAGGTAAGGCTTTACTTTAGCAGGAGCAGTATGTAGGAAAAAAGAATCATAGCTCCATACACCCGTTATGAGTCCCATTCTCCCTTCCACTCAATAGCTGCAGCATCCCATTGAAATCACTGGGACTTGTATCCTCCTCATCTGAAAGCAGAACTGAGGTCTTCGTGTCAGCAGTTGCTCACATGCAGCCTTGGATATTTGGCTCTGTTTTACTGAGCAAAGGAATGTTGCCAAGGCCTTCGAAGAAATTAAATGAGGCCTCTCCCAAAACTCAAACCAAAACTTGGTTTTATAACCTAAAACCATATTCATTTTAATGATTATGTTGTACTGTACTCAGAAGCATGCTAGGTGCTTTATACGACGTAGAGAAACAGGCCCTACCCAAAGAGCTTACCATTTAAAGCCCAGTTCTTCCAAGAAATCCGGTATGGGAGTAACTTTCTGCATGTGAGTAGCGCCACTGAATTCACACCCCTGAGTACTTGCCTATACAGCGAGTTAATGTGCAGCAAGCTGAGGTGTAAATCAACATTGCTCCATTGTGCGACACACTAACTTTCCACATGGCCCCTTGCTGCTGAACATTAAAAGTTCCCTAATGCACTTTGACCAAGTATGCAGAGAACACTAAGGAACTATACGTGTACAGCAGCAGGCACCACACGGACAGTTAGAGTGTGGCACTCCGGAGAGCGGTAGGTTTACAGCCCAGCTTGCCACACACTAACTTGCTGTATAGACATGCCCTAAGTGTTTGCACAATTGGAGTCTTAATAGGGACATGCCATAGCAAATAGTTTCATGAAAACTAAAGGGAATGGAGAAAGTGAAAGGAGAACAGGGATTATATTATTTAGAGTAATGCATGCATCTTAATTTTTTATTCCCCCCCCCCCCCTTTTGGCTCATTTTTGTAAGCTATCAGACATCTTTAGCTATTGTTTTATTTCTTAATTTAAGGGGAGAATTTTTTATCTTATTTTTCATTATTTGTGGGTGCATCCTATCCAGAGGCTTTGTGATACTACAAGAAAACCTGCTGTCTGTGCTTTCCATTACAGAAAGCTATTATTCAATTACTACTACAACAATTATATCCAGAAATCACATTTTGGATTTGATTCTGCTCCCATTTAAGCCAATAGTAAAAATCCCATCCCAGAAATGGAATTCATAATCAGCATATATTTTACATATTTGAAACATGGGCCCCTAAACCCGGAGCTGCAAATAATGTGTATATATTTTATGTACATAATAGAGGTATTGTACTACGAATATTCAACAGTTATTTTACTCATATTTAGCTGTGGTGATAAAGGCACTGTCTAATGCTGGCTTTCAAGGAAAGAGACTCCAAAAGTTGTTTTAAAAACCCATTCGACAGAACAATTTCCAAAACTCGGAGTTCAGAAATTTACAGCCAGTTTTTTTACTTCTTCTGACCCACTACCCGACTATGCAGCTAATACTTAAGTTGCACTTATATCTCCAGAGAGAACTTCTAGAGTCCACTAAAGAACACAGTCCAGTCAACTCTTGCTTTCGGATTGCTTGCCTCAGGTCTACTGAATATTACCTCTTTGCTTTTCCTGAATGGTGTGCACCTTTGGCAGCAAACAGCTGCCTAGTACCCCTAAACCCGTACCGCCGCCTGGATGCTGGCCCCTGGTGGCAGAATAGAATCTCCTCCAACGCTGAATTCTACTCAGACTGAGGTTGAAAAGAGAAGTAGAGGGACTCTATAGGGTAATTTTTGTGACTGATTGCTGCTCTCTCACTAACACTATCTCCTGTATAATTTCAAAACCCTGGTAATATATTGCCTAGCAATTTTCCTTCACTATTTCTTCAGAGAAATGAAACTTAACACTCAAATGTTAACCTTCTGGCTTGAAATTAGTTCCCCGGCCATAGCCAAACGTCTTTTCCTCCTCCCTCACCCTTTTCCAGCGGCTTTTCTGTCAGACTCAAACAGCTGCTTCTCTTTTACAAGACCTGTCTTCCCACAGCTGCACTAATAAGCCTTTCCAGGATTCTGCCCAGTCTCCAAGGTTTTCTTTTGGCTCTCCATCTGGCCTGTGTCGGTAGGTTAGTCCCAGCACACAAAGCAAGCAGCTCTCATGAAACGTCTTGATAGCTGCCTTAACTGTATTTCATTCAGTCCTGGTCTTATGTATTGCTAGAGGAAGTGCAAAAATCTCTTAGGAAGGATCCAGTTTCTTCAGTGTCCTGCTGACCTTCCCCCAGGAGGGACTCACTGCTGAACCCTGTTCTCATAAGATTCCTGATGCTCCCCGCTCCCAATGAGTATTCTCGTTCTTCTCGCCTCTTCCACCTCCTTTCTATCGGAAAGTGAACACCGCACTTTATGGCCGCAGTTCCAACTCCCAGCACTTTGGTTGCCGAGGGGGCAACAGCTGCAAGGGAAAGCTACGTGATCCAGGTCTAGGGCACCAGCTTGTAAATCAGGCAGCCTGGGTTCTATTTCTAGTTCTGACGCTACCGTACCTTGAGCTCCTGTTTCCCCATCCCTAAATGGGGACAATGATGTTTGCGCACCTTAGGCCTGGTCTACACTAACCCCCAAATTCGAACTAAGGTACGCAACTTCAGCTACGTGAATAACGTAGCTGAAGTCGACATACCTTAGTTCGAACTTACCGCGGTTCAGACGCGGTCCACACGCGGCAGGCAGGCTCCCCGTCGACTCCGCGGTACTCCTCTCGCCGAGCTGGAGTACCGCAGTCGACGGCGAGCGCTTCCGGGATCGATTTAGCGCGTCCAGACCAGACACGATAAATCGAACACGGAAGTTCGATTGCCAGCTGTCGAACTACTGCGGTAGTGTAGACCTGGCCTAAGAGACATGTGACACAGATGAAAAGTGTAATATCAAGGGTTAAGCATTATTCCAAAGGGGATGCCAAGTGTAGCCATGCTGTTTGCCCATCCCCAGGACTGGCTCCGGTTTCACTGGACTAAAGAATTAAGGATATTACTATCAGACACAAAAATGTGACTAAGAATCATAGCATACAAGTAATTAGAGAAGGAAAGACCTAGAAACCGTCCTGTCCATTCCCCTACAGGATTCCACCGATCTCCACCCCCAATCATATTTAAAGAGAATAAGGAGGAGGAATTAATAATTTCTTGGAGCATGCACTCAGCAATTGCTGCATATCTGTTATAATCATCTATGATTGCTCCACAGCTCGGTCCTGTGCTCTCACAATATGGACCAAACCCTGTTCTCAGTGCCCTGCTCAAGTAATTAGGTTATGCACAAGGGAGCTTCATACGGGCTGGTGGGGACAGAATCATCCCCCTCCGCCTGGGAAGCAGCAGTTCCTGTAATCTCAGAGCTGTAGTAAACTCGACAGTCACTACACCCCCTTACCAAGGGGGTACCGAACTACATAATCAACAATATGTCTTAGCATGCAAAAACTTTTAGGAGTTTACACACTAAATAATAATGTGCAGATTATATGATGGATATTATAGCTGGAAAAGACCTATGGGGTCAAATTTCTAGCTATTTTGCTTTGCTTTGTGGGGGATATGGGGGTAATGGGGTTCAAATGGAGGTTGTGAAGTTAGTGGAGTGAGAAAGGAAGGGAGACTGAAAGATGAGGGAGGTGGGACAATGGAGAGAAGCAGAGATAGAAAAGGACACTAGGGGTTGTGACTGTAGGAAGGAGAGGTCCAGCTGTAGATGTCTAGGATGATGTTGGGAGGTTGAGGGTCTGAAAGCTGCTGCTGCTGGAGGAGGAAACTACCAAGATCAGGTCTAAAACTTCTCCCATAGTCCAGGCCATATGGATGGGGTATGGAGGTCAGTTGGGGGACTAGTGAAGTCTCTGATGGCAGGAGAGGCAGTTTGATCCAGAAGGCAGTGGCACTGGGAGTCTGGAAGCTTGGGCTTTGTTACCAGCTCCGCTGTGTGACCTTGGCGAGTCACTTCATCTCTACCATGTCTATTTAGATAGCAAGCATCTCTGAGGGATTCTCTCTTATTCTCTGTGCATACAGCACTTAGAACAATGGGGCCCCAAATCACAACTAGCACCTCTAGGCAACACTGCAATACAAATAATAAATAATAACAACAAGAAGAAAAGTAGTGACAGAGGCTGTGAAGCACTGGGCATAGCTGTGATCCATTACAGACAGATGATGAGGTTGATAATTTTTGGTTACGCTAGAAAAATGTGAGGGGGCAGTGGATTCAGGCTGACAACTTTCAGCCAAATGCTGTTGGAAATGGCTGAGGCAAATGAGAAACACTGGCAAACGCCAATGCTGCTATGAAAGCCCTAAGGACAGGTGGCACCATTTAAAACCTCCATCACAACCCTACCTTTATTCATCAGGAAAGACCCACCAGTAAGTTTGTAAGCATGAGTTTGTTTTCACTTTACCCAGTTTCATGGTTTCCTTTAGAATGTAGTTTTCTGTTTTTGAATTAAGTGCCCTTGGATAAGAATTACTGAGCTACACAACTCGAAAGTAATGTTTTCCTGTCCTGGTCAGAATACTTCACAGACAGCAATTAGCTATCCTGGAGGTCCTTGCAGCACATCTCTTGCTTCACTTGCAAACTTACGCTGGTAACTTTCCTGTTACTGTTATAAAACAACAATAATTTCTCACCTTAACTGTCTATGGGCCTGATCCTGCAACTCTTACAGAAATACTCCCAACAGGATTACAGGGATTCTCAAACTGGGTGTCATGACCGTTCAGGGGGACATGAGGTTATTACTGGGGGGTTGTGAGCTTTCACCCTCCACCCCCAAACCCTGCTTTGCCTCCAGCATTTATAATACTGTTAAATATTTTTTTAACAGTGTTTTTAATTTATAAGCGGGGACACTCAGAGGCTTGCTGTGGGAAAGGAGCCACCAAATCAAACGTTTGAGAACCATTAGGTTACTCACATGACAAGAACTGCACAGTCTGCCCCTAGGGATATCAGCGAGAATCCTGTGCATAGAGAGCTTGTAGGATTAGACTCTTCGTTTGTAGAAAGTGTGTAAGTTTTTGGCACACTTACAGTTATCATTCAGTTATGCATTTGACATACAGGTAAGTAGTTGATATTCTTAGCATAAAACATCTGACAGAGTTGAATGACTATTCACAGTTGAAATTGGGGTCAGAAAATGGAATTTCCATTCTGAGGAAAATTGTGATATTTTAAAATTTGTTTGCAAAAAGGAACGAAGAACAAAAAAACAAACTTCTCACAGAACCGAACTTTTGACACATTTTGTTTAGATAAGGTCGAAACCTTTCATTTTGATAATGTCAAACCATTATATTATAAAATATTATATATATATTGTGACAAAGTTCCTCCTCTATCTTGGTGGGTCCTGCGCTTATAGTCCAAAAGGGAGGACAGTATATTGAAAAAGACCCTCTGGTGTAGAGAACGCAGTCTTTTCCTTTGCATCTTCTGCAAGGGGAATCTGCCAGTACCCCTTTGTCAAGTCTAGGGTAGTCAAGTACCGGGCATTACCCAGACGGTCCACTAGCTCATCTATGCGAGGTATGGGGTACGTGTCGAACTGGGATACTTCGTTTAGTCGCCGGAAGTTCTTGCAAAATCTTGTGGTGCCATCAGGTTTGGGCACCAGCACGATTGGGCTGGACCACTGACTGTGGGATTCTTCGATGATCCCCAACTCCAGCATTTTTTTTACTTCTGCTCTTATTTCCTCCCTTTTTGCCGCTGGCACCTGATAGGGCCTCATTGTTACTCTGACCCCAGGGTTCGTGACGATGTGGTGATATGTCTCAGTTGTTCGACCCAGTTTTGTCGAGAACACATCTTGGTTCCGGAAGATCATCTCACACACCTCATTCTTCTGGTCTGGTGTTAAATCAGGAGACACTCTCACCTGTTTGGAAGGCTTGTTTTCCTGGGTTAGGTCTTTTTGGACCGTTGTGCATGCCTCTTGTGCATGCCAGGGTTTCAGAAGGTTAACGTGATAAATCTGTTCTTGTTTTCTGCGTCCTGGCTGCCGCACCTTGTAGGTTACTTCCCCCATGGGTTCAACCACCTCATAGGGCCCCTGCCATTGGGCCAGAAGCTTGCTTTCTGCCGTGGGTACCAACACCATAATCCGATCCCCTGGTTGGAACTGTTGCACTTTTGCCTGGCGATTGTAATGGGTTCGCTGGGCCTCCTGTGCCTTCTCCAAATGTTCCCGTACAATAGGGGTAACCCGGGCTATCCGGTCTCGCATCTGCATTACATGCTCTATTATATTTCTCCCCTCATTGGGTTCCTCTTCCCAGATCTCTTTGGCGATATCTAGTATGCCACGGGGGTGACGCCCGTATAATAACTCGAAGGGGGAAAACCCAGTTGAGGCCTGTGGTACCTTCCGGATAGCGAACATAAGGTAGGGTAGTAGGGTGTCCCAATCCTTCCCGTCCCGACTTACCACCTTCCTTATCATAGCCTTGAGGGTTCGGTTAAACCTTTCTACCAACCCATCAGTCTGCGGATGGTAGACCGAAGTTCTCAGGGTATGTATATGGAGCAGCGTACAGAGGTCCTTCATTAGCTTCGACATAAATGGGGTTCCTTGGTCAGTTAATATCTCCTTCGGTAGCCCCATTCGGGCAAAGATCCCCACCAGCTCTTTGGCTATAGTTTTAGAGGCCGTGTTCCTCAGGGGGACGGCTTCTGGGTAGCGAGTAGCATAGTCCAAAACAACAAGTATATATTGGTGGCCCCGAGCCGTCTTCTCCAGGGGTCCCACTAGGTCCATGGCTATTCGCTCGAAGGAGACCTCTATGATGGGAAGGGGTACTAAAGGTGCCCTCAAGTGGGGACGGGGACTGTGCAGCTGACACTCCGGGCAGGAAGCACAGTACCTCCGCACTTCATGTACTCTGGGCCAGAAAAACCGTCGTAGGACTCGTGCCAGGGTCTTCTCTACTCTACCCCCAAATGCCCCCCAAAAAGATGACTATGAGCAAGACTTAATACAGCGTTCTGGTGTTTTTGAGGTACTAGGATCTGCTGTACCTTCTGCCCCTGTACTGGTGCAACCCGGTATAAGAGATCCTTCTTCATTATGAAGTAGGGTCCTGGTCCCTGGGTTTTCCCTTCCACGGGCACCCCATCTATTTCAGTCACCTCCTTCCTAATGTTGTCATACCTTGCGTCTTCTGCCTGGTCCCGTCCAAAATTTCCTCTCCCGGGGCTAATCTGCCCAAGATCTAGGGGCCCAGTCTCTGTTGCCTCTACTGGTTCAGAAGCATTAGGGTGGGGGTCAGACTCAGGTGCTTCTCCCTCCTGCGTGGCCTCCTTTTCAGCTGCTTGGGTCCGCCTACCTACAAGAGCGACCCTCTGGCTTTGGGTCAGTATTCGGGTTCCCAAGGCCTTAGCTGCCCTTCTTTCCCTTTTTGTCTTTCTCCCCTGTCTGGGAGTGGAGAACAAATCTGGGGATATTTCAGAGAAGATTGGGGGTTGACAGTCTGCTGTGGATGCCTCACCAATTTTAGGGTCCCCATCTTTCTCCAATCCCCCTACTGGGAGTAAGTTTCCAAACCCCGGGAAGTCCCTCCCTATGAGCACCGGGTATGGGAGTTTAGGGACTACACCTGCTGCTACCTCAGTAGTGTTCCCTTGGATCTAGATTTTTACTGGGATGGTGGGGTAGTAACTAACTGTCCCATGGACACATGTTATCCCCATATGTTTAGCCTGCAGCAGCTGACTACGCTTCACGAGCTTCCCTGAGATAAGCGTGATAGCACTCCCCGAATCAACCAGTGCCGTGGTCCCTACCCCATTTAGTTTCACTGGTCTGGTATACATATGTGGGGTTAGTGAGACCCCCACAAGGTGGATTAGGGAGCATGGATCTGCCCAGTTCCCCAGGTTACACTGCATAGGCTCCTCAGCATTGGGACACTGTGCAGCTATGTGTCCCCACTCCCCGCAGGCATAACATCTGTATGGAGCCCTAGGCGTTCCCTGGTCTCTTGGTTTGGGCAGTCTAGCACCACGATCCTCTTCTCCCTCAGTGCTCCGACTCTTTGTGGCCTCTGATAGGCCTTCAGCCTCTCTCTTTTTTCACCTGGGCCCTCCTGGTGGCCCAGTCACCCAAACTTTAGGGCTTGGTGCTGCTAGTTTAACCCAGGGTGCCTCTTCCTTAACTGGTCGGGTCAGCTCCCTCGCTGTCCTTCGCCTCTCTACCAGGGCGACAACCTCGTCATAGGTGGAGGGTTCGTTCTGGCTTACCCAGGCACGAAGGTCTGGTGGTAGTCCCTTCATGTATCGGTCGATGACCAGAACTGCTAGTATCTCTTCCGGACTCCGGGACTCTGTTTGCAACCACTTTCGTGCGAGATGGATGAGGTCATACAATTGGGACCGTGGGGTTTTGTCTTCCTGGTACCTCCAACCGTGGTACTGCTGGGCCCGCACTGCTGTCGTTACCCCAGATCTGGCCAGGATCTCTGCTTTCAGCTGGGGGTAGTCTGCCGCAGCCTCTTCAGGCAGATCATGGTAGGCCTTCTGGGCCTCCCCACACAGGAATGGGGCAAGGATGCCAGACCACTGATCTCTAGGCCAGGCCTCCCGTAGGGCTGTCCTCTCAAAGGCCAGAAGGTATGCCTGTACATCATCCTCCCGTGTCATTTTCTGCAGCCAATGGCTGGCCCGTATGAGCCGCGTCCCATCATGGCCGCGATTCAGCTCTGTAAGGGACTTTACCTGGTTTACCAGTTCCCGCAACATAGCTCGGTCTTGAGCAGCCTGGTCCATCAGCAAGCGATTAGTCTCTTGCTGCAGCCGCACTGCCTCCTGTTGGGTGGCTGCCTGGACACGGGAAGCCTCCTGCTGGGCTGCCGTAGCTCGTATCAGTGCCCGCACTACGTCATCCATTGTGGTGAAAAAAAAAATAAACCCTCTCCCTTTTTTTTGTTTGTTTTTTTTAAATCACCCTCCTTCTTCCGCCGCGCTGTGCACTCCAAGATCCCACTCCTGACACCAGTGTGACAAAGTTCCTCCTTTATCTTGGTGAATCCTGCGCTTATTGGCGGATTTTCTTGCCTCAGAGATTCACCATGTGGGTTGGGGAACAGCCCAGAGACCTTCCCCTCTGGAAGAACCCACAGTCCAGGTCAATTGGGAGGTTTGGGGGGAACCCGGGCCCGCCCTCTACTCTGGGTTCCAGCCCAGGGCCCTGTGGACTGCAGCTGTCTATAGTGCCTCCTGTAACAGCTGCATGACAGCTACAACTCCCTGGGCTACTTCCCCATGGCCTCCTCCAAACACCTTCCTTATTCTCACCACAGGACCTTCCTCCTGGTGTCTGATAACGCTTGTGCTCCTCAGTCCTCCAGCAGCACACCCTCTCACTCTCAGCTCCTTGCGCCTCTTGCTCCCAGCTCCTCACACTCCCACCACAAACTGAAGTGAGCTCCTTTTAAAACCCAGGTGTCCTGATTAGCCTGCCTTAATTGATTCTAGCAGCTTCTTCTTAATTGGCTCCAGGTGTTCTAATTAGCCTGCCTGCCTTAACTGGTTCTAGCAGGTTCCTGATTACTCTAGTGCAGCCCCTGTTCTGGTCACTCAGGGAACAGAAAACTACTCATCCAGTGACCAGTATATTTTCCTTCTACCAGACTCCTGTACCCCACTGGTCTGGGTCTGTCACAATATATATATATATATACACACATACACATTTATATTTACATTTATATTTATATTTTAATATAATATAAAAGTCTAAATAAAATTAATCAAAATGATAAAGCTGACATTATGAAAATGAAACAAGACAGTTGAAACAATTCCTTTTTTTCTTTTTTCCAGTGATGATTTCATCAAAATCAGCATGGTCCCGTGAAAAATTTTGATTTAAACAAAAAACTGCATTTTCTAATGGAAAACAGTATGGGGGGAAAAAGTTTTGACCAGCTATAATAGGTAACAATGAGGTTATTACATGTTGCTAGGTTGCATATTTCTTAATCTTTCTTCTTATTGTCCCTCTACAGGTGAGAGTCAGGTCACACAGTTATTATTGATCAAGAAATGCCACATGGAAAGCGATTTCAAAGACTCAGCAATATGGGGGAAATATATATATGGGTGGCTCCCCAAGAAAAAACATACGTTTTACCATAAAGGATCAGGCTCTACCTGGGAAGATTCTGCAAAAACAGTGTTCCCAAGCATTCATTCAGATTCTAAATGACCATTCAGTTAACTATGTTTGTACTTATTAGTCACTATTATGTGAATAGGTTTTTGTTCACATGGGTGTTTAGGGAACAGACGTTCTTCATGTGAATATCCATATTTGCATATAACCAAGAGTGTTTGCTATTCATAATTTGCAGTTCCTTATTCTCCTATTTAAAAGTTTGAGACATTAAATTAAGGCATAGGGACAGTGCCATGTGATTTTAGGCAACCTGTCAGATGCCACAAATAGCATGATTTATGATGAATATTTCACAAAATAATTAATATGTTGTACATTACTTGTCACAAATGCATGGTAAATATTTCAAAAAAGTACACACAGACATCAGGATTGGTTCACAAACAGAAAACACAACTTATTTCTACTGAATAATTTGACCAGCTTTAGATCAGCCATTAGTTCATAAATTCTGGCATTCTGCCTCCTCCAGCAATGAGCATTGGCTGATGTTCAAGAGAAAGGTTTAAAAAAAACATACTGTGCTTAAGTAGTTGTGCTCTTTCCACAATGAGCAAGATATATATTTACCTGCTCCTGGTTAGTTACAGATCAGCTGTGTGGTTGAGTAAAACAGGGAGTATCTAGGAAGGTGATTTTTATCCAGGGGCGGCTCCAGGCACCAGGGCAGCAAGCACGTGCCTGTGGCGGCAAGCTGCGGGGGGCGGCCTGCCAGTCCCTGTGAGGGCGGCAGTCAGGCTGCCTTCGGCGGCATACCTGCGGGAGGTCCACCGGTCCCGCGTTTTCGGCGGCAATTCGGCGGCGGGTACGCCGAAGGCGCGGGACTGGTGGACCTCCCGCAGGCATACCGCTGAATCCGCGTTACCAGCGGACCTCCCGCAGGCGTGCCGCCGAAAGCCGCCTGACTGCCGTGCGTGGGGTGGCAAAATACATAGAGCCACCCCTGTTTTTACCTCTGTATATAATTCTGGCGGTACCAATACTAGAATACTAGTGTCCCCATAACATTTAAAGAAGGATGCTGAAAATTGGAGCACATGCGGAAAAAGAGCCACAAAAATGATTCGAGGGCTGGAGAAAATAATTTGCAGTGTTTAGCTTATGAAAAAGATGATTGAGAGGTGACAACTATGGTGTGAGTACCTTCACAAGGAGAAGATACCGGGTACTAAACGGCTCTTTAAAATAGCAGAGAATGGCATAACAGGAACCAATGGCGGGAAGTTAAAGCCTGCCAAATTAAAATTAGGAATAAAACCCAACTTTTTAACAGTGAAAGCGATTAGCTATTGGAACAAATTACCAGGGGAAGCAATGGATGCTCCATCTCTTGATATCTTCATATCAAGACTGGATGCCTTTCTAGAAGATCTGCTTTAGTCAAGTTATTTGGATCAATTCAGGGTAACTGGGGGAAATTCTGTGGCCTGTGCTATATGGGAGGTCAGACTAGCTGATCTAATACTCTCTTCTGGCCTTAAAAATCAATGATTCAGTGACTAATGTTGGCAATCAGAGGAGGCTTACCTTTATCAATAGTGACATTTAGTAAGATTCCATGGGACTCACATTTACTAGCTGCTGTCAGTGATTGTCTGTTAAACTGTTTCTCCTGCTAATTCTCATCTTTTGAGCTCATTAAAATTCCTGGTTGACTCTTCTGTAGGAAGAATTCATGAAATTGTTAAACAGCTTTACCCATTTTTAATACACTCATTTTCATGTAATTTGTCACTGCCCAGCCCATGGCCATATATTTGTTATCACACCAGTTTTCCTAGCTGTTGTATTTCTAGATGCAAAGAATTAGTCACCAAGCAGATAGGAATTTACATCCACCAGAAAGAAATCATACATATAGGTTATTTCATGACCTTATCAAATATTTTCAAGACAAATCTGGTGATAGGCACAGGTATATTCAGAAATTCAATATCAGCTGTTTAGGATATCACAAAGTTGACCTGTCAGCTGCCATTTACAAAGATACTTGCAGTGGCCAGAACTGGGGAATAGTGGTTCTACTTCTGGTCCCTGTAGAACATGAAATGTGACCAGATATAAGGCCCTGAGGGCTGAGAATTGCAGTATGCTGGCATTCTATTGACAAACCTGTGATATATTGTGTAAAAAGGGCTGTTGTTGGGGACACTTTTTAACCCATCCCCTCCATTAAAAAAAAAAAAAAAATCATCCTCAACCTACAACATCGTTTTCAGCTTATTTCTCCACAGCACTCCCAGTCTGCATGAAGGAGGGGAAGGTAAAAGAGTTGCCCCCAGCCTTTTGAGTTTAGCCCAGCATGGAGATATCAGCCAACTGAAAAATTCAGATGCAAATCTCGGTTCAGATTCCAGTCCCTACACCCAAATCTGGTATTTTCTTTCTGACCCATGTCCATTATTAACAGAGTAAATGTTAAGTGTAGCCTACGCTGATGGGCACTTTAGAAATTTGTTTTTTATATTATTTTTATGTTAATGTTATTGTCTTGGTTGTGGGCCTGCAGAAGTTCTGTGGAGAGGGATGGAATTGCACCTCTAGCCCAGCTGCATTCAGTAGCATAAATCTGTGTTCACCAGCCTCTCCTCTCAGGAAATTAATCCTTATTGAATGCTTTGCAGTTTGTTAGTCCAAGGCATACTGACAGCAATAGAGTACCTGTTGCATTTACACAAAGCACTTCATTTCTTCTTCCCTCCACTCAATCTGGTTAGAGAACATCTTCCCTATCAAGAAGACCTCTGTTATGACTAAGGCAGAAGGCCACAGATTTAGTCAGCTTGTATCATTTGCAATGATTCAACTGTTTTAATGAATAGAAAGGCCTTGACGCTTGTGATGTCACAGATAAGAAAGTGTGGAAAGCAGCAGATGTGTGACCTTGCCTCTCTCGTTACTGCTTTTTCCTTTGTACAGTACATTGTTACTTTTCAAGGTTTTCATACCAGAAAAGGAGGAGAGGGAAAGAGACAATTATTAGCATAATTAAAAAATCCAAACCATGGAAAATGCTCCTTTGGTACAAGCCATTAGTGTTAACAAAACTTAAAACTTTAGCTAGAAAAAACAGAATGTCCATCCTGTGGGAAATTCTGATCTTATGAGATTTGTTTTTGTGCCAAATTGGGAAGAAAAGTCTCAATATTGAAACAGAAAAAACAACAGACCAGAAAAGTTCAGAAAAATTTCCATTAAAAAATATTGAAATGTTTCATTTTGACATTTTCACTCAAAACAGCATTTAGACATTCCTGTATGAAAATGTTCTGTTTTGACTTGGTTTGACATAGTTTGTGCTCCCCTGAGCTGCCTCAGTGAAGTTAGTTTCCATCCTGCACCATAACCAGGAGCTCCCATGATGCACCAGGGGGAGAGCACATTGCATCATGAGAGATGTAATCCAGCCACTAAGCCCAGCCCACAGCAGAAATGGTGGACATAAGGCACCCAAACTATCTCCCATGAGACATGGTGGCAGCTGAGGCAAACATGGAGTAATGTGAAACTGACCCAAAGTTAAATGTTTCAATTCAGTTTGACAAACTGAACTGTTTTGATTTGGGTTATCCTGACCTGAAATGAAATAATTTGTTTAGATTTTTCCCAATGTAAAATCAATGAAACTTTCCCACAAAAAATTAAATGTTGTGGACACTGTATTAGTCATTGAAATAATTTTCTTGACCAGCTCTACTTAAAAGTGAGCTTCACCTTCATACCTGGAAGGAAAACAAGGGTCAGGAATTGTTAGATACAATATGGCCACATAAGCATTTTACAGGGAAATATTGAAAGGCCCCTTTCTGAATGTGGCTTCACCATTTGGCATCTTGCCCATATGGCATAAATGAGTTAGAATCCACTAGATGCTATGGATTATTTTGTGTTGCATGGCCCCTGGCACCCTGGTCCCCAGATCCTTTTCAACAAGGTTTATGTGAGCGTTGGATGATTCTCCTCTGCTATAAATTAGAAGTTACAAAATTATTACACATTTTAATTACATTAGTCTGTGAAATGATACATGAAACTCCAGACTCCCAAATTTATTATAGCATGTTATTACTTTCATGTATTTTATATCAGTTCTCATAGGCTATTATCACCTCCTTGTTTGTAGGTATATTTATTTGTACATATATGTATTTGTACATGTATTTTTAGCTGCTTGATTTGATTATATTTTTATTAAATGTTTGTATTTGACTTTTGATTATGTGCATCAAAAATTAATATGAAGACTTGGGAAAAAAATTGAGACATTTTCTCTTTGATAAGCCTGGGAACTTTTATTACATAGAATTTCGCATATCTTATTCTGTTCTGCAAGGAATCGAAATGACCTTGGAAAATTGCTCTTCACTGCAATTAATTTATACGGTATTGACAACTGTCACAATGTTATCACTAATCTTGCTATATTTGGTGTTTTTTCCTAAAGCTCCCAACTTCTGGAGTCATGTGATAATTTCAGCTTCCATTTACAAATAAAACAGCAAGTCTCTAGACCTCATGGTTGCAGAGCAAAATTTGAAAACATGGCCTGAGTGTACCCAAATGGTTCAAAAACTGACAAAGAAAAAGAACCCAAAACATATTCTTTTGATAAAATCCCACGATTGCTTGGGACTTTTGAACTGGAGGTTCTATATTTTCAGAGAAATTTTAGGGGAAAATATATATTCAAAAAAATTCAGACTGGCCCTGATGTATATTTTGAATGTTTTACTCCTAGGATAGTGTCTTATTGATCTCAGCTGGAAATGAACATGGCATGTTGTCCGCAGTTGAAAGTGTTTTTCAGTAGCCAACAGCTCTAAGCAACCTTTGCCAGTTAGCAAAGCCCTCCCATGCCCTGTATATGTGATGTTCACCACACCTCAGGAGCAGCGTCTCCCTCTGGGACTATACTAGTGCACAGGCTGAGCTACTAGGAGTTGCACTTGCCTTTGTCTTACCTAGAAGTAGTTACAGACATCACAATGATTGCTGGGACCAGTCAGTGCTTTTTAATTCATACCGTGCCCAGGAATATTATCAAGCACAGTCAAAAATTAATAAACTTCCTATGAAGATGTTTCTCTATTTTTGTGGGTTCCCCGCGATTTGGGATTCACAGACTACCCTTTGTATATCAATGATCATACAGAAGTGCATGCAGGATGGAGATGGGTTGATCAACCTGTTCTTTAAATGTTTTTTTAAGGTGAATTTAGTGTTGGTGAAAGGTACTGGACTGACAGCATTCTCTGTTTATCCAGAGCCCAGGTACCACACGGCAGTAGCTGCATGAGTGTCCCAGTCACAGCCCCAGAAAGAAACACATTGTAATTCTTATCAGGGTGATGCACATTTTTTGTTCAAGGTGGCAAAATGCCCAGTGGCCACCCTGCTGCCAAGATTTGGACTAAAAATAAAAATACTAAAGGACAGATCTAAGCCTAGGTCCATTTAAAAAAAAAAAAGAGAGAGAGAGAGAGAGAGAGAAGATAGCTCCAGCCACAATAATAATAAAGTGATCCAGGGACAGGGAACAAGAGAGACAGAATGAGACTGGGCAGAGGGAAAAGGCTAGAGAGCTGAAATAGGCAAACACAAGTAGTCACATTGGCTCAGGCTGAAAGCCTGGCTCGACTCTCTGTCCTGGCTCCAATGACTGTGATCCAAGGATAAAGTGAACTGAAGAGAATGTTCAGGCACTTAGGTATATGGCCAGGACAGGGATTGTAACACAGTCCTGCAGAGTTAGCGCTATAATGTTTGAATCCTCCTGTTGCTTGGCTCACATGGCCAAACTGGGTACTTTCATTCTGCCTGGTGTAGCTTTGTCAGCAAAGAAAGGAAGAGACCAGTGCTAGACTGTTTAGAGGACTGAGGTAGAGTCCCCGATTAAATTGTCATTGTCTCTCCTATTCTGAAAAACGCTTATTTTTATAAACCCCTTATGAGTTTGCTGCACAAAATGCTACTACCCCCACCAATCATTTTAAAAATGCAAAGGGAACTCTGTGACCCTCTCTCCTCTGAAATTTCATCTTCTACTACCAGCAGGACTCTTGGAACGGACAATGGACAGAGACCTGGACTGAGTAAGAGAAAGGGGAAACTTAGGTGAAGACAAGAGAGATAGCAAGATAGATCAAAGGGAGCCTGGAAAGGGTCAGAAATAAAAAGGCCTGGCAAGGAAACAAATGAGGCTTGAAAAAGGAGGTCAAGACAGGGACAGAAGCACACACAAAGATGGGTGCAGAGCACAGTCAGGAGAGGAGGGCTATTTTAGGCGGACGGGAGATAGAGGCATGAGAGAAAGTTAAACGAGAGACAGGAGCTAAGCAAATAAAAAGGATAATAGAGAAAGGTGGGAAAGAAAGAAAAAAAACCAAAGCAAACACCACAGGTAATTTGTATCTTTATTTGAAAATTATTATATGCAGTGTTGTTGTAGCCATGTTGGTCCCAGGATATTAAAGAACCAAGGCAGGTGACTTGAAAAAGAGCTGTGTATGCAAAAAAACTTGTCTCTCTCTCACCAACAGAAGTTGGACCAATAAAAGATATTACCTCACCCACCTTATCTCTCATGAAAATTATAGCAGCGTTCTCTTGCACCAGTATAAGTAAGGCTGTATCCCAACTGCTCCCAGGAGAGAACCCAATTTGGAGAGAGCTATAGTTTGGAATATATTTTGGAAGCCAAGAAGGATGCCAGCCTGCACTTTGAATTCCTTGGCTTTTGTCAGTCAGTGCCCCAAGGTTAACATTAATTAGGTGTAGCCTGTTTTGTGTTAGTAACGTACCAAACTTCAGGAGCAGTCTTGAGGGATTTCAGGCTGGGGCTAGTCCATCTTTCAGAACTGACTAGTCCATGTGTTTGTTTTTTTCACATTCTGGCTTTGTTTTAAGAACTAATGAGAACTTCAGAACCTTCACTGATACAAACTGTACTACTTTTTGACCTTGCAGATAACCATGAGCCAAATTGTGCAGCTTTTAATGTGCATTCTCATTATCATTTAATGAGATGGAAGATGATGCTGAAACCCTTTTCCAAACATTTGTTTACTTACTACAGATACAGGTACAACAAGGGTCAGGGTGTACCTTGAACCAAAGGCAGTGAAGGGGCAGAAGACCTCAGGAGCTGTACGATTGCATTTATTGTACAGAGGTATTCCCGTTTGAGGTTTCAGTTTGCGCACATGCACACACACACACACACACATATGCAAACTGAAATGCAGCATGTCTTTCATATTTCATTGTAGACATTATCCATATCTAATGTGCTGAATTTACGGTGCAGACTTATTTGTAAATGCTGGAAAAGCATGAATTGTGTTCAAATTCCCTTCCTTATGATCAGGCTTGTTCGATCACCAGGATGCTTCTCGTGGAACCACTCCTACTATAACAATTCTAGCAGCATTTTTTACACTTATATCTAAAGGATCCCAAAATGCTTCACAAGCTACATATACATGCCCGAATAGCTTTCACCTGCTGCCAAAGTGAAACCACCTCTAAGGTGGCTCACAGCAGCTGCTTAACAATGCACAGCGACCCAGGACAATCAGAACAGGCTGCAAAGAAGAGTGTCATAGTCAAATGAAACAGCAGAATATTTAGGGTGGCACTTTTACATCTGATCCAGAAGATTTAAAATCAACTCAAAGCCACTAGCATACTGAATGGTGCCTGAAGCATGGACCTTGCCAGAAGAATGTGACACAAAATAAAAGCTGGAATAAGTCAAAAATATTGTGTTTAGACATACATTTAATACATAAAGGCAACCGTAACAGATGTAGTTTGGTGACGTAGATGAGGCAACTGGACTGGGAGTCAGAAGAGACCTGCAGTCTATTCCCAGCTCTGCCCTTTATCTGTCTTGTCTATTTAGATTGCGAGCTCTTCAGAGTCGGAACTGTTTCTCCCTTTTTTTGTGTGTAGTTCCTAGCACAATGTGGCCCCATCTTGGTTGGGGCCTCTCGGTGCTACCATAATACAAACCAGAACAAAAAATTGAACCTTTACTAACACCTAGCTCTTATTCAGCATTTTCCATCAGTAGATCTCAATGTGCTTTACCAAGGAGGTCGGTGTCATGATTGTTAGGCAAAGTAAGTGTTGAAAAGTAAGGTTTCTAGCTGCATGGGGGAGAGGAGTTAGTGCTGTGCTAAAAAACAAAAACAAAACAAAAAAAACCAAACAGGCTGTTGTGTCTTTCTGAATTGCATTTTATTGTTTGGCTTTGTAAAAAGGAGAAATACATGACTACAAGGACAGAACACATGCCTACATCCCTTTTACATATTTCAAAAAACAAACAAAGAGAACCATCTCTTAACAGAGGAGGAAGACAGTGTGTATGCAGTATTAAAGGGAACATATTATATTAATGCAGCTAAGCTATGGCAAGGAAAAGTAGAGAAAAAGAATAACAGCACAGAGAGAGGTGATGTAAAAAGCTACTGTTGATAAATCATCAGAGAACAACATTAACAGCGACCTATCCATTTCGGAGTTGGAAAATACACTTTCCTCACAGCAGCTGCATCTTTAAAAAGCCAAATGCTCCAGTCAGATATTAGGAAGGAGGCAGGGAAACAGGGATTTCTAAAGTACAAAAGAACCACATTTTTCATGAAGTGTTTTCCAAAGTGTGTGGGAAGAGCCCCTCCAGGAAGTGTGAAGGCAGGCTGAGGGAAGAGTCATGGAAGATGTATAAATTCATGTGGGAAGGCCTTTAAACTACACGGTGAGGTTGCAATCAGTTTCCTTTTCCTGAAGAGGGGCTCATCTTTTAAAAGTTTAGAAAACATTGACTTAGGCATATTACTAAACACCAAAGTGTCTTCATATAAAATTTTAAAAATGGATTGTTAGCATTTAGGGTAAATTTAGTGGGCTGAATGACATTTTCTCAACCGCTTTGTGGTGCAAGACAATCCCATTTGTAACAGAAACTACTGTAGGAGTGTGCATAATATTTTATTACACTTCCATTAAAGTCTGGAATCCCAGATACACGCAGTAGCCATTCAAATCAGAAGGCTTGTCTACACAATGCAGCAAAGCGCGCCAGAGAGGTGTGATTTGTAAAGCACTCTTATGTGTTGCACTCTAACAGCTCTTGGTAGACCCTGCTGGTGTGCTCCTCAAGGTACCTAGTTTGCAGCATTAACAGAATACATTACCGTGAACTGGGTACCTTTTAGAACGCACCAGCAGGATCTACATGGGGCAATTAGAGCACAATACCTTGGAGCGCTTTACAAATCAAACTCCTTTAGGGCACTTTGCAGGAGCTGGGTAGATAAGCCCCAAGTGAGCTGTACTCTGAACCAAATGTATAAGCTCTTTGAAGCAGGTCCCTCTTTTTGTTATGTCTTTGTACAGTACCCCACCTAATGCACCATGTTTGGGACTCCTAGATCCTACCACAAAACAATAAATACAAATAATAATCAACAATAATATTTTAGGGAATAATATTGCACTGAGCATCAAAATGTATGGGTCTTTTCCATCTCTAATTTCTATGATTCTATAAGATGAAGTTTATAATCAGTGGGGAAATGTCTTGGAATTTGTCTCTCTATTGGCTTAAGTTAGTTACAATTTCTGTCACTGCTGGAATTCTGGTTGCTACCCAAGGTGTCTGTGCTGAAAGGTAGCTACAGACAGGATAGCATAAATCAAAGGCTTTTATACCAGAAAACACAATTAAATACCTACATCAGTTGATCCCCTACTTAGTGTTGTCTGTGCCAATTCCTTCCCCTCCAGCTCTCAGCCCTAAATTAACAGCAACTAAGATTAAAATAATAATAAATCAACTGCAAATGACACTGATTCATACCAGGAATCAGTTGGTTAATCATAATCTTTACATTTTCGTAACTGCACTGTTCCTTGGGACTTGAGTTAACAATTCAACAAGCATGTCCACATCTTAGCTTTGAGTGACTGCATTGAAACTAACACAAACTCAAACAGAAGCCTATACAAAGCAAAGACTTATCATGTTTGGTGGTGGCGGAGAGAGAGAAAAAGAGAGGGAAGGAAACAATACACATCTGAGTGGAATGAGTGTTTATCTGCTTGCCATCAGAATAGGCTAGTCATGCTGTTTTTCTTTCTGTTCAACATGTGAGCAGGTTACGGTGTACAGTACCAGGCTGTGCAAAAGCCCGTGGTTGTGTCCTTCTGTTTGTACGGTTTGTTGACATAAGGTGGAGTTCAGGTTATTCTGATGTAGGCAGTTTCCTGCCCCTGTTTCTGATAGCCATAAATCAGAACAGCATTACAGCCTCTTTGTTTAGAGGTCCTGAGTTTGCACTATGTGTATTTTGTTAAAAATTATGTGCCCAACTTGGAGGCAGCAGCACTTTCATCCACATTTCCTGCTATGTTTTATTATATAGTAAACATCGCCTTCCTCAGGCCTAGATCCTGGAGACCCCTCCTCACATGGGTAATACTTATACACTGTCCCATTGAATTCCTTACCCTTACGAGCAAGGGTTTGCAGGATCTAATGCTTAAATGTTACCTGTGGAGAACAATTGTTGACGAGAGATGTGCCTTCCACGAGAGAGGAGACGGAACGGGGGCAGGCAGAAACCAGTAGAGTTCCCTTGACTTCAACAGTGCTATGCTCATTTATTCCAGCTGAAGATCTGGCCCTCACAATGAAAAGAGTAATAAATCACACACCACACCAACCCTCTGCTTGGATGCGTGCTCTCCATGAGGAAGACTTCAGACTGAGCCACGGCTAGGACTCCATATTCCCAGGCCTATTTTTTCAGTCTGCCTGTCACAGCAACCTGCACACCAATACAATCAAACACAGCTCCATGCTTCACTGTGTGGCTCCTACAAGGATCTCACAAAGCAGAGTGGGCACACCACAGGACATGACTTCATAAGGAGGCACTGTGAGCGTGTGTAGGGGCAGGCAAGCAGGAGGGGGATGAGGTGGGGTAGCTAACACAGGAACGAAGAACTGATCAACATCTCCACAGATGTAGGCAGCACCGAGGTGCTTTGGAAAGGGCTAAAGCAGAGTGAAGTGGGGCAGGCTGTTTCAGAAAGCTGGCACCGCTGCAAAGGGCTGACCTGGGAGACACAGAGGCCTGAGAAGATAAGCACCAAAAGCCCCTACGTGAAAATGGGAAACACGTATAGGCCTTGCTGATATTAGGCCAAAAAGGTGAGCACTAATCTCATTCCCAGTTCACTGTGACCTGCAGATGAGCTTATGTCCACACGCAACATGCTTTCAGAAGCAGCTGGAAGCAAGATCAATCCAGATATTGAGACTTGTTTAGTGGTGGTGAGTGTGTGTACCGGCCGTGGACAGGAAATGAGTCACAATATTGGAGGAGACCAGAATAGGTCTCTCTAGCTTGCTCTCTCCCTAGTGTGGATAGAAAAGTCTGCTCTCACCACCTGAAGTGGTTTTACTGGTTCCATGTGTGTCTGGCAATCACATAATACAGCAAACGAACTGTTACAAAGAATACTCCGTGTCTCCTACACTCACAGCCCCTTGTGTTGTGTCTCCCATGATGCATGTGTAACCCACACACCTCCTGGGTGTGGTGTTCTGTCCCATCTAGTGGCACCAAGACCAATTAGAGAGAGATTAATGAGTCTGCTCTACAGCCTTAGCTAACAGCCACGTGGCTTTTAGCTCATGTGGTAGAGGCTCATGCATTAAGCTCCAGAGATTGCAGGTTCGATCCCTCCCGCCAATAACCAGGGTCTGTCAGTGTTACAAGTGGGGGCTTGTCCGGGATTTGAACTGGGAAGCCTCTGAACGCGCTTCCTCAGTTAGGGGAAGTATGTAACCCACACACCTCCTGGATGTGGTGTTCTGTCCCATCTAGTGGCACCGAGACCACTTAGAGAGAGATTAATGAGTCTGCTCTATAACCTTAGCGAACAGGCATATGGCTTTTGGTTCATGCATTTAGCTCCAGAGATCCCAGGTTCGATCCCGCCTGCAGACAACTGGCGTCTGTTGGTGTTACCAGAAGTCCAGTACTGGTATTTATATCCCAGCATGTAGCTTTAGCACACACCTCATTGCCAGCATCTAGATATGATCTGTTGGATCCTGGAGCTCTCATGCTAGCCATGTCAGTGGGGCTTTATCAACCACTTGGGCAGAGGCTGATGTGAGAATGATCTGAAGTGAACCTCAATTCAGGTCAAGCTCAGCACCTTTGAGCCAAATTTCCAAGAGGATTTTGGGCACATTTGCTAAATTGGGATCCCAAGAAGTGCCAGGCAATGCTGGGAGAACACCAGGACACCGCCTGTTCAGAGTGAAGACAGAGATGGGGACAACAGTCGAGGTTCTTTTATATGTAGAGTGGCCACATATTCCTGAAAACTGGGAATGTTCCTTCTTTCAGGATCTGTGCTAGTGCCCCAGGTTATTTTACAGCAAAAACAGCACGTTGTCCTGTTTTGTGTAAACTCCCGCAGACAGACCGGCCACCTGAATGAACCATCGGCCAACTCAGTTGGTCAAACTGATGACAGATTGTCTGAAGGCATGTGAGCTTCAAGGACCACCCTGTTGATATCCTGTTCTCCCTGCTCCAGCCCTTCTAGTGAGCTTCTCCCCTCCACTTAGAGCCATGAACCAGCCCTCTTCTGCACACAGGCAAATTCATACGGTGACAGTCAAGACAACACTAGAAGTTGCTGCACTGAGGAGGGAGAGAAGTGGGTACTGCTTGCTCTGTCACCCTCCTACATACATCCTTATTCCCCTCTCTCCCCGCCCTCGCTCCCCCCTCCCCCCCCCCAGCATTCTGGTTTTTCACTTGGTCACCCTCTTGCTTTATTCTGGACCCATAAATGACAGAGACAGTCACTGACCAGCAAGCAGAGGTATTAAGGGATGAGGGTCCTTAACACAAGGAGCTGTGCTGTTTCTTCTTCAAGTCAGTGTGTACCTTTGGTGGGGCAGGCAGCATTTAACTCAGAGCTTGAGTGTCACCATTATAAGTATTGTCCTGGCCATTAACCCCATAAAGGCTGTGAAATATTAACCCCCTCCACCAGGAACTCAATTGCCACTGCTTTTGTGAAGGCAGAAGTGACTTCCAGTGAGTGCAGAAATTACCTTACTCCCAGAGTTAGGCAAAATGGTGGTAGGAGTACAGGACATAGAGGCACTCCTGGTTTAGTTAATATCAGTGCTTCTCCCCGCTCCCCTCCAGCCCCTCAAAAACACAGCTCAAAAGCTGTCGTTTCTCTAATCGAGTCTCTGCCTTCCCCAGGAACTTGGGCAAGGGGTACCACCATTGCTACAGCTATGATGTCAGAAAGCGAGAAGGTCCTTGATTACCCCAGCAAATTCAAATGTGAGAAAAGTCTAAGTATTTTCATCTGTTATCATCTACATGCAGCCAGAGGTCTATGCACTCACAAAATTGACCTATTAATTGAAGGTACCCCAGCTAGCAAGTGTGATTGAACCTGATATTGAATGCAAATACAAATTTATCTTGGATTTAATCTCTCTTAAATCTTCCACTATCACTTGAACAATTTTATGGAAAATCCACTTCACCAGTTTTGCAGATGAGTGCTTTCCACATTCATTGAATGAAACGTCACTCTCTTTTTCCATGGGGTGAAAGCATCAAGCCATGATAACCCACCATTTAATAGTCTGCAAATGTAATTGGATGGCCTTGGACTTGACCTTAAATGTCAAACGGAACATGGGAGGCTCACATTCACAAGTGAAACGTCCACTATTGCAGTGTGCCCATATGCAACGGCATGGTTACAAGATGACCTGCAAAAAGATATACAGGGTACAATTTAGAAGGTATAAACCTGCACAAAAACAGAATTAAATTTGGAACTGTGAATTAAATGTAATGTTTATTCTAAAGGACACTGCAAAGCATGAGGCAGCTAAGAAAGAATGGAATTAGTTGGTACTTTAATTTAATTACTTCCCCCCTTTAATTGTATCACTATAACCTTGTGCTCCCCTACCCATCTGTGGTATCCACCAGCACACTCCTCTTTGACTACAAGTTCTTTGGGACAGGGACTCTCTACACTGTGTGTATGCATCATGCCTAGCACAATGGGGGCCTGGATCCCTGAATGGGCCATTTCAGCACAACCACCATACAAATAATAAACAGCAACAACATATTAAACAGATCTCCCAAACTATCAGAGCAAGCTGGTGGGACTGCAAAACTATCAGAGCAAGCTGGGGAAGGAAGCTTTAACTCATGGGGAACCAGGGAATTTACCATATAGTTATGGGATTCACTGAGCTCCCAGAGCAATTCTGCCAGGTCTTTTTAGGCATGGAGAGTAAAATAGAGGAAGAGAGATGGTAAAGAAGGGAGGAGATGGTGGAAAAGTACAGACTGAGGCAATAAGAAGCCATTCAAGAATACGCCCCTCAAATCCTAAAGCCAACCCTACGAACTGAGGCATACATTTTCAAGGGACTAGTGATTTCGGGTGCCCAACTTGGCACCTTAAAGGGTCCTGATTTATAAGCAGTGCTGCGCACCCACCTTTTGAAAATCAGGCTCCTTTAAGGTATCTCAAGTTGGACACTTAAAAATGGAGGCACCCAAAAATCACAAATCCCTTTGGAAAGTTTATGCCTGATAAAGCTTGTACCATGTACAGCAATATTATATGTACACCATTATATTAAAGACATAAATGTTTGACTGTCCTTCAGAGTGACATTCCAAGCAAGGAGACAAACTACTCATCATCCTTACTCTTCAAATCATTACTGGGAACACTTTCCTTGCATGAATGCCCTTCTCCCACTTTCCAAACCTCTCCTGACTCAACCCCGGATAATCGCAATTATATTCAAGTTGTTTAAACTAACAGCAGCACAATTCACAGCTAGAGGCTTCAGCTACTTTGAATTCATTTGCTTGATCAACACTCAGCCCGGGTAAGTAACTTTCAGAGAAAACTGTCACTAGGTAGACAATGGGCTTGCAGTTAACAGCAGTAGATTTGTGTGTCTAAATGTTTGCAGACACTTGGTAAAATGTCTCAGCCCAAGTTTCTAAAGGACAATCCTCCTGCAGGGCTGTATGTGTTTAAAGCAGGCAATCTCTGAGATAAGAGGTGGCTCTCCTTCTGCTTATGTGCCAAGAATGTCAGAGGAGAACACAGCCAGGAGACAACTTTTGGGAATTATATAACAACAACAGATATACGGTCTCCTGCCTCTCTCTCTCCTGTCTGCCCAACACACACAAGTGATGTGGAGCTCTCCCTATAGAGGACCTAGCCTGCCTTGAATCCCCTATATTGCTACAACAACAGTAAAATATACGCTCAGTGATCTCCTGTGCTGGCAAGCCCTTGGGACTAGGCTGCAAATCCCTGAATATCATGAAAATAATTTGCGCCACTCTTTGTGGCTCAATTAAAACATTTCTTTGAGTACATAATTATTCTTCCAAGAACAGATAACATCCAGATCATTACAAAAAAACCCACCAATTTATTTTTCTCGTAACTCCATTGTACTCCTCTCACTGTTGGAGATATCAGCAAGCGATATAACGTAAAGTTGTACTAATTTATAAACCAGGTTAGTTAACTCAGTGCAACACCCTTGTGAGGAGGCCTCTCTCTTTGGTTAAGAAGTAATACCTTTCAGAATTGATTTAAACTAAATTAATGTATCAGTCTAAATTGGTACAACTCTCTCACATAGATACAGCCTAAGGCTAATGGTACCTTCCAGTTTTGGTGATAATCCCATCATGTTACATGTGCATTTATTTACAGATGAAGCTCCCTTTACACTCTTGCACAAACAGCTAAAATATAAAACATTATACAAAATGTTATGAAAACTGTACGCCACACCATAAATCCAAATGTAACATAGGAGGCAAATTCATTACTGTGCATACCAATTTTTAGGCCATGTCGCAGTGCGCGACTCACCGCTGCGGCGCCTCCTGCTGGTCATCTCAGGGAATTAGCATTTCCAGCCTCTGAAGCGCCCTCTGCAGGCCAGTATCCTGCTGCCGCTGGCCCCCTGTGTCCCTCCCAGGACCCGGTGCCCCTTGTCTTTGGGGTGCTGCACCCTAGCAATACTCCCACAGTCTCAGGGTCTCCCTAACTCTCTATCCCCACATTGCCTCAGTTGTGGGCTACTGCAGGTCACCATCTAGCCCCCACTCACTGGGGCAGACTGCAGTGTAAAAGCCACTCATCATAGGCAAGGGGGGTTTGGACCTGCTGCCCTTGCAACCCCAGTACCTAATTGGCCTTCCACTAGGCCGCAGCCTGGGGGGGTTTCCAGACCGGAGCTCCCAGTTCCCTTGACCTTCCCTCAGCCCTGTTCCAGCTCAGGTACCTTCTCTCGGGTCCCTGCAGCCAGGTCCCTCCCTCTCAAAGCTAGAGAGAGTCTATGTGAGGCTTCTGGCCCCAGCCCTCTTATAAGGGCCAGCTGGACCCTCATTAAGCCAGCCTTGGCCTGATTGGGGCATGGCCCCCAGCTGAGGCTGCTTTCCCCAATCAGCCCCGCTTTTCCTTCCTTGCCACAGCCCTCGCCCCTGGCTGTTTTAAGCCTTTTAAGGCAGGAGCGGGTGACCACCCCGCTACAGGCCATTATTGAAAACTCTACTGTAAGCCTTTCTGCAGTAGTAGTAGTAATAATAATAATATATAGAGATCTACCTATCTCATAGAACTGGAAGGGACCTTGAAAGGTCATCAAGTCCAGTCCCCTGCCTTCACTAGCAGGACCAATTTTTTTGCCCCAGATCCCTAAATGGCCCCCTCAAGGATTGAACTCACAACCCTGGGTTTAGCGAGCCAATCTCAAACCACTGAGTAAAATTCATTAGTCAAAAATATGAGGATTTCCTTGTTACAAAAGGGTCAGGGTTCAACCTTGGTAGCACAGGATGTATATGACAGCTCTTATGCCACACATTCTTTCCTGCCCCAGGCTAGCAGGCGAAAAGAGGCATGATTGTCCAGGCCAGCCCTAGGCTACAATGATTCTCAACAATGTTTTCAGCCCCCTGTAGCCATTAGGCAGCTATAACACAGCCTGGGACAACTGGCCACCCTTAGAGCATCAACAAAAGTAGAACATTGTTATGCTGGGGAGGGACAGTGGATAGGGCACTGGACTGGGAGTCAGGAGATCTAGATTCTGTTCTCTACTCTGCCACTGACCTGCTGTGTGAAACTGGGTGACTTACTTCATCTCTGTTTGCCCTCTTATCTATTTGGATTGCAAGATTTTCAAGGCAGGGACTCTCTCATCCTATGTTTTTGTACAATGCCTAGTACAATGGGGGCCTCTCCATGCTACCATACTAGGAACAAATAAAACAAAAATAATAATGCCAATACAAAAGAGTGAGTAGGCCACCTTAGCACAAGTCAAGAGGTGCTGTGCAGTGTCATTTTAGCTATAACCAAAATCTGGCCCTCTCCCTTTTTTGGTTTGCTCACAAGGAAGCTTCGCATTCCCCATGTCTAAATACATTAATCATCAAAAAGTCAGATTTAAGACAACTCGCCTCCTTGTGTCTTGTTCTTTCTAAGTGTCTAGATGCAGTTCTTTGCTGGGTCACACATTCACTCTTACTTCTATTATAGATGGGGCCTACAAATGCTATTGTGTTTCTGTAACCAGACTATCAATCTAATCAGAATGGTGGGTGGGGGAGGAATACAGTTGAAAATGTCTGTTTCTGTGTCGCATCAGAATTTAATTTTTGGTGAAATTCTCCAATCCTCTTTCCCAGATTGCAACTCTGCTCTAATTACAAGTAGAGTTTGGTTGTATCCATATGACAGCCTCTCTTTTTTTAAACATACCCAGGTTTGTGCACCCACATTTACTACACTGACTAAACATGGTACACCCAGTCATTCCCCAGAGATCCACAGGTGGATCCTTTCCTCTTCCTGTCTCCATATCAGCATTCACCTCTCCCCCTCTTTTCCTAGGACCCTGTGGGGATGGGAGGGGACATTTATGGTCTGGGATCCATACAAGATGACGTATCCTTGGCTGCCTCAGTTACCAGCAATATATTCACCATGTTATGTAGCAGCAGCAAACGTATAGAGCAACCATGTCACTAAATAGCTGATCAAAAGTGATAGTGTAGACGGGGACCTATAGTTTAGACATTGGTACAGTAACTCTCCTAATTCACTATAGAGTATAATTATCCTAGACTCAGTCTGAGGTCCATGGACTAATGCATTGTTACAAAGCCTTTAAAGACAAATAAGAGACACCAGATGCTAATGGAATAATGAATGCTGTGACATGCTGTTACAGATGTTTTGGATTTGGGTAACAATTTAGTTGAAAAACAAAGTTAGAATGGAGTTCTATTATCAGCCTGTAGGGGCGATTCTTCACCAAAAAGACCAATGAGGAAAAAATGTTCTATTTTTGTCCTGCACATTTTCCTCAAATAAAGGCCATAATTAGATAAATTCTGGGTTAGAGCTGATGTGTTTGTCTGTAGCGATCACATGTCTGTAGTCCACCAAAGACCAGGCTCATCAACACCATCACCTCCATAATTCAAAATGCTTTGGTTCAGATGCCTTACCATTTGCAGTGTTGCTAACTCTCACACTTTCTTTGCAAGTCTCAAGATAATTGGTGCTTTTCTTAAAGTTCTAGCTCTTGGCTTCTTCAGATTACTGAGTGAATATTGCTGTGGGTTTTGTTTGTTTGTTTTTTAAGTTCCTAGTACTTCTTTCAGAGAAAAGTTGAAAATGCAAACCTCTAAAGGCTCAAAAAAATAGAGAGGCAAATAAAAAGAACCCAAAATGAATTATTTTTCAAAATCTCATTATTTTTAAGCCAATCTCATCATTTTTGAATGTTTGGTTTTGGCAATACCATGAAAGGGACAAATGGGGCAAACCAGCTTTCACATATGCTGAGAGTTGCACACCAAACCCCGTGTTTGTTTTTTTAATATTAATCGTTCCTACTGTGAATGTTTTAAGCATACAACTAAAATAGACTTGCAGAACTCACTTTAAGCCACCTTCTACTTATTCATCCCTTCAGATAGTTCTGTGGAACTCGTCACCATAGCACGCGAGCACTTTCTATTCCTTAACGGATGACACTGTTTTCTCTTCCCTCCCCTGCCACCAAGAACTTTGCTCCTCTCGATCTGTCAGAGAGCTTTCCCAGGACATTTTTTCCCCTGGGCTGCTTGAGAGACAGTTTCAAATTCCCTGAACTGGATCCGGGAGTGTTCCAGCACCCCCTACTTTTTTCAGGGGGTAAACACACAACCAAAATATCCAGCCCCAGGACAGCTTGACCTTTCGGTGACCCTTATCCTGACCTAACACTGGTCACTCTCACCAGCAGATTTGTTTATCTTGGGACCTCAAGGCTCCGAACCCTAAGGCATCAGCTTTTGTCTCCAAACTCTAAGTCCTACTGGAGCTAGTTGCCAGCCACAACTTGAATGCAGATTAGTCAGCTGTATGAAAAGCTTGGGTTTTATTTTCCAGTCCCCGACTTGATATTATGCTGACTGGTGACATGGAGAGTCCACAGACAGCTGATTTTAGCAACCCCAAAAAAACCCTCCAGCCCTCCAGGAAAGAGATTCAACCTTAACGACAATGCTCTGTTATCAGTCTGCCTCTGATTAGGAGTCTCTTCCCTGCTCACTCAGTAAATTAAATATACACCCTACTTGCAGCACTCCAAATGCAAGCATTTGCCTCTGTAGCCCCCTAAGGAAGAGTTTCAGAAGACTCTTCCCTAATTGCATGATTAATATACAGTTGTATGATTAAGATGCAAACACTAAATCCCTAGTTACAGAGCACACAGACGAACCCAGGAGAAAAAATCTCATCCATGTATTTTCAAATAAATAGCCATTTTTAAAAAATTCTCTTTATGTTGATCTGCAAGGCCTCACTTCTGGTAACAGTGACCTTGACCCTGCAAACACTTATACACATGCCCTTATGTTATACACATGCATAACTTGGTTCAGGTGAGCAGTCCCATTGAATGGGAATACTTACATAAGTATGTGCCTATGTGGTTGCAGGATCAGAATTTGGATATTTCAGGGGTGAGCGTAGCTTTTATAGCAGTGGACTCATTATTGGGTTTTATGAGTTGATTCAGTCAGTTTAACTAGAAATGGGAAAAAACAGACTTCGGTTTTGATATTGCAAAAACTCATCTGTCAGGTTTGGGCTTTGCAAAATTAAACACAGGGAAAGTTCTGCTCTGGATTCTATTTTATCCAAGCACTCCCAGATAAATAATTCTGGGTTTGAGCCATTGCTAGTTTTAACAGGAGTGATGAACACAGACATAAGCTGATTCCTGAGCAGCTTCTTTTTCTTTAAATAAAACTGGGGGGGGGGGAAGTGTCTCAGACTTTCCCCCCCCTTTTAAATAGAGAACTGCATTGGAGGAGGCAAAGCAGTTGTGACAGCAGATGCAGAAATGCAGAGCAATTTTTCTCTTATCATACGGCTATGCATAAAGGGGGAGGGGGGAAACTGCAGCAGGATGCATCATTCCGGGAATGTCTGTTATCCCAGAAGTGACTGGAAACAACACATCTGAAATATGCAGAGCCATTATCAGGCCTGGGCTTAAATAAACTTTACTGTCCATTCAGTGATCAACCTCCCTCAGAGTTGCTGGCTCCATTCATCACTGTCACCTTTTCAAAGTGACTGTGATGACAGTTCATGATCATTAACTAGTAATGGTGTGCTTTGCATTAAAGGGAAGGCACATCAAACAGATGGACCCACAATTCAAAAGTTAACTAAATTATATAATAGACATTCTCTGGCTAACTACATACAGATGGTGGCAAAAGGTAGAACAAAATGGTAGGTATGGAAAACAAGGGGGAGTTTCAGAGTAGCAGCCATGTTAGTCTGTATCCGCAAAAAGAACAGGAGTACTTGTAGCACCTTAGAGACTAACAAATTTATTTGAGCATAAGCTTTTGTGGGCTACAGCCCAATTCATCAGATGCATAGAATGGAACATATAGTAAGGAGGGCAACCATAGGGCAACTCCCACCTTTTCATGTTCTCTGTATGTGTATATATATCTCCTTACTATATGTTCCATTCTATGCATCCGAAGAAGTGGGCTGTAGCCCACGAAAGCTTATGCTCAAATACATTTGTTAGTCTCTAAGGTGCCACAAGTACTCCTGTTCTTTTTAAGGGGGAGTTTTGTGGGGTGTCTACTGATTTCCCAATTGCCTTCTAAGATGGAACTATTACTAATACTATCAAAAAGAAGCTGTTATAAAGATGGCTTTCTATGACTGATATGAGCAGAAACACTGGCTGTAGTGGTAAGCCTGGTGTCAACAAAGTTATGAGCATCAAAATGCCTTTGATTTTGAAGATTTGCTGTATTTGGGATTTGTTTCTTCCCTGCAGTGTATCCCACTATGATATTCATTTTGATCAGGGCTATGTAGCTAGGAGGACCATTGAATGAGGAAGATTTAAAAACAAACAAGATGTGTTTCAATGAGACATTTAAACCTAACAAAATCCTTCATCCACCAGGATCAAAGCCTAGCTCATTGTCACTTCCTTTACTCCTACAGGCAACAGGCATTCTCCAACAGACCTCTGCACACCCATACTCCATACTTGCAGGCAAAAACATTCACAGACAAGTTAAAAAACATGGTCTTGGTGTTAAGAAACTAAATGGGATTCAGGAGATCTGGAGTCAATTCCCAGCTCACTCAGGGAGACAGAACAATCCCTTGTGACTTACAAAGACAGTGTGAATTACAAATATCTCCATCATTGCCTGAGCGCTCTGTTGCCCAAGAATCACAGAAGAAATTTCTGAATTTCAAATAGCTAATAAATCTGAATTCCACAGGCTGTTCATGAACAAATAAAAGCAATGATTGCTAGTATTTAGTTTATTACGGGCCAGGGTCTTTTTAGTGGACATCGATCAATCTCATATATTTGGGCCAAGTTTTTCAAACAAAACTGGGCACTTAGTGTTAGCTTTTTAAACACATAGTTAGACACCTATGTAAACAGCCTGATTTTAAAATATGCTGATTATGAAGTCAGTGGAGGCTGCTGGATGCTCAGGAGTTTTGTGAATCACGTCATTGAGGGTCTGATTCAAACCCATCAAAAACAATGGGCATCTTTGCACTGACTTCAGTGAACTTTTTATGTCACAACCTAACTCTAGACTGAGGAGCCTATCTTTAGGCACCCATTTTTTAAAATCTTGGTCTTCGTGTTCTGAAATATTGCACTATAGCTTGTGCCAAGAGACCTTTGTATTCAGTGCACTTTATACTTTTTTTTTTTTTTTAAATCAACGAACAGACACACCTCACACCAGTTCATCTTAGCCCCGCCTCCTCACACCATAGCTCTTCAGTTGCCTGTCAGATTACATTACTTTGTTCCTTTAATATGTGTTTATTAAAAAGGGTTAATAGAAGCATGTCCCAGGAAGGGGAGCATTGCTTAGGAGTCTACACACATTCATACTGTAGGCTCTTCAGGGCCGGGACTATCTTACGACCAGTGTGTGTTTGTACAGCGCCTAGCACAATGATGCTCTGGTCTTCACTGGGGCCTTCAGGAGCTACTGTACAGATCAATAAGTAGGGGGAGATTTTCAGAGACACAAATTGGAGTTAGGCACCCAACTCCCAAAGGGTATCTAAATGCCCTTTGTGCCTTCGAAAATCTCCCTTTAAATGTCAAGAGAACGGAGGTCATTTCCCAGGTTTACTGCTGACCTGCTGTGACTCTGGACAAGTCACTAGATCCAGATTTTCAGAGTGGCTTCTAATTTTGGGTGATCCAGTATTTGGGTGCCCAACTTTAGACACATTATACTACCTGATTTTCTGAGCGCACGCAGCTCCCAATGGCCTCTGTTTTCATGTGTTAAATAGGGATAATACTTACCTCCCATGGAGGGGTGTTGTGAGAATTAAATCATTAGTGTTTGCTAAGATCGGAGAAATCCTCAGGTATAAGGTGCTATAGATGCAAGGATCTGCAGGTCTAAAGCTTGGATCTGCCAGTCTCTGAGTGATTGCTACAGCCACACCACCGGACAGCTCTGGCAGAGGAGCAATTGACAAGGCTGTCAGCCTTGTGGTCCCAAGCAGGACAGGATGTGCCCCCCACAGAGGGCCTGATTGGCAGTGCTGCCAGGGTCCCTGCTTGGTCAGGAGTACTACTTAAGCCTGGAGGGGATACCAGGAAGCTGTCTGTGCAAGGCAGACCCCCAGCTGGGTGCTAGGACAAGCCTTGCTCCCAGCCCCGCTCCAGCCTGGTTCTTTTTCTGGCTCCTGAGTCCCGCTCTGACCCCTGACCCTCAGCTCTGGTTCCTGACTGACTCCACCCACTAGTTCTCGCTGCCCATGCCCAGGCCTTTACAATAGAAGTGCAAAGTATTATTGTTGTTGTTCCCGGAATACTGACTGGACTGAATGGGAAGAAAGGAATGCATTACACATTACTCCCCTCTTTACTGCTTCTCAGTTCAGCCTAGTCTTCCTGCAGCTATCTTGTACTGTGAGCTACTGGGGTCCAAGACTGTATGTACTTTGTGTCTTGTACAGTGTGGAGTGCTTTGTCTGTGGTATACAATATTACTAATAAAGGAAGAAAGCCAAAAATAATTGTTGATTAACACTGAAGTGGCACAGATGTTGAATTCAGCAATTAAAAATAAGAACCAGGAAGTGCTGGTACAATACACGCTTCAGCTGGTTAGAAAAAGTGGGAAATATCTAACTTTCCATTCAGTCTCATTTGTCTGCTTTACATAGTTTATACTGTATTGAAATAAATGTAGTGGCAGGATGATTCTAAGCCATACAGGGCACCTGTGTATATCCTCGCCCTCTTCCCCACCCCCAGGTTATGTCTACACTACAAGCACTACAGTAGCACAGCTGCAGCTACACCATTGTAGTGATGTAGCGTAGTGCTTCCTACATCGACAGAAGGGAGTTTTCTGTTGCTGTAGTAAATCCACCTCTCCAAGAGGTGGTAACTAGGTTGACAGAATTCTACCATTGACCTAGGTGTGTGGGTCTAGGTTGACGTAACTATGGCACTGAGGGCACAAACTTTTTCACAGCCAGCCCTGCATGACATAGCTAGATGGATCTAACTTTTAAGTGCAGACCAGGCCTTAATGTACCTGTCAGGATCACAACCAGGCTACTGCTATCCTCCCCAACATTGCTGCCTTTGAAGCATCTCTTCTTGGGAATGTATTGCAGCATCAGGAATGGTGACTGGAGGGTGAGGTGCCATCCTTCCCGAAAGGTGGCCCTTTCAGGAACAACAACATACTATATTTTGTTGAGGTAGTCACAGTCACGTAATTATTTTGTCTGGAGATACACTTTGGTAATGGGGAATTTGCTTAACAGATCTCTGAAGTTAATGTACTTTAATATCTGTCCACGCCTCAACTCCTAGACTCTGCCCACCGCCAAGTGGAAGGGCTAAGAACTGGTTGGGATGTAACAAGTTATTTTTAACAGTCAGATTAAGAATTCACCCAAACATTTAAAATGACAACCAACAGCTAGGGACATAGGTGCTTTAGGCAGCATTGTCTAATAAATAGGGCACTGGGCTAGGGTTTTGGAGACCTGGGTTCTATTCCTGGCTTTGCCATTGAGCTGCTATGTGACCTCAGACTACTCACTTCACTTGTCACTCTATGCCTCAGTTTCCCCACCCTTTTTCTGTCTTGCCTATTTAGATTTTACGCTCTTTGAGTCAGGGACAGTCTCTTCCTATATTTGTACAGTATCTAGCATAATGGGTAACCAGCCAGAGTCAGTGCCTCTAGGTGCTACTGTCTGACAAATTAATAAATAATAATAATAATAATAATAATAATGACATGTTAAAACACAATACAATTCCTTAGCCAACCAAAAGCTGATCAACACATGAAAGAGATGAGCAATTCAAATGCACTCATAAATGAGACAGTGTAACAACCATATGTCCTGTGCAGGATTGATACAGATTCTGCCCTTCTTACGGAAGGCTCGTGACTGAGCTCAAGGTTGCTCTATGCTTTAAGAATGCTTCACTCATGGAAGCATTCCGTGGAAGTTGAGAACTTTAAGCAGGACTGAGTGTATAGTCACTTAATCCATGGTTTTGATATCTACATGCTTGGGTACCCAAAAAATGCAATGCAATGGTAACCTGGCCAATTATGTAATTCTTTATCAGGGGGAAATATAGGTAAACCAAGAAATTGGTTTAAGACCTGAAGTAATGAGAATTGTCATCCTTGGCAGCATTTTTTACTTTACTTGCTAAATGAAAGCAGTTGCTTATGTCAGACAGTACTTGCGTGTGTGTATATGAAGTCTCCTTTTAAATCTTTCTATACAGTGTGCATCTCAGTGATTTCCCATTGCAGTGAATGCCATAGTTTGTCTATACACTGCTTAAGGAAGTGTTTCAAGTGTACCAAGTTAATTTCATCAAGCAACTTAATGCCCTTATGTTATAGGACTGGCTGAAATGGACTAGATCAATTTAATATCTATTAGTTTGTAAAACTTTATCCCAACCCCCTGCCATCTCCTCCTCCTGCAAACTACATCTGACCACATTTTAAAAAGATCTCCTCAAAGGGATGCTTCTTACCAGTTTTGACCTTTTTCCCTGGACCATTTCACATTTCTTAGAGTTGTGTCGTGCAAGTTGAACCCTTAGGATGGGAGCATATTACAGGAACATGCATTAAAATACCAGTTCTGTTATTCCAGAAATGGAGACAATGTGGACGGGAAATGAGGGACTTCCCTACCGACTGAAAGATGACTTCAGCTTTGCAGCTCACAGAGCTGGGGAATAAAACAAGTGAATTAGAAGGAGAGAAAAATTGGAGAAGAACTTACAAACTTCTAACAATCTGCATCTGGTACATTACCCTCCAGTTAGAAGCGGCCTATTCTTTATGTAACTAAAGAAAGAGAAAAGAGTCAAACAGATTTTAAAATATTCCCAAGTGTTTAAACATATTTAAATTCTTGCAAGTACCTTAAAAACATCAACTCTCCCGTACTCTCTCTCTCTCTCTCTGTCTTCCTTCTCAGTGAAGTTCCAATTTGGGGTGATGATCCAGAGGGGGTTCTTACTGCATGTGATCAAAGCACCTGCTTAACAACCCCTCCCCTCCCCCAGTTCAAAGGTTTATATGGCCTTAGTCCCAAGAACACTGAGACACTAATCTACTCAACTGTGTGTCCAAGTCAGGTAAATATAATACCTGTTGTCTCCCTTCAACTATGGTTAGCAAAGACTGTGTTCCCAGAAGCCTCAAGACTGTTATGACCTTGATAACCCTGATAGAAACATCAGCTGAACATTTTCAAATGGTTCTAGTTAGCTAGTTTTCATAAAAGAGCAGTTGGGTCTACTGGTTCCTGGTGCTCCCATAGAAACCAAAGATCAGTTGACAGATTCTATTGGAGTCTCACTAGACTTTCAACAAGGGAACCACAAGGAAAGCATGACTTGGTCTCTTTAGGGGCAAAAACATTTTGGGCTGAAGAGGAAAACCCAGGAAACTCCATACATACTTTATTTTAATACTATTTTCCCTATTAGCATCCAATATTAGTTTTGAATCAAGATGGTTATGTGGCTAGTTCAAATATATCCCTGGTATTCCTGCAGCACAGGCTATAAATAAATAGGGCCCTTCTGTAATGCCTTCTACCTTAAAGCATTTTACAAACACTAATGAATGAAGCCTCATTACCTCTGAGATAGAGTATTATCATCCCTGGTTTACAGATAGGGAAAACAATGCACAGAGAAGTTAAGGACTGGGATAGCACAAAACTGTTCCAGTCAAGCAAGTACTGAGTCACACATACAATCTATGTGGACGTGATTCTTGCTGGGTGTCACGCCTTTCATAACTGGCTACCACTGAATGAGTTTATGCCCTCCTAGGGCATTCATATGAATTATGGACCAATTTAGCAAGCTTTTCAGTCCTGAATCAAATGCCAGCTTTCTGGGTCATTACACTAATGACATAAATGAGTCAATGCAATACTTGCTGCTGCAGAAAGTTCTCTTCAGGTGCCATACAACTTTTGCTCCATATATACTTCAAATTGTATTGCCAGGATTTTCTCTTGCAGCCAGATAAATACAGTAGCTCCGCTGCCCTGAGAGCTAATATGGTCAAGCAGCTAGGGCACTGGACTGGGAGTCTGGAGCGCTCTTCATCCCTCCGACACTGAGCTGCTGTGTGACCTTTCCAAGTCACTTCACCTCTCTGGGCCTGGCTCCCCTCCCACCCTTTGTCTAGCTGGTCTATTTAGACTACAAACTCTTTGGGACAGAGACTGTCTCTCACTATGTGTTTCTATCATGCTTAGCACAATGGAGCCTCTAAGTACCACTTCAATATAAATAATTAACAACGCCACTCAGTCATCCAGGATTGATTTAATCTTTTCTCTCCACTCAACTTCTATTGGCCTAAGCTTTTCTGAGTTAATAGAGCTGGCTCAGGGTGTCTGGATTTAGATTTAAAGTTCAACTAATTCTTTATTTCCCAGGAAACTCTCTTCCTTTCTCGGGTTAGGAGTTTATTTCTTGTTCAGTTTTTGCTAGCTTTGGCCTTTTTTCAGTTCCTCTTTTAGTGAGAGGCTTGTGGATTTCAGATGGGACTTCCAAACTGCCCTAATCCATATGGGTGACTTTGCCAGTCACCTGGATAGCTAGCTTCAGAGCTATTGGCATAGAGACAGCAAAACAATAAAATAACAGGAGTACTTGTGGCACCTTAGAGACTAACAAATTTATTAGAGCATAAGCTTTCGTGGGCTACAATACAGACTAACACGGCTGCTACTCTGAAACCTGTCATTATGCAAAACAATAAAAACACTCCCCAACCCCAAGCAGGTGTCTTGGTCAGCAAACCTCCTGCTCTCTGGGGAGGATCACACCTCCCAGACTCACTGCAGTGACTTTGCAGAAGTGCATTCTGAAGCTTGGGAGCTCATCTGTGCTGATTTGGTGAGCTTACCTTACAGGCATCACTGCAAGAAGCGATGAGTTTATGGAAGACTGTGTTCTTCACACATTAAAGCAGTGTGTCCCCCCCCACACACCCCCTTGCCTCTCCTGCAACCCTGAAGGCCTACACTTCATAATTTATATGTTGACTCGGCAGCCCCCCTGCTACTCCCTCCAGTGCCTCACCACCACTTTGGGAAACACACAAGTGTACATTTTGACAGTATATTTCCCTCTCCTTTCTTTCATGCTTTGATGAGCAGTGACATAGTTCACAATGTTGACATTTAAACTTTCATCACTGGCATTTGAGTTAGTATCTCTTGAAATGAATGAGACTGATCACACCTCAGAGCTATTGTTTCAGTCTCTCTGCAAATTGAAGCAGACATTTCTGCATTGGCTATATTCATATTTGGAAGGTTTTCTTTTCTTCCCAACCATAGCAGCTGGAGGTTTACTAAAAGAACTGAGATGACAGAGAATGATTGAGAAGTCTGTCCAGGCTTGCAGCCTAGTCCTACACACTCCCGCTGGGAATGCACTCAACACTTTGGAAAATTACATTAAGGATTTAGGTTGAGGGAAACAAATATATAAGGGTTAAAATGCTGCTAAGGGATATTGTCTCCTCAGAACATACAGAGATTTTTTTTCTTTGTGCCTAGAATAAGAACTAGTCACCTAAACTCCTGCTTGATTGATAACAAGACCCCTTTTGTAATAGTGATAGCCATGCATACTTTGGACAATGACAAGCTTCCTGGGTAACCTTCTGGTTCTGTGGAGTAACAACCAGTCATCTGGAGCTCTCAGAGAAAAGTCCTAACAGCTGTGCTGGGTGTGAGGTGAGTGAAGTTGCCATAACTGTTTGCTCAAGAAGACCAGGAGTGAATTATACTAGCAATGAGCACCCAAGCCCTCGCTGCTTGGCACCCCCACAAAAGGGGACTCCAAACAACACATTTGCTGCTGCAAATAATGAGAGATTCAGGTTTAAGAAACCCAATTTCTGACCTACACCCCTTTATTACCAAAAAAATAAAATAAACCAAAACTACTGTAGTAAGCAAGGAACTGAATTCAAAGGGGAAATTAATTTAAAACCCAGTCTTTAAAACTTCTACAGAAACATCTGGCAATTTAAACTAAAATGCTTTTTAACTACTGATAAGTGTCCTTGATTGATTGTTTTTTAAAGACACATACAGTTAAAGGGACATGAACTATGCTAAACATTTTTAAAGTACAGTTCTACTCTGACATTGTGGAGTTCAAGGTTTATTACATTGCATTGATTCCAGATCAAATTCTCTCCATTTGCAGGTAAAAAGGAAAGGAGGATGGTCTTGTGCTTAAGGTACTGGACTGCATCACCGGGGGTGTTCAATTCCGAGTTTGGCCACAGACTTCCTGTGTTTTCTTGGATTAGTGCTTCATCTCCCTGTGTCTCAGGGTATGTCTACACTACAGGATTAATTCGAATTTATATAATTCGAATTTAGGAAACCGATTTTATAAATTCGAATGTATTCGGCCACACTAGGCACCATTAATTCGGTGGTTTGCGTCCAAGCTACCATAGTAGCATCGATTTCCAGAGTGTTGCATTGTGGGTAGCTTTTACATAGCTATCCCATAGTTCCCGCAGTCTCCACCCCCCTTGGAATTCTGGGTTGAGACCCCAGTGCATGATGGGGCAAAAAACATTGTCGCAGGTAGTTCTGGGTACAGCCTCCCCCTCCCTCCCTGAAAGCAACGGCAGACAACCATTTCGCGCCTTTTTTCCTGAGTGAACTCTGCAGACTCCATTCTGCATCAAGCATGGATCCCGTTGTGCTCCAGAACGCAGTCTCGAACATTATAAACACCTCGCGCTTTCTCGTGGAGTTTATGCTTACACAGGACCAGAAAAAAGAGGCGAGGAGGAGGAGGAGGCGGCGATTGCAGCGCAGCGACCAGCGTGATGAGGACATGGACACGGACACAGAATTCTCTGAGACCGCGGGCCCCGGTGCTTTGGAGATTATGATGTTAATGGGCCAGGTTATAGGCTTTGAACGCCGATTCTGGGCCCGGGAAACAAGCACAGACTGGTGGGACCGCATAGTGTTGCAGGTGTGGGACGATTCCCAGTGGCTGAGAAACTTTCGCATGCGTAAGGGCACTTTCATGGAACTTTGTGACTTGCTTTCCCCTGCCCTGAAGCGCCAGAATACCAAGATGAGAGCAGCCCTCACAGTTGAGAAGCGAGTGGCGATAGCCCTGTGGAAGCTTGCAACGCCAGACAGCTACCGGTCAGTCGGGAATCAATTTGGAGTGGGCAAATCTACTGTGGGGGCTGCTGTGATGCAAGTAGCCAAAGCAATCACGGAGGTGCTGCTACGAAAGGTAGTGACTCTGGGAAATGTGCAGGTCATAGTGGATGGCTTTGCTGCAATGGGATTCCCTAACTGTGGTGGGGCAATAGATGGAACCCATATTCCTATCTTGGCACCGGAGCACCAGGGTACCCAGTACATAAACCGCAAGGGGTACTTCTCAATGGTGCTGCAAGCACTTGTGGATCACAAGGGACGTTTCACCAACATCCATGTGGGCTGGCCGGGAAGGGTTCATGACGCTCGCGTCTTCAGGAACACCAATCTGTTTAAACGGCTGCAGCAAGGGACTTACTTTCCGGACCAGAAAATAACCGTGGGGGATGTTGAAATGCCAATTGTTATTCTTGGGGACCCAGCCTACCCCTTAATGCCATGGCTCATGAAGCCATACACAGGCAGCCTGGACAGGAGTCAGGAGTTGTTCAACTACAGGCTGAGCAAGTGCAGAATGGTGGTAGAATGTGCATTTGGCCGTTTAAAAGGTCGCTGGCGATCCTTATTGACTCGCTCAGACCTCAGCCAAACCAATATCCCCATTGTTATTACTGCTTGCTGTGTGCTTCACAATCTCTGTGAGAGCAAGGGGGAGACCTTTATGGCAGGGTGGGAGGCTGAGGCAAATCGCCTGGCTGCTGATTACTCGCAGCCAGACACCAGGGCGATTAGAAGAGCACACGATGAAGCGCTGCGCATTAGGGAAGCTTTGAAAACCAGTTTCATGACTGGCCAGGCTACAGTGTGAAATTTATGTTTGTTTATCCTTCCTGAAAACCCGCTCCCTTTATTGACTCATTCTCTGTAAGGAACCCACCCTCCCCCTTCCCCCAGCTTGCTTTCAAAGGAAATAAAGTCACCATTGTTTAAAAATCATTTATTCTTTATTAATTGATTATAAAAAGAGGGAGAGAACCTGAGTGGGGTTTGGGAGGAGGATCAGCGGGAAGGAAAAGCCCAGTAAAAAAAGGTTAAGAAAATGGCAGCCTTTTGCTTGGGCTGTCCACTGGGGTGGAATGGGAGGGTGTACGGAGCCTTCCCCCCCGTGTTCTTACACGTCTGGGTGTGGAGGCTATGGAACATGGTGAGGAGGTAGGGGGGTTATACAGGGGCTGTAGCGGCACAGAACCTGAGTGGGGTTTGGGAGGAGGATCTGCGGGAAGGAAAAGCCCAGTAAAAAAAGGTTAAAAAAATGGCAGCCTTTTGCTTGGGCTGTCCACTGGGGTGGAATGGGAGGGTGTACGGAGCCTTCCCCCCCGTGTTCTTACACGTCTGGGTGTGGAGGCTATGGAACATGGTGAGGAGGTAGGGGGGTTATACAGGGGCTGTAGCGGCACTCGGTTCTCCAGCAGCCGTTCCTGAAGCTCCACCAGACGCCGGAGCATGTCTGTTTGCTCACGCAGCAGCCCCAGCGTTGCTTCCCGACTCCTCTGATCTTCCTGCCGCCACCTCTCATCTCGAGCGTCTCTCCTCTCCTCACGTTGGTCCCTTCTGTCCTCACGTTGGTCCCTCATGTCCTCACGTTGGTCCCTCATGTCCTCACGTTGGTCCCTCCTGTCCTCACGGTCACTGGCTTCTTTCCTATACTTGCAAACCGTCTCCTTCCACTCATTCAGATGAGCTCTTTCATTCCTGGTGGATTGCATGATTTCGGAAAACATCTCTTCTCTCGTCTTTTTTTTACGACGCCTTATCTGGGATAGCCTTCGGGAAGGAGGAGGGAGGCTTGAAACATTTGCACCTGCTGGAGGGAGTGAAAAAAGGAGAGAATTTTTTTAAAAGATACATTTTTAAGAACAATGCGTATACTCTTTCACGGTGTATACTATTCACATTACATAGCACATGTGATTTCTGTGCAAGGTCGCATTTTGCCTCTTAATATTGAGTGCCTGTGGCTTTGCTGCTAGAGATCACAGACGCAGGTCGGGGCAACAGAATTCACCTTGCATGCTGCCATGGTAAGCCACTGTCTTTAGGCTTCTGCGCCCTGCTTTCCCACATACCAAGCAAAGCCCGTTGTGCTGCAGTTTTCCTGTTAGCTTGTTTTCTGCTGCTGAAGGTTAACACCCCCCCCCCCATCCAATTCTCTGGGATGATTGCTTTCTCCCTCCCCCCACCGCGTGGCTGGTATCAGGGAAGATCCCTGCAGGAACCAAACTAACACCCCCCCCCCCCCACCCGCCATGAATTCTCTGGGATGATTGCTTTCTCCCTCCCCCCACCGCGTGGCTGGTATCAGGGAAGATCCCTGCAGGAACCAAACTAACACCACCACCCCCCACCCGCCATGAATTCTCTGGGATGATTGCTTTCTCCCTCCCCCCACCGCGTGGCTGGTATCAGGGAAGATCCCTGCAGGAACCAAACTAACACCACCCCCCCCCCACCCGCCATGAATTCTCTGGGATGATTGCTTTCTCCCTCCCCCCACCGCGTGGCTGGTATCAGGGAAGATCCCTGCAGGAACCAAACTAACACCCCCCCCACCCCCACCCGCCATGAATTCTCTGGGATGATTGCTTTCTCCCTCCCCCCACCGCGTGGCTGGTATCAGGGAAGATCCCTGCTAGCAAAACGCGAAAAGCTCTGGGCCAATCCTCCCCCCCCCCTTGCACTTGGCTAAATGCAGGGAAGGATTTCTTTTCAGCCACAGGCAAACAGCCCAGTAGGAACGGCCACCTCAGTCCCCTTAATTAAATTCCCTTATTTCAACCAGGTTACCCTAAGCGATATCACTCTCCTGAGGATTACACAGCAAGATAAAGAACGGATGTTGCTTGAATGCCAGCAAACACCGGGACCATACGCTGCCAGGCTGTGTCAGGCAATGATACCAGATTACTTGCTACTAGCATGGCGTGGTCAAGTGTCCTACCATGGAGGACGGAATAAGGCTGCACTGCCCAGAAACCTTGTGGCAAGGCTTTTGGAGTACCTCCAGGAGAGCTTCATGGAGATGTCCCTGGAGGATTTCCGCTCCATCCCCAGACATGTTAACAGACTTTTCCAGTAGCTGTACTGGCTGCGAATGCATCCCAAGTGCTCAGGGCAAATTAATCATTAAAAATGCTTGCTTTTAAACCATGTTTTCTATTTTAAAAGGTAAACTCACCTGAGGTCCCTTCCATGGGGTCATGGTCTTGGGTGCTGGCTTGGGAGGCTTGGGAGGGTACTTCAGTCAGGGTGAGAAACAGTTCCTGGCTGTTGGGGAGAACGGAGAGCTGGGTGCTCTCTGCCAGCTCGTCCTCCTCCTCCTCCTCCTCTTCCCCTTCCACGGAATCATCAGGTGTACCTGATGAGATTATCCCCAGCTCGGAATCCACAGTCAGAGGTGGGGTAGTGGTGGCGGCCCCCCCTAGAAATGCATTTAGCTCAGCGTAGAAGCGGCATGTCCGCGGCTCTGACCCGGAGCGACCGTTTGCCTCCTTTGCTTTTTGATAGGCTTGTCTGAGCTCCTTGACTTTCACGCGGCACTGATCTGTGTCCCTATTGTGGCCTCTCTCCATCATGCCCTTGGAAATTTTTTCATAAGTTTTGGCATTTCGTCTTTTCGAACGCAGTTCAGCTAGCACTGAATCCTCTCCCCATATAGAGATCAAATCCAGTACCTCCTGTACGGTCCATGCTGGTGCTCTTTTTCGATTATCAGCCTGCATGGTTACCTGTGCTGATGAGCTCTCTGTGGTCACCTGTGCTCTCCACGCTGTGCAAACAGGAAATGAAATTCAAATGTTCCCGGGTCTTTTCCTGTCCACCTGGCCAGTGCATGCGAGTTCAGATTGCTGGCCAGAGCGGTCACAATGGTGCACTGTGGGATAGCTCCTGGAGGCCAATAACATCGAATTGCGGCCACACTAACGCTAATTCGAATTGACAAATTCGATTTTGGCGCTACTCCGCTCGTCGGGGTGGAGTACAGAAATCGAATTAAAGGGCTCTTTAATTCGAATTAAATGGCTTCGTTGTGTGGACGGGTCAAGCGTTAATTCGAATTAAGGCAGCTAAATCCGAATTAAAGTCGTAGTGTAGACCAGGCCTCAGTTCCTCCTCAATAAACTGGAGATAATTCTTAAGAAAAAGTGTCCTTAATTCGACTTAGCTAACACAAGTTAATTCAAGGTAATATCCTTTTGAAAACAAGGCAGTGTGTAGTTTTCACACAAGTTAGCAGGTAAAGATAATGCTTGTATTCTCCTTTAGTCTGTAACTTGACCTGATAACTCATGTGAAAACTACATGCCGCATTGTCTTCACTAGGATTTTACCTCAGGTTAGCTAACTTGAGTTAAGAATACACTTTGTTGTAGTGAAGACAAGGCCTTAGATAGCAAGATGTTTTGGGTAGGGGCTTCCCTTACTCTATATGTACACAGCACCTAGCATGCCCTTAGAATTTTTAAATTTTTTTTTTAAACTACAAGTATTTTGCAAGTTACACATTTCCTTTTAGCATTTCAGTCAGCTTGGACAATAAAAACACACTAGTCATCTTTGCTTATGATTCTAGTCAGCTTCCCTTTCTGGTTCTCATGCATTAAAATAATTCAAAATTGCATAAGCTGCAACCATTGCAGGGGACCGGTTATCACCACAGCCACCAGCTATTTTCTTTTTTTTTTTTAGTGAGCTCCATCCCTCTACCAGTCTCTCCTTTCTCCCAGATGTATCTTTACATGGATTATTGTGCCCTCCCCCACACCCCCAATAAGCAGCTAGGAATCGAGTCCCTTCTCCAATTGCATTGTGTATTTTCAGGAGAAAGATAGAATTTTTCTCTGGCACATTGATTTACAATAAAATGGTGTCTGTTTGAAGGTACTCAGAGGTTTGGAATGTTAGAATTAGTCCAAGAGATTTAGTAAGTACAGGGCAAATGAGCTGGTCAAAATACATACAGAACAATGTGATAAATAATATTTATCACATGCATCTGCCAATTTTCACATGGATATCACCACTGCATATGGTATATACATATTTATACACTAGAGAGGGTCAAATATTTCCCATCAAAGAGTGGCTTTCTTTTAAGAAAGACGATGACTTTTTTGTGTAAACTAACATTTTCATAATAAATTCCCAATTTCATTAATTTTACAGATTTTTGTTAAAAAGCTGAAAATCCAAAACCTAAAAATGCTTTCTCAAATAAAAACCTGAAAAATGTCAAAGAAAACAAACAAAAAATGTTTTGGTTTTGTCCAATTTTTTTTTTCAGAAATAAACATTTTCCAACCAGTTCTAACACACACACACACACACACACACACACACACACCCCTACCTTATACACACATGCACACACCTAAAAGCATTTGAGAATTTTGCAGTTTCTTTTCTTCAATTCTGCACACACCTTCCACCACTTGTTTTACCGAAAATTTAGATGAAATAACTATTGTCACATCAGAAACATGTGAAACACATGAATGTACATATTTTCAATGCAAAGTCATTCTCACTACCCGCATGAGAGATATTTGTAAAGAATATTTTTTTCTTCATTATATTTATTGAATATCATAAATGTCCAATATCATCTTCCTCAAAAGGTATGAAAAGATCAGGATTGTCAAGTGGGTTTGCATCTCAATGGATTTGATAGATGAAACAGTGAGGGGGGAATGAATACCTAGCCCAGATTGGCTATAAGTATCAAATATAGTCTTAATAAAGATCCAAATGCACTCTATAGATTAGAAAATCCTTCCAAACAAATCATTTCCATTCTGTCAAAGTTATGTAATTCATCTGTAGTTTGAAAAATGCATAGTCATCCTCATTGTAACTGCACACTGACCTAACTCCCAGCTTTGGGGCTGGGGGGGGAGGGGGAAGGAGGAGGAGAGAGAGAAAACTATTTTATTTTCCACCTGCTGGGCCAGAATATATATTTTTAAGAACTATGCTTTACCTGATTTACACACTTCCTGTTCATGAAGGAGGAGTATGTCTTTTATACCTGGCAGTGGGTCCCTGTTCAGCGTGCAGTCCTGTGACTTCTCTAATACCAACAGCATCCTTCAGCCCTTCACCTACTCCATCACCCTCAGGCACTTGTATGATGTGAACATTATTCTGTGCCTCATCATCATCGTAACAAGTCCCAGTATTTTCTGAGCAGCATTCTATAGGCTGACAGATTTGTGGAGTGCAAGACTCAGCCGCACTCACTGGCACTTGAGAAACAGAATATCCAGAATCTAAATCTGAAAAGGGAGTGAATGATGTCAGGAGGCTAAGAACATACTCCCTCTGAGTCTGGGGAGGTAGCAGGACAAGGCTTAAATATCCTGACTTTCCCCTCCCACCTGCACCCTCACATATAACTGATGTTGGTTGTTTTGAAGAAGGAACTCTAAGAGTTTGGGGCATTTCAAAGTTCACTCTCCACAAGACTGGTGAAGCATTTTTGTGATAGGATTTATAATTAGACACTTCAATTTAAAACTCCCCTTGTTCATTTCTGAAATTGGCCTCATGTAAAATGTCCCTAGCTGGAGACCCCTGCAGTTGTTCTCCCCGTATTTAAGTTATTACTGACCGGCACTTTGGGAAGCCTGGAGTAAGAGGCGCTATCCAAAATCACTATTCTACTTAAAAAAAAAATACAGCAAGAGAAAATTTCATTTGATCTCATCTTCTAGGCCATTGCTAGAGAATCCAAAGGGGAAGAGCAGTTTGAGAAGCTGGGTACAAAACTCCAACCCAGGATTTACCCAAGATTTCCACAAGCTAACAAAATCTGCATGCGTCAGACAAGTCAAAGACTCCCACCGTCTGTCAATTAATTAGTCAACACTAATTCACCTGTATGACAGCCCTGTGTAAAACCCAGACTCTAGTCTCCTAGCTCTCCCCTTAACACCCCTGCTGAGCTTTAACAAAGAAGCTGCCACCTGGGAATAAGCAGTTAAAGATGCACTCTGGCATAGCTTTCCAGCTGACAATATTCATCACAAAGGGCACGTCACACTTTCAGAGGCAGGAAACGGGGGGGGGGGGGGGGCACTGAAGCCAGTGGGAGTTTTGGGTGCTCAGCACCTCTGCAAGTCAGGCCCTGGGTGCAGAGTGCAAATTATGATATTGAATAGATCTCTCTCCCCCTCTCTTTTTACCAAAAACACTGGCTACATTGTTAAAGCCCCACCTGAGTTAACTCTAACATGGCCACAATTTGGCAAAACAGCATGGGCCCTCTCCTCAGTGTGATCAGATGGCAGTATTGCTCATTGAATGTTCAGAGAATGAAAGGATTAGCAGCTCTCCCCCCACGAGGCAGGTGAGCCTAAACCCATTCAGACTCTCCTGCTTGTCAGTTTACAAGTAAAACATAAGGTATAAATGCAGCTATTGTTTACATGAAGCAGCCATTGTGGCTGGGGAGTTAGATTAGCAATTTGCCCTTTGTAAAAGGATTAGCCGAGCCCTATTGTTTCAATGTTTATTTATCAATTTGCATTTTAAAAAGGGCGCATATCTGACTAGGGTCCATGTTCCCCATGTAATTTAGGCCGCTCCATTTACTCCCAGGCCCCAGTGCCAAAGATCTGCCAGAGTGCCTGTAACAGACCAGAAATCAAGCTGAACTAAATCCTTCCCATGACTACTTCTGCTTGCACTCTAATATTTTATACTAAACAAATGTGCTGTTCTGTTGCTGTGATGTATGCGTGAGAGACTTCCATCCTAGAGAAACCCTCCCGTCGCTGCGGGCTGGACCAGAGAAATGCTAGCACTGGCTTTCTTTGTTGTACATTTTGGGGCAGGGGAGGGAGGGAGTTTTTCGATCTTTTTCTCCCTGTACTATCTTTTCTAACAATTATTTAATTTACTTATAATTATTTCTATCGTACTCATTATAGTTTGAGAAACTGGGCAATGGCATATAGTCCAGGTCTCCTATTTGCAATATTTGAACAACAAATGCCAAAACAATAAGTCAAAAACCTTAGATAAGATATTATAATTAGCACTTCGATCATATTTGTCATCTTCAAAGCACCTTACAAACACTGACTAATGATAACTACCACAGTGCCCACAGGACGTAGATTATTACTGTTCCCAGGTCACCGATGGGAAACCAAAAAAAGAGGAATTAAGTGACTTGCCCAAAGCAGATGCCAGGGTCAGCATTGACAGTGCCAGGATTCCAATGTAATCATTTCTGCCTTTCGATCCTGCACTTGAGCTCTTTGATCACTCTTCAGGTTAAACTGTGTCAGTGGTCAAAGGCCTTTGGGAGCCTTATAGACAAATATTTATTATTATAGCTACCAATTCGCTACCTGCACATCACAGGGATCCTACCTAGAGGGGAAAGAGTTCACACGGAGCAATTTCAAGTATGGGAAAATGGAGAACTCCGTTACCAAGCTAACTCCACCAGGAGTGATGTCTGGCCATTTGGCAGACAACAGCTGTGAAGTTTGTTCAGGTGAAAAATCCTTCATAAGACAGAGCAAGGACTTACTGACGGCCAGTGGGAAAGAAGGTTTAATTAAAGTGACACCAGTTTGCACACACGATGGTATGATCACATACAGCCTGTGTCATACAATAGTGACTTAGGAAGTTATCTTCAACCAGAGAGTTTAAAAGATGAACAAGGACTCACTCAGCTGTGCTGTTAGGATAGTCAATTAAAGTACCAGCTAACTCTCAGGAGGGACACCAGAAAAATCTGGCATATATTGTGTGAAGGGATTACTGCTTATTTATACAGAGCCACTGACAGGTATTGGTTTTGTCCTGTAAAGCCCTACGTGGCATGGGGCCTACAGAGCAGACAGATGCCTCGCTGCCTGTGCCACACTGCCACAGCTGTGCTCAATGGAGGTACCTGAGCAGAAGCCTCACTCGTAAGAGGGTGCGGGAGCAGCAGGGAGGGTGTTCTCTGTGAGGGCTTCCCAGTTTTGCAACTGACTCCTCCGACCCCCTTGGTCTGAAAAAGCCTAGTTTGTTGACCTTCAGGCATGCTGCAAGGCCTATTTGTTTTCCCTGGCCATGTGAGAATGGGAAGGTTCTGGTGGGAGATTGTAAAGATCTTAAACTATGTTCTTTGCTGCTGGGTTATTGGGGGCTGTGAATACACTGATTAATGGTCGAAGGAGGAGTTAGAGAAATGGTTTGTATAAAGATTGTGAATTTAAGAATGACCAAGGAGTGCTTAGAGCCAGGGTTAGGTGTTCCTTTTTGATGGATATGTGTTCATGTAATAAGTAATAAAAAGCAAGGGGCATGGTGTTTCACAGACAAGAGAGACAGACGCAGTCCCACAGATCTTACTATTTACATGTAGACATAGTACAGTGAGTGACAGCAGCAATGTGGGGAAGAGAGGACAAGGATAACAACAGTAAACCTCGTGGCTGTTCTGCACCGTATGCATTACACAATTTGGCTTTTTAAAACAATTACAGTTTCTGGGTTATAAATTAGTGGTGCTATTGTAATTTGAGTATGTTTGACGATGAAAGAGTTCGAGTTATGGAATCAATCACCAAAATTAATTTAGGAAGAGTAAATTATACACACATAAAAACATTTGTGATCAGCCACAGAAAGTGTTCCGTATATATTCAATAGAGACAAAAGTTCAGGGCAGGCCCTCTATTCTGGGCCAGAGTCTGGCAACACTGAGAATCTAACAGAGCGTTAACCCCCATACAATTCACCTCAACTAGGATTGGTAGTTTGGAGGGCTGGGGCTGATGAGGTTGGCTGGTGGCAACCCAAGAACACCCATAATTGCCCTTCTATTCCTGAATGCAACAAGCTTACATCCCACGATACAGAGAGGGTTCCTCTCAGGACAGGCACAGTACAGCCTCTTCTGCCTTGTTTTTCATCACACAGTATGATCAGCCACCCATGGTAAATATGTCTCTAATCATCCCTTAACACAGCAGTTCTGTCTACTCATTTTCAAACATCCCCAGCCTCTGCTGCTATGATGCAAGACAGGTTCATGACACTTTAAGAACAACCTATTTCTGTATTCTTGTACATACTTCATTATGTCCCAAACTGTATTGTTTAATGGTGGTGAGGATAGTGTATAGCATTGGTTCGCAACCTTTTCCATACCAGGCATCTCTCCCACCAAGCCAGAACTCCTCTCCCATTTGCCAACATGGAAAAGGCAGGACAGTCATTACATCCCCAACACGTTTGTAGTTACCCCAAGGGCCTCACCGTGTACAACGCTGCCAATGCTAGCTAGAGTAGCACAGTTCAGTTTAAATAGAACTGAAAATGTGCAGTTTAATAATGGTGGTGGGAGGGGCTGTAACAGGCATTGATTGTTAAAATAAGGACAGACTGAACTGGTTAAAAATATCACCTGTTCTAAAGCAGGGAAAGAATGGGGGCGGGGGGAGTCAATTATTCTGAGTTCAGGTTTTGTGGCCTTTTTTCATAAAGCTAGCTAGAAATAGTCTTGTGACCTCTAGAGCATGTTAATGTTTAAGCTCATTTATTTCCATGTACTGTATTAGCACTAGATTTTAGCCTAAATCAATACTTTGCTCACAGAACCTCTCTTTCTGGATTTAAATGAGAAAACAGAAGTTAATCCACGCTCAATAAAGCCACATTAGCTACAGACAGTGGTCATGGGTCATGTTCCAGCAAGTTAACAATGTTCCATGCCTTGCACAAGCATATGAGTCTGCACTGTGACTACTACACCGAAACTAGAAATTATTCTGACAGAGTCACTTACCACCATACTTCAGATTGACTTTATGCAGCCTCTCCTCATGGTTTGTTTCTTCAAACCTGGCATTTTGTGCCCAGTGAGGGGCCAGAGTCAGGAAAATTTTTATTTTGCATTCCAAAAATATCCACAGGTAAACCAGTAATGGTTAAACAAACAAACAAACAAAAACCAGCACATCACCAAAGCAGACAACAGTACGAACAAGAAACCATTTAAAAAGGGTACTAAAGGGAAGCAGAGCGGGCCACCCAAAACCAACCCAGGGAAACCATTCGCTGACACCATGAGCAAAGCTTAGGAGCTGAGTAAAGTTCTCTTTGAACCATTCATATCAGAGGATGATGGAGAGGCCCCAAATAAATATGCCATAATAATGCATGGACGTAGGGGACCATGCTGAGTGTGCTCCCTAGAGAAGGGACTGTATATGTGTTATTTGTTTGTACAATGGAACTCTAATCCCTGTTTGGGGTCCTTAGATGCTATAGCAATAAATAATAGTAGAGCATATCAAAACATAGCATTGTATTCATAAAACTAAAAAGCTTAGCTCCAATAGATGGTTTATATTCCACAATATAAAGAGAGCTCTGTCACCTTCTAGAAATCCTGTTAGCATAATAGCAGTTTTAGGTCCACCTCTGGACCTGTACTGTAGAAGTACCAGCGGACTAGACAGTGGAACATATGATGGACTAGGTGGGTACTAGGTAGGGTGACCAGACAGCAACTGTGAAAAATTGGGATGGGGTTGGGGGGGTAATAGGCGCCTATATAAGACATAGCCCCAAATATTGGGACTGTCCCTCTAAAATCAGGACAGCTGGTCACCCTAGTACTAGGAAGTCAGACCCTGCGAGGTGGGAGGGTCCCAGAGCTCAAGCTGCAGCCTAAGTCTGGAAGTCTACACTGCCATTAAACAGCCCCACAGCCCAAGTCAGCTGGCATGGGCCATCCACAGGATTTTAATTGCAATGTAGACATACCCTTAGTGTAGCTTCAATGCAGGGTAAAATTCTGGAGACTATGATAGAAAGACAGACAGACAGTTTGTTGATAAAAGTTTTCCCAAAATTGGAACCTATATAACATAGCTTAACAAAAACAAAACAAATCAGGCCAGACCATTCTACAGTAACTTTTAAGAGGTCGGTAAGCCAGTAAGGTTATTGACAAGGGAATTGTATCGTGTCTATTTAAACCATAGCAAAGTGTTTCACAGAATACCGCATAAATGATTCATTCAGAGACTGGCCAAAGTGAAGACAAAATAGAAGCATATAACAAATCGGTTCATAGGGGTTATAATAATAAGCATGAAGTCATTGTAAATGGCAGTGGGTCATAATGGGTAGAAATCATTAGCAGGATTATTTCTGAGGCCCTGCTTTTCATGTTATTAATGACCTAACAGCAATCCTGGCTGTCCTCATAGAGTGGCAAATTTGATTATGAAACCAACATTTATAACATTAACACCTTAAGTGGCACATTAGCACATCATCACAAAGCTGTAAACAGACTGGAGAAGTCATCTCAAAACTGGCTGATGGATTCTAATACTAGCAAAGTGTATAGAATACATGTATAGAAATTTATATCCTGCAGTGTAAAGAACAGGAATTTAATACTATTGGTCAAGGAAAGGGACTTGAGAAATCAAGTCAGCACTAGCATGAAGCTGAAACATACAGCTTCTCTGAGGCAAGACAGACTAACAGGATCTTACAGGCTGCACTGAAAAGGAAAGGAGATGATGCCATGGACAAACCCCACCTAGAGAGCTGCATCCAGTTTTGGAGACTCACCTCAATGGGGATATACTAATTCTGCAGAAAGTCCAGAGTAGAGCTGCTAAACTGATCAGAGATATGGAGGGTCTTAGCTATTATGATAGATTGAAGTGTTTAAGTCTAAACATTATGGAAAATGGGAGGCTTGGGGGAATCTTCTTGCAGTACGTGAATACGAAACAGGATCATAGACTTAAGTAAAGATCTAGTCCAATTAAGTATGAGAAGGAATACAGACACGCTGAAAAATTCAGAAACAAAATGTAGATTTCAGACCCTACATATAGCCTAAACAGAGGCTTTTTTGGGGGGGGGGGGGTCCTTTGGAGAATAATCATCAAGGTGTGGGGGAGGACAATTATTCAGACATCAAGGGTATATCAGGGTGCAAAATGGCATCAGATGCTCAACTATGGTGATTGTTGCAAGGGATTCACAAGTGAGCACGTCATTTGAACTTGGGAAGGATTTTTTCTTCAACTCATGTTGGCAGGGGCCAGGGGAGGGTTACCTAACACTCAAGGTTTGAGCAGCAATCATCTGTTAGCCTCAAACTTTTATGACTAAGGTAGAAATGTTATTTATGTCCATTATTTCATATTTTTGCAATTAAATCTAGGTAGGTTGTTAACACAGGCATCAATAAGCAGAGGAGCAGAATTTGATACATTAACATGCACATCAAAGCACAAATAACAGCTAAGAGGGCAGAGCTGGCTGAAAATTTGTGCTTATATTAGGTATTGTGAATTTTGGCAATTTTTAAAATCAATGATTCACAAATACACTTTTTCATTGCCATGCTCTATAAATGGACACAAATTACGAATAAATATTTGTTATGAATGTTGGCTCTTTTTTTTCAACCAAATAATTACCTGTGAATAAACCTTTGCATTATTTGATCAGCTCAAAGAAGTTTTGCTCCACTGTTGCTGGATATCTCTTATGTAATGTACAGAATCTTTCACTGTATCATATGCTGCCTGTGTAGACAGACATAGTTGTTTGCTTGATTTTTTTTAGTCAGCTGAAAGGTTGCTGGGATACCTAGAAAAATTCTAACTCTGATAAGTTTGCTCTTTGAGGATTCTAGTTTTGTTGTTTCTTAACATTGTCTGTCTGGTTTTTTGTTTGTTTGGGGGGATTGTTGTTTTTTGTTTGTTTGTTTGTGTTTGTTTTACTAAAAATTGTCTTTGGTTAGGCTTCCCTCACTCCTGATCTTGTCTCCATTATCTTATGACTTATGCCATGTGCAGTCTGTCCTTTATTTTAGAGTTGGACTATGATAATGTTAGGGTTAATGAGTCAAATTTTCAAAAGCACCAAGCCACTTAAGAGTAAGTCCTATTGATTTTCAGTGGGTAAGTCAGCACCTATGTCAGTTAGAGTTTTCAGCTGCCTAAGTCAGCTGGGTGCTTTTGAAAATTTTACATAATAGCTTGCTCGATTTCCCTCTTTTGACAATATGCCGTGTACCTGTAATTATTATTTATTCCTCATGTTCTTGTATATCTAGTTTGCCTTCCATTCAGTAAGGCTTAATTAAAAAAACAGGTAATATTTCCATTCAATGGAAATGTGGGTCTTTCTGAAGAAGAGTAGATCTGGAAGCAGAACACATCAGCTGCCCTACCTGGCCATTCTTAACTGCAGCCAAGAGGAGGAGATAGGTAGGAAAAAGTTCTGAAACTGAGGGTACTTACAGAACAAGACAGGACTTTGGCCTCCTCCTCATAAATTTAATTTTTCATTACAGCTCCTTACAACCAGAAAACACTGGCCACATTGTAAACTGGGGTTCCAGTTGTAAATAGTTTATAAAGGGTTAATACATGATCCATAGCTATTTTAATAAATGCTTAATAAATTCTTAGATTGTTATAGATTTTAAAATGTCAATAGATTACTTATAATCATAGCTCATAACCATATATAACACTTTCTACAAATGTGTTTATAAGCATCTATAACACATACTGATGTCTGCAAGATTGTAACATCTTTTATCACTTATGAACCCTTTACAAACCAGTTATAAATGGAATTGTAAAGTAAAGTGTGATCAAAATCATAATAAGGCAATAGGGCAAACATAGCCATGTGGTTCAATCTGAGTAGATTGGAAGAAGGAAGACAGGAACCCTATCCAATATATTTGGATGGGTACATCCTATCCCAAGGAGAAGTAGCAGCAAAATTTTCCTAAGGCAGTCTCAGTGATGGTACAGTACCTCAGATTAAAACTGCATACAAACCATTTTACTGCCACGTAAGCTAAATGTAGGGAGGTTTACTGAATAAATTAAATAAGCAATTGTGATTACCTGTGATATTAAAGATAGATAAGGTTGTGTCAACTAAGCTGGAATGTCCTGGTTTTATTTTTTTCAGCAGTTTGGAGGAGTATGAAAGTAAAAGTGTGACATCTCTCTGACACTAGGGCTACACTTCCCCCATACAAGAGCTAAAGATATATGTATAAAGAAAGAAAAAGAATAAGAATATATCTATGTCCTACGGGGGAATAGAGTTTTAATGAACACACAAAGCAAGTAGGTGACATCTTTATCAGCCCTCATAAACCTTGATTGAACACACAGTGATAAGGCCTGTTTAAACTGTCATCCTCGTGATAACATAGACAGAGTCAGCTTGGGCCTTAGCAACGACCTGGGTAAGAGAGGCCTTTCCAAAAGTGCAGGCACCCTTAGGTAATGTATATCCTGTAAACAGTTCAAGCTTCTGCAGCTGGTTTATTTGTGTGATTGTGGGTGGGGGTGGATGAGCGTGTATATGCACAATTTCTTGTGGCACCAGCTTTAAGGGCATTTTCTTCAGAGCAAATCTCTGTTTTTGGCGATGGTGAATAGTCTGGGATGGATGGGTGCTTTGAGCCGGGATGACCTTTAGCACTTAGATCTGCAAATACAGAGAACTTCGTATGAGTGGTTTTAAAGGATTTAAAAGAAGCCTGGTCTGGTTTTCTGCCAACATCATAAATGAGGTGAGTAACACAGGGCACTTAGAAGCGAATGGACTTGTGGGGCCAGAGTCTCTGTTGCAGTCAGTGGAGGTATAACAAGTTACAACAGCTGAGCTTCTGGCCTGGAATATTTGGAATGATGAAATGCCTTAATACTTGTAATTTTCTTCAGCATCTTCTCTTGGACAGTTTTCAAACATCTTCTAGAAATGCCATGGAAAATATGTGGCTAGTAAGTAAGATTTTAATTCTTTAGCCATTCTTTTCCTTTTCTTTATTTGCTGCTTTTGACCAGTCTTGAACTTTTATCCTTTCCTCAAATGTTTTTTCTTCACTCTCATGCCCACAGTGACACCTACAGGCTGAGTTTCACAGAAAAGTTACTATAATGCTCTAGCACTTTGCAATGAGTCACCGTAAACCAGACACAAAGTACTGGCCTACTGTCAGCTAAGGTGGGAGATGAGATGGCACAAAGGATCAGGCTTTCACCTCTGAAGATTTATTTTGACTGAGATCAGAAAGGAATATGTGGCCTCACTCTAGTGTACAGCACACAGCAACATCTACCACACAAATTAAAACAATGTTGAGACTCCCAATACTAAAATAGTGCACTGCTGCAGGACAAGGAGGGAGGACTATCAGAGGAGAGCAAGCTGAGAAAGCTCACAGGCCCACCTGTCTACATTCTGCATGGTGTTAGCCAGGGTTCTGAGTAGAGCTGGCTAATTATATAATTTATTAGATTTGTAGAAATGTTGAAAGGATGCCTGTGTTCCCTTGACGAAACTAGAAAATACATCCTAAGTGTAGCAGTAGAGTTTAAGATAACCCGTCACCGATAAACCAGGCAATTTAACTCTATTTTCAAATTCCTGGGGAAACAAAGATGAAGTGCATAGCACTCTCTGAAAGTCAGCAGACTTGGCTATTTCAAACCAATGTGGGGGAGTATATTCCAAAGCTGCTGGCTTGGCATTCTCTGTGAGAGCTCACAGTTCTTTTATATTTATACCAGTGAAACCTCGGCTTGAGCACCTCTGCTGGTCACTCCAGTGGCAGTATGGCACAAGGAATGAGGTGGTCTCTCAGGTAGGTAGGTCTTTGGCCATTTAGGGCTTTTAGAAGTCAAAACCAAAACTTAAACCAGAAGTGCTCTGGCAGCAAAATCCAATACAAAATTCTGCACGTGGCCATCTATGGATTTTTGGTAAAGTATCCAATGTTTCTGTTAGAGCTTCAGAATTGTTCACACACGTTCCTAAAGGGTCAAAGTCACATAACTCAACATTGAACACCCATATGTAACCAAATCCTTCAAAGACTCTCAAAGTCTCAGACGCTCAAGACCACAAATACAATCAAACCAAAATATTTACAGCTCCCAAGACTTGAACAGCTCTAGTCTAAGCTAAAATTTGGGTGTTAGTCACACCAACTGAGGGCCTAATCTGAGTCTTTCCATTGACTTCAATGAGCTTTGGATCAGGCCCTGGAACTTTACAAACTGTGGGGAAGATTTTTAAAGGCCCAGGCCTTAGGCACCTAAATCCCTCTGAAAGTCAATGGCAGTTAAGCACTTAATTGCCATTTGTGCCATCAGCCCCAAATTTATAAGGACTAAATACATTTACTATCTCTTCCCCAGCCCTACGGGTGAACATCATTATTTGTTTCCTTTAATTCATTAATGAACGAAGCAGCCATCTTTGCCAACAACCCTTTACCATCATTTGTCCACAGGAATTTCTCAGTGCTTTGCTACGATGTATAATAATTTGCTCTAGTGGAATATAGTGTAATTTGGTGGATTATTATTTTCTTACCTCAGTGTTTAACTCAGATATTAAAACCTTCTCAAACTAGTTGATCCTACGTAATTCTAACAGGAGCATTCTTGTATTGTTACTAAATTCAATTTCACACTTAGCTAATTTCCCCCCCTCATTTGCTAAAAATCTGCAAGAATAAGTGAATTTAATGGGCACCAGATTGAGAGCCTATAAAAGGAAATCCTCTACTGGGCCTGATCCAATACTCCCCGAAGTCAATGGGAGTCTTTCCACTGACATTTGATTGAACCGTTTTATCCACAGAACACAACAGAACATCACTGTCAGCAGCAAGTACAAGCTTCCCTACAAAGGAATACAAAGGATGAGCTGCGAATACAGCTCATCCTTCCTTTGGAATGAGATGACAGTAGTTAACTCTCCATGTCCATTCAGTTGTTGGACTCTCTGCTGAGATCAGTGCCAACTGAGGCAGTAGTTTCTGTGACAGGGAATTCTTTTATTTTATTTAGGAAGGGGCCAGAGACCACTAAGCTCATTTCATATATGCCCCTTAACAGCTGCCAAGATGGTTGCAAATTTCAATAGTTATTGACAGTGTTTATTCTAGTTGTAGACTCTAATATGGCACTCTGACCTCCCGTACACTAAAAGATCTATTCTCCTTTCCCTCCAGTGATGTATTATTTTGATGTGCTTCCCCCAAGGTCTCACAGGAAATCTGTGGAAGAGCTGAGAACAGAATCCAGATCTCCTGGGTCCCAGTCCAGTGGTGTTACCCCAAAACCATCCTTCCTGGGGCTTGATAAGAAATGGTGACTTTGATGGGAAAGGCTATATATCCCAAGTTAGCTAAGACTTACGTGGCTATTCACACTTGGATTTAAACTAGTACAAACGAAAACAGAATTTGTCCTATTATCCATAAAATGTCCTTAACAAAAAAAAAGAGAGTTAGTTTGATTTTATTTTGAATGCAGTATGTTGGCTTGAAAGAGTGCAGTAAAGACTTAAGACATGCAAAGCATATGAAATTGGGGGAAAAAACTGGATCGTGTCCACACTCATGATATAAAGTAAAAAGCGAATGTATCCTGTCCATGAACATGCAAGGTACCTTTGCTGATTCTTTTATACAAAGGCATTTTAAGCAACTTTGTATTATTTCCCACACCTAGCAGCATTAATATTCTTTCTGGAAGAGGGAGCAGAGATTATTATATTCATGGAAAATTCTTATTTACACAGGACTTTCCTTAGAGCTGAAAAAACTTACCCAGTGTGCTCCCAGCCAAACTCCCTAGTGAAGTGAAAAATTCTTCCATCTGATAAGAAACTTGTTTTGGGGCAGGGTTTGCTTTTGTTCCTAACAAAGGAACCACTCTCCTTTGCAATGGAGAGGTTTCACTCCCTGAGTTTGCTTTGATTTCGACAGCTATACTCAGCAGAGACCAACTTTAATCCCTGATGGCCCATATTCACAGCACACAAGGAGTGCCATCAACCCACATTCTCCCAAATCTGATCCGTGTGCTTTCCCCATACCTTGCTGCATAAGACAACTGGATGTTCCACCTTTGAAACTTTATTAAAATAAAAACTATAATTGCATGGGTAAGTAATCCCTGAATAATGTTACCAAGGGATATGTGAATTCTCCATGTTGTTGGAAATTTCACCAAGAATCTAATTAAGGGTCATTAGTAGGGTTACCATATTTTAAAAAAACAAAAAGAGGACACTCCACAGGGCCCCGCCCCTGCCCCAACTCCGCCCCTTCCTCCGCCCTGGCCCCACCCCAACTCCGCCCCTTCCCCAAAGTCCCCGCCCCCTCCCCTGAACGCTCCGCACCCTGCTTCTCCCCCTCCCCCGCTTCCTGCGAATCAAATGTTCACTGGAAGCCTGAAACAGGCAGGCAGCAGGTAAGCTGGGGCAGGGGTGGTGGGGCACGGGGAGGCGCGGCCCAGTCCAGCCCCCCCATTTGAGCGTCTCTGGCCCCGGCGTCTCTGGCCCGGCTTGGCTCAGGATCTGGGGCGCTGGCCTCGGTTCCGGCCGAGCGGCTCCGGCCTGCCCTAGCCCCAGCGACTCCAGCTCGGCTCGGGCCCCGGGGCACCGGCCCCGTCCGAGCAGCACTGGCCGGCGGCTGAGCACCCCCAGCCCCGGTCCCAGCGGCTCCGGCCCGGCTCGGCTCCGGCCCCGGTTCCGGCCAAGCGGCTCCAGCCCGGCCCCGGCCCCGGCCGAGCAGCGCCGGCTCCAGCCCCAGCGGCTCCAGCCCGGATCCAAGCCCCACGACCCTATTTTCCCGGACATGTCTGGCTTTTTGGAATTTCCTCCCGGACGGGGATTTGAGGACCAAAAAGCCGGACATGTCCGGGAAAATCCAGATGTATGGTAACCCTAGTCATTAGGGACCTCCATTTTTTACATGAAGTCTAGCTCACCAATTTCTGTGGGTGCCACTGATGTATCTGAAATGAAGTTAAGTCTCCAGTCATAGCTCAGTGGTTTGAGCATTGGCCTGCTAAACCCAGGATTGTGAGTTCAATTCTTGAAGGGGCCACGTAGGGATCTGGAGCAAAAATCAGTACTTGGTCCTGCTAGTGAAGGCACGGGGCTGGACTTGATGACCATCAGGGTCCCTTCCAGTTCTATGAGATAGGTATATCTCCATACCTGCCAGGGCACCCCACAGACATTTTCCTCTTTTCTGGTGTTTAAAAAAAAAATAGAAAAAGGTTTCCCCTTACAAGTAGCTGGGAGCAGCTTGCTTACATCCCAGAGGCTGTGCGTGAACAGCCCAGGAGTGGGGTTCTCACAGCAGAGCAGGGTAAGGCTGGCTCCCAGAGTCAAGGATTGCAGTGGCCCAGCAGATCACCAGTCGAGATAACACCAGAGGGGAACGTCACACACATCCCTCCAGTGCGAAGGATGTCACTGCAGAACAAGTGATAGACCGCATTTTCTCTCCCATCATTGCTAATGCTGGTGGTGTTTCACCTGCACTAGAGTAAGAGAAGAATTTCAGAAAGACTTAAGTGCAGATAAACCCCCTTTGCACTATGCTCTCACCTGTGCAGGGTCACTGCACACCATTCCAATATGGACATGTAACTACACGTGTTGCACCTACACTTTTGCAGCCAGTCTTCCCAGCTAAGTCCTGCAATGCTTTCCCCCACTTTTCAGTGATCACACTGCCTACTAATCACCCACTCTCCTCAATCCCATGGCATATTGAATTCAGCTGGTCCAAGACCACTGAGGTGATTTCAGGTCTGCCCATTATCCTCCCATCCCATTATGCTTATGTAACATACACACCTCTTGGGTGTGGTGTTCTGTCCTATCTAGAGGCACTGAGACACACGAGAGAGGGAGAGAGAGAGAGGGAGAGAGAGACTGCTCTACAGCCTTAGCTAAGAGCCAGTTAGCTTATGCTGTAGAGGCTCATGCACTAAGCTCCAGAGGTCCCCAGTTTGATCCTGCCCGCCGACGACCGGGGTCTGTCGGTGTTACACTAGCACACCTATCTATCATAAGTACTTATATGGCCTCACAATCCTTAATGAATCTATTCTCCTAATATCCCTGTGAGGAAGGGAAATGTGATTATACCCATTTTATAGGAAGGTAAGATGGGAAACATGGAATTTAAGTGACTTGCCCAAGGTCAGACAGCAAACCTATGGTTATCAGGGAATTGAACCCAGATCTCCCAAGTCCCGGGCTTAGCACCCTAACCTCTGGACCGTCTTTCACCTCCTGATAGCAACTGATGCAGATTTTGGGTGATCTCCACCAGGTCCCCACCTACGTCAAATATGCAATCAATGACAGGTTATTACGAGGAATAAAACTAAAATATTGTGGAGGGGTTGTTTTTGCATTAAAAGTTTTATTAAAATATACATTTTTATATTTACAGCATAATTATCTTTAAAATAGGATGCTTAAAATGGTGGCAGCTATAATTTATCAATATTTTTATTTTAGAGGTATAATTTTTAAATTTGGCTTGTGTGTTCTCTTGCCTTCTATATTTAAAAACAAAAAAGAGAAACAGAGAGAACATTAGTATAACATTTAAAGAGTCAGGAAGATAAATGCATTTATATTTACCCTTACTGCAACTCAGAATCTAGGCACTGCCAGAACAGTGTCTCTAGACACCTTGAAAAGAAAAAACAGAACAAAGAATATTAGTATAAATTACACATTCAGGGTCTAAGCCAAAACCCACTGATGTTAGTGAAAACACTCCCATCGACTTCTATGGGAGATGGACCTGGCTCTTGGTCACTATGCAGCCTAACCTTCCGCAAACAAAACTCTAACTATCAAATTGGTCTGAGCTACCATTTCTCTCCCTCAATCTCCCAAAAGGACCTATATAAACCCCAGAGGGACCACAGCCAATAGGTGGTCTGTGGTGGGGAGAACATGATATGGCAGATCTCTTCCCCCTTGCCTGAACAATGACCATCTCTGGATCTTGGAGAAGAAATGAGAAGAGAGAAAATAGTTAATACATCTTGAAAAAAAAAGAAAAAATTCACTATCAGACATCCAAAGAGTTACGCAAAAATGTTGCAAACAATTAGCTTCCCTCCATCCACATGAGCCAGTGCTCATTACAGTAGACCCTTAGTATACAGAGAAAACAAGAGCAGCATCCTCTTCCCCAGCTGCCATTCCACCTGGCTGGAACAGTGTGAGAGCCTAGTTTCTCAGAACACATCAGCCGTAAGAGAATCAATCACTGGACTGAACCAAGAGTAATATGGAACAAGTACTTCAGTTTCCTGTGCAATGGATTGGGCAAATTCCGTGTGGGAATACTTTTCATTAGTTCTGTAGAGTGGATACTTCCAACCAGTGCAAGGCGGTGCTAGCAACACTTAGCCAAGCCCTTTGTGCTTGGAACAGCACATTGTCTAAATAGGCAAATGGATCAGAGATGTTTTTATTTTAGTTGTCACATCACGGAGAGGTGAGAGAAAGGGAAGAGTGATGGTTTTATTGTGCCAAGGAGCCAGCACACAGTTTAGCATGCACATTAGGAAATGCACGCAGTATAATTACTATTTATTTTATACAGCTTTCATACAGAATATCACAAAACACCTTACAATCATTGACATTATAAGGATTATGAAAGCTTAGTGGGGAGAGTATTACAGGGAAAGCAGTTTCAAATGTACTTCCATACAAAGAGCCAGCACACTACACTGTGAAAGGGGTAGAGGCCAAATCCCACCACCCTTAACCATGCAAACAATGCTTGCTCACATGAATAGTCCCATTGAACTAAATGGGATTACTCTAAGAACTACTCATGTAAGTAACGTTTGCAGTACTGGGGCCAGAATTCACTTCTATACAATGCAACCCTTTCATAGTAAAGTTCCTCAGGTTATCACCAAGAGAATGTTGTTATAAGAAGAGGTACAGTGGGAAGTGGGAACTGCAGCCAGCCTATGGAAAGCCAGTCATTCCTACCTGATCCTCTTCATGTCCCTCTGGGAGCAGCTGTAGCAAGACTCAATGGGATCTAGGTTTAGCCCTCCCTCACGGGGCAGTGTTAACTTCTCTTCTCCATACCACTGCCATTGAGATGGAGGAGGCGATGACAATCGTCATATTTTCGGGGGACTAACAAGGTAGAATGAGTTTATAGTGGCAGAGAAATTTCACTATATGCAATTCAGAAATTTCACAGTTTACTATATGCAGTTTTAGGGTGAACTAATGTGTAGAAAGGGGGTCCTACTCTCCTATACCAAGAAACCTGGTCAGTCACACTTTGAGGCAGCTGGAAGCTGAAGATGCAAGGAAATGACTTTGAGAGGGAAGGAGTGAAAGGTTCTGCTACCCACCGTGAACAGGTTGACAGAGGGAGGCAGAAATTGAGGAGTCTGGAGAAGGAGTTTAGAAGAACTGAAATGGGAGGATGGAGAGAAGGCGAGGAAGAAAATGGTGCAGCTCCCAGAGTTCTCAAGATACGGAGGCCCTCTCTCAACTCACTGCACATAAGGAAGAATCTCAAGTGGATGCCTGTACCAAACTGAAAAACTCTCACAATTAAACAGACTCAAGCACCTTTTTGAGAAATGACTTTGGTGTAAATTTTGGGAAATTCTCCTGCTAGCCTTGTCGTCTGGTCTGCTTGACCTCTTTCTACGGGGTAGAGTGGTGCAAATGATAAAAGCATTCACTTGAAACAACTGTTTCCAGGTGCCTTGCATGCCCAAAGAGACCTTGAGAATTTGGACAGTCCCTTCCACTGACTAGGCTGATATGGTTCAAAGCATGTTTAACCATTAGCAGTGTCACTATAGAGTTAGAGGGGTAGAGGGAAATATTAATCAAGTCTAGGCCTCTATGAAGTTTTGGGATACTCTGGGACGTATAGGACACTAATGCAGGAGAAGCAGAAATCAAGTGTTCCCTTCTCCTATCCACTGGACAGTCTCATTTGAATCTTATCTGCTACAACTTCTTGCTTCTGAAAACAAATCTGCAAGACTAAATGAATATTTTAAGCTACAGCTAAAGGTAAACACTCCATTGGAACTTTGCCCTAATCAATAGTAGCAATGTGCATGTCACATGGGAGTCAGAGGATAGACTATGGCTGCTTACTAGTCAGCAAATAAGTTAATTATACTTGCTCCAGCTTGGAGAATGGGACAAGTGAAGGTCCAGTCCGCCCATATTAATGCAATCATCATTATCCTTATACTTTGTTTGCTTTGTGATTATGACACACAGATCTAAGGTTCTTGTCACAGTGGAGCGGTGTTTCTGACCCCTGGTGGCAGAAACACATTAGTACAGTCCAAAATGTGTGCAATTTCCACCTAGAAAACAGGTTCAGGTTTTAATTCAAGTTCACTGTCATCTCTTGCAGAATATTGGGCAAAAGGAAATCCTCCAAAACAGGCAATTTCCGCACACAATGCTGTGATGTCCAAGGAGATGGTACATCCTCGTAAGTGGATTTTCCCAGTCTTGGATAGATTAGCACAAATTAAATGTCACACTGATCTGTGTACAACAGGAGCAGCAAATTAAGTTTAAATGAATTCACATCACTATAAGAAGTAGTTGCATTAAGTATGCAATGGTAGAACAGTGACATTTTTTGTAGCAATTCTGAACTGTTACTTTCTCAGCTAGCATTTTGCTCTTGATTTTTAAAGTACCTTAAAACATTTAAGTAAACGACAGTGGTTTCAGAACTAAAAAAAATTGCTTTTCTAAAAATTAAAAACAAATTTAGGATTAAAGACAGATTTTTTCAAAGCCACTTGGGACCTTTGGACACATACTGCATCTAAATCCCCTACACAGCTTTGAAAATCTCAGCCAAAAATCTTTTAACATTAGCAAAACTACAAAGATGCTTTATTCTTAGAACAAACAAGAATCCCCAAGTCTAAGCTACCTCATTGGCTTGAACAGAGTGTGATGACAAGATTCTATCCCCACCCACCCCCACCCCGCCCACACACACACCCATGTATTCTTCAGAACCTGTTGATTCTTGCTTTTAAGTAAGATCTTTCAGTTTATGCCCAGGTATGACTGTGAACTGAGTGACTCTGATCTTTTTCTCAAAAAGATTTTAAAAAACCCTTCATCCCCAACAGATACCAAAATATGTACCACATCTTCCATTCTAATACAAAACTTTAACAGTGACCTCACATGCTTTTATATCAGTTATATCAACAGTTTAGTACATCTGACTGTCACATACTCCATGACACTCCTGAGGTCACTGTCAAAGTTCTCCATTAGAGTGCAAATTTGAGGTACATCTTGCTTTTTGTATCTGTTGGCAGCAAAAACCTTCTGGAATGTGTTATCAACAGTGTTGTACGCAATATAAGGGTGAATTGTCATGACAAATCCCAAAGGGACCTAGTCTCTTTGCGGATGGAGCACCTTCCAGATTGATCTCACAGGATACCAGAATAGCCTTTTGCAAGGTTTCATTGGTCATTTTCACCTCAGCAGCTGAGAAACTCTTGACCATTTTGGCTACAAGGACAACTGATCAGATTGTCACAGTGGTCCGCTAATACAAAGGTGGAAAGGAATGCACAAATCTTTTCCCCGATTTCCATTCTTTTAAGGTTTTGAGTGCACGGGTGTGTACTGTCACAACTTTAACTGCCACTAAACTGGTTTTTGGTTGCTAATTACCTAGGGTTTTGTTTGTTTTCTAATATGGCTTTGGTATGCCTCAATGAATAGCTTCCCAGAGTCAGAAAGGGGAGCTATACTTGCCTGTGAATCAGAGGGAGAAACTATGTTGCTGATGCGGATTCTATTTCAACCTTCATGAAGAACACGATGCAATGACATGCCACCGTAAACGCTGTATAAATTTTAAACAGGGATAAAATGTTATTGAAAGTACACCAAGATCAACCCTCCATTTTTGCTAACTTGTCAGCTGGAAGCAACCACCATGAAGGAGTTTGTCTCATTATTTACCTCCCAAAATACCGGGTAGCCTCTCATAAACTTCCAGAAATTTGATATAGCCAGGAGTGTCTGCATTATATAGGCAGGTCTATAACATGGGCATAGGTCTGAGTTGATCAATTGGCAGGAGTATGAATGTGATCACCCTTAAAAGTGCTAAAGCTGTGCAAGCTCATCTATGATAATCAAATGGGAGAACATATGCAAATTCTACTACCTCTGTGCAGCAAGTGTGCGAAGATCTACAAAAATTTGCACTTACACACTGATTTAAAATATGAAGAACATGATCAAGCCTTTTATTTCTCATGTATATGGCACATGCTAAAGAAACTCAGGATAAGATATACCAAACCAAATAGTTACTTATTTGAATAGGTTATTCTATTGGGTTCCAAGTCAATTTCAGTCACTATGGATGTTTTTCATGTTGCTGTAAATGCACTGTTCAATGGTATATTTAAACAATTCTGGTTCTTTAAAACACAAAGTTTGGACAAGGAGCTTTCTTCCTATTATAGAGCCATAGTGCCGAGCCTGCTTTATGATGTGAAATTCTTAAGCCCAGAAAAGATACAAAACATTTGTTCAGATTACATTCCCAAAGTATTTTACATTTTTAACTCTTTGTTGGGATCTAATGCCATTAAGATTTCTGATTTTCAAGAAAGCTGTAATTAAATGAGCAGAAATGAGCTGCCTCTCCCTTTCCAATAACCTCTAACAACCTCTAATAGATGTTAGTTCAGTGCAATAAGTTTAAGTCAAAGCTTATTTAAAAAAAAGTCAGAATGAGGCTCATTATATAATAAGTTTTATTAACAATACGGTACATTAGCATTTGTTTTGAAAAGCTTAGGCCTTGCTAAGCAGTTTTAATCAATTCAATTATGTAAAGCTATTTGCAGTACAGAAATCAACTACATTCACACACAACTTGAATTTAATCCAGTCAACAGTCATGTCAAATCTACAATTTACCAAAAATACAAAGTTGATTTTCTAATAAAAGCAAAAAATGTTGTTGTGGTTCAGTAAAACCCACTTTCTACTACAGAGTAAGTTGCACCCATAACTAAGCGTGGGACAAAGAAAATACTTTCTAGAAGCCCAGAGTAAGACTTACACTTTCGTAACTATGAATTGCCATGCAGACTTCTTGTTTATAAAAAGATTTGCTAGGTCCGAATTATTAAGCTAATTTTTGCTAGAAGTTGGTTTATAAAAATGATTCTCCTTTTATACTAAAAATGTCATTATGTAGAATTTTCTATCCACCTTCTCTCCCAAATGCTATTTGTCTGATTTGGAATACCGTCCTCAGGCTCCTATCACAATTGCTCTATTGGTGTAGTTATCATAAACAAGACTTACCAAAACCATAACAAAAGTTAAATCTGCTAACTTTCCTTTACAGAAAGACAAATAAATGGTGTAAATGCAACACATATGCTACATATACATTTATGCTGCACAAACCCAGTTTGTAGATTCATATGTACTTCTATTCTGTAAAGGATCTATGGCTGCTGCCAATTCAATTGTTCTATCAAGGCACTACACAACCATTAAACCTCTAATATTCTCCAAGATGCACTGAAGAACATTTATGAATGTGTTTAAGTTGTTAAAAAGCCCTGAGTCAGAACTTTCATACTTACTGCAGCTATAGCTATAATAATGGCACACAATAAAACTTTATAGACAACAGTATTTTACTCTGTGAACAAAACACATTCTGTATTGTAAAAGGAAAATAGTATATGAATTCCAGCAACTTAGGGAAGGGAAACAGGAATGTACAGTACTATGGGGAATGATACATTCCTCCTGTACATCATTTATATAGTCAGCAATAATCCTTAATGTCACACCTAGTCAGGCACCAAAACTGATGTATCAAAACTAAATTGTAGTGTTTAAGAAAACTCCCGCTCCTTTCCAAAGGTAAAGAACAATTACTGTAGAACTGAACACTTGGACAGAAAAAAGGCAGAGTTACTAAAAGTAACATTGTAGTGGTCTGTAAGAACTTCCGTCTGTGATCTATTCAACACAAGTTATGGTCCAGGCTCTACACAATTCACCAGCAACTATTAACAGAGCAAAATGTAACTTTTGACATTTGCAATATTGTCGAGAAGCTCAGAGAGATCGAATAACTCAAAGCAACTTTCTCAAACAATTTAGTGTTTACACTAGCCACAAATTGTAAGTAATACTGCTATAAATAAATAGGCATACCTTAGTAAAACTCCATCTCTAGATAATATCTACACAGTATCAGTGAATATTCTTATCACAACATAAAGTCAAGATCAAATCAGATTCTTTTAAAAAAGCTAGTTTCACAAGTCTGTAGAACTAGATTGAAAACATTTTTAAGACTATGTTAACAAGGCACTCAAAACTTTTCTATATTCCAATTTGGCTCAAGTTTATAGTTAAACTAGTTTTTGAAGGAATTTTCACATTTACAAAGTAACTTGTGTTTATTACCTTTCCAGTTTAATTTTTTTTTTTTTTGGTACCCATTTTTTCTTAAATGGGAATTTGTCCTAAACTAATCTAGAACTACTTAACTAGTATTTTAACAAAAAAGGAAAGCACATAGCTGTGACTCAAATCCTGCAAAGTGCCAAATGCCTTGAATGTAGAGCAGGAGATACTGAATATCTTTAAGTAATGGGCCTGAAAAGTCATGGTACATTATTGGGGGGGAAAAAATAGCTGGAAAGTTAAGTGATTAAGTTCTGACATCTTTAAGCTATTTAGCTTACTGTACAGACCCCTCAAATTTAAAATTAAGGTCTATTCATAGTTCCTTTACAATACTATTGTGTATAGCAGCCATCTCTAATTTAATCTTATTGATTACCAAACAGAAAGGAAAGATGTTCAAACAAACTTTTGAGCATACTTTGCACCCAAATAATAAACTATAATGTAGCTATCTTCTTGACTGTATTTCAAGAAATAAGTCATTGAAGAAGCTCCTCCAACCAATTCCATTCCCAAACAACTTTTAATATTGGGGAATTGTTCTAAGAATAACAAAAGTGATATCTGCAATTCTTTAAACATGTATATTAAATCTAATTGTCTATTTACTGATTCTTTATCAAGTATTTGTTCCCTGTTTCAGTAAAATCTGTACAGTGATTCACTCACAGACAGACATACACTGACCCATCCTCATCTTTCCCTACTTGCTATGATCCCAACCTATCTTCTGAGCCTATTATCCCCCCCTCCCCCGTTTTAAAACAAAGGTATCCAATAGAAGTATGCAAGCCTTTCAGACAATATCAGGCTGCAGACATACTGTTGCTAAGTGACGTGAATATACTGTATAAATATGGTCTGATACAGCTGGTTTCTTCAAAGCTACCTAAATCTTTAGCTTTAACATACATTACCATCTGAAGAGATAGTGTACAAGTCTAAAGATCTATTTACATATGCTACAATGTTTTGGCAAACATTTCTTAAAATCAATTAAAAATCATTTTCAAAGTACTACTTCATAATGTCAATTGGGATAAACTCTCACCTGTAAACAGAATGCCAATACTAGCACCTTAAACAATAAGCGCTACAAAGTTAAACTGCTTAATTACTTATTTTAAAAAGCAGTTGTCTAATTAAACTATTTGGCTTGAATTTGTGATAATATCGTTACATTTTTGACATGGAATCATGCATGCAACACTGCTCAACCAAGTTGAATACAAAAAAAGAAATGTATAATGAGAGGTCTGTATGTGTTGATGGGGACAAACCAGGGACCATGGTGTGGAAAGGACAGCTCTTGGAGCAGCACCTTTATTCGTGTGTGTGTGTATACACACACACACACACACACACACACACACACACACACACACACACACACACACACACACACACAATCTATGGCTATCTTACAGCAGCTATAGTTTTGTTGCTGAGGAACTGTTGAAAAATATAAAGCAAACAGTGAACTGAACTCCTCTATCACGGACACACCTGACCTCTGACTGAACTCCTCTGTCACCTGACATCTGTGCTCCCCACAGATGAAGTACGCTCAGCATTGCTACCCTGGATGCCTTGATTTAGTCCTTTAGGAAAATACTTAATGCCCTGTAAAATTTGGTTCAAGTATCGGTTGCATCATCAGATGGTAACATTTGATCAAATTAATTCAGACAACCTGAAAAGATCAGGCACATAAGACATGATAGAGGGTGAAATCCTGGTCCCATTGAAATGAACACCCACTGACTTTAGTAGAGACAAGATTTAATTCAGACTATTTAAACAGCTGAAAATTGCATGAAAAAATAGGATCTTACCACTGGCTTGTTCCAAAGCTGAATGCTAACAAAACCCTAGCAATGTTATACAAATATCGACTGCTATGCGGTAAGTAGTGCATTGAGCTACCATACTGGGGTTTTGAGTTAGAACTGCATTTACCAAGAGATAGTGCAGGAGTGGTGATCAACTGTTAATCAAGTACTTTGTACTGAGCCTTTATGGAGAGGCCTTTCTGAATAATTTAAGTATGAAACAGTGCTCAAAAATGTGTCTGCCCTGGGTTAAAGAAAACCACGTCACAGACCTGATACAAGAGAATGAAATTCATAGCGAGGGGTCCAGTGTCGTGCCATATTAGAGAGAACCAGTTCTTTTGGAGAAGGGTTGACAGGGGGACATGAAGCCAAAGGGTCCTACTGTGCAACACCAGCCACAGAAGCCAGGTGACCCTTATGTCAAGCAAGGAAAAATCTGCAGTGGATGCGGAATGGGCTACCAAATCATTTCCCCAAAAACATGGGAAAATCGTACCAGAATTATTCTGATTACACAAGAACACAGAATGTAAGAATTCTCCCAATTCTCTCAGGCTGGAATTCAAAAACCTCAGCTAACCAGGCTGCAACTCCAAAAGTATATAAAATTCCTAGAGCTAAAGCAATTAAACCAGTTGTGGGACTGCTAAACTGAGGACGAGATTTACTAACAACCAAAGATTTTATATTTGTGGGATCTGCCTATTTCAGAATAGGGACTCAAAGCACCAAGCAAAGCCAAAAGCTATGCAAATGACCAAACATAGAGTGAGATATATGGTATATATATATATGACTGCTGGAACATCAGAACAAAGAATACTGGATTGGATTGTTCAAAACCGAGTTAAAAAGAGCAAGGAACATTTACCTGTTGGAGCAGAAATTTTGGGGCATAGATTGTTTTGTCAGCTAATGCATTATGTATTGATTTTCTAAGAAACCACTGTAGAGTTTCCTTCTACCATACAGGTGTTCTAACTGCATGATCAATACTTAAAAAGCATTGGTAAATTCTTCTGAGATTTTGGCTGAAGTCTGCAGAATTCCAAAAATCAACACAAGCTTATCACAAACTTCAGAAGACTGTGCATTGTGTAAGCAAGTGAAGAATGCAGACTATGAATCACTTCATTCTCACCTTGATCCTCCCCAGACCAATTCCCACTTTCATGTCCCTGCTACGTGTAACAGGAGTTAAATGAAGGAGACCAGTGTTATCTGCAAGGCACCTAACTGAATCCATTGTGTATTTCACAATCCTTGAAAGAAATTGTCCAAATCAGGGCTAAAAGACAGCAAGCACTGATTTCGTATTCTATTCAATCAGTAATTCAGGTAACTGCTGAATTGCTTTTATATGCCATCATTTGGCTGTAAGAGCTTCGAATTTAACTCCTTTCCTGAAATCCCGACTACGGTCCCACCACCAAAGCCTGAAGAACATTTGGATTGTGCTCTTACTTATGTTTTAGAGCTGCTGGTAGTAGTCAAAGAGCCAAGAGTATCTATAAGTGCAATAAAAATCCTAGCTAACTCCAACAACCAGTTTCAAGTAGCATATCCATGTGTCAGGAAACCCACAGACTTATCACCACTGTCTTGCTTAATATTAGCTATTAAATGGTCTCTGCTGGGCTCTGAAATTAATACCCCATTGAGATGAGTGGGCAATATATAGTTTACCTCCTTTGCTGTTGATAATTCTTCTGTAAGACTGGCTTAATAGACCACACTGATTTATGTAAAAAATGCACAGTCCGCAACAGAAAAGATGATTTAAAGAACAGCTGCTTTCTACAAAATTCAAAGGAAAAATATACCACCCAGTTTCCTTAGATCATGAGACCCATAATTTCCCTACTCTCTGGTTATACACTTGTTCCCCAAATATTTTAATCAACTACACTCTTTGTGTGTGAAATTGATAACTGATCTACACTTTATTTTTCAAATACCTTGTAAAGAAAAACAATGAGTACTTTCCTCTCACAATGCTATATATTAGTTGGTTTTTTTTGTCGACAGGATTAAGAAGTTCCTTATTTAATTTAATTTGATCCTGTCAGACTGACGTACAGTTTTGGGGGCATAACATTCCTAAAGCAAATTTGTGTTTCTTTCCACTGACATTCTCCTCTAAATCCACACTGAGCATATAGGGCACATTACAGTCAAAGTTATCCATGTGGTTATATTTTGATGTCATCTTATAGGAACTGTATGGTACTGAATACTACTTGGATATATTGTGCTGATTTTGCATTACTGTAACTTTCAAGACAATAGTACTATGAGGCATAACTTTCTGTCATTTGACAATTGAGTATATGCTGAAGAGGTGTCAAACTTGAGCTAAAAAAAATAAATATTTGAAAGCAACTGGCGGTACAAAATCTACATCACTTGATGGCTGATATTAAAGTCCATACGTACATATAAAAACTTTAAAGATACCAAAACAGAAAATCATGATTGTCCCTTTACACTTGGTGCTTTAAGGGGGTGAGGGGAAAAGACTGCTTTATTAATTTAGCCTTATCTTAGCTATCTCTTGATAGTACAACTAAAAGTTGACTGTTCAAATACTGTTTTCTTTTCTGATGTGTTTAGTCTTTAAGCAATTACAATGTAGCACATATGCACTGCAGTATTAGAAATGTTTTCATTAGAACCTTCAACTGCCTTTCAAACTTACAGAGATTTGATGACCAAAATGTACTGACAATTTGATAAGCTAACAGAAGACACTTGTTTTATTGTTTAATACAAAAGGATTCTTCGTTCTATAGCCTTGCGGCATATAGGGCATTCACTCATTCGGTCTCCACAAAGCTGACATGTTCCATGGCCACAGAGAAAGATCATATTCTTCAGACGATCCAAACAAACAGGGCACATGGTCTGTAAAAGATTTTGACAAGTTAGGTAGTGGACAGCAATGGTGAGAAAAAAGTATCAAGTATGCATTCTATTAATTGTAGAAAATTTAATATATGCAACTGTTGAGTGAACAGAGATCACTGCGATAGAGAAACCAAACCACAGAACGACGACAGATTCAATAACCTGCCTTTTGACATTAAATACAAAATAGTAAATTCACTATTTCATTTAATCCTCAGTATAAATTATTTGTTTTATGAAGGAATAACAACTGAGTTTTTTAAACTCCTTCTCCACAAAATAAGAAAACCAACCCCACAGTAGCTTTCTACACAAATCTGATGGCATCATTTAAGTTCATAGCAGAGTAAATATGCAATTTTCAGCTGCATCCCCCTTTGGTTTCCTTTATACAATTTTAAGGAAACAGGGAAATCTATGAAGCACACACATTTGTGTATGTAATTCAATGAACAAATTATTTACCACCCATGCCTCAAATTTCTACCTACTCATTTACCTACCTCTCTCTCTCTCTCACTCACTCACACACACACACCCTTCCCCCCCCGCCAAGCACCTCATGGACTCAGAAATAGTATGAATATGGTTTTGCTTTTTTAAAAATAGTTAACAGTCCCAACGTACATGCTAAACACCACTGATGTGAACTGACTTTCAATTTTCCTCTGGGAAGTAATTTGCTCACTGATTTGGAATCCTAAGTAACTCAATATTTTCAGAAGCTTTACCAACAACATTTAAGATACCAGCTTTCTGAAGAAAAGTAACTGGTGTATTCCAATATATGCTTTAATTCTGTACTTTCAATGTTACTTGTAAAGGAATAATCATTACTTGCATAGGACCATATCCTGCACGTGTTCTGTTTTTTAGAAATCCAGATAACATCTATGAAAATTTAATGTTTCAATGGAGGGCTGCTCAACTTATCTGAGCCTTTTACCCCTAACTCAGATCCGCACAGCAACCCTTTAAAACCAGTTTTTACTATTAAACATAAAGTGAGACCCAATACCCAAAAGGATCTCTTACAACTGTTCACCATGAAAGTTTGTCCCTTAAGAGAACCATCCTTGACTGTGCCTGCAGTGTCCTCCACCTACATCATATGCAAAAATTCAACTACAAGGCACATGTTTGTTCCTTCACCATAATCACATTAAAGTTTCATTTATAAATGGTTTATAAAGGGGTAATACATAAATAGATTTTTAATAATCAATTGTTACAGACTGTTAGATCAACAGGTTGCTTATAACCACAACTTATATCTACTGAGGAGTTTCTACTCATTCTTAAACTGACATCTATAGTGTGCTTATAACCACCCGAGACACATACTAATGTCTGTAACATGCTTATAACTGAAAAAATATTGTAAACCCTTTATAAACCATGTATAATTGGACCCTTATTAACAGTGGCCCATAAATACAAATTTATTTCACTATCACCTGGCACTTGTGCACTGTTTTTTCTGATCTACTTTTTAAATCACTGCAGGTTTACCAAAGTAGTGTTACACCAGGGAAAGGTGTGCATATCCACAGCAGTGTCCACACAATAAAATGTAAAATTTTAGGCATGCCTTCTATGGAATCAATTAAATGCAGGGACAAACATTCTTTAGTATACTCCTGGTTATCATGGATCATGACCTCCACATGTTTACACAGAGTTTAAAATCAGAATTTGTCCAATTATCTCTTATTTCAATCTCTGTGAAATCAGCATAGCTAAGGAGCTGCCAGAAGGCATCTAAATCTACACTGCAGTAAGAGACCAGTGGCATAGCCATGACTGGCCCGGGTCAGTGGATTCAGACTCGCCGGGCTAAAAATTACAGTGTAGGGCTCAGGCTGGAACCCAGGCTCTGAAACCCTCTGGTAGGTCTCAGAGCCCAGGTTCCAGCCCGAACCCAAACATCTAACTGCAGTTCATGCGCTCCGAGACCTGAGCTCTGAGATTCATGACAGAGGTTTTTTATTGCAGTGTAGACACACCCACTGCCAGATAAGACCTTGAACTTTTTGAATGAATTTGCAAATATAAAAAATTATACATTCTCAACAAGCATATTTCATATTCAAATGTTGTCAGGGCGAGTATGGCATCACCATATCTATTCATGATTTTCAATAACCTCAAAGTTTATGTAATTATCTTCCACTAAAGCACTGCAAGGAACTGATTGTAAATCAGTCCATCCACCCCCTTCCTCACTGAAGCCAAATCCTCACCTGGTACAACTAAGTATCATCCTTATAATTCATAGTATCGTAAAGTCCAAAGTATGGGGAAATTCTTCATTAATTACTTATTAACATTAAATAGCTCTCCTGGGGTGCATGTACATAATTTAATAGTCCTAAAGTATCCCTTTTAGAAGGGATACAAGGTGTAAACCCTAAATCTCATCCTGCAAGAACAGAATTCAAGTCCTCCCCAATGTATGTTCTTTACCCCTATAGTTTGCTTTGGGGTCTGACTATATATCTTACAATTAGAATAAAAAATCTGTTTCTCTCCAATATACTACAGAGTAATTTGGAAATGTATATGCACATCATAGGACACTGTAAAAGTGTATTCTGCCTAAGCAATGGGGGCAAAAATTTTGTTTTATTTTGTTTACTCATTTCATTGCAGCACACAATTTAGAAGAAATTCCCTGGTGGTATCTTAAACTCAGAAAATAGGTCTTTCTACAATTGTATGGAGGCACGAGCAGTTCGTCCAGATTCTTCCTGTTTATCATAAAAACGGTGAATATTTATTTGTAGAGACCAGTTTCATTTTTCAATGTCATACATGTTTTAGTTTATTTACCTTCACATGGCAGCAGCTTTAAGTAACTTTGCACAGAATGATCAACCTACCTGCCTGCTCTCCAACTGTACTCTAGTTACATGACTATCAGTGCCTTACACCCTGCTTTTGTAACAAGAAGAAGAGCAAACAAATGGTAGATATTTTGACTACTATACTTTTAATTTGGCCTCCTGCTTTAGTGCCAAAATTTGATGTCTATTACCTCAACCCTATATGAATAAATTAGCTGGAGATCTTTTGAGGGGAAACAAATGAAAATTCTGTGCCTGGAGAAAGTATTTGATTTCTTTTTATATATTATGTATTCTTGCTTCTGAAACACCACCATAAAGGCACCCAGTCAATTCTAATCAGTTGTAATCCACAGAGTTAAGATAGTATGGAAAGGTCTTAGCAATAACATGAGATTATCACTGGGGTATGATATTGCAAATAAGTCAATTTTAGCAGCATATTTTAGTTTTTGTCTGATATGGGTGCCATATTAGAACCTATAACAATTTTTTATTACTGATAACAGTGTTTCCAGGCACAAGATACAGGTGCACAGTGACATTACAATAACTTTAATTTTAAATAAAAAGAAATGACATACATATGGTGAAGGAACATATATAAAGTATTTATTACAGACAGATGAGGGTGATTACGTATGAAATGTGGTGGAGGGAACTGCAATCACAGTCAAAGATGGTTCACATTCAGGGAATCCCTGAAGAATGATGTGGTCATCGTGTGGGGATTTTGCTGACATCAGGCCTCGCTTCTGCTTGGCACCAGAAATGGTTTTAAAAGGTTGCTGCACTAATGTATTAGATTATCACTGAAGACATGAGTTGAAACGTAGGTATACCTGCTGAAAAGAACAAATAAGAAATTTTAAGAACACACAAATACTGAATTTCACATTAGAAGTGCAGCTTTAAAGCAGAAAATGAAAGAAAAATGTTTAAAATGGAACTCTGGATATAACTTCAGGCACATATTTAAGGTACAACTGAAGAATCTTTTTTTTTTTTTAATAAAAAATAGCAATTAACTAGAATCTGCAACTCATTAACCCCTCTCACAACAGTAAACAGAAAAGTCACCTAGAAGACAAATTAAAAGGTTCCAAATGAGACAGGTCAGCCAGTTCCCTGAGAAACAAAATAGAATTTCAGACAAGCTAGATTTCAAGCAGAATCATTTCAACAAAATAACTACTTGACATGGCAGTCAATTAAGAGATGGTCAAAAACAAGCAGCCATATGCTGAGGGGCAAAGAGAATAGTCAAGTGACTATATTTGAAAATCAGCCTAAAAATAGAGTACTGGATAGTAACTGCACTGCAAAAATCCAGGCAATAGAGAACAGTAAAAAATATTTTTTGTTAAACACTGTTACTTTTTGACCAGAAAGGTAGAAAATGAAACGAACAAAATAGCCTCAAATGTTATAGGTAAGAAAGAACTATAGTTTGTTTTAGTCTACCTGTCCTTATACAGGCACAGATTAAGTTGGAAACTGCTTTGAGTTGAACATAAAGATTTTCAATAATGGGGTCTCAGCCAGTTGCCGGGGTGAGGGTAACAATTATTGATAGATGTTAACCTCAGAGGCAAACCTGACAGTACATCAGGTCTCAAATTTTCAAAGGCATTTACAGATGTGGCCCAGAACTAGGTGATTCAAAACCTTCTCTCTGAACTTTCAGGTAGGTCTGTGACAGACAGCCAGGGCTGTCTGGATTAGCTCAGATACCAGCCATCTTTGAAACACTATACACTACTCTAAATCCACAAGAGATAAAAAGACAATTTAAATGTGAATTAAGTTCTCATCAGTCTCTTTTATTAATCAAAACATTTCAACTGTGACAAATGTAGGACAGTACACCTTTAAAGGTAAATCTCCACTGCAGCTGAGCATGCTTCCCAGCGAAGGTATACAGACATGTGCTAGCTCTGTTTGAGCTGGCATGCCAAAAATTGCAGCATAGCTGGAGGTAGCATGGGCAATGGTTCAGGACAGATAATGTTGCATGATCCCAGCAGACAAGAAGAAAAACAATTTTTGGGAGGGACTTTAAAGGGAGAGAAAGGGGACAAATTTAATTCACCACACAAAACGTTTGTCCTCCATGTTAGTAAGTATTTAATCTATTCTGTACAAAGTATTAGCTCCTAGATTTAAGAGATTTTTGGCTTTTGCGTATTATAGAGGACGTAAAGAAAATAGTTGCTTGTCTGAATCATTTCACATTAAGTAATTTAAAAAGCAAGATCAGGGTTGTCTGTAGGTCACTATTTTAGCTTGATCAGGCACTTGCAAAGACATCCATATTCAATTTATCTTTTGAAAGTCTAAACCTATCCAAGATTTTTATAAATTTTCCTTCTTTTCCAAGCACAGAATTTAAAAAGGCTTATATTTCAGATATTTTAAAATCTATATAATCACAAATTTAATTATTACTGCATCTAAAAATTACGTATGTAATATTTTACACCTATCAATATTTCATATTGTAGCCATATATAAATATAATTCTCATTTGAGTGTGCTAATGCATTGGGACTGTACATCCCCCCTAACTGCCAACTTGTGTTCAAAAGTGGTTTGTTACTGATTAGGCAGGCTCACAACTCCTGCATCAGCTCAGTGCATACAGTTTTGTGAAGAAAAATGCCCGTATTTAATGAAGTTCTGTGAAAAAAAATCTTCACTGTACATTTTTATGAGGTCAAAAGATAGAGTTAATATTCATTGCCTCCCTTCATTCTTATATTTATTGTTTGGGTCACGTAAGCCCATTCAGTTACACTAAAATAGGTAGGCCAAGAAATGAAATATCAAATGTGGCTACTCATTAAGAACACTGTGTGTATAAAAAAGTCAGATAAGTCACAAAAAACCTTTTTAGCCACACTAAAGCTCATCTTTACTTCACAGAACAAAAATGGCTTTGATTAACTAATCAAAAATTAAGAACTGAAGAGTTTAAACAGATTTCCCTTATTTTGTTTTGGTGTTCAATATAAAGGAACATGTGGCACTTTTACCTGTTCCTTTATGTCTTGTAACTGCTGCTGCAGCTTCTGTACATCTGCATTGACATTGGTGTTGTCCTTGTCTTTCTGTAAAACTGGAATGTTTCCACTTGCTATAATGCAGAGGAGAGTAATATTAAAAGCCTAGAACATGTTATGCAGCACTTACAACAAAGAATAATTACACTTTTGTCCGCTAATCACAAAAATACTATTTCCATTTATCTGAATTATTGAAGCATTACTTCTAGCAAATATATTTTGATAATCAAATTATATTTATTATGACTCACTAGAATTCCATTCCTGAACTAAAAGAATTTACTGGGAAGCTATAACTACATCAGTTTTTGACAAATATTTCCCTCACTGTGACTGTTAAAATTCTAGCAGCTACCTGGAGCTCTGTCTACATGAATGCCTTCATGGTTGCTACCCACCAGTGATGCTCCAATGGTGAAAATTCTTTGGCAAAAAAACAGTGTAAATACTTCAAGTTATCCACATTGCTGCATTGTTTGGTAATTAAAGACTGGGACTGAATCAATACTGCTAAAAATATCATGCAAATATTTGATCCAAATTGTTGAACAAACTTGGTTTGGCTGTGTTTCCACTTATTTCATGTTCACTTTGTGAATGTTCAGGAACAAGTTTACTGACAGAAACAGCAAGTTTAAAGTGGAAAGTTTCAAAGCAAATTTTGAATTTTTAAACTTGAATGTTTCTATTGGAAATGCGATTCTGAGTTATGTTCATCCCATCAGGGATCAAATATATCATGTAGCTATTCCAATTTAAATTAACCAACAGCTCAAATTTCGAGTACTGAATGCATACAATGAACCACACACAGACACACACTACAAAAAATTATTCACGTAACTTGAAATAACTCTCAGAATAATTTAATAAATTCAAGAAAATTATAAACTGTTTAAGAACTAGTCAAACAGAAAAAGGCAGAACTCACTGAATAATTCTGATATTACAAATTATTTGGCCAGCTTTATCCTAGAAAAAAATGTTCTATTTCCCACTTCTTCTGGGGCTCCTCTGATTAGTCAAAGAGGCCAAGAAGTCAAGCTAACATTTGTAATTCGTATGGGGCCATGTGCTTATGTTTATTTATGTATTTCAATTATATTAACTGGCAATTCTTAGACTTTGTTCCACGTGTCACATAGATATATGGCCATGAAGTTCTGGAAGTTAACGAGAAGGGTTCAAATCATCACTGACATATATACACACTTATGATGTTTCAGCTTCTGGTATCATGCTTCTTGGATATTGAAACAGCCCTTTTCAGACATGGTCTATGCTACAACAGCATCTACCACTATCCCATATGGTGAGTGACAAACAGTAGATGGAAGGCTGACACAAAACTACTTTCTTTAAAACTTTCCTTCAAACGAATGATGTGAGGGATATATAGTCAACCCCCTTTTTTCAATGAAAGGAGAATGGAGGTATTAGAGAAAAAAGAAAAATACTCACAAATGTCATCAGTGGTATCTTCTGTACCTTTCCCTCCGCAACACAAAATGAAAGGCACTCGCCGCTCAACCACTGCCCGGCACTGCACACACTTCTTCATCAGGCTTGCACAGTCTGGTAAAAGCAGAGGTAATTTACACTCAGTAGCCTGCTAGTCTCTTTATTCTTGCTTCTGCGATTCTATCCAGTTCGTTTCATTCTATCCACAAATACACTACATAAAATGACAATGTGTAATTACACCACCAATGGCTGTGTTTGCAAAAAATAATGAAAAAATAAGCACAAACCCTATTCAAAAGCTAGTTAGGACCCAAAGAATCCACAAACAATACTCTGAATGTGACCTGCAAAAAGCCAAATTGTTTGTCTTTTTTTATTTTAGTGTATTTTGAAAGAATAGGTTTTTTTCTGCAAGCAAACTTACTCTTTCAAGGGCAAGAAATCCACAATTTGGAATAAATACCACTTCATCATTAATTAACTCTATTTTACAATGGTACCGCAGAATTTAAATGCAAAATCATGCACATTTCTGAGATCATCTTTGATAACCATGGTGAGAATTAAGGACAGACTAGCAGCTTTTAATTTTTAATTCAGTTGCTTTAGTACCTTATTAACAGTACTGGAATATTTTTTCTATTTTCCAATTAACCTTTTTAAAAAGCTATACCAAAGAAAGTGTATGAATGGGAGAACACCTACTTTCTCTCGCTATCCAAAAATATCCCTTGTTTCACTTACATCCAATGGGCAAATGGGTGTCAGGAATTACTACAAAAAAGATCAAACCCTTTGAAGGGTAAATCTATATCTTTTGCTTGCATTACAGGAGAAAGGCTGGAATTCTATGAAAAGAGAACGATGTCACACGATTGCAGCAACACTGTATTGGGACCCAATGTAAGAGTTGTAAACAGTTCTCAGTGAGTGCTGGGGCACACATTAACCCTCTCACTCAGCAGACCGACTTTCCTTCCTCAAATGCGACAGGAAATAATCTGAAAAAACCTTTCCATGTTTAGAAGCTTCACTTCCTATTACGAAGTAGATATTGGCAACATGCACTTCAATGATCACACCTTTCACCATGGTAACACTGGTCTACAATTTTTGAGAAGTCGTCTGCTTCAGAGATAAAATGTGCTATTTATTATGTATTTTGATGTGCTGAATTCAAATATGACAATTAAAACAACTGATTGGCTACTGTTTCTAAGATATTTAAGTTTTTACATTTTATGTCTATGTATATTGTGTAGATGATAGAGTTTTAATCATAAATTGTAAACCTAGGTCTTTTCATGTGTTTATGGTTGCTTTACATGATAATATTTCACCTGTCCTGTTTATGTAACACTTTAAAAATCAGCAAAAGGGTTATATAAATAAAATTTATTATGAAACAAAAGGCAAAAAACTATTATGTACATAATTTAGTCCTATTCAGTGTCCACTCGGCGCTTCTTGGCTTGTCTCTTGTATTCATTAAATGGAGCATCTCTTGTCACTGTCCAGCAATAGTCTGCAAGCATTGATGGGCTCCATTTGCCCTGATAGCGTTTCTCCATTGTTGCAATGTCCTGGTGAAATCGCTCGCTGTGCTCGTCGCTCACTGCTCCGCAGTTCGGTGGAAAAAAAAAATCTAGATGAGAGTGCAAAAAATGTATCTTTAGTGACATGTTGCAACCAAGGCTTTTGTATGCCTTGAGGAGGTTTTCCACCAACAACCTGTAGTTGTCTGCCTTGTTGTTTCCGAGAAAATTTATTGCCACTAACTGGAAGGCTTTCCACGCCGTCTTTTCCTTGCCACGCAGTGCATGGTCAAATGCATCATCTCGAAGAAGTTCACGACTCTGAGGACCAACAAAGACACCTTCCTTTATCTTAGCTTCACTTAACCTTGGAAATTTTCCACGGAGGTACTTGAAAGCTGCTTGTGTTTTCTCAATGGCCTTGACAAAGTTCTTCATCAGACCCAGCTTGATGTGTAAGGGTGGTAACAAAATCTTCCTTGATTCAACAAGTGGTGGATGCTGAACACTTTTCCTCCCAGGCTCCAATGACTGTCGGAGTGGCCAGTCTTTCTTGATGTAGTGGGAATCTCTTGCACGACTATCCCATTCGCAGAGAAAACAGCAGTACTTTGTGTATCCAGTCTGCAGACCAAGCAAGAGAGCAACAACCTTCAAATCGCCACAAAAGCTGCCACTGATGTTGGTCATAGTTTATGCACCTCAAAATTTGTTTCATGTTGTCATAGGTTTCCTTCATATGGACTGCATGACCAACTGGAATTGATGGCAAAACATTGCCATTATGCAGTAAAACAGCTTTAAGACTCGTCTTCGATGAATCAATGAACAGTCTCCACTCATCTGGATCGTGAACGATGTTGAGGGCTGCCATCACACCATCCATGTTGTTGCAGGCTACAAGATCACCTTCCATGAAGAAGAATGGGACAAGATCCTTTTGACGGTCACGGAACATGGAAACCCTAACATCACTTGCCAGGAGATTCCACTGCTGCAGTCTGGAGCCCAACAGCTCTGCCTTACTCTTGGGTAATTCCAAATCCCTGACAAGGTCATTCAGTTCACCTTGTGTTATGAGGTGTGGTTCAGAGGAGGAGGATGGGAGAAAATGTGGGTCCTGTGACATTGATGGTTCAGGACCAGAAGTTTCATCCTCTTCCTCTTCCTCGTCTGACTCAAGTGAGAATGATTCTGGTGCATCAGGAACCGGCAGTCCTTCTCCGTGGGGTACTGGGCGTATAGCTGATGGAATGTTTGGATAATGCACAGTCCACTTTTTCTTCTTTGACACACCTTTCCCAACTGGAGGCACCATGCAGAAGTAACAATTGCTGGGATGATCTGTTGGCTCTCTCCAAATCATTGGCACTGCAAAAGGCATAGATTTCCTTTTCCTGTTCAACCACTGGCGAAGATTTGTTGCACAAGTGTTGCAGCATATGTGTGGGGCCCACCTCTTGTCCTGATCTCCAATTTTGCAGCCAAAATAAAGGTGATAGGCTTTCTTAACCATAGTGGTTATACTGCGCTTTTGTGATGCAAAAGTCACTTCACCACAAACATAGCAGAACTTATCTGCACTGTTCACACAAGTACGAGGCATCTCTGCTGATTTTGGCTAAACAGAAATGTGTCCCTTTGCAAAATCAAACACTGACAAATAAGAGAGCACGACACTGTATGATTTCTAGAGCTGATATAGGGCAATTTGTTCAGCAGAGTGATGTAAGCTTTGTTATGATTGCATCATCCATGACTTCTAGGAATAACAGGATGCAATTCATATAATGTATGATGCAATACCAGCTTCAGATTGCATCATTCATTGTTTTGCCTAAAAAGCAAGTACTATCCAAACCCAGTCATAGATTTATTCATAGATCCAGTCAAAGATGTATTTTAGTCATTTCTGGTTTAAATTGAGATCCCTTCCCTTTATAACTCACTTATCCTCCGCCATTCCCAAGTCAAGGGTTGTGTATACTGACCCAATAGCATATCTTGAAAACTAGAGCCAATCAACAATTTTAAGCATCATTTTCGTTCTCAGTGACCCAGAATTAGTAAAGTTTGACTATATTTATTTCAGAAGCATTTTGGCTGTAGAGCAGTGTAATCTATCTTCTTGCTATCCACCTCCTGGGGAATTAACCGAAAAGCTCTCTTCCCCCACCCATGCTCTCTCCACTGCACACAATGAAAAGAGTCTGGAGCTGGATGGCTGCGAAGGTAGTGAATATGTCAGACCTGAGTCACAGCAGAGCGGTAGAGATAATGCCAAATTTCCGTAGCAAGATCAATTAAGCTCTTGTTTATGGGGAGGACTACCTTCCCTCTCTTATGTATCTCCATAATGTCAACAAATCAATATTCTATAGCAGAGGTGGGCAAACTACGGCCCGCAGGCCACATCTGGCCTGCAGGACCCTCCTGCCTGGCCCCTAAGCTCCTGCACCGGGAGGCTAGCCCCCGGCCCCTCCCCTGCTGTTCCCCCTTCCCCACAGCCTCAGCTTGTCCCACCGCCAGCGCAATGCTCTGGGCGGCAGCGCTGCGAGCTCTTGCCAGGCAGCGCAGCTGCAGAGCCACGGCCTGACCCGGTGCTCTGTGCTGCGTGGTGGGTGGCTGGCTCCAGCCGGACGGCGCGGCTGCCTGTCCTGCTGCTCTAGGCAGCGCGGCTGTAACGCCGTTAGCCACTGGTGCTCCAGGCAGCTCGGTAAGGGGGAGGGAGCGGGGGAGTTGGATAGAAGACAGGGGAGTTCGGGGTGGTGGTCAGGGGGCGGGGCAGTCAGAGGGCGGGGAACAAGGGGGTTGAATGGGGGTGGGGTCCCCAGGGGGCAGTCAGGAAGGAGGGGGGGTTGGATAGGGTGGCGGGGGGCAGTCAAGGGCAGGGGTTCCAGGGGCAGTCAGGGAGAAGGGGTGGTTGGATAGGGGGCGGGGGCCGGGCCACACCTGACTGTTTGGGGAGGCACAGCCTCCCCTAACCGGCCCTCCATACAATTTCGGAAACCCGATGCAGCCCTCAAGCCAAAAAGCTTGCCCGCCCCTGTTCTATAGACTACTGACCATCAGCAAAGCCTCAGCAAGATGTCCCAGAAATTCTTGAAAGTTCTGGTGACAAAATGATCACTACATCCTCATCTTAACCTTAACAATCTTAAACAAAGAAGGGACAGTTTCTGGAGGCTCCTTAAGTGTTTTCTATATCCTCATCAGTTGCTGTACCATACACTCACATCAAACAGAGTGATCTGTGTTGCAGCAGATTCTCTTTGCAAACATGCTCCATTCTAAGTCTTTGGGGGAAAAACAGCTCTTGCTGGAATCTTTGTATGTGGTGTTAATGGAAGGTTTAGTCATAAATGTCTTTTAAAAAATTGTTTGGTTGCTATACCAACTAAAGTTTAATTATATTTACACCGCTAGATGCCCTCACAAAAGAATCACATGAGTTCTAAAGATCACAAAAAAATTTAATGCTAATTTCTTTACAGAAATGTATAATAGAACTCTCAGACTACCACAACCCAGTCAGAATAAAATAACGCAAGTAGGTGAAATAAATCTGCTCTTTCAATTTTCTAGTTAAACAGCTACAGTTCTGTTATTTGTCTTCCAAATAATTAAACTTTATTACAGGCAGGTGGTTTTATTGCATTCCAAGTAACGTTAAAGCTCTGATTACCAAACCGAAGTCAATTTACTCGAATAGCCTACAATTAAGTCAACATTTTAAAAGAATTTTTAGTGACTATTTTTAACAGACATCTTTTGTTGCACAATCATTTTGAAAGGTATTACCTGCCAAGGCTACTTACTCTCACAAGCACACATGTGACCACAAGGCTGGAAGAGTACTGCTGCTTTCTTGTCTGAACACACCACGCATTCTTCAATCTGCAGAGAAGAACAGTAAGGAGTAACATGGGAAAGATTCCTCTCCTTTTTGTATCTATTCCATTTATATCTATTTGCTTACTTCCACCACTTAGCAGGGCAAAGGGAATTTAACAAGCTCTGCTTAGTGCCATGTTAGCTAAGAAAATTTAAATAGGAGATTACCATATCTGTATGCAGAAGTCCTTGCTGGCAATATTTACGCTCTTTGCATTACTGGTTATCTAGGAATTATAAATCACACCAGCTAGGAGAATAAGACCACCAGGCTGGTACACACATGTATTTTTCTTGGCTGTACAGTGCTCAATTAGTTTAGAAGGACTTTCTGCTGTAATCCAACAATGTGTTGAGGGTTTCTCAATTTTTCCCAAGGGTGGACCACATCTTAGAGAAATGGTCACACGGACCACCCATCTCCTGATTCATGAATGCCCGGACCACCACACCTCCCATTCATACAACATCCTTGTGACAACTAGAGGAACTACTTATGCAGAAAAGTAAAGTAATTGGTGTACTTTTTGCTTTCGTAACACAAGTCAGCAACTGGAAACAAAAAGACAGCACCATCTCTCTGCAGACCAGTTTGGGAAACTGGTTTAGTAGAACTAAATTATAATCTGACCTATGAAAAATGTCTATATAATAAAAAATGACTTGCTCCGTCACAGAAGAGGGCCAGTCCTGATTTCAGAGTGGGAGCCAGAGAGTAGAGTCCGGGCTACGATGGTCACCAGCTAATCGCTGACTTCCTTTGATCTACTCCCAGTGTGGCAAATGGTGGGGTTGTCTGTGTGATGGGGAAGGGCACCCACAGAGACAGCAGGAGGTAGAAGCAAGCTTTTCTGAACCACTCTCCATCATTTTAAAGCCCCTCCCAGCCTCCCTGTTTTTTCCCCTTCAGGCTTACTAGTGGCATGTGTTATCAGTTTGACACTCTGTATGCATGAGGTAGTTTGCTATATGTCATATTAAGGGGGGGGGGGGTGATGGTTACAGCTGTCGGTGGCACACCTGGGCTTTGAAGCAACTGCATGGTTTGCACTGTGCAGGCACCTTTGGATCTTGAAGCAACTGCACAAGCACATAATATAACTGTTCTGTCTTCAATTCACAGGACTACACATCCGGTGGCTGATCCTGGTACCCTGGGCTACATTTCTCTCAACAGAGAGAAAATTAGGAGGGGGAGGGGAGGAGATTTGGTTGGTGCTCCCAGCACCACAGAAGTCATGCACCTTTAATGTAAATATAGTATAAGCCACACTTTGCTGGAAAAGGAGGTTAGATTTACATGGAGGCTAAGGCATTTGTATGAGGCCTGATGGATGCCTCAGGCAGTGGTCTGCATGGAGTTGGGGCCATGGTACGAGACATTCTTGGTAGGCCTGGATGTTTTAGGATGCTCTGAATTTTGAGCACTGAAAAGGTGGAAGACTGCTGACTAGTTTGGGAGGCTGTTGCTCCACCCTTAACATTGCTACCTTTCGGAATTCTTATAATAAAGTTGCAGCCATTTGCCTAAGACAGATAATTCTTGTTTCTATCCTCATTAGCCCCCTGTGGTTTGCAATGTGCGATATCAGATAAATGCTGCACTCTGCTCTAACCACGGACAAACTAGATGTGAGAGAAAGCATGGCAGCTGAGACAGTGTAGTTTGTCAGTAGTCAGGCTCTTCTTTTCACAAAAAAACCCCAACTGCAGGAAGAATAAAATGGGAATATTAAAAATTGTGTTAAGTACCTTTGTTCTGGACTGAACTTGCTCTTTACAGATGAGGCATTTCTTGACCCGTGGTGAGCAGAGGGAACAGGTAGCAATATGTCCACATGGGCCAAATAACGTATCTCTCTTCATGTCTGAACACACCATACATTCTTCTAAAGTTTCTGAGTCATTGCTGATCATAGAAGGACTTCGAGAACCAACCTGCCCACTAAAAAAAACACCTCACAATCAGGCTTAAGTCAGCATTACAATCTTGTGCATATTCTGAAAACAATTTTTTTTAATCATACTGTACATCAAGCCGAGTCATTTGCTTATGTGTATTACTCATTCTAGTTTGTGCACATATTGTGTCACCCCTTCTGTTAACTTGTATCTAAAGCTGCTGAAGCATTTGGGTGTCAGTGTCATCAATATGGAGATTACAGTTCTAATTTTACGTGAGGTACAAGCAGCGCAATTTTCTGGCTGACAGGAGCATAGCTACATGCTTGGATAAATCAATCTGGAGAAAAAGTTGATAATAATGGGTTGGAGAAGCATCTAGAGAGCATATGAGGAGAGAACACTTCTACTCCCATCTTTATGTCAATATTTATCTAGGGCTGGGGTTCTCAAACTTCATTGCACCGTGACCCCCTTCTGACAACAAATATTACTACACAACCCCCAGGAGGCCTGAAGCCTGAGCCAAAGCCCAATCCCCGCGGCACAGGGTGGGGTGGCCAAAGCCAAAGCCTGATCCCCACTGCCCCGGGTGGGCAGGCCAAAGCCCAAGGGCTTCAGCCCCAGCAGGGAGCCTGCAACCTGAGCCCCGCCACCCAGGGCTGAAGCCCTCGGGCTTTGGCCCTGGGTGGTGGGGCTCGGTCTTCGGCTCTGGCCCCGGGCCCCAGCAAGTCTAAGCCAGCCCTGGCAACCCCATTAAAATGGGGTTGCGACCAACATTCCCTCTAATTTTTTACGTCCATGTGCGGAATGAATTTTGTTATGTGAACCAATATGGAGATGATGTGAGACACGTCACCTTCATATTGGTGCACATAACAAAATTCATGTGGTAAGGGTGGGGCCGAAGGATTCGGAGTGTAGGAAGGGGCTCAGAGCTGGGGCAGAGGGTTGGAGTGCGGGGGGGGAGGAGGAGGAAGGGGAGGGCTCTGGCTGGGAGTGCAGGCTCTGGGGTGGGGCTGGGGCTGAGGGGTTCAGGGTGCAGGAGGTGGCTCAGGGCTGGGGCTCAGTGCAGGGGGTGAGGGGTTTGGGGTGCAGGCTGCTCAGTGGCTACAGTGGGGAGAGAGGACTCCCCCCAGCCCTCTCTCGCCACAGCAGCTCAGACCGGGGGAGAGGCGCTTTTCCCTGGCAGCTCCGGTGAGGGTGGGCTGGGCCGAGGGAGGAGCGCCTGTTCCCCAGCCGCAACAAATCCGGGGCAGCTCGGCGCTGGGGCCGGCCCGAGAGAGGAGTGCCTGTCCCCCCGATTGGGCAAATCCGTGGCAGCTCAGCGCTGGGGCTGGGCCAAGGGAGTGGCCCCTTTCCCCCTGCCGGGGCAGCTCGGCACTGGGGCCAGCAGGGAGAGGCGCCCCTCCCCGCCACCACCCTGAGCCCATGCGCTGCTGGGCTTAACAGGCACCTGCGCAGCTTAGAGGGAATTTAGGTTGCAACCCACTTTGGGGTCCCACTGCTGACCTAGGTCTTTTTTTTTCTATTCTGCCACACACCCAGCAGAGGGAGCACATGTTAAACAAAACTTTACTCCCAGAGGGCTAACTACACCAATAAAGGTGCTTGTGCACAAACAAAATAGCCAAATGACTCATGTTCCATGCAGACAGGAAGGCTGAGAAGAAAATACCTGCCAAACACGGGCAGACAATTGATAAGAAATTTCCTTTTCATTTTATTTAGAAATTTAAAAATCACAATACGGAGATAAAAATGTAAAAGTCAACAGAGATGGCTATATGGATCTGAGGATTAATGAAAGGAGCCTTTAACCTCTAAATCACGAATGCGAATCTAACCTGGACAAGCAGTAACTGGAAACTTACTATTTAATGGGTGGCTGATGGCATACATAAAATATTGAAGTCAGTCTACTTCCTAGAGGATAACCTATTTCATAATTGCATGCCCCACTATTTTTAAGTATCAGTACTTGATACAGAGAAAGAACACTGAAAGGGCATGGATATAGAATTACTCTATAAGATGAGGAGGGATGTGCTGCTCACGCCTCAAGCAGAATAGGGAAGTTTGCTCTGTACTGCTGCTCATTTTGTACTTAATTCGTTAACCTCAATTTCAACTAATTATTTTGTAAACAACATTCAAGACATATGCAGAATATATATATAACTTTACTTACCTTTATCTTGATTTTCAGTAGTCTATGATTAATACTTGAAAAAGAGACTTTGTTTTATTTATTCTACTTCAACTGATCTATCCCAAGGAAATGAAGACATGTAAAACATGATGCTCAGAAATTCCATATTGTGTTTATATACAAACCTGACTTTTTCTTTGTGACATTTAGCCAATGCTTTGCAGAGACTAGGATCAGGGCAGAGGTCAAGAGGAGACTGACCCTTCTTATTACGAATACTGAGGTCAGCTCCGTTTGCTGCCAGAAAGCAGGCAATAGATGCTGCACTCTTCTTCTCTGCTCCCTGGGTACCAAGTCCCATTATTAACTGAAAGAAAGTAAATAGGCAACTGACTTGAGATTCTCTATTTAAATACTTGAGAATATAGTCTTACTACTCAAGGAAAATGGACCATTTAACATGTGCACATATATAAGAATATATTTTCTAAATAGTATTTTGATGAGATCTGAGCATGCATTTTTAGCTTATCTACAGTTCTAAGATGAAAACCATTGTACAATTACCCAATTTTCAACCAGATAAGTTCCCTGCATAGACTAATTAATTAAAGGCAATGACATCTAAGTATTCAAAACACAATGTAATCTCTGTGCACCTGTATTCTGGGGTCACAGAACCAGTGCTCTCCAAATCTAACCCTAAGTCTCTGTCACAAAGCTTAATGGTAGCACATCATTCCTGTCAGTTTTCTTTATATCAGTTTTTCTAATTATCCTGCTTTGACCAAACAGTTAAGGGAAAGAATGCAAGGCCTTTTATCTAATGCAGGGGTTCTCAAACTGGGGGTTGGGACCCCACAGGGGGTTGAGAGGTTATTACATGGGGGGTCATGAGCTGTCAACCTCCACCCCAAACCCCGCTTGCCTCCAGCATTTATAATGGTGTTAAATATATTTAAAAGTGTGTTTAATTTATTTGGAGGGGGGGGGTCCCACTCAAAGGCTTGTTGTGTGAAAGGGGTCGCCAGTAAAAAAGTTGAGACCCACTGAGCTAATGTGAGTGTGGATCCATTAGGTCATCTTAAACAAACTTCAGCTTTTCAATAATAAAGATCTTCTACAGATTTAAAACCTGCAGAGTAGGAACTAGAAGAACACATGACTTAACATTGAAAATGTGTCTATCCTGGAAGACTATGGACAGCTGGAGAATTAGAGGGATGACATCATAAGTACCAAGGAAGAAAAACCCAAAGAAATGAAAGAGGAAGTGATTTCCCTTTCTACTGTGACACTTATTTTGAATTGAATCAGTAAACTGGGAACTGGTAAAACGTGACGGTAACTATTATAATTAATACAATAACATTATAAAACAGTCAGCTATGGAACACTTAATTTTAGTAAAATAAACTTTTCACATTAACAACTTCCACTATGAGCAATGGGAAAAGAAATAGGTGAATGTGCTCCATGAACCTCATGAGAGGTTGTTTTTTTTTTTTTTTTTTTGAGAACTTGCTAGCCAATGTCATCATGTGGGAAAAACAAACCAAGACCCTTTACCTCAAAGTAGACTTACAGCAGCCAGTGTAACTGGAGTCTTGCTTCTGCAATAGTTTATTCAGTTGTAATATTTCATATCTTGATTACCATTTTACAGACACTGAAGTCACACTGCAGTCTCAAAGGACTGACAGCTTTAAAACTTTAATTTAACCTCAGTGCTACAATGGAGCAAGAAATCATCTTTTCATTCTAAATATTTCAAAGATCTTTTTAATCTCAGATTCACTGTGTAGTATGGGCTACAAACGGCCCACCTTCAAAAACAAACAAAAACAAAAAACAGCTACTGGGTGATTTTAACAATGGAGTTACTAAAAATCAAATTTCTCAGATAAAATCAAGAAATGCAGATCTACTTTATGTAACTTAATGTTGTCTGTTAGCATTTAGTGGTCATTGTCCCAAAGTGTGAGAGAATGTAATTTTGTTGCAAACACTACTACTTAAACGGCCAAATACTGGGATTACAACTAATCTTCTTTCAAAGGTTTTTATCCAACTTTGGTATTCATATTACTATCCTACTTAAAAATATAATACAAATTCTTCATGAGATGGCCTTAAAACTACAGTAAATACAATACAATAAAATCTGCATATATTTTACATGCGTGCACATAACTCCAACTTATTTGAATTGGAGCAATATATGCTCATGAGGGTAGACTGTGAACCTAAAAAGGCTGGTTATTGAAACAATAATTTACAGTTAAAGCTGGTTTTTAACAACAGTAGAAGAAATAAGAAACAACACCTGCCTTCTGCTGTATCTAAACTATCTAATAAATGTGCATTACAATATCATTGTATATTAGCCTTATTTAGTCAATAACAGATGGGCATTGAGATAGTCTCCTTAGATTTGATTTGATACATTTCTGCAGGATTAACAATATCAAACAATATTTTGAGAATGATTCAAGATAGTTTCCAGGCATGCATTAGCTAAACTTTTCAAATGGGCACTGCTCTCATCATATGAAGTGGACAATTCAAGCAAGATTACAAAATCTTTGCATGTAAGCACCAGTGTCCTCCACATCCTGCATGCTTCCCAAATATTTCCTTTAGGGCTGGTCTACACGGGGGGGGGGGGGGGGGGGGGGAGAAATCGATCTAAGATACGCAATTTGAAGTCGAAGTATCTAAGATCGAATTACCTGGGGTCCACACGGCGCAGGATCGACGGCTGCGGCTCCCCCGTCGACTGCGCTACCGCCGCTCGCTCTGGTGGAGTTCCAGAGTCGACGGTGAGCGCGTTCGGGGATCAATACATCGCATCTTAACGAGACGCGATATATCGATCCCGGATAAATCGATTGCTACCAGCCGATACGGTGGGTAGTGAAGACGTACCCTTAGTTATGCAAAAGTTCTTCTTGTGACAAAGGAAACTCGTAAATATAAGTGGGAAAAGTCCAGATCTATGACTGACCTCAGTGGGAGCTGCTGCTGGTTGCTCACCACTTATTGATGTGTTTAAATATGAATTTATGAGCTTAACTTTCAACCAAGATTTTCAAAAAAACCTTAAAATTCTGTTCTGACAATATATTACTTCCAAGTGAAGTACGCAACTCAAAGAAATTGGAAGACTACAGAATACAATAGTTTGGCAACCCAACCTCTCAAGAATGACTTAACCAGGAAATCTTGAGATGGAGGAGAAGAAGACTGGTAGCCAAGAAAGAAAAACAAACTTCAATTTCATGCAGATGCTGCCAGTGCTGAATCTGAGAAAGAATATTCATGTGTGTCATGCTTACTGTATGCTTGCTTCAAATTTAACTTCTCAAACACAAAGCATTTTTAGTAACTTGTCACAAAGTTCATTTCAGACAATGGAACCTTTATTGTTCTTTTATCCCACTTATTTAAGAGGAGTTCTATGTAATACTACTCCAACCTTTCCCTACATATGCCAATCACTTAGGACAGTGGTCCCCAACCTTTTTCGTCTGGTGGGCGCCAGACGACGAGCCACGGAGGACCGTGGCAGCAGACGAGCATCCGCCGAAATGCCACCGACAGGCGGCAACGTCAATAGGCGTCGCCGCCGAAATGCCGCCGAGAAGCAGCAGCATCACTGAAATACCACCGAAAATTGGTGGCATTTCGGCGGTGACGCCTCTGGATGACGCTGCTTCTCGGCGGCATTTCGGCGGATGCTTGTCCGCTGGCCAGTACGCGGGCGCACTTAGACGCGCCGGCAGGCGCCATGGCGCCCGCGGGCACCGCGTTGGGGACCTCTGACTTAGGAGGAACAGTAAATATTTATTAAAAATAATATTTCAAATCCTTCTATAAAACACTCTGGCAAGCATATTTCAACTGAGTTAAGAATGTGTATTTTTTCCTAATATACCTATTCATAACTTTTTGATGTTGACAGGTATGCCTGCTTGATACATCCAATTTTACTTCATTTTATTACTTGTACAGTGGTTACTATTAAAAAGTTATTAAGTACCGCACAGATGATTTTCGGAGGTAACAGTTACATCCCTATCTTATTTATATAGGTTGGTACTTTAGTAAATGTTGACCTTTTTAATGCTATACAGTGAATTTACAGTTTTGAATAGATGCCTTTTTTCCTATAAAACTTTTGTTTAAACTACACTGTCTCCGGAATATTATGTGCAACTACAGTAAAATATGACTACATAAAATTGGCACTTTGTTATACTCAGCAAATCTGACCCTTTGGTATATTCTGAATCAAATATTTTAGCGATAGAAAATAGTTTTTACTTCTGTTTACATCTGTTAGCCCTGCAGAGCCAACACAGACATGAATGTGATGTATGAATTCTACTCCTGGTTTCTGTAGCAACAAAAATTTTACTTCCAATTGCAAAGTAAAATTCAATTTTATACCTCCACAACCCTATTGTTTCAGCAGGTTTTACAGGAGTAATTGAGGGGGGAAATTCTGCTTTAATCAAGAGGGAGGTTGCAATTGGTGTACGTTTGTCCCACAGATTCTTTATTAGTAGAGGTGAAGTTGCATGATCAAGAAAGAATGCCGCCCGACTTTCAGATCCCAGGTGAGTTAGCAGAACTGGCTATGGTGAAAAAAGCCCAATTTTTAATTTTAAATTGAGCAAGTTTGATCTAGAGTCACTGAGAAAAACATTGTTCTACTAAAAAAGAACAGGAGTACTTGTGGCACCTTAGAGACTAACAAATTTATTTCAGCATAAGCCCACGAAAGCTTATCCTGAAATAAATTTGTTAGTCTCTAAGGTGCCACAAGTACTCCTGTTCTTTTTGCGGATACAGACGAACACGGCTGCTACTTTGTAACCTGTCATTGTTCTACTATAATGTCTAGAATGCTTTTCAAAGCAAAACTGAACTGTAAGGTTATGATTTAAAACAAGAGTTAAGAATTTTGACTGAGGCACCCTATAATTACACTATGGCATGTTTACGCATCGCTCAGTGATGTATTAAGCAATAACTTTACAAATATGTGGATGTTTAGAAATATTTTATGCATCAAGTGCAATAAAAGCAAAAAATCCTGAAATGTAATGTACACACAATGGCAAATATGCACACACAATAGCAAACCAATGGTAACAAAATGGTCATTTTAAAATGTGATTTGTTTTTAAAATCACCAAAGCACTTAACATTCAAAAAGGACTAATCTAGAAATTTTTTCTAAAATGAGGCAATATATCAGTTAAGAGCATTTGACTTTTTAAAAGATGTGTCTAAGAAATAACTTTAAAAAAATTCATCTCTAGACAGAAGCATTGTGTGTCGTGTTTTAGTCAGGAAGAAGTGTTAAGTCTGTCAATTAGAAGTTTTATTTAAATAACCTCCTTTGCCTTAATTATAACAGCACTAGTAGGGATAGTTATTATTCTTTGTACTAAGTTATGCTAGTTCAGTCTAAGGGCTTGTCTACACTGGCACTTTACAGCGCTGCAACTTTCTCGCTCAGGGGGGTGAAAAAACACCCCCCTGAGCGCTGGAAAGTTTCAGCGCTGGAAAGTGCCAGCGTAGACCGTGCACCAGTGCTGGGAGCTGTGCTCCCAGTGCTGATAGCTATTCCCCTCATGGAGGTGGTTTTTTATGCTGCAAACACACAAGCCACATTAAAGCGCTGCCACGGCAGGGCTTTAACGTTGCCAGTGAAGACGTGCCTTTAGAAAGCTCTCTCCTGTTTCTCCATTTACAGTATATGGATTTACATCCTTGGAATAATATTTAAACTGCAATTTTATCACAATAAGATAGTTGCCTTATTTATCTCTCTCCCCTTCTCCCCAACATCCATGACCATCCTTAGTTTTTTGGGCATTAACAATTTAACTTTGATCCTTGTTTTTCATAGTTGGTGAGACACCAGCCTCATCAGAATGGACTTCTGAAATTAATTTGTCAGGACACAAATATAACTTACTAGGTAACACGATTAAGCTACAGCTAAACACAATTAACCTGCATAAGTTCTCAAAGTTTTAGAGCTAAAACACAAAACATAATACATGAAAGCTACAAACAAAGCTACGCAAGATGTTAAATCAAAGCATATTTTATTCTTAATCTCTGTACTGTATTACTGCTTATTTGTTTCTATTTCAAGTAATTTCCTCCAAATTCCTGGCACTCATACAAGTTCACTACCAAAGACAGGTTTATGATAATATTTTTGTGGTGCACACACCTTTTTCTTTAAAACAGATGAGTTAATGAGTAAGCATAAAAAAGTGCATATGTAACAATTTGATTTTAATATGGCCCCACAATTTGGTGAAGAATGTCTCTAAATAAATCTGTGCTGACAACAAGCAGTTCAACAGTACAGAATCTTCAGACTAGACTACAGAAAGAGGTGTACAGGAAAGAAAGTAATAAATAAATGAATTTTATTTACTGTGTTCTTTGATGGCTCCCAAGCAGTATCTACCTTGCCCACATCTTGCATGTCTTGGAGCTGGCGAAGCTGTGACAAAGTATGATGCCTCAGGGCTTCATGTAGGGGAGTATCCCCATCTTTATCCTGAATATCCAGTTTAGCACCTGCACGGACTAAGAGCTGAAAGAGAAAGAATCTTATTTAGATAACACAAGGAAAACTACCAATGTTATTTTAAGGGGAAAAATGCAATGAAAAATCTGTTCTTTTAACTACCCTAAAAGGCCTGCAAATGATAAAGAAATTCTGATTACTTACCTTACAGTAAACTGATCGAGACATGTTGTCCCTATGTGTATTCCACTCCAGGTGCAAATGCGCTCCATGCACTTGAGAACGGAAGACTTTTCATTAGTAGTGTCTGACGGTCTGTGCTGGTGCCCTCTACCTCTGAACTGAGGGCACAAGGGGCAGCAAGGACCAACCGCCTCTCCAGTTCATTCTCTACCACAAATGACTATGAAAGAATCTGAAGTAGAGAGAAATGAGGGTGCGTAATGGAATCCATGTAGGGATAATAAGATAAGTAACCAGAATTTTTCTGTGTGATGGACCCCAGGGTATACTCCACTTGAGGTGACTCACAAGCAGTATTCATTGAAGAGAAGGACACAGGACCGCTGTGCTGAAGGATGTGTCTGCTGACGAAGCTTGTATTAGGGCACAACGTCTAGTAAAGGTACACAGAGAAGCCCATATTGCCACACTACAAATCTCCAGAAGGGGAACACCCAAAAGAGAATCTACTGAGGTAGCCTGGGCTCTCACTGTCAGCTCATAGCAAAAGCAAGAGGCAACCTGAAATCCATTTAGAATGTCTTTGTGAGGAGATTGCTTCCCAGTTAATCTGTTCAATAAAGGAGATGAAAAGCTTCAGAGATTTCCTGAAGGGTTTATCCTCTACATGAGGAGCATCCAAAGAATGAGACTTCCTGTCTTCTCCAGTTGCATGAAGTTTTGGGCAGAAACCAGGTAGGCTATGATCTGATTTAAGTGGAATTTAGAGAGATTCTTTCGAATGAACACACGGTGCAGACTGAAAGAAGCCTTGTCCTTACAGAAAACTGTGTAGGGTGGGTCTGCGATAAGGGCCCCCAAGTTCACCTAGTCTTCTAGTAAACTGCAGTTACAAAGGCCGTCTTCATAGACAGATGAAGAAAGGAGCAGGAGGCTAAAGATTCCAATGGAAAAGTCATGAGTACTGACAGTATGAGATCAAGATCCCAAGTCAGCATAAGTTTCAGCACCTGAGGAGAGGTTCTGGCAAGGTTAAAGAACTTCACAGTTGTATGGGGGGTGAATAATGAACAGTTTTCTACCAGAGGATGGAAAACATTAATCACTGCCAAGTGCACTCGCAGCAAGCTGTGAGGCAGGCCCAATCATTTTAAAGAGGGGATAGTACAGAATGATAGGAATCTGTGAGCCCCTTAGAAATATCAGATGATGCGGGCACCAGATAAAAATTTATTCCATTTTGCAGCATAACAGTTTCTTGTAGAGACTTTCTGCTATTATTGACGATGGATTGTACCGCCTCTGAACATGACTTCTCTAAGCTTGCTGTCCATCCAAATACCGGGCTGTTAGATTGAGGGATGCTGGGATTGGGATGGGAGATATTTCTTTTGTCCTGAGTCAGCAGGTTCAGAAACAGCTGGATTCATATGCACAGATATGAAGCCATCTGAAAGGATGCTGGTGAAACAAAACTGCCTCAGCAAACAGGGTGCCACTTAGACCACCAATGCTTTACCCTGCTTGATTTTTCTCAGAAATCAAGGTAAGAGAGAAATGGGTGAGGAAATCCTACATTAGCAGCTCTGAACACTGCACTAGGAAAAATGTCCCCCCTGGAGTTGTGCCCCAGAACTGCTCGCAAACAGTAGGCTGGGTATTTCTTATTTTCTTGGGACACAAAGAGGTTCCATGATGGGAATCCCCACTTACAGAAAATGCTCTGTACAACTGAGTCATGAAGTTTACACTTGTGGTCTCTGTGGAAGTGCCAAATGAGGCTGTCCACAAAAATGTATATTATTCCTGATAGGTGCACTGCCAAAAATGGTGATCTGGAGTCAGCTACACCTATTCCAGAGCTTGATCATTTCTATGCAAAGAGGAGCGGACCTTGCTTCTCCCTGTATGTTATAGTATACTGTAACCATATTGTCCAACATGACCTGAACGTATAGGGCACGGATGAAGGGCAGGAACCTTTTGCAGGCTTTGTGTAGTGCTTGCAATTTGAGGAGACTGATGTGAAGCTTAGATTCTACTGGGTCCAAGAGTCTTGAGCCACATGTTTGTCCAGATGCGCTCTCAATTCAGTAGGGAGGCATCCATAATTAGCTTCTTTGTGGTTGGAATGGGGAACAAAGGGAACCCCTATCCATACAGCTTCTCTGTCTTCCTACCAGGTGAAGAATGTCAGAACACCGGGAAATTGAGACTCTCTTGCCCAGGCTGTCTCTGCTCAGAGAGTAAACTGTCCATAAGCATGCCTGAAAACACCAAAGATGGAGCCCTGAAAAGGGGATTATTCTCCCATTTTTGAAAGGGAAAGGCAATGCCCTACTGTGCCAATTGCCACAGCATCACTTTGCTTTCCATTCCAAGTAAACTGTTCATGCTAGTTCTTCTTGAGCATATTAAGTCTGGTATAAGGAATCTACACCATCTACAGCAAGCTGGGTTTATGCACGGCCAATCATCCACAGAACAGATTTTTACCATTAGACAAACTATTGAAAAAGCCTAAGAATTTTGGCCCAGGAAAGATGAGGTACGCATATAGCCTTTATTGATTGAAAAGCTGCCTGACTGTTGATCATTGCTCCTTGGGCTCTGCCTGCAAGCTGCTGGAGTGCCTGGCTAGCTCCTCAACCTTCTCATAGAAATGCACCATGAAAGTGAGAGCTGTGTTCACTGAGATGTCCAACTGGTTTGAGTACAAGAGCGACGTCCATCAAGGGTGCATGGCTGTCCCGATCTGTTCAACAAAGTTATTGACCAAATGAGGGAAACCATCACTAGCTGCATATCAGAGTTGATATTGCATGACTTCTGCGTAACAGACCTGGAATACACAAATGACTCAGCTATATTTACATCCCCACAAACTAATCTCATCAATGCCCTGAATATATTTATAGAAGAAGCAAGTAGGCTTGGTCTTGGTCTATGGGTGTTATGCAGACTCTTTGAAAGCCTCCGTGGCATCAATGCCACATATCAACTCAGACTAAGATACGCATCTATCAAGCAGCAGTGGCTTCTGTCCTTTTATATAGCTCTGAAATCCGGGCCACCACATACACAAAAATGTGCCAGCTAGATGCTTTCACCATGAAACAGCAATGATGTATTGAAGGCACACGGTGATTTCATCATTTTATGCAAAAGGATGTCAGGTATTGGACCAACCAGCCTCCAGTGTCTTCCCAAGTGACTCAACGCTGGCTCAGGTGGCTTGGCCAGAGTCTATATCCATGCCAGCTTGATATGTTTGATCCAACAAAAGCTGGATGGACAAGACCTCACAGGCTGCCTCATACACACTGAAGTGATGTCATGGCTTCCAACCTCATCCACATTAGTCTTAACACAGAGCAAGCTGCAACATTGGCAGGAGACCAGGCTCTCTGGACACGGGTTATCCAAAGCATTCTACGCTCCATGAGCGGGAAAATTAATGAACGGTGTCATATAGGTACAGGAGGCCACATGGCCTAAGAGGGGAAGGCAGCATCAACATTGTCATCTGAGGGCTGAGTCGAAGCTGGATGATGAGGTCCCTCACAGCTTGGAATCTGTCTTGGTCTAACTGTGCTCTGGCTGTAATCAAATCCAAAGTTGCTTCAATAAAGTCTATAATTTGTGTGGGAACTAAAAGGAACTTTTCTAGTTTTACCAGGAGCCCTGAGGATTGAATGAGACTGAGAAGGGATAGGGTTGTTGATCGTATATCTCGGTATGATCAACTTGTGACCAGCCGATCATCAAGGTAGGGAAATACTGGAGTGCCCTGGCAATGCAGGTAAGCTGTCACTATGGATAGCACCTTCTTGAAAACTCTAGGGCCTCTCAAAAAACGGAAGGGAAGAACTCTGCATTGGTAATGGCCTAGGCCCACTGTAAAACTCCTGTGTTCTGAGTGAATGTCTATCTGAAAACAGGAGTCCTTCAAAACAAGAGCTGCAAGCCAGCCACCTTTGCTCTGAGAGGGGATTACAGATAATTCTGAATCTTGAACAGCAAATGAACATAGGCACTTCGGTCTCTAGAATGGGGTCTCCAGTCTCTGATCCTTTTGGGGATGAGGAAATACCTCTAGGAGCTCTAGAGTTCCTAGCTGAAGCAGGGAGTCTACCTCCTGTCTGAGCATCCTCTCTTGAGACGAGTTCATGAAGAGGGACGAGAGGAAGGGGGTTTTGTGGTAGGAATAGACAGAAATTCTATTATATAGCTGATGGCAATGATTTCTAGGACTCATCACCAGGGAGAAACAGGCCAGACAGTCACTGAATGGAGTGTGGATGCTGGGTGACAAGGGGACTTTGTTTGTAGCTCTTGAGGGTCCCGTCAACAGGGTTTCTTGGCAGAAGGCTGGGGAGAGAACAATGGAAGGATCTTCTCTCGGCTGCACTGCCCACTCTGGCACTTCCTGAGAGGCTTGTAGGCTTTGGGGGTAAAAAGGGAGAGGACCAGGGTACTGTTTAAACGGTGGTGGTTTGGAGTATTTTCTCAGAGGTGCTATCGTGTATACCCAAGGAGCAAAGGGTTGCATGAGAATCCTTAAGGATATGCAGTCACTCATCCATTTTGTCACTGAGCAGGCTGTCACTCTTGAAGGGGAGGTGCTCTGCCATAGCTTGAATTTCCTTGGAAAACCCCAAGGACTGGAACCATGAAGTTTGAAGTAGTGTCCACTACAACTACTGAACCTGCAGGAGTGAGAGGGTGCCCAAGACACTCTGGAACCTTTTTCAGGGCTAATCTTGCATCACAGTACGGCCAGTGTAGCCAGTGTTTTCGTTTCAAGCTCACCAGAGAAGTGCGATATCTCAGAATTCCACGGGGAAGCCAATGGTACCGGATGCCTAGTAACGCCTCAAATGGCCAACGGTACTGGAGAATGACCGCCCAATGTTGTGGGTACATCCCTAGTGATTACCAGTTCTGAGAGTATTGGTGAATCCAGGTCCAGAATACACAGCCAGGTCATCGAGGATATCATACCCAACCCCTGATGATGGGGAGTGGCAGGGAAGGTGGAGCCACTGTGCAATCACTAACCAGGAAGACTCAAGGCAGCCATGCAGCACTTGAAGGCAAGATCTAGGGCAAACTAAGTATCCCAAATGGTGAAGATATTAAGGGGAAGTCCACAGGCCCCTACTAATACTATCTAACTCACTAAAAACTATTTAAAAGTGTTAACTATTTACAGAAAAAGAAACCAGAGAAGGAATGCTAGTAAAGCTGCAGACACTGAAGAGGTTCCTTCTCGTACCATGGGCAATACCAAGGAACTCGAGAGGTGATTGGTCTGTGCCACCCATTGTGATCTCAGTTCAGAGGACAGGGAAGCAGGGGGCACAGGCATGGGCCAATGGATAATGCTAACGAAAAATCTTCCAGTCTCAGGCTATATCTATGCTACAAACTACAGATGTGATTCACAGTTCACGTACACATGCTAGCTTGATGAGAGCTAATGCGAGCATGTGTATGTGAACTGGGAATCACACCTAGTTTGTAGTGTAGACCTAGCGTCACACACATGGAGCGCATATGTGCCTCGAGTGGAATATGTGCAAGAACAATCACTTTATTTTACTGTAATTTAAATAGAGTATTCACATTTCATTTTGTATTTTCCAGGCTTTAGTCAATTCCAATTAGGATTTTTGCTGTATTCAATTGCTCTCTGTTTTATTTCATCAGGAACTAGATTTCAAGCTGTACTTTGATGGGGAGCTGGGATAAAAACCATGCCAGAAGAACCACACCATGCTTTTTAAGACTTGAGAGATATCCTACAAGTAGACCGTGCAACACTACAGAAGCAATATATCAGAAATAAAGGCAGGCTAACAAGGTGAATCTCTAAATGGTTTCCATAAAATTATTCAGAATTATTACATTTTCACATGATATGTATTTTTACACCATAAGAAAGTTATGATGGCCTCAAAATAAACAGAGCAATTAAACATGTGCATACGTCTATCCGTATTCAACGAAGCACTTAAGCACCTGCTTAAAGTTAAGAATATGCTTAAACCCCATTGAAGGCAGTGAGATTTAAGTATCTTCTTAAAGTTAAGCAGGTGCTTAAGTGTTTTGCTGAACAGAAATGGACTGCTGAATCAGCCCCTCTATGATTAAGGAGTACGCCCACTTGCAACTAGCAAGTGGAAAGTTTCCTTAGTAAGCGTGTAGCCTAAAGCCATCAATCTTTACAGAACGTAAGGTTTAGTTCAAATTTTTTTCTTCATAACAGTTTTCTAGCGAAGTCATAAGCATACACGTGATACATATCAGCCTAACTCACATTTCCAAAGTAAATCCAAATAAAGTCAAACTCTTAAGAAAAGGAATGATAAAAATAATGAAGATATCCCATATCATTAGTAACTTATACTGGCATTGTACATTATAAAACAACCAACTGCTAAAGAACTGAAGAATTCACCATTCTATCGCCTGACAATACTTACAAATTCTTTACTCTTAAAGAAATTAAGTTGCTAGCCATTATGCTTGTGAAGATAACTGTCAAACATGAGTTGATGCAGCACTACTTTCCCTAGTGCACAGACAGATCACAGTATCAGTGTGAAAAACAAGATGGTCAGTTTCATCGCTGCTATTAAAAAAAAAAAACTGTTAGCAGTAACAATGTCAAAATATCAACTTCAGACTTCTAAGGATTGGCAAAAGCCATAAATAGCAGCAGAGGCAAAAAGACCCCAGAAAGCAGGGATATGAGGAAGAGCAAGAGAAACAAACCTCCCCTCCAGCAGCCAGGATACTCTTTGAGAGGGATAAGGTAGCAGACAATCCCCCACATCAAACATAAGAGCCAGAGCCTGGAGCGATTTGGGACTTAAACTTCCTCAGGCACCTACTAGCCAGAAACTGATATGCAAGACTCCCCTTCCTAACACCAAAGCAAGGTCCAGGGACAGGAGCCAGGTAAAAAGCCCTAGCACCCTCCCCTTTATTCAGCAAATTGCGTTAGACGGGCTTCTCAATGGGTTTCCTGTGGATCTCACAAATGGGCCCCATTCCTCCTTTCCTTGTATTCCTTCCTAGTAGTCAGTGATTGGTATGTTTTTCTCAAGCTATTGTCTCCACATGAGGGGGACAACCTGCAAGTTCCACTTGTAGAAGTTTCTCTTTAGTTACTGTTGGGGTCTGCTCTCCTTCCTTGCAGAATGGGTAGAAGTAAGCCCTCTATGCCATCAAACATCCTGAAAACTGCATGGATCTCGGGGCAACCATGGAAACCCAATGTCTCTGCACAACAGCCTGAGCTACCCTTTCCCACAACAGCAGGGCTCTTAAAAGAACCATACCACCCTTAACTTCTACTTCATGGATGCATAAGGCTACAACTTTGGAAGGAACCCAATAGGAATTAATAATTTTGATTCATGGGAGCCAATATATTCTTTGCATGGCTGCGCAAGTTATTTTAGGGTTTTTAGTTAATCCAGCTTTGAGGTGTGGATACTCTGCTAGGGTTCCATTTCAACATTCTTGGACATAAGCACTCCAATCTGATACACCACATACTACTAGTTCTTCAACATGCCTATTCTCCTGCTCATCTGTTAGATTAGCATTGTGCCCACAAGGTATCATGCCAGCTCTAAAAGGGCACAGAGGCTCACCAAATATAAATTTAGAATAGCCTGAAGAATGCAAGTGACATTGATTCTATGAAAAATATTCTTCTGGTGGCAAGAAGTTCCAGATATAGGGCCATATCATATGCTTCACTGCAATGAGATCACATCTGTCAACACTTGTGGGTAAGAAAAAAACTTTTTCTAATAATGATAAGTACAAGCAAGACAGACAATATTTACCACTTGTCACAAGATTTTTTAAGAAAAAAAAGAAAAAGAAAAGAAAGCTAGGTAGGTAGGTTAGGTTATAGGAATAATGGAGAAGCTCACATGCATCAAGTGTTCTTTGCATTGCCTGTGTCCATCTTATTGATGTACTATGGATTTTTATGGTCCAAAAATAGTGTCCAGATATCACATTTATACAGGTTATCTACTCAATCTTCAATTTGGTCTAGTATATCAGATGATCTGCCTAACTAAAATTTCCACTGCTGTTCCAACAACAAAAAAGTATTCTTCCTAACTGTCCTAAATTAGTTTTGCATTTCTCCCTGGAAGTGCCAGCATTTCAGTAAAGTGTGAAAAGTACTATATAAAATCGAAGTCATTATCCAATATGCTAAATATCAACATTCTAACTGGATTTTAATAATGACAGAAGCTCTGAATCCTTCACCCTTGGGAGTAATGAAGTTTTCCTAAACCGGTGCCATCAACTCTCAACTTTAATTTCAACAAGCAGTTTTGGGCACACATGATTTAAAAGGTAATCTTCCAAATATGACCCGAGTCTGAATAGATGCAGTATTATTTTATTAAAACAAAACAGTTGGGAATAGCTCCAGTGCCTCTGCTGCTGCTCATGGCTTTGCCCAGGCACAGAGTGAAAACTGCACCTATTCAGAACACTAAACAGCTGTGAAATTGACAAGAATCAGGGCACAGCCTTGGGGAGAAGTGGCAATACAGGTATTTTTCATCCTGGTCAATAGGGTTAGCTCTCTAGCCTAGTAGGTGTTGGGTACATTTTCAAAATCCTGGCTATTGCTACCCTGTTTTGGGAATCATGAATATTTCTGTATACTGCCCAGGCCTGATTATCAAATTACGTCTGTGTTTGTAGTTATAATTATGTTTGCACTGCATTGTCAGAAAAAGGCATTTACAAATGGCAAGCACAAAATGGTAGATATTTACAACGCACACAAAATTGTGCCCCAAAAGGATGTTCAATATGAAAAAAAATCAAGCTTTAACGTATTTCTTTGGCTATTAGGAGACAAACTTCTATCAAGGGTGTTAACCAGAATATTTTCACTATCCATCTATTGGCGCTGTGAAGTCTGAACAAGCTGTGACAATAAGTATTCCAGTCTTTTTTGTTTTCGTTTACTTGTGAAAAATCACAGATTGAAAATCTGACATCTGTAGTAGTTTCTCCTTCCCAACCCTCATCTCTCTCATTCTCCCTTTCCCTCCCTCGTTCTTGCCACATTGCGGGTTTGTATCCTCCGCAAACTGCACACTATGGGTCCCCGTAGAGGACATAACCACAGAACTTAAGGTCTGAAAGTGACGTTCCACCTAGCAGAGGTTACTGTTTAAGAGGTCAGAGACACAAACCTAGCACCTTATATATAAGCTAAAGTTAAACATACTTAGTTGCTTTTAATTTTAAATGGCTTTACAAAAATCATTTACAATTTATATACTAGTAGTGCCAAGAGACCACAGTACGGACTGGACTCCCAAGCCCTGCCTTGAGGGGCCTAGCATCTAAGACAACGAGAGACACATGAAGAGTTGGGGAGGAGGAAGAATGTGACGAATGAGATGGTAGTGGCCTGATGGATTTGTTTAAAGCAGGTATTCTGTGTTTAAGGAACAGAGTGGAAGAAAGCACTGAGACTGTTGTGGGAGAAGGATGAAGAGACCACTTTGAACAGTAAGATTACCCAATTAACTCAAAGGGTAGCAAACAGCATGATAGAGAAAACATGTGTGTTCTCATATTATATAAATTTTTTTCATTAATATAAAATTATTTAATTAATAAGTTTCCAGTAGGCAGTGTGAAACAGGTGGATCTCGAGAAGAGATCTGAATGAAGAGGCAGTAATAATCTGTGAACACAGCTCAGGCAGAGTGTTTCGGAGGAGGGTGGGGGGTTGCCAGCATGCATGCATGGGACATGAAAGCAAAAATGGTTATGGAAGAAGTAAACAAATGGCATCCCTAGCAGAGCAGAGGTGGAGGGGACACAACCACCACTAAGGGTGAATAAGTATACAGGGGCAAAATTACATAAGGCCCTGAAGGCCATCATAGTAAGCTTGAACTTGATGAAGTGAAAAAGGGGAGTCACTGGGATTTTGAGAGAGAAGGTGGTGAAAAAAACCTGCAAGATATTTTTAGCAACTCCATTTTGACTGAACTGGAGAAAGATGATGCAAATGTCAGAGAGGCCAAAGAAATGGCAGTTACCATAATCAAGGTCGGAGATAAAGACACAGATGAAAGAGTTTCAGCTGTGTGGACAGAAAGAAGAATTTGGATCTGTTATGCTAGTTATGTCAAGAAGTTAATGCTATTCTGCATCCAAGCATGCACTTCTAAACCTTAAGTGGTAGAGAAGTATATGATTGATACTAAATGTATTTTCAAGCTTGCTGCCTCACAAAACATGTTTCTTGATTGGTTGATACTAGAAATTATTTCTTGTATTAGAAGCCCAATGAAAGTAAGATACAATTAAAGCATCTGTCACCATAAAAGCATAAGTAGATGGGGTATATCCTTTGTCACTTAAGTATGCCCAGAAGGTTTAAATGAGTTGATCTAAATTCAGGATACATCTTAATTAATCTTAAAGGCTAAAACAAGTGGTTATACGAGGCTCATGAATTCCACCTTCTCTTAATGACTAAAGTCACACTGAACAGAATAAAGCTAACCCACGTGGCTTATTATGGATAACTTACCCTAACTATTTGTGTGTGCTGTCGTTCAACGGCAAGGTGCAGTGCAGTTTGCTGGTTTACATTCTGGATATCCAGGTTAGCATTGCCCTGAAAAAGATGTTAAGAATGTCAGATTTCAACAGTAAATCTAGAAGTAAGGTAGCTAATTAGAGCAAATAATAAGATTCTGAATGTGATACCTCCTTGATTTGGGAAATTAGAAAAAATTACCAGGGTCAAATTTTCTAGAGCACTAAGCTTCCACTTAGGCACTGATATGAAGTAGCTAGCTTTTAGAGGTGTTCAGCACCCAGCAGTAACTTCAAATGCCTAAACAGGAGATGACCTTTTTTGAAAATATGGTCTCAATTTTAAGTACAGAGAACTTTTGAAAATTTGTCCCTACATGTTTAATTTATGGAATTAAGTTAAGGAATGTAAAACCAGTCTCATTCTCTAAATTTGAAGAGCAAGAACCTCACAGTTATAGGTAGAATAAAGGGGAGAAGGTTGAAGGCTTCTATTAATAGTTTTTAAACTTTAACTGAAAAAACTACAATTAGTGAATCCTTAAATTATAAATGATTCATCCTCAACCACCTCGTTTAATAGGCTGAACATTCTTAACCCTACAATTGTACATTTAGGGTGCTGTTGAACTGCCTGCTGGATTGTCCAATTGGACTGTGAAAGAGGGAAGAGAAAATATTGATGATCATTGTTAAATTAATTATAATGATTTTTTAAATTACTCACTGCACAATTTCCAAGTTGTTGACTCTAAAGGGTTAAATTTGTTCAGAAGAGTACTGGAGCAATTTCATCTCTCTGCACCTCTTACAACTAAGCCAATATAATAATGATCCAAAGGGCAAACTTGGCACATAGCGAAGGGAATGCAGCCCAATGCTATCCCAGCTGCTTTGGCAAGGTATCTGCTTCAATAAGGTTAATCAAAGACATGTGACATATTTCAATCCTCCTGAGAGGAAAGCCTTACCTGATGCACCAAGAGTTCAGCCACTTCCACATGATTATTGAGTGCTGCCAAATGTAAGGCAGTATAGCCGTCATCCTTCTTCTCATCCACAATCCATGGCCGTGGTAGCTTGGACAGCAATACACGCATTGCACTGAAATAATTATAAAAGAGTGTTACAGGAACACGGGCAGAAACATCTGTTGGATAACAACTGGACTACAATACAGAATCACAAATATTTTATTCACATATCAGAACTATAAACAAGTCACTAAGTTCAACTAGCAAATTTTAGAAGTGTATAAAAAATATACTGAAGAGCTTTAAACATAAAAATCCCAAATTAAGCTGCTTGACTTAAAAGGCAAACCCCAATAAATAGGAAGAAAATGTATTCTGTAAAACATCTGAAGAGTTATGGAGCTAGCTTAATTTTTCTTCTGAAAGATCGAAGAGCAATTGCAATTACATTAAGCTAAAATACTTACTATTTTCTTTTATAGACATACATTACATTTTTGGAAAGGGGAAGGTTTATGTAATTCTATTTGAAAATATCAATATCTTCTTTCACTGAATTACAAATAAGCACATTTAATTGCATTATGCAACTTTAAAATCTCAGATTTTAAGACTTGACTAGGCTCATTATGACTCAGAAGGGAACGATGATGGCCTCTCACTGAGAAGGATCCTAATTGCTGAGGTAAAACGGAGAATGACCCAGACAAATACAAACAACTGAAATTGTAGGTTGTGTATTAATGCAATATACGTACTGTCATAATAATCAGACTAACGGTGAAACTACTCCAATATCCTATCTTACAGTAGTCACTACTAAATGTGTGAGAACGTGGTGAAGAAGCTCGTGATAGTTTAATGAGGTTTTGATAACATTTTCAAGTTTGTGAGAATATAGCAGTTGCCTTTTAAAAATAGTTTGTATTTGACACAATTTGTGACTAGACTCCAGGCAACTCTTCAAAGTAACCCCAACCTGTATCATACATGAATACCATTACTGGATTGACTAGCTTTTGAAACATACCAGATACGTACTTTTGAAACTATATACAGATATCACAACACATTGAACTCATAGGGCTCATACTTGAAGCTGACATTTTTTTACTGCGATTATTCTAACCCTAATAATAGTATTTTAAACTAACATAACGATGTTAATTATAGTAATGTTATTCCATAACACGTGTTTTTAGAGGCAATATATCTAGAAGTGATGACACTGAAGCTGCATTGCTGTATGGTGGGGGGGAGGGACAATTCACCAGTATGCAATGTCATTTGTTCTCTCTATCAAATTTCTGTCCCATGTCAACCTCTTATAGAATCGTAGGACTGGAAGGGACCTTGAGGTCATCTAGTCCAGTCCCCTGCACTCATGGCAGGACTAAGTATTATCTATCTAGGCCATCCCTGACAGGTGTTTGTCTAACCTGGCCTTAAAAATCTCCAATGATGGAGATTCCACAACCTCCCTAAGCAATTTATTCCAGTACTTAACCACCCTGACAGTTAGGAAGTTTTTCCTAATGTCCAACCTAAACTGCCCTTGCTGCAATTTAAGCCCATTGCTTTCTTTTCCTATCCTCAGAGGTTAAGGAGAATAATTTTTCTCCCTCCTCCTTGCAACAACCTGTTATGTACTTGAAAACTGTTATCATGTCCTTGTTATTATGGTTAGAACAGACATTCATGCTGCTCACATACCACCTGGTCTGCTCTACTCCACCAGATTGACATTGCATAGCTTTCCCCTCTTAACATGCAGGATTAATTTATTTATTTTTAATTAATGGAGATATCCCATCTCCTAGAACTGGAAGGGACCTTGAAAGGTCATTGAGTCCAGCCCTCTGCCTTCACTAGCAGGACCAAGTACTGATTTTGCCCCAGATCCCTAAGTGGCCCCCTCAAGGATTGAACTCACAACCGTGGGTTTAGCAAGCCAATGCTCAAACCACTGAGCTCTCTCTCCCCCCAAGGATTCAGTGGTAGCACAAAGTGATGCAGCCAAATGTCAACACTTTTTGCTGACTCATTCTTTAAAACAAAGGTAGTGAGTAAAACTAATCTTGGTTTTTATTTTAATTTTTTTTTAATTTTTAAACTTAGCTGCATTGGGCGCCACCTAAAGGAAACCCTGCCCCTCTTTTATAGGAATAACCATTAATCCCTACTAATATTTGCTTACTATGTCATCACCAGATAGATGGGATTAGCAGAAGACCCAAGATCTGAGATTGGGAGCTGGATGGGGTGCACGCTTGCTTCTCCCTCCCTCTAGCATGGGCTAGCCAAAGGGGTGTGTGTGTGTGTGAGAATCACTCCTGCCCCCAAAATAGGGTGGGGGGACTGTTCAAAAAGACCAGGTATAATTAGGGAAGCTCTGCTGCCTGGGAATTCAGAGCCAGCAGCAATGAAGCCACATAGGTTAATGAGCTCCCTCCCTCTTCTCCCTGCATGGCTATGTGTAGTAGCGTGCAGCCTTAATTCTGCTTCCACTTCTCTCCTTACCCAGACCCAGGGGATTCATCATCTTCCACCTGAAGCAACAAATTGGGGAGGAAGGACCACTTGGATTCTTTGTAGTGACAAATCAGACATCTACACACCAGATTAACTCCAGTCGATAGAATGGAGTATGTCAATAGAACAGGTAAAACTTGCCACACTGGACAGTTTCACTGTCACTCACTTTGAGCTCCAAAGCAGCACTCTCCCCCTTGCCCACTGTACTGATTTAGTTCTAGGGCGGAGTAGGAATAAATTGCCCCTAATCCTCTAGCTGTCTTGTCTTTTGGAATGGCACCTGGAGAATTGCCCTTCTAGACACCAAAGATCATCTAACAGCTGCGGCTTCTAGAAGAAGCAGTAACTGCTAGAATCTTGTGTTCGGGCAGTCTCTGCTGATGTTGCCCCATTCCCTCCCACCTGCTGCGACTGTATGTAACTCACAGCAGATGCAGAGCTTCTCTATAGAAGAGCTAAATTTGTATCTCAATTACAAGTGGTGCCAGTTAAAGACAACTCGTAGGCTGCCATGCAAAGTAGACAATGGTCACCACACTCTGAAATTCAAATAGCTCTTTATTAACCGTGCAAAATTGAGATCTAGACTCTTCTAGATGTTGCATATAATGGACCCTTCCACAATGAACCTCCTGGCCTTTTGTATTTAAACAAACAGCACTCCTGTAAGGAATTCTAGTTGAGAGGCACAGCGGAAAGCAATGTTCAGACATTTAACCACATCACATACTCATGGATTTACTTTAGGTAGAAAAAAATAACAAAATGTAAGTTTCTTGATGAAACTGGAAAAAATGTTTTGTTTCCTTGATAGATCTGCCTTCAACTGGAGGCAGAGTTGGTTCCTTGCTTCCTCATTGTCCATATTATTTATTACACAGCAAAACAAGATAATGCTTAATAAAATACACATTTGTTTACAGGTCAATTGTAGTTTAGTTTTTATTCATGACACTTCACAGTATACTAGTAAATGTACTGTACCTTTTTAAAAGTGACATTAAACAGACCTCACTACATCATCTCCACATAATAACTCTTTGCAGAGATTTTTGTGCAAAATTATGAAGGGTATTGTTTAGCGAAGTGCCAATTACTAAGATTTCAGTGAAACCCCGCAAAGGAGCATGTGTTAGTAAATAGCGTGCATTACCTCACAGGGCTTGTTAGTCTAAAAAATTAATGAACAGCAAGTATAAATCAATTAGCATGCCATGCACTAATCTTCCATGTAGACCCTGCTACTGTGCATTAAAAGTTCTCTAGTACATAGTAGTACACTAGGAAACTTCTAATATGCAGTAGCAGGATCCATATGTAGAGTTACTGCGTGGCATGCTAGTTGCTGTAGATTTATATCCCAACTTGTCATGCGCTAAATTCATCTAGGCAAGTCCATGGTGTGAGGATACCAGAAGTTTTAAAATACAGGGATACATATATACAAATTCTCAGTTGTAGCCAGTTACAGATATCAGAACTTTTGCTATCTACAAAGCAGCTTTGAGAGTGAAGAGGCAGTGAGAGGGAATGGACCTGGAGCACCGTGGCTCACACCTCATCTGGACTACAGCAATGCAATACACTTTGTCATGAAACCATCATGCCTAAGGAAACTCCAATTAGTACAGAATGCTGCAGTCCATCTCCTCATTAACACAGGCTACCACAAGCACATCAACCCTGTATTCTACTTTCTACATTGACTTCACACAGAAGGAAGTACAAGGTACTCAGTGGCCTGGGCCCAGCATTATCTAAAAGCCAGTCTAAAACTCCAGAATGAAAACCGTGGTTGACAACTCCTCTTCTCAGGCCCAAGGTAACTTTCTATAATAAGGGTTCTTAGTTCTTCAAGATGTGTCCCTCTATGGGTGCTCCACTGTAGGTGTGTTTGTGTCCCCGCGCTGCAGATCAGAGAATTTTAGTAGCAATGTCCGTTCAGAGCACACATGCGCTGTCCCCCCATTGTGCTCTGCCAAGAGGCTAACCGGCGTTGTGTGGGCAAATCCTCCTCAGTTCCTTCTCTGTCACAGAGTTTATGATGACAACTCTGAAGTAGAGGGGAGGAGGGTGGGTCGAGGAGTACCCATAGGGGAAAGATATCTCGAAGAACAATCGTGAGTAACAAGGTGAGTAACAACTTCTTCGAGTAGCGTCGCTATGGGTGCTCCAATGTAGGTTACTCCCAAGCAGTATCCCCCAAAGGAGGCTGGCGCTTCAAAGTCGAGTCTGTTATGGATGATAATACTGCTGAGCCAAATCTAGCATCTGCAGCAGAGTCCCCCAGGAGAGCATAGTGTTCTGCAAAGTTACATGCAGATGCCCAAGTAGCCGCTCTGCAGATTTCTGGTATGGGGACCACCCCTGAACAAGGCGACAGATGAGGAAATTGATCTTACAGAGCATGCGGAGTACGGATAGAGCTGCTAAACTGCAAATCTGGTAACAGAGTTTGATACAGTTCGAGACCCATTTAGAAAGTCTCAGAGCTGAAAGTGCTGTGCCATTAGACCTATCCGCAATGGAGAGGAAGAGCGTAGGACATTTCCTAAAAGCCTTTATCCTGTCCAAATAGAAAGCCGAGGCTCTCCTTACATCGAGGATATGTAGAATGACTTCCCTATTACCCTGGTGAGGTTTGGGATAAAAGATGGGGAGGTGAATGAGTTGATTCATGTGAAATGCGGAAGTCACTCTGGGGATAAACTTCAGGTGTGGTCTGAGTGTGAATTTGTCAGGAAAGAACACTGTAAATGGGGGGATGCACCATCAGAGCCACTATCTCCCCATCCCTTCTTGCTGAGGTAATGGTGATCAGAAATGCCAACTTCAGTGAAAGGTGAGTTAGTAAACAAGTGGCCATGGGTTCGAAGGGCAGTCTGGTGAGCCCCTTTAATACTAAATTCAGGTCTCATTGTGGGGTAGGATGTCTGGGTGGGGGAAAGAGATTCGCTATGCCTTTAAGGAACCTCTTTGTAGTTGGGTGCGAGAAAACAGAGTATCCTTCTATTTGTTGGTGAAAAGTTGGCTATTGCTGCTAAGTGTACCTTTAGCAAAATAATAGAGTCCTGATTTCTTAAGAGTCAGCAAACAGTCTAAGACTATTGGTAGAGTGGCCGTATTTGGGGTAATTCTTCTAGAATGGCACCACATCTGAAATCCACTTCTGTAGGCAAGTACGACAAGTAGCAGCTTTCCTGCTATGAACTAACTTCCCGTACCTCCTCAGAGCAGGATGTTTCTACGTGGTGGAAGCATAAAGGAGCCAGGCTTTGAGCCGTAATATTCGCAGGTTGGGACGGAGAGTGGGTCCCTCATTCTGTGAGAGGAGGGAAGGAGTGGGTTGAAGAATTATTGGAGGACACAGCGCCTGTTGTGACAGGTAAGGGTACCAAGTCTCTCTCAGACAGGTGGGAGCGATCAGTATGAAGTTTGCTCTCTCTTTTTATTTTCAACAGGACTCTCAGCAATAGAGGGAAGGCTTAAAGAAGGCCTTTGTCCTATGAGAAGAGAAGAGGAGAGCGTCCCCCATGGAAAGCTGGCCAATGCCTGCTCTGGAGCAGTACCATGGACATTTCTTGTTCTGGTAAGTGGCAAGCAAGTCTATTATCGGTGCCCCCCATCGTCGGAAAAGTCATGGAGTATCAGAGTATTTCCCATTTGTGTCATGTGGGAATTTGCAGCTGAGACTGTCACGTTGTGCACTCTCAGTAGGTAGGCCGCTGAAATTGTAAGATTGTGGGAAATGCACCAGTTTCACAGCTTTAGTGTTTCTGCACAAAGGGAGGGTGATCTGGTGTCCCCTTGACGATTTATGTAGTACATGCACACTAGATTGTCTGTGATGATCTTTGTGTGTGTGCCTCTGATCAGCAGAAGGAAATGAGCACACGTATTCCTGACCACTCTGAGTTCAAGGAGATCGATGTGAAGACAAACCTCGGAGAGTGACCAATTGCCCTGTACTGTGAGGTGGTTAAGATGTGCACCCTACCTTCTGAAGGATGTTGGTGATGAGAAGTAGTGATAGGGGAGTCTGTGCAAATGGGAATCCCATGAAGAAGTCTGCTGGGTCCTTCCACCAATTCAAGGATTGTTTGATCTTGGTGGGCAGAGATAGTGGTTTGTCTAGGCTGTCTGTTAGGTCTGTAAACTAAGCTGAACCATGACTGGAGGCATCTCCTGTGAAGACTGGCATGAGCTATCACAAATGTGCCCACAGCCATGTGCCCGAGCAGCTGAAGGCAGTGTCTGGTGACACTGCTGGTTTGCATCAGACACTCTCTCTAAACCCATGGAGAGACTGAAGAATCTGTGATGTGGGAGAAGTGCTCTCGCTTGGAAAGAGTCAAGATCGGCTCCTGTGAATTCTAGTCTCTGTACCAGGGTTAATGTCGACTTTTCTAGTTTGATCTGTAGGCCCAGACTTCTGAATAAATCCAAAGTCATATGGTTAACTCACTGAGCTTCGAAGGAGCGTGCTCTGAGGTGACAACTGTCCAGGTAAGGGTAGATCATGATGCCCTATAGGTGGGCCACCACTATAGAGAGGACCTTGGAGAATACTCTGGGAGCTGATGGAGGCCAAAGGGGAGTACTCCATACTGGTAGTGGTCCTGTCCTAGTGTGAATCTGCAGTATCATCTGTGACACAGTATGATTGAAATATGGAAGTAAGCATCTTGTAGGTCGAGGACCAAGAACCAGTCTCCCTGTTCCAACACTGGAATAACTGTTGCTAAAGTAGCCATCTTGAACTTCTGAGCCTTGACAAATTTGTTGACTGCCCTAAGGTCTAGTATGGGTCTCTAACCTCCCTTTTTCTTGGTTATCAGGAAGTAACAAGAGTAAAAACCCTTGTCTCTCAGATGTTGAGGTACTGGTTCTGTGTCTCCTATGCTGAGGAGATGGTCTATCTCTTGTCGTAATAGGCTCTATTGAGAAGGGTCCCTGAAGAGGGATGGGGAAGGATGATGAAGTGAATGGAGTACCCATTGTGTATAATCTCTAGCACCCATTTGTCAGAAGTTACCCGTTCCCAGGCGCTGTGGAACGGAGCAAGACGTCATCCATAGGGTTGGGAAGGTTGGCCAGCATTAGATGGCATTGAAGGGAGTAGTCTCACGGCACCTCGACCAACCTGTCAAAACTGACGTTTTGAGGTGGATGGCTGGAAAGAAGTAGGCTGAGGGACTGAAGGTTTCCATTTGGGGAACCTAGACTACTTCTTTTGAAGAATGTTGGGCTGAATACTGTGATGAGCAGGGTCTGAATGAGGACCAAGGACTATATTTTCTCTTCTGCCCAAGTGTGTAAATTCCAAATGACCAAAGAGTAGCCCTGGAGGCTTTCAGTGTGGACGGGAAAAGCATCCATTTTGTCTGCAAACAATTTTGTGCCTTCAAAGGGACATTTAAAGGAAATTTTGTGCCTGTGGTTGTTTGAACTTCCTTAGGAAAGCCCGATAAGAGAAGCCAAGAGGCTTGTCTCATGATGGCAGTGGATACGGAACGTGCTGTTGTGGTCAGGCAGGGCCACCCAGAGGATTCAGGGGGCCTGGGGCAAAGCAATTTCGGGGGCCCCTTCCATAAAAAAAAGTTGTAATACTATAGAATACTATATTCTCGTGGGGGCCCCTGTGGGGCCCGGGGCAAATTGCCCCACTTGCCCCCCACTCCCCGGGCGGCCCTGTGGTCAGGTAAGTTGAGTGCTGACTGGAGTGCCGCCTTAGCCACCAGATGACCCTCGGTAATAGCAGCCTTGAATTGGTCCTTGTGAGAATCTGGGAGCGGCTCAATAAAGGAATTGAGTTTTGAATAATTGATATAATCATATTCTGCCATTAAGGTCTGATAGTTTGCAATACGGAACTGTACGGTGGCTGATGAGTAAGCCTTTCTCCCAAAGAGATAGCGGCGCTTCCAATCCCTATAATACGGGGTGGATTTCACGTGGTATTGTCAACCTCTAGAGTTCACTGCATCCACAATGACTGAATTAGGGAGGTGGTGGGAGAAGAGAAATTCCATGTCTTTTGCTGGTATGTAATATTTCTTATCGGCCCACTTACATGTTGGTGGGACCGATGCAGGAGTCTGCCATATAATTTTTGCAGGGTCTAAGAGAGCCACGTCAATAGGAAGGGCTACTCTGGATAAGGGACAGGAGTGTAAAATGTCCAGTAACTTATGGTGTGACTCTGTCACCTCCTGTAGTTGTAATGCATCTGCCCCCCTTTGAGCCAGCTCTTGAAAAAGTTTGAAGTCATCTGCCAATGACGGTGGAGAGGGCATCACTGTCTTATCTGGTGATGAAGATGAGAAGTTAGTCCGGTGGGGGAGTGGTACTTGAGGAAGAGGTTGCCCCCCCCAATATCTGCCTCTTGTACCTCCCTCATCTGTTCAGGAGGCTCAGACGCTCTAGCTGTGGTGACCAAAGGAGGAAGCCTCATTGGCTCCTGATAAGCCATGCTACAGCTTCGAAACGCATGATGCCTATATGCCTGCCAAGGGTCCCAGTAAGGCCACTGTGATGGTGGGAAAGGCCCCGGTACTTGGTACCATGGCTGCCCATATCAGGGAAGCTGAGAGTCAGAAGGACGGTATGGTTGAGGTCCCTACCGGTAATCGGTACCATAAGATGCATGAGAGGAGCGACGGGAGATTACGTCCTCCTGCTCGCTGTCTGACTTCCCACTAGAGAATGGGTGTGGCCTGGCATGATGCCGAAGGAGAAACTGGAGCTCAAGGCAGACTCGGTACCAGAGACCCAGGACCGAGTAGAGGCGAGTCTGGTGCGTCAAACACGGAAAGGTCTCTCAAGTACCAGAAGTTTGGCAGTCCTAAAGGCATTGGTACCAGTAGTGGTTAACAGTGCTGGGATGTCTGAATCGATGGAGTTGGAGATGTGGTCCTGGCTGAACAGTCCACCAATGATTAATACAGTAACTCCTCACTTAACGTCATCCCGGTTAAAGTTGTTATGTTGCTGATCTGTTAGAGAACATGCTCGTTTAAAGTTGTGCAATGTTCCCTTATAACGTCGTTGGGCCGCCTGTTTTGTCCACTGCTTGCAGGATTCTCTGGAAGAACAGCCCCCATCCTCATGGGGGTTTGGATCCAGGGTGGGCCGGCAGCCCTCATATCAGCTCCCCTAAGTTCGCTGTAAGTAGGTGTGCAGCTGGGCAGGCGCCAGCAGGCTATCCATTGCTGGGCAGTTCAGGTGTCCCTCCCCTCACTGCCGTGTGCTGCTCCTGCCCTCTACCTTGGAGCTGCTCCCGGAAGCCTCCTGCTTGTTGTGCAGAGGGGAGCGGAAGGGGGTGCTGATGTCAGGGTGTCCCTCTCCCCCCGCTCCTGTACCCCATCTCCACAGAGCTGGTGGCGGGGGGGGTGACGAGACGACTGGGCTCAGGATGGAGGAAGCTTGCTGGAAGCTGCTGCTGTGTCTGAACATGCTGATCTACTTAAAAGGGCAGCATAATTAAAGGGGCAACACGTCCCTGTCACACACACACACACACACACACACTTTGGAAAGTTGGCGCCTATGTAGCCATGCATATGCTGTCCAGAGGAGGGAGTAGTGCGCTCCAGCGGGATAGCATAGGTTCATCATCACGTTCAGTTTCCGCAGGGAACTGTTTGCAGCCACTGCCATGCGTCTATTTGTTTCCTCCCTCCTTCCTCAGTCCATGCTGCCTTGTAGAGTGTGAGGCTACATTAACAACATGTTAACCCTTGAAGGCAGAGCTGAGTGCTAGTTCATCATTTAGCAGCAAGGCATTTCCGGGAAAATATCCCACCCTCTGACTCCACCACCTCAACCAAGTTTCACAATCATCATTGCTGTATACAGTATTAAATTAGTGCCTTGCATGGTGTCAAGTATCAGGGGGTAGCCGTGTTAATCTGTATCCACAAAATCAACAAGGAGTCCAGTGGCACCTTAAAAATTAATCTTTATTTGGGCATAAGCTTTCGTGGGTAAAAAAACCTCACTTCTTCAGATGCAGAAAGCTTATGCCCAAATAAATCTGTTAGTCTTTAAGGTATCACCAGACTCCTTGTTGTTACAGTATTAAATTGTTTGTTTAAAACTTATACTGCATATGTATATATTGTCTTTTGTCTTTTTCCCTGGAACCTAACTCTCCTATTTACATTAATTCTTATGGGGAAATGGAATTAGCTTAACATCATTTCGCTTAAAGTAGCATTTTTCAGGAACATAACTACAACGTTAAGCGAGGAGTTACTGTATACTGAAGAGGGTACTGATGCTGTTCTCTATACCGAAGGAGCCTTCCCGGGCAGAATCTCTACCCTTCTCTTGCCCTGTCAGTACCAATGTTACCCTGCCTGTGCCCATCAGGTCCTTAGGCAGCTCAGCGTGTTCTGTTAGGACTTTTCTGTGCAAGTTCTGGGTACGGCGAGCTCAGTGGCCGTCGGTACCAATGATACCAATCTTTTTTGGCTTGGTTGGGACTCATGGCTCTTTTCTTAGAAGCCTTGTGGTGGTTCATGGTTGTTTTCCTAGGGCATGTCTTCACTGGCAATGTTAAAGCTCTGCCATGGCTTGTGTAGTTGCAGTATAGCGCTGGGAGAGAGCTGGGAGAGAAAAAACCCCACCTCCACGAGGGGTATAGCTCCCAGCGCTGGTGCGCTGAAACTTGCAGCGGTCAGGGGCGTGTTTTTTCACACCCCTAAGCAAGAAAGTTGCAGCGCTGTAAAATACCAGTGTAGACAAGCCTTAGGCTAACCTTGCTTAAGGCTTGGCTACACTTGCGAGTTAGAGCGCATTAAAGCAGCCCCGGGCACCCTAGCTCATTATCAGTCCACACTGGCAAGGCAAGTAGAGCACTCTGACTCCAGGGCTAGAATGCTCCTGGTACTCCACCTCGGCGAGAAGATTAACACTTGGTGCGCATTGGCTGAAACGCCCGGGCGTCAGTGTGAATGAGGTGTTTCATTACTGCACTCTGATCAGCCTCCGAAAACGTCCCATAATCCCCTTAAGTCAAATGGCCACTCTTGTCATTGTTTTGGAATCACTGCAGGCATGCCGATATGCCCTTTGAAAGCTCTGTTTCTGACAGCCGGCTGCTTATCTGCTTCGAGACAAAGCAACCATTACTGTGGAATGCTGTGTGTGAGAGAGAGAGGCGGGGGAAGAAGGGGGGGGTCTGTTGCTGTCTGAACTTACAAGACAGCATGCTGACATACTCTCAGCCCCCTAAAACCCCACTCTCTCTCCCCCCACATACACACAACACACTCCCTGTCACACTCCACCCCACCCCCTTCCTTTGACAAGCACATTGCAGCCACTTGCATGCTGGGATAGCTACCACAATGCACTGCTCTCTGTGGCCATTGCAAGAGCAGCTAATGTGGCCTCAGCAGTGCGCATGCAGCTGTCAGTGTGGACAGATTGCAGCGCTTTCCCTACTGCGCTCTGCGAAGGCTGGTTTAACTCAAAGCGTTCTACATCTGCAAGTGTAGCCATGCCCTTAGATGTAGACGGCTGTGGTGAGGATTCCCGCCATCCTGAGTCTTGGCGCAGTTCTGAAGGCGGTTAAAAAGCCACTTCTAATAGAACAGAAGACAGTTTAAATTCAAGATTTTTAAGGATAAAAGAAAGGGAATGTAAAGGAAATTAAGTAATAGTTTAAAAAAAGGAGAATGATTAGCAAGTCTTTTGAAAGTTAACAATCTGCTAACAGACAGCTAAAGCTCTGTCTCTAGCCAGGGGCGGTTGAGAAGGAACTGAGGAAGGTTGGCTCTTGCAACACTGGTTAGCTTCACGGCAGAGCACAACGGGGGACAGTGCATGTGCGGGAAGAACAGACACTGCTTTCAAAATTCTCCAGTCAGCAGCACAGGGACGCCAATACACCTACAGTGAAGCACCCACAGGGACACTACTCGAAGAAGAATGTATGTTTCCTGTAGCATTTAACTACCTATTTAAAGTCCATTTAAGTGGAGATGTCTATATACATGAGAAATTTTAGTTGTCAAAATTACACTTAAGACTTTAATAGATTACATTTTTCAGTCTGTCAACTTATGAGATATCAATTGTTGTGGGAATTCTGGATTTGAGGGATGTGCCATTTTATTTATTCATGCATAGATATAGTGCAGTTTTAAAAGAATACAAAATTAAAATAGGAATGTAGTGTGATACACAAGCATCTATTGTGGGAACTGTCTATTTCTTTTGGCTAGGTTAAACCTGGATTTCATGTCAAAGATACACACAATCCAGTATTGTTGTAGCCGTGTTAGTCCCAGGATATTAGAGAAACTAGGAGAAGTAAGAGACAAGGTGGGTGAGACCTGAAGAAGAGTCCTATGTAAGCTCAAAAGCTTGTCTCTCTCACCAGTAGAAGTTGGTCCAATACAAGATATTACCTCATCCACCCTGTATTTCAAAGATATGCACAGTCAGCTAAAAAAATAAGCAAAAAGCAGAAATAAAATGATGAGTTACCTCTCCTGCTAAACACATACTAAGAGAAGCCCAAGTAACTGCTATATTAGTCTGGTCCAGATACTGGTACTAGTTACTAGCTCACTGCTGAGCATGCTTTTCAGTTTGGATGGACAATGGGCCCCACAAATACAATTCTAAAGAATTCTTATTTTTCCTCAATGTTCAGCTACACTCTAGTTCTAATTTTAACTGTTACACTATTTAACTACCAAAATAGAGACACTGACAGAAAATGGGGGTTTTGACAAAAACAAGTTTTTCACAAAAATTAAAAATAAATATCTCCACAGATTTTCAGTTTTCAGGTTTTTGATGAAAAGTTAAGATTTTTTTGCTAGGAAAAAAACATTTTCTCATCAGCTCTACTAAGAGTCTTATCTGATTTCCTGAGCCTTGACAAATAGATACCTCTGGAAGTAGATTTTTAATATGGGAATGTTAGTGTTCAGTATTCAAGTCACAAGCTTATTTTCACAAATAGGAAGCAATGAAGGGCTTCCTATCTCCCTATGGCTCAATCATTTTTAGGGAGCAGAAAAATGACTGCTGCAAACAGATCCAGATAGGCAATCACAGTTGGAGCACCAAATACAAATAGCTTGATCAGGCAAGAAGTTATTTTTTATTTAAGCTCCATACCTCACAAACCACCCAAGCACCACCTTTTCAGCTGCCAACTATGAACTGGGGCTGTTTGGATCCCTTCCCCTCCTCTTGTCAGTCAGCTCAACACACCATCTCCTTACACAAAAGTGGCCAGTAAGGAATGTTGCAGGGATTTTTTCTCTCTCCATTTCTGAGTCCTCAGAATACCTATTTTTTCAATTAGAGTTAACTGCCACATTCATTTCAAGGGCAATGAAAATACAGTGTTCTTAGATTACTTGTAGAAAGTGAGTTGTACATGAAGAATTCAACTTCAAGCAGGGAATTATATTTATAAGCGCAATTCTGTATGAGAAAGCCTGGCTGAGGTGCAGACAGGAACAAATATTGGGACACAACAATGGACAAACATACATATCAATCTTTCCTTCACATTATATTTAACAGTAGTTTCACAATTATTTAGTTTAAGAAAAAACTAAATCAGTTTAAATTTGTAACTAATCTCTAAGTGAATTAAGGAAAAATCCAATTATGCAAATATTGTGGGTGGGCATTGAAGAATTCCAAAATCTGGAAATTCCAAATTAGTTCTTGTCGAGAGTGCACTCAGCCCATAAATGAAATCAACTGTCACTTCATAAAGACCCTGGCTACTGAGTAATGAGCGGCTCTGACTGTCTCAGAAGGGATTCTATTCCAGCCCTTTTTGTCCATAGGAATAGCAAATGTAAGGTGTGTGATTTCAGAGATTCAAGGGTGGGTGGATAAAAGCAGAAAAAAATTGAGGGGTACATTCTTCAACTTTAACAGGGGCATTGAGAAACCCTTAATACACCACTTTGGGAAAAGTAGGTGAAAACTTTGGCACAAAGTTATTATGCCTACAAGAAGTGAATAATACATACATATTTTACATTTATTTTATTCATATAAAAAAGATTTTTATATACACCATGCTGTGCACTAGCTGTTAAGTAACAATCTTACTGTTGTTATTCTTGTCACTCCTCCTTCAGCCCATCCCTACTATTTTGTTGCCCCAAACCTCCGAAGTATCATATCTGAAGTTAGATTGTAAGCTCCTTGGGGAATGGACTATGTCTTACTATCTTGTGAACTGCCTACCACACTTGTGTGCTGTAAAATACATAATGAATAGGTTTCTATTGTGTAATGAAAATTATAGCATCCAAGGTTTATGATTAATAGCAGGCGAGATACTTCTACTTTGCTGCTCTTAGTGAACAACTTGCAGGTGGAGGACTATACTTCTAGGTGGTTTCCATCCCTGCAGGGAGAGGCTGGAGGATAGCATCTCAGGATTTCTTTCAGCCAGCACTAAGCAGTTGGGTCACAGGAAGAAGTTAAGAAGGATGTATGACAAAACCCCTTGAATCTTGCAAATATTTCAGCCAAAAATGGCAAATTCTATAGGATTTCCAGTGGTTCTATTACCTTTCCTAATCACAACAATTTAATGTAGCTCCCCTTGTCCCATAAGTCCCTGCTCTGGTTTCATAATGCAACAGTCTTTCCTTTATTATCATACTGCTTTAGCTTGTAGGACTTTATACAGCTCCTACCAAAATTCTAACAAGTAGATGGTCACCATTCAGAACAGTATTAACTTGGACAGCCATGTGTTACACTAGAAGGCAAAGTAATTTTGATGAATAAATGTTACTTTCCTTTTACGGAACAGTTGTTTCAGCATTCAATTTTCAAAGTACTAATGAAAACAGACAACTTTCATTACTGCATTTACCAGGAACATAATCCTTACGTATATAAAACCTTGCTTTCATCTCTCACGCTTGCAAAACATACACAGTATTCCCCTAAATACTGTTTTATAGAGCAATAAATCTAGTAATAACCATAAACAAAGTTAGCTTGTGTAGGTTATACTGCTCATCTAAAATTTGTGAAGATTCTAGATACGATTTTTCAATGCTTTAAGATACTAAATTCATACCATCCTCAACTAAAATTGCATTTAAAGATTATTACAGCATTAACGTACATTAAGAACATAAGACCTGCCATACTGGGTCAAACCACAGCCCATCTTACCCAGTATCCTGTCTTTGACAGCAGCCAGTACCAAAGCTTCAAGGGGAATGTAGAGAACAGGGCAATTATGGAGTGATCCACCCTATTTCCACTCCAAACTTCTGGTAATCAGAGGTTTAGGGTCACCCCAACTATGGGGTTGCATTCCTGACCATCTTGACTAAAAACCATTGATGGACCCATCCTTCATGAATGTATGCAGTGTGGTTGTAGCTATGTCAGTCCCAGGATATGAGACACACAAAATGGGTAGCTCTTTTATTGAACCAACTTCTGTTGGTAAGAGACAAGCTTTCGAGCTACAAAGAGTTCCATGTGATTAGTTGTGCCTTGTGTGAAAAAGTACTTCCTCTTGTTTGTATTAAACTTGCTGTCTATTAATTTCATGGTGACCCCTGGTTTTTTATTTTCTCTTTCACATTTCTCTATTCACTTTTCCCCACCATTCGTGACCTATATTAGGGATCGGTAACCTTTGGCACGCGGCTCGCCAGGGTAAGCACCCTGGTGGGCCGAGCCGGTTTGTTTACCAGCCGCGTCCACAGGTTTGGCCGATCGTGGCTCACTGTCCACGGTTCGCCGCTCCAGGTAAATGGGGGTGGCAGGAAGTGGCAGCTAGCACATCCCTCGGTCCACGCCGCTTCCCTCAGCCCCCATTGGCCTGGAGCGGCGAACCGCGGACAGTGAGCCACGATCGGCCAAACCTGTGGACGCGGCTGGTAAACAAACCGGCTCGGCCCACCAGGGTGCTTACCCTGGTGAGCTGCGTGCCAAAGGTTGCCAATCCCTGATCTAGATCATATTACTCCCTCCCCAGTTGTTTCTTTTCTAAACTGAACAGCCCTATTCTTTTTAGTCTGTCCTCATATGGAAGCCGTTCTATACTCTTGATTATCTTTATCACTCTTAACCTTTTCCAGGTCCACTATATCTTTTTTGAGAAGGGGTGACCAAAACTAGACACAGTATTCAAGGCGTGGATGCACCACAGATTTATATAGTGGCATCACAATAGTTTGTCTTATTTTCTACCCCTTTTCCTAATACTTCCTAACATACTGTTAGCCTTTTTTACCCCTTCTGCACATTGAGTGGAAGTTTTCAGAGAACTATCCAGAGTGACTCCAAGATCTCTTACTTGAGTGGTAATAGCTAATTTAAAACCCATAACTGTATATGTATATGTGGTGGTATTTTTTCCAATGTGCATTACTCTGCACCTATCGAGGTTGCACATTACCTGCCATTTTCTTGCCCAGTCATATAACACAGTTATGCTTTAGTGTTTGTCAACAGGGACGCTATTTATAATTAAGGTTGAGTTGAAGTTTACATTGTAAGCCTCCTTTTTCAGTTGGCTCAACTTTCTCAAATTCTTTCTAGTCTGAAATTTTCCAGACTTGATTACAAGATGGTTATTTTAAATGAATTTAGCAACATTAGATCAGCCATTTTTGAGTAACAAAAACATGAAGAAAACCCACCATGATTTTCCCACATGTTACAAACTCGGACAGCTCAGTTGGACAACTCAAAATTGGCCAAAGCTAGAAACCTCAAACGTGGCCTGTTTTACAGTCAACACTGAGAAAGAGCGAGCCACTTACTATTTTTCAATTTTCTGGTGAATAAAATATTCATTTGTACACATTTTTCTTAGAAGTCTTTTTGATCGCCTTCCTCTGAAGGATCAGAGATGGCCACAGATGGAGATGGAACATTGGATGGTGAGGGCCAGGGCTCTGAGAGGGCACCTAGCTTCCTCTCTCTCAGATGCTTGGCTGGCTGGTTCTTGTTGACATTCGCAGGGTTTAACTGATCACCATATGTGGGATCAGGAAGAAACCTGGCAGTGTCACCATCCTCTGCAGTGTGTGACTACATGTCACTTCCCAAGATTATCTGGGTATGGCTGACTTAATCATTTCCCTGCCATTATGGGGGCCTTCGTGATCCCTCCTTTTATTTGCCTGTAGCACATAATCGTCTAGTCTTCTGTGGGCTGTAAAACTTTGGTCTAATTTTAGTTGTTGGGCTGAGTATGCAGGTGCTGGGCAGTGCTAGTGGCCTTCAATATACAAGAGAGCAAACTAGATGATCTGGTGGTCCCTTCTGGCCTTAAACTCTATGATTTAGGCAATGTCTACAACTTACAAGCTTACAGGGGCACAGCGGTACCAATACTGTAAGAGCGCTCATGTACTGTGTAGCCATGTTATGCCAAAGGGAGAGAGCTCTTCTGTCAACATCATAAAACCAGTTCAACAAGCAGCGGTAGCTATGTCAGCTGACACAGCGTTGTGCACACGAGCATTTATGCCAACAAAACTTATGTTGTTCAGGAGGATGTTTTTTCTACACCCCTGAGCAGCAAAAGTTTTGACAACGTAAGTGCTAGTGGAGGCATGGCCTTAGTCATTTTTCCAATTTAACCTAGTGCTATCTACTAGAACTGGTTAATATTTTCTGAATTTTGGATTAAAATTCAAATGTCCAATTTCAACAAAAAAGGAATGAATGTTTGCAGAAATTTCATTTCTTTGTCAACCAACTATACAGAGCCAGCCAAAGTTTTCAAAATTTCCAAGTTTCACTGAGAAAGATTTTGATTTTGGAGGGAGTGAGAAAACTACAGTTAACTTTTTGTAAGGGCAAGAACCTCATGAGAATGAAAGGGAAAAGTGTGGGGGGATCCTCCACCCTCAACACTTGCAATTTACCAGTGCATTTAATGAGGGCTCAGCTTTGGAACCTACTCCCCACCTGTTTAGCACGGCTCTAACAATTTCAACATATTACACCTGCAATATCAATCAGCAGATAAATATTGCTTAAACATAGTTTTTATCTATAGACCTTTTGGTGGTGTTCATCAACTGTATATGAGCATGTCACAAACAGTAATGAATTTATTATTCACACCCTCTGAGGTAAGGAAGTATCCCCACTTTATAGATGGAAAACTAAGAAAGAGAGATTAAGTGCTTACCCAGTGTCGCACAGGAAGTCTGTGACAGAGTGTGCATACCCCGCACTGGGCCGGAAGGGATTAACCCCACGCTATGGGTGGAGGAAGTTCCGCCCCTCAGGCTGTACTGGGCATGCTTCAAATGTTATGCTAGTATAAAAGGGAGCAACCTGGCTCAGTCTGGTCTGACCGTCGGAGAGGAAGGACCGTTGGTTGAGGCTCCAGCTGAGGAGCTGTCACAGCCCTTGCCTGCGGGAGCTGGAGATCTGTAGCCATCGGAGTCCCAGGGAGTTACCTGTGCTGAAGTGCCCGGAAACTCCGCTGCCCCATGAACTGCAGCTTCAGGAAGCACAGTAGGAAGTGATCCAGGAAGGTTGAGCGAGTGGTATCTCGTACCTGTGCAAGGTCAGCATGTTTCGGTGGGATTCCCTGCTGACGCAGTGATGGACTATTCCGCCACTGTTAGGGCCCTGGATCAGGGCCCGGTGCAGTCGGGTGGGCCCAGGCCGCCACCCTCCTGGTGATGGCCCCCCCAGGTATTGGCCACTAGGGCTGCCATATTGACTCTGGCCACTAGGCCACACTGCCCTGAACACAAGGGCTGCTGCTTAGACCCTGATCCTTGAATCTCACTGTGGCAAGACCCAAGATACTGTGGTTACAGCCTACCAGACTATCAGCACACACCCTGCCCACCCTGACAAGGGACAGGGCATGCATACACTGCCACAAAATCTGACTGACATTAGAAGAGACCCAAGATCTCCTGATTCAAAGTCGCATACTTTACCAAAGGCATCCTTCCTCTCTGGTTAAGGTTCTAAAGTAAGACTCAGAATAGGGGAATATTCTCTTTCACCAGTGACAAAACCTCCCAATAATTTATTTACATTTTGAGGTATATCATTAAGGAAAAGGACTAAAGACTTGTATGAATGAAAGATTAGGTCTCCAATCAGTCATTTTACACTCCATATTAAACTTGCCAGAATGATGAGTCACAGCATTTTTCCTATTTAAAATGTTAATAACTTTTCAAGTTTGACTAATCACGTAATCTTTGATATCATGCCATGGATCTCAACTAGCTAAGAACTAAAATCTAGGTTCTCTTTTTATTTCTGTGAAAGTTTTTTAATTTTTTTTTTTTAGGATACACTTGTTTAGGGTGTTATCTTTCAAGAACCCCTTGTACAATTTTAGTTCAAATTTGGTAGAAATATATATTCGCCCTAGGCCTAATCTACTAATTTTGAGGCTACTGTGACATGTGGATTTTGAAAGAGGTGAGGGGAAAGACACTGCGTTTATAATGAAAAGCTCAGATGAAGCCTCAGCTACGGAATAGGATGTTGCTGCACAATGTTATTAATTCAAGTTACTCTCCGAAAAGCAAAGAAAGGGGAGGGCCTCAGAAAATACTGGTCTCTTCCAGTCAATCTTTTGCATTTCAACCCTTCTATCCTGAAAATACTGTAACTCAATTTATTAAAAGCAACACTTACATATATCAGGATGAGGGAATGATGCAGTCGTTTCTTATATTTATGGGGCTAGGTTTAATCCTAAACATTGAACTGTTTGGTTATATTTGGCATTTACTCTTTTCTCTCTGCTGGCAAAAATATTTATGCTGCACCTGAGTGCATATAACTGTTGCCCAAAGAACCACAAAGCATATTCTTCCAAAGGGATTTTTGTCTAGAAAGATACGGGAAGTCTTAACTGAGTTATTTTGATTTTACTTACTACTGTCTGTGCTACTTAAATGAAGATGGTCAGCAGTTACTCCTAGCTATTCTCTTCTGGAGCAAATAACTGTCTTTCTATATTAAAATTCAAAAATTAGTTTTCAGATTCTGAAAGTATAGCTACTGTATTTGTTAGAAGACAGTTTATATGAATGGAAATAAAATCTGCAGAATGAATATTAAAATTTCTTCACCAAGAAACATTAAGTTTTTCTAAAATACTGGCACTCTGCTTGTTAGTAGTTTTTAAAAAAGCAAAATTTATGCAGATTAGTATTATAAACACATTACATAATGATCATTTGTTTATTAATAAAGCACAAATGTTTTCCATTTGCCAAATCATTTCTGATTTTGCTTAGAACGGGCAAATAGCACAAAACTTATCGGTCAAATAAAATGTAAGTTTTCTAGAAAAAAAACTTAAAACTAGTTATATAATTAAACTACAGGGCACTTAGTCCTGAGGCTAAAAAGCCTATTATTATTCACAGCACTTTTCACTGATCAAGAAATCAGGTTACACAATCTGTTGTGGCAGCAGAGGGATATTTATTGTTTCATATCTGCCTAAAGACCCTATCCTGCTACTACCAGAGCTTTTCTTTTTTCTTTTTTTTTACTCCGCAGTGTTTCTAAGTATGGTGACAGCCGCATCAGGCTTTACTAGTAGCAGTGCAAGCTCAGTGAAAATCTGGGAAATATAAGTGGAAACATGAGAGACGGCTTTATTTGGCAGTGCTAAAAAAATATCAGGACAAATCGCTAAACAGTGTTGGGACAGCAGGATGAATAATCAATGAGCAGAGAGCAAGATAGAGGCTCCCTCAGATTCTGGATCGACAATCGACAACTGAGAGATTATTTTTTGCAATGGTTGACTAAATATGGTCAGGGAAGAGAGAGGCACAAGAGAGCCTGTTTGCCTGGGAGTGCATGTTTCAAATGCTTAGCTGCCTATAAAGCTGTAACAGTTTTGCTCATGCCCTCTGAGTGGGAAATACAGTTAGTTTCTTCTATAGTGTGCATGTGGGAGCCCTGACCTCACTAACAGACTTGACCTCTGGAGATGGAAAGTAGCTTCAACACAGATCTGCCTACAGTTAAGCCTGGAAACTTAACCTCAAGCAAGAACAAATGTGGTGCAATATCTAAGGAGCTGGAAGAATTTTTTTTATTTTTTTTTTTGGGGTCACTCCAACTTTTTCTCTGATTATTTTCTTCTGCCAATGGGCTGAGTTCACCATCCCAGGGCTTCCTAGCATCTTTTCTTGGACACTTAATTCTTAGCCCAGCAGCCACAAGGTATTAATTTCTACGCAACATCATCCATATTTTATCAATCCAAGAAAGGTAGCAGCACCAAGTAAGCTTCACTGTTCACACTATTTTGCTTTGAAGTTTTATCTATTTAAGGTGGTAAGGTACTGTATTCATTGACACTTCCCCCCTACTCCCCCTCGCATATAATGAAGAGCTGAATCAGACGAACACTCAGGATGAGATGGCTGCTGCTGATGTATCTCTCTAGGTCATTACCTCTCTTCCAACTGCAAATGCTGCATGATACTAAGCTTACAGGTAATAGAACACCAGGAGGCCTGTGTTATTCTGCACATTTAAAGGATACCTATGACTTTCTGCATGTTTAACTATTATTTACTAGATTGTTTTTATTGTTATATTCGTACCTCTATTCTGGGCACAGCTTAATTTCAGTGTGTTAAAGTATCAAGCATTTGTAGTGTGAAGAGCAGGCTTAGCGAAAACTCTAGTCCAAATTTCACAGCAGATATTTGACAGATCTTTTATCAGATATGCTCTGGTAGTGTATTGCCATACAATGATTTCTAAAAATCAAAATGATTTAATTTTAGTGAAAAGCATCACCGTACCTTAGAAATCACAACTAACTCAAACATTTTAAAACTATATTTTAAAAAAGTCAATAGTACAGTAATTCACTGCTTAGCTCCAAAACATGTTAGATTTTTAGTGATCTACCTTAGATGTACAAGAAAACAACCCATTTTAAACCTAGAATGTGCATGCTGTAATTCTAATGCTGCATTGCTGTTTCTCCTTGTAGTATTGTGCTAGCTACTGCCACACTCTGATTTGCTCTCTATCAGCTGCACTAGCTTTTTGTCATGGGCTGCAGAAATTTTTACTTCCACTGCTCTCCCCTTTTCTCAGGCCTATTAAATTTAATAATTTTTAAGTTTATTTCAAAATAGCGTTTCTAACACTGGAAAGGTAAAGTCTACTATAACTGACACCAACTTTTTTTTTTTTTTTTTTTTAAACACCTACTAACTATAAATTAGGCAGTCAATCTACTTCTGTCGGCTCTTTAAAAATCACACCCTGCCCGCATACTGAATGTTTACTGGTCATTAAAAGCTGATCGTGTACCTCGGAACCACATAACAGAATGTGAAGAAAGGGGATAAAATTCAATTTAAACAGATGAACATTTATCATTTATGTAAATTGGCATTGATATTGCAAGCCTGAAAAAGATTCTGCGACTGAAGCAGGTGAGCGACTACACAAACTCAAAAAAACTATTCTAGAAGTGCTGAGTAAGCATTGGCTCTCACATATGACCTATGGCCCGCTAAAAGCCCAAATCCTGCCACAATCATTTTTAAAAAATTCAATGTCATCATCTTTTCAATTAGCAGGATCATCAGCATTGTGGGAGTTTGGTTTTTATTTGTTTTGCTTTTTTGTTTTAAGTCTGGATCTGCAGTAGAAAGAGATACTAGACCTGGGGGGAAGTGGACAGGATTTTTTGAGAGGGGGGAAGGGGGTGAAGGTTATTTCCTTCCATCATATTAGATGAGTTTATACTTCCCTTCAGGATACTAAATGCAATCTGTATACCAGCATGGAAATCTGGCAGAAGACTCAAAGAAAACTGAAGTTCTTATGGTGGACTACAATTATCCATTCCAGGAAAGTACTTTGCAAAGCCACCCATCAATGACATCTCTACCTTCAAAATTGGCCAGCCAGAATGAACACCAAGAGACAACAAAAATCTGGATAAGTGCTTCAAATGTCCATGTCATCACGGAACATGGAACTGTAATACACTTTAAGTCACTTTGCAGGTAAATTGCATTGTAAACTTCAGTCTTAGAGAAAAAGGTTAGCTTATAACAAGTTTATTTTAAGATTGTTCTTTCAAAGAAATGACAACATGCATTCTGCATCTTCTAACAAGGAAAGGAACGAAAAAGCAAAATACTTTCAGATTCATTTGCCAGATAGCTGAGCAACTATATGTATTCCTGCCCAGAGTACATACTTCTTTATGTACCCATATGAACATACAATGCTATGGAATGTAAAGAAGTATGTATTTTTGGCAGGCACTGAACGACCAGTAAGAGGAAACTAAACTGCAGCTGGAAGAAACAGGTCTCCTATTGTTTGAATGACTTTCATGTGGCAAATTAACAAATTAACTTGGTACGGGTCAGATGACGCTACTGCCAAAGTAAAATCACGTATTGCTTATGAATCTTGAAACATTATCCCAAGTCACTTATTTAGAGGGTGGGTAGAGAAAGTTCTGTTATTGGTAGTAGATAAATTATGAACAAAACTTCAGGGTTTTTGTTTATAAATTCAAAATGAGTTTGGAAATGCAAATAGTCACACTAGAAAACTCTGGATGAAATATATAGCCTATTTGCAAAACTGATTATCAATCCTATTCAGAATAATCTTTTTCACCCTAACTTTATTCAACTAAAGTAGACTTTTTAAAAGATTATCTAAAGAAATGAGGAATGTGATTAAAAAAAAATCTTAAATCTGCAGACCATGCTCTGATTCCAAAATTAAGTTTGCCTAATAATCCATAGACACTGAGTCTAGTAATAATTAACACTGTTGTAAGAAACTGCTTGGCAGTTAGTTTTTGATTTAGCAAACAGAAGAGAAAAATGTTTTCAAAATAATTTTAAATTACCATATACAAATTCTAATATTTTAGAATAAGTTTGGTGTTTCTCCAAATCAACCGTTATTAAATGCACAGAGAGCTTGGATGGAATAAACTGCAGTGTCAGGTTCATGCATGTAAAGTGACAATGCAGAGATTTCTAGGCCACAGCTGCCAGTCAGCGGATTAAGGCTAATGACAGATTCCAAAACAAAAACACAGGAATGACAGAACACAGGATTCCTACATTTTTCTGAAAAACGCAGTCTAATTTTAACAAAACTGGCTAAGCAATTCTGAATTACATATGAAATTATCAAATTTATACTGCTGCTCCTTAAACTCTTCACCTAAAATTTCAGTTTTAAATTATGAAACCCCTAGTTTGGTAAGCTGAAATTGTAAAAACTATATGGAAAATAAGAGAAAGGTGAAGCTGTCAACAGAAGCATGCCATTTATTTCTAAAAATTAATGGCAACTAAAACACATCAACAAAATCAGTCAACACAAAGAAATTTTTAAGTAACGAATGACTTGTGCTGCACTTACTCATCTATGTATAGATATTAAGGGAGACTCCGAACAGTAATGCTTGCATATTATACATGCTTGTCATAACAGGCACAATTGGCCCAGATTAAAGAATAAAGATTCTGAGTCCACTGGTTTTTTTATTTTAATATTTTTAAAATTCTGGGATCATTTTTTGTGTCAGGAAAGGAAAATCTCAAATGTAAGAGACCCAAAGGATAATTATGCCTTCAAAAATATTAGTTTATTGGATATGTGTTCCATTTTTCAAAGGAGGCGTATTTTAATCACTACAAAATACCAAAAATTATAGATATCACCAGCTTTTTTTTTTTTTTTTTTTTTAAGTATTTAGCCGGAACTATAGAATTACACTTATATAAAAAGGAATCAAACTAATGTAACTGTATTCATAAGGTAATTTTTTATAAATTGGTCTGAGTTATTTTCCACATGATCAAATACCTTGGAATGCAGTCTGTATAGAACTCCAACCTCCAAATTACAGGCTGTTTTATAATGGAAAAAAGCTAAACTATTAGCAACTCTACTGGGTTTCATAATGCTGTTTAGCTTCTAGGCTCATAACTGACAGATTTGTAGACTGAGAACCCAATTCACTATTGGAGTAAGTGGACAACTTCATTTACTTCTCTGAAGCTTTCCATGTTATGCCAGCAATTGATATGTAGGTTTCAATCTACATATATGACTATCTTTACTAAGGATCAAACTTATTGTGACAGGTTCTTTATAACAAGCCACTGATGCTGAATCCTCTCTTGCTATGCCATAATAAGACAGCAATTCTTCTATGAAACAAAATGACAGTTCTCAGAGAGATATAAAAGTTAAAATTATATATTGACATTGCTTCTTGCTAGCTCATGTTAACATATCTCTAAGAATATACTCAGTCACTCTAAAATGTCACATCCATCACTTAGATCAGCTGTTCAATTTTAACTGAGCACATGCTGAACTCTGGGCATCTGCTGACACTGTTGTAACTCAAATATTTCAACTGTGTGACTGACAGGGATAACAGATGCTGACATTATCAAATGCTACACTGCTGTTTTCCATGGCCATTTTTTTGCCCCGATATGGCCAGTACATGAAACTGTATTGCCATCCAAAAGCACACTTGAGCAGCTGGATCTGTAAAACAGCTCCTGTATAACTGGTAAAAATAGAAGCCACTTTTATAGCGGTCTTTAATGCTTAAGTTCAAATGACACACTTGCTATGTTTCTATTAGGATAGATGGTGTAAAGAATATATTTACATAAATTTCATCACTAGACTTCACAACAAACAGATGAAGACTACACTTGACAGGAGCATTATTAGTGCATGGTTTGAACTAATGTCTCCCCGGCAAAGCTTAAAAAAAAACCCAGGTCTTCAAATGCAATATTTGTCCGTTTAGTGTATCTATTGCAGTTTACCAGCACAAATTACCTTTAAGAAAATGCATGAAATATAGCACGTTTAACTCTACTTATAAAAAGATATGTAGTGTGTTAAGGAACCTTTCATCTAAAAGTGCTTTAGATAAAGAAAATTTCAGATTGATAACATCAGGTGTTTGTACAGAAAGAGAAAGCATGTGTAAACAGAAAAAAATTCCCTTGTACTATAATGGCATATATGGGAATTCCTAAAGTGAACGCTAAGCAGAAATGTACCAAAATGAATTAAAAGCACTTGATATTTATAAGAGAAAGGCTACAATACTCCTCTTTCCACAACCTAATCTGTTACTTGTGCTAATCAACTATTGTACTAAAGCAGCAGCAAGATATAAAGGGTGTGGGGGGGAAAGTGTTGCTTTCTCTAGTGCACTTTAATTTAACAAGTAAAAGGAATAAATGTAAGTGGCCCAAAACATAAATCCAAACACTACTCCAGAATTAAACAATCAAAAGGAAAAATGTTTAATACTGCCACTGTACTTTGACATGAGGCTAGTTTATAGTTACAAATTGTGCCTACAATGATGCTAAAAGAGAGAACAGACTGGTATATTGTATAAGGCATTCTGGGGTAAATGTTTCCTTCCTGCCCTCCCTCCAAAAATGACTTAAGTTAAATCTCCAATTACTTTAAAAATTAAAAGCGAAGTGTCAATAAGTGTAACATTTATAGCTGAAAAATGTGTGTACTTTTAAAATTGTACGTGTACAGTAAAAAAAACTCAGCTGTTTTGTTATAAAAAGTTACAGCTTTCCTGCACTCCAATGCTTTGCTAAAGCTGGTAAAATGGAACCAAATCACCTCTTCAATGGATTTGGTCCCCTTCAACCAGCTGTAGCTATGCATTGATCACTACAGGACATCAAATATTTTCAATAATGGATTTAACACTTGTATAATGGCAACTTTGAACATGCTTCAACTATTCTGGACAGATTAAATGCACACCGTCAACAGAAGGAAACAAATGTGAAAGTATGGTTCAGTTATACTTCAGGATGTCCCAAAGGCTGTTTTTCTAGATAAACAATTACTTGTAGAATTATTTGTGTTTCACTTTCTGTTCTTATTTAGTAAAAAATGGTACCAATGGTAATTTCTATAAGAAAAAAATTAGGCATTCAAATAAATTGATTGTTCAGTCATGTATTGCTTCCTGTTTTTTCTTAAGGTTTCTCCCCCCTGCTTTAAACACACACAAAAAGGGAGGGGGGAGAGGGAAATGTACTCTACTATCATATTGATTCTGCTTCACAGGTATTCTTTTTCTAACAATATTGTACTAGAGAGGAAATCCCTCAGGGGAGCAACTGTATTTGCATCTTGTACATGTTGAGAATATTATTTACAACTAACAGATAATAAATTTGTCACTGACCTTGATGCTACACTCTAATTCGCCACCTACTCGCAGGTCTAACCCCTGAGAGATTATATTCCCTCCCCACTCACATTTAGAAAAGTCTTCTGTAAAAGCATTTTCTGAACTTATTTCTATACTTTAATACCTTTCTAAAGTGTATGTCTTATGTTCAGCTTCCCAAATTGAATCACATGCACTTACTGAATTAAGTGCAAATACCAAGTCAAGATAATTTTCATCCTTTTAGAAAAATGACTAAAATTTTAGCACTTCCTCCACACCCAGCCTATTGCCCTGGCAACTTAGTCATCCAAATACATCTGAGAATAACCCCCCCAAAGTAATCCTGTCATTCTTACTAAGGCTAAACATACTTTTGACAAATCTCATTTCTCTATTGCATCACCACCAAACAGTTCAGTACCTCACCCATACATAACATGGATTCACCCAATACAAATACCAAAACAGAAAATAGCAAAAGGATTTCCAGCTCCATTTTAAAGACATGTATAATCTCCCAAATTGTAATTACTAGTTTATGAACAAATTAGTCTCTGCAGCAAAATACATGCCATATGCTATTAAAGAAAAGTATTTGAAAAGTGCATCTTACTGTCAGACATTCAACTTCTGTTCCCACTTAAAGCTAAACTATACTAAAATTATAACTTTGAATTATTCCTTTGATGAACTGGTAATATGGATGCCCAAAGGATGGTAGTCTGTATGGCCATTACTTAAGAATTCCTTTTGGGCAAAAAGGCGATTCAATTTAAGATGTTAATTGCACTATTCCCAAAACAGAATGCAGAATCAAGATGTTTGCGGCTACAGGGACAAGTGCACTCACTCACTCTTCACAGCTACATTCTTTAGCTCAAAATATTTGAAGCAACAGAAGATTTCTGGACAAGTTAAATATAACCATGGTTATGGTAATTTGGAAAATATATGACTGATCCGTAATATATACCCAAGTCCTATTTTTGTTTCTATTTGGTGCTTGTAAAATTTGGTTAAGAAGTAAGAAATGGACATATCTCAAAATTAGGGAAATGTCTTTAGAACTTTCAGCAATGGGGTTCATAATCCTTAGGGGGAAAAGGCTGAAGCTAATGAGTTTGTAACAATGTGGTATATTTAGGTGGACTCAAAAATTTTAACAAGGTTCTCTGTTAAATAAAAATGAAATTTCTACACACTTACTCCACCTATCTTGAACATAACTGTTTCTTCTTACTCAGCAATTCCTTTAAGCAAGAAGTGTATCTATGGCACATACGGAATCAGGTCTACTGTATTGTATAAATTTTACATACTATTACAAAAGCCAAGAAAACTCTTATTCTGTACTGATGGTTCTTTCATACATGTACACACACGAAGGTAAAATATCTTACTTGTTACAATAATTAAAACTCAAACATTAGGATGTTGATCACTGGCCGTAATCAACATATGATCATTAAGACACACTTACTGTATCCGCACAAGCACACTTTCATAGAAGGACAAATGCGGAGAAAAAAATTCTGAATCATCTAAAACTATAGACCACTTAATTATTTACTGTCTTATTTTAATTAAATTTTCTACTTAATATCCAAAATCAATTAAACATTTAGTGATTTTTTCAGATTATTAATTAAAACAAAACATTAGAAAGAAAGCTTTAGGAAATAAACAAAGATCAACAGAGAAATGGCAATATATTAAAACCTTGCAATTCAACATAATTCAATGTGCTAGATATAGTAGGCCAATAATATCAACAAAGTTGAACCACATTTACCTCAATGATCTACAGACACGTAAAGCTATCAGAATAAAAGCTAAACTGTAATTTTACAATAGTATACCTCTATCTCCTGTGACCAAATGATGGTGGTACTCAAAATTGACAAATTTGCACAAGGTTTTCTGAGAGCGAGGCTAAAGGTGAAGCATATGGTAGTGTATTGCTGTTAACTTAATGGTCTGTAAAGTGGTAGCACAAACAGCTTGTTGGTTGATTGGTTTTTTTTGGGGGGAGAGGAATTATCTTTGCTTGAGTTTCAGCCACGATGTTCACTGGCACTCTTGGGGTACTAGAATGTATGAGCCACAATGTGCATTAGTTCCAGGCCCCTACTTGCAGGTGAATGCCAAAAGAGAGGTGCGGAGACCAACTTTTAAAAAAGGTTGTTAAACCTTTATTCAAACAAACATTGCTTTACTGACACATCAACTATCACAAATCTATTTTGGGGGGGGGGGGCTGGGGGGGGAAGACTAAGTCATGACAGAACTCTTCCAGAAACTTCTAAGAGTCCTTAGCTGTATGACCCCATCTCCATACTATCCTGGAGTCTCCCCATATGAGGGAAAAACACAATAGTTGTGGTGGGGAACAATCTGGGAGTCAAATGTCTATGACAAGTCTTTTAGAACAACTGCCTTCAATACTACTGACAAGGTGCTGACAGACTTGAAGATTCTAGTGGGGTTTATACAGTTGCTCTTAATGAGGTCTGCCTGCTGTTTATTAGAAGGACTAGCAACCTGTCATAAAGTGGAATGTAGGGGTGTAGTAGACACTCAGCTGCTTCTGGATGCCAACTTGGCAAGTGTCAAGGAATCTCTTGCCATCATCCATCTAATCTTTTAATAGTAAGCGTTGCTGTATAATCCAAGCACTTCTGAAGTAAATTAAATCTATCTAAATTTGGCAAGAGGTTTGGGTCCTTTTTGTGATGTGGTCTTCACACTCATGTCTGTCACCTTAAGACTAGATTACTGCAGTATTCTGCACACAAGTCTATAGCTTCAAACTATGTGAAAATTATAGTTAATCTAGTAAAACACCAAGATTTCACATGACACCATGGCAACTCATGAGGTGCAAAGACTGCACTAGCTTTAAATTTATTTCCAGATTAAGTTAATGTTCTGGTTTTGACTCAAAGCCTTAAATAGTTTATATCCCTTCTATTTAACAGACTGCCACTCTATATGTGATACAACATAACAGTTAAGAACAAAGTACCCGAGCTAATAGTTCCCTAGTTTTAACTGGGAGGAGGCTGGCTGGAGGGCAATGAAACGGACAACCAATAGAAAAAGTTTGAGTGCTGCAGACAAAACTGCACCTGGGACTACATAAACCACTCTGGCAAGAGATGAGGGGCCATGAAAATTTCAGAACAAAATGCAAACCTCTGAGATTTTCTCTTAATTTCTTCTCATATCCATGTGGAAAATACTCATCTACTCATACAAAAAATGTATGAAATAATCAAACTATTTCTTCTATAGGTTAGGAAAGAAGAAAAGGAGATTAAAAGAAAAACCACTTAGGAGGTGTTCAGTTATTTATTTATTTATTTTTATTTTTATTTATATTTAGTTAGTTAGTTAGATGCGACAAGCACCTACATAAATCTGCCCTTTCCTCTTCAGTCACAATAGTATCCAGGTACCACTGTAGGGTTCAATCAATCACTTATACCTGGAATATTTTCCCACCTCTCAATCACTGTTCTTAAGCTTGTTACTGCAGGAATGCTTCTCTGGAATGTGGGTTTGCACCACACTCTGAGAACGGTCAGAGTAGAGCTCATTCGCCACACTGGGTTCCATCATGGAAGAAAAGGCTTCCAACTCCCAAAATTTCCCCCCTAGGATCAGACAGCCTCAGTGGCCCAATAAGCAGTTGTCTCAATGAGTAAGAGTGGTCTTGACTCCAAATACAGAGAATCTAATCTTGAGGTGAAGAACATATGGATCATGGTCACTAGGCAAGGTCCTCAGAGCAACAGCCATTGAATCCTGGCAAGCTAGAGACAGAAGATGGTACTTTTGCCTACTGCTGCTACCTAGATATCAAGGAGCACTGACTAATCTAGTAAAATGCCAAGGCTTCAGATTCTGATAGTCAGAAAGGCAAGTGCCTTCAAATGAGTGCAGCTAGTCATGTTGTCTAGTGTCTTGATTAGCTCCTTGAAGTGTTTCCTATCTTACATACTATGGCGATGAGTGCTGTAGAAAAATTTAAGTGCAATTTTTCCTATTCTTCATAACATCATTTCCACTGGATTAAAGTGTAGTTCCATTCAAAACAACTAAAACTGTTACTATCTGGTTCTGTGTTTATTATGTGCATCTGATTCCATATGGACATTGCAAATTACAAGTAAATATTTTCCTAACTGCCAGTCATGAAAATGTAAGAGTTAAAAGTCAATCGTGGTTCTCTTCTCATGTATTAGCCACAAAAATTAGTAAAGATTCTACAGGCCAAGCAATACCCACAGTTACACGTCCAACTCCATTAGCTTTTCTGTTACTAAACAATTCCATTACCTTTCAGCTCAAACAAGCAATGAAATAAAAATATTAACACTTCATTTATTCATAAAATGCTGGTTTAGTTGCATGCAAATGACATCACATTTTCCATTATATTTGCACTTAATGCTAATGGAAGTGCTGAACTGAAACTCTGGAGAATGCCATTTATCCATAAATAGCTCTTCACAAGCAGTGACAGTGAAAGCTTTCCAAACAGCTTAAATCAGCGGTCATCAACGTTCGGCACGCGGCTCGCCAGGGTAAGCACCCTGGCGGGCCGGGCCAGTTTATTTACCTGCTGACGCGGCAGGTTCGGCCGATCGCGGCCCCCACTGGCCGCGGTTCGCCGTTCCGGGCCAATGGGGGCAGCGAGAAGCGGCGCGGGCCGAGGGATGTGCTGGCCGCGGCTTCCCGCCGCTCCCATTGGCCCGGGACGGCGAACCGCGGCCAGTGGGAGCAGCGATCGGCCGAACCTGCCGCGTCAGCAGGTAAATAAACTGGCCCGGCCCGACAGGGTGCTTACCCTGGCGAGCCGCGTGCCGAACGTTGCCGACCCCTGGCTTAAATCATGCAAAAAAGCCAACTACTAGAATTATTATTTACAAATGAAGATTTTAGAAAAAAATGTGCAGTTACTGAACGCAACAAAACATGCTTACAGATAAACAATTAAAGAATGAACTGTTGCGCATAGGTCAAAAATGGCAAATCTACTTCAATAAATATGCTATTATAAATACATGGTTTTGATGTTTTAAATTATTGTACCATCAAGGGCAAACTTAACATGACAAACTTAAACATGCTCACTTTACACTGCACAGGGCTTTAGAGGAATATTCTTGTAACTTTGCTTTGTAAATCAGTATTTACTATTCTAAACAGAAAAGATTAAGACATTATGGTTACATGGTTAAGCACTCAAATCACATAATGGCATTGTTACAGTTGTATGTGCAACCCAAAACTGCCTACTTATGAGTGTGAATAATACAATCTTTAACTACATGACCACATATTTTTAAAATATTACACAATGTTTCTATAAGCTTACACATGCAACTTCATCTACTAATGTATGATAGTCTGCATATGGCAGACAGAAAAACTCATTACTATGCTAAGGAATCCTCACTCACTCAGCACCTTACAGTACTCATAGCATGTTACATGAAGACTCCTGCAAATCTGTGCCTCATTCACTGAGGTTTATAAACATATATTACATTGTTACTTGAAAAATAGTAACTTAAGATCAGATGACTCAAGACAGGAATGTTATAATCACACAAGGGGACAGAGTTAAGGATACATATGGAACCATAACGATGGCATTCTCATATCTGAACTTCTACTATTCCCCCAAAGTACTTTTCATGAAATTTCCTAGGCTAATATTTTTTAATTAATTAATTAGGCCAGGACAGCCCTTGCTTCATTCGGAGCATACGTTGCACTATTAGTCGCTCATGTGAGAATACAATTAACCATGCAAACCACTGTGCTCCTATGGAATCCTTGCTGACTGCACAATTTCAGAAATACCCACATTCCCAAGTATATGTATCTACCATACAGGCATGCACAACCCAACCAACCTTCCTTCCATTGGTAGAAAGTTGTTAAAAATACCTCTATTTCAGTTATTGTGCATGTGTAAAATACAGTTTTCAAAGCCTCCTAACTCCCAAATCTCAAATTTTCACTGAAATACTCAATGGCTCTTCTTAATAAAGATTCATTCCATTCAAAATTTCAACTTTTTACCCTCAGTTGTTCCAGCTATAGAACAGTTTAATGGTTGTATATAAAAATGTTTTTTAAAATGATTGGGAGAGCATCTCCTTCCCCTCACCACATAGCCAACCATCTCACCCTTCCTTCTCATACTCAGTAGCCAAACCATTTTTACATAAAGTCTCTCCAAAATTTCACTTTTTGGTAAAAATCTGGCTTGCTACATTTCAGCATAATAAATCTACTATAAAAGTTACCGAAAAACCAGAATGTGTTTTCTCATTTTTCCTCCTTTAATCAAACATCATGAACTAAACACTAAAGATAACAAGAATTTACCTGGGATTCCCTCTTAGTGCAGCATGATGGAGAGCATTAAATCCATTGTTGTTTGTAATAGTAACATCTGCCCCAGCTTCTAACAGTACAGCCAGGATGTCATCACGCTTTTTACTTATCGCATCATGGAGCGGAGTGTCACCTTCAGAATCCTAAAAATAGAAATGATTTTCTTCAGCTTCCATATTTACCTATTTAAAAAGGAAATTTATGGGAAAAGAAGGTCTCACATGTCACTATAGGAACTAATGAGATGCAAATACAAGGTAACTTTTAATACCATTTTCCAGCACTTACAAATTATAACTTCAGTCCAGTCTGCACACTTAACACTGCTTTTTGGTCAAAATAGTTTTTGTGAAGTTTAATCACAGAACGAGGACAGTCTGAAGGAGAAGTTAATATATATGTATTTATTTATTAATTGTATTACTATAGCATCTAGGACCAGGACACCATACTACTAGGCACCATACAAATACAAAACAAAACATAAAATACAAAACAGACTGTCACTGCCCCAATGAGCTTACAATCTAAATGTAAGCCAAAAGGGAAGGAGAAGGAAACAATGAGACAATATTAATCAGCATGATAGGTAATTGTCTCAGCAGGCCAGTGGCCCACTTATCAAGCTTTATGTAGGTATCACGGCAGAAGACAGTTTTAGGGAGGAATTTGGAGGAGGTAACTTTGCAGTTGTTTATGGGGAGCTCCTATCCCAATAGAGAGGGGCAGCACGTGAGAAAGCATAAAGGTGCTTTTTTTAAAAATTAACAAGTGAGTGATTGAGGCTGGAATTATTGGCCTAGCAGAGGCGGGAGCTGACATCTCGATAGAGATGATAGGTAGGATGAGGATAGGGCATCAAGGGCCTCGAAAATGAAGACATGTTGTTTATGTTTGATACAATAGAGAAGAGGGAGCCAGTGGAGGGATGCAGAGACAGGCAACATGTCAAAGCAACACGTTAGGAGAAAGATATTTGAAACAGCATTCTGAGTAGATGATTGGGGCAAGAATGCAACATTAACACCAGGGAAAAGAATGTTGCAATGATTGAGACATGAGTTCATCAGAGCCTGGTCAAAAGTTTTAACTGTGTGGATAGGTAGGAAAGGCTGTATCTGAGAAACGTTATGCAGAAAAAAATTAACAAGATTCACACATAGCCTGAATGTGAGGAGCTAGAGAAAGGTCTGAATCAAAGAGGACTCCCAGGTTACAGGCCTGAGCAATAGGATGGTTGTGTTGTCCACAGTGAGTGAGAGTAAGAAGTAGGGAGAAGGGAAATTAAGAACTCTGTTATAGTCATGTTGAGCTTTAGCTGTCTGCTGAATATCCATGAGGAGATGTCAGAGAGACAGACAGATCTCAGTCTGGACAGACTCAGGTCTGGAGTAGAGGTAGATCTGTGTGATCTGCACACAACAAAGAGCTATGAACATTTTTCAAGTATGTAGGCAATTTGTAGTTCAGTATCACCTACAAAAGTCATTAACTGCCATGTTTTCTGCATGTATTTGCTATAAAAAAGTGTCATGCATCAAAAAAAGTTAGACATTAAAAATTCTTTAAGTTCAAGCTTTATAAAAATTCACATGTCTACTAGCATAAATTTCAAATATATAGTTCATAAATTTAATCTTCATGTTTGAGACAACTGTCATACAAAAATTCAAGCTAAAACCTCCTCTAAAAAATAATATGAACAAAGCAGACCAATGAAAAATGTGCATCCCCTCAGGATAGTTAAACTTGTGCAAGGCTGTATTTTTAATGAAGCAAAAGGGAAGATTTCATGGGGCAACATTACATTTTATAAATAATTTATGGCTAGTACCAACAAGACAATACATGGTTTAAAGGTGCCAGAAATTTTTCAGCACACACCTGACCACAGAATCTATATTCACTTTTTTAGCTTCCTGGGGTTTTAGTTTTGAAAAGTCCAAATTAAAGAAAAAATACACTTGTGCATAATTTGCTAAAAAACCCAACATTTTAAATTAAAAATAAGCATCCTATAATGTCTACAGTAGGAAAATGTGTTTAGTTGAGTTCATTGTACTGCTGCAGAGATGCATATTTTCAGGATTTATGTTTCTGGGTGAAATCCTGGCCCTACTGAAGTCAACAGGAGTTTTGCAATTGACTTCAGTGGGGCCAGTATTTCATCACTAGTGCTTATCAATTAGCAGCACACTGCAGCATAGTGTAAAAAGGATACTTTTTCTGTGGGAATAGCAGACACCAAAACACCAATATCTGCCAAATTTGGCAAACATCCTGCACTGGCCCACCAAAATGAAATGATATAGTTTACTCATTCCAACCAATCGGATTTCTTGAGCTTATTGTATGTAGACTAAATTGTTTTCCTTTGTGCAGCGGGTTGGCTTGAGAGCTAAAGAACATGCCAGTTAACTACAGCCAAGTCCCAACCCCAAATGCCTCCTGCATTCTCATCCATCTCAGTGAAATCAATTGTTTAACTGCATGCACATTAGACTTCTCTGCACATGTGCAGAATCTGAAAATGTATTATTGTCATAGGGATTTTCTGATTTGCATTGCCTGTAGATGGTGTAGTTTCATAGATTCATTGAGTTTACGGACCGAAGGGAGCAGTAGATATAGCCCAGCCTCCTTTATATCACAGGCCATTTGAATTTCACCCAATTGCCCCGATTACTGAGCCAAACAGAACAGGCTGGTTGTTATATCCAATGCTTACAGAAACTGGGGTCTGGATTAAAGTTTGCTAGCTGAGGCTCTACTTCAGTAAGATGGAAGTAATAGTTGTAAATAATACCTCAACCCTAGTAAGATGGAAGTAGTAGGCGAGGAGGAAATAAACTGAGTAAATAGCAATTACTACATTAGTTGCTTTAAGAAAGTTCTCACCTCTTCTTTCCAAGGTGCACAAATAGGAAAAACTGGTGGAGTTTGAAGCACAAGGATATCCAGATAGCAACAGTAGGAGTGTGTTGTATCATTCATATTTGCCTAGGGCTTTACAACCTTTTCTTTCAGATGCTGACCTCAGCACATTTATCCACCCTTTTTCATCTTTAGATTTACATGTGCAATGCACTGTGCATGCAGCTATGTTGAAGCTTCAGGTCAGGCAGAATGTAACTGTCTGCTTATTTAGAAGTGGGGTTTTGTTTGTTCATTTTTGAGGCAGTATTTCTCCCTTTTGCAGTACCGTTTGCACTAGTTTCCAATTAGTTTACAGAGGCAGTTATTCCTCCCTGTGTAATACCATGGCAGCAGAGGCTCTCAATAACAGACTTCATGTTTGAATGGAAGTCTTGTGGCAGACATACTGTCTGATGGGTTCAACTCTGGAAGGTGTTTTCTCCCTTTTTCTGACAGTCTAAATTTCCTGGCCTTTAGGTCATGCTGCAAAGCTTCTCTTACCAGATTACATATGTGGGGGAGGATAAGGGGTGCTGACTGGATGAAGAGAGAGTTAATCTGCATGTTAAACATATTTGTACATTGACCCAATCTATATAGGCTTAAAATATTATACACATGCCTAGAGCAAGGTGCATTTTAAATTTCAATATGAAATACAGAAAACAATTCAATGTAACAGCCTTAATAGGAAGATTTATACATCTACATGCAGCATCCACATACCATATTTGCATAAATCTTACAGTTTGAAGACAAAAAATGAAAGTCAAAATTTGTTTTACCTGGAGACTAGGATGACAGCCAAAGTCCAGTAAAGTCTTCACAACTTGTAAATGACCTTTGTTAACAGCAATATGAAGTGGAGTCTGTCTGCGTTTGTTGCGAGCATTCAAATCTGCACTGCCTCTGTGCAAAACCTCTATCACAGCACCTTCATCTCCAAAAGCTGCGTGGTGAACAGCCCTGTCTCCATCTTTGTCCTAAAGTGTAAACATTGACTTGAAAGAAATTCCGTTTGTACTACACAATTATAAAAAGCTTACTTCAAAATGATCAATTAAGGGATCTTTATTGCATTTCCACAATTAGAGAAAAAGCTGTCCATGGCACCACTCAAACACTCAGCTAATCTGTATGAAATTAGTTCAAAACCGATCAAGCCCCAGCAACAGAAGCTGAACACACATCTATGTGCAATATGCAATGATCAAGGAAGAAAACAAATATTACCTACATCACACAACTAGTGGGCTGTCACTTATCTACAATATCTATATACAGTAAAAGCTTTGTTATCCGGCATGTTGAGGGAATGGGGGGCGGGGGGGGGGGGGGGGTGCCGGTTAGTCAAAAATTCTGCTTAACTAAGAATTATACTTACCAATGGAGGGAGGGAGTTTGGGCGCGGGAGGGGGAGCAGGCTCTGGGAGGAAATTTGGATGCAGGAGGGGGCTCAGCACAGGGGGCTGGGGCACGGGAGGGGTTTCGGGGTGCCGGATCTGGGTGGCGTTCACCTCTGGTGGCTACCCACAAGCAGTGCCATGTCCCTACTGCTCCTAGGCGGAGGCACGGCCAGGCAGCTCTGTGCAATACTTCTGCCCCAGGCGCTGCCCCTGGCCAATGGGAGCTCCGGAGCCAGCGCTCGGGGTGGGCGTGGCAGCGCACGGAGCCCCTGTGGTCGTTCCTCCGCCTAGGAGCACCAGGGACATGTCGCCGCTTCCAGGGAGCCACACAGAGTCACGTAGGGAGCCTGCCGGCCCCGTGCCAACCGGACTTTTAATGGATATCAAAAATGCCGGTTTCTAGAGCTTTCCGGTTGGTAAAGTGCCAGATAACACAGCTTTTACTGTAGCTATTAAAGTCTTCCAAGAAAAGTCAGGATAAACTTTTTGTCAAGTTAATAAAAAAAAAACAACCCAAATTCTATAGGGATGAGCCTAGAATTAGAGAGAAGCTGAAAAAAAAGGATAGATGAATACAGAACTAAAAGGATATTTTAAGACTGTCTTTTAAAGAAGGGTTAAATTGACAAACAAGAGTTAAAGGATTGCAATACTACATTTATACAAAAAAAGATTAAATGAACCCTTTGGTGGGCATATAAATATAAACTCTTTACAATTAGTGACAATTATATATGAAGATAGCTTATATTCCAATATACAAAACTGGATGCTATACAAATGAGCAATAGCTAAATAAAATTAACAGGATTGTTGGATTTTTTTAATCTCAAGATGTGCGCAAAGTGCAATATTTCAATATGTTACCATACACTAGCTTACTGACACTTGGAAAATATCAAGGATGATAAATAGTAAAAAAAAAATTTCATAAAAGGTTCCTCTGGATTCCACTATAGCTGTCTTCAGAACAGTTTGATTTATAAAACCAAATTTTTTCCCCCACAAACAATCTGTGGCTTTAAAAAGTTTAAAATTATTTAGATTATATAAAACATTTAAATAGTTCACAGATTAAAACATGTCTTTGTGCAAAGGGACGGACAGTAAGTTGGTATGATCAGACTAGTTGCCAATAGGATATGAAAAGTCAAATTTGCACTCTCAAAAAACATTTAAAAAACAAAATGATGAAAATCCATACTTAAACCAAACCACCAAAAGATAGATGTCTGGTAACCTAAAAGTGTCCCTTTCTGTCTAGGTATTAGAAATATTTAAATTTACAAGATTTCCATTGAAGAAAGCAGCAACCTTCAAAGACATTGTTAAAACCCTTGTGTATTTTTTGTTCATAATGCTTCCAAATTGTCTTCCACAGATAAAGTTCATTCTCATCCACTAGTAATGGATCAAGAAAAAGAAGAGTCACAAAGTCTAAGCACAGTCCAGAAGGAAAGTGTTCTCCTGTATTTCTTGGCCACTGATAATGTTCCAGCATGGTATTCAGGATCACTGTCCTGAAGGAGGCTCTGTATAGTTTGACATTAGTGGTGATTAAAGATGTCATGGCACATTTTGTAAGACTAAGTGTTAAAGATGAATGAAATTTCAACTTGGGTAATTACATTCTGCCTCTCTAAATTTCCCTTGCATTTTCAGTTGCATACCGTGATTGTCTTCAACTCGCATCTTGAATTGTTGTATAGCATTGTAGTGTTGTGTTAGCTGCTGCATTTCATTCCAGAGTGTTTTCTTTCATTGGGAGGAGAAGCTATTCCTATTCATACTTGTTTACAATCTGCAAACTGTTCTGGGATCCACCAGAATGAAATATTATATATAACTGGATGAAACATTTAAGTAATTTTAAGTACTTTTAAATACTATGTTAATGAAGTAAGCTATTATTTTTCCCCCATTTAATTTCCATAGCCAAAAGACTGAACTTAAAGACTACTGAATCATTAAAATAAACGCAGGTGCTTTTATTTTAAAAGTGTGGAGTTCCAGATATATATGTGCATTATTTCTAGAACTAACTTCAGTACGTTGTTACTCTAGGGAAAAAAATACCAAACCGCATATTTTCTATACAGCAGAATCTTAACTGTACTACCTAGAGCTGCCAAACAGCTAGCTAAGAAGTTGTCCCAAGTAAAAGGGGCCTTTAAAAAAAAAAATATCCAAACATTAAAATTAAAAAAAAAAAAACCTTTATTGAACAAATATTTATAATACTTTATCTATTTTTTATATATTTATTCAATAACTTCTGCAGAAAGACTAGAATGCTAACACTAGGGTGACCAGATGTCCTGATTTTGGGGGCTTTTTCTTATATACCTTATATATATATTACCCCTCACCCCCGTCGCGATTTTTTACACTTGCTATCTGGTCACCCTAGCTAACACCCAGATAAGCATTTGAGCCCTATATTACTAATCAAATGCATCCTGATTAAGTGGCATTGTTACATATTGTCCTGATTAAGCATAAGTCATCACTGTTCAGTATCTGGTTAAATCAGTTCCCAGGGGAGACAACACAACAAAGTAGCCACCCCAAGTGAGCATGTCCTAAGTGCAATCCTATCTGTGTTCCTTACCATCCAACCCCTCACCCCATGACCCAAAGTCAGTTTTTTAACACTCCCGTTCTCTATTCAATCTAGGGTTGCCAATTTTCTAATCGCAGAAAACTGAACACCCTTGCCCCGCCCCCTGTCCATTCCCCGAGGCTCTGCCCCCGCTCACTCCATCCCCCCTCCCTTCGTCGCTCTCTCCCCCCACCCTCACTCACTCATTTTCACTGGGCTGGGGCAGGGGGTTGGGGTGTGGGTGCGGGCTCCCGGGTGGGGCCAGAAATGAGGGGTTTGGAGTGCAGGAAGGGGGCTCTAGGCTGGGGTCAAAGGATTCGGAATATGGGAGAGGGCTCCGGGCTGAGGCAGGGGGTTGGGGTGTGGGAGGGGGTACGGGCTCTGGGGTGGGGCCAGAAATGAGGGGTTCAGGGTGCAGGAGGGGGGGCCAGGCTGGGGCAGGGGGTTGGGGTGGAGGAGGTGAGGGGTGCAGGCTCCATGCGGCTCCCAGGAAGCAGCTGGCATGTCCCTACGGCTCCTAGGGGGAAGGGCAGCTACGGGGGCTCTACGTCCTGCCCCCGCCCACAGGCACCGCCCCTGCAGCTCCCATTGGCCACGGTTCCCTGGGTCTTGCTGAACTCTAGCTTCCCACTCAGCCGCTCCCTGATCCTTGCCGCAATACTCTCTTTAGGAGTTTCCCCACCAGTCTTCCTCGTTGCACCTCTCCCCATACACACCGTTACAGCTAGCTGTAGCAGCAACCTCCAGCACCCACCCACCCATCCCCTCCACCCCAGCAGCTCCTCTGCTTGAACAGTCCCAGTGGAGAGCATATCAAAGCTCCATCTCTGACCCAACAGTTCACTTGTTCAGCAACCTAATCCAGCTCTCAAGAAGAGTATGATATATATGATTTTCAGACAACTGTTTTTCAGTAATCTGATTCAGAAAGTCAGATCATGGCAAGCAAGTACCTTTTAAAAGGCAAGCCATTTGTCCCACTCAACAAGCCAACATTTCCAAAGAAAATTCAACTTTGGGAATATATGAGAAATTTCAGTTGTCTTCTCTCACCCCTCCATAGATTTTTAGTACAGTTCTGTGGTACTTTTGTACAATTTTACAAGTATTTAATACATATGAATTAAATAAGACAAAATGTTTAAATAAGACCTGAATATACTTTTTAAGATAAATTTCTTCTATACCCAAAAATGATTTCAGAGCATTTTGCATAGTATTAAATAACTAAGCAGGTATTTAACCTTAGTTCTCATGAACAATCATTCTGAAAAACACAAAAAAATTCCTTCATCTTGCATGAAAAAAATAAAATGGAAGCAAAGCTGTTCTAGAGCAATTCTTGCCAAGTTACTACGTCTTCTTTAACTCAAACCTACTTTACTTTCAGTATGTGAAACCCTCTCTACACTGTATAATGTATACATAATAAGAAAAGTATCTACTTTGGAGAATGCACTACCAGCTGCCTGTTTTGTCTGCATCCCACATGCAAAGGGCTGGCCTTGTGCTGCTTCCCATTCACATGAATGAAAGGAAGTTAGGAAGCGCCTCATCCAGCACATTCACACAAGATGGTGTATCCTATACAAATGTATCATTAATCTTTATGCTGCCAGAATCAGTTATGTAATTTTGGTATAAAACAATTCAGTGTTTAAGGAATCAGGCCCTAAGAAATTCAACATTTAGGCTGTGCTTCCTTCCTACTTCATTTTTATTATTTGTATTATCATAAAGTCTAGGAGCTTTAGTCATGGACCAGGACCCCACTGTGCTAGGTACTTTGAAATGTAACAAACTGTGAACCTCAAGTGATCCTGCATTCAGGGAATGTAGTTTCACCCCCTGAATAACACTGAAAAAAATTAACGAGAAAAAGGCAATGCAGCATGTGAAAACACTTGCCTGTGCTAAAAGAAATACACGATGAACACTATTGTAGTGGAGTTCAATTACCTCTCTATAAAGACTTCACTCCCATAGGCAGAAAGATTCTACAAAGAATTTAATGTATTTTATCCCTCAGAGATTTTTCCCCTTTAGATGAGGGAGATGGTGTGTGGAGAAAACGTAGAAACATTTCTCACATATTTGTGTACAATAATCCTACACATAGTAACAAATGGCATAATGTTTATTAAAACATACATCCCTGGATTTTATTAGCCAACCAATATGATTCAGCCAAACTAAATTCTGTGTAATTATGTAGAAGTAATATAGTACTAAAGACTCCAGTGAAAATGTTCAATAAATGACACTAGCTAAACTGCTAATCTCAAGAGAAGGATTATTTTCCCTTACAAAACAGATGACAGAATTAGCTGAGGAGCCATCTTGGTCACTCAGACCAACAGGAAAACAAAACTACTTTATCTCTTTTCAGAAGATCTCAAAATGCTTTACAAATATTAATTGATGGCATGAAATGCAATTAATAAGGTAAGAAACACCATCTTTTAACAAAAGAGAATGCTAATGCAGAGAAATCAAGAAGTCAGTTAGCCAACAAGGAATAGAACCCAGATCTCATGACCCCCAGCCTTATTCACAGTATGATCCTCCCTCACACACACTGAGCAAGAGAGTCATGTTGCCATGAAAAAAATTCAGTTTAATTTTTCTTAAAAGCTCATAAAAGATATCACTGCACATAAATTCACTGCTGCTGTCCATCGACCACTAACTTTTTTATATTTTAAAAGTCCACAGATCTTAAACTAAGAGCACTCCGTTAGGAAGAGAGGCCACCCTCACCCCTAACCTGATCCTGCCACCAATGTGGAACAGTGGTTATGAAAAGATAGGTGACATAGAACCTCTTGAGACCACTGATGGTTTGGCATCACTATCCCTCTCAAAAAAGTATTATTTTATTCAAAATTACTTTTACATCTCTGGTGTAATTGGGATTGCAATAATCATCCCGACAGGTAAAGGAGTAAAGAAAGAAAGGCAAAAGTTATACTTAAAACGCTTCAGCGACACCGCTGCACCACTACAGCGGCAGGCATAGGTAATTCACCTCCTCAAGAGGCAATATAATTCTTCTGTTAATCTAGCACTGTCTACATGAGGACTTAAATCAGCTTAACTACACCACTCAGGGTGTGTGGATTTTTCACACCCCTGACTGATGTAGTTAAACTGACCTAATTTTATCACGTAGACCAGGCCTAAGAATGTAATATTGCCTTAGGACACAAAAAGCATCAAGAGAATGACTGTTAAGTGAGTGCAGTGCAGAAGAGAAAATGCATCTGACCCCCAAAAATATGGAAGCGATCAATAGATGTAGTGGTAGAAATGAACTAGAAAGTGTAATTGTGACATATCAGTATTAAAACTTAGTAGTTAACAAAAACAGGCATATTTTAAATTAAATTACCTCCGCTTCCACATCCACGTTCTGTTTCAGAAGTAATTTCAAAATGTCAACATGTCCATTCTGACTGGCTGCTTGCATAGCTGTGTGTCCAGCACACTGCCCATTCACCTGAAAGTATATTAAGAATGTGAAGTTAAATTACAGTGTACATCAATATATACACATGCGTATCCGATATTTACTACCAATAATATCAGCAAATATCCATGTTCTAAAAACTGTTTATTGTGAAACTTTCATTTCACCTGCACTCTGCCTACTAAATCATCTCCATCAGGGCTAACATACCAAATATCTGAGCAGCTTTCAAATCTCTACACTTCTTATTCATTAACAAGAATGAAGAAATAATGTCATTCTGATTTTTACTTATGTCAAAGTTTAATATTAAATTGCTAGCTTGAAGATTTTAGTCAGGCTGCTGCAAAGGTGGACTTTTGAAGAGAATCAGATTTCTTGGAAGGGAATCAGTTGTGTTCTGCAGAATTTATTTTTCCCCTAATTTATGGTAGGGGATTTACAGACATGCATGTACACTCCTTTTTATTGTTTGTATAAATCTGAATTAATTTAAAATTCAAATTAACATTTAAGGCCAGTGATGTCCAACCTTTGGACCTCAAAAGCAAATGAATTAAAAAGAAAATATGTATTTGATTGGGAACTGAAACACATTCTGAACCAAGCTGAGCCCTATGATTCTGAAGTGTTTTGACTATAGGGAGGAGGAAGCAGCTTCTCCATTGTGCTGCAAGAACATCAGGAAGAACAAGCTAGCAGCTCGATTGGCTGCTAGGGAAGTGCCTAGATGAGGATGGTTCTCCCTACCCCACAAAGCCACCCAGGAGATAAGAGAAGTTAACGACAACCACCATTTATGACTACTCAATTCTCTACCTCAGCCCTACTTAGAATAGCTTGAAGGCTGCTCTAATTCATGCCAAATGGCATATGGTACAAAAAAATATGTTCACTGTGAATGGCTGCAACACGGTGGCTTCTAACCCCTCCCCCACTTCCTGAGGCTGTGGAAGAGAGGCACAGGAACCAGCTATGCCAACTCTCTGCACACGGGGGATTCATCCATGCAAGGGGAATCCCTAGCAGAGGATTTGGGATTTCTTGTATTTCCTATGCGTTAGAAGTCACACACAAAAAGACACTCACATCCACATCCGGTCTCTTTAGCAAATCTTCCACTTTAGCTACATCTCCATTAGCAGCAGCTTTAACAAGTTCTTCATTGAGGTCCCCAGATTCTTGTGTTTCGAACAGTTTCTTCAAAAGTTGGGACAATCTCTCTACAGATATCAAACAAAGCATGTAAGATCACAACTCCAAACAGAGAACAACAAATTTGGCTGTTTTTCCTATCTGAAGAGACTTACACAAGTAGTCATTCAGTTTATCGCTTAGTACAACACCTCAGCACTACAAAGCTCTAACTCACTGACATCAGTTTCTCATCAGTTGAGAAACTTCAAATTTACTCAAAGATGATCAGTTTCACTCTACAGTTAGGATTCTTGCCTGAGTGGTTTTGACAATACAAATAGATGGGACTGAAACAGGAAAAATGTTATAGATTTACAGGACGGTATATTGGATTTCTGCTTTTTTAGAGGAAGTTAATTAAAAATACAGACTTTCCTCCAGGGCTTTACACACAAAGTGACGTGCCAGACGTATAGTTCATCTTACAGCTACTGCAGCCCTACAGTATCTCTCACAGGAAATTCATATGTATTAGGGAAACTTAACTTAGCATTCAACAATAGGAGACAATGGGAGAAAGTATGAGAGCTACCCAGAATGTTTTTGTGGCATCAAAGCCAAATATGACGAGGAAAGGAGACTCAAGGCATGCTCAAAGAGGAAAGCACAGGTTTATTAATAAAGAAGTTTCTCAGAAGTCCATCTCGAAATAAAGAACAGTATGAAAAAGATAGATTGAGTATGTCTATTCTTCCTGCCTCATAATTAAGGTTAAAATTTTGTCACTGTTATTTTTAGTAAAAGTCACGGGTTGTGGGCAATAAACAAAAATTCACAGACCTGTCTGTGACTTTTACTTAAAAAAAAAAGGGGGGGGGGTTGCGTAACTGTGGGGGAAAGGGGACTAACCGCTCCAGACACCACCACCCCTCCCCCCCCGGCATCAGGCTGAAGCTGAAAATGTCATGGAGGTCTCTGAAAGTCACAGAATCCATTTTACATCTTTACCTCGCTCCCACCTATTGTCTCTTGACTGTAAGCTTTTGGAGCAGAGACTATTATATATGTTTGCAGTGCCTAGCACAATGGGACTCCAATCCTGACTCAGGGCCTTTAGGCACTATTTCTTTGTATTCTGATAAACAGTGCTTTAGATTTTTAGCTAATAGAGGTGAAGATTACACTTTTTTTGAGAAGCAGATTATCCCACATCTGCCTACTATACAATTCCTTGTACTTTCCTCTGAAGCAAGATACTGGACTAGATGGACAACAGGCACGATCCAGCACGGAAATTCTTCTGCAATGGGAGTTTTCCCCAGCCCTCAGAAGGAACTTCTTTCCTGGAGATTATTATTCTTGCTTCATATAGGCGTCATACCAATATTTATCACCAATTTTTTAAGTTTACACAATTTTATTTATCAAAACCACACATTCCTAAATAGTACGCAAACTTACCACCAGATGCATTGCTTATAGCTGATCCTGCTGATGCCACCTTTGAGACAGCTGCTGGATTGTATGTCCAAGAGGTCCCACAAACCTCTACCTTTAAGTCACTGTCTGAATAAATCTGCTGGACCCGGCCAACTTTACCTAAAGTCTGTATTGAGGAAAAGAAAGAGATCAAGTAAAGATATTTAGATGTTAACATATTACAGCATATGGACAGTTTTATAAAGTAAAAGGCTTTCTGAAACTCCACTTTAATATCAGTAACACCTTCACCTTAATTCTAACAGGCTGAGGTATAGGCTAGGCAGATTGTTAAACTGAGTCTACGTTGCTATTAAGTAGGGCTTTCCACAGAATTATACTAGCTCAATTTAGCTAATTCAACTGAAAAAAAGTATTTTTTCCCCCTAGTCTAGACAAGGCCTAAAACTCCAATAATTTGAAGGTTCAACCACTTCCAAGTGTAATTAAAAATACCATACCAACTAGGGTGACCAGACGTCCCGATTTTATCGGGACTGTCCCGATATTTGCTTGTTTGTCCCATGTCCCAACCGATGTGCGGTCGGAACACTGGACAAACAAGCAATTTTGCCCTTCCGGAAGGGCTCTCGCCGCCCCCCCCCCCCGACTCCACCCCCTCCTTCCCCCATTGGCTCCCTCCCCAAATCCCCGCCCTGGCCCCGCCTCTTCCCCAAGCATGTGGCATTCCTCCTCCCTCCCAGGCTTGCTGCTGTAATGGCGGTGCAAGCCTGGAGGGAGGGGGTGGTGTCCGGCTTCCAGTTCCTGGAGCTGGTGAGTACGGGCACCAGGCGGGCAAGGGGGCTGCTCCCCCAGGAGGGAGACGGGGGGGCTCCGGACCCCGGCAGTGGCGGGGGAGAGCGGCTCGGGGCCGCATAAGTGGCCATGTAAAGTTTATCGGCTCGAGGGGGACCCCGGCCGGTGTCGTCACACTGGCTCCTCGCCCCTGTAGGGGGGTAGCGTCCCCGCCCCGTGCCAGCATGTTTTGCCGGCCGCCGCAGGCCAGGTAAGGAGCCGAGTCCCCCCCCTCGTCCTGGCTCCTCAGCTGAGCCCCCCGTCGCCCTCCTGGGGGAGCAGCCCCCTTGCCAGCCCCCCTTGCCCGCCTAGTGCCGGAGCTCGTACTCACCAGCTCCAGGAACTGGAAGCCGGCCACCACCCCCTCCTTCCAGGGTTGCGCCGCCATTACAGCTGCAAGCCTGGGAGGGAGGAGGGATGCCGCTCAGTTGAGGAGCCAGGACGAGGGGGGAGGGGGGACTCAGCTCCTTACCTGGCCTGCGGCGGCCGGCGGGACATGCTGGCACGGGGCGGGGACGCTACCCCCCTACAGGGCAGGGCGAGGAGCCGGCCGGGGTCCCCCCCAGCCAATAAACTTTACATGCCCACTCGCGCGGCCCTAAGCCGCTCTCCCCCGCCGCTGCCGGGGTCCGGAGCCCCGCTCCTCTCATTCCAGCAGCTCCTTCCCCGCGGGGCGGCAGGACATGCCGCATGTGCCCGGGGCCCTAGGGGGGGCGGCGGGGCAGCGGCCGCGGTGCGGCCGGGGCCTGCTAATTCCCCTGGCACCTGCAAAACGGCCCTTTTTTTTTTTTTTGGTGGTGTTTTTTTTTTTTTCCGCCCCCCGCATCCCGATATTTCTTGTCAGTGATCTGGTCACCCTAATACCAACATACCATTGTGTGTACACACATACTTACAGGGAGCATTGCTTCAGCCCATTCTCCATGACCTCTTTGAAGAAGCTTGATTCGTTCTAAATCATAACAAACTTGAACAAGGTCACCCACTTGAAACTGTGAGGTACCTCCTTCTGCACCTTGAGCAGCATCTCCACTTCGGACAACATTGGCTTTGGTGAGAACAGCTGGATTAAATGTCCACCTAGAAAATAATGTATTTCAAATTAATTATCTTTTCTTTTTCTTTTTTAATATAAAAAGTGGGGGCTATATTTTAAAAGGTTACTTGTTGCCTTAAGTTGTGCTTTTGTGCCCAGAAATTTTTGTGATTGGACACTATGGCTTAGCTGCTGTTAATCACTTTCCCCATAAATTTCCACTTAGTTTACCAGCGGGAGGTTGCAAGGGTAATCTTCCGAGAGGTGCACCTGAAGCAGTCAGAACGTTCCCATGGTTGGTTCTTGCGGCCTGAGGGTAAAAGCTGCCAGCCATATAATGGCAGCTGTGTAGTGACTGGGGTTTTGGTTTGTTTGCTTGGGGGGAGGAGTGGGGAGGGTGGGAGAAGAGGATGGACTCATCAACTAGGGCAGGGATTAGTGGCCTGAGAGTCTGGCATTCCTCTCAAAATACAGTAAGGAAAGGGAAGGACCCAGGATAACTAATAAGGATGGATTGCTCTGGCAAGAATTGATAGGGAAAGGAGAGGGGTTGGAATCTAAATACAGGGTTTTCTTCTTTCCTCAGAGACTAGGTTGGACAGATAGGAAAATGCTATTTCAAGTAGATATATGGCCTGCAGCCAGACATTTGGTTAAACTATTTTGATTTGTACCATGCAATGTATTGGTTTGTGTGCACTTACTTTTTTTTATGCTAATTTATATTAAAAAACAGCACATGACTAAGAGCATGGCTACACTCGCGAGTTTGAGCACATTAAAGCAGCCCAGTGCGCTCTAACTCACGACCCGTCCGAACTGGCAAGGCATGTAGAGCGCTCTGACTCCGCGGCTAGAGTGCTCCTGGTACTCCACCTCGGCAAGTGGAATAACGTTTGATGTGCCCCCGCTGGAGCGCCGCGGCGCCAGTGTGGACGCCCTGGTCTATTAATGCGTTCTGATTGGCCTCCAGAAGTGTCCCACAATGCCTGTTCTAGCCACTCTAGTCATCAGTTTGAACTCTACTGTCCTGCCCTCAGGTGACCAACCGTCAGACCCGCCCTTTAAATTCTCTGGGAATTTTGAAAATCCCCTTCCTGTTTGCTCAGCCAGGCGTGGAGTGCTCTCAGCAAATCTTTCCAGGTGACCATGCCTCCACGGGCCAAGCGATCCCTAGTATGGAGCAATGGCGAGGTGCTGGACCTCATCAGTGTTTGGGGGGAGGAAGCTGTCCAGTCCCAGCTGCGCTCCAGCTGTAGGAATTACGATACCTTCGCGCAGATATTAAGGGACGTGATGGAAAGGGGCCATGACCAGGACGCTCTGCAGTTCAGGGTTAAAGTGAAGGAGCTGCGGAATGCCTACTGCAAAGCCCGCGAGACAAACAGCTGCTCCGGTGCTGCCCCTGCGACCTGCCGTTTCTACAAAGAGCTGGACGCGATATTTGAGGGTGACCCCACCTCCACTCCGAGCACCACCATGGACACTTCAGAGCCCAGTCCAACAAGGGAGGAGGAGGAGCAGCAAAGCGGGAGCGAAGGTGCTGAGGAGGAGGAAGACACCCCGGCATCCCTAGATGCATGCAGCCAGGAGCTGTTCTCAGGAGGAAGGTAGCCAGTCGCAGCGGCCGGTGCTTGGGGAAGGACAAACACCAGAGGAGGTTCCCGGTAAGCGGCTTTTATGTTGGGAAGGAAGTTATTCAGTGTGGGCTCTTGGGGCGAGGAGGGTTAGGGCTGCATTCAAGCCTAGATGCGGAATAGGGCGTTGATGTGCTCTCTCACATCGCGGTAATCAGCCTCAGTGATCTCTTCAAAGGTCTCAGCCAGAACTTGGGCAATGCGCTTGCACAGGTTTTGTGGGAGAGCCACTGTGGTCCTTGTCCCAGTCAGGCTAACACGTCTGCGCCACTGTGCCTTGAGGGGCGGGGAGATCATTGCTGCACACAGGCAAGCTGCATATGGGCCAGGGCAGAAGCTGCATTATAGTAGAAGACCCTCCCTTGCTTCCCAGGTCACCCTCAGCAGCAAGATATCTTCCAGGATGAACTCCTATGGAAAACGTGGGGACAGTATAGGGGCCCCCTGCAGCTGTTGCCTCTCCCCCAGGCACAGAAACCCAGAGGACAGTACAGCCACGAAAGAATCAGTCCCCCTTGACTCTGTGCTTACTCACCATTTTGGGGCTCCCGTGGGTTATGTGCGCTATGTGTGCTCGCTTTGGGATGGGCAAATTATGCTATTGTGTAGGTTGTGCTTGCCCTCCTTAAGTACGGGGGAATCGCTCTGTCTGGTGTGAACAATGCTGCCTCTGTTAAGTGTTGCATTTTGCCTTCACAGATGCAACCTTGAGATCTCAGTCGTCCGTGTTATCACCAGTTGAGAGGCTGCAACGAATCAGGAAGAGGCCACACAGAGGCAAAGAGGACATGCTGCATGAAGTCATGCAGCACTCCCTTAATGAAAATCAAAAAATTCCAGGAGTGGCAGGAGAGTGAAAGGAGGGTCTGCCAGCAGAATGCAGATCGCTGGCACCAAAGCACGGAGCGGCTGATAAGCATCATGGCGCGCCAAGCGGACTCGATACAGGCGCTCGTAGCCATGCAGGCAGAGCACTACCAGGCCCGCCTCCCCCCGCTGCAGCCCTTGTACCAAAACTCTTTCCCTTGTGCCCCCATGTCACCTCCAACCCACTTTCCCCAAAATCCGGGTTCTTATTGCCACCAGCTGCCTTCAACACCTGTAGCTTCATTACCCAGCCCTGAAAACTACAACCCTTACCCACTGCACTCAACCCCCATCACCATGTAGTATAGCCATCCTGAAGTGCAGCACTCATTGCACAGCACTCCAAACAGGAAGGCTGAGTATGATAACAGGACATATGCAAATCTGTGATTGTACCATTCTCCACCCCACCCCTTTGCCCTTTCTGTTTCCCAAGCAGTTGTTTCTCTTTTCAATAAATGGATTTTTTTGCTTTGAAAACAGTCTTTATTATTGCATAAAGTAAAAGATACCTTAGCCCAGGAAAGCAACAGGCACTGCAAGTCAGTGTATCATACGTAGCAAACACAGATTCCTACTAACATTGGAACCACTGCACTTCACTCCCATGCAGGGCATCAGACATTACTGGTGGCTTTCAGCCTCAAATTGCTCCCTCACGGCATCCTTAATCCTTGCAGCCCCACGCTGGGCCCCTCTAATAGCCCTGCTCTCTGGCTGTTCAAATTCAGCCTCCAGGTGTTGTACCTCCGAGTTCCATGCCTGAGTGAATCTTTCACCCTTCTCTTCACAAATGTTATGGAGGGTACAGCACACGGATATAACCGCGGGGATGCTGTTATCAGCTAGGTCCAGCTTCCCACACAGAGAGCGCCAGCGGCCCTTTAAATGGCCAAAAGCACACTCTACGGTCATTCTGCACCGGCTCAGCCTGTTGTTGAACCGCTCCTTGCTGCTGTCAAGGCTCCCTGTGTAGGGTTTCATGAGCCACAGCATTAAAGGATAAGCGGGGTCTCCAAGGATCACATTGGGCATTTTGACTTCCCCTACGGTGATCTTCTGGTCTGGGAAAAAAGTTTCGGCTTGCAGCTTCCTGAACAGGCCAGTGTTCCAAAAGATGTGTGCGTCATTCACCTTTCCAGGCCAGCCTGCGTTAATGTCAATGAAACACCCACGGTGATCCACAAGCGCCTGGAGAACCACAGAGAAATAGCCCTTCTGATTAACGTACTCGGAGGCTAGGTGGGCTGGTACCAGAATTGGAATATGTGTCCCATCTATCGCCGCTCCGCAGTTAGGGAAACCCATTTGTGCAAAGCCAGCCATAATGTCATGCACGTTACCCAGAGTCACGGTTCTTCTGAGCAGGATGCGATTAATGGCTCTGCAAACTTGCATCAACACGATTCCAACGGTCGACTTCCCCATTCCAAACTGGTTAGTGACCAATCGGTAGCTGTCTGGAGTTGCCAGCTTCCAGATTGCAACAGCCACCCGCTTCTACACCATCAGGGCAACTCTCAAGCTCGTGTCCTTGAGCCGCAGGGTGGGGGCGAGCTCATCACAGTCCCATGAAAGTGGCTTTTCTCATCCGAAAGTTCTGCAGCCACTGCTTGTCATCCCAGACTTGCACGACGATATGATCCCACCACTCAGTGCTGGTTTCCCGAGCCCAAAAGCGGTGTTCCACTCGTGTCGTATGCATTACTCGAGTCGATACTATGTCACTGTCACTATGGATCTTAAGGAATAACTCGACTGCCAAACGTGGTGTGCTGGCGAGACCCATCAGCATATTCCTCAGCAGTTTGGGCTCAGAGCGCGCAGTACAAAAAACACTGAAAGATGGCGCCAATTGTGGACGGAAGCAGAGGGATTGCTGGGATGCAAACCGATGCATCACGGGGCGTTGGGACAGGACCCAGAATGCCCCGCACCCTCCCCACAAGCCACAGCACCATAATGGGAAGAGATGCTCTGTGGGATAGCTGCCCACAATGCACTGCTCCCAATGCCACTGCAAGTGCCGCAAATGTGGCCACGCCAGTGTGCTTGCAGCTGTCAGTGTGGACAGACTACAGGGCTTTCCCTACTGCGCTCTAAGAAGGCTGGTTTAACTCAAAGCGCTCTACATTTGCAAGTGTAGCCATGCCCTAAGACAAACATGTGCGTCCAGAGCTATTTTTCTGCAGATAGTCCCTGTGTGTCTAGTACCACAGCCCCAGTAAACCAGAAGCAGATTTTGTAATCAAACTGTTGCTTAAAAGGTTACTATGGTAGGGAATGAATTTGTTCTCAATCAAGTGCCTAACACTTTTGAGCACTATACAATTCTTTCCATTCACTTTTGTTTTAGAAATATGGAGCTTTTTTATTTTGGAGAAATACAAAGATTACAAATATATGCGTTTGTGTAAGAAGTCTCTATATTTCAATTAACAAGTTACAGGTTGGCTTTTAATATCATCACACAAAGTACATCTTCTAAGAAATCATGAGACTGGAGGACTTACACCATTTCTCCCTACAACTAAATGGTTTGCTGAAAGACAGCTGCCTAAAAGTTAAGATAACTTATTAAAAACAAAACCCAAATAAATAGCTATTGTAACTTAATGTTGTGACGTTGTACTCTATGATTTTATGAAAATATGCTGATGAGTGTGAATATAATGTAACTAAAATATACTTCATGCAAAAGGTCTCTTGTAAGGTATCATTACAAAGCTTATAATCTAGTGAGTGTGCTTATCCTATTTGTATAAATGTATCACTCTTGTATCTGAAACTAGAAATATGAAATATAACTCTGAGGGCCTACGGTGGTTTGGAATCTTGATGGCTCCCATTAACCAGGACAATTGTCTGTAGATGTCTGTTTACTTGTAAGTCTTCCTGTATACGTGTGTGTGCTGGCAAGTGGGTAATGAAGTCTTACAGTGACGTGATCATGTCACCTGAACTGGAATCCATCTTTAACCTGGTGCTTTTCCATTTAGAGGGGCCAGAGAGACAAAAGATTCCCCTCTTGTGCCAAAGCTATATAAGTGGGTGGAACAGAACAAATGGGGCGGCCATCATGAGAAATCCCCTAGCTACCACCTGAGCTGGAACAGGGGCTGTACTAGTGGAAAGGATTGTGCCCAGACTAGGAAGGCGTCCAGTCTGTGAAAGAAACTTATTGAAACATCTGAGGGTGAGATTTTATCTGTATTCAGTTTTATTACTGTACTAGGCATAGGCTTGCATGTTTTATTTTATTTCATTTTGCTTGGTAATTCACTTTGTTCTGTCTGCTATTACTTGGAACCACTTAAATCCTACTTTCTGTATTTAATAAAATCACTTTTTACTTATTAATTAACCCAGAGTATGTATTAATACTGGGGGGGAGGGGGCAAACAGCTGTGCATACCTCTCTATCAGTGTTATAGAGTGCGAACAATTTATAAGCTTTATACAGGGTAAAACGGATTTATTTGGGGTTTGGACCCCATTGGGAGTTGGGCATCTGAGTGTTAAAGACAGGAACACTTCTTAAGCGGCTTTCAGTTTAAGCCTACAGCTGTTAGGGGACGTGGTTCAGACCTGGGTCTGGGTTTGTAGCAGGCTAGCAGGTCTGGCTCAAACCAGGCAGGGCACTGAAGTCCCAAGCTGGGAGGGCAGGGAAAGCAGGGGCAGAAGTAGTCTTGGCACATCAGTTGGCAGCCCCCAGGGGGTTTCTGTGATCCAAGCTGTCACAAATGTAACTGAACAAACATATTCAGGTTGAGAAAAGTAAGTGATCACTTTCAGCTACACATGATTTTCCTTATGCTTTTTACTACATTAGCAAACTGGGAAGGCAATGCATGCTCACATATCAGAAAAGCAATATCCTCTAGCTTAGCCACTGGTGATCAGAACCACTTACGCCTCACTCTCCTTTGTAAGAGCAGCATCTTCAGAAAGCAAGAACCTGTTCAAACCCAAGAGGCGATAAATTTGCAGCTTGGATTAACAATTTGGAAGAGAAACAAGGATACGAAGTACAAAGTACCACACTGAGCAGATGAACTCTGCTGTGAAATCTCATAACAATAAATTTAAGCATCTCCGAGTATATTTATTGTGCAAGGCTATTTATCTTTACGGATTTTGTTCCAAATATAAAACTGAATAAGTATACACATATGTATGTATGTATACATACTTATTCAGTTTTATATTTGGAACAAAATCCGTAAAGATAAATAGCCTTGCACAATAAATATACTCGGAGATGCTTAAATTTATTGTTATATGGAATATAGTATAGATATGTTGAAATTACTGGGAGTCTTAATTTGTTCTCCAGTGGTCACATTTGGCAATACGTAATACATATGAATCAAGGGATTGTCTGCCTTCATGCTGGACATAAGTATCACATTAGCCTCTACTGTATGGTAGTACACTAGTTCTCAAAAAATGCTCCCTAAGGACACAGACAAAAGAAATAAACAGATACACTACTGAGAGCTATATGCAATCATGGCTTCATGTTTAGTGCATGGAGCTGTGAAACATTCATATTGTGAAATTTTTGGAAGTAACCATTTTAATTACTTAGAGAATTAATAACTTTAATAAATACCTTTATCTGATAGGCAACATACATTAAAATAAAACTTAAAGGGACATTTTAGAAAAAAAGACGTCATATCATAAACATCACAAATATTAAACTAAAGGCAGTTTAAAGGTGAGAAAATGGCAAATAATCTCTTTCCCATCAAAATCTCTTACACATGCTAGAAAGGTTTTTATCATTGGGCTCTGGTAGATGGGAACCCCTTATTACACAAGCCAGGAAGAAGACAGAAACTCTTATTTGGATGGTGGGATGTGGTGAGAACCAAAGAAGGGAGTAAAAAAAAAAAAAAAAAAAAAATTCAGGCCCTGCAACTTGTGAAGTTAAAGGAAATCTGTCAGAGGAAAGGTTTGAGAATATGTAACAAACCTGTTGCCGCTTGGATACTGTACTACTATGTCATGATCTTCATCAATGCCACAAACTGTGCCAGTGGTGGTTAAGGTCTCAAACATGCCATCAGTCCATCCCCCATGACCATGCTGCAAAGACTGTACAATTTCTAAATCAAGGTCAATGTTTACCAGATCACCAATCTGCAACCCACCAGGATTCCTGTTACCATTTTGCTCACCTGAAATTGAATGAAAGAAACAAGAACACTAAATATCCAAATCAACATCTGTAAGTGCAATAAAGGTAACTTCAAGAAGATATCTAACACCTGCCAAGTGCACAGTTTTAAAGATGTGCTACTTGGCACATTTCCTTCCCTCTTAAGTCAAGGTCTACATATGTTGTCTACTATATATACACTAAGGAACTTCTGCACCAAACCTTCCTGGACCTTATCTCTTAACTCACCTACACCTCAAAAATCAAACATAGCCTGCAACTACTTTTGTAATAAAGTACACCCATATACCACCACGCAGCTTAGATACTAGAGTGGTGAGTGCAATGTATAGAATGTATATAGAACCTACTGTATATACTAGTTCATTAGCCCGTTCGTTTATAAGCCGACCCCCCAAGATGGTTAGGTAAAAATAGCAAAAACTGTATGACCCTTTCATAAGCCAACCCTGTATTTCAGGGGTTAGCAAACTTTGGCTCCCAGCTGTCAGGTCGGGACGTCCCGACCGCTGGCAGGTAGGGACATTTTGTTTACTTGGAGCGTCTGCAGGCATGGAGCCCCTCAAGTCCCTGTGGCCGCAGTTCGCCGTTCCCAGCCAATGGGAGTTACGGGATGTGACGCACCACTTCCCACAGCTCCCATTGGCTGGGAACAGTGAACCGCAGCCACAGGGAGCTGAGGGGCCCCATGTCTGTAGACGCTCCAGGTAAACAAAACGACCATGTATTAGATACACCTCTACCTCGATATAATGCTGTCCTCGGGGGCCAAAAAATCTTACCGTGTTATAGGTGAAACCGCATTATATCGAACTTGCTTTGATCCACCGGAGTGTGCAGCCCCGCCCTCCCGGAGCACTGCTTTACCGCGTTATATCTGAATTCGTGTTATATCGGGGTAGAGGTGTATTCAATTCAATGATTCCACAGAGTTTAAAATCATCAAATTTTGGTGTAGACCCGTTTATAAGCCGACCCCCGCTCTGTGATGCATCACTTTTTTACCAAAAATATTCGGCTTACGAACGAGTATATACGTCTATAGAATAGCTCACAACCTATGTAACAGAATAAGCCACTATGACAAATTATAGATATTTAGTTAGAAATTTTAATGCTGATGACTTTATGTTTACGATCAAATTTGCAATATTGCATTAAAATTATGTTTAAACCATTTTACAATAGTGTGCAGTTATCTTTTGCTATTAAGAGAAAAATCTAAAGGCTGAGCACATGTAAGCCAGAATCATGAACTAGACAGCCAACTTTAACAACTTACCAGCTACATATTTGGTATACTGTTTGACATCAAACATATCTACAGACAGTTAAAACATATCAATTAAGATACCAATTATCATTGCAGCATTTAACCATGGTAATGCACAGAAATGCCACCATTCAAATCTCAATTATTTGGTGCATCCTGTTAAGGAACGTTGACTGACTTTGGTTCAGTTCTCAAACAAACACTGACTAAAATGTTTCTATTTACTTAAAACTATCTATTTCTTTCCTTCTCCAACTCACCTAGCACAGGACAGTGGTCCCTGTAGAAAGAGCCTCCTTTGGCATCCTGAACACATTTCAGGTCAGACTAAAGAAAGATATTTAGACAACTTTAGTTTTAACAGAGTGAACTTGCAGGTTGACATAAATCAGTGAAATCAGAACAGAAATACACTGAAATATCAGAGGCTGAAAAGCTCATGCATACAAAAATTAATGCATTACGCCAATTCAGAATGCAAAGAAAATTTCAAATATTTTCCAAAATTGTAACCCATCTATTTCTACTACCTATTCCTTTAAGACAGGCCTAGGCATTGATAGGATTTGATAAATTTTACCCAGTATAATTAAATGCTTTAAATTTAATGCTCAAATTAATGCTTTTAGGAGCTGATAAACTACAGTGACCAAGAGACATCATATTCATAATTGCTATTAGAATTACAAAGAGAAGCTTTAAACTGTTTCACAATGTTACGTTTCTTTATAAAAAAAAAAAAAAAAAAAAAAAAGCACAATCTATACAAGCAGAGGAAGAACACAGAATGAACACTACAGAAATCGGAAATGTCTGAATACCATACTGGACCTGATAGCCTTGCCTGTGTAGCATCAGCTTGGGTAAGGGTTTGTCAGGGTTACCATTATAAAGCCTAGACACTTTTTGTGTAAGATGTTGTGACATTCATTTTAACTTATTATGGAGGAGTAAAACTTGACTTCTAACTTCTGGGCCCTGGAGAATATCAGAAAAAGCAGAATAAAAGGTATTTTGGTTGCTTTCAGAATTGTGTGTTTTAACTAACATCAGATTTTTTTATTTAAAAAGTTCTACTGGCTATTTCTCCAAAAGGGCCTGTCCCATAATATGAAAAAAAATTAAATGTGAAGAACAGCTACTGTATAAACCCAATTAAAAGTTCTCATAATTTCCCCTTCATTTAGCTTCTGCATATCCCCTAATCTAAATTGCTACCATCTGGTGTTACTCTTTATGGAACACAATTCCCATCAGGCAAAGGTCATTCTATGTTTGAGGGGATGGGAAGAGAAAACTGATTGGGCAATGCAAGTCAGACTATAGTAATGGGGGAGAGAGAACAAAAGAACAGGTGGTGGAAGATATACAAGCTAAACGTGCTTTCATAAAGGCCTTATCTCATTCTCCCACTTCCCCAGGCCTCTTGCAATGAGACTATCCTCTAGCAAGAGAGATGAACTGAAATCCATTCATGCCTCTCCTGATCCTTAAGATAGTGACAAATATAATGCTTACATCCCTTTAAACACACAATACCACCTCCTAGCCACTACTATCTCTAGGCGCTAGAAACAGTATGATTTGAATCCTTCTCTCAAATAAATTCTCAGCTTCTTAAAGCTATATGCCACTATTTAATAATAATACTATATATACACACATGCTTGAGAACAGATGCCAGTATAAATATATATTCATTTTTAAAACTGTGCACCAAATTTTATACTCCTACAGCTCCTCTGATACAGTACCAGTATAAATGAAGTATATTGTCAGTACAGACTATTTGTACTACACTGAGTCCATAAAAAGACTTGATTTCAAGATTTCATCCACTTTACCAGGATTTTATAGGGTAAATACACATAGTAGTCTGTTTCATACACTTGTGTTCACAGCACACTACAGTGTGTAACACAGTGGTTCTCAAACTTTTGTACTGGTGACCCCTTTCACATAGCAAGCCTCTGAGTGCGACCCCCCCCTTATAAATTAAAATCACTTTTTTATATATTTAACACCATTATAAATGCTGGGGGCAAAGTGGGGTTTGGGTTGGAGGCGGACAGCTCAAGACCCCCGTGTAATAACCTTGAGACCCCGTGAGGGGTCCTGACCCCCAGTTTGAGAACCCCTGGATATTGGTCAGTATCTTAGAGAATCTGGTATTGTACCTGCAGAAGCATAGACAGCTTTCCAATATGTATGGCTTATTCTTGGATAGATAAAAACCTTTAATATATACGTATTCTAAGTAAGCAAAAGCTCAGATTGTATCAGTTTACAGCAATTCTCTCCATGTTCTGTCAACATAACAAGGGATATACAAGTCAAAACCAACAGAACTATCATCTTCCCTCTTCTTTATATTATGCTTAACCAACACTTTTCAAAATTCCACTCCTCCTTTTGCTCAAGGATTTTTCCTGATTACCATGATAATAAAAATATTGATACTTCATGCACCAAAGGGCAGTTAGTAGATTTTTTCTTGAGGTAGTAATTTTATACCACTGATTTAAAGGCCAGCCTATTAAAACTTATTCTATTTTTAACTTAATCCTAAAGGACACACATAACTTGAATGAAGCAGTAACAATGGTCAACCCACCAGTACCTCACTATAGTTGTTCATGCCATGGAATCATGCCAAAAATTAATATTGACACTAAACTTTAGAAAGATGGCTATTTAAAAACAAGAAATGAGACTGATCACCCCATGCCAAAAATGACAGCAGAAACAAGTGTTCAGAGATAACTGTCAAAAATAATTAGAAACAATAAATGTCTGCTGTATCAGGAAAGACTGAAAATATTGGGACTGTTTAGAGAAAAGACGGAGGTAGACCAAGTAATGAATGATATGGAGAAGATGTATCAGACACTCCAAGCTACCCTCTTCTCTCTCTACAAGAACAAGGAGCTTTTCAATTAAACTGAACGACAGCAAATTTAAAATGGGTAAAAGGAAATATATTTACCAGAACGCATAATTAATATATATTGCCACATGATGTTGAGGCCAAGAGTTTAGCAGATTTCAAAAAAGGATTTACATGGCAAAAGAGGCCAAGAACATTAGATAGGATTAAAACCCTTACGCTTCAGGCCATACGCCAACTGCAAACGGAGTTAAAATGAAAACACCCCTATGAAAAGTTTCCATAATTGTCCACTGCATGGTTTCTTGCAATTTCCTCTTAAAGCATCAGGTTTGATCAGTGCCAGGGATAAGTTACTGGAGTGGATAGGCCACTGGTCTGATCCATGAGGCAGTTTCCTCTACTGTAGTGTACTACCCTAATTCTGTGTATGAAATTCCCCAGCAATATCCTAGGTGTAATGACAGATTTCTCTTACTTATTCAAAAAATTAACTGTGTGTTAATAAGCTTTGTTTTTAATCCTCTCAGAGAACTTTGATGTACTACTTTAAGGTAACTCACAATGTGTGTGGATGAACAGGCCTCAGATGGCAGTCAGGAAGAAAAGAAGTTTAAAATAATGCCAAAAGGAAAACAAGGGAAATGGATCCTTTCAGTTTCCTTCACCCTCTCAGCACTGTAGCTATTCAAACCTTGCTGGCAAATACCCACACACAGAGATAACTTACAGAGAACTCTGACATTAATGGAGTATAAACCCAAATTCTTTCTTCCAAACTCTCCACAATTGAGGGGAAGGTCCTTCGTAACGAAAAGAAAGAAAAGGTGGAGCCTAGAATGAACATTGTAGAAATGCAAACAATTTTTAAAGTTATTAAGCAAAGGAAATTTGGTAGCTGAGTGAATAAGTGAATTCCCAGGGAATAAGATCTATTTTAGAAATGTGTAGGTTTAAGGCACCCCATAGTGGTAACATGTTTGTAACATGTTACTGGCTCTAACTTTTGGATCCAAACAAAATGTTTATAGTCTTTTAGCAACCATGGTCAGTTAACCACATTTCCCCTCTGCCAGTGATATAAGATGGCAGATGGCTGTATTCCTTTAACCAGCACCATATTGTTTGAGTGCAGGCCTTCTTCCTCCCAGTTCCATGTAGTAGAGTCCACCACACTGTGCTGCCCCAAGTGCTGTTGATGCTTCTCTGAACACATGTCCTTTTAGCAGTCGATCACTTCCCTAGGCACCATGAGATAGCTGCCCTAATTGTCCCAAAATTAACATAAATATGGTGTAGCTGGTAGGTGTGGATGCACAAAGGTGGTTGTGATGGCAGCACTAAACCATATTTCTTGGTATCTTAAGTGATCACGTCCACTTTCTGGTCACAAAATTATAGCTAAAACTTGTTATGTGGACAGTTCCCGTTTGCTACAGACAATGCTGAAGCCTCAGTTCTGTTTCCATCCACAGTTATGACTGATAAACACAAACACTTTGAAACAAATAGGAAGTTACTAAAGAAACTGATTTATAGCAAGATAAGTTTTAAATGTACAATGTGAAAAATAAACTGTCAATATGGAAAATTAAAGCACATTTGATACAAAAATGCCAATGCAGTTTTTTTTAATTGAAGCTTCTTTTTAAAAATGGGTTACTATTCTTTATTAAATGGCTGATCAAACATCTCTGATTTGTACAGGGTAGTATCTATCAAAGAGGCTTCCACATACTAAACCATTCTATTTATGGTTGGACTATTAAGAGCTCTAATATCTATTTAGCCGATATTCTAAGAATATTAATAAATCTCCCAATTATAAATATTCCCCTTTGAGAATATGAGCCTCTTCAGTCAATTAAGAAGTATAATCAGATTAAAAGCAGATGGAGAAGTAACAAGTACACCTCTACCCCGATATAACGCTGTCCTCGGGAGCCAAAAAATCTTACCGCATTATAGGTGAAACCGCATTATATCAAACTTGCTTTGATCCGCCGGAGGGCGCAGCCCCCCCGGAGCACTGCTTTACCGCGTAATATTTGAATTCGTGTTATATCGGGCCGCGTTATATCGGGTAGAGGTGTACTGTATTTTGATTTTGTCCTAAATTAAACTACACTTTATCCTATAAGTGCGGATATGGTGCAAAATTTACTATTTTTACAAAAGCTGCTTTGTCAACATGTTAAATTTAATTCTTGTGGCAGGAATATGACAGAAGGACATTCTAATGTAAGTTAGTATATCTCCCTTCTGCAATATATAACCAAGAAATTTTTTTTAACAGAAATGATGCAATGATAATGCTCATTAATATGTCTCAGCAGTTGACAATCAAGGAAACTTTTCGTTGGTCCGCACTAGGGTAAGAGCTTATAAAAAGGAAACAGAGATATCAACAGAAGTCTCATTACCAAACCTGACCCACTTTTTGTGGTCTTGTTATACTCTAAAAGTTGTGAAATCAACTTGTGTTAAAGTCTGAAATGCAATAGCTCCAAAGTAGGAAAAAAATATTCTAAAACTATCTGAAAATGTTTTGAGTGTTCTTCACAGTGAAAATTAAATGACAACTGAAAGACTTGCAGTGTTTCTAATCTAGACACTTGGCATTGCGGAGATTTTCAAAAACCAAGTTCTGAGGCATTAAAGAAAAAGTTAGGGCCTTTTAAGGAAGTTTATAAATAAATAGTTCTATTTTTTACCAATTCTAATTAAAGTAAAACATTAATGCCGGGAGGAAAATTGCATTTGCAAATGTAAATATCTGTAATATTCAGGCAGAAGCTAGCTCTAAAGTATTAAACATCGGTTCAAATCATTTAAAAACTCTCAGATCAGACTTCCTTCCTAATGCATATTCATGATCCATCCAGCTGTATTCACAATGAACTGATTAACAGCATGGAAACGGACAGAAGGATATCACAAAAGGAGAATAAAAGCACAGCATAAGCTATTCTTACTACCCTCCCCTCCTCCAAGTATTTTACCCTTTGTGTTGCTTTACTCCTTACCATGCCCTCGAAGCCAACTCTGTAAAGATTTTTAGCGCCATTGTCCCATAAAACATATGCTGCACTGTGTGGGCTTGATGCACTCCAGTCCTGGATTTCAGTTACCTATTGAGTTTAAAAATAGAAAAATGGGTTACAAAAGTTTAGCAACATATTTTGAACTTTAAACTTCCTCCACCATTTCTACCTATAGTTAAAAGCATGATACAGCAGGGTTTACTGAAGCTTTTTTTTTTTAAAACCAGAACTCCAGTTCCCCAATGCCATTTTATCATTTTCTACCAACAACGTTCATACACCTTAATTAATGCTATCCCTAGGAAATAAACATCCAGATTGCCACTTCCATAAGATACATATTTTTCAAGTAAACCGGTTTAAAAATGGAAGAGAAGTACAAAATGAAATTTACTGGTTTACAATGTTTTTACAAGAAAAAAAACTTTCACTAAAAATACCAAAAATGGCAACAATTTATTCTCAGGACTTGTTTTTGTTTTAAGCTAGTTTGGTTACATCAGGCTGGTGGCCTACAGGTAGCAGTCTGTATTATATGACCCAATTTTAATTATAATCCCAGTCTTTAAATACCAGGACAGAAGGGGAATGAAGATGAAAATATTGGGTCTCTGTATTTTTTCTTTGCATTTCTGAAATACTGATGCCATGTACAAATGCAACCCTGAAGAGGCATCCATAACACACAAGCATCTTTCTGAATGTATTGTCTTTCTCCCAACACTTATCCAAAAGCCTCTCTCACTATTTGCTGTCTCCCTCTTTTCTTACCGTAGACCCCATCCTGAAAATATTTGTTCTTGTGCTTTACTTTAAGCATGAAAATAGTCCCACTGGTTAAAGTTAAGTGAACAAGTGTTTGCAGGAGAAGGACCTAAAGTGCGTGAGCTCTTCAGAGCAGTAATGCCACCTTTGCTTTGTAACATGCCATAGTAATATATGGTGCTATGTGATTAAGTCACTCATCTCCAAATGTGTTACCATGGCTACAACACCCATGATTACTACCACTGAAAAAAAGAAATATTTCTATTTTTCAGGTTTCATGGGGGAAACGGTGAAAATGACTATTCAGTATTTAATTAAATTCCCATTTATTGCTTGTAAGTTCCTCTGTGTAGAGCTTCCATATATCAATAACAGATTTATTGTAAATTGTTTTAATAAATAGGAAAATGTAATGGAAAAAACACAAAAATTGTCAGGGAGATATTGTCTCAAGGTGCCGTATCTGAAACTCCTTTTAACTTATGTTTTAAAAATTGGATTTCAAGTTTGTTGTTTCCCTTTAGTAATCACCGGATCCCAAAATGGCTAACTCCAGATTGTATATAGATTTTTCATAATACCAGAATACACAGTAACTATGCTTGCACAGCAAAATATTTTATTTAAATTATGTTTAGACTGCAAAATAAATTTGATTCAATGCATCAATTCACTAAAACAATAAAAGTTATTCTCATTTTCTATAATCTCTCTTTTATGTATGTTAAAGAAATTATACTATGCCTTACTTTCTGTTTAAAATTCACATTTATAATCAAGTTCTTCTGGGCATATAATTAATTCTCCTGCACGTTTTCTACAGTTTCTGTTTCCTATAGCACGGTGAGCAAACTTTTTGGCCCGAGGGCCACATCTGGGTGGGGAAATTGCATGCAGGGCCATGAATGTAGGGCTGGGGCAGGGGGTTGGGGTGCGGGAGGGAGTGTGGGATGTGTGTGGGGGGGTGTGGTGTGCAGGAAGCAGCTCAGGGCAAGGGGTTGGGGCAGAGGAGGGGTGCGGGGTGTACAAGGGGGCTCAGGGAAGGGGGTTGGGTGCAGGAGGGGGTGCAGAGTGCGGGAGGGGGTTCAGGGCAGGAGGTTGAGGTGCAGGAAGGGTGCGGCAGGGGGTTGGGGTGCAGGATGGGTGCAGCAGGGGGCTCAGGGCAGGGAGTTGGGGTGCGGGGTGCAGGAGGGGTTCAGGGTGCGGGCTCCGGCCCGGCCAGGCTCCCTGCCTGCCTGCCCTGACCCTGCACCACTCCCGGAAGCAGCCAGCACCACATTCCTGAGGCCCCTGGAGGAGGGAGGGGAAGACAGAGGGCTCCGTGCACTGCCCTCGCCTGCGGGTACCTCCCCCAAAGCTCCCATTGGCCGCAGTTCCCTGTTCCCGGCCAATGGGAGCTGCGGGGGGCGGTGCCTGCAGGCGAGGGCAGCACACGGAACCCTTTGTCCACAGCTCCCTGAGGGGCCGCAGGCACATGGTGCCGGCCGCTTCCGGGAGCAGGGTGGGGCCCGCGGCACCACAGGGTGGCAATCCCGCAGGCTGTAGTTTGTCCACCCCTGTCCTAGAGTCATGATTTGTCAATTAACAGAACTGCATCTGATTTTATATTAAGTTCTAACATGCTGAAGAGATCTTTATTTCAAGACATCAGGCTAACACATAAAACTATTTAATGAACAAGTCAGTAATGTAGTACCTCCAACTAAAGAACTTCCAGAATTGTCTAAACTCCAAAAAAGCCCAAATCTAATAAAACTGGAAGAGCCCCCAAAATAATAGATCACAAAGTAGAAACCTGTTAAGTAAGCACTTAAATTTTAAAATAACCTGCTGAGCCAGTGATATACAGAACAACTTGATTTCTCTGATAGCAGTGAAGAGAAAGCAAAATCCCCTGTTGTGAAGGTTGATTGAGTGGGTATGTCTGAGAATGTTAGTTTTTACATGAACTCCTGAATGGTCCTAAAGCTCACCCAAAATATTTATTTTTATGAACATTCCAAAAACAGGGAATTGAGATAATCTGCAAGTCTCGTATTTTCAATTTTGATCATTTAAGCTCAAGACTACATTCTATAAGAGTGGTTCTCAAACTTTTGTACCGGAGACCCCTTTCACACAGCAAGCCTCTGAGTGCAACACCCTCCACCCCCTTATAAATTAAAACACTTTTTAAAATATTTAACACTATTATAAATGCTGGAGATGAAGCGGGGTTTGGGATGGAGGCTGTAGCTCACAACCCCCCATGTAATAACCTCATGACCCCTTCAGGGGTCACGACCCCCAGTTTGAAAACGCCTGTTCTATTATAACTTACAGCAGTATAAGTGGTACCCGTTTTAAAACAAACACTTTAATGGTAAACAACGTTTATGTTTCACAAGTTTATAGCGACATAATCTAAGCACTTGTTACCCATAAGTAATATGTGATGTATTTTCTTATTTAAACCATTTTCGCTTTTACCTTCCCCCTACGTCCATTGCCACCATCTTGATCTTCCCATTGCCAATCAACTCCTCGTACCACCCTGGCACCTGCAAAGATTCCTCTTGCTGTAATTTTCTTTGATTTACGACGAGACTCTAACAGCACCCTAAAGTTAAAAATCAAATGACAAGTTAATAAAAGCAACACACAAGAGGTCCTGAAATGGAGCATTTAACCAACACATAACATTACTGAACATTAAAAATCCTACAAAATTAAAAACTAGGAAATGCAGGGTTAAGTGAGTAAGTTCATCTTTATGAGAAAGCTCAGCACACTATTGAAAATTCAGCATTCTGAAAAGTCACATGGTGAAAAGCTCTTCTTTCCATGTCTAAATTTTACTTTTTTGCAAATAATATTTTAAGTAATATTAAGATAATTGGATTTGTACCTCCAGGGTTCCTGATAATACATTTTATTGTTTTGGCAATATGATGCTAACACCTACATACGGGTATTATCAGATATTGTTAAGGTCAGTAATGCAGCATGCAAGCTCATTTATAAACAATGTATTTTTGCTCCCGTCAGCAAATTTCAAGATCTACGTAAATCTGTATTTTCCCCTAATTTTGTATCGTCTTTTTATTCTGGCAGTTATTGTGACACCCTGGCACCCCCATATTCATCACTGTCATAGAATTATGGTATGTTTTGTACAAAGTATACCTTGTGGGGTATCATTCTAAAAGTCTTGATCTGTTGAATGTTAATATCCTGTTGGATTGTATGTGCTATCGTATGTGAAGTTATGAAGTTTTGCTATGTGTGTGTTACTGAAAGATGTTGTGAAGTTGGAAGCACCCACAACAAGCCTTTCAGGTACAACAATGAAGAAGCTAGACAGAGCTAATGGCACATAAACAAAGACAACGGCCATGGAAAAGGCTTGTCCTCACCAGGGGATGCTTCAGACAGCCTACGGCTAATGGCTGCCATGACTCATCAAGCATGCACGGGCATGTGACCAGACCACATGATACTGAACTCCATTTTGATACCTGTATTTTTCCACAAACTGGGCTGGGAACTTGGCTTGGAACAAAAGGGGTTCCCGCCTTATGGAAGAAACTATAAAAGGAGGAAGTGACATCACCAAGAGGCCTCACTCCCTCTACAACTCAATACCTGGAAACACCTGAGAAACAAAGACTGAACTGGGGGAAGTGCTGGACCCAGGCTGGAAAAGAGGATTCCTGCCTGTATATAAAACATCTACAAACTGCTTGTCCTATCTAACAAGGTGAGACACTGTTTGTCAAAACCTGTGTATTGTATAAGATTTAGATTGTGTTTCTGTTTATTTGCTAGGTAATCTACTTTGATCTGTTTGCTGTCACTTATAATCACTCAAAATCTGTATTTCTGTAGTTAATAAATCTATTTTATATTTTTTTACCTAAAACAGTGTGGTGTGAGTGAAGTGTTTGGGGGGAAAAAATCGCAGCTCAGTTAACAAAGATGGAAGGGGCAGACTGGGTATAACTCTCATATACTGGTCATGTTTTTGACCAGGGCAGGAAGATATAGCTCTGGCATCCTAGGCTGGGGAGCTTCGGGTATTTTGGCTGAAGCCTCTCTATTGTTGGTGCATGCATTCATGAACACAGCTGGGTGTGGCCCCTGCCTGTGGATGATGGTTTGAGTGCAAGCTTGGAGGGCTTTGCACATTGTGAGGAGGGAGCCCAGATTAGTAAAACAGAGGGCTCATTTGTACTCCAGTACCAGGTGGCAGGACCCATCACAGTTATATTTTGGTATCAGGCTATTATTCCACCTTGTTTTCATATTGGAGGTCATTTGACATTTTTTTCTTCTTCCTATTGCACATTTTGGAATCCTTCACTCAATATTTCAACTTGTCTTCCATCACTCTTATTTTTCTGTAGTGCAAAATTGTTCTCAAAATCTCTTCTCCTGCCCACCCTCAATTTTCTGCAGAATGTAAGTTACATGTCCCCAACAGATCTGCCTGAACAGGGTACTTTCTTGACTGCAAGTGGAGGTAGGGAAAGACCTGAACAGGTAAAATTAAAATTTTCTCTGAAGAGCCACCATTCTGAATGCCCATACTCCCCCACTCTGTTCCCTAAAAGTCACGATGACATGAAGCCTGAGATTTTTGGCAGACAAAGCATATCTTTAATCTAAGCAGAACCTTAGATTCCTCCTCTCCACCCCCACAGCCCCGCAACCATTTTAGGAAGAGAATAAAACTCTCCTGCTGAATTTATCACAGTCAGCAGATGAGGAGCCACAGAGGAATAAGCTGCTATTGCAAACTATGCAAACAGCAGATCAAAAGTCTTCTTAGTGATTCCTTCTACTTTTCCTATCCAACGAATGAATGAGCGTGACGGAGTCCATAAAGAGATGTTTTGTTTGGAACAGGATTTTAGCCTTCTGTCAAAAAAATGTTACAATGTCTACAAAACAGAGATTTATCAATAGTAGATTTGACATCAGCATGTAGTTCACCATACTATTCTGGATTCAGGAATTAAATTGGCTGAGCTCTCAGTTTACCTTCACCAAAGAATAATGGAATATCTCTGAACACATCTTTTGAACCTTCCCTCAATTTCCATTGCAAAAAAAGTTAAATATTTTCAGTTCATTTTTCACAGCAAAGTGGATCCAACAGCAACAGGTTTCTGGAAGCTAACGGAGCCTTTCTGTGTATATGAGCTACATCATCAAGGCAGAAGTCAAAGTGGGCTACAGGAAGAAGCTAAGGGGATGAGCATTAAGAGGACATAAGTATATGGTGAGTCTATGGATTGCTATCACTGCTTATCTCTGAAAACAAGACGAAAAGGGCATGTGCTAGAACAGACTAACTCACAGAAACGTTTTGGCTACATCAAATACCTCTTTTTAAAAGGGACTGGAAAGTTCAACTATCAAGCAATATAAAGAAGACTATTCTGCCTATCATTGCAATGGGATTTTAAACAGAAGCAGATTTGAAGAAAAAAAAAAATGTTGTATAGAAATCAATTTCTCTACCAGGTCATTTTCTGTATTCTATTAAATATTATTAAAGACTTGTGTTTGAAAAAGACATCTTCCCCTCACTGGCCCAACTTATCCTTTATGCCTCATCTTCCAGCAAAGTCATAATCCTGTTTCTAATTCAGATATCCTGTTGACATTATGTATTTTGGTGCCGGTATACTACAGTGGTACAAACATCAGAAATGCACAGATAGGTGATCTGTTAATAAAGCAATTACTGTTGGCATTTAAGTGGTCATGGTTGGGCTTCAAAGATAAATGAACAGAAAAATACACTGCAGACTCTACTGGACAGTCTGGAAGCTCCAATTTCATGTCTCCCCAAATGTATACCTGCTATGTAAAAGCTCAGGTATGAAAAACACTATACTTAATGTGTATTTGTTTCAGAAAATATATGAAAAGCAGTCTCAGTCTTTCACAGAAAGAATGACGACTTTTCATTGACATTACTTGTATATGAAACTTTTTTTTCAAGAAGAAATACACTGTTCTGCCCCCTTTCCTTATCACAAACAGAAGTAGAGCTAGTGAAATTAGGACTCTGACACAGTAACAATACAGAATGCTGTAAGGAAAGAAGAAATACTGAGTTTGAGACACTATAATACTCAGCACCTACATAATTATTTTAATTTTAATTCTCAAAGCATTTAACAAAGGGCATGTACCATATTCCCATTTTACAGAGAGAAAGCATGACAGAGAGGTTAGGTGACTTGTCTAAGGCTGCAAAATAAATCAGTGGCAGAATCGGGAACAGAATCTGTGTCTTGAGCAAATACTTTATATCGCTAAATTTATAGTAACCAAATTAGCAGTTAGAAAAACTATTTATCTACAATAAGTTACTTCCTCTATTTAAACTCAGGAAAAAACACACATTTTACCTTTCACTTCCTGGTGTGGTTATTCTATAAAAACGATGCCTCAGGTGATGTTTGTCCCCATGATAACAGACTGTGCATAAGTCATAATTTGTGCATTCAGCACATTTCCATCTGATGCCAATGATTGGTTGCTGTCGACAAGTATCACACATAGTTCCATCATGCTTGATACCTATGAAAACAAGAATGTGACACCAGTATGATTTAAAAAAATACTATTTAGATCTTTATTGCCATCCAAAATTAAGTTAAATGTTTATCAAAGAATACTTGAGCAAGTAGGGTTCAGTAGGGGCAACCATATTAGCCTATGCCAATCAAGGAACTATGGATGAGGGAAGAGGTTTGGGGACTATCCTTCATCTTTCTGGTTGCTAGTCCATGGGTCCTTCCCCTCTCAACAATTAAATATATATTGCAGACCACATGTCTTTTTTTCCCAGCTATATACTCAATTCAGATATTCTAAGAGGAAAGATAATGAAGTTTCCTTTAACTTCTAGAGATTAAATGGTCAGAAATCCCCATCAAAAATACTAATCTCCTGGGGAGTTTTAACTGTCAGGTTAATTCTCTATCAATGGATCAATAAGGAACTGTAACAACTATTGTGCAATGAAACAGTTTATGTTAAGGATCTAACAGTTGATGCTTTAGTCTGATTTATATTTAACATCCGTAGGACAACAAAGGAGCTTAAATTCTGTCCATCTATATTTTAAACCACAGTTTGAAAAATGTACTTGCCCATTACCAGTAGGAAGCTCTCATGGACAACTGCCATTATTTCAATAAAAATAACAGGAGTACTTGTGGCACCTTAGAGACTAACAAATTTATTAGAGCATAAGCTTTCGTGGGCTACAACCCACTTCTTCGGATGCATATGCATCCCACGAAAGCTTATGCTCTAATAAATTTGTTAGTCTCTAAGGTGCCACAAGTACTCCTGTTATTTTTGCGGATACAGACTAACACGGCTGCTACTCTGAAACCTGTCATTATTTCAATAGAATCTATGCTTTGATTTTAAAAAAATTAAGTGTCTAGCTCTTTTGGTTATTAAGGTAACTTGCCAAACCTGAACCACATGCAAACCGCTGGAGCATTGTTTCCTAAGTCTGCCAAAAGACAGCCCCAAAGCCTCTCCATATGCTCATAGCTTTTCCAAGCTATAGCAGAGTAAGAACCAAGCAGGCCTAAAAGCGGTCACTGCTGCTGTTCAGAACCCTGTGAACAGCAGTGAAATGGACAAGAATCAAGTCAGCTTTACTCTGCTAATATTTAAGAATGTTACCAGCACCAGAAGCGATAAGCAGTGGTGCTATTCAGTGATCAGGACAATGCAAAAATGGATGCTAGAGGAGGGTTAGAGTAGCGGAGAATCCCCCCCAGTTACCTAGCCTTAAGACAGCTAGGCATCTCTGACATTAGAGAGGAAACAGACCAAATAAATAAAAGGTTCCTTCTCTTGTCCAGAAGGAACAGTGGTTTGGGAGTGAAGGCTTCAAATTTATCAGCCACCTACTAGCTAGATACTGATTTGAAAGATGGAAACCTCGTGCAAAGTGGCCACAGTGGTAGGAACCAGTACTCCTTTTACCAACAGCTTGGAGGAGGGGGACCGCAAAGGGGAGGAAGAGAACTGCCTTTCCATCTGGCCATTGCTCTCACCCCATCTTTTATCTGTCCTTGACTATAAAGATATATGGTAAACGTCTAAGCTTGTGTGTGAAGATTCCCCCAGCCCAGGAACAGTGGAAAACAGCCATAGGGCTGCCTTCTGAGGACCCCCTTGTACATCCAGGTATCGGAGGCATGTCATTTTTACCACACTAAATTGTAAAAATGACTCAAAGGCACCAAACTCCTTATTTCCTACTTTGAGGTCTTAATGGAGTGACGCTGCCAATTAGACAAAGTGAATAACAGTTAATCCTTTTTGCTTGTAGAGTCTGCAACATCTCTAACCACTTACTATTCTGCCTCTTATATCATCCCAGGGCCTACCTAAAAGGGACTTTACGGAAAATAACTTATTTTTTTTCCTCGTTGTTTAAATTCCTTGGTTGATCTAAACTCATCCTCTCTTCAGAGACTATTTCCTCTTCCCTTTTACATCCCTGATTCAATAACTCCCTCCACATTCAAGATTGCATCTTGTTTAGTGCAATACTGAAAGTTGAAATAATGATCACCAAGAGGCGACCAATTTATATGCCGTGGGAAAGGGAAAGTTGCGGGGTGGGGGGGCAGAGGAATTTGTCATTTTTAATTAAAGTTGGGCTACAAATGACTACTCTAGAAAAGTTGGGGGTAATATGCACCCCACCTCCACACCATGCAAGATACTAATCAGCACTACCAAGGAGAAGCGATTCAGGCAGGAAGATAAAGAGACAAGACTAAAAAAAATCAAGGTGATTCTGCAGCAAATGGGGGGGGGATTAGCTTTTTAAAACCCCACTGTTTTAGTAAACAAACATGTATAGAATTACATTATCATCAGCATTCATCTGGTCAAAGTTAATACACAAGAAATATAACCAAAACACATGGCGTTATGATGAATCTCAAATATCTTGGCAATCCACAATTTCTCTCTTTGATTGAATCAAGCTGTCTGTTACTAGATCAATATAAAACATGTTTTATTGTTCACTTAAATGAAAATAAAGTTTCAACAACTGAAATTATAAAATATTTAAGGCAGGACTTAACTATTAAGACAGATGTAAATAAATGTGGAACATGACTCTTCAAGTTAGATATTTTTAATGAAGAGTCTGACATTTTAATCCAATAAATTATTTGTATTAACCATGTGCATATTCACAAGAGGGAAGCAGAAACTCACTTTATAACTTTGACAGATCACAGATTAGTCAGTGATATTTTTGGGTTAAATCTTGCCTTATATTAGCATTAAAAAATTTCTGAAAATGGTTTTGAGATTTTTGTACTTGAGATTTATGTACGTTTCCTGTTCCTTTTTTGTTTAACACAAACATATTTGTGGAAGAAAACTGTGCTAAATAGCAAACCTGTAAAATCTAAACAAGTATACAATATGATAGTGAAATATCACTATGATCGGAAATACAGCTAACACAAAAATGCTTCCTATGAAACAAAGTTGAGGCACAGATTTGTTCTTTGCCATTTGAACACTAATGGTTACAATCAGACGGTATACCAGCACACGAGACCCACTGATGGCATAAAGTCTGCCCATACAGATGTCAAGACTGGGGCCTCCATCTCTATTTATCCATGAAACAAAGAAGTACACACATACAGCAAGAGCATGTTTCCCAAAACTGCCTCACCAATGTAGCTCATCTCTGAAATGGAAGTGTAGTGTCTAGCCCAGGGGTGAGCAAACTACGGCCCGCGGGACCGTACAGCCCGGCCCCCGCTCCTCCCCCCCCCCACTGTTCCCCCTCGCCCGCAGCCTCAGCTAGCTCGCTCCGCCGCAATGCTCTGGGCGGCAGGGCTGTGAGCTCCTGGGGCAGCGCAGCTGCAGAGCCCGGCCTGACCCGATGCTCTGTGCTGCGTGGTGGCGGCAGCATGGCCCAGCTCCAGCCGGGCGGCGTGGCTGTAGCGCCACCAGCGCTCCAGGCAGCGCGGTAAGGGGGCAGGGAGTGGGGGGGGAAGGGTTTGGATAGAGGGCAGGGGAGTTCGGGGTGGTGGTCAGGGGGCGGGGGTGTGGATGGTGGTCGGAGGGGAAACAGGGGGTTGAATGGGGGCAGGAGTCCCGGGGGCAGTCAGGAAAGGGGGGGGTTGGATGGGGCAGCAGGGTGCAGTCAGGGGCAGGGGTTCCGGGGGCAGTCAGGGGACAGGGAGAAGGGGTGGTTGGATGGGGCAGGGGTCCTGGGGGGGCATCAGGAATGAGAGAAGGGGTTGGATGGGGGAAGGGGTCCCGGGGGGACAGTCAGGAATGAGAGGAGGGGTTGGATGGGGCGGCGGGGGTCGGGGTGTGTGTGGATGGGGCAGGGATCCCAGAGGGGCCATCAGGGAACAGGGGGGGTTGGATGGGGCAGGAGTCCGGGGGGGGCAGATAGGAGGGGGAGCCGAGGCCATGACCCCCTCCCCTAAGCAGCCCTCCATACAATTTATGAAACCCGATGTGGCCCTCGGGCCAAAAAGTTTGCCTGCTCCTGGTCTAGCCAGTACCTCTAGACATGGAGTAAGAACTTCATTTCAGAAGTCACTGAACAATCTTCAGACAACACTGAGTTTTAGTAAGCAATGTTACTCTGGTCTGGAGTAAGATTGCTAATTAAGGGTATGTCTACACTACAAGAGTAGTTCGATTTCACTTAAATCGAATATGTGTAATCGATATTACAAAGTCGAACGTGTGTGTCCACACTAAGGACAGTAATTCGACTTTGTGAGTCCACACTAACGGGGCAAGCGTCGACATTGGAAGCGGTGCACTGTGGGCAGCTATCCCACAGTTCCCGCAGTCCCCGCTGCCCATTGGAATTCTGGGTCGAGCCCCAAATGCCTTCTGGGTAAAAAAATGTGTCGAGGGTGCTTTTGGGTACCTGTCGTCATCCGTCCGTCACTCCCGCCCTCCCTCCCTCCCTGAAAGCGCCGGCGGGAAATCAGTTCACGCACTTTTCTGATCAGTGACAGCGCGGACGCCACAGCAGTGCGAGCATGGATCCCGCTGCGACCATCGCTGCAGTTGTGGCCGTTCTCAACGCCTCGCAGCTTCTCATCCACCTTTACCAGAGGCAGATGCAGAGAAATCAGGAGAGGAGGCTACGGCACCACCGTGAGGGCCTGAAGTCGGAGAGTAGCTCAGAGCTCTCAGAAACCACGAGACCCTGCGCCCAGGACATCACGGTGGCAATGGGTCTTGTGGATATTGTGGAACGGCGATTCTGGGCCCTGGAAACAAGCACGGACTGGTGGGACCGCATAGTGCTTCAGGTCTGGGATGAATCCCAGTGGCTGCGAAACTTTTGCATGCGGAAGGGGACTTTCCTCGAACTTTGTGAGTTGCTGTCCCCTGCCCTGAAGCGCAAGGACACCCAGATGCGAGCAGCCCTGACTGTCCAGAAGCGAGTGGCCATAGCCCTCTGGAAGCTTGCAACGCCAGACAGCTACCGGTCAGTCGCGAACCACTTTGGTGTGGGCAAGTCTACCGTGGGGGTTGTTGTCATGCAAGTAGCCAAGGCAATCGTGAAGGTACTGCTGTCAAAGGTAGTGACCCTGGGAAACGTGGAGCTCATCATAGATGGCTTTGCCGCGATGGGATTCCCAAACTGCGGTGGGGCTATAGATGGGACTCACATCCCTATCCTGGGACCGGACCACCAGGCCAGCCAGTACATTAACAGAAAGGGCTACTTTTCAATGGTGCTGCAAGCACTGGTGGACCACAGGGGACGTTTTACAAACATCAACGTCGGATGGCCGGGCAAGGTTCATGACGCTCGCGTGTTCAGGAACTCTGGTCTGTTTAGACGGCTGCAGGAAGGTCTTTACTTCCCGGACCACAAAATAAGTCTTGGGGATGTGGAGATGCCTACAGTGATCCTCGGGGACCCTGCATACCCGCTAATGCCCTGGCTCATGAAGCCCTATACTGGCGCCCCGGACTCAGAAAAAGAACTTTTCAACTACCGTTTGAGCAAGTGCAGAATGGTGGTGGAGTGTGCCTTTGGCCGTCTCAAGGGGAGATGGAGAAGCTTACTGACTCGCTGTGATCTCAGCGAAACCAATATCCCCATCGTGATAGCTGCTTGCTGTGTGCTCCACAATCTGTGTGAGAGCAAGGGGGAGACCTTTATTGCGGGGTGGGAGGTTGAGGCAAATAGCCTGGCTTCTGATTACGCCCAACCAGACAGCCGGGCGATTAGAAGATCCCAGTGGGACGCGCTGTGCATCAGGGAGGCTTTGAAAGCTAGGTTCCTGACTGAGCAGGGTATCCAGTGACTGTTTAGTTTGTGGACACAGATGCTGAACCTGCCCCCGTTTCTTTACCCAGTTAATATTGACTATCCTTCCAAGTTACATACCCCCTTCACCACCTTCCCAACAAATAAAATCTGTTCCGTTTTGTTAATGAACAACGTTGTCTTTAATACTGTTTTCGCGGGAATGTTTTAAACCGGGACGCAGACTGTGGCGGGGGGCGGGTTTAGTGTTCTGATGCAAATGATGCTTCTAAACTCTGGGAATGACAGGCTCCGCAGTGGTGGATTGGTTGTTTCAACGGAGCCTGCCAGCAGTCCTGGCCGGGACTGCGTGTATGTGTCGGCCAAGTGACTTTCTGGCAGGGGGCGGAGGGTTACAGACCCCCTGCTGCGTGGCTCTGTGATCCAGGATAAGGACCGCGGCATAAGATCTATAACTGCCCTCCCCCGCCACAAAGTCACAGATGAACCCCCCCGCCCCCCAGAACATGAAAACCACCTCCCAGACTGACCAGGGTAACTGGTGACCGCACTGTGTATGTGTCCTGATGCTGGACCTGCCCCCGCCTCTGTAGCCTGCTAAAGGTGGCTGTCCTGTCCAATTACCAAACCCCTTCCCCCCCTTCAGACAGAATCTCCTCTAAAAGAAAATCTTGGAAACAGTACTTAACAGAAACAAATATTTTATTATGAACCGCACATGAAAAGGGGGGGTGGGAAACTTGGACGGGGGCTTGTGTGAGATGGGTAGGAAAGGACTTTTCAAACTTTGGGGAACGAGAGCCTTCTAGTGCTACAGCAGTCTGCAGGGGTTGACTGAAAGTTTTAACGGCCCTTGCCGCCCCTCCTTCTTTGCACTTTGGGTGAGGGGGGTGTGGGACTTTGTGGCGGGGAAGGGCGGTTAGAGATAGACTGCAGCGGGGCTCTGTCCTCCTGCCTCCGGTCTTGCAGAACATCCACAAGGCGCCGGAGCGTGTCCGTTTGCTCCCTCATTAGTCCAAGCAGGGTTTGAGTAGCCTGCTGGTCTTCCTGACGCCACCTCTCCTCCCGTTCCATGACTGCTCGGTGCATTTCTGACAAGTTCTCCCTCCACTGTGTCTGCTGGGCTGCCTGGGCTCGTGAGCAGTCCATTAGTTCATAGGACATGTCCTCACGCGTCTTCTTCTTCCTCCTCCTAATCTGCGCTAGCCTCTGGGAGTGTGATGCCAGGCTGGGTTGGGAGTCAGTCGCAGATGTGTCTGTGGGAATGGGAAAAAGGGAGTGAATTCCTGAGACAGATAAATGAAGTTGTTAACAAAGAACATAGTCTTTCTCTGTGAACAACACCATGCACTGCACCTTTCACATGCGCACTCAGGACAAGGTCGAATTTTCGGCCCTCGCCTTCAGTGCCTGGGGTCTTGCACTTGCGATCCGAGAAGCGTGGCAGGACACCTCAACTTTTGTAGCAGGAAAACATGGTAAGCCGTAGACTTGTGGCAGCTTAAAACTTTAATAGTAGCACTGGGCTCCTTTCGCATTGAAAGCAATGCCACTCTCTGCTGGCAGCAATCAGGGAAGCATGAGCTCTGCCCCTGTCCCACCACCTCGCGGCTGTCCCAGGGAAAGATCCCTGTATGCTGCCCCTCTGCCGCCTCCACCGTGTGGCTGTAAAGCAGTCCCAATACTAACATTCCCCTCCCTAATTCAAAGCAGGGCGTCATGTGCGACATCACGCTGATGAGGATCTCGGAGAGCGACAGGGGACGGATGCTTCGGGAGAGCATGCAGAAACCAGGGCCGTATGCCACCATGCTCTGCCGTGCTATGATCCCAGACTACTTGATAGAGTCATGGCGTGGGAACGTGTCGTACCACGGTGGACCTAACAAGATCGCCCTGCCAAGGAACCTGATGCACAGGCTTGAGCAGTACCTCCAGGAGAGCTATGCTGAGCTCTCCCATGAGGACTTTGTGTCAATTCCCGGATATATAGACCGTATTTTGGTGTAGCTGTACTGGAAGGGACTACAGAGTGGAGCGTCCTGTGGTTGCCTAATCATGAAAATCGGGACATTATTTGATTTTTTTTACATAGTTGGGACTAAATAGTTGCCTACGGCCAAGAAATCATGAACACCCAAGTGTTGATATTATTAATATTCCTGTTGTGTTATAAATAAAAGTTTATATGTTTAAATGAATGAATGAAAACCCCATTGTTAACAATATAAATATTACAGTTATGTTAAAAATAAATGTTTAGATGTTGAAAGCACTTACTGCTTGACCCTTCCCCTGATTCGGTGTCCGGGGTAACGGATGGGGACGGTTGGTAGGGGATCTCGGTAAGGGTGATGAAGAGCTCCTGGCTGTCGGGGAAATCAGCGGTGCCAGCGCTGTCGACTGCCTCGTCCTCCTCATCTCCTTCCTCATCTTCCCCGTCCGCTAACATTTCCGACGAGGAACCGGCCGTGGACAATATCCCATCCTCAGAGTCCACGGTCAGTGGTGGGGTAGTGGTGGCGGCCGCACCTAGGATGGAATGCAGTGCCTCGTAGAAACGGGATGTGTGGGGCTGGGATCCGGAGCGTCCGTTTGCCTCTTTGGTTTTTTGGTAGCCTTGTCTCAGCTCCTTGATTTTCACGCGGCACTGCGTTGCATCCCGGCTGTATCCTCCCTCTGCCATGGCTTTAGAGATCTTCTCGTAGATCTTTGCATTCCTTCTTTTGGAGCGCAGCTCGGAAAGCACGGACTCATCGCCCCACACAGCGCTCAGATCCAAGACTTCCCGATCAGTCCATGCTGGGGCCCTCTTTCTATTAGATTGCACGGCCATCTCTGCTGGAGAGCTCTGCATCGTTGCCAGTGCTGCTGAGCTCGCCACGCTGTCCAAACAGGAAACGAGATTCAAACTGCCCAGACAGGAAAAGGAATTCAAATTTTCCCGGGGCTTTTCCTGTGTGGCTGGTCAGAGCATCCGAGCTCGAAGTGCTGTCCAGAGCGTCAACAGAGTGGTGCACTGTGGGATAGCTCCCGGAGCTATTACCGTCGATTTCCATCCACACCTAGCCTAATTCGATATTGCCATTTCGAATTTAGCGCTACTCCTCTCGTTGGGGAGGAGTACAGAAGTCGAATTTAAGAGAGCTCTATGTCGAACTAAATAGCTTCGTGGTGTGGACGGGTGCAGGGTTAATTCGATGTAACGGCGCTAAATTCGACATAAACTCCTAGTGTAGACCAGGCCTTAGAGATAAAAGCCTCATTTTCCCCCCCAAGATCCAGCAGGACAATTTTCATTTTAACCAAGACAGTTGCAGAAATGCTAGGGAATTGCAAGATTTGATACTTATGAAGCATTAATATAACCTTGCAATAGTGATTACAGTCTACAACTACTACTACAAACATTTAAAATAAGTAATTTTTAAATACAAACAGCACCTGTCAATTGCTATGTGCCTACAAAATGTATTTTGACAAGTGCACAGGCCTGTGAGTAATGAAATCAAATTATTAAATTCAGTTTTTTATATATATCTAAACACATTTTTGGAAAATAAACTATTTTGGAAGTCTAAATCTGTTTACAGGCCTCATGTTTCTTTATGTTTGACAGTAGGAACAGATTTTGGCTTCAAGCACTTCAATCAATAGAATTGATTATACATTCCATATACATTCTATAGCAAAGTCCATAGATTTCGTGGCAATCTGGTAGAAAAACCAGAAAGTTCCAACAGTGGAAACAAATCCACAGTGTGTATTATACTGAGAATTCCTTTTATTAGGTATTCAAAACAAGGAATGATTATAAAATTGAGCTAGCGCACTTGTAGTTATTTGAAAACCAATTGAATTTTTATTTTATAAATAGTACTTTAACAGTATATCCCAAAGAATTACATGACAAGCAATTTCATTTCAAGGTCTCTATGCATTAATCAAGATTAATTTCAATATTTTGAGAAGAATAAAAATATCATTCCATGATTTTTGGTTATTTATCTAGCTGTAATGCACTTATTTCATTGGTATATTATCCTGGTAGTAACGGTGGAGTGTAAAATGGGTTAATTTTATTATATATTATAATAAAACATCAGAGCTATTTGTATATATCCAGAAACATATGAAACATATTTTGGGCTTGCTTTACTGCAGAATTAACTTGAACCCTGTCTGTACACAAAAGCCCTTAACTCGAGTATGGCAGTGCTCTTAACCTCAGTTGGCTGGCCTGTGGGGTACAGGTTAATGCTCAAGTTAGCACAATTCATCAGGTGCTAACACAATCACTTTGTGTAGTTCAACTTATTTCAAAGTATGGTGCTCTCACGGGAAGTAGGCTAACCTGAGAGGAATTAACTCAAATTATCTACACTTGATTGAATTCTGCACTGAAGACATAACCTTAGAGACACTGTCAACTCAAATTTTCTTAAAATTTAAAAAATATCCAGTTTCTGATACAGCCCCATTCAAACAATATGTCCTGCTTGGGTTCTCCCCCCCCCCCCACCTTCTTTCCCATCCCTTCCCTCTGCCCCCCCCAACACACACTTTTTTTTTTTTTGAAAGGAAGGTTTTTCTGTTCCTTTGCTGATGTTTATAATGGTCTTTTCAGTAAGGGACAGTGAGCAGACCCAAAACCAACAACAAACATGTTTGGGTGCACACCTCCCTTTGTGGATTCCTTCTCACTTGCCCCTCTAACAGTACTGAGGCATCCCCCCACAATTTCTTGCTATTGTTTATATTACAGTAGTACTTAGAGGCCACAACTGAGATCAAGGCCCCCTTATGCTAGACAACAGACAATCACACAGTGAGAGAGAGTTTAATCTACATAAGACAAGAAGCCAGCAGAGAGGTGTCATGACTTACCCAAGGTCACACAGCAGGTCAGTCACAAAATTAGAACCTAAAGGTCCAGAGTCCTAATGCTGTGCCCTAGCCATTAGACTATACTACCTCCCCGCTGCTTCCCCTTCTTTCCAAATTCCTATTGCTTCCACACCCCAGGGAACTGTGGCATGAAGAAGAGATTTACCACTCAACCACAACTCCAGCTACCCATTGGTTCCATGCAGGTATTCTATGAAGAGGAGACACCCATTAGCCTAAAACTCAGAAACAACTCTACTCCTCTTTTATGGAAAACACCTTCATGTGGAGCCTGGAGAGAAGCGAACATATGAGCTTCTCCCAAACAAGTGCATGAGAATGCTGTCATCAGGCTAATACATGAGACAAACTAATACTATCCACAAGTTACGTCAAAAATACAAAAACTGAAAAACAGCAACAACAACAAAAGTGGTGAAAACTTCCACAGTCACTTGCAACTACAGTAGCTAAGAACTTTCAGATACATTTCAAGTTGACAATATTCCTTTGAAATCTACACATCGGATCAAGAACAGCAGGGGCATTCAAGGTGCCAATCCTGCAGACACATATGCAAATGCTTTATTTTAAGCAGGAGCAGGCCCACTGATTTTAGTAGGACCATTCCCTGTGAATGAAGGTAAGCACAAGCATAAACATTTGCAAAATCAGGATCCAAGACTGAAACACACACACACACACACTCTTTCCCTATTTTTTCTGTAACAATTCATAAAAGATTTTCAGCTTACGTTTTTAAACCATATCCCTCCTGAATACCCAGTCCAATCCTACCACACCAAAAGGACATGTAGAAAAGAACAGTTCCACATTTAGAATCATGGGTATCCATCTCAAGTGTTCAATATGACCAAAGTTTTCTCTCTATTGCACATCTGTATTAACAATAAATTTAAATAAGTTCTGTGTTTCTGTATCTTATGAAGTCTGCTAAAGAAATTAACAAACATCACAAGCTTTCTATATCATTTTTCTTTGTGTATATATAATTTGGACCCTTGGCAGAATGAAAGATGGCCTCCTCCTCCTCCCACTCATTTTCTCTTCTCAAGGCAAAATGCAAATATAAGACATGAAATGAAGAGGAAAACACTAGGAATTCCAATAAATCTGACTAATAATCCTTCCTCTGAACCAATCCCGTCCAGTAAACTTATGCCCAAATTTTAATTAAAAAAAAAAAAAAAAGCTAAGGCCACTGGGATTTTCCTTTTTCTGAAAGTTTCAATTAAAACAGGGGGATTGGTTTGTGTTAGCCTGAACATTCCCTGCAGTATGTACACCACCAAAATTGCCGCATAGTGTCGGTGCAAGAGAACATGAGAGTTAAACCAACAGCTCTATACTCATTGTCCAAGCTGAGTGAATTCAAATTTCAAATAATAAGTTTTTAAAAGGTACTTGAGTGTTAACATGCTATGGCCGTTTCGATAGTAGAAATAAAGGGAAATGTACGGTAAGTAAAATATGTTTTAAATTAGATTATGTGTTTAGCTCTAACAAAGAGCTGCTGCCAGAGATCTTGCTGCCCTCAATACAAAGTGACTGAACCAGTTTGAGAGATATTTTTAGAATAAAAAGTAAAGATGAAAGAAAACTCGGGTCCCCACCGTCTCCCTCCAACCCCACCCAATCCTGCAGAACTGTTCCCTATTGTCCATTTACTAATCCTTTATCTAATCAAGATTTAAAAGTCCACAACAGAGACGTCCAGACTACTTCCCCTACAGCGAGAGCCAGCCTACAACGCCCCGCGGCTGAAGTTCATCCCATCAACTCCAGTGGGAGGATTTCGGACCCTGAAGAGGATGAAACCACTGGTCCAGTCCACAGCACCCCCGCTCTCGCCGATGACCCCAGCCCCTCTTGCCCCCTGCCAAGTGGGGCGAGATAGAAGGGAGCGTCCCGTCCCCGGCGCCCTTACCGGTGGGCGCGCTGTCCAGGATGCGCAGGTCGTAGGCCCCGGAGCAGCGGTAATTGGCCGCGGTGCCGTTGTCCCAAACCACCACCACCTCCTCCGGGCTCTCGAAGCTGCGCACGGTGCCCACGTGGCCCTCGCCGCCGTCCTGCTTCCCCCACTTCCAGTCCGGGCCCCGCACCACCCGGGCCCCGACCCCCTCCACCATCACGCGGTTGTTCCTGGCGCTGCTCATGCCGGGGCCGCCCCTCGCGCACGGGCCCGGGGGAAGGACGCGGGGGCCCGGCGGGAGGCCCGGCCACGGGGGGCGTCTCCGCGGGGGCTGCACTGGGGGAGGGGAGCGGGGCCTCTCGGCTTGGCCGGGGCAGCCGGCCGGTCGCTCGGCAAGGCGGCGGGGGGAGGATGCGGCTCGCGTAGGCTTCGGCTCTCCCTCCCCGCACTGGGCGCTCCCGGCTCGGGGCGCTCGCCAGCCGCCTACACGTCCCGGGGGCAGGAGCGAGCCTGACGCTGCCTCATCCACTACATCCGGGCACCTCGGCGACCGGGACCCGGGGGGCGGGGAGATAGTGAGACCACCATCGCCGCCTCATCCTCTGGCCAGGAACACACACGGCGCATGCGCTGCCGCCTGCCCTGCCCTGCCCCTCGTGGCGCATGCGCATCTGAGGCCCCTGTGCATGAAAGGAGAATGGTGCCACGCAGGAGCGGGACGCTCATCAGCGCCACCTAGGGAGAGGAGTCGAGCATTGCACACGGCGTTGCGGGCGTATGGACCACGCTGGCTCCAGTATATTGGCCGGATGGGCACCACCCCAACGCCTTTGATGCAGTATCATCCACTGCTCTCTGTGGAGCTTTTCATGTGCTGCGGGTAGTAAAAGGCCTCGTTCCCAAAGCGGGGCCTCTAGCCAGTACACATATGTAATAATAATGGTGCCATGCACACCCCTGCTGCCAGGGCCGGCTCCAGGGTTTTTGCCGCCCCAAGCGGCGCAAAAAAAAAAAAAAAAAAGAGCCGTGATCGCGATCTGCGGCAGCAATTCGGTGGGAATTCCTTCGCTCCGAGCGGGAGTGAGGGACCGTCCGCCGAATTGCCGCCGAATAGCTGGACGTGCCGCCCCTCTCCGGAGTGGCCGCCCCACGCACCTGCTTGGCAAGCTGGTGCCTGGAGCCGGCCCTGCCTGCTGCTGCATATTTTTAAGCTTCCCCCCATTTTCTTAGAAGAGGAATCACATGGTTTTGGGACCCTGCCAGCATCTGCCTCTACAGCTATACTCATTTCAGCCAGGGCATGGAAGGCATTTCAGATATGGGCAGTGGAGGGAGAAGCAGGGAAGAGGGTAGGGCACAGTCAAGAGGAAAGCATATACTGTCCCTGCAAGTAAATGTCACTGTACTGGGAGGATAGGGAAACCATGGGGGGAGAATGGTGAGCTGTGGGAGGGAACAACATTGTTTTCAAGGGATGATTTTTCAAATCAGCCATCTGCCTGGGGCAATTTGATTCTCACCTTCTAAAAATAAAATAACCTAAAATTCCTCAACATGCCCACCAACCTATCCACTGGCTGGAGGGGAGGGGGGGGGTGTTTAATGGCAGCAGAATCCTGCTTATTAAGAAGGACTGTTCCTGGCAAAAATGTTCACGTGTTGTCAACTATGCTTTGAGAGAGAGAAAAAGCAGAGTGAAACCGGGAAAATGAAATAAGAGGCGAATGGAGGAGAGGGAAAGAAGGTAAAAGAGAACAGAGAGGGAGCTGCAAAAAATAAGGCAAAAGAACTGCAAAGACAGAAAGAGAAATAATAGCTTTGAGAGAGAGGCAGAGAAAAGGAGAAGACACCTGTGCAAGATGTAATGTAAGGAATGCTGGGGATAGAGAGAGTCAAGTGTAGATACATCCGAATTGGGGGCTTGGGAACTACAGATTTAATTGGATGAGGTTGACAAACTCCATTAAGGAAATGTAGAAGGCTATGAAGACCCACTCTCCTTTAATATCACAGCACGCAAATATAGGAATTGCCTTTTGTGTAGCTATTTGTATCACAATACTGGGGTCAGAAATACAAAACATCTTGCTTCCCCCTTGTGAGGGTTTCTTCCAGACATTTAATGGCTTTGATCTCACATTTGCCCTCCATACCATGAAACTCATGTTCAAAGCAAGATTAAAATAGAGAAAAGATTAAGATTATATGAGATCATCACTATGCAAAGATTAATTTTTTCACATCTGCTTGATTACAAGCTCAGAAAATGTTTACATTTCATGAGCTTGGCAGATCCATTTTTTTTTTTTACTCACATTTTATGACAAGTCTAACAGGCAACGAAGAGCATGACAATCCACTAGATAACAAGTTCACTAGCTTTGTTTGGCATAGGACCCCGTGCTTCCAAATAGCAGGAACACTTCACCACAGCCTTAATGTTGAACACTTATCCGAATTGCCATGCATATTTAGGGCCAAATCTCTAAAGGCAATGGATCCCTGCAGTTCCGTTATGCAGTCAAAGTAGACTGAGGTGTGGTCTGACAGTATTCTACATATTCCATGCTCACTATGGAGATCTAGCTCTACAGCAGAGCAGAAGGTGGAGTTGTGTGTGTGTTGGAGGAGTGGCAGGACAGAGAAGGCAATGGAGCTAGTGCCTCTGTAAGCCCCAAGGTAGGTGGGGATGCAGCAGGCACTACTGCAGCCCAGAAGCTATCATAGTAGCTATGCTAATGGTTCAGACACTGAGGGGAAAAGGAGTATGTACCCTCACCCAGCTCTGGCTCCCCATGAAGTTCCCCTGCACAAAACCCAGACTTTGTGCAAAGATCTAGAATATGGCTCTTAATTAATCTACACACACACATATTTCACTCTAAAGATTATTCTTGGGTTAATTCCACACATGCCAAGTTGATGTTTATCCATCTTAAATAATTTTCCCCCTTCTATTCTAATAAGAAATCATATTGTGATTGACCAAAGGTATACCTAAAAAAAGACTGAATGATGTTATCTCATTGTTCTTATCTGTCCTTACAAGGATGTGCTATGCTGAGTATTAAGCATCCTAGGCAGGATTTGAAAGAGAAGTGATTAGTCAGAAGAGAAAAATAACTGCTAAAAGGTAGCTGTGCTTCCCTCATAACTAGGTTATTATTTCCCTTTCTGTACTTCCTTTACACGCCAGCAATAGAAGAGCTCATGAAAACATTTCCTGACTTTTCTTGCATACAGCTTTCTCACAGTATAGCACAGTAGTGACACAAAACTTCTAAACAACTATAGCATTGATCCCATTAGTCACTGTTTCCTCCACCATACTAAGACTCCAAACTATTTGCTCATAAGGAATAGCTTCTTTAATATGAAAATGTGCCCCCTGTGCATCCATTCCCTACCACAGAGTTTGATTTCCACTTCTGCAGTGGAAGCCTCAAAAGATTAACACGTATCATGCCAGGAAGTTGTGTCATTCTTAAAATTGCTTGGATGTCTTTATGCTGAGAGTGAATTTTGCTTGTACTGAGCTTATTACGTTAGTATGGGGCATTTTGCAGCCATTCAGCCAGAATGGTACACAAATTCATAAGAGTTGTGAATGGCAAATTACCAGAACATTTTCTCTTTCCAACTGTGGGTCTTTGATTTTTTGAGGATCCATTGATGGCTCTAGGGTCATAATTTTCTCATCTCATCCATTCTACTTTTTAGATATTCATTATCAGCAAATGTACAGCTGGTGTTTCTTGCTGAGGATGATCTAAAGCACATACTTTTTATTACCCTTTGGCTAAAATGGTTGAGGAGGTCTACCTTGTGCCTGAGTGAGAGGAGTTCAATGCTTTTAAATACATAGTGTCCCTTCCAAATCTTGGTCCTGAAAAGACGAATACTCGTGTTAACAAAAAACTGATGTGGTGGGATGTTTTGTTTTTAATACAATTCTTGGGTTAACAAGATTAAGCTGCAAAAAATATGGACAAATTATGGTTTCAAGGAATGAGCTATCCATAACACATAGTTAGATATGACAGGTGTACAGGCTGTGTGAGGAAAGAGCCCTGAGAGGTAACAAGCATGATGATGTCTCAACGATCCTGAGAACAAGAGAACACACCTAGATAGAGACCAGTCACAGGGCAGTGGCTTACAGGGTGCCCCCTCATGGCCTCAGGGTGACCCTACCAGCAGCCCCGGCCTCTATTTCCCTCTTCCAGAGGCCCCAGTAACTCCATACAAGCTTTCCAAACATAAATAACCCATTGATAGGTTAATTACAAGAGTCCCACAACCATAGTCCACAATTTCCCAGCAAAATCCAAACACTACATTCAAGGCCCAACAGTCTAAAAACAAACTAAATACAGCTCTGCCATTTCTCACCATGCCCCAGCTCTCTGGTACAGTCCCAGTATCTCACCCCACCTAGACTCTCAGATGCAGTGCTGCATCTCTCACCACATCTCACCCCAGCCCCGCTAGCTGGGGTGCATCTATGCCCTGCTTCATTCTCAGGATTGGTGCTAGCTCTTGCCAGGAGACATTAGCAGGCTCATCCCGATCTCATTATTATCCCCCACCCTTCAGCCCCTCGGGATCTCTAGCTTCATCTCGCTGGCTGAGAGAGCTAGCAGGCAGTTCTCTCTGCTGCTTTCAGCCTTCTGCCCTCTCTGGCATGGCTCTCTGGCCTGGGGAAGTTTATAGATGACCTCTTGACTGCTTTCTGCTTTCATCAGCCTGATTTGGCTCCACTGCTCAACTAGGGAACTCTCACCACTACCTTCTTCAAGGGCATCTGCTCCCTGAAGCTCTCAGCCCAGCTCTGTTTCTGAACTCTGACCCTCTCTCTAGACTCTAAGTTCTGGACTTTCCCTTGCATTTGGTCTCGCTCTCATTTGTAAGTCCCAAGGGCAGCCCTGCCCTCCCCATTTCACCAATCGACCATTCACTTGGACTGGGACAGGAGAGCAGGGCTCAATTTCATTTAAGGGACCAGTTATGAGACAACTGAAACCATTCCAATGTGCTTATCCTGTGAAAAGCAGGAGTCAATACTTTTAACTGGAAACAGAATAAGGGCCTCTTCAACCTACTCCCTTATGGCTTCATTGCCTCTCTTCCCACACTAAACAAAATGCTGATTTTCAAACATCTATGAAAATGTCACTTCAGTCACTTTCTGTTTCTTGTTGCATCCAATTCAGATTTTTCATCTTTATATTCAAGGTCCTATATACACCTCCGCCCCGCTCACATCTTTGCTCTTGTTCTCTTTTATTTAATTTTCATGTCCGGTTGTGCCCCCACTTTTCCCTTCTTTTTTTCCAAGTCAGATCCTTGAATAGCCCCCATCTCTCAGTGAGCCAAGTAACCTTCAAATCCCTCCTCAAAATTCACTTCTTTTGGTTAGCGTTCTATTACTAATCTCTATTCTAATGATATCTCCTCTAGCTGTATCAAAGAAAGAAAAATATGAAACAGAACTACTAAGTGATCAGTTTAAAAAAAAATGTTCTCCAAAAAACTATTCCCTTCCCCTTCCTCTGTTGAGTCTTCTTAAAGCTACACCAAACACCATAGTTTGTTGATCATTTGTTGATATGTCACCTTTCCAATTAAGATAGTAAGCTCTAGGGGGCAGGTAACTTTTTAATACTTATATATTAAGTGACACACAAGTATACAGAATAAATAATGTCATGGATGAGTCTAAAAATATTTTTTTTTAAATCCAATTAATTAGTAACTATATTGTGGCCACCACAAAGTTTGTGACCACCTAGAACTTTCTGGTTGACACATTTCTACATATAATAGCCACAGTGACTTTGGGGATAGAATTCAGATCCTCCTGCTCCATAACCACCAGTTCTTACTGTAACTAGAGCAGAATCCTCTTTGGCAGTTAGTTGGACAGTTCAGATTACACCCAGTAGATGGCACACACTAGTCACTATTATGTGGGGGAGAAAAACACTTCTGGAAAAACTGCAGGGGACAAGCTCTCCAGGGTTCCGCCTGTGGAGGCAGGTTCAGTGGCAGCCCCCAAATGTCACTGATTCCCCAGGATCTGCAAGAAGCACATGACCTCCCTCTTTGGATCCCAAATCTCCTCTTCTCCCCCGGGGCTCCTTAGCAACACAACCATTGTAAAGTGGCTGCAATGCAACTGTGAATTCCCCCACTTAGTGAAAGATTTTGCATTTGGCTGAGTTTGCTGAAAGATTTATAAATGTACATGCACTCGGACAAAGACTATCATCTGGGGAAGCTCCCAAATATAATTTATACCATCCAGTGTATGAAATACTCTCCTGGTATGCTGATTTTGGGATAGGATTATATGACTAACTGAAAGGCTAAAACTTCTGATTCTTTTGACAAATCAAGACTTCATTTTGAGGCCTATCTTATCCAGTGAACCTTCCGTAGAAAAGCAGTGCCCTTTAAAAGGCACTGTTTAATGCAGACATTGCTTTTAGTTTTTATTATTCTGGTTTCTGGGGCTATGTATGTGTGGATTGTAGGTGAGACTCTAACCTTGTGTGTTACACTTTACAAAGAAAGTGTGTTTAGACTCCCAATTAAGTTCTGGACACACTTCAATTTTAAGGAACACCTATAAAAACAGTTATTACATTTTTAGAAGCACTGGGCCTGATCCTTCAAACACATTTACTTGAGTAGTCCTTGGTTACACAACTAGTATCATTGCAGTCAGTTACTACTATCTATTTAAAGCAGAAATGCCCAAACTTTGTCCCACTGAGGGCTGCAGACACAACTATTCAAGAGCTGAGGACATAAAATGGAATAGACTGTAGCTGTCCTGTCTTAAATACACAGATGCAGCCTATAGAAATGTTATGAGCTGGATGAAACCTTCATATTGGTTGAGTCACTGAGATTGAGGGATGTCAATGCACCCCCGACTTAACATAGCTAAGGATAAATTAATCACCTAAGAGCTGCCCAGGAGTTTTGGACTATGTGGCCTGGGGAGGTAGGGAAAGTTGCCAAGTATTGTTTTAGATAAGTATATGTGAGGGAAGACACAGAGAGAGAAAGCCTGAAGAAAACTAAGCAGAAACCTGTAACCATGGGGTGACCTTGAGAAAAATCTATAGAGGTTCCGGGGTTGGGGCATTGGCTGAGAAGCATCTTGGGTCTATAAACTAAGGAACTAGTCCTTTTGCCTTTGATTCCTTCTGCATTCAGAGAAGCAGGAGTTTGTACGTTCCTTGTAAATAAATAAGACAGCATCAAAGATAATGCCAGACTTCAACATCCCCGGGGCCTTGAACGCTGACTAGCTGCTCAGGTCAGAGGGGGTAATAAAATACATCCCCGCATATGATGCTCTTAGTCCAAATATCCTGGCTTCTTGGATCAAAGTGGAACATTGCAAACTGGGACCTGCAGTCTCCTCAGGCCCCATCTCTACTTTAAAAGTTATGGGGAGCCTAGAGCTGGTTAGGGGAAATAAATTCCCATGACAACAACTGATACAAAACAAAATTGTTTTAGCCAAAGACTCTCTACCAATTCTTTTGTTTGAGGGCGAGGGTTGAAATGTCAAAAAAAAAAAAAAAAAAAAAACCACTGCAAATTTTTGATGGTTCACATGGAAAATTTTGCCCAGCTAAAATTTAGTTTTTTTGATCAACTAAAAATTTTTTAATCAGAAATGGACATTAAAAATTGCAACCAGCTGTAGGGCAGTCATGGGCTTCCTCTATAGGCCACATTTAATTTATCTGTGGTTTAAAATACAGCAGACCCTTATCATTCCTCAGGCTTTGCTGCCTTCCTGTGGCCATACATAGTCATTCATTAAAGCTATGATACACCTCTACCCCGATATAACGCTGTCCTTGGGAGCCAAAAAATCTTACCACATTATAGGTGAAACCGCATTATATCGAACTTGCTTTGATCCGCCGGAGTGCGCAGCCCCGCCCCCCCGGAGCACTGCTTTACCGCGTAATATCCGAATTCATGTTATATTGGGTCGCGTTATATCGGGGTGGAGGTGTATGTATATATTTAACAGTTGCACTTTGTTTCAGTTTCACCCTCTTCATTACATTTTATTTTACTAGCTTGATAATTAATAATGCATTTTAATTTCTTCCCAATTTTCATAAAACATTTCAGCAACAATTAGCACCACTGGAAATGTGCATGAAGTTTTCCCAGTTTCAGTAGAATTAGAAGTTTTTTTAAATGGTTGGTGAATTTAAACAAGTTCTCATAAAACACACTACGCTTTATAAAAAACCAACACATTACTGATGTCTTCGTTTAAAGTTTTTTAGTACAACAGATATTTCACCCACTCTGGTGTATTTTTAAGATCTTGTCCCACTTCCCATGCCTTTGATTCCTCCTCCAAGAAGCCTAACTTCTCCTTTTCTTCAGCAAAGCCAGACATTGGATAGAGGAGAAGATACTGGGACACCATCTCCTTCTGCTGCAGAGCAAGATTAAATTCTTAGGGACCTGGAGGGATGGAGGATTTTTAGCTGGCTGAAATTATGGCAAAAGACAGCAGACTGTATGCCATCACAGTAGTGATGGGGCTAATCGTTCAGAGGTGGGTGTCAGAATGAAATGTGTGACATGATCCCCAGTGAACAACAGGCTAACCTCATTCTTCCTCAGTGCTCAGGGAAAGGACTAAACATGGTTTGCCAAGTGGCCAGTTTAAAGTTGCAGTCCTTTGATACTGAGTGTGTAACCCTGAATTCCCAATTCACTTCTGTCTTTTGCTGATTCAGATGGCAGACTCTCTACAAGAAAAAGAAAATGGGGAAAGATGAGGTTCCATGCCATTCTACTTATGGAAGAAGCAGCATACTTGTGCTGTAATTAGGAGGACAAAGAGAACCACACAGCCAGAGCATTTCACTTAAAGATAAATCACTCATGAAGTCAGGAGACTTGGTTTCCATTCCCTGCTGCATAAGACATTGGACAAGTCATGTAGACACTGTCTGCCTCAGCTTCCCCATGCTTTTCTACCTTTGTGAAGTACTTTAAAATCTATTAATTAAAAGCATTACATAAGTGCTAAATGATATGGCAACATTCATTTCTCTTACTATAAAGGAACAGTATCTCAGTCAGTGGCAAGGACAAACTATTATTACAAACCTTTTCAAACCTCAGCATAAGAATACCAATACTCTGCCTGCCCTGGCTAATCCTGTTCTTTTTCATACAAACTAAAGTCACAATCACTTACAGTACAGTCAGTTGATAATGGCCATAAAAGAGCTGCTATTTTTCTGGCCACAGCAGGTGGCCACAAAAGGCAATGTAATTAATATGGACAAATTCTGAGTCCTTGTCTACATGATATTTTTTCTTAAATCTCTCAATTTTGCACTTCCAGAAGTGGGAGTTCTAGTGTAGACAGGCTCTCAGCATTTTAACCACCAAGTCATCTAATCTTATCTCAATGAAAAAGTGACTAGGATCCCAGTTTAGCAGCATATGCTTAGTGCCACTGACATTTTTAAAGTTACACAGGTAATTCGGGCCTAAAACACCAGCCTGTCTACACAAGTGTTCCCACCTTTGCCATTCCAGTGGAGCTGCAATAGTGGGAGATTGTACAAAAAATGCCAGTGAAGACAAGGTCACAGGAACCATTAAGGCAGGCAACCATGGCTCATGAGACTCTTAGAACGGTTTCTCTCTATTCACTTTGAAACTCTACCTCTAGAGAGCTATTCATCTTAGCTATGCCTCCTGAAAACCCAATCTCTCTCTCTCTCTCTCACACACACACACACATACACACAAACAAGATGGCAGCTGCAGCTGTGCTCTTTAAATAGGCAACAGAAAATGATGCAAAGTGGGCCAGATTGAGGGGAAGAATAATGAATTCTTAGATCCTATTCTGGAGTAGACTTGCAGGGCCGGCTCCAGGGTTTTGGCCGCCCCAAGCAGCCAAAAAAAAAAAAAAAAAAAAAAAGCCGCGATCGCGATCTGCGGCGGCAATTCGGCGGGAGGTCCTTCGCTCCCAGGCGGAGTGAGGGACCGTCCGCCGAATTGCCGCCGAATACCTGGACGTGCCGCCCCTCTCCGGAGCTGCCGCCCCAAGCACCTGCTTGACAAGCTGGTGCCTGGAGCCGGCCCTGTAGACTTGGGATTTTGGGCTCCCACCTCAGGCAAGGACATCTTTAGAATCCAAAAATTGGGATCCTCTCACAGGCCAAGTGGATTTTATAACCATTTACTAGGCTGATCTATATTATATGCTGAGGAGAAAAATCTTAATGAAGTGTGAAGGCTGAAATTTTAAGTCACAAGAAAGACAAAAAGTAAGAGCAAAGGATCCTCTAACAATCTAGCAATGCAATAGAGTCAGCTGCCTCCCAGCACCTCCTCATAGCCAGGGGTGGCTCTGCCATACCCTGCATCAGCTACCCTCTTCTTCAGGGCTCCTTAAATAAACTCTGCCAGTTCAGAGTCTGTAGAACATTCCCTTTTGGGCCTAATTTATTTATAACCAATTCCACACACTCAATCCTGGAGCTTCTCCCAGGAGAGAAGCTTCCTCTCCCGTGCATCACTGCCAGGCCTTCCTGCCGGTAGTCTTCCCTTGCTTTTGGTAGGTGACTCCCAGCCCTCCATGGCTAAAGTCTTTTCCCCCTGCCATCTCAACCTCAGTCCTGGGGCTTCTCCCAGGGGAGAATCTAATTCAAGTTCCAGCTTCACTCTGGTTCTTCCCTGCTTTTAGCAGGCCTAGACCTCCCAGACCTACCTGGTGGGAATTTTTTTGTCCCTGAAGTCTGAGACTCTCGTGAAACTTTCTATGCACTGCAGCCTGGAGAAGCCTTCTAACTCTCGGCAGCTTCACTGCTACAACTTCTTCTTCCTGGTTCCCGTTCCCCCCTGGCTCTTTACAGAGACCAGCTGCCCTCTCCAGAGTCTATTAATGAGGTTCAAGTGGCCTGAACCAGTTCCCTCTTGGGGCCCAGTCCACCCGTTGCCGTATATATACACAATAGCACATACACCAGCTTTCTCTATATAAATAGCTTTTTGTAAATTACTTTATTCTCTGTGCTGCCATACAAGTTCTCTGTGCTGCCTAGTAGTCCAATGTATTTCAGTAGAGTTAAAAGTTATGTACCTATTAAATGCTTTCAAATATTATGCAATAGGGTTTTGTTACATTTTCATACAACACATGTGCATCTATGCTTATACAGGAAAAAGTGCAGTTCCTTAAATTAGAGAGAAGAGAGAAGCATGGTCTAGTGATCCAATCAGGGGACTGGCATCCAGGAACTCAGTTCTTCTCTGTATCTGTTTCCCCATCTCTAAAAGTGATATAATAACTCACAGGGGTAAAGTCAGGATCTATTAGTTTGTGTTCCTGAAGTACTTTGAAGATGTAAGATCAGTGGCCAGGTACAGCAAGGTATTTAAGCATGTACTTAAAGTGCCTGAGAACTGTTATTGCCATGTGCTCAAAGTTAAGTATTTGCATAAGAGCTTTCCTGGATCAGGGCCTATATAAATGCTAAATAATATCTGATAAACAATGGCTTAGTTGCTATGAAATTATCTGTTAAAGTAATGATGAACTTTGAGTAATCCAAGAATACACAATAATCTTAATTTTTTAATGTTTTAACATAAGCAACTGAAGTCTCAATCTTGACATTACATTAATGCAAGTTTTAATAGATAAGTGTATTAGATTTCATACACACCAGGTGTGGTTATTTGGATATGCATTTATGAAAAAATGCTCCTACAAATTCCCTACGACACACACCTTAGTGCATGTTGCTGAATTTTTATGAGTTATGTACTGTGCATACTCTTAACATATATATACACACACACACCTCATTCAAGATTACACAAAAAGTTTTATAAGTAGTTTTCATAGTTATCATGCAAAAGGAAATCTAGACCATTTTTTAGGTGGAAAAAAATCTTCTTGTGTGAAATCCTGACTCCACTGATGTCAATGGCCAAGCTACCATTGACTTCAATGAAGCCAGCATTTCACTGTTTGCTTTGAGATGTTTTTTAAATAACTAAAAGTATTATAAAACACCATAAAATGTTTTGTTTCTACGCTTAATTTAAGCATGCAACTTTTCAGACAAAAAATTGTGATATTTATAAGGGAATGAAAATAGGGGAGTTTAAATGGAAGTGTTACCTCAACTGTAGCTATAGACAAGGGTCTATGTACTCCAGGGGTCGGCAACCTTTCAGAAGTGGTGTGCTGAGTCTTCATTTATTCACTCTAATTTAAGGTTTCGCGTGCCAGTAATACATTTTAACGTTTTTAGAAGGTCTCTTTCTATAAGTCTATAATATGTAACTAAACTATTGTTGTATGTAAAGTAAATAAGATTTTTAAAATGTTTAAGAAGCTTCATTTAAAATTAAATTAAAATGCAGAGCCCCCCGGACCGGTGGCCAGGACCCGAGTAGCGTGAGTGCCACTGAAAATCAGCTCACGTGCTGCCTTTGGCACGCGTGCCATAGGTTGCCTACCCCTGATGTACTCCATAGCAAACTTAACCCACGTTCTATCGGAAAGTCCCTAGATTCTGTGGCAGTCTAGTAAAAATTGTCAAAGTTTTATGGCAGTTTCAGATAGATTTTTTAAATGGCAGTTTTAACTGGATTAGAGATGAATATGAGAAATATACCCAATACAGTAGTTTATTTTTATACTAATTTAGTTTATTTTATGCTGTCTCACATTGTCAGTAGGCCACAAATTGTGATCTTTGGGTTTCAGAATTATCAAATTCATGGGGGAGTTGACACTTCTCAGAATTATTGATTCATGTTGTCTGAAAACTCAGGAAGGCACCACTGCATTGGTTTGTACTCAGGTCACCTTTTGAAGGAATCTTCACAACTATAAGGGCTAGAAATGACATTTTGATCACATTCCTGTGGCAAGCAGTGGATTTTGCAGCAAGTTCCACAGTATTAAGGAATATTTTAGCATTTCTGCAGCTTAGCATTTGCCTCAGGAAGTAGCAAACACAAACCTTCTCGGAAAGATCAACATTTACTAATAGAGTGGGGGCACTTCAGGCAAACATGGCTGATATCAGCCTGGAATATGCCACAGAATTGTACCACGTTTTAACATGGTTGTGAACAATTATGTTAAATGACACGATGCAGAGACCAGACACGATGCACAAACCAGTACAAATAGTGTTCAGCATCATGTCACCTAAAATGATTAAACGGTGGCCTAAGCTAGGTTTAATGACAATTAGCTCACATGATGCTGAATGTAATTTGTCCTCTACCTTCGCAAGGTCCCAGAGCTCAGGATCCAGCCCAAGCCCAAATATCTACACAGCAATTTTTCAGCCCCGGAGCTTGAGCGTCACAAGCCCAAGTCAGCTGACCCAGGCCAGCTGTGTCATGGGGATTTTTATCCCCATGTAGACATACCCTGAGTACCTTCCAGGGTAAACAAGACTTAAAGGACAAGCAGAAAAGCACCCTCTTTTAATTTAAAGCAATTTGGTGGCCCATTCAGAATTGCAGTGAGAGCAAAGAACTTGCAAAATTCCTGTCGTGCTGCAAACCATTTGCTCTCAGATCCTTTTTTTGGGCAGTCTCTTGCTGTTCTTCCTCAGTCCCTCTTCCTCACTAGACTCTTCTCACTTCTTCATTTTGTAAGCAATTCTTCCCACAAGTCTCTTCAATTACCCGCTGCGGCCAGCTGGCCTGTCCATTGGCAGCTATGACTACAGATCATGCCAAAGCTGCCTCTCAAATTCCCCCCCCTACTCAGGCTGTCACTTCAACTCCTCCTTTTCCAGACACCCTGATTCTCCTGTCACTGTTCCAGCTCTCCCTTCTCAGACTGCTGCTTCCCACCAGCCTCTTTCTTCAAGACGGTCTCTCAGCTCCAATAGCCACCTGATTTTACTCTGAAAAAAGAAACTAGTACTAAAGGAATTAGCTAGGCTCCCTCCACCCACAAGATTATTATTTTTGTAACCGGAGACCTTCTCTAATCCAAAAACCCAATAATTCTCCCCAAAGCCCCCCATCATCACATAACCACTTGCAGCAAAAATAGCAGAGAACCCTAGTGAGGTCTCTTTTAATTACTTTTACAAAGCAACTAGTTACAAAGAAGACTAGATAAACAATAGGTTGAGTAATCTGTTTGAATAACCTGGTTTAGAGACAAGCATACAAAATCAAAGAAAAATCTGTGGCTTCCCTCTCAATCCATTAAAGCTAGGTTGATCCAATAAGATATCTAAGGAATGGAGGGCAAAGAGCATTGTAAATATAGCAAGTATCTTTGGAATTTTGGACTGTGCTCCTTTGAAAAAGCTATAAACAAAGTTCACACCAGGTTCCTCCCCACCCACATTTACAACTCCAGTGTCTCTTGGAATTGGGTACATAGGAACAAAATCACTTTTTACTTATCTTATCTCTGAGAAGATATCAGAGAATTACTAGAAGACTTAAGTTGGCTACATACAAAGAAACACTGTAGGAAGAATAGCTACTGGCACACCTACCCCACTTTGCAGGGTTCTAGAGTCCAAGCCCAAACATCTGTACTGCAATTAAACAGTCCCTTAGCCTGAGCCCCACAAGTCCAAGTCAGCTGGCACGGGCCAGCCACAGGTTTTTAATTGCAGTGTGATCATACCCAGTGTGTCACAGCTAAAAAAAAGAAGGAACAGACTGTTTAGCATAAGTAGTTAACACACATTTTGACACACATTCAACATGAAGTGGCCCATGAAGATTCATGTTTTTAAATCTTACAAAATCAGTTCAGCCCTCTTGCCAATGTATGGCCCTGTATAAGTGAGAGATTACTAGTTACTATTACTGTCTGAATATACACATGCTTAAATAATAATAATAATTAGTATTTTTTGGTATTTTGACAACTGACACATTAATTTTAAATTCCAACCTTGCCTGGGTCTCTGTTCTCACTGAAAGGGAGGCGCTTTAGGTCTGTCTGAAGAACTGTGGTTCACAAAGTGATTGAATGAAAATGAGACATTGGTCATGAAAGCGAAAAGGTGGAAGCCTCGGCCTTGAATGGACTTGTTCTGCAAGAGCAGTGATTCCCAAACTATTGTCTGTAGAGAGCTGGCTCAGCATGTGTGGTGCTGTATGATTGAATATGACCATTTTTATCATTGTTTCTACAACCGTTATGCAATTGCAACTAACCTTGTACAAAGTATATCACAAGGTGTCAATGGAAAAGTTATGATTTGCTAACTATGATTATCCTGTTTATATGCATGTATCATCTTTGTATCGGAAGTTATGAATATTGGCGATGTACAGGTATCTTATACATGTGTTGTATTCCTGGGTAACACCCAGCAGATAGAATTTACATTGGTGCAAGACAGCTATGTATTGATGGCCCATCAAGGACACTAAACTCTCACAATGGCCCATAGAAGAAACTCATCCTGCTCAGATCACTCTTCCTGTGCACACCTCAGTCTCTGGGGGGCCAATGGCCACTCCCTGTGCGTTATCAAAGCATGTAAGGACATCTGACATGCAGGGGAGCCCTTGCTACACCATCGCTCCCACCTGGTAGTGAGCCAAAGCGCTTTGGAAGCATGGCCTTGAGCCCACCCTGCAACAAGCCTGATTCCCCCACCCCCATCACCAACTAGAGGGCGGCAGGATCCTCCTGCATGCAGATCTCCCCACCCCCACCCCACCGCCACATCCCTGCCTCTCTAGCCGCCTGCCCGGGTGTGGCTCTTGCGCCTTGTCACAGCTGTCTCGCCCTGTCCCCCACTGCGGTAATCTCCGCCCGAGCGCACGGGCCCGGCCTTGGACAACCGGAGGGGAGGGACAGGGGCGGAGCAGGCTGGGCAGCCGCAAGAAGAGGAAGCGCCGCTGCTGCTGGGGCGGCCCCGGAACGTTCCGCTGGCTGCAGCAGATTCGGCACCGTCTGGATCCCGGGGAAGCAGCAGGACGGAGTCAGCTGCCGGGCTCCTTCCCCCCGAGCTCCCCTAGGGTGTATGCGCCGGTTCCCAGCCCTGCATCACCGGGCGCTTCCCCCTCCCCGTGTGTGTGCCGCATCCCGCCGTCCGGAGCTGCCTTTGCTGCTATGAGGCTGCTGGAGACCGATCTGCAGGTCCTGACCCGGGAGCTGTCCCTGTACCTGGAGATCCAGGTGCCGGCGGGGCTCTTCGGTTCCGGTGTGGGCTTGTCCCTGGTGCTGGGCTTCAGCGCCGCCTTCGCCTGCTATTACCTCAGTAGCATCGCCAAGGTGAGTGGAGACAGGCGGTAGGATGGTTCTGGGGGTAGAGAACAGACGATGCTCTGACAGCGTTACACTAGGGTCACCGTCAGGTTAAAACGCTTTTTAAAAAAGGCAAATGTCTTCGGCTCTGATACAAATCGCCACTAGCTCGCTAAAGCCGAGAGGAGTTTGCAAACCGCAGACACTTCAGCACTCGCCCCCTTTCCTCGCGTCTGAAGTTTCTTTCACCTTTGGACAAATAAAAGCAAAGCCGCGCTGATTTCACTTTCTAGGCGGCTTCCAGTCAATGTCACTGTCGCCTGCACTAGAAGGGTGCTCCTTTGTTTGGGTTGCACACACTGCCGGGGGAATGCTCATTTGTTTACACATACTGATGTACGGGATTTTTAGTTTTATTAAGTCTATTTTTTCATATCCAATTTTTCTGGGGGTGGGCAGGGGGATGGTGAGAAAATTGTCCTGACAGCACCCTTTTGTCAGTTTCAGTAGACAGACTTTGGGTACAAGGAGTGTTGGAAGGAGAAATTAAGAAAATTCTCCCCCTTCTAAACCATCTGTTGTCCGCTCTAAACATTTACTAACATTGTGCCAAAGAAAGTAATTTATCTTTCTCCTCTGTACAATTTTTCTGTTCCCTGCATTGTCATTAGCTAGATATACATACTTTCATATGCAGCTCAGATACTTCTATCTTTCCCTCCCTGCCTTTCACAAATAATTAACCCTGAAGGGGTTCACTCACCACAGATGCACCTCCTTGTGGCTGGGTCTGGTTTTTAATTTTTTACCCCATCTGGCACTTCTCTTGGTCAGCCCTCTGTCTGAATTGGGGTGCTCCCTTTTAAATCAGCCTTCTGACCAGGTCACTTTATAGTCCCTACTCCTGTTTCCATGGTAACACAGTCACACCAGACAAGCTGTCATAGGGTCTTCCATTGCACCTCTAGGTCCTGCACCACTTCCCAGTGGCTAGTAGGGGAAGCCAGGCCCTCCTGCTAATCCAGTCCAGGGACCCTCTGACTAGCAATCCAGACCTGCTCAGTCTCAGGCCTTGGCTACACTTGCGAGTTGCAGCGCTGTAAAGGCTCCCCCAGCGCTGCAACTCACTCCCCGTCCACACTGGCAAGGCATTTGCAGCGCTGTATCTCTGTGGTTGCAGCGCTGCATGTACTCCACCTCTCCGAGAGGAATGGCGAGTATTGCGCTGCCGCTGCAGCGCTGCGGCGCCAGTGTGGCCGCCCAATGCGCTGTGAATGGCCTCCAGAATTATTCAGCAGTATCCCACAATGCCTGTTCTAGCCACTCTGGTCATCAGTTCAAACTCTACTGCCCTGGCCTCAGGTAACCAACCATGTGACCGACCCTTTACATTCCCCGGGAATTTTAAAAATCCCCTTCCTGTTTGCTCAGCCCGGCGTGGCGTGGAGTGCTATCAGCGAATCTTTCCAGGTGACCATGCCTCCACGCGCCAAGCGAGCCCCAGCATGGAGCAATGGCGAGTTGCTGGACCTCATCAGTGTTTGGGGGGAGGAAGCTGTACAGTCCCAGCTGCGCTCCAGCCGTAGGAATTACGATACCTTCGGGAAGGTATCAAAGGACATGATGGAAAGGGACCATGACCGGGACGCCCTGCAGTGCAGGATTAAAGTGAAGGAGCTGCGGAGTGCCTACCGCAAAGCCCGCGACGCAAACGGCCGCTCGGGTGCTCCCCCCGCGACCTGCCGATTCTACAAAGAGCTGGATGCGATACTTGGGGTTAACTCCACCTCCACTCCGAGCACCACCATGGACACTTCAGAGCTGGTGGGGGGGGGAGGAGGAGGAGGAGGAAAACGGGAGTGATGGTGGTGGGCCGGATGGAGACACCCCAGAATCCCTGGAGCCATGCAGCCAGGAGCTCTTCTCGAGCCAGGAGGAAGGTAGCCAGTCGCAGCGGCCGGTACTTGGTGGAGGACAAACAGAAGAGCAGGTTCCCGGTAAGCGGTTTTTTTTTTCGGGAAGGAATTTTTTTGGTGCGGGCTCTGTGGGAGAGGAGGGTTAGGCATGCATGCCTAGATGCGGAATAGTGCATTGATGTGGTTTATCACATCGTGGTAATCAGCCTCGGTAATCTCCTCGAATGTCTCATCCAGAACGTGTGCAATGCGCTTGCGCAGGTTTATCGGGAGAGCCACCGTGGTCATTGTCCCAGCCAGGCTAACGTGTCCGCGCCACTGTGCCGTGAGGGGCGGGGGGACCATTGCTGCACACAGGCAAGCTGCATATGGGCCAGGGCGGAAGCCGCATTGCAGTAGAAGACCCTCCCTTGCTTCCCAAGTCACCCTCAGCAGCGAGATATCGTCCAGGACGAACTCCTGTGGAAAATGTTGGGACAGTATTCAGTGTAGGTGCCCCCTGAAGCGGTTGGCTCTCCCCAAGGCACAGAAACCCAGAGGACAGTGCAGCCCTGAAACAATCAGTACCCCTTACTCACCATTTTGAGGCTCCCGTGGGATATGTGTGCTGTTTCGGACAGGAAAATTATGCTATTGTTTAGACCCTGTGTGTTTTCTACTCCTTAAGTGCAGGGGGAATCATTACTCTGTCTGGTATAAACAATGCTGCCTCTGTTAAATGTTGCATTTTGCCTATACAGCTGCATCAACCTTGAGACCTCAGCCGTCCCTCTTATTGCCTGCTCAGAGACTGCAAAGACTCAGGAAGAGACCGCGAAAAAGCAAAGAAGACATGCTGCAAGAAGTGATGCGGCAATCTATTAAAGAGAATGAGAAAGCACAGAACTGGACGGAGAGAGAAAGCAAGATCCGTCAGGAAAACGCAGTGCACCGGCGGCAAAGCACCGCGCACCGGCAACAAAGCACTGATAGGCTCATAAGCATCCTGGAGCGCCAAGCAGATGCTATCCAGGAGCTGGTAGCCATGCAGAAAGAGGAGCAGTACCGCAAATGCAAACGCCACCCCCCCCAACAGCCCTTGTCCCAAAACTCTTTCCGTTGTGCCCCACTGTCACCTCCAACTCACTTTCCCCAACTTCCATGTTCTTCACACCACCCGCTGCCTCCAACACCAGTATCTTCACCACCCAGCCCTGAAAACCATGACCCTTACCCTCTGCACTCAACCCCCATCACCATGCAGTATAGCTGTCCTGAAGTGCAGCACTCACTGCACAGCACACCAGACAGGACATATGCGAATCTGTGATTGTACTGTTCCCCACTCCACCCCCTTGTTTCTTTTCAATAAATAATTTTTTTTTCTTTTCAATAAATGGATTCTTTGGCTTTGAAAACATTCTTTATTATTGCATAAAGTAAAAGACTCCTTAGCCCAGGAAATAAACAGGCACTGCAAGTCTGCTTGTCTGCTAAGCAGACACTGATTCCTAAAGATTGGAACTACTGCACTTCACTCCCGTGCAGGGCACCAGATATAACTGCTGGTTTTCAGCCTCAAATTGCTCCCTCAAGGCATCCCTAATCCTTGCAGCCCCGCGCTGGGCCCCTGTAATAGCCCTGCTCTCTGACTGTGCAAATTCAGCCTCCAGGTGTTGAACCTCGGAGGTCCATGCCTGAGTGAAGCTTTCACCCTTCCCTTCACAAATATTATGGAGGGCACAGCACGCGGATATAACTGCCGGGATGCTGTTTTCGGCCAAGTCCAGCTTCCCATACAGAGATCGCCAGCGGCCCTTTAAACGGCCAAAGGCACACTCCACAGTCATTCGGCACCGGCTCAGCCTGTAGTTGAACCGTTCCTTGCTGCTGTCAAGGCTCCCTGTGTAGGGTTTCATGAGCCACAGCATTAACGGGTAAGCGGGATCTCCAAGGATCACAATGGACATTTCAACTTCCCTTACCGTGATCTTCCGCTCTGGGAAAAAAGTCCCGGCCTGCGTCTTCCTGAACAGCCAAGTGTTCCGAAAGATGCGTGCGTCATGCATCTTTCCAGGCCAGCCTGTGTTAATGTCAATGAAACGCCCACGGTGATCCACAAGCGCCTGGAGAACCATAGAGAAATACCCCTTCCGATTAACGTACTTGGATCCTAGGTGGGGTGGTGCCAGAATAGGAATGTGCGTCCCATCTATCACCCCTCCACAGTTAGGGAACCCCATTTGTGCAAAGCCATCCACTATTTCCTGCACGTTACCCAGAGTCACGGTTCTTCTGAGTAGGATGCGATTAATGGCCTTGCAAACTTGCATCAACACGATTCCAACGGTCGTCTTTCCCACTCCAAACTGGTTTGCGACCAACCGGTAGCTGTCTGGAGTTGCCAGCTTCCAGATTGCAATAGCCACCCGCTTCTCCACTGGCAGGGCAGCTCTCAATCTCGTGTCCTTGCGCCGCAGGGTGGGGGCAAGCTCCTCACACAGTCCCATGAAAGTGGCTTTTCTCATCTGAAAGTTCTGCAGCCACTGCTCGTCATCCCAGACTTCCATGACGATGTGATCCCACCACTCGATGCTTGTTTCCCGAGCCCAAAAGTGGCGTTCCACGGTGCTGAGCATGTCCGTGAATGCCACAAGCAATTTCGTGTCGTACGCGTTACGTGGCTCGATAGCATCGTCGGACTCCTCACCCTCACTCTCACTTTGGATCTTAAGGAATAGTTCGACAGCCAAACATGACGTGCTGGCGAGACTCGTCAGCATACGCCTCAGCAGTTCGGACTCCATTTCCCGCAGACAGATCGCGCTGCACAGAAACCGTTGAAAGATGGCGCCAAAGGTGGACGGAAACAAAGGGATTTCTGGGATGCGAAGCGATGCATCACGGGGCATTGGGACAGGACCCAGAATCCCCCGCACCCACGCCCCCTTCCCACAACCCACAGCGCCAGAATGGGAAAAGATGCTCTGTGGGATAGCTGCCCATAATGTACCGCTCCCAATAGCGCTGCAATTGCCGCAAATGTGGCCACGACAGTGCGCTGGGCAGCTGTCAGTGTGGACAGACTGCAGCGCTTTCCCTACTCAGCTGCACGAAGTCAGGTTTAACTCACAGAGCTGTACATCTGCAAGTGTAGCCAAGGCCTCAGTTGTTGTTTCCCTCCTCTTTCCTACCCCACCTCTGTATCGCCTTGCCTGTCTCTGGGTTTATCAGCAGAGCTTCCCTGTGGCTACTTCACCCCCTCTAGACTTCTTGTGAGACTGCCTAGTCCAGGACGGGACCCCAGGGCTTACTCTCCCGCCAGCTCCCCTCCTTGCCCCTGGCTAACTCCCTTTCCTTCTAGTGGGTCCCAAACTGGGGTTCACAAAATGTTATCAGGGGTCCTCAGAAAAAAATTCTGTAATGGCGGACAGAGCCATCCCTAGGGACCCCAGGCGCCGGGGCCGGTAGCCCGAGCCCCGTGACCATTATTTCCTGGCAGAACAAGTTTAAGCTTTGTTGTAGTCATGCATTGTTTACCTGGACTGCTCAAGACCCGAATGCTTGTGGGAGGAACTCTTTATTTGCATTGGCTTCTTAAATACCTTCATGCTGTTTCACGTCTGGTACTCCTTGATGAAACATGTAGGAGGCTTAATCGAAGTGATATGGGCTACAGAAGTGAAATCTTGGAAGAGTGTTGCCGTTTTCATAATGTAATAAAATTATGAATGTAATGATAAATAATAATGTAATAATAAATAGTGTGTAATAAGTGTGTCATAAAAAAAACAAATTATTTCCAAGATCACTGCTTCTATAATTTATACTCAGGTAAGGGAGAAAATCCCTGGAAATATTAATTTTAGGAGGAGGTTCACGAGATCTGATATTTTCATGAAAGGGAGTCACAAGCAGGGCCGGCTCCAGGTTTTCTGCCCTCCCAAGTGGCAAAAAAAAAAAAGCCGCGGCAGCACGATCGCACCACTCCACTCTTCGGCGGCAATTCTGCGGCAGGTCCTTCGCTCCAAGGGACTGAGGGACCTGCTGCTGAATTGCTGCCGAAGACCCGGACGTGCCACCCCAAAAGCGGCCAGCGTGCCGCCCCTTGGTATTGGCCGCCCCAAGCACCTGCTTCTTTAGCTGATGCCTGGAGCCGGCCCTGGTCACAAGTAGGGCCGGCTCCAGGCACCAGCCGACCAAGCACGTGCTTGGGGCAGCACCTTGTAAGGGGCAGCCAATCTTGGGGTGGCGGGGGGCGCTCCGGGTTTTTTGTTGTTGTTGTTGTTTTTGTTTTGGCCGGGTGGTGCTCGGGGGGGGGTGTTGTTTGTGTTTCGGCGGCGTGGCATGGCGCTGGGGGGGGTGTTTTGGCGGCATGGCGCTGGGGGGGGGTGTTTCAGCGGCCCGGCGCTCAGGGGGGTGTTTCAGCGGTGCGGCGCCGGGGGGTGTATTTCGGCGGCGCGGCGCTGGGGGTGTGTGTTTCGGTGGGGCGTGGCGGCGATGGGGGTGGTGTTTCAACGGCGCGGTGTGGCGCTGGGTGGGGGTGTTTCGGCGGGGCAGCGCGGTGCTGGGGGGGGGTGTTACAGCGGGACAGCGCTCTTTTTCTTTTGTTTGGGGCGTCAAAAAAGTTAGAGCCGGCCCTGGTCACAAGTTGTTAAAGTTTGGGAACCACTGCTCTAGAGAGTGACTACAGACCTCCTCCCTACAGCCCCTTTCTGCTCTCACTTCCTGGCTTTATACTATTAGCCCAGCTCGGCCCCCAGCTGGGCTTTGTCTGCTATTAGGCCCTATCAGGGCCGGCTCTGGCTTTCTGGCCGCCCCAAGCAAAAAAAAACCTGGCGGCCAGAATAGCAAAGCAAAAAAAAAAAAAAAACCTGCGGCGCGGCCAGAGCCAGGGTGCAGGGGGACTCCCTGCCCCGCAGATGTGCCCTGGCTAGCGGGGGGAAGGGGAGGGGGAGCAGGAGGAGAGAGAGAAGGGGGGCGGCCAGGGCTTCAGCGGGGCGCTGCCACGCGGCCCCTCCCGCCGTGCCCCCTGCCGGGAGGGCTCCTCACCACTCCGGTCGGCTGGGAGGGAAGGACGCGGGCTGCCCTGCCGGGCTTGCTGCAGGGCACTCCCGTCCTCCACGCCACTGCCCCCTACAGGGCGGCCGGAGCGGAACAACAACAAAAAACAAACAAAAAAAGCGGCCGTGCCGCCCTAGGATTGGGCGGAATGCCGCCTCCTACAAGCTGCCGCCCCAAGCACCACCTTGCTCGGCTGGTGCCTGGAGCCGGCCCTGGGCCCTATCAAGCCCGGGTTCCTCTCCAGATACAGCATCTAAGGTTAATTGACCTCACCAGTCCCACATTAACATGGTCAGGGCTTGTGTGGGGTGGACCCCACATTACAGACTCAAAAAATTTGGTTGCAATGAGCCAGATTCTTATCTGGTGTAATTTACATCAGATAAGGATTTGGCCTGATGTTTCATCTGTTGAGAAAGTACAGGAAACAGTGTATATCATTACTGGGAATATACACAGAGGCTTTTCCACCAAAGGAAGGATGGCCTTGTGGTTAAGGCAAAAGACTGGGTGCCAGGAGAATTTGGTCCTATTGCTGGCTGGGCTTTAGGCTGTGTCTAGCATTTTTCTTCAAATTTCCCACTGTTGCGCTACTGCTGAGAAGCTAGAGAGGACTAAGTAACATCATGTTTAAAATACTAGCAACTTGTCAACACCAGCGCTCCTACAGACCTCAAACTTCCTGTACAAAGGGTGTGTTGATTAAGCTTTGTGTTTCTTTATTTCCCCATCTGTGAAATGCGGGAAATAATATCTGCCTATTACACAAGCTTGTTTTGAGACATAGGTCATATTTGCTAAGTGCTTTCCATCCTTTGATGGAAGGCATTGTGCCAGTGTACACTATTTTTCATGAGAGTATAAGTACTTTAATAACCTGTTTTAGAAACATCTCATGAATCCATAATGTTTAGAATCAATAGTGTTGTTCTTTGTTTTTTGCTGGTGCTTTTCAAAGTACTTAGGTTTTTAAAATGAAAGCAAAAATTAATTACAAAAATAAATCAGCTCACTGGTAGAGAATGAAACAGCCTTGCCCGAGTTTTGTTCATGGATGCTGCATACCTGACTGTGGTCTCTCTCCCTAGAAACCTCAGTTGGTGACTGGCAGTGAGAGCTTCAGCCGCTTTCTCCAAGAACATTGTCCTGTAGTGACAGAAACTTACTACCCCACAGTATGGTGCTGGGAGGGCCGGGTGCAGACCCTCTTGCGTCCCTTCATCACCTCAAGATCCCCAGTGCAGTACAGGAAGTGAGTGCCTCTTTCTTGCAAGTTACTATTTTTTCTGCAGCCACATTGTCATTAATGCTAATAGTATTTCATGTAACTACTAATTTAGGAACCACCAGAACTCAGATACCACAGTAACGCTTGTGGTATAATAACCTAGATAGATCTATATGTTTTAGTTAGTGTATACCATACCATGGGGGAGGGAGGGAGGGAGCATACCGTTACTAATTTTCCCAGCTCAAAAACTGCTCCTTTAGTATTCCTTTTAACTCCCCACCAGAGCCAAATTCAGCTCTTTGGTAAGTATGTACAACTCTTCTGAGTTCCAGGGATAAATCTTGCTCCCAGGTTTATCCTTTGTTCTTGGATGCTTGAGTTACGACATGAATAGGTATTTATATTTATTGCTCCTTCTCTAATAATCTCCCTTACACACACATGGGGCTCAATCTTCAGGTCCTTCAAAGCTGCATTTGGCACAGGCCCCGAGGGTGAGGGAAAAGTGGTTTTATGTAACCTTTACAATTCCTCTGAACCTGGGCCCACTGGCAGATGCTACTTCAGCCCCTTGTGCAACGTAGAGTAGCTTCAGCATGCAATAGCTCCTAAATGGCTATTCTAAAGGACAGCTAGGATGGCTGGAGCACGGCACTGCTTTGGCCAGGCCCCCTTTCCCTGCCCCACAACATTTCCTCTATTCCCGGGTCTGTGAGGAAGGTGGCATAGATCTGGGAACAGTGACTTTGTGCCATTCGAGCTTTGCCTCATGCAAGAAGAATCCTCACCGGCCATTTAGAGCAACTTTAAGTCTGCTTCTCATTGCTGAAGCAGTGCAAAGCAGACTTAACAGGGCCCAGGATCTGGCTTATTCACTTCAAAATATGTGATTCAGCAAGTGCTACTAGTGTTGTACTTGTATTGCTGAGGAAAGAAAAGTTATATGCAAGACAGGCCTCATTATGGTAATTCATAGAGCATATGAGCGTTTGTTCACTTTCTTCATCAGAAAGTTGCTAGATGACAGGGAAAATACAGTATGCTTATAAAACTGACTCAAAACTTGATCTGATGGTTTAAGCCTTGCTTAGTTTCTTGGCATATTATCAAGTTTGTTGCAGTCTTAACACGGATGAGTTTTAAAAGTACTAACTAGCAAAATTTGTAGACATAGGGCAGGGGTTCTCAACCTGTGGCCCGCGTGCTGCTTACAGCCCAATCAGCACAGAGCTGTGGCTCATGTGACATCCTCAGGGCCATTCAGGTAGTATTGGATGCAGCCCACATAGCACATATGTGGCCCACAATGGTAAATAGGTTGAGAACCACTGACATAGGGTGACATCCTGGCCTCATTTAAGCAACGTGTGTTTGTGTCAATAAAACACACACACACACACACACACACACACACAAAACCTCCTTAACTTACCAAAACAAACCCCCCTGCACACATTTCTCCCCCAAGGAGATGATGAGAGGAAAAAAACATGTGACAGAAGTTAGTCACATCGCTTAATGTCCTACTGGATGGCATTCATACTACAGTGATGAGCATGTTATTAAAATCTCTTTAGAAGGCAATGGCAAAGCTCCCATTGACTTCAATGGGACCAGGATTTCACCAGTAATTCACAAAGGACTAGGTCCTCAGCTGGTGGAAATCAGCATAGCTCCGCAGAGGAAATATACTGACTTACACTAGCTGAAGGTCTGGCCCTTAATGAATTATAATTACCCACGAATTTTGCTATCTAATACTTTTAATACTAAAATAAGATTAAGGATATAAATTCCACAGGTAATATTTTCTGAACTGTAAATACTTTTCATGGTACATTTAAAAAAAACCCTAATCAGTATTGTCTCTTGAACTGTTCCTTTCAGTGAGCTTATTAAAACACCAGATGGAGGACAGATTTCACTGGATTGGTTTGATAATAATGACAGCATATGTTTTCCGGATGCCAGCACAAGACCCACTATCCTATTACTGCCTGGCCTCACAGGAACAAGCAAGGAATCCTACATTCTTCACATGATCCAACAGAGTGAAATGCTGGGATATAGGTACTCCTAACTTTAGCGTTTTGCTTGTTCAACTAAAATTGTATGTATGTGTGTGTGTATAAGATGTCTACTAGAGCAACTGATATCTACAGAAATCAATTACATAGGATAATATTTGATAATAATAAATAAGAATTGTATAGAGCACTGTATGGGCCTATTTCTCTACTGCCCTCCACCTTGTGCAAAGTGTGTGCAAAATGCAAGATGTCAGAGCAGCAGCTTTTGGACATACTTTGCTCAGGTGTAAATTACCACACAAGGTGTAAGGGAATGGAAAAATGATTCCCTAAATTCTTTATAAACGTGTCTTATTAATTATTTTTGTAACCTTTCCTCTGTTCCTTTAAGAGGAGGGCTGTTGTGTTGAGTGCCAAACAGGTGAATGTGGAGGGGACTGTTGGGGGATGACTAGGGGGGAGGGATAGCTCAGTGGTTTGAGCATTTGCCTGCTCAACCCAGGGTTATGAGTTCAATCCTTGAGGGGGCCACTTGAGGGGGCAAAATCAGTATTTGGTCCTGCTAGTGAAGGCAGGGGGCTGGACTTGATGACCTTTCAGGTTCCCTTCCAGCTCTATGAGATAGGTCTGTCTCTCTCTCTCTATATATATATATAGGTGCCAGCTCTGGCAAGGCTGGGCTACTTGATCCATACAAGTCCTTGCATCTGAAGAAGTGAGGTTCTTACCCACAAAAGCTTATGCTCCCAATACTTCTGTTAGTCTTAAAGGTGCCACAGGACCCTCTGTTGCTTTTTACAGATTCAGACTAACACGGCTACCCCTCTGATACTAAAATAACTTAGGAACCCCCTCCCCAAAACCTAAAACTTGGGTACCTTTTTTTAAAATAGAAGTATTTATATGTATTCATGACAAATGTGTACACAGCAGGGCTCCCAAGAGTGGAAGAATATAACTTTTTTAAAAAAAAGTTTAGGTCAGATCACAACAGAATAGGGTGGTTTTGTTTTTAATTAATTTTAAGCAATAAAATCACTAGAATTAAAAGAAAAATAAGTCCATCTTTTTTGCATTTAATCAACTTTTTAAAAAAGTAAAAGTTTTTAGAGTAGAGTAGAGAGGACAAATAAAACAATAAGATTTATCAAGAAAACTAAAAATCTTTAAATCAAGGTAATTCTTACTACCAGAAAGTTTTGCCACTATCACTAGGATCAAATAGAGAGAGGTCCATGCTGCACCGATTGAAAACTCCCCTCCCTAACAACCTATACAAAACTCTGGGGTGTTTGGATCTATGGTTTTGGTTCTGGCTCATGTCTACTACCAAATAGGGATTATATAGACTGACTCTGATCCTGCAATTTTATCTTCATGGGCAGACATGTGTCCATAAACAACCCAATTGACTTCAGTGAATCTCTATGCAGGCGTAAGTAGGGTTACCAGAGAGCAACTGTGAAAAAACGGGATGGGGGTGGAGGGTAATAGGCGCCTATATAAGAAAAAGTCCCAAAAAACGGGACTGTCCCTTTAAAAACGGGACATCTGGTCACCCTAGGTGTAAGGGTCCATCCAAGCAGGTCAGATTGCAGGATAAGAACTTTACATATTTAGTAAATAAGTTTAGACGTCTTATTGGAACACATTTCTTTATGTATTTTCATTACATTTTTATTTGTAAATGACCTTTAAAAATAAAAGTGTAATTCTAAGATGATTTTTGTACACGTCTATACAATAAACAATGTATATATTCAGATTTACCTTCTCAATTTTTAGATGTGTGGTTTTTAATAACCGAGGAACTGCTGGTGAGACTCTCTTGGTAAGGATCAATTTTTTTTAAAATAAGAACTTTCATTGTATAGACAGCTCATATTGAAGTTATCAGTGTTAATTCTTAGGGCTGGATTCTAATCTAAGATGACCACACTTGATGTGGCAAACTAACAAATAGAATCTAGCCTGTAGTTGACTGAATGCACATCTCTAATTATATTTATTCAGATTAGAATAGCACCCATCTTCGATTTTTAACCTCAGTTCTTATAGTGGAATATGCTAAAATGTGGTTGGTCAGTTAGGGCCAGATCAAAAGCCCTGGAAATCAATTGAAAGATTCCTGTTGACTTCTATGAGTTTTGGGTCAGGCCCTTAGTTCTTGATTTTATAACTGGCATATATTCACCTTTTAAAAAGGCTATTAATTTCTTATATGGCATCTACTTTACTTGTAGGGGCTCCATGTTTCTTGATAAATAGCAAACCATAGACATTTAAAGTTCAGAAATCATACTGTCATTTTCTGAATTTTGGGTGGTTGGATGTCATCAATAAAAATGCTTTGTGATAGCTGCTTTTCTGGAGGATAACATGATTTTTGCAGCAATAAATAAATGTACTCTAATCTGCACAATAAAAATGTAGTGTATTACATTGATGTATTTCATTTTAGAAAGATTTGAATAATTTAATATCTCTACCAGCAAAATTAATAGCTTTTGTATTTTCTTCTCCAACAATACTATAGTATCTAAATGTACATTTGTAATTTATCCATTGCAAAATTTTCTAATGTTTTAACACATAAATCAGAAATAAGCAGTGGCAGTTACTTCAAACCAAATTGTCTGTATGAATTTTAACTGGACCTGGATAAAATTTTTAAAAACTTTGCCATTATTAACTGACCCACCATTATGCATTATTGTATGAATGAACCAGTTTTATCTGAAACATTTTGTTTTTTGATTTTTTTTTAAAATAAGCCTACTTTTATTTTTTCCCCAACAATTACAATACAAGATGAGCTACTAGTGGAAGTTGTTTTAAGGATTTACACAGCATATTATTTTAGAAACTAGTGATAAATTACTGAAATCTTAAAGCTAAGCTCTTTTTGCAGCTAGGCTCAAGATGTGCTGAAATATTGCTGAATAAGCTTTGTTTCTTCATATATATTTTGTTGGCAAGTTCTGCAGCTGTTATGAGTGTGCATAATGCTGTGTATTGTTGTGGTTTGCATTTTTTAATCCACTGATTTTTAAAACAACTTAAAAATGCCCATTATGCTTTCTCTTAACCCATTAAAATGTTTCAGTGAAAACACTGCCCTGTTAAGACTCACTTTTCTGCATACTTTTGGAGATGTATCTACAAAGCTGTTTTGTGACACACAAAGTCCTTGTTGATGAATTTCAGATTCAGTAAGTGAAAAGATCTCTTGTTTCAATGCTTTGTGTTTATTTCAGTATAATCGGCTTAACATATTTTATAAGATCTTACTATGGACTAAAACAGCTGAAGTTATAACATTTTTTCTGCAGGTTTTTTCCCCCACATATTTATATAAAATCCCCAAGTAATGAGTCTGAAGCATAGTCAGGCAACATAATAAAACGTATTAATGAAAATAATTCGTGTTCTTGTCTTTAGAGAGAGATTTAACTTTAAATTTCCATTAAACAATGCCTATTTAAAGGATCGGGACTTAAAAAATACTGTACCAAATCATTGGTGTTCTGTTGAATGTTAATCTGCTAGATTGAATTACTGTTTGGAAATTATTATGTTAGATGAGCACAGGCATTTCAGCTGAAAAAGCAACAGATGCATTTATTTTATTGTTTTAAAATATCCTTATACAGCACATGGAAATGCACTAGGGTTACAGGAATTTAATGTAATATAAGCCCAATATCTCTCTGTTTTTACAGTATTTAAGTATTTAACATTTTTTCTGCAGGTTTTTTCCCCCACATATTTATATAAAATCCCCAAGTAATGAGTCTGACGCATAGTCAGGCAACATAATAAAACGTATTAATGAAAATAATTCGTGTTCTTGTCTTTAGAGAGAGATTTAACTTTAAATTTCCATTAAACAATGCCTATTTAAAGGATCGGGACTTAAAAAATACTGTACCAAATCATTGGTGTTCTGTTGAATGTTAATCTGCTAGATTGAATTACTGTTTGGAAATTATTATGTTAGATGAGCACAGGCATTTCAGCTGAAAAAGCAACAGATGCATTTATTTTATTGTTTTAAAATATCCTTATACAGCACATGGAAATGCACTAGGGTTACAGGAATTTAATGTAATATAAGCCCAATATCTCTCTGTTTTTACAGTATTTAAGTCACGCATACTTTCTTATGAAAAACATTGTACTCTCCTTAATGAAAATAATTTACTTTTCTCTCTGCAGACTTGCCTATTTAATTGAAATAAAATACATTCACACTCAGTTTATAATTAATTAGTTGTAATAAAAGTAAGTGGTAACTCATGTCGTTTTAATTATCCCAGTCCCAGCTTTCCCCCCCCCCCTTTTGTATTTTATTTTTAACATCAGTATTTTTATATTCTTGTTAGGTAAATTGAAATTAATTAATTTTGTCTAATTAAACATGTTAAAACCAGCCACAAATTTCCAGGCTGTTTAATTGCAAGCAGTTAAAAAAAAAATGCTGAAAATACATTGTTGCCTCAGGTTCATGAGATTCTGAATGAGCAAAACTAAAACATCTTGTATGATATTTTAAATACCTGAGGTGAAATCCTGATCCTGTTGAAGTCAAGGGAGTTTTGTCACCGGCCTCAGTGGGGTCAGGATTTTCCCCTGGCATCTTTAATAACAAATATACAGTTAAAAAAATCTTTGTTTTGGCATATGTGAAATGCACAGGTTACAACTTGATGGGTGTAGGTGTGGGTGGGGTGGGGGGGGGAGGCTATTTTATTGGGTTCTTATTGTGCCTGAGGGTAGATGCCTCCACTTGTACTGCCTTCCACAACCTGGGCAGGTAAAACTATAAAGTCTTATTTATTCTTTGGGTAAGTCGAGGGGAGATGGGACAATAAGGACCAGGTGAAACTCTCGTTGAAGGCAGTGGGAGTCTCTCCAGGCCCCAGATCAGGAAAGGATTCCTATTCAGAACTTGAAAAGATGCTTAAAATTAGCTTGTGTTTAAGTGTTGTCCTGAACAGGAATGGAGAACACACTTCCGGAAGTGCTTTCCTAAATCAGAGCTTTAATGAACAGATCTCTTGTTTGGATGCCTTTCAGTGTAACCAGCTTTAAATATTTTTGCATTTTAAGCTTCTGCAAGAAACTAAGATATCAGAAGTTATAATGCTTTCTTCAGGGTATTCTCTGCCCTAAATTAGAATTGGAAAATGCTCAAAGGGACAGCCTAGTCTGAAAGAGATTTTAATAGCATTAGTACTAAAGCTATTTTAAACAAGATTTTTTGTAGTACCTAAATATTGACTAGTTTTTTAAAAGTTTCTATACGTAAATTTAATTCTACTGAATATTTGCTAGCACATTTAAATGTGGATTAAGATGAAGAAATGGGCATCACACACATTTTAGAGAGTTTTTGTAGGCCACTCATCTTTCTACACATTGCAGTCTTCATGATGTGCTTTACTTCCTCATAGATTTTTAACTAGCAATGATGCCTATCAATTTTTGAACAAATTTCAGCCATAGACTCTATGTCCAGAATTTGGCCAGTTAATTTTTGGACAGTTGCAGATATTGAGCATACCTCTGAGCTGCTAGTTGTGCTCAAAAATATGACTCCTACTGCCACTACTTTCCCAAAATTATGTAGGTTCATCTTACTGTAGTTTGATGGGAAATGTTAAGTTTGTCATGTTCAGCTTCCTCTTTGGTTTGTCCTTAAGGATGATGCAAATGCTTATGCTAGTGTTTTTCCTTGTGGCTCGTTACAGACACCAAGGACTTACTGTGCTGCTAACACAGAGGATTTGGAAGCTGTTATTCATCATATACACAACATGCATGCCTCAGCTCCATTTATGGCAGCAGGTGTTTCTATGGGAGGGTAAGAATTTATGTAACAGAAATCCCTTTATTTTAGTTTACCAATCATGAACTAAGAGTGCTGCTGTTTGGCTGTAGTTTAGTGCAGTGTAATGTTTTTTGGAGTGAAATGGAGTTAAAATAGTTAATACAGTTACAAAAATCAACAAAGATCCTAATTAAGGGTTCTGTTCAGCAGGTTGCATGATTCAATGGGATGGGTGCTCATCTACATGGCTGAATTTCATTTCTCAGCCCCCACAAATAGGTTTTGCAAATGTATTAAATCTTATTTGAAACCCATGGGTGTAAAATTGAACTTTTATCCATATAGGCAGGTCTCCATTAATTGTTTTGTGATTGTGGAATTTGCCATGGAATTCACCCTGGTTATAAAATTGTGCTCTAAAATCCATTATTTCACTTTAAAAAAAATAGTGTTCCTATACTTCATGAGGCTTGTCTAGAATAAGATAAAAGGTTTGTTTTGAAAACCATCTTTAACTAACACATTTTAAAACCTCAGGATAGACAGGGCAAGTTGCAGTTTTAATTCTCATTGCTAGTATAGATAAAGGGGAGCCTCGAGTTCACTTTGACTAGCTAAGATGTTAACAATGATTTGACCTGTCTACACTATGATTTTCAAATGTGCTAGCATGTTAACTAGCACCTTTACAAATATATTTTATATTTGTCTAGAGAAGCCCATGATTGCACTGAAAATCTTTAAAATGTGAATTGAATATAACCAATTTAATGATATCTTTCTGTGTTTGCAGACAGCCTGAAACAGTAGCTCTGAGAGGTGTGAAGTGTTCATTCATCACACTGGATTATTGATTATGAAACCTAAACAGGACAATACAAAGTGTCTTATTATTAACTATTTCACTGCTGATCATTTTAGCATAAACATCCAACTAGTAGGCCTGATCCAAAGCCCATTGAAATCAAAGGAAATCTTTCCGCTTACTTCAATGGTTTGTGGATCAGGCCCAATGTGCTTATTGCACAATTCCAAAGTGGAACTGCACCTCCCCAGATGCCAAAAGTACTGAGCTGTCAAAACTCCGGCTTCTCCTTGACAACTGCCATCATACAGTTAGGCATTGATCTGTAGAAAAACTGAAAGTGTGAGGTAATTGTAAAATAAACTGAAGGTGATATCAAAATAAATAACAGTGGGGCTCCCATGCTGATTTCATTCTTCAGCATCAAATCTAATTAAATAAAGCCTCTGTTTAAAAGTTTGTTGTAAAGTTCTGCCGATATTCTCTGAGGCCTGGTCTACGTGAATAACGTAGCTGAAATTGATGTACTTAGATCTACTCACCGCGGTGTCTTCACTGCGGTGAGTCGATTGCTGACGCTCCCCCGTCGACTCCGCCTGCGCCTCTCGCTCTGGTGGAGTACTGGAGTCGATGGGAGAGTGCTCGGCGGTCAATTTATCGCGTCTTCACTAGACGCGATAAATCAACCCCCGCTGGATCGATCGGTGTGCGTGGATCCTGAGGGTAATGTAGACAAGCCCTGAGTGTGCCCCAGAAGCTGGTTGCAGAACTTTGGTCCATCTTGTTGCAGAGTACACAGGCACTTATTAAAATGTCACAAATCAGTATTTCCCAAACTTCCTCATTACAGCAACTCTACTTTCATCTGCTCTAAAGGATGAAGGAAAGCAGATAAAAAATAAAATAGAGCCAAAAAATAGAGGAAGTGGAGCCAATGTATTATGTTCCTTTCCCTGCCTAGCAGTCTGTGGAAGCCCTAGGAGTTAACTTCACGCTAGCAGGGCTTCTCACTTTATAGTTAGGGTTTGTTAGAAGAAGGGTGGGCTTCAGAGATGTATGATTCAGAAGCAGGAAGTAATACTGTCAACAAAACCAGTGAGTTAATCTGCTAAAAGCAGTATTATTAACACTCACTCAGTGCTGGCCCCTATCCAGAGAAGGGAAGTACAGCACTGTTAGAATGGACAATGTGCAGTGCCAGCACAACTTCCTGGAAAATTGTGCTGCAAGGTAGGAAGGGAAACACCCAGAGAGTCTCTTTATTAAGGAGTTCCAGGGAGGGGAAATTTTCACTGGGAATTCTGTGAGTTCAAGGCTGAAATTACTACTGTCTCTGTTCCTTTCTTATGGGTTGTGCTGAGGATGGGTACAATGTGGCTCTCTGTACTGGCATTTACCTACTAAGCCATACTGACCTTTGCAAGTTATTGGATAATTACAGATTTGTTCAGTGGACACAGTTATTGATAATGAGGTAAATAAGTAACTTTGAAGCTTTTAAACCCTATTGGCCCAAATCTTGGTCCAATTGAGTTTTGCTATTGCCTTCAATGGAACCAAGATTTGGACCATTGCAGGGTTTTTGTTGTTATTGTTATAAATACAAAATAAGAAATATCACAAAAAACTAGGACTGAGATTTTTCTGCACTCCCCATTTCATAGTGTAGCTTATTTGGTTGCATAATGAATAATTCTGTGGAATGGATTTACCTGCTTCAATGTGCCTGTGGGACTAATCTTTACTTCCTTCCAGTTCTGGATTTTTAATCTGGCACTGTTCCCCTTTAGACACCTTAACCAGTTGTTTGCTTTTAGTATTAGAATTAGGGTGACCAGATGACCCGATTTTATAGGGACAGTCCCGATTTTTGGGTCTTTTTCTTATATAGGCTCCTATTACCCACAACCCCTGTCCCGATTTTTCACATTTGCTGTCTGGTCACCCTAATTAGAATGGTGAACTATCAATATTTTGCTATGCGTAATTTCATTGTACCACTGAAGTTTGTTTGGGAATGTGTCATTTGCATGTGTATTGGATTTGTCTTGTTGCGTATGTAGGAAACATACACTTTCCCCCCATAGATTATCGCAAATGGCAGAATCGAGGTGGGTGGGTGTAACCTGGTTGATTGTGGTTGAATAGGCTCGATTTGGAAGGGGAACCACCAATCTGTGTTTGTGACTGTCTGTTGGTTTGCATATGTGAGACGGTGATGAATGTATGTATATGGATTTACTCTGCATTCCCTGGGGTTGTTGTGGTTTTAAGTTTGCCATTGTTCCTTACTAATCTTAACTGGTTTTCATTGTGTCTTTTATGTTTGAATCATATAATAGATTCATGCTCTATTTTGTCTTGTTACCTTCTCCTCTAGGCTCTGATCTTGCAAAGACATATGCACATGCTTAATTTTAAGCAATTGAGTAGTCCCAAATTGACTACATTGGGATTACTCACATGCTTAAACTTAAGCATCTTTGTAGTGAATGGGACTACTTATCTGCTTAAAGCTAAGCACATGCGTAGGTCTTTGCAGTATCAGGACCTTATAAGAAGCAACTATTCAAAATCCTCATCTTAAAGTACTTTTTAAATTATTTCTTCAATAATTTAAAAAACTTTCTAAATCAAAAACAAAATACAAGTAGAATCCTGACAGACATTTTTAAAAATGCAACACGACCCACAACATTTCATAAGAAGATTGCAGGGCTAGAAGAAACTTAATTTTGGCTGATTAAGAAGGAAATAAAACATTGACTTTACTTCCCTGTGATGTACATTTAAATTAAAGTACACTTCTCTTTGCCTTTCAGTCTGTTTTGGAAGGGGCACTGCTTCTCTAGCATGAAGCTTCTCAATATCTTTCCCACCACATATATTGTCCAGCTTCCATTTGTGGCTTGTTCTACCACATCAACATTTTTACTGGCTTAGAAATCAATTGTGGGTTTTTCCATAAGCTCTGTGTATGGGGCAGCATGTAGCTGTGTTGCCTCCCAGTTTCCCGCTACTTCAAGGATGTGGGGATACAAACCCTGTATCAGCTTTATCCCAGTCACAGCTTACATCCCCTGGTATGCCGGACAGTACAGCTGTGCCAGCATGTTGCTTGTTCCTCATTCTTTCCTGTTTGCTCCCTGCCAACATGTGTAGGGTTGGGATGTACCAGCCTCTGGAGACTGTTCTCCCTTCTGCACTGGTACCCATCACTAGCTGGTGCAAGGGAGGAAGGGGATGCCATATACTCCAATAGTCCCCTGTGAAAGCAGGCAGGATGGGCCACAATCTGCCCTTAGACAGCAAAGGAATGTGAAACTTTTGACCTTCTAGCTTTCAGGCCATCTTCTGTTTTTCTCCTGTACTATCCTACCCATCCTCCTGATTTATTTTTAATCTTTGTGCATCTGGAGTGGCAGGATTCTGTGAGCTCTCCTTCATCTCAGGCATACAGCAGCAATGGAGACTTTAAGTAGCAGTAGTCAGGAAGGCAAGACTTTAATTAGGCTGGGGGTTCTGGGCTATATTTGTTCCTAATTTTAAATAACTCTTCATCTCCTTTATATTCAAGAGCTGTGCCCACCATATATGCTCCCAAGTGTGATGCAATGGTGGAGGCTAAAATTCCCAAATACTGTCGCCAGCCCACACATGTCTCACTGGGTAGATTGCAGTTTTCAAGAGTTTTAAGAAAAATGAAATATTGTAAGACCTAGCACTTTCTGCTCCAAGAGCAAAACTTTCTGTTCCAAGAGCAAGGCACACTGAATTGACCTTGCCTTTTCTAAAGTAAACAATTAGCAGTGTGTACGTATTAAAAATACCTCCCCCCCACCCCAAAAAACAAAAACAAAACAAAACACAACTCTGCATACCCTCGTCCTGGGGACAGGATGAGAGAGAAAATGAAACACATGACAGATGTTAGTAACATCACTTAAGGCACTATTGGAAGGCAGATACCATGGTGATGAGGGTGGTGCAAGAACCCATTTACAATAGAATAGGCTTAAAGTTGGCAGATTGTTATACATGTGATTATATTTAAATGAGTGATCTGACAATTTGATTTGTTTTATTTTTATTCTTCTTTGTAGCATGCTTCTTTTAAATTACCTGGGCCAAACTGGCCGAGAAACCCCTTTGATGGCAGCTGCAATTTTCTCGGCGGGTTGGAATGTTTTTGAGTCTGCAGAATCATTGGAGAAACCACTAAATTGGCTTCTCTTTAACTACTACTTGACTACTTGTTTACAGTCCTCTATTAGTAGGTGAGTCACCTTCTGAAATATTTAGAAAGGTTGAAGATGTTAGTATAGAATATAAGCCAGATATATGGCCTCCTGGGAAAGGAATGCTATTACTGCATTTCACACAATGCTTTCCTTTGTGTGTGTAATCTCAGGAAATTCTGAAATGGAAATGTCTCCTTGCTTGAAAGATTTTCTTCATGGGTGGAATTCACTCTTGTACAGAGTGAACCATTGCAGTCTTCAAAATAAATCTGAAGTGGGACTTAAAATGGTGTGTAGGCTTTGTTCTGGTCATTTTTACGGGACTGAATTTCACCTCATGCACACATTGATTATCGTAAGGTTACTCATGATTTGGATGGATGGCACCAATTTGATTTTCTTTATAAACTAACCAACATTAACACATTTATTTTGATGGCTACATAGATATGAATTTGTTAAAAAAAAAATCAACTCTGAAAACAAAAAGGAGGGGAAAGGGTTGCTCACATGTAGTCTTAAAGAAATGATTTTTTTGTTCCTAAAATCAAAGTTCTCCTTTTTATCCTTGTCAGCTTTCTAATGACTAATGCAGATTTCATCCATGTTTCTGGTAGGGCTGTCAAGTGATTAAAAAAATTAATCGAGATTAATCGTGCGATTAAAAAAATAATTGTGATTAATCGCTCTGTTAAACAATAATAGACTACCATTTATTTAAATATTTTTGGATGTTTTCTACATTTTCAAATATATTGATTTCAGTTAGAACACAGAATACAAAGTGTATAGTTCTCACTTTATATTTATTTTTTATTACAAATATTTGCACTGTAAAAAAAAATAGTATTTTTCAATTCACCTAATCCAAGTACTATAGTGCAATCCTTTTATTATGAAAATTGAATTTACAAATGTAGAGTTATGTACAAAAAATAACTGCACTCAAAAATAAAACAATGTAAAACTTTAGAGCCTATAAGTTATCTCAGTCCTACTTCTTGTTCAGCCAATTGCTCAGACAAACAATTTTGTTTACATTTGTAGGAGATAATGCTGCCCGCTTCTTGTTTACAATGTCACCTGAAAGTGAGAACTGGTGTTTGCATGGCACTGTTGTAGCCAGCGTCACAAGATATTTAAGTGCCAGATGCGCTAAAGATTCATATGTCCCTTCATGCTTTGCCTACTATTCCAGAGGACATGCTTCCATGCTGATGATGGGCTCTGCTCAATAACAATTCAAAGCAGTGCAGACTGACGCATGTTCATTTTCATCATCTGAGTCAGATGCCACCAAGAATGCTGATTTTCTTTTTTGGTTGTTCAAGTTCTGTAGTTTCCACATTGGACTGTTGCTCTTTTAAGACTTCTGAAAGCATGCTCTATACCTCTTCCCTTTCAGATTTTGAAAGGCACTTCAGATTCTGAAACCTTGGGTTGAGTGCTGTAGCTACTTTTAGAAATCTCACATTGGTACCTTCTTTGTGTTTTGTCAAAACTGCAGTGAAAGTGTTCTTAAAATGAACAACATGTACTGGGTCATCATCTGAGATTGCCATAACACGAAATATATGGCAGAATGCAGGTAAACCAGAACAGGAGACATACAATTCTCCCCCAAGGAGTTCAGTCACAAATTCAGTTAATGCATTATTTTTTTAATGAGCATCATCAGCATGGAAGCATGTCCTCTGGAATGGTGACCAAAGCATGAAGGGGCATACGAATGTTTAATATACCTGGCATGTAAATACATAGCAATGCTGGGGTGCCATGCAAACACCTGTTCTCATTTTCTGGTGACGTAAATAAGAAGCGGGCAGCATTATCTCCCATAAATGTAAACAAACTTGTTTTTCTTAGTGATTGGCTGAACAAGAAGTCGGACCGAGTGGACTTGAGTAGGCTCTGAAGTTTTACATTTTGTTTTTGAGTGCAGTTATGTAACAAAAAATCTACAGTTGTAAGTTGCACTTTCCTGATAAAGAGATTGCACTACAGTACTTGTATGAGATGAATTGAAAAATATTATTTCTTTTGTTTATAATTTTTACAGTGCAAATATTTGTAATACAAATAATATAAAGTGAGCACTATACACTTTGTATTCTGTGTTGAAATCAAATATTTGAAAATGTAGAAAAACATCCAAAATATTTAATAAATTTCAATTGGTATTCTATTATTTAACACTGCGATTAAAACTGCGATTAATCGCAATTAATTTTTTTAATCGCGATTACTTTTTTTGAGTTAATTGCGTGAGTTAACTGCGATTAATTGACAGCCCTAGTTTCTGGTTGTATTTGTAAGTAAGTGCACATTGCTTAGTGTCCTGGACAGATGGATTTATAAGTCTGAGAAATAAAACAAATGTGTTCTTACTCTATGATGATATTTATTTCTGAGTATGTATTTGTAAGGCAGACAACTTCTACATCTGTAAAATCATTTTTTCTTCCCCTCCCCTCATTTTTTTCCAGACATCGACAAACGTTAGAGAAATTATTTGATCTGAATCTTGTCATGAAGGTATATGGATAGATCTTTTCTCTTTTGATTTCATGGTTTGGTTTCCAAATACTGATGTTGTTCCTGATTTGAATTCTCTACTTCAGGCTAAAACCATTAGGGAGTTTGATAAGCAATTCACCTCAGTCATGTTTGGCTACCGTACAATTGATGATTACTATGTAGATGCTAGTCCATGTCGCAAGCTGAAGTCAATAGGAATTCCAGTGTTATGTCTAAACTCTCTGGATGATGTTTTTTCACCAGGTCATGGTAAGTTGAGGCTTTTTTATGTTTTTCTCTATACCTGTATGTATGTATGTATGCAATCAGTAAGATTGAAAACTGCATAGATCTAAGAACAGGCTATATTTGAATGAGATGTATTTAAGTACTACTGTACATCAATACTGATATTTTTAGTTCCCATTTTCCACTCTGATAAACTTTGAAGTTATTGGAGAGGCTTAACTAATACAAGGTGAAAAATCCTTAGTTCTTCTGTTGATCAGCATTCTTGTAAGCCAGCTCCTATAAAACACGTCATACTGTGATTTGCTCATGTTTCAGGGTACTTGAACTCCTCCATAGCAATCCCTGGCAATGACCTCTGTGACATAAAAGTCCAATGCCTAATGCAAAAATCATTTGGTTCCCTTTGATGATTAAAGATAGGAAGGAAGTTCAAAATCCTTCAATCTCAGATGGTACCTGGGCCAAAGTGCTGACATGGCTTTGTTGTTGGTCCAGAACAGCAGAAGGGACACAGATGATGTGATCTTATACAGGAAGTCCCATATCAATATTAGTAGAAATATGATTGAAGGATGAAGCTGCCCAACAGGCAGCAATGTCAGCTAATAACAGTTAAACTGTAAAAACACAATAGATTTTTTAAAATAGTTCATCCTGATCACCAGATAGAGCAATCAGGCTTTTACTGTTGACCCTCTTAAATCAGTTAACAACATGGTTAAAGATTTCTTTGGTCCTGTGGTCTGCATAATGGCTATATTTTCCGCGGAGTGATATGACAGTGAATAAAAGTAAAGTTGTAAAAGAGAAACTAGCCAGGGCTAAGAGCTAATTAATTACATAATCTTCTGCAGTGGACCGCTGACATCTGGAAGTAGAAAATGTTGATTTGATGCAGGGAAACTTGCTATTGCCATTGTAAATTGATCTGGATCTTCATCAGAAAATCTAGGACACCACGGAGATCATGCAAATAGATTAGAGTACTGAACCGAAGTTTAAAGAAACTGAAGGGAGATTATATGTGTGTCATGAATATGTTAAAAGTTACACCAATTTAATGTTAAGCAGGATGCAAGTTGTTGCAAATCAGCTATGGCTGCTTCAGTACAGGTACACTCAGGAAGGAGAGACCTCTTTTGACCCTCTTAGAACTCCTGTACTGGTAGTGTAAAGAAGTGGAGACCAGGCAGCTACCACTTTTGGCAAGCAAAACACCACTCTTGATTGGGAGTATCTGGGTGTGACCATAGACCTGAAACCCATGCACTGCCTATTGATTGTGGGGCTGTGTGGTTTGAAGCACAGGCTACATTTGTTATATGGGTATTGGGGGAACCACCACTGAGATCATTTTTTCCCCGTGCCCCTGGTGTAGTATGATCCATTCATTACTTCTCCTGGTTCCTGCCAGCATAATGCTTCCAAGGGCCTCTAGTGAGGGCTATACCACCTCCTCCCTCCTTCCACTTCAGTTAAAGACGAGGTCTCAGGCTCAAGAGTCATCTTGGAACTGAACCCAGGACCCCCAGAATTAAAACACAAAACTACAGTTGTAGCAGGTTCATATCCTCTATGAATCTGGCACGAAGGGGGACACAATGCACACTGAACTGTGGGCTGCACAAGGATTGTTTTTTTACACATCATGCAGTCTTGCACCCATTGTTGGTGCTAAACAAACAATAATAGAGACTTAAACATATCCTGGTGTGGGGGTATTGTATAGAACCAAAAGATACTGTAGAACATTACAATTTTTTGTAGTGATTCTGTTTCCCCTTAAAATCTGATTCTAACCTGCATTTCTCCATTAAGTAAAGTTCTTGGATGTTCAGGCATTTGTTTGGTCCTTGCTCCTCCTACTGTCAAAGGTCGGTAATGTTTCATGCAGCATAGAAAATAGAGAAATATTATTGGAGGGGATAAAAACCACTGGCGAGGAATCTGTTCAGCCACTCATTTTGATGAATTTAGTATCTTAGCTGTAACTTACTTGACTACTACAAAGTGATGATGTATTGCAGTGGTCTCCAAAGTGGGGTGCGCACACCCCAGGGGGTGCACAAGAGGATCCTTGGGGGGGCGTGGCAGGAGGAGCGCTTTTTTTTTTTTTGCTTCGGCAGTTCGGGCGGGAGTCCGAGTGGCTTTTTTTATTTTTATTTTTTGCTTCAAAAAAGTTTGGAGACCACTGATGTATTGGATAGCAGAAGTTTTTCAAGGCAGAGATAAAAAACCTATTTACCCCTTTTCCCTCTCTGAAGCTTAATCCCCTACTAGACTGTGGGGACCCGTGCTCAGCTGGGAACGACTCTGATCAGGAGGACTCCAGGCTTTCACTGATTTCAGGAATTGGCTACTTTTGCATGCCTCCTCACACTTCTTCCAGTAAATCTGTGGTTTCCTCTCAACCTTTCATGTATGCTTCAGCTCCCCATTAGTAGCAGAAAATTAGAACTCCACAGTTCCAGACAGGATCAAACTTAGAATGCTGCCACTCAGAAACACAACCTCAGCCTAGCAGAGAGCATTCTCTAAGAAGAGCTACTCCAGGATTGCTCTCGTATCCAGACAACTCCCTGTATGAAGCTGGCTACACCTGTCTGCTAGATGAGGTGCAAATCCACCAGACATGAGTCTGTGTCACTTAACATTCTAATTACAATTTAGAAGGTTTTATCCCCATTTTCAATTGTTCAAGGCTGATTGACCATAAGAAATGCAGACACTGCATCTGTTTCCTTTAATTGCACAGCCATTTGCTCTTACATCATCTGTAAATGCAGTTTTTGATATCTTTTGCACTTATAAACATAATGGTGGAAGACATCATGGACTTGATCCATAATCAGAAAAATGTACACAGGGATCTTGACCCAACATGAAGAAACTATATCTCTTATTTCCAGGCATGCCTCAGTGATGGCAGTTTCAGTTTAAAGTACCTAGTGCAGGCATGGCTGATGCAGCTGTATGAAACTACAATAATACATACAAATCTTGACTGTTCTCAGAGTATATAACTAATAAAAGCAAGTGTCATTTGCATCAAGTATTTTTAACCCCAAGCCATTTTTCTCACCCAGAGTAATCCAGACAATTCATTGTATGAGGAAAGGCATGATATAGCCAATTCCAGCTTTTATTTTGAATTGCCCAAAAAATCTTCATCTGTCCAAAAACAAAACAAAACAAAACAGACACTAGTAGTGCCAGTCATCATAGTGTCATATTTGACTCTCTAGTTGAATTATCATTTTCTTTGATCACTGCCTTTCAGTGGCATATTATGCAGTGTGACTTAAATTTCCTCATTCTAATGGTCTGCCAGGTGCTGGTAGAGAGAGTGCTATCCCACATCTGAGACTCTGACCTTGCAGTTTAGTGCCCTGTCAGCATGTCCTTACAATTCCACTCCATTAATATCTATGCCCTTTTCAAACCACAGTGTAAATTTTACTAAACTATCTTTCTCTCTTCACTCTGGTATTTTTGGGTTTAAACTTACAACACGACATCATTGTTAAGTTTCACTCTGCATCCCTTTTTGCAGACAATTCAATGGAATAAACCAGTCAGGAGAGAACAAAGAAAAAAAGAGAGGATAAAAAGATTAGGGAGGGGGTAAGAGTCAGAAAATGGGAGTAAGGGATTCATGGATAGACAATAGAGAAATGAGTCAAAAGAAGGGGATGGAAAACATGAGAGTAGACAATTAGCAAAATTCATGCTGCTCTATGCTTTGGGGTGTGTGGTTTGTTTTGTTTATTTAATTTGTCAGAGATGGAAGACATAAAGAATAGAATAGCTTTCGAACAAAGGTAGCACTGTGATGCTCCCCAGTGGTACTCAGGGTTGTGAGGCACCTCACCACAACTGTCCTTAGTGTGAAGCTGTCTTGCCTGATGCCTGCTGTAGCTCAGCCCCTTGAAACCAACAGCCTCTGGCAACAGACAAGCATTGACTTCCAGGTCTCCACAGACCTCACCCTCTCTTGTGCAGGCTAGTGACAGAGGCACACCATCTCCCAAGTCCCTCCCTCTGCCAGCGTCCCACTCTGTAGTATCCATCCCCTGTCACTGGACACTCCCAGAAATACATTGTCTCTGGTTGACTGACACAACTCAGGATAAGGTCCCTTACAAAAACACAGCACTGGAATCTACTTGTAGTGAAACAAATATGTTTATTTACAAAGATTAAGATGTAAGACATAGTGAGCAAGGACAACAAGTTACATGTAAAACAAAAGGGATAACATGTTTCTTAGGGTATGTCTACACTACGAGAGTAGTTCGATTTTAGTTAAATCGAATATGTGGAATCGATATTACAAAGTCGAACGTGTGTGTCCACACTAAGGACAGTAATTCGACTTTGTCAGTCCACACTAACGGGGCAAGCGTCGACATTGGAAGCGGTGCACTGTGGGCAGCTATCCCACAGTTCCCGCAGTCCCCGCTGCCCATTGGAATTCTGGGTCGAGCCGCCATTGCCTTCTGGGTAAAAAAATTTGTCGAGGGTGCTTCTGGGTAACTGTCCTCAGCCGTCCGTCACTACCGCCCTCCCTCCCTCCCTGAAAGCGCCGGCGGGAAATCAGTTCGCGCACTTTTCTGTTCAGTGACAGCGCGGACGCCACAGCACTGCGAGCATGGATCCCGCTGCGACCATCGCTGCAGTTGTGGCCGTTGTCAACGCATCGCAGCTCATCATCGACCTTTCCCAGAGGCAGATAGAGAGAAATGAGGCGAGGAGGCTACGGCAGCGGGGTGAGGACCTGAACTCCGAGAGTAGCACACGCCTGTCTGAAACCACGACACCCAGTGCCGAGGACATCACGGTGGCAATGGGTCTTGTGGATACTGTGGAACGGCGATTCTGGGCCCATGAAACAAGCACGGACTGGTGGGACCGCATAGTGCTTCAGGTCTGGGATGAATCCCAGTGGCTGCGAAACTTTCGCATGCGGAAGGGGACTTTCCTTGAACTTTGTGAGTTGCTGTCCCCTGCCCTGAAGCGCAATGACACCTGGATGCGAGCAGCCCTGACTGTCCAGAAGCGAGTGGCCATAGCCCTCTGGAAGCTTGCAACGCCGGACAGCTACCGGTCAGTCGCGAACCAGTTTGGCGTGGGCAAATCTACCGTGGGGGTTGTTGTCATGCAAGTAGCCAAGGCAATCGTGAAGGTACTGCTGTCAAAGGTAGTGACCCTGGGAAACGCGCAGGCCATCATAGATGGCTTCGCCGCGATGGGATTCCCAAACTGCGGTGGGGCTATAGATGGGACTCACATCCCTATCCTGGGACCGGACCACCAGGCCAGCCAGTACATCAACCGAAAGGGCTACTTTTCGATGGTGCTGCAAGCACTGGTGGACCATAAGGGACGTTTTACTAACATCAACGTTGGATGGCCGGGCAAGGTTCATGACGCTCGCGTGTTCAGGAACTCTGGTCTGTTTAGACGGCTGCAGGAAGGTATTTACTTCCCGGACCACAAAATAACTCTTGGGGATGTGGAGATGCCTACAGTGATCCTCGGGGACCCAGCATACCCGCTAATGCCCTGGCTCATGAAGCCCTATACTGGCGCCCTGGACACAGAAAAAGAAATGTTCAACTACCGGCTGAGCAAGTGCAGAATGGTGGTGGAGTGTGCTTTTGGCCGTCTCAAGGGGAGATGGAGAAGCTTACTGACTCGCTGTGATCTCAGCGAAACCAATATCCCCATTGTTATTGCAGCTTGCTGTGTGTTCCACAATCTCTGTGAGAGCAAGGGGGAGACCTTTATGGCGGGGTGGGAGGTTGAGGCAAATCGCCTGGCTGCTAATTACTCCCAGCCAGACAGCCGGGAGATTAGAAGAGCCCAGCGGGACGCACTGTGCATCCGGGAGGCTTTGAAAGACAGTTTCCAGATTGAGCAGGGTCACCAGTGAATTTTAAGTTTGTGGACACAGAAGCTGAACTTGCCACCGTTTCTTTACCCAGTTACCGTTGACTATCCTCTCCAGTTACATACCCCCTTCACCCCCTTCCCAAAAAATAAAATCTGTTCTGTTTTGTTAATGAACACCGTTGTCTTTATTACTGTTTTCGCGGGAATGTTTTAAACCTGGGACGCAGACTGTGGCGGGGTGCGGGTTTAGTGTTGTGATGCAAATGATGCTTCTAAACTCCAGGAATGACAGGTTCCGCAGTGGTGGACTGGTTGTTTCAACAGAGCCTGCCAGCCCTCCTGGGCGGGACAGCGTGTATGTGTCGGCTATGTGACTGTCTGGCAGGGGGAGGAGGGTTACAGCTCCCCTGCTGCGCGGCTCTGTGATGCATTTGATCTGTAACTGCCCTCCCCCGCCACAAAGTCACAGAGCAACCCCCCCCCCCCCGAACATGAAAACCACCTCCCAGATTGACCAGGGTCACTAGTCACTGCACTGGGTATGTGTCCTGATGCTGGACCTTACCCTGCCTCTGTACCCTGGTAAAGGTGACTGTCCTGTCCAATTACCAAGCCCCTTCCCCTCCTTCAGACAGACTGTCCTCCAAAAGAAAATCATGGAAACAGTAATTAACAGAAACGAATATTTTATTATGAACCACACAGGAAACGTGGGGGTTGAAACTTGCACGGGGGCTTCTGTGAGGTGTGTAGGAAAGGACTTTTGAAATTTTGGGGAATGAGAGCCTTCTAGTGCTAGAGCAGTCTGCAGGGGTTGACTGAAAGTTTTAACGGCCCTTGCCGCCCCTCCTTCTTTGTACTTTGGGTGAGGGGGGTGTGGGACTTGGTGGCGGGGGAGGGCGGTTAGAGATAGATTGCAGCGGGGCTCTGTCCTCCTGCCTCCGGTCTTGCAGAACATCCACAAGGCACCGGAGCGTGTCCGTTTGCTCCCTCATTAGTCCAAGCAGCTTTTCAGTAGCCTGCTGGTCCTCCTGACGCCACCTCTCCTCCCGTTCCATGACTGCTCGGTGCATTTGTGACAAGTTCTCCCTCCACTGTGTCTGCTGGGCTGCCTGGGCTCGGGAGCAGCTCATTAGTTCTGAGAACATGTCCTCCCGCGTCTTCTTCTTCCTCCTCCTCCTAATCTGCGCTAGCCTCTGGGAGTGTGCTGACAGGCTGGGTTGGGAGACAGTCGCAGATGTGTCTGTGTGAATGGGAAAAATGGAGTGAATTCCTGAGACAGATAAATGAAGTTGTGTACAAAGAACCTAGTCTTTCTCTGTGAACAAGACCATGCACTGCACCTCTCACATGCGCACTCAGGACAAGGTCGAATTTTCGGCCCTCGCCTTCAGTGCCTGGGGTCTTGCAGTGGTCTTGCAGTTATCTGAGAAGCGTGGCAGGACACCTGAACTTCTGTAGCGTGCAATCATGGTAAGCCGTAGACTTCTGGCTGCTTAACACTGTACTAGTAGCACTGGCCTCCTTTCACATTGAAAGCAATGCCAGTCTCTGCTGCCAGCAATCAGGACAGCATGAACTATGCCCCTGTCCCACCCCATCGCGGCTGTCCCAGGGAAAGATCCCTGTATGCTGCCCCTCTCCCTCCACCGCGTGGCTGTAAAGCAGTCCCAATACTAACATTCCCCTCCCTAATTCAAAGCAGGGCGTCATGAGCGACATCACCCTGCTGAGGATCTCGGAGTCCCAGAGGGAAAGGATGCTTCGAGAAAGCCTTCAGAAACCAGGGCCGTTTGCCGCCATGCTCTGCAGGGCAATGATACCAGAGTACCTGATGGTGTCGTGGCGCGGAAACGTGTCCTACCACGGAGGGCCCAATAAGATCGCCCTACCCAGGAACCTGATGAACAGGGTGGAAATGTACCTTCATGAGACCTACGAGGAGTTCTCCTATGAGGATTTCGCCTCTATCCCCGGCCATATTGACCGGATTTTCGCGTAGGTGCACTGGGACTAAAGAGTGGAGCGTCTTGGGCAGCAGAATCATGACTTACCGGACATTGTAAAAAAATTTTTAAATACTTGGGACTAAATTGTGAAGAGTCTAAGGCAGACAAATCATGAAAAACCCTTTGTTACTATTGTAAATATTCCAGTTTTTTTGCAGATTATTGTTTACATGTTTAAGCACTTTAGGAAAAAGCCATTGTTAATATTATAAATATTTCAGTTCTTGTAAAAATAAATGTTTAGATATTTAAAGCACTTACTGCTTGATCCTTCCCCTGATTCTGTCTCCGGGGTAAGGGATGGGGACGGTTGGTAGGGGATCTCGGTAAGGGTGATGAAGAGCTCCTGGCTGTCGGGGAAATCAGCGGTGCCAGCGCTGTCGACTGCCTCGTCCTCCTCATCTCCTTCTTCATCTTCCCCGTCCGCTAACATGTCCGACGAGGAACCTGCCGCGGACAATATCCCATCCTCAGAGTCCACGGTCAGTGGTGGGGTAGTGGTGGCGGACGCACCTAGGATGGAATGCAGTGCCTCGTAGAAACAGGATGTGTGGGGCTGGGATCCGGAGCGTCCGTTTGCCTCTTTGGTTTTTTGGTAGCCTTGTCTCAGCTCCTTGATTTTCACGCGGCACTGCGTTGCATCCCGGCTGTATCCTCCCTCTGCCATGGCTTTAGAGATCTTCTCGTAGATCTTTGCATTCCGTCTTTTGGAGCGCAGCTCTGAAAGCACGGACTCATCGCCCCTCACAGCGATAAGATCCAAGACTTCCCTATCAGTCCATGCTGGGGCCCTCCTTCTATTAGATTGCACGGCCATCTCTGCTGGAGAGCTCTGCATCATTGCCAGTGCTGCTGAGCTCGCCACGATGTCCAAACAGGAACTGAGATTCAAACTGCCCAGACAGGAAAAGGAATTCAAATTTTCCCGGGGCTTTTCCTGTGTGGCTGGTCAGAGCAGCCGAGCTCGGACTGCTGTCCAGAGCGTCAACAGAGTGGTGCACTTTGGGATAGCTCCCGGAGCTATTACCGTCGATTTCCATCCACACCTAGCCTAATTCGATATTGCCATTTCGAATTTAGCGCTACTCCTCTCGTTGGGGAGGAGTACAGAAGTCGAATTTAAGAGAGCTCTATGTCGATCTAAATAGCTTCGTGGTGTGGACGGGTGCAGGGTTAATTCGATGTAACGGCGCTAAATTCGACATAAAAGCCTAGTGTAGACCAGGCCTTAGAGTCCAAAGTTAACTCTAACCGGCTAAAATCCTTATCTAAAGCAGGTTTCAAAGTAGCAGCCGTGTTAGTCTGTATCCGCAAAAAGAACAGGAGTACTTGTGGCACCTTTATTTATTTATTTATTTATTTATTTAAGAGTAGGTTAGATAAATGTCTATCAGGGATGGTCTAGACAGTATTTGGTCCTGCCATGCGGGCAGGGGACTGGACTCGATGACCTCTCGAGGTCCCTTCCAGTCCTAGAATCTATGAATCTATGAACCTTAGAGACTAACAAATTTATTTCAGCATAAGCTTTCGTGGGCTACAGCTCACTTCTTCAGATGCATAGAATGGAACACACAGACAGAAGATATGGCTGAGCCATTACAAACATTGAATCTATCTCCCCTTGTAAGTATTTTCACACTTGCTTCTTATCAAACTGTCTGTACTGAGCCATCTTGATTATCACTTCAAAAGTTTTTTTTCCTCTTACTTAATTGGCCTCTCAGAGTTGGTAAGACAACTCCCACCTGTTCATGCTCTCTGTATGTGTGTGTATATATATCTCCTCAATATATGTTTCACTCTATATGCATCCGAAGAAGTGGGTTGTAGCCCACGAAAGCTTATGCTCTAATAAATTTGTTAGTCTCTAAGGTGCCACAAGTACTCCTGTTCTTTTAGTCTCTAAGGTGCTACAAGTACTCCTGTTCTTTTTGTCTAAAGCAATTTCTCACCTAAAGCAACCTCCCAGCATCACTAGTCCACATGGCCAGGATCCAATTTTCATGAATGTGAAAAGCGATGTCTTTTTTGCTCCCTCAGTGAAGGATCGGAAAGGGGGCCTTTTTCCTTCCCCATGTAGTCCAGTAAATCTTTGACATGTCCCTTTTGAAGTGCATCCCCAGATAAGACTCTTCTCCCCGTTGCTTGTTCTCCAGTGTGCTCCGGACCCAATTGGTTTCACATCCCCCAATCAACCTGTTTTTCCTGTTAGCTCTACATGCAAATGGGGCTTCCATTGTTTTACAATGCTTAATTATATCAGAGACAGGGATAGGTGAAGAAACATTCTTTGTCTGGCAGAAGACCTGTTTGTTTATTTCTGTCAAAATATAATGCAATTTTTTTTGTAGAACCTAATCACAATTTTTTGTAGTTTTATTTTTTCCATTCCTGCAAAAAAGCATATTTGAAAACTGCAGTTTTACAAGGCTTCTGCCCTTACTGCAGGGGTAGGCAACCTATGGCACGCGTGCCGAAGGCGGCATGCAAACTGATTTTCTGTGGTACTCACACTGCCCGGGTCCTGGCCACCGGTCCGGGGGGCTCTGCATTTTAATTTAATTTTAAATGAAATTTCTTAAATATTTTAAAACCCTTATTTACTTTACATACAACAATAGTTTAGTTATATATTATACACTTATAGAAAGAGGTATTACTGGCCACTGAACCCTTAAATTAGAGTGATTAAATGAAGACTCGGCACACCACTTCTGAAAGGTTGCCGACCCCTGCCTTAGTGTATATCAGGGCCTTTTGCTATGTAAAAAATAAATACATTTAACACACATTAAATCTCAGTTACTCATTTTTCAATGGCAGCTCCTTTAAATAACTAATCACTACACCCCGAGCATGAACAATTCCATTAAGTTGCAGTAACATCATGTCATGTCAGATAGTTATTCCGTATGAAAATAGTTAGACAGTTGCATTGATCTGTCATTTTGTGAATACATGTGCCTTCTATATTGTTAATCTGATTTTAATTTACCTTTATTTTTCTTTTATCAAGGGTTCTGCTATAGGTGACCCAGTGGAACAATGTACGAGCCATTCACCTCTGAATACTTTTGGCCATCTGAATTCACTGAAATCAAAAGACAAAATTATTCATTGTAATCTCTATGTATGCATATGCCCAAATCATTGCACAGTTTAGAGTCTAATTTTAGACAGCTGATCTAATTCTGAGTAACTCATTTACTAGCAGTCTCTAACCTAGAGAGGGCCACTAACCTGGTGTGTGACCTTGGGGAAGTCACTCTTTTGTGCCTCTTTCCCTTCCCACTCTTTGCCTGTCTTCACTGTAAGCTCTTTTGTGCAGGCACTGTCTGCTAGGGCTCAGATCCTCAAAGGTATTTAGGCACCTAACTCCCACTGAGATCAAAGTACAATGGAACCCAAATCTTGGCTGGGGCCCAAATCTTGGTTGGGGCCTTTAGGTTCTACTGGAATACATATAATACATAATAATGATGATGTTAATAACCCTGTACTGATGCTGAGCATTGACGTAGCTGTATAAGCACATTGAACATCTCGCTCTCTATAGCTGTTGGCCTTTCACTGTGATAAGCATTGAACTCAATTCCTAAAGTAAACAAATTCTTACAAGACTATTTACAGAAATATATTAAATACAAAATGTTAAAATGACTGCAGGGTTCATACCTAATCTAACAAGAACAGGACTATTCATTGTCAATCCATCATTTATCTGTTGCCAAATATTGAAGCACATATGTAAAGCTATGGACCTGATTCTCCTCTCACTTACACTGTTTTTACACCATTGTAAATCTGCATTGACTTCAATGGAGTTACACTTAATTTACATCAGTGTGAGTGAGAAGAGGATCAATCAGTGCATCATCTAGAAATATGCACAAATGATGTGAGTTAATGATTCAAAGTGAGATATCTTTTGACATCTTAAAATCCCAATCCTGCAGTGCCCTTTTCTGTATTTCTGTTGTATGATTAGGATGCATGGTATTTGCTAGAGATAAATAATGAGATGGGGGACTTACTATACTTGTTTTTTCTTTTCTTTTCAGCTATACCCATAGAAACTGCCAAACAAAATCCAAATGTTGCTTTGGTTCTTACTTCTTGTGGAGGCCACATTGGTTTTCTAGAAGGAATGTGGCCAAGGAAGTGTACTTACATGGACAGAGTCTTCAAGCAGTTTGTGCAGGCTGTGTTTGAGCATGAAAACCAAATCTGCAGCATGTAGCTCTTCTGAGGCATCTTGTCCAGACCATTGTTTCAGCACAGTGGCATGATCTGACAAGAGCAGCTCAGCCTAATGCACAAATTTTAATTACTGTGTATACAGCAAACAAGCCAGCAGTTGGATGAAATCCATTACTATGTGCAAAAAATACCTTTTGCCTAAAATTTTGTAGCAAGAAATAAATATTACATTGTCACTTTTGTAGTTTTTTAATATGCCTTATCAAGAATGACCTTAAATAAAACAGCACTCTAAATATATCAAATTGCACTTAACCAAAACCATTAAGCCAACAGGTTATAATTCCTCAGGGGTTTAATTTAAGACAGTTCATTTTTAGGAGACTCAATTTAGATGACTTGTAATATAACAGTTTTAGTAACTAACTCTCAAAATTACATTTATTATATTTTAAAGCATGTTACAAGTTGATCAATTTCTAAGGGGATTGATAAGAAAAATATTAAAATATGAAAATAGAAGGAACATAAAACAGGACTGATTCATCAAAGTAATCTTTAGGTTTAAGCATGGACTGCAGCAGTATTAGACTGATAATTTCATTTGCTGTTTTACTCTTTGAAAATATTCAGATTTAGGGCTGTTTTTTATTATTAATTAATTATTAGTATTATTATTTATTTATAATGCCAATACCATATTTGTCTTATATGTTTATTTTTAACATTGTTAGCTAATTTGTAGTATTTATATATTACCAAAGGTTCTGTTGAAATATAGTACTGTAATAAATTATGTAATTTTAAACCAACACACTTTGTACTTCTTAATTTATGTAATCTTGTGTAGTGTTATATATGTAATACATATTCCATATAAAGGTGGCAAATAACAAATTGCATAATTCTATAATTTAAGTTTATATTACCCTACAAGAACATATGAGTTTTAAAAAATATACAGAAAGTCAGGAGATTATGACACTGTCAACCTTAAAACCACATTTCCATCAATTTCTGAACAATTTGTCTCTGCTATTGTCCCAAGTAATACCTAAAACGAGTAACTGAAAGAGATGGTGGGGGGAGGGAAATCTATTTTTTTTTAAGTTTTCTTGCTTTGTGCACGTGGCAGCACTTTGTATATAGTCAGTTTCTTTGTTTTGTTGATGCTCTGACAAATACTTGGAGCTACAATGGTCCTCTTGCGCAGTTCTTCTGGCACAAGGGCTGTAAAGCTAGCTTCACCACCTGCCTGAACAAGCATCGGAAAAGAGAGCACAAGGCGAAGGATACACCTGAGCATGTTTGGCTGCATTGCTGTTAGCTTGCTCCAAAGAGCCTTCTACATTTCATCTAGTAAGCAAATATATAAAATAAATTTCAGGACATGCTATAAAAAGGGTGCTCTGACAGAAAATTGAAATTAGTCAATTAAAAAAAATTGAAGTGTCTTTTTAAGGTTGAACTTTTTAAACAAGGCATTGAATCTCAACCAAATAACAGATATCACCTTAACTCTGCCCTTGTAGAGCCAACACAAGAAAAATGAAATGTAAAAGCCAAATGAAACTGCACATGTTAATACATGAATGATTTTTAGAAGCCTTATGTGTGCTCATATCGATTTTCAGAACACAAGGTTTGTGCACATAAAAGCATGTCACTTAACCAATAAATAAATTATGGAATCAACGCTCTTCATGTTATATTTGCATAACTGTGTTGTTCATAGCTCTGTGTTAAACCTCTTTAAAAGACATTTACTAAGGAAATGTCTTATAGTGCAACTGTAAATCACATAATAAATGGCAGATTTATTATCCTTCCTTTCTTTGCCTCATATCACTTAGGCCCTGATCCTGTAGTTGTTTGAAATCAATGTGACAACTCACATGTTTAAAGCTGAGCTTGTGTGTAAGCATGTGCAGGAATTAAACCTTAACCTAAATATATCTACATTGACACATTTCCCGAAGATCCTTCTGTACCTTTATAAATACTGAACTTTTGTGCAGTCATTTCTTTTTCATTAGGATAATGAAATTGACTGGAGCAGACTAGTGGCAACCAGCTTTAACAACCTGATCTGTATCACTATCCTGAACCTTTCCCAAAGCAACATAGCATAAGAATGGCTATAGTAGCACTGATGGATGATGTGGTTATGAATAGAAGCCTAATATCAGCACTTAACCGCTCCATATAATCAGTTAAAAAGTGCCACTGACCTGGGTAACACTTCCACAAGCTACCCAAGACACTGACCTCTGGTATCTGCCCTCCACTCATCAAAGCAGTATGAATTTTCAGGGTCTTATGTGATTCTTCACTAAATTTAGATTGAAATAGTGGTGAGACATCTTGGAGGTACAGGTTTGCCAGGAATCTATTCTCTTTCTCCTTCATCAAGGACCTAAACATGATTCATGGATTTATCACCTACAAATTAGATTGTGGTAAATCTATGTGGGGTTGATTGTAGGGCAACTTGGAAATTCCTGATTGTATGCCTTGCAACCTCCTAAACAAAACAATCCTCTCAAACAAATCACACAAGTGAGCGGCAACTTCTACTGGTTTATAGTTTGTTTCTAGGATCAATGCAAATTTCTATTTTTAACATCTATAAGGTCATTGCTAACTCAGAGACCATTCTCTGGTCTAGATAATACTTTCTCCTGCCATGAGTGTAGGGGACTGGCCTAGATGACTTCTTGAGGTCCCTTCCAATCCTACAGTTCTATGATTCATGACCCATCCTGTCTCAGTGAAGGACAACATAATGAGCTCAAGCCTAGCCATCTTAAGATCATAATGCAAAGCTCACTTCTGAGCCAAAGCAGTCCGACACTAACTGAATATGTAGAATGAATAACAAACCAAAAATCAATAAACAAACAAAAATAGCAAAGCACAGAATCCAGCCCAGGATGTACAAACTTTACACCAAGCCAGGGCATGAAGGGATTAATGACCTTTCCTGAAGCAGGGACTTCAAGGACAAGCTGGCCCTGCACCCCCAACACCAGCAAGCAGGGTCAAGCCTAGAGCTATAGCTATAGCTAATAATCAGAAGGGAACAGGATATAAAAGAGAAGACTACATATCCTTAGAGGGGGTTGGAGTTATGAAGCTGGTACTGTGAGTGGGAGACTCAGCCACAGGGAGAGCTCCTTGAGGAAAGCGGAGATCTACATATGAATTATATTGTTTGTTAATTCTTTTGCTTTTTTGAGTGAAGCGGGGCTTTCCCCCCACCCTTTTTGGCTCAGCTGTGGCCAGTGGCACTCTACCACTGCGACAGCTACCTGCACAAATCGATATACAGGTAAAGTGACATATACCGTAACTCTTCATAGTATTCCTGCTCTAAATCAGCACACGTCTCTGTGTTAACTTCCTGAACACCATGTAGTCTTGAATACGAACAAGACCTGCAAATTGAACTGAAAAACAGATCTTCAGAATGCTGTTGCCTTACATACAAAGTTGCAAATTTGTTAATATTTTTTCCAATAAGTGTTTTTGTGATAAATGAAGCGGGGGGGGGGGGGGGGGGGAGCTTCCTTTTATGGACACCCAACCAGCCAGTTAGCTGTAAAATCCCTCTTGGTAGCTGTTCTCTGCTTGTTTTACCTGTAAAGGATTAAAAGTCACCCAGGTAAAGAAAAGGAAGTGGGCACCTGACCAAAAGAGCCAATGGGAAGGTAGAACTTTTTAAAATTGGGAAAGAAACTTTCCCTATGTTTGTTGTTCTATCTGGGCTGCAGGGACACAGAGCAGCAATGCTGTAAGCAGCTTTAAGCCAGGTATGATTATAGATTATCAATTCATACCTTGAATCTACTTATCTGAAGCCTCAGATATGTAAGTAAAATTAGGGAATGTCTAAAAAGACACGATTACGGTTATTTCTTTTATTTCTTATTGGCTTGTGGACTCCTCTGTGCTAACCCCGTGTGCTTTTGTTTGCTTGTAACCTTTAAGCTGAACGCCCAAAAAAGCTATTTCGGGTGCTTGGTTTTTGGAATTGCTCTTTTAAAATCTAGCAAAAGCCTAAGTTCCAGATGTATTTTCTTTCTTTTTGTTTTTAATAAAATGTACCTTTTTAAAGAACAGGATTGGATTTTTGGTGTCCTAAGAGGTTTGTGCATATGTTGTTTAATTAGCTGGTGGCAACAGCTAATTTCCTTTGTTTTCTTTCTCAGCTCGTCCCTGGAGGGATGTGTCTGAAAGGGCTTGAGGGTACCCCACAGAGAGGAATTCCCAAGTGCTCCTTCCTGTGTTCAAGGGTTGGAGGTTTTTTGCATTTGGGTGGTGCCAGCGTTTACCAAGCCAAGGTCAGAGAAAAGTTGTAACCTTGGGAGTGTAATACAAGCCAGGAGTGGCAAATATTAATTTTAAAAATCCTTGAGGGTCTCCACCTTTTTGAAATGCCAGAGTAGGGATTCAGCCTTGACAGCTTTATTCAAACTTTTGGATTTAATATATGACAGCAATGGTACATTCTTTAGGGCTTCCCATCATATGGTAAAAAAGTTTGTTATCTTACATTCATCCAGAAGATGTTACCATCTCTGCATACTTCATGTTAACAATAAAAAGAAGGGAAAATGTATCTGTGAATTTACATTCTTAACATGAAGTATGCAGAGATGCTTCTAACATTTTCCAGGAGGTTTACAAGCTCCCAAATGATTACAGTATCCTGCTTCTGGAAGCTATCTTGTAGGTTATTGTGACAAAGAAGCAGAGCACATGTTGGTACATTAGTTGTAAAGTCATACTGGATTATGGTGAGTTAAAGGAGAACCTCTATAGGGAGTTATAAATAACATTTCCTGCTATGAGCTATTTTACAAAACTGCAGCTACTGAAAATTTCCATCAGTCCAGGACAAATTGTGCTTCATTGAAATGTGCATAGAAAGAGGAACTGACAAAATAAGGTAGATTCTTCATTTCAATGTCACTAAATGACAAATTAGGATTTAGAAGCAGAGTAAAACATCACTATACTGCTAACTCTATTCAGCAATTTTCTTCCCAAACAGTATACTGTACAAATGTGAGGGCTGAGGAATATAGAGAAACTATAGAATATCCTGAGTTTGAAATATTATAGAAAGCTATTTATTAGAGGGGATTAAACAAGTTAATTAAAACATTCTCAAAATGACCACTTTAAAAAATATTACTAATAAACTGACAGATTTATATGGAAATTCTCAGAAATTCCATTCTATACACCGAGAGTAAGTGCTGAAAGTTTGGGAAAGATACATGAAATCACTAGTTTAGTCGCCATTACAGTGTCCAAAACAAGATACTTCAACAGAAGATGGCAGAAAGTCATAAATGAACAACTTCTATCATAGCCTGCCCTTCAGAGAAGATATAGATTGGCACAAGTCCTGGAACATGAAGGTTTATCTCTCTTCTAACTTTTTCATTTCCTTCTAATGTAGGTTGTAGATGTTCTCATTATATATTTATACAGATAATCTTTATTTTATCCAAGTAAACTCTTGACCTTAGTGATATCACATTTATGAGCTCCAGATGTTAATCACGTGCTGTATGTATATTAAAAAAAAAAGTTTCCTTTGATTCGTTTTCTTCTTATTACTTTGCTGATAGAAAATTTGCTGAACAGCAATGACAAACTGGAATAGTAATTTGGGAATAATTTACATGTCATATGTAGTACATATAATTGAAATAAATATCATCTAATTGTGTGCATATTGTCCCTTTTCCTCCCTACCCACCTTTTTCAACTGTCTTTAGATTATGAATTCCTTGGGGCAAGACTTGTGCTGTCTCTTCTGTTTGGAAAGTACTTTATACTAGAAATAAAATTTAAACAAAATATTACTGTTGCCTTATTGTTGGGTCTTATAGAGATGAAAGAAAAGGAGATATAGGTGGAAGAAAATAACACACTAAGGAGAATGGCAGACAAGCCGAGGGGAGACAGAGTGCACATGGTAAAATATTAGGGGGAAGATGAACGTGGGGCTGTCAGTGATAGACTGCAGATGGCATGTTTGAGGCGGGCTGTCTATGTGATAAGAACTGGAGAATGCCCAGCAGAGAAAGCACAGGAGGAAGAGGACTAGAATTGCCAACCCTCCAAGATTGGCCCGGAGTTTCCAGGAATTAAAGATTAATGTCATGTAATGAAATCTCCAGGAATACATCCAACCAAAATTGGCAACCCTAAAGAGGACAGCAAGAAACAGGGCCAGCTCCAGGGTTTTTGCCGCCCCAAGCGGCGGGAAAAAAAAAAAAAGCCGCAATCGCGATCGGCGGCAGCTCCACCGCGCCGCTTTCTTCTTCGGCGTCAGGTCCTTTTCTCCGCCCCTGAAGAGCCCGACATGCCGCCCCTTCCTCTTGGCCGCCCCAAGCACCTGCTTGCTGAGCTGGTGCCTGGAGCCAGCCCTGGCAAGAAAGGGCGTGGGGGACCCAGGATGGGATGGAAAGACTCTTTCAAAAGAAGTGTGAAGAGGACAGGACTGGAAGTCCCAGAGCTACAAGTGGGTGCCACGGTCTGGAAGGCATGGCCATGAATCGGGGGGGGGCTTCTGCCAGTGTAAACGGGAAAAGGAGTTGAGAGGTGAATTAGTATTGCTGCCTTTTAACATCCTTGGCTCTGTCCTTTTCTGTTATGAGAAGGGCAACTGGCACGAGGGTGACCAGACAGCAGGTGTGAAAAAATGGGACAGAGGGTGGGGGTAATCGGTGCCTCTATAAGACAAAACCCTCAGACAGCCCCAAACCAGACAGGGGACTGGGTCGGCCCCCGTTCCGGCCGCCAGGGGCCGCTCTGACTACACCCAGGCCTCCCTTCCTCCTTCCAGCTCCCGAGCCGTCTCGTTAGCAGTAGTAGGGCTCGCGTATAACAGCCACCGACGGAAGTTACGTTGTGCCGGGAAGCGGTTTCCGGATTCGGGATCAGAGGGAAATAACAACAAGCGTCGCAGACTGGTAATCGTCATAAATCGGGGCGGGGCAGTGGCGGGGTTGTCTCTGTGCCCGGATGTGAAGAGATTCCATCCACTTGCTTCTGCTCTCTAGAGAGAGGCTACAGACTTCTGGGTGACATGGGAAAGGTGCACGAGCGACAGTGACCTCGCGCCCCTCACCCAGCTTACGCGAGCCCCTGCCCCCCCGAGCTCGCGCCGCGTGCCCCCGCTCCCCAGAGCAGCTAGGAGAGCGGCTCGCGCCGCGAGCGCGCACCAGAGGAGACTCGCTGAGGTAAAGTGACCGCGGGGCGCCAGCCCGCCCCCCCCCCGCCAGAGGCTGAGCGGCCGCGGGCCCTTCCCTCGTGGTCGAGCCGCTTCCTCCAGTGCCTTAGTCCCGGTTGCCGCCTCCTCTGGTTCCAGGCGCAGTGACTGTAGTTGAGGGAGGAAGATGCGCCTGGAGCGCGACCCCCTCGCCCCTGAACGCTGCCCTCGGCCCCAAACGGCCGCTCCCCCGCGGCGGGTCTCCGCGCCCTGAGGTCCATGAGGAGACGCCCCCGCCCCCGCTTTGGTTGTTACTGGGAGACTCAGGCTCGGGACCCTGGACCAGGGTTTGCGCCCCCTCCCCTCCCCTCCCCTCCCCCCCGGGGTGCAAAGTCTACAGGCCACGAATGATTTCTGTGTCAGCAGGCGGGGGACGCCAGCCCCTTGTCACGTAGCTTGGTCCCCGGTCCCGCTGAGTCCCCCCACAGCTCGGAGCCAACTGTGAGGGAGGCTGGTATTTTCCGTCACTTTCCTGAGCCAGGATCGTTGATCAATCTATAAGTGGCAGTCCGTATCTACTCTCCCACTTCCTCCAACCTCTGCAAGGCCTTAGACTGCCAACTCCTCGGGGCAGAGACTGGGCCCTGCCTGCATGTCCAGAAGGCTCCTAGACTTAAATGAGAACGAAGGGAGGAGTTAAACCGCAGCAGCTGTATGTGGAAGAGGGTGGCACTTGAATTGGATCTTCTTTGTTTCCACTGACAAACCTGTTCTCCATGTAATTCATCTGGGGGGCAGAAGTGGCAGTGGACTCTTCTCTGCTCTATGTATTGGGGGGGGAATCTAGACCGCTATGACTAGCTTTTAAAAATGCCACAGACAGTGCACAGGGCATACTGCTCACCTTATGAGGATCAACATTTGAACACCTTGAGATGGTGTAACAGGCCTGTAGATTACATTTATTAGCAAACAAAATAGTTTTTTACAAGCTAGTGCAAGTATCTATATATAAGTTTGTGTGCTATGGCACTTGATAGTCAAATTTCTTACTAGCAGAAATCATAGCTTCCCTACTGATTAATGTGAGGAAAGATGAAAGGCTTGGAGATAAAGCTTATCCACATAGCTGCTTCTGTGTCCTCAGAGGCTACTTGATTTTTTAATTATGGAGTTAATTGGGAGAAGTGCTAACAATCTTATAAATAATCATATTCACAATCTGAGTTCTAAATTCTGTTCCAGAGTTTGGGGACCCGATCCTGCAACTAGTGTGTGGGTGGCAGACCCCATCAAAGTCAGTGGGCAATATAGAGCCAACGAATTGCAGGATTAAAGTAGAGAGGCTAGAATGATCTTAAATAAAGATCAGTTGGTTAGCCTGACAGACTGACTTTTTAATGAATAATTTTTAAACTTGATAGAGTGGGAAGCTTGTTTTCACAGTTTTAAAAAATCTAAATCAATTAGAAAATGTAAATTGGGACCTGACACAAATTTTTATATTTTCTAATAAGCTGAAAGATATGCTTTAGCCAAACAAACAGCTGTTTGCCTCAATAAATGAAGGAAATTCCAATAGTCTATATCAGGGGTAGGCAACCTATGGCACATGTGCCAAACGCGGCATGCGAGCTGATTTTCAGTGGCACTCTCACTACTGGGGTCCTGGCCACCGGTCCGGAGGGCTCTGCATTTTAATTTGATTTTAAATGAAGCTTCTTAAACATTTTAAAAACCTTATTTATTTTACATACAACAATAGTTTAGTTATATATTATAGACTTATAGAAAGAGACCTTCTAAAAATGTTAAAATGTATTACTGGCATGTGAAACCTTAAATTAGAGTGAATAAATGAAGACTCAGCACACCACTTTTGAAAGGTTGCCGACCCCTGGTCTATATTATATGGAAGGTGAAACTAGATGATCTCATGTTCCTTTCTTGCCTTAACTTGTTTTAGTTTCATAGATTTTGGGGGTTGGAGTAACAGTTTTGTCATGGGGAGATACAAATACTTTACTGTCAGCTTGTTGATGCAAAAAAATTGAACTGTTATAACAGTCTGATATTGGAAACTTCAATGGTAGTTGAAAATTTTAAATTGACTGAAAACTTAGAAGTATCTTTCAGTGCCCAGAATTGTTACCCAGACCAATACTGAAAAATTATCTGTGATTGTTCTGCCTTAACTAACTGAAAAAATACTTCTTCCTGAGCAGTGGTTACTTAAGGGGATGTAGAAAAAAGATATCTTTGCACAATAAGACTGTGCCTAAAAAGTACCAGAAGCCTGCTTGTTGGAGAACTTAAACATACTAGTCAGATGTAGATATGAAAATCAATGGTGAAAGGCTCCACTAACATGGCTCAGGAGCAACTTCCTGGTGAGAAGCCTTGCTACTCCTAGTTCTAGGATTTCTGTCCAGGTGTTGTCCCTGTCATCTTCTCAGAAGCTCCATGTTTCATATTGGCCTTGGGTTTGTAAGTGTCTCAGGTTGGACCTTAACCTCCCTCTCCCTGCTGGAAGAGGGTTTTGGTGTCCACTTTTCTTCCAGGGTTTTCTGGCTGGTACTCATAGCTTTCCTGATCAGCATGAGTAGTAACAATTCTTGACAACTTGGGGACTCTTAATAGCAGCAGTGAAACTAACCAGAATCTTGTTAATTTCTATGCTATTACTTACAATGCTATGAGGTGCAGGAAAAGCACCGGACCTGTTTGTTTGAAGGCTATGATAGAATATTTCCTTCCAGTTTGCCTTCTGTTCACTTTTGGAAGAATGCATAAGGGCTAGAAACTTTTCTTATTTAACCATATAAGTTCTTAAACAACCACATTCATTTTTGCATCATTGGAAATATAAGAGAAAAAGTGTTAAATAGGAAAATGGCAAAAAATATTAAGTTTGAAAATATAAGATGTATTCTTAAGTGGCTGTTAGCATAAATAGAAATATAAAAGGACTGTTTTCAGCTTCTAATATAAAAGTACTGTTCCTCACTGTCGTTTTGTTAGAGGGCTTGTCTGATGCTATAACATTTCGGAGGTTGGGAGTACAAAAGTGCATCATTAGTCTCTGCGAGGGATACATATGAGAGCATATAGTGTTGCTTAACAGTGGCATCTGACTATTGTACTGATGGGGCTCCAAAAAGTGCCCTGTCCAGTCCTCTGCTCCTTGGGGCTTTGGGTAATGGAATGCAGAGCTACAACTGCAACTGAAGGGTCCTGATATAAAATTCTGTCCTGAAGACAGAATATGGAAGGTTGCATAAAGTCCACATGTCATTTTTGCCTGAGACTCTCATACTTTAAAGCTAATTATTATTTGAAAGAATGAAAAAATGTAATATAGGTGGTCAGGAGCAATATATGCCTGAATTCAGAGACTGAGAAATAGAAGGGAAAAGTTAACAAAATAAACATACTGGATCTAAATATCTCCATAAATGTTTTATTCTTTATAGGTGACATGTAATGCCTTGTCTACAACCAAATTTATAAGGAATGCTTTTGGCACAGCTTGATAAGTTACTTTTTCTGAAACATCGATCGCTTCTTATAAAATACCTGTAAGTAAAATAAATGTAGTATACTAAACTTAAGATGGCTTAACAGATTTTGCTTTCTGATCGTGACTAGTACACACTGATAGTAAATAGACAAAATTAATAATCCAGTATGTCTCCTTTTATATAATATGGCTAATAATGTACATTAACAATAGAAATAGCTGAAAAAAATTGTAGACATTTGGTTCAATTGTTGTTTTGCAGAAATGGCAGCCCAAAAAAGGAAGTCTGCAATAGCAGAATCTTCTGCTAAACGTCGGAAGCTAGATAAGAACAGCAAATCATCAACAAAGAAAGAAAGAGAGGTGTCAGCCACGAAACATGTCTTAAATAAATCAAAGCCAAATAAAAGTGCAATGCAGAAGAAAGCAGTGCTTAAAATCTCGGTCAAACCTAACAGGTCAGTGGTAAATAAAGCCATCAATAATTGTGCTAGGCGGTCCTCCCATTCTAAACTAGTGCAGAAACATTCAAAGCAGAGTGAACTTCAATTAAAGAAAAGATCCAGTAAATCAGTACCTATGAAAAAATCATCCCTGAAATCATTAGGTAGGGTATCTACTACTAAAACACCCTCCAGATCTTCAAAAATAAACCATACTACTTTCTTGAAATCTACAAAGACTTCCTCCAAAACAGGTCCTGAAGGGAAGGACAAATGTGCTTTACAAACCAAAGTTTCAGTTGAAAGCAAGAGACAGCAATTAAAATCAACTTCAGATATTAAAAAGAATTCATCGAAACCCCAAAGTATTAGGCAATCTGTCTTGCAGTCTATAAAAACTTTAAATGAAACTACACTTAGGAACATACACGTGGATATGAAATCTGTAAAGGGAAATTCTACAGAAAGTAATTCTTCTACAAGTTCTAAAGCTGTAAAAATTACTGATAAAAATTTAGGGATACAAGTTCAGAGTCCTAAAAAGAATCTTGCAAAAAAGTCAACTTCTCAAGATGCTGAACAATCATCGATTAAATCTTTCGGTGACAACAAACGTGAACCTGAATTAGGAATGCGCATGTTGACAAGATCATCAGGCACAAACACTAAAATAACTGTCAAAGACACACAACAGCAACCAAAAGCCACAAAAAATAAGGAAGTGTGCCAGAAAAAGTCAGTACAAGACATTCCTAAGCCAAGACACATCATTATCCCAGATGAGCAACTAACCAGGCGATCACATAGATTGCAGCAGTTATCAGATATGTCAGCAAGATCCCTTCATAATAGAGAAATTAAAGAAGGAAAAGCTTCAGAAGTGCAACAGGGCACTCAAACAAAAGGATGTATTCAGAGTACTAGAGTTGAAACAGTTAAACCTCTTAAGCAGAAAACAGAACAGAAAAATAAGAAAACAAAATCTAATTTTATAAGTGGAGATGAAGAAATAACTGTAGGAATAACCAGCTCTCTGCCAGAGAAAAAATGTAAAATGGACCATAAAACCAATGATTCCAACAGTTCTCAACATAGCCTGCAAGGCTCAAGATTGATTATTGATCATAAAAAAGTAGAAATGGTAAGTCCACTTCAACCAACTTCCTTGACAATAAATAAGGAAAAACAACCAGTGCATCAGAATGTGAAAAGCAGTGTAAAAGCAAAGAGAGTTTCGCAGCCACCTGTAAATGAAAAAGATCTAGCCAATCAGCCGGAGAACGTTGTGAAGTCCAAACGGGTAAGCATTCTTGAACTCTGTGAAGAAATTGCAGGTGAAATTGAGTCAGATACAGTAGAGGTGAAAAAAGATTCTCCCAACACTGAATATAGAAAAGGAGAAGAGAAACCTGCAGAAACACAGCTGTCTCAGACTGTATTGCTTACTCAAAAGGAACCAAATCAGAGCACTCAGTGCAAGCGTTTTTTCCCCAGCAAAAAAGGAATACCTGTCAAATGTGTTCTGAATGGCAGAAATAGTCCTGCAAACAAAAACTCTAAGTGGACCAAAATTAAACTAATGAAAGCTAATAATATACATCAAAATAAATTAAACTCTGCAAGTGTTCCCAAGCTGGATTTGTTAGAAACTAAAATTAAAGTTCCAGAATCAAGTCAAGCAACGGTTGCAGAAATACAGCTTTCAAAGGCCCAAGGTAAATTGTCAGTAACACAGCCATGTGAGAATAAAAGTGCAACTCATGTACAGGAGAAATTGGGAGCAGTTTCTTCTGAAACAGTCAGAGCTAAAGATGTGACACCAGAAACAAAGCAACCCACAAAAAAAGTTGCTGAAAATGGCTTGTTGGATAATCGGACAAAACATGTTCCTGAGCCAACGCTAGATGAGGTAATTCTTTTTATTTATGGAATGTGGTGGGAGGATATTTTCCTAAATTTGTTCTAGTACCTAACAGTGCTCGTGTAACTAGCTTTATCAGTAACATTTTGTGCAACTAAACCATTTCAGTACAGGAACCTTAATCTGCTATTGAGTTGACTTGTGCTTCTACTATAAATCAAATAGGAAAATAAATCTGTTATGTAATACTAAGGGCAATAGTTTTAAAAAAAATAAAATTCTCCTCCAATAACTCAAGTGCATAGCACAACAAATCAAAATGTCATGGCTGATTAATTTAAAATACCATAACTATCTTTTGCTGAAAATGTACATTAAGGGGAATGGGAGGACAAAGTACTACTTATGCTCATGATTAGGTTTGTTTAAATGTAATGTTCTAAGAACACAGGAGTACATGTAATAACCATATTCTTTCCAAATAAGCATCCATATGCACTGAATGTGTAATGTAACAAAATTTTGCTACATCAGATAGTGCCACAGATATATACATGGGGTTGCTTATCAGTTCATTAAGCAAAGTCTTAAAGAGAACTGGGAAAAGTGTTAAACTTATCTTGTAGGAACTCAATAATGGTTTTACTCATAAAATATTTAATTAATGAAATGGGGACAGAACTTAGAGAGAGAGATGGAGCAGTTTGACTTTGATCTATAATCTGTTCTATTGTGTTGTTCAGAGTTTTAGCCTGCATTTGGATACAAGTCCAGAAAGCACTCCAGTGAAAAGTACTACAGCAACAGCACCACCACCTAAGCAAGCCAAAAAGGAGATAGAGAGTGAATCTCAAGGTAAAAAATCTAAACTGTAAATTCTGTGCACTCTGAGAGGTCTGTTAATGGTGGTGATGAATCCTCTTCTTCCTTTTCAAATAGGAAGGTTACAAAATTTATTGGTGTCAGCAGGGCATGAAAACTTACCTTGTAGTCCTAGAACTAAGCCTATTATCAAGGTGAAAAATATGGTATCTGGCAACCATGCCCTCCCGAGCCACATCCCCCAGTAATTTAAAAGAATAAAAGTTATGTACTCAGTTTAAAAGTAATATACCAACAGCACTTGTTGATGCCTAATTTTTTGGGCTATATTAGATTATTACTGGTGGAATTAATCAAATATATTAGAATAGTATTTGGCCAGTTACAAGAACCAGTTGAATACCAAAAAATATTAATCAGATATAATATATGATGAATGTCAGTAAAATCAGATGTTAATTGAGTACTCGTCTACCAACTTGACTTATTTCATCCTTTGCTTTTCATTTTTACCTTCTTTTCCTTCCTGTCTTCACTCAACTCTTTTTTCCAGTAACTGATCATGGCTTGTGAGTTGTCATTGGTGTCTGTTTTCTCTCTTTTTTCTTTTTTTTTTTTCCCCCCTCTATGTATTCTCTACTTTTAACTACTTCTCCCTCCATATACTCTCTCAACATTATTCTCCTTATTTATCTCATCACCCATTCTTTCTCTCCCACCCTCCCTTCATCTGCACATCTACACACAGGACTTGGAATTTTTACCAGGTACCTAATAGTAAGGAGACTTATTCACCTGATCGTGGACTGATACAAAAAGTGGGGCAATGCTCAGGTGAAAAGCCTTGCTCCCCTGCAGCAACTGAGAAAAGGAAGGGTGCTTGAATTTCTTCTAGGATGCTGATCCCTGGACTCTATTCAATGGTTCCATCTTTCCTGTCAGCTTCTGGCTAGTAGATGTCTGATAAACTTGAAACTCCGCCTTCTCTGGCTGCTGGAAGAGGAGCTGCATTCTCTGTGTTCTCCTTCTGTATCTGAGTCTTCTGGTTGCTAAAAGGGTGAGGGTTCTCAGTCTACACCCTCCCTTCCTCTGGGCTGATGTGCTGAGGGGAGGGACTGTCCGCTATTCAACCCTGTGCTCCACTTTTTGGCTGATGTAAGGGCGGTGTTTATGCTGCTCTGCCCTTCCTCCAGACTCCATATTTAGACTCCCCTTCCTTAGTGCCTGTCTCCCTCATAGCTTTCCCACATTGCAGTAGAATGAAACTGACGGGACTTGTTCATTTTACTTCTGTCTGCTGGGATCTGAAAAATGGCAATGACAACTTTTTGCCAAAAGTAGTGGTGTGAAAGGTTATCTGGCAACTTTAAAAAAAAAAAAAATAACTGGACTGCTCAGAGCAGGTGACTTTCTTCAATCTGGGAGGGCAGCCTAACTAGAAGGAAAACTGCCTTGAAACCCCCATTAATGGGTTAAATGAAGCTTTGTGTTGGGCAATGGCAACACCAGTGCCATCTGTTCGCAGTCCACAAAGTCTGTGGCAACAAGGTGGGAAAGAGAATGGGCATGCACTGAGTTCAACTAGGGAAAGGCCCTCGGTTGGCATCCCTGACATATACTGCAAAGTGATTACATGGATGCAAGCAGTTTCTGCAGATAGTGGATGCTTTCACAATGACCCAACCCGAGATGAGGAGAACAAGACGACAAAGAAAACCATACTTTGTCAGTCTTTCCTCTGCCTCTTCTTGTGGAAGAGCTGAGCAGCAGCAGAGGTGTGGAGTTGTCCTGCCCTCTTAGGAAGATGCACTGCATTGGTTTCATCTTAGTTTGATCTTGGAACACCATCTTCAAAAACATCAGGGTTAGAAACTTTCTAAATTTGTTTGGATTCTGTAGTGATTGATGGCTCTTGCCCAGGAAAGCTTACTTTTCACTCTGGGCTAGTGAATGTTTTCCAGTCTGGAGCATGGAGTTGAGTAAACTCTCTGTGGATGATCCATCTGACAAGAAATGTTAACTGAATTGGCAACTTGTACAGTTCTCCTTACTACATTCTTCTTGACAAATTAAACAATGAATCTTCAGTTTTCTCATTTTTGCTCTTCTCTCCTGCCCCCCCCCCCCAGTTCCCTTACACTCAAAGATTTTTATCCATATCTTTTGTTTACCGCTGCCTTATTTCTAACAGTATACATCTCTTCTCTCACCCTCTTCACTTATTTGTATGCATCCCTTCTCAAGGAGGAACTAGAGTTACTACTTTTTACCTCCCCTTCTCCACCAGATTCCCACAAATTTGCAACCGTTCATCTGTCTGAAGAGGGCTGCATTCACCTCTCTCAGGAACCTGTCAGCACTGTTCCAGTTGTCAAGTCTTGGTCAGTGTAATGTGAAAATCTCCCCCTCGCCTCTCATGGTTCAAGAAGCAAAGAACCAAACTCTGTCCTAAACAATAAGTATCCTTACTAGATCACTGATACATCTCTTACTCCTCTCTGATGGCATGCCATGCTCTTGCCTTCTCTCCATCTCCTTGTGATAGTGCCTGGCCTTGTGGTGCCCTATGCAATGTTTCATCAGCAGGTCTAGCCGTTTACTAAAAGATGACACTTGTGCCATTCTTCTTTTCAGTGCAGCTCCAGCTTTTTGAAGTGTCACATGCAGTAACAGTATTGTTAGGATCCTTTACTGTTGCTGGGGGTTAGGAAAAATATTCTCTCTTCTCTTCCCCCCCCCCCACCCCCCTTATTGCATTTCCTAACTGTCTCTCTTTCCCCTACCCTACTACTGAGCAAGTCAGAGATCGTATTTATGGCTCTGCTGCTGTACACAGTAGTACCCAATTGATGTCAACATGAGCGGGTTGAAACTAAAATTCAGATTAAGTCTGCTGCTCCTCCCTGGCTATTGAGCGAGAGAATCATGTTCAGCAACAGTGGATATGTATAGTTTTCATGTAAGGTAAGTTTAAAAATTTAGTGTGGAGAAATATCTGAATCCTGCACGAAATTTGCACCATTTCATTACATGATTTTTTTTTTTATTTATTTATTTTTTTTTACAGATAAAGTACAGTGTGTTTAACATGGTCTTGCATATCTCTTTGCTGTAGTGAAGTTAACATGTTTTGCCAAGTTTGCTTTTTCTATTAAGAGAAATTTTATAATGAAATGACATTATTAACCTGATTAACTGCAGGTTCGGCTCCCAAGCAGTTGGTGCGCACTTTATTCACAAATCAGACATCTGAGACTAGTGAGAAGAGGTATAGTACCTTTTTATTCTTTAATATATTTATGGAATGACAGTAGCCCCTCCTTAGGTAAAGTTGCCATTATAAGACCAAATTTTTGTCCCTCTTTTCCACTGCCATCCTAATTTTTTTTTTTTTTTTAAACATGGAAATCGGTGTCTCATCCTTTCCATAAGAGACCGAGTTCTGTGTAATCCAGTTTACCAAAGGAGGTTGTGAGTGGAAAAAGCACTAACTTCAGCTTTGGTGAAAAAATTATCATACAGCCTGGCTGCAATGTGAGTTGCACCTTTTTTTGAAAAAGTGGTAATTAGCAGAGCTAAAAAATACTTAACATTTTTGCATTGCTTTTTGCCAGATCCTAACCTGAGACTCGAAAATAGATGATGACTAAAGTTAAGTTTATTAGGTTCACCTATTCAGAGGAGGAAGGTTCCTGTAGTTTTTCAGTTACAAAAATCTTGTAATAGTCAGTACACTTTTTAATGGAAATGTTTTAGGTTTTTTGTGGCCCCCCAATCCCCCCACACTAAGCTTTGTGCCCCAATCTACCTTAAATCTAGCTGCACAGTGAGGCCCTGAGAAAATCAGAAATTCTGGCTGCCTTATCCATAACGTTTTTCCTCATTTGCAACCACACAAAGTAGAATGCTTCATTTTTAATGATATAGTGGCTGTGCCAGTTCTGGCCACTCTGTCATACGCACTCTCCTGATTGTTTTCAATGTGTTATTTGTCTAATCAGACCTCATTAAGAGTGTCAAATGGCAATGTACAGAATCAAAGTAATGGACACTATTATTCCATATCCTAACCAGTGATCTTAGTGTCATTAGACGTAAAGTATAATGTTCACAATGGAGATATGAAACCAATTATAAAGCACTGCTCTGTAATTCAGATTTTCAGTCTTCACCTACAAGCTGGACAAATACAGTGGCTTTTCAAAATTAACCCAGAGATTGAGGACTTCTTAATTTTTAGAAAATTTTCTTGATCCAAAAATAACACCACTGTCAAAAAAGCCATAAAAAGATGGGCAGATGTAAGTTTAAATATCTAAACTGAATACTTCTAAATGTTTGAGTTTCTTGCAGATTTAATCTTGAACTTCTTTTGCTTTTGTTTAGTGTAGAGAATTTTATAAAGATTGTTGCTCTTAGTTGCTGATGTGAGTGTGGTCTTATCTTCAACTTCACCTAAGCTACGTTTTCTGTCTGGAAATGGAGGATGTTCATATTGTTGCAAGCTTGAAAAAAGACTTCTTGGCTAATAAATGTGTGCTCCCTTTGCTATTTTAGATATTTTGTTTTCATAAGTGCTTTCTTAACACATGTCCCAGATACTGCTCCTCTAATCCTATTTGAGACCTGATTGACATAAAAATGTCACATGTGGTATAATTTCACTGCAGGCCCAAGAAGAAAAGATGTAATAGGAAAGATCACTCTTTAATCATAATTATTTCCAGTAATTAACGAGTCAGAAGAAATGGTGAATCAAGTGAAAGAGACATGAATTCATGTCTTAAGTCTGGCATGCCAACACTTCTTTAGATATAACTTGTAGAGCAAAAATTTCAACGTATGTAAAAGCTTATAATTCATCTACTGCAATAGACTGTGGCAACTATTAGCATCTTGTTAATAAGAACTATGTTGCTCTGTCTGATCTCCGCTTTGCCAAAAAGTTAGGATTAGTAATTGCCAAATAGAGGTGCTTGTGGTGTGTCCTTTTTTTTTTTTTTTTTTTAATTTAAATTTTTATTGTGCGAGAGAGATTAAGGACCTCTAGGAGCCTCTCATTCTAAATTCTCCTGCTGTCTCCTATTGGAAAAAGTTCTCTAGAGCTCTGTGGGGAAGTGTTGGTTGGTAACAATCCCTTTTCTACTTCCCTCAAATAACACAACTAACAGGAAAGTTGGAGCAGGAAGAACTTTTAGCGAACTTTTAGGAAGAACTTTTGATCTGCCTCTGAGGTAGGCAGTGCCAAGTTGGCTTCTCTTCTCCATGCAGTGGGAAAGTCCCTTTTAAAAACATTTTATGAGAGAAGAAGAGCCACAGGATGTGTATATATAGCCTGTGCACAGGTCCTTTTCAAAGGTGTGGGGGAAGGAATTATCTTCCGTAAGGGACTGGAATGGTGTGGTTTAGACAGAAACTGTTCTGCTCCTCTTCTGGTGATATTGGACCGCTACTAACTCTGACCATAATTTGTCTGTAAAGTGAAAGTCAGAGGGAAAATTACTGTAACTGTCTTTTGAGATATATATGAATTGTAGATGAAATTGACCACTATGTCTATACTACATTGCATGGTTATGTTATGTGATAAGTAAATTGTCCAGTCATTCATAATTATTTCTTCCCACTAGCTACATAGTTTAGTTTATAATTTATGATAATCACAAGTGGTGCACTTTTTTTGTTGATCATCTTGGCTATAGTTTTGAATATATCAAAATTGTAAACTAAAACATGTTGTATGCTTTTAGTCCTTGTTTTGAGATTTAAATTTATTTAAAATGGATTTACATTTATAGATGCATTTTTGAAAATACCTAGTCAGAAGGGCCTTATTGACAGGAAATATGTTTGTTTAAAGGGTCCCTTTGCCAAACCATTCATTAGCATCAAGGTGCAGTAGCTTCCTGTCATCAGAGCAGCATATTCAAAAATTAAGAGAAGCAGGAAAAGATGACAAACAGCTGATCATAGTAAGTACTTTCCTTTTAATGTTGCCAACGGTGTATTTCTCAAACTTATATGTGTCATAAGCCTGCATCTTGAAATGTTATCATAACCTTTACAGTAAATATTTTTGAATGAGCTGTCCTACGTCTTAAATGTAGTTATCCTTACATAGTGTTGTTTCTGTAACTTCGTAATCACTAACCATTTCACACTTTCATTCAATTGTTGGCATTAAAAAGTGATGCTGGACTGATTATTGTAGAATCCATATTGTTTAAACTGAGTCTTCCAACATTTCAGTTTTGTTTTAAATAGGCTGTATTTGCTTTCTCAAATACAAAGAGGAGCTTTATTTATAAAGGAAAGTGGAAAGGAAGAGAAATAAATTTGCCTTTGCATATAAACTAATCCTCAGTTTATGCAAATTATAGAATCTCACTAGTGGGGATAAGCGAGTGTATCTGGCAGATTTTTCTGTGTGAGGTTACATATGAATGCATTACACTTATGTAATGATATATGGATACTTTTTCTAAGGCACTGATTAAAACTAACGATAGGGGAAGAACTTTTCCACAAATCATTGATGAGCTAGCTCCATCAATAACTGATACAGCGAGAGGCATATTTAAATAATTAAAAATAAATTGTTAAACTAAAGTACAAATAGCTATTTCTACTAAAGAAAAAGTAGAGCAAAAACTATTCAACCAAAGAATTTCAAAATGTCAAGTGGGGCAAAAGCACACAAATTGTCCTAGTTTGAAGGACCTCACAACACTGCAGCAGAACCAATTAAAAAATTGAACCCGTTAAAGCAGACATTACCACTACCCGCACTTTTGTAATATTAAAAAATTACTAAGAAATAGATAGGCATGAGAGTCCTTAATCTGCTAAAAACATATAATAAGGACATGAGCCTGAAGTCTCTCTCTTTCCTAAAGCATGAAATTTGCCTCTTTGGATAGGATTACAAGATAAATATATATATGTTCAGAAATGCCAGAATATTAAACTGTTCAGAAATGTGATATCTTACTTGCAACATTCTCAATTATTGCCTGTTTAGGTCTCAGGTGCCTAATTTTAAACATACAAATAATCCCCTTTACTTCAGCAGGGCTGAATGGGGGCCTTAAAACCCAACTTTTGGTTGTACAATAAGAGGATTTGATCGGTGTTTGATATAGGTTCTTTGTAAGGAAAAAATAGCTATGATCTTCACTGATCATAAACCAATACTTTTTGTAACTGACTGGCTTATTTTTCTCATTTTCAATTTTTTTTAAAAAGAGTGGTTTGTTCAGTGCCACAACAAAAAAAGAAAAGTCTTAGTTATGTAGTATCTAGTGTAGTAATTTTAGAGGGAGGAAAAAGGGATAGGGGTCTTCATCAAAATGTGTGAGAAAACAAATTTACATCTGAGACTAGTTCATTGTGTTTTATTTTAATGTGTATTTCTGCCGGTTTAAAAGTCAAGCGTGACACTGTCAGTTTTAACAAAATAACACAATCTCCAAAATATTAATTTTATACAACTCTTAACATTTTAACCCAATCCCTGTTTATCAATGAAGGATATAGTTGTTATACCTGTAGTTCACTTTAATCAAATAATAGTATATATGAGACAGTGATTTATAGCTTGTGTCCTATCTGCAAAAACTGACTAAAGCCTTCAATCTAGGTGCACAGAAGATTACTCTGCCAAGTTACATTTTTTTTTTTTTTTTTATAAAATGTGAAACTAGAACCAGTTGAAAGAGTGGCAATTGCATTACATTTTAGAAAAAATCTTGTTTTTTGAAGTTCATAATTGGCAATGTTATTTTTTGACTAACTATTTCCAGATATTTAGTCTTTTAAAGAAATGTGTAAATGAGTATTTGCTGTACAGTGTGTGTACAGCCCGTTTAAAACTGTTTGCAAACATGTAATATAGAGTAATTATCTTGCAAATGTTGGCTGAAAACATATTTTACATCTCTTAGACTTTCTGGCATGCTGTTAGGAGCAGCATTTTATTATACTCTTATTGTAAACAACATAGTTCAAATTGCTGCTCAGACCCATTCACTACTTAATTAAAACATTAAACATCCAATTTTTTAGGAGTTTTGTTCTTGTCAGTGGTAAGAAAGTTATTCCTATGGTGGCTCCTATGGTTTGAGATAGATGCCCAAGAGGATTATATCTATCCCTATCTCTCTACCCCATCTCTTCTAACTTGCCAAAAAACCTCTCATCTTTCAGAGGTGTTCTCTGTTGTAAGATGTTAGGACCTTTAAGCACAACATTAATTACCACTTCTTTACTGTAGCGGTGACCATGTTAGTATTTTGGCTTTACATTGTGCATTTTATGACCCTTTTTCATTCTGTTTGTACAATGCCAGAGTCCTTGGGACTGAGGTATGATATAAACCTTATCAAATATTCTTATAAATTCTACCATTCTGTTCAGTATTTGGAGGGCATGTTATGGGTAAAACAGTTTCCCCCCATATGCAGTTTTATATTATCTGTTTAACAAGAATTTAGTCCATAATATGTTCGTATGTTATCTCCTTTGTATAGTGTGTATATGTACTGATACCTTTTGTATTACCTGTGAGTATAAAATCTATAACAAGCTCAATTTGTCTGCAAAAGGCATTAAAAATGGTCTTGCTATGTTTGCTTTTAAATAGACTTTAAGGTCAGAAGGGACCAATATGGTCATCTAGTCTGACCTCCCGCATGATGCAGGCCACAAAAGCTGACCCACCCACACAGAATCTTCCAGCCTGCGACCCCTGCCCTATGCTGCGGAGGAAGGCGAAAAACCTGACAGTTCTCTCTCAATATAAAAATCTTTTACAACTTGAAGTTGTTCTAATACTCAATACTTGTACTGATTTTTTTTCAATTTTTTTTTATGGTGCATGTCACTGGTGTCTGAGCATGCCTAACCATTAATTATTCTTCACATCACAACTATTATTCTCATTTTACTGATGTAAAACTGAGGCACTGAAAGATTAAATGTCTTGCCCAAAGTTACACAGGAAGTCTGGCAGAGCCTAGATCTTCTGAGTGCCTTAACAAGATCATCTTTCCTCTTTTTATGAAGGTTACAAAACAAAAGAGCAGTGAAAACCTAATACTATGTGTGCACACACACTCAGAAATATACTTTGGAGGAAGAATCTTTTTGTTTTTTTTTTACATACATTAAATCCTTGTAGCAACTTTCAGGTCAGTATGATCTCTGCTTTACAGACCATGGAAAGTGACGTAGCAAGATTCAGTGACTTGCCCAAGGTTGTATAGATTGGGTTAGAATTTAAGTCCGTGATTATTGTTGTGTTCACACTAATATAACAATCCAGTCTGAGATATTCTGAACTATGATATAGGAAGTCAGACCTTAAATAACTTCTAAAACCTTACATATTCAGTGGACATTGTTGCTGGTTAAATGAGCTCCCACATTTATGCAAAATTAAGTTTTTTTATAATTAAACTTAAGATGAGTAGAAATGTTCCATCCCCTTCCTTAGAAAGTTTTAAACAAATACTCCCTTGCTGTATTTGCATCCTAGATTTTTAATGGAGTTCAAAAAAGAATTAGGTAAGTTAATGAAGGATAAGTCCATCAGTGGCCATTAACCAAGATGGTCATGGATGGAACCCCATGCTCTGCGTGTCCCTAGCCTCTGTTTGCCAGAAGCTGGGAGTGGATGACACGGGACAGTGGGATGACATGACTCCATGATTGCCTGTTCTGTATGTTTCCTCTGAAGCATCTGGCACTGGCCACTGTTGGAAGACAGGATACTGGGCTAGATGGACCATTGGTCTGACACACTATGGCCATTCTAAATGCAAGTACATGAGAACCTGAAAATGAAATTGATGTCTAGTTAATTCTTTTTCCATGTTGATAGGACTGCAAAATTTAAACCACATAGGGAGCTTTTTTTTGTCTTCAATTTTAATAAAATTAGGTGTTTTTGTAACATAAGCAAGAAAATTTGCTTTTTAAGATTTTTATACTGATATCCTCAATGCCAACATAGTAACACCACCTCCAAAAGCAGCATTGAGCCATGGTCAATGTGTTTGAGGTTGGCACAGCACAAACGTAGATACTGCACTACCTGTGTCAACCCTAACAGTCTTCCAGCAGCTGTCCCACAATGCCTGACACTGACTGCTCAGGTCACAGTTGTGAACTCCTGTCCTGGGGTCTTGGAGACCAGAAGGCTCATTGACCCCACTCCAAGTCCTGCAAATTTTTGAAATGCCTTTTCCTGATTGTCCAGTTTGGCGAGCACACCTAGCAGCTCTCAATTCTTGTGTGCAACTGCCTAGCTGACCATATTGGCTACATGCTCCAGATGAACTGCAGCTTGGAGTAGACCGGAGACATTGGATTTCCTGGGCCTGTGGGGAGAAGAGGCTGTGCAAACACAGTACAGACCAGCCATAGAAGTGTGGACATCTGCAGATTTCACAGATGATTCACGAGCAGAGGTACAACAGGGATCAGCAGCAGTGCTGTGTGAAAGTGAAGGAACTGTGGCAGGCGTAGGAGAAGGCCAGGGAGGCAAACAATTGATCTGATGCCAAGCTGCAGAGCTGCCACTTTTTACAAAGAGCTGCATGCCATATGTGGTGGAGACTCCACCACCACCACCACCACCACCGTGGATATCTCCATGGAGCCTGAGGCACAGGCCCCTGGCATGAACAGCGAGGACGAGGGGAAGGTGGAAGAGAATGGAGGACGTGCAACTGGGGGGGTCCAGATATGCCATGAGCCAGGAGCTGTTTGAGACTCCACCACAGCCCAGTCAGTTTTGGCAGTTAAGCACGTGCAAGCCCAATGCAGGGGAAAGAACCTTGGGTAAGTATATACATTTATTTTCCATTACGATTATGGTGCTTCTAGCTTAAAAGGACACAGCTATTGACTTTTCATTAATTTACTTATACTAGAAGTATTGGTACAACAAAGAGAGGTAGAGTGTTATGCTTTTCATTCCCCTGTAGAGTTAGGTAGGGGGGCTGCGCAGAGCAGTTTGTTTATACTCTCAGAGATGTCCCTTGAATCCTCTTGAGAGCTCTCAATGAAATTTTCATGGAGGTGCTCAGCAATCCTCTCCTAAAGCTTTTTAGGGATGGCAGCCTTATTTCTTCCTTCATGGTAGGATAGCTTCCCACACCAGTTGGTAATAATTTTGGCAGTCTCCATTGCAGTAAATAAGCTAGTGGCCCAGGTGGCTTCGGTGGATAGGCCCAGGTGGCTTCCGGTTGCCAACAGCAGCTGTGCTCTCTGTGCCTTGTTACCCTCAGGAGTGAGAGATCTGCTGAAATCGCCACCACTGTGGAAAATGGTGCCAGTATTCAGTGCCATTGCCCATCACTCATAGTTCCATGCAACTGCGCAATCCCTTCCTCATTTCCCTCACTCTTAGCAGGCCATACTCACCATGGCTGGAGCTGAGAGTGGTATTGTGCACAAGCACTCTGAAGCAAAAGTGTCAGCAAGCATGTATTGTTTAAAACTTTCGGGAAGCAAGGGAAGGGAGTTCTGAACCTTAACTTTGCTTTCCATTGTGAGTATACTGACAATGGTACCTCTGTTTTCTCTGTAGCTGCTGCCATTGCAGCCTTGAGCGGTTCCCCCTCCACACCTACATAATGCTTGAGCCAGATAAGGAAGAGAAAGCAGAGAACTTGGGATGACCTGTTCAGCAAGATCATGCAAGCCAGTGCTGTATCAGATCATGAACAAAGGGCCTGGAGGATGAATATTGCAGACTGTATAGAGAAGGAGAGACCAGACAAGTGCCAGGCCCAGAAGTCAGAGGGAGATGCACGAAGACATAATGGGCCTCTTTGGGCCGCAAACACAGATGCAGCACACTCTTGCGGATCTATAGGTTCAACAATCCTGGGGTTGCCTCCCTTTGCAGTCTGTGGAGAAATGCAGTATAGCACCTCCCTACATGCCCTCTCTACATTCCATGTGGCATCAGGGGCCACATCACTAATTCTACCACTCCCCACTGGGGGCCATTAAGGACAACCATAGCTTCACATACACTGACCTGTGAGAGGCACAGTTGATGTCTATATTGCTAAAATGGACATGAATGTTGCTTCCCCTTTGTTAAGCTCTGTTACATTAAAACCACAAGAAGTTTATGGATTTGCTTTTAACTTGCACAGAACTTTACGGAAGTGTTTTTTGTTACTCTTTGTTTGGAAAATAATTCATCTTCATTAGTTCCCAGCATATGCTGCAGAATGGCTGGCGATACTGAAAGCACCCAGCTTCTCATGATTGTAAGCTTTGACACAACTCATAAGATCAGTGATAAACAGTGTAATAATCATAAATGTACAGCAAGCACCACAAAATTAGTAGGTGTCTGTGTCACATTCATAGATGTGCACCACACAATTCCTAACAGCCCCCAGACTGCAGGGCCAGGTAGAGCACAGCACATCACAGTGCATTACTGTGGCTCGCTGTTAAAGTGCTCTTTCAAAGCCTCTGTATAGCTCCACATTAAGCTTTTCTGATAGCCCTGGTGTCTGATTGTTCAAACTCAGCCGAAAGCTGCAACACCTCTGCCGTCCACTCCGGGGGCAACTTTTCCCCCTTTGCTTCACAGATGGACACAGCAGGCGGCTATAACCATTGGGATATTTTTCTCACTGAGATCAATCTTGAGAGTAAACAATGCCAGCGCCCCTTCAGTCTACTGAAAGCACGTTCAGTTGTCGTCCTGCATCCGCGGAGCCAGTAGTTGAATCTTCCCTTCGTGCTGTTGAGTGGCCAGTGTACGTCTTCATGAGCCAGAGGAGCAAGGGATAGGCTGGGTCCCCCAGGATCGGTACTGGCATTTCAACATCACTGTTTATAGTAGCAAAGTGCAAACTATTCAAGTTTATACACTAAAGTATCTTTCATTTTGCTTCTTATTTTTCCATTACACTTCCATATAATCTCCCATTTAACTGTTTTGTAACATAGGCACTTCATGAGAGAGGTGAAATGTTTTGGCCTCAAAAAATTCATGAGTTAAATTGATGAAAGTGAAAATGCTATCCATAATGAAGTTGATAAAAACCAATGGGCTTGAAGCAGTGAAGTATAAAACTGAAGAAAACCGTTATTGGTCAGTTTTAATTACTGGCTCTTCTATGCCATTATAAACCTTCATGCTCCATTAAGTTTATATTCCTATTGTTTACAGAATCAATCTTTGACAAATAAGAAAAAATCAATACTGTAAATACTATCCATGCAGCATAATGTTCAAACTTCACTTAGCACCCTTTTTATTTTACATGTTTATTGCTACAGTTTATAATGACCAATGAAGTCAGCATTTCATAATAGGAAATGACCCCATATTTTTACTTAGAAAGTAAACTCTCTAGAAAATTTTTTTAAAATGTAACTTTTGCCCTTTGACTGAAGCAGTAACAATTTATGAAATTTGGAGTCATGTTTTCCCAATCATTTTGCTAAATTCCACAGAATAAAATTCCTTTAAAATCTGTACATCTCCTTTTTGAGCGGGGCATGCCTTGACAAGTAGGGAAGCCTGCCCACCAACTTCCTGCCAGAAGCTTCTGCCTCTTCAGGCAATACATATGGCCGCTCAGGATGTCCTCTTTCTTTAATTCTTTGTGAAGAACCCAAAAAGAAATGTTTTCTTTGGACCTTCTTCCTGCTTTTCTCCATTTCCTCCCCACCCCTTACAGCCTGCATTTTTTTCTGGCTGTTTTTGCTCTCTGAGCAAAGTGTTGCTCCTGGAGCAGCTGCAGCAAGGGTAATCAAGAGGGGAAGTGCTTCACCCTGCGCCTAAGACAAGGGGCCCCTACCAACTCCTACAAAGGCACCAAATGCCTATTTTGCAGGTGGAGCTCCTTAACTCACAAATGGAGGATCAGGCAGAGGTGCACCTTTTCAGAGAAGAGAAATTGGTAAGACATTTTTATATGTCCAATATCGAGAGAATTATTAAAGCCCTTCTAGATGTGAAGACAACCTTGATGTAATCTGATGGCTGGTTGTCTTGAAGTTACAAATGGACTGAAACAGTGGGTTTCAGAAATATAAACTTCTCACATTCTTCCAAATGGGGTTTGTCTGACTTAGGGTCTTTATCCTCTCTGCAGTTGTATGAATGCAATTTGCCTCAAGTCAGTGTAGGTTTGCAGGTGCCTAGAAGAATGACTTTAGATCAAGTAACCCAATTTCTGCTGCGGCTCTGTCTTGAACCACGTTGCTCTGTCAGATTGCTGAGAACTAATCTTCATGCTCCCTGTTACTGGCTCTCTCCTAAGTCTCAACAGCTCATGCTTCACTTCACCCAACAGAGGCTTTTGGAGAAGATTAGAGGGACATTGTCAATTTAAAGAATGAGTTAAAGGGATACTGTCAGGTAAAATGTTTAAACTAATTTCAGAAACTTTGTTTTGAATTTTTTTTCTAAAAAACCTTTTGAAATGTTTTAAAAATGGAATTTCTTCTCTTCTGCTGCTGTTTAAGGGTGTATTTCAGGGAGGCAGACTAGGCAATCTTAAGAATAATAAAACAACGTTAAGGCACTCACCTATCTTAGCTCTGGACACATGCTTCCTTCCCTGCTGTTTCAGCAACAACATTGGTCGGCATTATGCCTCAACTTCCAAATTCCTCCCTTTAACCTATTGAAAAGTCACAGGATGACTCTCATATTGCCCGCAAGGCCCATGCATAGATCTGGGAGAAAAAAGGATCGGTTTCTCCCAAGCCTCAAGGTTTCAGTCACTCCTCAGTTCTGTGTAGGAGTTGAGTGACGGATGCTCACCAACCAGCTCTGCCAGCCTATCCTGGGGAAAGGAGACACCATCCTGTTCGCAAACCAGAAACTGCAACAACTCTGCGGCTGTTACTGGCAAACTCCGTATTTGGAGGGAAGAGTGGGTATGTGAGCTCCCTTCAGAGCACTGCGTTAGAGTAATGTCATGCTAGTGCATGGGAATAGGAAGTACTGCTAAGTAACAGAAGTGAAAGAGCTATGTGCAAGGTACTCTCAAATGTGTAAATAAACTGAAAACAGTTGTTTCCTGTGTCGCTTTCAGTAATAGTAATGTGGTGTTTGTTTGTTTGTTTGTTGCTTATTACTATGCTATTTTCAGATAGGCAGTTCTCTCTGCTGTGATGTGTGCGACCCATACAAAAAAGGAAAACTATACACAGGAAATTATGGCCTAAACATGACATTTTGTCGAATGCTAAAAAAAGGAAGAATTTTTATTTTATTTTATTTTATTTTTTTGCTCTATTCTTTCATTTGTAGTAATGTTAGGTGCTAACGTGTAATAATAGGTTAAATAATTGGCAGATTTATTGTCTCTCAAATAGATTTAATTCCTACTGCTGTATTGCTCCTTCTGATTTTAGCCTGCACATCTTGCTTCTGCACTGCAGAGTCTATACCATCTCATATAGCAATTTTTTGTCTGAAGCATGGTCTACTGCAGTTCGTGGATTTGTAACAGTGCTTCAGTTATGCTGGCAGGCTAATGTCTTTATTGGCTGCATAAGGTTATCGAATATGTTTAAAAAAATAAAATAAAAACCTTTTTCACACTCTGCAGCCTTAAAGAAGGCTTGGTGCACGTTCTAATAGTTAATGCATTCCTCTAGTATTCATATATTAGTAGCTTTTTAAATATTTAACATCGCCATATGTATGCCTGTCCACACACTTGAATACATATAATATAGTAGCATCAATTAAATCCTAAAAAATGGTCTGCCAGATACCAGCAACATTCTAATATTATTGTCCAATGTAATTGGGCTGTATTATGTTCTTGTTTATAGAGACTATGATAGAAGACCATATGAGCTGCATCAGGCAAGATAGGATGAATTAAGCATACTGGCAATCTTGAGGATTTCTTTGCCATTAATGTTTTAGTGACTTCATTGTAGTGTTAATTTGTTAGTATACCACCATTTACTTTTTGAATAAATGTTAACTTCCCAATCATTTGAATAGGATTTCTTTTCACAAGGCTTGTTGCAGTACTGTTTATACATTAAATATAAGAATTGCTTTATATTTAGCTGACTTTCAAATGTACATGTCTTATCTTTTTGAAGTGTACTCCAAGCATCAAAGCAGACTTCCCCCTCACCTATCCTACCCTGAGCACCGGGGACATGTTCTCCATCCTCGAGATAGCAAAAATTAGGTTCGGTTCAAGTGGGGTCGTAAGGTAATCACATGCATCCTTCCTCCTGAACTGCCTTTTTTCCTTCCTTGTGTGTAAATAGTTGAAATTCAGCACACTCCTTTGGCCAAAACGGCAGTTTCTTCTGAACTACACCTTTTTAAAGGAGGCCTGGAGATAGGGGGAAAAAATGCATCAGTCTCAACTTTCACACCCTTGGAACCCGAGTCTCTCCCTGATGCTCCAGCCCAAAGCCAACACACGAAGCAGCATTTGTTTCCTTTTCCCCTCTATTACATGCCATAGGAATGTAAAAATTGCCATGCTGAGGACAGACCAATGGATCTTCAGGTCCCAGTTTCCTGCTTCCAGCAGTGGTCCACACATGTGCCTTCAAAGAGAGGCTTAAAAATCTTATGTGCCTCACTAGCACAGTGATGTACCTAGTCATGTTTTCTCCATCCCCTCTCCTATTGTCTTTCTCCAGTACTGTGTATTGTGAGCTACAGAGTGAAACTTGTGAAAAATTACTAGAATTAATAGAGCATGGTTATAGTGGGTAACTTACAGGGTACACTAAGATGTGTCTTTTCCTTAGAAAAGAAACTATTCTTAAAGTTCTGACTTCACCAGTAGATTTGCTTGAGGTTACAACTGTTTCTCTGATAGTTCAGTTTTCAATGTTGATCTAATTCTCTTCAGACCAGTTAAACCAAATATTGTTCAAAGTTGAAAGAGGGAGTGGGAAACAGGCTGAAAAAATCTAGTCATACTGCAAAAAGACCTTCCCAGTAATATAGTATTAAAAGTCTATAAATATATCTTCTTTTTTAAAAGATGAAATTAAATTCACAGTAAATATTCATGCAATATTATGTTTTGAGATTAACACACACACATCACTAAAAATTTTCCCTAGAAAATTCCCTCTTTTACTCATGTAGTATTATTTACTGTATACTATGGTAATTGGATTCCATATTGTGTGTAATGTCTACCTAGCTTAACTCCATTTTTAACCTTGTGTGTTTTATAGTCCATTACCTTTAAACAAAGTCCAAACACAGGTTTGATTTGTTTAAAACCAAAACTTATATATATATTGGCCAAAGATAAGTTTCCAACCTTATCAAAATATACATCTGTTCTTTGGAACAATCTTCATCCATATGAATTACTTAATTCAAATCAACAAAGACCCTATACTTGAGGTCTTATTCCTTGTTTGGCATTAATTATCTTGATTCCTAGTTCTTTGTACTCTTCATAATGAATAATACTTATGTTTAATCAGTAAATTGCAAAACAAATACTGAATTGTCTGTGTGCTAAATTATTACAAAATAGTAAGATTAAATGTCAGAACAAAATTACTGAGAGTTCCTTTATGTATGGGACTTTTTTACAGTGTTAGGGGAAAACAAGACAATACGAAGCATGGTAAAGTTAAGAATCTTTAGATTTCTGGGCAAGGGGTATATTCTTAACTGATGCATATGATTTGTTATATATAAAATGCGACTTATATCCCTAAAACTTTGGGGGAAGGGAAAAGAAAAATAGTGCCAGACAATTTAATTTGAAAATATTTAACATTAATTTATCACCGTAGAAATTTGAAATACAATGCCAAGACATAACATGTACTACTGTTCCTCTAATGCTTATTTCCATAACTGTTAGGTTTTATTTTTTTTTATGGTAGTGCCTATAGTATGCTAGATGCTTTCCAGGCACTCAGGAGGGGATGGTCCATGCTAAAGAAGCTCACTATCTAAGGACAGACAGGAGTTAAAGCATAGGGAACAACAGAATCTATCCTCTCTCTTCCCCCTCCTCCACCCCCCCACATGATAGCTAAACTCTCTGTAGACAGCAAAGTAGGTAAAGAGGTCATTGTCTTACCTTACCATGTGGTCCTGCTACTATGTCTTAACTCTAACCTGGAAGAACTACCATTAACACTTTGGGTGGGGGAGAAGTTGTCTTTAATGTGTCCTTTAGTCTATGGCCTCTGCTGTAACTCAGCTTGTGTGCTGGCCATTGGAGGGTAGACTTTTGGTCACTACATATTTAGTATACTACTTGTTTTCCTCCTTCTCCACTTCCTTTTAGCCTCAGTGCAGAATCTACATGTGCTTATGTTTGTGAATTGCATATCTAGCTATGAAAAGTTTCTGTTGTGTCAACTGTGTGTGTGTGTGTGTGTGTGTATATATATATATATATATATATATAATTTTTTTTTTTTTTTAAATAGGATGCAGGACAGAAAAGATTTGGAGCTATTTCCTGTAATATTTGTGGAATGCTTTACACGGCATCAAATCCAGAGGATGAAACTCAACATCTGCTCTTCCACAACCAATTCATAAGTGCTGTAAAATATGTGGTAAGAGAACTTCATGTCTTTTTAAACAGTAATAAGCTTTATTTTCCTTGCTGTACATCAAATGCAATTCAGATTACTTTTAATAAACTCTTAAAATATCACAGTAGATGATATTCATCTGTGGTAAACATTTTTGTTAAGGGAGCCTAGCACATGGTAATAAGTCACCTATAAAAATTGATTATCATGATAGCAACATTCCTGTTCAGTTTTATCCCTTCCTTGTTGTATTTCTGTATTGTTTTGTAGGAAAATAGTCATTTATCACTATTTTTAAAGTTTTGTTAAATTTAGCTTTTGATATAATTGGTATTGCTACAACATTTGGCATAAGAACTAATTGGGGAGATCGTTGTCTTCTTTAGAATGCCATCCAGATGACTTCTAATTCACTTTTTTTATATTGGCTATGTTAAATTAATATCAGTGATTCAGAGTTGGAATATCTTGGAACTTTAATACACTGTAATGCTATGCTCAAAACTTTAGATAATAGACTACTATTTTTAACAGTATAATTAAAATTATAACTGTACATTCCATACTCTACTTAGGCATAATAGGTATGGTTGAGTCAACTCAAGTTTAAAACACAAGCTTGAAGTATTGTACAATTTCAGATAAGTATTTTGTAAAATCAGCTACTTTCAAAACTTGTCCATGTGTCTGAAATCCAGAACAGAATCTATAAAGTCTGGGGTTTTTTTTGTTTTTTTTTAATCACACCTGTTACCTTCAGTACTCTATATGCAAGTAGATAAGACCTCCAGGATAACTGAACTGAGGCCACTAATCATTTCATATAGGTACCAAACAGCAATTAGACTACCATTAAATCCTGACCTGAGTTTGAATCAGTGGTCTAAAAAAGATCCATATACCATTACTAATACTTTGAAACCATCTAGTCTCTTTAAACAATTATTGCCAAATATTGAGGGCTTGTTTCATTCTTTTCTTCATTAGCTGGCTGAATCCCAAACATCTTAGAAAATCTTTTCTGAAAAGCATTAGGCAAATTGAAGGGGATGGATAGGTAGAGACTGTGATAGAAGGCAACTGAATACCTGTTTTCCTACTTGTTTCAATTTGTCCATAGTAAATCCATCTATTAATCATCTTAAAGAATTTTTGGGTCTCAGATGTTCCACAGGTTCTGTGCCTTGTCTGGTGTAGTAGAATAGATACTGTAGCAAACAGCACAAAGGCTACTGAGGCATATCTGGTTTTGAAATGCTTTGCTTGCCTTGGTGGAAGAGCATTTTTATGGACAAATGGAAACAGGTTTGGGAATCATTTGATATAATAACAAATGAGGAAAGATATTAAATTAAATCCTTTGAACAGCAGTTTGTAGACTAGTCCTGTAGCCATTCACCGCTGCTAGCACATTGGTGATCTATAGCTTCAGGTGGTATTGGGGGACCAGGTAGGAATTTCTGAGGAAGTGAACAAATACTTTAAAATGCTTTAAGAATGATGAGAGTTGGATCAGCTGATATGCCCTCCTTTCCTTGCTATCACAGATATGTCTAGGATAAGACTGATATGCATGTAAGTGTTTTTAAGACAGTTTCTTCTCCCTTTCAATCTGGAATAACTGTATTTACAATGAAAAAGTTCAAAAGCTAGAGAGTTTAAAAAAAAAAGGCTAGAATTTTTAAATATGGTGCAAAGTGTTTAGAAAGGTGGCTGATGGCTGTGAAAAAGCTTTACATAAATTGCACCCAAGCATGCTATTTTTACCTGCACCTCCTAGTGAGTGAGAGCAACATCTCATCTCTCTGAACTCTGAGACTCTTGTGGTGGCTCCTCAAGTCATCTCTAAAGATGAATGTAGAATAACAGATACTATGGCAACTGGGATGATGATTTTATGTAATACATTCATATAAAATAGAGTTGAAAACAAGGGAAATAATTTTGTGAATGTCTTTGAAATTTCCTCCCTTATTTTTAGTTGAAAAATGCTTAACCAAATCTATAGTTGGCCAAACAATGGGAAATTTAATCTAGAACTGAATGAATACATACTCTTCTTTCTAGTTGTTATAATCCACACTTACATGTTACTGGCCATTCTATTTCCCCTCTTCCAGATCTTCATGTGGGCTTGGTGTTCTGGGTAGATTCAGTATACTATGATGATGGCCGTGATAGAAACATCTATATAAAGGTGTCTTGAAAGGATTTTTTCAAAATTGGCCTTTTGCCTTTTTATGCTGCTTTGATGTCTAAAGAGAGCCTGAAATGTTAGTTTTTCTGATTCTAGAAATATCAGAAAAGTCAACTTTTGCTCATCTTAGTTTTCCTAGACGACTTCTGGAGGGAGCGATGATTCAGGGTACATATTGTCAACTGTTGCATGTTAATGTAAGTTGACAGTATTGAAACAAACTTTCTCCAATAGTTAATCATCGAAATTAAATAGGCAGTAATCAATGTTTAAAACTCTGATTTTGTTAAAGATCTCTTCCCCCTTTAAATTGCTCATCTTTCACACTCTTGAAAACTGATGTCATTTCATTAGTTCTCCAATCATTTTGCACATGACCCTTAAGCAGCGTGATCATTGCTCATGTTGGAGCCTGATTTAACTTTTAAGGGCAGTATCTCAAGACATCTTCCTCCACTGCTCAGATCCTTCATCCTGTGATGCCTCAGTATGAGACATGAGAAAATTTGTCAGACTCATTGTTAGGGAGAAAAGTAAGGCTACATTTTCTCTCTTCCTTCCCTATGTACCTTGGGATGATACTGAACATCTCTCTCAATTAAAATCTCAGAGACAGTTTGCACATTTTTTCTTTCCTATCATGCTAGCACCTGCTGCTACCAGTGTCTGATTTTTGGTTGGTAATAGCCCTATTTTTTTAAAGAAAATATTTTCTTCCACATGCTTTTGGCATGTGGAAGAAGTCACTAAAACATTAATGGCAAAGAAATCCTCAAGATTGCCAGTATGCTTAATTCATCCTATCTTGCCTGATGCAGCTCATATGGTCTTCTATCATAGTCTCTATAAACAAGAACATAATACAGCCCAATTACATTGGACAGTAATATTAGAATGTTGCTGGTATCTGGATGCATGAGACGGAAAAGAATAAATTAAGTCCCTTGCTGCTATCAACTAAACTCTGAAACATGATTCTTCTCCTAAAATTGCTTCCTGGCTGCTGCTCATCTAGTTTCCTTTGACAGATGTATACTGTGTCCTGAATAGCATATAATTCCCAAGAGCACTTTAGAATTGGGCAGAACAGGCCACAGTTGAGCTACCACATGGCCACAGATATCCTCTTACTTCCCCATGTGGTGGCTGGTTCCTTTTTATGATTAAAGATTTTTTTATTATTATTATTATAGAACCTCTTCTTGCAGTTAACTGAGACAGTTTGTTTTCATTCTGATGCTTTCTTTAGTTTGTATGAAAAGTTGTCCTCAAAAGAATCTAAACTATGTTCAAAGCAAATATTTTAGTCCATCTCAAGCCTAGTTGAAGAGGCAAATATCATGATGAAACACTCTATCCCAGAAGCTTGTCTTGTGTGCCCGCACACATGCACACACTTGGTCGCTCACTCATGTATTTTTTTCTCTCTATCTTCTGAAGGAGTTAGGCCAAGCTTTGAAAAAACATTACCAGATTTCTCCTAGTTACAGGACTAATTCTACTAGCCAGAAGCAGATTGGAAAAAGGGAGAGGGAAAGCAAACAACAAGGTCCATGCAACAGTCTTGATGAGAAATCCACCCCTGATAAGAAAGGCAAGGTGATAGAAGCCAGTCCCTGAATTCTGTTTACAGTCTCCATCTTTGTATCAACCCCCTGTTAATTGTCTAATGTGGTGGTTCTCAACTTTGTTTTTCCATCTAGCAGTATGGGGAGGGCAGTTTCCACTCCACCACCACTCACAAGTTTCATCCTGTGATGTCTCATTGTGAAACATGAGAAAATTTGTTAGATGGATAATCCCTTGAGAACCCGGGATCTAATATATTGGGAGATCCAACAGCTGCTGGACTCCCAGAAGGAGAAAGAAGGTCTTGCTTCTGCTTTCCCACCGTAAAGCTTCCTGCCTATTGTTGGGGCAGGAGGGGTCTTTGCTGCTCTAAGCCTTCTTTCGCCTCATGGCCTTTTGACTGTTACAAAGGGTGGTTTGTCTCTGTTCATCTACCCTCCCTAGGTCAGTCTGTTTTTTGTGGTGTGTAGTTTTTTTTTTATTTTTTTATTTTATTTAAGGGTCATCCTCCCTTGTGACTAACTTTGCTACTGTTCATAGTTCTCAAATAGTAGCAAAGGGAAACTGATTTCTTCCCCCCGCCCCCCCCAGTTTCATGGCTGCCTTCAAGGTTCTGAATAACAGCTGTGGAACTGATTAGTATCTTGCCAATTTCACTTGGCTACTACTTGGAGAAAATGGAACAGCAGAGGCAGTGGTACCATTTGCCTGCAGAGTAAAGAAGCTAACATTACTTTGGTTCATATTTTAAAGATTGTCTTTGCACCCAGAAGTGCTGGAAGTATTTTTCCATGAGACCCTGAATTCTGTAAATATTGATGGCTTTAGTTGCATTCCCTTTCCACTTCCCAGGGAAGGCTTTTACTCACTACTGGCATATGGATTTTTCAAGTCCAGGTTAAGTCCTATTTTATGCAAGACAAGAATACTTGCTTTTTGCCTTAAATATAACTGTCTTAATATTTGCCTTTTGAAATTAAAGTTTTTTGTTGTCATCATTGACACAACTTTCATTTTAATGAGATAAACCGAAATTTTTTTGTTTTTGTTTTTTCCGTTCCTTTCAACTCTGTCTCTTGCTGACTTTTAGGAAGAGATTTAAGTCTTATGTATTCTCCAAAGACTTCCCCACCTTAGAATAATATTGATCAGTGTTCCAGTTATTGTGTTCAAAATTACTGATTATTATAGGTGGGGCTGGTAGCATTGCCTATTAATGTTGCCTGACATTTCCCATTGTAAAGCCCTGTTTTCAGTTGCTTTTAACTTTGCCAAACTAACAAATTGGGCTGAAATTTTCCAGGCTGGGTGTCTGCCTCAGACTGAATATTTTTTGGAGAACTTCAGCCAAAATGGTTCAGCAATTTCTGAGAACTAGGCTAGGGAAAAATAAGTTGTTTTGCCCATGTTAAATTCTAATGACCTTTTCTTCGAAAAGCTCTAGTGCCCCATTTCTTTGAATATAGACTCAGAATTTGGCACAGTGGGTGGCCTTTGTGTGAGGGTTTACTTTTTGCCATCCCCATGAAAATCTGCCCAAACTTGGCCAAGTTATAAGCGTTTAAAAAATGGCAGCACACACATGCTTACTATGAGGTTCCTTAAATTTTAGTAGCTAAATTTTCAAGATTTTTGTCAGCACTGGTCATACTCCAGCCCCAGGCTGAGCAGTCCTTTCCCTGTAGCTCTAGGCTACTGGAGGCTGTGCTGGCTCTGGGTCCAAGTACCTAAACTGAGAGACATTCTCCAGTGCTCTCTGTGATACTCCCTCCTCCCCCAATTGGACCCAGGCTGCATGGAGGAGGAAATTGCTTGATGCAAATTCAAAGTGGCCAAGAGTTGGGCCTGTGGGAAAGGCGGAGGTAGTAGATTGGGGGGAAAAGAGCTTTGAGGAGAGGGAAACAGGGACTATGAGTTGGAGTGTGCAGGTGACTGGAACAGGAAGCCAGGTGAGGAGACTGAGAACCAGTGGGCAGGGATACAGAGGTGACAAGGAGCCAGGGTGTGGAGGGGAGACCTGGTACTGTCTGGACAAAGATTGGGACAAGGAACCAAGTGTGGGGGTGGGATACTGGGGACTAAGGCAGTAGGGATGGGAAATGTGTGTGGAGGAAACGGGGAGGTGACTGGCCGTGGAGCTGCAACGCAGGGAACAGGGACTTAAAGTGCAGGGGGTAGGCTTAGTCTTGGACATGGAGTTTGGAGGGGTGAACCTAGAACGTGCTGGGCACTGGGATGAGAAGTTTGAAGAATGAAGACTAGAACTATTGAGGTGAAGAGAATGAACTGAGACAAGGAGCCAGGGATGGGGGAAGATAAGATTGGAATTGTGACTGGGTAGGTAAGATGGTATAGAGGAGTCTGTTCCCACTAAAGCACGGAGCCTGGAATGGAACTCTAGATTCTAGAGACTTACCCTTCTGCTCTCAGCACATACCTGTGAAACCCACTGGTAAAGCGTTCCATCCTCTTGTAGTGCTTGTCAACATACTACTGCTATCAGTTACTCCGTTAGCTCAAATGGCACAGGTCTGTGTAATTCCAGCTCTGCCGATGATCAGTAGAGATGTTGATATGGAATTTCTGTTTTTTCAGTTTTCTTAAAAACCTAGGAAATTACACACATTTCTGTGTTTTAAAATAACATTATTAAGGTAGCAAAGTCAAGCACTCAAAAGTTAGGAGATGGCAGAATTAAAGTTTCAAAGACAACCTGAATTCAGTGCTCTGTGATACAATCTTTAATTACATGATCACATAATATTTTTTTCACATGAAGTCCATCTCCAGTTGCAGTAGGACTATGACTCAGGCATGACTGTGTGTAGGGAGACAGTGTCTTGGATCACATCTAGTCTGAATAGTAAGTGTAAATCACTGTTTACTGCTGGGAATATATCTTGGAACCCATGCTTATAATTCTTTGGGTCACCAAACCCCAAGGACAAGACTTAAAGCTATTTGTAATGGCTATTGGCTTAAAGCATTTATAACAACTCTTTTGGAATGTGGGAATTTAGTAGGATATTGGTATTGAAGATAAAACTGAACATTCATCTTCATAAGATGGAGGTAAACAGAAGACTTATGTTTTCTCTGAACCATACTGAATCCTTGAGTATGAGGATAGATACTCTGCGCAGAATAAGACTTGCTGATATTTCAAATAGGATAGCTCATGCTATTTGATATCACCTTCCTTTTACTGTTCTAAAAATGTCTTAATTTTATTTTAACCCCTGATAATACGGTGTACTTATCACCCTTCATCCAAGAATCATGAAGCATTCTACAATCAAAATCTCAACACCCCTTAAGAGGTAATACCTCATTTTACAGGTGAGGGTATGAAGGCAAAGAGAAGTTGTGACTTGCCCAAGGTCACTCAATCAGTGGCAGAGCTGGAAATAGGAATCCAGGTCATCTTAGGGTAGGTCTACACTTACCTGGTAGTTCGGCGGCGAGCGATCGAACTTCTGGGTTCGACTTATCGTGTCTTGTCTGGACGCGATAAGTCGAACCCGGAAGTGCTCGCCGTCGACTGCGGTACTCCTGCTTGGCGAGAGGAGTACCGCGGAGTCGACGGGGGAGCCTGAATAACTTCAGCTACTGTTATTCACGTAGCTGAAGTTGCGTACCTTAGTTCGAATTGGGGGGTTAGTGTAGACCTGCCCTTACTCAGTTCTGCACTCTAAACTATAGACCCTGTTCCTTTGCCATCTTCACAGAGTGTCAAGGATGCAACGTACAAAGGTTCACTCTTAGAATTTAATTTCAGAAAGACATTCCTGTTAAAGGCATAATCAAGAAAAGAACTTGATACTGTTCAATTCTGGTAAGGAACTTCACAAGTGATTTCTTTCATCCATAACTAAATATTTTCAAGAAGAATCTGAGTACATCATCTACTCTTCAGGGTAAATTTTTTTGGGAACCTATTTTTGTAGACCAGTCAAGATCATGTGGCACAACAAACAATTTCTGGAATCTTATCATATTTAAGTTTATACGAACTTGGGAAACTTGGGAAATTCAGAGTTAACGCATTCTACTGTATTCTTAATTTACATGGTTTAAAGGCAAGTCTATATTAGAGGATTTTGGCATTGCAGACTGTGATGGGTTCCCCCCAGGATGCCACCTGGTATTACGGTACCACTGAGCCTGCCTGACCCACCAACCTGGGCTCCCTTCACACTGTTCTGCAGTGACAGGCCCTCAAACCTCCTCCAGAACACATACAGGTAGGGACCCACCCAGCTGCAGCTACATACAGATGCTGAGATCAGCTCTGCATGGGAAGGCTTCAGCTAAGGAACTGCCCAGCTACTTAACTGCACCCTGCCCCCCCGCCCGCCTTGGAGGGTAAACCCAAAATTATACCATCTTGCGCTGCACTGAGGAACTGCACAACATAAGCTCATGAAATTTGCCGCCTCCTTCAATGTGGACAGGAATATACACAGCTTTTTGCTCCAAGTTATGACTCCCACATACATTTGTTTTTGCCTTGTCTAAAACCAGTGTATTAACTACAAAAGAGAGATTTTAAGTGATTAAAAGGTTTAACAGACCAATCAAAGCAGATTGCATTTTTGTTTGTTTTGCTAGGTAATCTAAGTTTAATATATTAAGAGATTGGATATAAGTAGCAATTTCTCACCCTGAAAGATGATTTAAGCCGGTTGTAGAGATTCTTAATGTGTCAGCTGCCCTTGCTTGCAGCTTAAAAACTAGGGTTACCATATTTCAGCAAGCAAAAAAGAGGACGGGAGGAGCCCCGCCCCTGCCCCTCCCACTTCCCCCCCTCAGAACCCCCAACCCTCCCCCCGCTCCTTGTCCCCTGACTGCCCCCTCCTGGGACCCCTGCCCCTAACTGCCCCCCAGGACTCCACCCCCTACCTAAGTCTCCCTGCCTCTTGTCCCCTGACTGCCCCCTCCTAAGACCCCCCCCCAAATGCCCCCCAGGACCCTACCCCCTACCTGTACCCTGACTGCCCCAACCCTTATCCACACCCCCACCCCCAGACAGACCCCCGGGACTCCCATGCCCCATCCAACCACTCTCCACCCCCTGACAGCCCCCCCCCAGAACTCCCAAACACCACCCCCCCCCGCTCCTTGTCCTCTGACTGCCTTCTCCTGGGACCCCTGCTCCTAACTGCCCTCCAGAACCCCACCCCCTACCTAAGCCTCCCTGTTCCTTGTCCCCGAACTGCCCCCTCCTAAGACCCCCCCCAAATGCCCCCCAGGTCCCTACCCCCTACCTGTACCCTGACTGCCCAAAACCTTATCCACACCCCCACCTGCAGAAAGCCCCCCCCGAACTCCCGACCCCCCCCCCCCCGTCTCTTGACTGCCCCATCCAAAACCTCCCTGCCCCTTCTCCGACCCCCTGGCCCCCTTGTTGTTGGCCTGAGCCTCTGGTCCCTGCACGCTGGGCAGGAGGAGCGGGGGAGGAGCTCCAGACTGCCGGAGGCGATCTGCGGATGCAGGGAGGGAGGGAGGGAGTGAGCTCTGCTCCAGGGGGGAGGAGGGGCTCTCTCTGGCTGTCGGAGCCCCATGTAAGTGGCACCATCCGGCCGGCTGCCCTGTTAGCCGCGCGCGCTCTGCATGGCCCTTCTCAGCCAGCCATCTAGACTGGCAACCTTTTCCCCAGGTGTAAACACATTTCTAATAGATGCATAGACAATGTTCCTAACTTCAGATACCAAAATGATACATGCATACAAGTAGGATAATTCTATTCAGTAAATCATAACCTTTTCAAAGATATCTCACATGCCTCATCTTGCACAAAATACATCACAATTATGCCATACTCATATAATTGTAACCCCTTTGGGGTTTAGAGAGCATGGCCCTTTAAATCTTTTTCCTAAGGGGGAGGGGGAGAGTAAGAAAAAAGGAGGGAAACTCCAGGGGGCAGCGCTGGAGCTCCAAGGAGAGGGGGAGGCAGCCTGCAGGCCCAATGCAGAGTCAGAAGCCCCAGTACTCACAGCCCCGTGCAGCTCTGGGCAGCAGTGATACTGGGTCCAGCTCCGGCCTGTCCTTCTCAGGCGATTCCTCCCTGGCACAGTGCTCCTCCTGGCTCCTGTCCTGGGGTGTCCCCGATCGGCCCTGTCCGTCTCAGGCCCTGGAAAAGTGAAGCAGCAGAGAACCTGCCCGAGGCCTGAGACGGACAGGGCCGATCGGGGACACCCCAGGACAGGAGCCAGGAGGAGCACTGTGCCAGGGAGGAATCGCCTGAGAAGGACAGGCCGGAGCTGGACCCAGTATCACTGCTGCCCAGAGCTGCACGGGGCTGTGAGTACTGGGGCTTCTGACTCTGCATTGGGCCTGCAGGCTGCCTCCCCCTCTCCTTGGAGCTCCAGCGCTGCCCCCTGGAGTTTCCCTCCTTTTTTCTTACTCTCCCCCTCCCCCTTAGGAAAAAGATTTAAAGGGCCATGCTCTCTAAACCCCAAAGGGGTTACATAATAATATTATGAAGTATAGGGGGTGTAATGCCACAGCGGTAACCACATTCATGTTGTGACCGGAGTCCTAGGGGAGCCAACTGAGGTCATGCAATAAAGGTGAACTGCAAAGAGTAGGGCAGACAATCCCCAAAGATTGTGGATATTCCAATACGTAGATTTACCAAACCAGAGCAGCTTCTGTAATACCTCACTGGTTACCCAGAAGCCAACAACACCGTTCCCTTAAAGTAACCCAGTAAGCCTCATGCCTCCACCCAGATACCCAAGTCAAATATGATGATTACTGAAAATCGTATTCATCATATAAAAAAGCTCTACCAATCCCAAAGGATCGAATACATTACTTCCCAGGAACTGTCTGTTTGCTTTTATCTGGTTTAATGTTAACCATGTAAACACACACAATTAGTATTACCTCTAATTCTATAACAATACAGGTTTGCACATCAAAGTTCTAGCCTATCTCGCATGGAATGGCCCTAATGACCATTTGCATTTTTTCTAACGTCTCTAAAGGTTGGCTCCGGGTTATTTAGTCTGCAAGCTGCTTAACCCTTTCTGGCCATGTGTCATACTTCGTATAAGATTTGCTGCAATTATGAGTGGTAGCAACAATGGTTTGCATGGTCATATTTTAATCACATAACGTAACAAGTACTCACACAAATGCTTACAAAGCATGCACGAGTTGCTAGCACCATCGAAATTGCACTTGCTTGGAGCAAAGCTCGCAATTGTATTTTGTATCATCACTTTGCACCTAGGGTAAACAAAATGATGCCCTAAAGCCACACCATTTCAAGGAGTGTTCCCTGCACGGTGCCATAATGATGCAATTGCTTCAGCAACTGCTCTGCAATATGCAATGTTTCTTGTACTTCTGAATAATTTCTTGGTTTGAATATTCAGGTCTATAATTCTGTGTACAAATTTTCTGTTTTATTAAGATGTAGTGGAGACCATTTTCAGTCTATTTCAGAAAATAGAATTTTAGTGCAATAATGATTCCATTTTAAGTTACAAAATATATATTAAATGAAAAATAATTTGTATGGTTAAAACTAAAAAATCATCTGTGGTCTGCCACCTCGCCACCTGTGGACTGCTACTGTCTCAAACCCCTTCTTTGAGGACCTGTGCTGAGAACTACAGGATAGATACCCATCAGGCACTAGTGTTGCAGCAGTTGGAAGAAGTGCTGGTTTGGGCACAGCAAATGGTTTTATATTTGCACCTTTACAACTTATAGTTGTAATTTCTAATGGTGCAGTTTTGTAGAAATCACTGGAGTTTTCACGTGTAGTATAATATGCTATGATCATACCCTTTTCCCTGACCATGCAGAACAAATGCTTGTTGATAGGCATATAGGAAGAAATTTTTATTTCTTACAGGCATGAATATTAAATTTAGATTTTTGTTCATTCCAAACCCCTTGTCTTACAATAAAATTAAGTAAAATTTGGGCTTGATAAAATGGATGCCTTAAAAGGAATGTAAATAAAAATGAGAGAAGAGAAGCCAACTTCCTGTGGCTCTACAATAGAATATTACAAAACGTGTTTACATCTGCAGATATGTTACCTTTGTCCTTTTTGTAGAAAAGCACAAGTACTTTAATTTTAATGTGTCGTTTTGTGTGTCCTACCTTTAGTTCAAGGAGGCTCCCCCCTTCAGCTCCTTGTGATGTAAATGCCTTGCAATTTGATCTTTGAAGCCACATTTTCACTTAATTGTATTTTAATGTGGGTGTAGGTAGGTGTGTTTTCTTTAAAGGAAAATTATGCCCTCAAATTGCATACAAGATACTGTCATTAAAATTGTATTGGATATATTTGCAGATATTTAATTTAAAAAATATTACTGATTGGAAGCTTTAATCTGAGAATAATACCAGCACCTTGAGATCTTTTGGTGTGTTTCTATCAACACTGTATAATGAAAAAATGTGGCTTAGTCCTTACAATGCATGAACAACAATAGGAATGCTGACAAAAGATATTTGTTTAAACCTATTAACTTTTGGAAATGCCTACAGCTAACTCCAAAAATCAAAACATGGATACATTTTTAAACTTGCTTTCTACCCTCTGCTGTAAAATCAAATTAATTCTAAATCTTTCTCTGAACACTCATAAGGTGCATGGCAAGACTTTAAAATATAAATTTTCAGCCCTAATTGTACCTTTGTGGTTGAATTCTAAGCCTCTGGAATTTGGAAATGAATAATGAATATCGTGTACTAAAATATATTCAGTTCCTTTTTTAAAAAAATCAGAAAATGAGAGAAACAGTAGAATCAATTTAAAAAAGAATCCTGTAAATATTTAGAGGCAGCTTCATTTGTCCTTCGTGATTTAATTCCTGCTGATTTTATTGAATTCTCCACTGTAGATAAGTCGTGCTACTAAAATATTACTTGTCTTGAAAGCAGTGGCAGCAGAATGAGGCAACATGAAACAAACATTTCCCCCTCCCCCCAATAGTTAGACAGTACTCAGTGGAATTAGAGCTGTTCTGAAAAAACAATTTTCATAAATTTTTTTCTACTTTTGTCAAACTTTCATTTTGATGAAAAATAGCAGACCAACTCTAGTTGGAATGCCCTCTGTGATTTTTACCAAAAATATAAGGCTGCATCTTTGTGTTGGGATAACAGCACTCGGGATGCCGTTATGGTAGGATTATCGTCATGTTACTTACACCAGCTGAGTGACATTCTCAGTTGGTCAGGAGTAGCTGATGGAAGCTGTGGGAGATTGAAGTGAGACACCAAAAAACAGATGATGGCTTAATCCCTGCTTCATCTAGGAGACTTTACATTTGCTCTAACTGGTGATCCAGTTCTCACAAGTGCTGCTGTTACACTACCCTAGTGCCAAAATAATACTGTTTGCTGTGCCCCAGCAGCAGAATTTTACCATCATTCGACTGGCCTGCCCCTCTCTGTTAGTATTCAGTGCTATCATTGAGAGGGGAAGGTGGGCAGGATTGAAACTAAACTTATGCATGACATCCCTGTGATATTAGTTTTCAGCAGTAACATCATTGGGAAACAGCATATGTTCTAAAGGGTCCTCTTGTGCCAGTTTTCACTGCTGGCATCAAGTGAAAATCTGTGATACCGGTTGTTTCTAAAAGTGTCATCTTACATCTTGTTTGGGAAAGAATGGTTGAAAGTATCAAGATAATTAAAAAATGAAGTAGAAATAACCCTTCTGAAACTTGCCCTGTTTTGGTAGTACATATGGCATTGTCAGTGCCAAATCCAGTTTGCTTTTTAGTCAGCTAAAATTTTACTTAAGCCGGATGGTACATGTCACTGAGAAAATCGTTCCATCTGTATTGGTTCTTCAAAGGCTTTTTACATAAAGGTGCTTTGTGTGAGACTTACAGGTCAGCTAGTTAAGTGTTCCTCATTTCTTTTGTATTCAGTATTTTCAGAATCCCGTCAAAGCAACTCGATTTCTAATTTCTGGATCTGTCCCATCTTACTAGATTTAAGTGGCTTTTTTGTTTGTTTTTTCCATGCAGGTACTGCTCATTAATCACCACGAGTGTGGATCTGAAGAAGAATTAATTACCTCTAATTTTTTGAGTATGTTTAACTTCAGATACACACAACGTAGCCTCCTTCCCCATTAGATTCTTAGAAGGTAGTTATAATACTTTTTATAGTCTCCTTCTTGTGGCTTTGATAGTTTATGATCAATAACAACAAAAAACCCTGTTCCTTAAGTTTTGGGCAACTGCATGCCAATCAGTTCATTTAAAACCTCCTGGAGGTCTTCCGCATGCCAGAACTTTAAAACTGAGTGTGTATTTGTGGAGGTAACCATGTTAAAGAATTTTTAAAATAAAAACTTAGTTGATTTCCATTTCTGGACTCTGGAAAATATATTTTTTATAGGCTGGGAAATCAGTTATATTAGTTGAGTGATTTTGTAATAAATTTTCGTGATAATCTTGCAAAAAAAAAATCATTCATTTGGAAATTTTAAGATAAAAGTTTCATGAGTTGTGTCTGGATATGGTTGGTATACAGAATGTTGCATTGAATGATACTGCATTATGCCTATTATGTGGATAAATAAGGACTGATCAGGTTGTTTACCAGCTATCCTATCACTAATTAGTTATTGCATAGGTTTTGCACAGGCTGATTATATCTAGATAAATTGATATGTATGTCACTCTTCTGATTGTAAAAGGATTATCTTGTACACCATATAGATAAATGTTTGTTTTACTTAGGGATGGAAGAAAGAGAGAATTTTGGCTGAATATCCTGATGGCAAGATAATAATGGTTCTTCCTGATGATCCAAAGTATGCACTTAAAAAGGTACATTGAAGCTATTAATTTTTTTTATAAAGTATACTCTATCCTGCACAATATTTTTTTCTAAGGATAACAATGGTGTTAAACTTATTTCACTATAAACTAATTTTATTATGAAGCCGTTTCTTGGATGCCAAAACTATAAGAACACTTCAGTGCAGACTTAGAGTTACCACCTCCCCTCACTCCCTAACTGCACCGAGTCCAACCTTGGCACATCTGATAATTCAGCCCTATGTATTCACCCTATCCTAGACGAAGCCCTTTGATCATGACACTAAGGGTAGTCTGTAGTTGATTAATAGAGTAAACAATTGAAGGGGGGAAGTTATGAGAAACTGCATTATTTTATTTGTTTTTCTGCCAAGAAATTATCATAAGGGCTTGATCTGCAATTGATATATATTACAGACTCTTGTTGATTTCAACTAGAGTTTTGCATATGGAACAACTGACAAATCCAGCCTTCGAGATTAGCAGTTGGTTCTGAAATTCCAGAAGAGAGAAACAATGCTTTTGTAAATGTCATTGAAGTTTTAAGCCTGTTAAACTGAAATATCACATTTAAATATAAATCTAACCTTTTTAATACTAGGTTTAAAATCTTTTGAAATGCATATTATAAGAATGAAGACTGACATGCACCTATAGTGAATTTAATTGTAGTTCAGATAATGCAATCTAAGATCAGATAAATCCAAGAGAGATTCAAGACTGAAATTAATTGTAACATACGATCAAAAATCTTTTAGTATCAAAATCTATTACCTTTTTTCTTGTTCTACAAAATTTTCTAATACCTGTAAACTTGACTACTTATTATGAAAATTTGTGTAACTGCAAGTACCTGATTTGGGCAATAATTAGAAGTAATTTATTTAATTGTGATTTTACATTTCTAGTAGTTAGGCAAAATATTCAAGAAGTTGTGACTTGGTTAGGTTTAAGAAATAGCTTTTGACTTGTGAAGTAGATCTTTTTTTTGTGTAATAAATTTTTAATTGATGTTTAAAGTTATTAAAATATTAACATATTACAAGCAAGGAATTATTACAGTTCATGACTTGCCTTTTGGCATAGCAGTGGTGTTCTGCAATATTAACTGTAATACCTGTGATTACTGCTTCTGTTACCTCATTTCCAAGGACTTCAGAGAATACTGCAACAAAAAAACTGCTAACTTGCTGCAATAGGGTGCTTGCTCAAATTTCATGAACTTGAGCTGGTTTTACCCCGCTCAGTGCATCAATGGGAGACCTTCAGGGATATTAGTGATGGAACATGTGTACGTTTTTTGTGCTCTAGATAGCATTTTCTATGGAACCTTTTTCTGCAGCTTTCTCCCCCACTTACTTATTTTTAATGAATTGTGTTGACGACTGATTGTCCTGAAAGAAAAAAGTGTGCAATTAAATTCTCAACCTTACAAGTCAGGAAATTAGAGTCCCATGATAACCATAGCTCTCCACTCTAGTGTGACAAAACTATTTGTATGATCCTAATGAAAAACTGAGACAATTTTCTAAATTAGTATGTATCATCTAACAGTAAATGTACATATACACTACTCTTACTGCTTACATTGTCATCACATGAAATGCTGTACTTTACACTGAATTCATGATTTCTTTGGGATTAAAATCTCAATTTCAATATAACATTAAAGTAAGACTTTTGCATATTGCCTGCTTATTTACCAGATGCTTTTTAGCCTCTAAAGGTGTCCCTACACTGCAAAGAAAAACCTGCCGCTGTCTTGTGCCAGCTGACTCAGCTGCTGGGCTGGTTCATTGCTGTGTAGGCTTTTAGGCTTGGGCTCTAGCCCAAGCCCTGGGACTCTGCAGGGTGGGAAGGTCCCAGAGCTCGGGCTCCAGCCCAAGTCTAGAAGTCTATACAGCAATGAAACAGGCCCGCAGCCCAAGCCCTGCGAGCCTGAGTAAGCTGGCATGGGTCAGCTGTGGGGTTTTCTTTGCTGTGTAGATGTATCCTAACAGAGAGGGACAGTCAGTCATTTCAAACTCCTAATTAATTTGCTAGAGTATCTTTTAAGACTCAACAAACTTTTGTGCAAAGTACAGGAAGTCTTAAAGCTGAGAGAGAAGTCTAAAATTCTTATCACTCATTACTGGTGACTTCAGATATTTTGTACACTTAATACTGGAAATCAGATGATTGTTTATTTGGCAGTAGTTCAGGTCTGGTTTATAAAACTGCAACTTCTACTTATCTTGGATTAGGAGATGGAACCAATAGTATCACCTTTTTGAAAGTTATTGAACTCTAGTCTTGACAGATAATGTCTCAGGTTAGATTAAATTAAATGTGTATATATAGTTTTGGAATTTTTGATGTTACTAATACTCTTATCTGAAGTATGCAGTCAACTCAATTGCTGGCTGTGTTTATATCTTGTCTGCTAATCCATTCGTGCTTTTCACATTCAGATTTAGAGGGAGAGTTGTCTTATTTTTCTGAGATTAAAAAATGTCTCTTTCATCTAAAATTAGGACTTGAGAGTTGTAATGGAGCTTGATTAGGACATTTACTGGCCTAATTCATCAAAGTTTGCACTTAATTTTAGCAATCCTGTTTCCCGGCCTGAAAGACATTCGTGATAATGGACAAGACTTAACATCAAGTTTGAAACTACTGGAAGTTGACCAAAAGAAATGTTTAATTTAATATTTGCAATTAAGCATTCTTTAAATAGATCTGTATAGCTATCTTCCATATATTACACTGCTCTACAGCCAAAATGCTTCTGAAATAAATATAGTCAAACTTTACTAATTCTGGGTCACTGAGAACGAAAATGATGCTTAAAATTGTTGATTGGCTCTAGTTTTCAAGATATGCTATTGGGTCAGTATATACGACCCTTGACTTGGGAATGGCAGAGGATAAGTGAGTTATAAAGGGAAGGGATCTCAATTTAAACCAGAAATGACTAAAATACATCTTTGACTGGATCTATGAATAAATCTATGACTGGGTTTGGACAGTACTTGCTTTTTAGGCAAAACAATGAATGATGCAATCTGAAGCTGGTATTGCGTCATACATTATATGAATTGCATCATGTTATTCCTAGAAGTCATGGATGATGCAATCATAACGAAGCTTACATCACTCTGCTGAACAAATTGCCCTATATCAGCTCTAGAAATCATATAGTGTCGTGCTCTCTTATTTGTCAGTGTTTGATTTTGCAAAGGGACACATTTCTGTTTAGCCAAAGTGAGCAGAGATGCCTCGTACTTGTGTGAACAGTGCAGATAACTTCTGCTATGTTTGTGGTGAAGTGACTTTTGCATCACAAAAGCGCAGTATAACCACTATGGTTAAGAGAGCCTATCACCTTTATTTTGGCTGCAAAATTGGAGATCAGGACAAGAGGTGGGCCCCACACATATGCTGCAACACTTGTGCAACAAATCTTGGCCAGTGGTTGAACAGGAAAAGGAAATCTATGCCTTTTGCAGTGCCAATGATTTGGAGAGAGCCAACAGATCATACCAGCAATTGTTACTTCTGCATGGTGCCTCCAGTTGGGAAAGGTGTGTCAAAAAAGAAAAAGTGGACTGTGCATTATCCAAACATTCCATCAGCTATTCGCCCAGTACCCCACGGAGAAGGACTGCCGGTTCCTGATGCACCAGAATCATTCTCACTTGAGTCAGACGAGGAAGAGGATGAAACTTCTGGTCCTGAACCATCAATGTCACAGGACCCACATTTTCTCCCATCCTCCTCCTCTGAACCACACCTCATAACACAAGGTGAACTGAATGACCTTGTCAGGGATTTGGAACTACCCAAGAGTAAGGCAGAGCTGTTGGGCTCCAGACTGCAGCAGTGGAATCTCCTGGCAGGTGATGTTAGGGTTTCCATGTTCCGTGACCGTCAAAAGGATCTTGTCCCATTCTTCTTCATGGAAGGTGATCTTGTAGACTGCAACAACATCGATGGTGTGATGGCAGCCCTCAACATCGTTCACGATCCAGATGAGTGGAGACTGTTCATTGATTCATCGAAGACGAGTCTTAAAGCTGTTTTACTGCATAATGGCAATGTTTTGCCATCAATTCCAGTTGGTCATGCAGTCCATAGGAAGGAAACCTATGACAACATGAAACAACTTTTGAGGTGCATAAACTATGACCAACATCAGTGGCAGCTTTGTGGCGATTTGAAGGTTGTTGCTCTCTTGCTTGGTCTGCAGACTGGATACACAAAGTACTGCTGTTTTCTCTGCGAATGGGATAGTCGTGCAAGAGATTCCCACTACATCAAGAAAGATTGGCCACTCCAACAGTCATTGGAGCCTGGGAGGAAAAGTGTTCAGCATCCACCACTTGTTGAATCAAGGAAGATTTTGTTTTACATTACATTACAGACCCTTACACATTAAGCTGGGTCTGATGAAGAACTTTGTCAAGGCCATTGACAAAACACAAGCAGCTTTCAAGTACCTCCGTGGAAAATTTCCAAGGTTAAGTGAAGCTAAGGTAAAGGAAGGTGTCTTTGTTGGTCCTCAGATTCGTGAACTTCTTCGAGATGATGCATTTGACCATGCACTGCGTGGCAAGGAAAAGACAGCATGGAAAGCCTTCCAGTTAGTGGCAATAAATTTTCTCGGAAACAACAAGGCAGACAACTACAGGTTGTTGGTGGAAAACCTCCCCAAGGCATACAAAAGCCTTGGTTGCAACATGTCACTAAAGATATATTTTTTGCACACTCATCTAGATTTTTTTCCACCGAACTGCGGAGCAGTGAGCGACGAGCACAGCGAGCGATTTCACCAGGACATTGCAACAATGGAGAAACGCTATCAGGGCAAATGGAGCCCATCAATGCTTGCAGACTATTGCTGGACAGTGACAAGAGATGCCCCATTTAATGAATACAAGAGACAAGCCAAGAAGCGCCGAGTAGACACTGAATAGGACTAAACTATGAACAGAATAGATTTTTGCCTTTTGTTTCATAATAAATTTTATTTATATACCCTTTTGCTGATTTTTAAAGTGTTACATAAACAGGACAGGTGAAATATTATCATGTAAAGCAACCATAAATACATGAAAAGACCTAGGTTTACAATTTATGATTAAAACTCTACTATCTACACAATATACATAGACATAAAATGTAAAAACTTAAATATCTTAGAAACAGTAGCCAATCAGTTGTTTTAATTGTCATATTTGAATTCAGCACATCAAAATACATAATAAATAGCACATTTTATCTCTGAAGCAGACGACTTCTCAAAAATTGTAGACCAGTGTTATATCTAGAGTAATCCTTCTAACTTCTGGAAGAATAACACTTCCAATCTGTTTAATATGTCTAGAACCTTTCCATAAATGTAGCAGTTCTTATTGGGTGGTATATCTATATGTAGCTCTTCTGCTGTACGTTAATTTTAATTTATTATTTTGACAGGTTGAAGAGATTAGAGAGATGGTAGACAACGACCTGGGATTCCAGCAGGCTCCACTCATGTGCTATTCTAGAACAAAGACACTTCTCTTTATTTCTAATGACAAAAAAGTGACTGGTTGTTTAATTGCAGAACATATCCAGTCGGTAAGTCATCAAATTCCAGAGGTGTAAACTGGGGATTCAGTGTTGAATGACCAATTATAGTTTTTAGATATACTAGAGCAACAGAGGTAGTTAAAATTCAGGTCTGGCCATTAATGTTTAATATGAACCCATTTTAAGGCGTTTATGATTTTTTGTGACAGCTAAATTCAGGGATTCTACTATCTACTGGAAATTCCAGCACTTAGCAGTCTCTATCCTATACCATGTGGTCCTGTACAAAGGTACTCCTCTGAGGACAGAAAATAATCACAGCTCTTATTAAAAAAAGATCTTACTAAGGTAATCTTTATCAGACAGGTAAAGACTTTTCCGTCATAGGCATTTCCAAAATGTAGATATTCATGTCTCCATGTATTTAAGCCCTGATTTTACAGACTTGTGGTAATAGGGACACCCTAATTCTCCCAGAAAGTACTCCAAGATGGTGGACAAACAAACAAAAAAATCTAAAAAATAGAAGTTAATGCAATTTAATGGCTACCTTACTATTAGGAAGTTTTGTTCACTGCTGTCACATTCAATTGGGGAGCTAAACCAAAGAAACGCCATACATGAAATCTCCCTGATACTTTTGATTCTTCTACCCTAGTTTTGAAATTAAGGGGACAGAAATGAAACTAAAGTTGTGAATGTAACAATGGCGATACTGCCTCAGACCAATGGTCCATTTAGATCAGTATCCTGTCTTCTGACAGTGGCTGGTGCCAGATGCCTCAGAGGGAATTAACAGAACAAGGCTATTATGAAGTGATCCCTCCCCTGTCATCCAGTCCCAGCTTCTGGCAGTTGGAGGCTTAGGGACACCCAGAGGATGGGGTTGTGGCCCTGGCCATCTTGGCTTATAGTCATTGATGGACCTATCCTCCATGAAATTGTCTAATTCTTTTTTGAACCCAGTTATACTTTTAGCTTTCACAACATCCCCTGGCAATGAGTTCCACCGTTTGACTGTGCATTGAGACTGTGATGAGAAAACATACATTAACATGCTATGTCCCTTCATCAAAGAACATATGTGTAACTGAAGTGTTTGTTTACAGGAGAATGGATTATCTTGTACAAGCATTGCTAACACATTGTGGAGTTATGAATCATGCTGTTAAAGTTTGACATTATCTGCAGGGCTATAGAGTTATAGAAGAGAAGATTCCAGAAGTTAGTTCAGAAAATGAGAAAATCATATTTGAGCGACAAAAAGCCTGGTGCTGCTCGACTTCTCCTGAGCCTGCTCTCTGTGGGATTAGTCGAATCTGGGTGTTCAGTATGATGCGTCGGAAGAAAATCGCTTCTCGGATGATAGAGTGTCTTAGGTAATATTAAATAAATAAATTTAGTAATTTGGGGCTCAATCTTCAACTTAACGTTGAGGCTTTTTGTCTGACAATCATTTTGTGGGTTGTTTTGTTTTTTTTGTTTTTGTTTTTTCCCCCCCCCTCCAGTGAATTGTGGATGGAAACAAAGTTGTGCTCAGTTTTACACAGACTTTTACAGTTTTAACAATTTGAGTATTCTCATAGGGCTTGCTTACCCTAAAAAAACTTTGCTTGGATACAATTGTAAAGAGTCAAATTAGCTGACAGGATGTTGTCCACAATGGACTAGTCAAAGTAGACCAGGGACAAAATCTTCAAGAGTGCCTAAGTGATTTATGAAAATGGGAATTAAGCACTCTTACCCTAAAATAAATTGTGTTCTTCATTATGTTACCTAATCTATTAATTACATCTCCTGGATTTTTTGGGAGCAGGAAAAAGGGACGTTAACAGGCACAAAAACACAGGGCTACCTCTTGTATTCTTCTTACCTGCTTACACTTCTCCTTAAGTGGTCTTTAACATTAGTCTGAATCTGACTTTTTTCACCCCGTTCAGGTCCACTGAGCATTACAGTAGATTTTATTTTCCATGGAGTTTAGGTGTGTTCAACTGCCAGTCTATCAATAAGGAAGGCCACCTCTCCCCTTCTTCCGCAGCAAAGAACCAGCCAGTTTGTTCACTTCCCCCCTTTCTCCCCACAGTAGGCTCTGGACTCCCTTTGTAGACCATTTGTTTTCAGGTCTTTGTATTAATTTTTTTTTCTTCTAAAGCTGGAAATTGCTTTTAAGTTGATATCTTCAAGTGAACACCTAAATTTGCTAATTTGTCTTTAATTCTATTTTCACAGACCCTATGAGTTCAAATCCTTCTGCAGTAGGCTCTTCTGTCTGAGGAAAACATCAGACAAATCTAAAAAATAAAGAATCAGAAAATGCTGCTTGTAATTCCTTGTCCAGACCTTCATTGAAGGGGAGCTTTACCTTTTCTGCTCTCAGGTAGAAAGCAGAAGTCTCTAACTGGGTCCAGGGTGAGTGAAGAGCTGAGCTCAATAGCCATTCTCACAGCAACCTGACAATATCATTGTGGAGAGTAATGCTTCCTTGCTGACTGCACCAGCATTTCCAATAGTAAGCTTTCTTATGTATGGGGCTCCTGCAGCTTTGCATAGCAGGGTCCCCATAGACATTGACAGTTGCAATGTCCCCTTTGATTGGAAGACAGGTTTACTGCCATGGATACCAGTTCCTCCCTTTTTAATTTAGGGATGCATTCTCTGTTGAACCTAGGGAATCTTCCTCCTTGGGCCCAGCACCTGAACTCCTTGCTCCCCTTAACTTAAAAAAATATATATATATATATTGTCTCTTTGGAGCAGAGGTCTTGATAAAAAACAAACAACAATTTCTGAATCGCATCATGAGGAAGTAAAAATCTAAAAATAGTTGCTTTTCAGAATTGCTTGAGACCATCCCCCCTCTTGAGTGACACGTGATAATCAAAATCAAGGAGATGCTAGAGACCGAAAGCATCAAAAACACCTGTAAATGATTTTCATCAGAGTCCAACAAGGAATTTTCCCTCACTCTACATAGCAGCTCACTAAATCTAAATGGTCCTTAATTAAAGACCATTAACTTGCTGGAAGGGGCCCATCTGACAGCTGAATAGATCCTGATCTAAAATAATGGAAGTGTCCTCAGCAGGGCTGGGATTTAGCATTGGTTACCGGTTTCACTAGAGTCATTCTAGCTTCAACAAACTCCTCAGCAGATACGTGCTCTTAAAACAATAAGATGAAAATCTGTGTAAGATCTCTAGGAGCCTCCCTCGATTCCTAGCTAGAAACATGGTCTTAAATGCAGTAGTGAGAAAGCAACTGCTAGCCTTCCTTCAGAGTAAAATATTCTTGACATCAGCATATTTTGGGCACGGTATTTTTTATATACACACATTACACATTCATTCATTCATTCATTCATTCATTCATTCACACACACTCACTTACTCTCACTCTCTCTCTCTCTCTCTCTTTTTAGCCTGCTCTTCTCAAAGGGTGCTTCATCCACAGCCACAATTCTATTTGGTTGAAATATAATTTTTGATAAATAGATCCTGTCCAGATCGGCAAACATCCATCAGATTCTGGAGTTCTTGCAGTATAGTCCCTTGATATCTCTCTTTGTTTTGTGGGTTTAACTGTTTCAGGTCCTACCTTTCAGTTAAGGTCTTGGAGAGCTCCAAATCTAGAATCCTGGGCCCTGCAAGGACACATCAAGCAAAGCAGGGGTAAACACCTGAGATTCCTATGGTAAAAGTCAAGGAGAGAATAATCCTTTTGGCCCACTTTTATACTTCATATATGAACAAAAGGACACAGACCCAATTTTTCTCCCTTTATATGCCTTTAATGACAAACATCTTGAAAGTACATTGCTCAGCCATGTTGTTTGTAAACCAGGCAAGATCAATTTTTATCCTGATGTCTAATTGTTTCTCACAGCATCATCTCTACCTAACATAGCCAAAGACCTCCATCCTCGGATTACAAGATAGTTTGACCTTATAAAACACCATCTTAAGCATTCACTGACTTGCATATAAGGGTTTAGGTTGTATTTCTGATAGCTGTACTGGTACAGAAGACACTGCTAGGATTCTAGTTAAAGTAGTACTTGATGACACAGGATTGGTTTTTATTCAGAAATTAAACACTACCTTTTTACACATCATAAGAAATGGCCTTGGCTTCATTCTTTTCCTAAGAGTGCCTTCTGTGAAAAACTGGTAGCACCATCTATGTCCACAGCCCCCTCGAGACATATATGAAGTCAGACTATCTTCCTCCTACAAACAAAAATACTCTCAGTAGGCTTGGTGGAAGGATTGGATTTTTATTGGTATATGTCGGTAAATATAGATTTTTTTTATTTTTTTACTGTACACGCAAACTGACAAAAAATTGTATTGATAATCAAAAATTACAGATAGGAAAAGTAAAAATGTGGCATGAGAACTAAGAATTTAAGGATATTTACTTTGTATATTTTGTCAATTGATGTTTTAATGGTTATAAAGCTTTAACTTTTTGAATTTCAGCATCTACTGTAACTAAATAATTGACTCCACTCAATTTCTATTTTTATTATCTACCAAAATGATAGACTTGGCAGAATTTGATAATTTTTTTTTATCGATCATCTAGCTGCTGGGGGGAAAGATGGCTGTGGGGAATATCAGAACTCCTCTATCCTCTGAGAGCTCCATTGAATAATAGCTTTGTGGCCCAAGAGGTGGTAATTTAAGAGGAAATATGCAAGGCAGGCACCTGGTAACCAGTATATTTGCTATACATTAAAAAGTAGACATCCAAGACACTCACAATGCCTTTAGCAGGAAGGTACTTCCTGCTGTGCCATTACATTGAACTCAGACTGCTCTTATACATCTCATGTTGAAATCATTTTTTGAGCTCCAGATTAATTCCCTCTGTAAAGGACTGAGGATCAATATGAAGAATGGGAGAACTTGTTTTCTTACCTGAAAGAAAGCTTTCTTCATTTGTTCTGTGCAAATGATCCTGCCTATTAATTTTTTTTTTTTAACTGGACTCTCGGTGGCTGTTTGCTCAGATTATGCAGATGGGGAGAGAAGAGGCTTTAGCTATAAAATTCAGAATTTATACTGTAGCACACATGCACATTGCATGCACCATAAAGTATGAATTCTCTATTTGATGGCTACAGCCGTCCCCCCATATATACTTTAAAACATATTAGGAAAGTTACTTTGGCCGACTATTCAGGGAAAGAGGTTTAACACCCAGCCAGTGACAGACAGGTCTGGTTTTGCCCCTAAAGCTCCATGGAGAGTGAAGACCCATTATAAGGATCAACTTAACTGAAAAATAATTTGAAGAAAGGTAACTTTCAAGATATAAAAATATACTTTTGCATTATCACTTAATGGAAAATAACCAATTTACTTTTTTTAAACAGGAGTAATTTTATATATGGCTCATACTTGAGAAAAGAAGAAATTGCTTTCTCTGATCCCACTCCTGATGGAAAACTCTTTGCAACGCAGTACTGTGGCACTGGCCAGTTCCTGGTATATAACTTTCTCAATGGACAGTATCATACTTAGTGGAATTCCTTCAGCAACAAATATTGGGAGACTTCTGCTAACAAGTACTGATTGAGTTCAGACCCTGACCAGGAGCTAGGGCCATATATATAGATATTTTATTATTATTACAACGAACTCAGGACTGGTAACAACTAAATAAAGTTGTACTATTTTATTAAAATTGTAAATTGTGCAGTAATAGTCTAACTCTGTTTTTTAAAGAAGATATTTTGTTATCTTTTACAGAAGTTTATGATGTATTTTTATCTCTAGTCATGTTTACATGCAGCAGATATTGTTCATAGTGGACTGTAAACTAATGCAAGGACTATGGTCTCACTGAGTACATACTGAAGTTCTTAATGTGGTGATATACCAGTGTTGCTTGGCACTGTAATCTTTAGTACTTTACCAGTTTTAGATGTTTAGTAAGGTATATAAAAGATCATTTATCAAAATTTAAAACCCTGCTCAATTAGAACTTAAATGACAAATATTACAGTGCACTATTTATAGGTGATAGTCTTGACAGATTAATTACATGGCGGTTCTACTATGCATTAATATGAATAACAAAGATGAAATTAACCTGATTTCTCAATTATAAGAAGAATAAAGAATTTACACATTTTGCAAAGGGGATATTTAGCAGTAGTTTGTGAAAGATGAATTTGCAAAATATGAACAGGTATATGCTTCACCTTTTTTTTTCAAAAATGCTGAACTGGGTATATGCCTTTATTAGTGAACTTCACTTTGTATCTCCTTCATAAAGCCCTCCACTTTAAAAGGGTTTATATGGTGAAAAACTGCTGTGGCCTTTATCTGTATATAATGTAGATTAAAAAATAAAGTACTTGATAGCTTTTTTTCTTAAGTGATGCTAACAGAGTAAAAAAGTAGTCTTTGGTGTTTATATTCCTGCAACTGAAATGTTCAGTGGTGAAACATTAATCAGATTAACATCCAAAAGGAAAGTCCTGATTCAAAACAATCTTCAATACAACAAAGCCTCTCACTTCCTAAGGAATAGTTCCCTATGCCAGAATTCATTTTTGAAGCATATACTGTAGAAGTAGCAGTGGTGGTCTAATATCTGTGTCTGTGCTATAGAAGTGGAAAGTTATGATTTGGGGGAGGAGGAGAAAACGTTAAACTGTTCCAGCAAATAAATTTTTTATTTTATTGCTTGCTCTTGTCCAGAGGTGATCAACAGTATAAGCCTCCCAGCACTGTGGCTTCAGCTCGTTTTAATGCAGTCACAGCTAGCAGCTGAGAAAAGCTGTTTCCTTTACCAGTAGTGAGACTAGAGCTGGGTGAAATTTTTTTTGCTGAATAGTTTATTGGCCAAAAAAATCAGTTTTGGACTATCTGAAACTATTTGAGTTTAACACCCCTTCATAAATGAATTTATCAGATAAGAAATTTTCCATTCTGCAGTTTGTTTCTCATAATTCTGCTACACATGAGAAGTAGGGAGGGATAAGAGAACAAACAGAAGAAAAAAATCCTCCCTTTTACAGAATTGCTCAAAAGGCAAGGCTATTACTGGATCACCAACTACAGTAACTTTCTGTGGAAGGAGACCTCTGTGGAAGACAAAGTCCACTAGAGTGTCTGATAAAGGTTTTAGCCAGTGATCATGTTGCTACTTTGCAGATCTCTGTGGTGGAAGTACATACTTTTTCGACCCACGAGGTCACCATGGATCTTGTGGAGTGTGCTTTGATTCCTTCTGGGACAGTAATGTCCCCTCAACCATAGTCTGATCTATATAGCAAGAAAGAGCTTGGAGATGGAGTCCTTGACACTTCAGATGGAAGAAGACAGAGGGCACCTGACCTCCTTGTAGATCCTGTATGCTTGATGTAAATCTTCAGTGTTCTTTTGACATCTAATGTGTGCCACACCTTCTCGATCAGGTGCTGTGGCTTTGGGCAGAATGAAGAGAGGACAGTCTCTTGCGAGGCATGGAAAGGAGAATTCACAATTGGCAACAATGTTCTGGAGTCCTTAGCACCCCTTGTCAAACCGAAACAGAGAGTCGGGTTCCTGCATAGAGAACTCTGCCAGTTCTGAAACTGATCTGGCAGATGTAGTGGCCACCAGAAAACAGGTTCTGATGGAGTGATAAAACTGTGATACAGAAGTCAGGCTTTCTAAAGGATTAGTGCTTAGGGCTTTCAACATGAGTGGTAGATCCCATTTAGGGAAGATGACTACTGATCGGGCCAGTCTGACTTCTCTGAGGAATCTGGATACCAGAGGATTCTCAACCAGGACCTCACCAGTAGCTGCAAAGGTGGTTCCAGCTATAGTTCTGTCAGGTAAGAGAGACGGGGTCTTTTTGGCCAGTGCAGAGTTAACACTATCACTTTTTTTTTGCTTCCTCTCACCAGATCTTTTGGATCATTTTCCCCTCAGAGGAAAGGGTGGCAATGCATATAGCAGGACTTCTGACCATCTGTTTGACAAAGCATTTGCCCCCATGACTTGTGGTCTGCTTCCCCGGTGAAGAATTTTGATGGCTTTGCATTCTTGTGATTGGGAAATGGATCGACTGACAGAAGAACGAACATCTGCAAGATCAGGTTGAAGCCTTTCTGGTTTAGGCACCATGCTGAATTGCTGGTGTTGCACTGACTGCCAGTCTGCCTGCCTTTTGGTTCAGTTCTCCTTTTATGTGGATCGCCTTTGGGGAGAGTTGTTTCTGCCAATTGCATTATCTCCATTGTTCCTCCATGTAGAGCTGCGCTCCTTGTCCCTCCATGGTTGTTAATGTATGCAGCCATTGTCATGACATGATTTTCTTTTAGGGGGCTCTGGAATCTCAGAAGAGCTAGTTTGGCTGCCCCAAGTTCCAAGAGATCAATGCCGTGGTCCCTTTTCCCTGGGCTCCAGGTGCTCTATACCATTTTGGGATCCAGGTATGCTTCCCATCAGACTGGAATCGGTGGTGAGAACCTTGAGTTCCAGAAAGCATATGGAAAGACGCCTGTGGATAATTTTCCAGACTGTCCACTATCTCAGTGAGTTAAGAACCTGTTTCGGGACATGTACCTGAAGTTGCCTGCACTCTAGGGAGTGGTCCCATATTTTCACAAGAAAAGCCTAAAGGCACCTGATGTGGAATCTGACCCCTGTGCATGAGACCAGGAGGCCCAGCAATGAGCAATGGTTGGGCTCCTGCACTTGACCAGCATGGATATCAAATTCTGAATCTTCTGGAATCTGTCTACTGAGGGGTAGATCTGTGTTGTTAACATCTCTCGCTACACCCAGGTGCATGATCCTTGTCAAGGAGCGCAAGGAATTATTCTTTGTGTTTATTATGAATTATGCATTTACAGGAGCTCCAAATTCCAAGTCTTGGGGCCGTGTCCTACATCCTGGGACAAGGCTCTGATTAAGATGTTGTCCAAAAAAGGGTACCGGTAGGTGTCCTGGGTCCAGAGTCTGGCTTGATCACCAGCATTTTCAGAAAGGGGGGGTGATGAGACAGAATGGGAGTGTTCAGTACTGGTAGCGATTCATGCTGTAAGCTAATCTCCGAAGCTTGTGGTGGCAGGGGAACACTGGAATGTGGAGTATGTCTTTTCCAAGTCCACTGAGGTAAGGAAGTCCCCTTGAGACAGGGATGTCATTATTGAAGGTAGGATATCCATCTGGAACTTTGTTTTCTTCATCCATTTGTTGGACCCTCAGAGGTGGAGGACTTCTCCAGTGAACTTGTGAACAATAAAGATGGAGTAAAACCCTGAGAAATTCTCTTCTTGGGGGGGGAGGGGGGGCGCAACTCCTATTGTTCCCATGTACCGAAGGTGGGAGATCTCGTCCTAGACTAGCTTGTATTTGGTGGGATCAGTGGTGACTGAAGACTGGATGGAGGAGGAGCGTGGTGAAGCCCTTAGCTCGAGAGTATCCCTGACATGCTGACTCTCGCACCCACCCTATCTGTGGTTGAAGCAAACCATTCATCCAGAAAAAAAGAAATCCTGCCTCCCAGGCTCAGGTCTGGGTGAAAGCATATTCATTTGTCATAAAGAGCTTTTGGAAGTTGCATGATCTCTTCTAGGTTTTCTACTTGCTGCTTGGTTCCAAGGTTTTCCCTTGATACATGTGATCTTTCCTCTAGAACCTTGGTGGGGAAAATAGCTGAAAGGAGCATCTCTGTCAAAGTGAGTTTGTATTCTCTTCTTAGAGTGCTAAGTGGAGAGGGGAGAGATTGTTTGGTTTAAGTCTAATTTTCAGCCCCAATTTTATCCAATTTTTCTCCACAGATCCTGTTAATTTGGAGGGACACAGGATTTTTTTGGAGAGAGCATCAACTTTATAGGGATTAAGCCATGTGTGTCTCCTGGCAATGGAGCTAGATGCCATTGAAGCATTTGCCATGAATGCTGTTGCTAGGGAGATTTTCTTAAACATACTTAATTGGTTTGGTTTCTGCCCTTATGGGCTTTAAGGTTCTCCAGCCATGCCATTGGGCTCAAACAAAGCAAGTGGCTGCCATGACTTGATGCCTTCTCAGCCACTCTCAGAGCAAAGTCCCTTCTGAGGGTTGCTTCCACCTTCCTATCCGATGGACCCTTGGGAAAGAAGTCTCCTTCGGCTGGAATAACCATATCCCTTGCTAGAGATGCTACTGCAGCATTGACCATAGCCACATCAGTGGTTGCATTTTTTGTCTCCGGGAGCTTGTAGAATCTGAGTGTGCTTGTTACTGTATTTGCCTTTTTCAGGAATTTCCTGCTCCTCCCGATTATCTCAAAGGATAGGTGCAGGGGAATTGCTGCCTCAAAGGTATTTGCTTTGAGGGTTGTCCTCAAGGGCCTGCTCAGGTTGGAGCTGTATAGGGGATAATCTTTTTGCAAGTGGCTTCAAACATCTCAGGGGGCATTTTGTCTCTGTCCTGCTCAGAATCAGAGTCTGATAACACTCCTGGAGGGGGAGGGGTCTGATCAAAGGATGAATATCTTTTGGACACTTTTTTGGGGGGGGGGGGGGAGCACTTTGCAGGTGTGGCTACCTACCTATGCTCTGGGTGGTGTCTTTTGCAGTTCGCCTTGTGCAGGGCGTCGAGCCTTCGGTAAACTTTTTCCTCAGTTGTCCCTGTAGACTCCCGCTCCCCAGGTCAGAGCATGGCAACTCACTGCTGGTGTTGCATGACTCAAGCTTGGAGAAAGGGGGGGGGGGCTGATAGTGGGCCCTGCTGCTTTCCCCAGAGCACTAAGGACCCATTTCAGGACTTAGGGAAGGATCATTGCTAGGGACTTACCTTATGGTCCTGAGTGGCCCCAGGAATTACCTCTTAGGTCAACTGGATGAAGTCTTCCTCATCCTTAGAGCCTCTCCCGGTTCTGTTCTCTCTCTCCTTGTTGGGCTTTTGGGTGGTAGAGTCACAGCTTCTTGGGGAGGCATAGGAGTCCCAACATGCCTGTCCATCTCAGTGCTCTATGCCCTAAGAAGTGCTAGGGTCAGGCTGGCTGAGAACAGGCAGAGCATAATTTCCCCTTTATGGAGCCTGTTAAAGTTGTCTTGCAGACGGTGCACTGTTTGGGCTTAGCCTTGTGCTTGTGTGGCTGCTCTGCCATCCTGAAAGGAGACAGAGGAGCTCAGTGGGGAGGCAGTGGAGTGGGGACACTGTGGCATCAGCCTCTGTAGTGCTGAATACTCAGTCCCAGAGAAGGAGAAAAGGGAAGCTGCTTGCTACTACCCCCACATGAACAAAACAAAAAGGCAAAGGAAAGGGCGTGAGCAAAGAGAACCACAACTGACTACTGCCACAGAGGCTGGCGACCTAGTGGCAAGCTGGAGAAAAGGGGCCTTGCCAGTGTGAGCTGTGCTTCAGCTTTGATCCACCTCTGGAACTGTGCGCACACAATTGTGGGTGACACTGGGCTTCAGAAAAAGCTCTGCTCCACCAGCAACCTGGTCTGTGTGGTTCTCAAAGTCCTCAGTAAGGAACTAGGACATGTAAGATGTCTTCCCATACCCCGATTAGTGACTTGGTTATGAGGATAAGTTATTCACTGAACTCCTGGTAACTGACCTCAGCAGAAACAATCATTGACATTTTTATCTACATAATACATGGACTGTGATGGTACAGTGGGTTAGCAAAAGGGAAGAGCTGGGATAAAGGTTGATATAATATTACCTCTCCTGCATTGTCTTGTGTTGTTCCCATATAAATGACATAAGGTATAAAAGCTGAGAGCATAAGGATTAGTTTAAAAAAAAAAAAACCAACCCCTTTCTTTACTTCCCTTTGAGTATGTTTGAGATTATAAATTCTTGGGAGGTGGCAGTAGGTGATAATAGCAGTGTTTTCCAGCACTGGAAATGTAGCCAGGGTGAGCTGGGTAAAAAAAGCCCTATGCCCAAATGGGGATAGTGACAGTTGGTACTTTAAAAAAAGAACAGGAGTACTTGTGGCACCTTAGAGACTAACAAATTTATTAGAGCATAAGCTTTCGTGGGCTACAACCCACTTCTTCGGATGCATCCGAAGAAGTGGGTTGTAGCCCACGAAAGCTTATGCTCTAATAAATTTGTTAGTCTCTAAGGTGCCACAAGTACTCCTGTTCTTTTTGCGGATACAGACTAACACGGCTGCTACTCTGAAACTTGGTACTTTAAAGAGTTTCTAGTAGGGGTGGGGAGGGGGGTTAAACTATAACTATTTTACAGAGTGATATATTCTTAGGTTTAAGCTGTTCTAATGGTGCTTGCTTTCCAAAGGAATATCTGAGAGTGTAAAACTAACTCTTAGCAAGTGTAAGTTAGGCAACTTGTCCCACCCCATTCGGACAATTCATCTTGTAACTCTGCTATGTAGTAGTAATGAGCGCAAAACTTTAACTTTCTGGGGTGATTTTAAGTAGAACAATATCTTCCTGAGGATTAACTTGAGACTCCTGAATAAATTAGTTTATAATTAAAAATATAGTGACCCTCTGCTTTCAATTTTAAAAATCAATGGAACTGCAACTACTTGAAAGTCCAAGCAAAGAATTCTTGTCTGGCACTAAGCTACATTACCTCAGTCAGAAGGAATAGTCAGAGCCTTTTGAAACAGCTCATGTCCCAGCACACAGCTAACTTTTAATCCTCCATGGTGAACGTGCTGGTTATCTCTGTTTAGATTTTCAAAAAAGATAATTTTAGAGTACAAACCCTACAACAAATTGCTTATTTGAATCCAAGTCAACATATCCTACCAAAAAGAACAGGAGTACTTGGTGGCACCTTAGAGACTAACAAATTTATTTGAGCATAAGCTTTCGTGGGCTACAGCTCACTTAATCAGATGCATAGAATAGAACATATAGTAAGAAGATATATATATACACAGAGAACATGAAAAGGTGAAAGTTGCCATACCAACTCTAAGAGGCTAATTAATTAAGATGAGCTATTATCAGCAGTAGAAAAAACACGTTTGTAGTGATAATCAAGATATATGCCATCATGTGCCAGCAATGCCCCTCTGCCATGTACACTGGCCAAACCGGACAGTCTCTACGCAAAAGAATAAATGGACACAAATCTGACATCAGGAATCATAACATTCAGTACAAACCAGTAGGAGAACACTTCAACCTCTCTGGTCACTCAGTAACAGACTTAAAGGTGGCAATTTTGCAACAGAAAAGCTTCAAAAACAGACTCCAACGAGAAACTGCTGAACTGGAATTAATTTGCAAACTAGATACCATTAACTTGGGCTTGAATAGAGACTGGGAGTGGCTGGGTCATTACACAAATTGAATCTATTTCCCCATGTTAAGTATCCTCACACCTTCTTGTCAGCTGTCCGAAATGGGCCACCTTGATTATCACTACAAACGTTTTTTTTTCTCCTGCTGATAATAGCTCATCTTAATTAATTAGCCTCTTAGAGTTGGTAGGGCAACTTCCACCTTTTCATGTTCTCTGTATGTATATACTGTATATCTTCTTACTATATGTTCCATTCTATGCATCTGATTTAAGTGGGCTGTAGCCCACGAAAGCTTATGCTCAAATAAATTTGTTAGTCTCTAAGGTACCACAAGTCCTCCCGTTCTTTTTGTGGATACAGACTAACATAACTGCTACTCTGAAACATATCCTACCAGTTTTAGCACTATATAACACAATCACTACCAATTGTGAAAGATCATGGCATTTTTGGAAGAGAGTGCTTTGCTCAGATATTGAAAGTTATTGACTGCACAACTGCTCAATAGGGAGCAAATTCAAGATTATATTAAAAAGGTAGTACAGGGACATGTTATAGTCAAAATTAAATACCCAACCTGTTATACAACAAATCTAAAGAAAATGCAGTCTCTTGAATGGCAATTTAATATGTTCATCAAATTTAATGAAAGCACATCATAAACATATTGTAACCACAACTGCAGACAATTTCAATTAATAAACAATAAAATGTGAGGTAGACTGACTAGTGAAGCTAAATTCACCATGTTTTGGTTAAGAAAATTTTACACTAAAAGCAACATTTTAACCCCCTTCCAAAAGTCACAAAAAGCAATTGCATTAATTACAGCAAGATGCATCTGAATAGGATTTTCATTCAAATCTTAGTTTACATTCAATATTAACCTGTGAACTGTTAATCATGTCCAGATTTTACATGTCAACAGGTAAAATATAATGCTGGCCTATTTAATACATTCATAAGAGTGCCCTTGATGATGAGGCTTAAAACCAAAACAGAACAGTTGTACTCTAGATGTCAAAGTATGGTCTCCTCACGTATTCAAGGACTATGAGCTGTAGTTTTCAAGCAGACTGACCCTGGATTATTTTAAGTAAAGATTTATAGTGATATAGTCTTCAAAAGAAAGTGTTGCCAAAAACCTTCCCTCTCCACTGGAGAATAAAAGTGTTATAGAAACCAATTGCTTGTTTGATAATGGAAGGCAGATACACTAGCTTTCTGATTTAGTTCTCAACCATCAGGACAATTTCGCACCACTTTACCACAGGGCTAAATAATCATCATCAAAATAGTCTTAGCACCTGGAATTTTAAGAACTTAGTGCAAACATCATGTACACAAACATAAAGCAAATCACTTTTGAACATTTTATATCCTCCGACTTGCAGACTACAGGTAACATTTCTAAATTTTTTACCTCAAACTAAAATTCAAAAGTTATTCAATCAGCCCTAAGCCCTTCTGGCAAACCAGAAGTACTGAAATGTATTCAGGTGTAATGAAAAGTTTCAAAATATACCTCTGTATCCCCGCCGGCTAAATTAAAATTAAGATATATTTTAAAACATAAGGCTATATGAAGGACACTTAAAAATATTTAAATCTAAAGAAAAAGAAAAGGGTTGTTCATTTGAAATATGCTACATTGACAGCCTCACAGTTAAGCTATATTAAAATCAACAGATATGCAAACCATTATTTTCCTTTTTTAGCTTCAGTCTAATATATTATGTTTTTCATTATCTGTAAACATTCATCTTTTCACAAGATAAAAAAGTTGCTTGATTAACACTTTGTTCAAAATGCAGTTTTGGCAGGCCCTTCTCAGTTGACTTGCAGGTCACATATAAAGGATGTGTTAAGAACTTCATAAAAACACCATGAAGTGAATATTGATTTTTTTTTACCATCTTATAAAGGAGGTTGCATTTTTTTTCTTCAACTAAGGAGGTGGAGAGAGGAGAATGTGTGGGGGAAGGGTACCTTTTATAAAATATTGAAATCTCAATTGAGTAACCAATATAAAACAGTGAATACTTCTAAAAATGTTAACTGCATTAGTAAATCTGGTGAACACCTATAACCCTGAAACCAAGTGCTAGTGCACCAGGTTAATTCTATAACAGAACAGCAGTTATTTTAAGAGAACACAGTAATGTGTTTTAGACCAGAATAATGCATAATCACTACAGCCATATTTACAAAAGTTTAATATTCAAAATGAAAGGACCAACCTGTTCTAGGTACTGTATTCAAACAGACCTTTTTGATTATGGGCAGATTCTCTTGCGATTGATTCAAGCTCACTTGTGAAGTGATTTTCAGTGGGCTACGGAAAAGCCCCAAACCATTGTGCCTCACCCCATTTTAGCTCACTTTAGATATAAAATTCAGTTCATATCGGCTGCCACACTCTTGAACATTGTCTTCCTATTTTATGATTCACTTCTGGGCAGGGTACCTAAGTTCTCAAAAGCAGCAGCAGCAACAAAAATCTCACCTCAGAACTCTACACACTATTGCAGGTGAATGAGGAAGGATACTTGGAGCAAACTGCATTCAATCAAACCTAGACTTAAAGTTTTTGATGTACAAGTAAAGTGTACCAGCTAAAATGGGATTTTTCACAATTTTTAAAACCTCTGACGCTATAACTATCTGAAGTCATTTTGCTGGTGTTTAGCTGCTCTAACTAAAGAGACAATGTGCATAAGAAATCTTTTTCTCTTCGTTATGCTGGCCAGCCAGTGACTTTAATTGTGGAGTAGAATTTTTGTTAAAAGAGGGTGAAAGAATGTTACTAGGAGAACCTGCGTGCGTGCTCCATGCCTGCCAAGCATTTACTGATTTGTTCAGGTTTAAGTAGTAAACTTCTAACTCCTGTGGAAATTTTGCCAAAGACACAGTTTCAATACATAAACAATTACAAGTTTTAAAGTAACACTGCACAGAGAGAGAACAAGACTACTTTTAATACAAATATCTAAGTTACTTTGTAATTTCAAACCCCTGAGTATTACTGTACCGAAGTACAGATCTGAAGAGAAACGGAGGAGTCTCCTCAGCATATTATCTTCAATGGTGTGAGTCTGGTGTTATGCCTTCAGGCTAGTGGATGCTGAAGTCAGTTTCTTCCCCAGCTTAGCATAGTACAAAAAACCCCAAGAGAACTCTTCATCAACCAAAATATGTCCTCCTCCCACATCACAGGAAACAGCTTGTAGGCTGTGGTGTTAGTTTCATTAACTGTGACTAATGTGGAATTAACTTGAATCCAAGCGCCTGTAATCATAAGTGAAGTGATAAACATATGCCTAGAAACAAAGCCTACTTTAGAATTTTGGGGACTCCTTTAGAGTAGACTAGATAAATATTGGTTGCACTTTGCTCCACAGTGATTGTACTTGGTTGTTTCTTCTGTCCCCTCCCCTCTCCCCCCAAAAGCCAACCAAACAAAGAAACCTCTCAAGTTCTCTTCTTTTCCTTTGTTATTTGGTCTCCTATCAAGTTTATATGTGGCGTCCAGTGAGAAAATAGAGTGGTTTGTCATCAATGCTGTTGGCAGTCTGAAACTCATCTCGGAGACGAAACTGCCACTCGTCTTCCAGCTCTAAACGGACTATTGTTTGACGTAAAGAGCTTCTGTCTTGGCATATGACACACAAGGTGGCACCTTAAATTAAAAACAAGATACAGCTTTAGTAACATGTAAGACTTCAATTTTCTTGCCTCATTTTCAAAAAGACAAAAACAATAAAAACTACTACTTGGAGGCCTTTCCCACACAAAACCGTCATAAGCTCCCAAGTGTCCATTAAGGTGTCTGACATGAACAGTGTACCCAGTATGATCAGTCTCAGATATGGAAAGTTAGCCATGAGAGAGTGGGCAAACATCTCTGCAAAAATGACTGAAAAGAATACAGGTACGTAAACAGTGGGAAGAAAGTATTACAAAATGTGTTTGACATTCAGCAGTTTCCAATGAAATAGGGATTTGGGAGGAGGGGAGAGAGAAGTCTCTCTCTACAGTCCAAGCCTGAAATCATGCACAAGATGTCTGTCTGACAAAGCAACTTCAAATGAATGAGGATTCAGGGCAGCTAAGGGGGCATTATTTATTTATTTATATTGCAGTAGCTCCTACGGAACGAGTCAGGGATCAGTGCCCTGCTGTGCATATATCTACACTGCAGAAAATGGTGTGTTCTTAACTTAGGTTAGCTAACTTGGGTTAAAATAGCAGTGAAGACATGGTTAATTTGGACTTTCAAAAGTCCTTTCCTAAAGTCCCACACAAAAGGCTGTTAAGGAAACTAAGTAGTCATATGCTGACAGGCAAAGTACTGCCATGGATTAAGTACTGACGAAGAGAAAGACAACAGATTAGGAACAAATGGTTTATTTTTGACATAGCAAGAGGCTAACAAGGGGGTGCCCCAAGATTGGTGCTGTTTGATATTGTTTCTTGTCATGCCCATGACATGGTAGATGCTATCCAGCCTTAGCAAAAACAAAACACACACACACCACATGACTGCCATTCTTAAAGAAAACTCACAGATCCACAGCCAGGTGGCAAAATGTGCAGATGATGCAAAACTACTGAGGTGAATCAACAGTAGAGAAGCCTGTGAGGAACTTCAGAGGAGGCTAAACAAAGCTAGGTGCATCGGCAGCATGATGAGAGAGGAAATTCAGTGCTGACAAAAGCAAATTTAACACATTACTGGGTTCTGAGTTAAACTGTAATCACTCATGAAAAAAGACCTGCATGTCACTGTGGACAGCTCAGTAAAGATCACTGCTTAAAAATACAAAAAAGATCAGGATATGAAAGAACGGGCTAGGAAATAATACTTTGAGGGGTAAAGCTTCATGCTAAGTATCCCTTTTGTGCTCAAATCTACGGGGGCACAATCTAGCCACTGAAAATGTACCATAGGAATTGATGCTACACCTCACCTGTAATACTGTGGTTCAGTTCTGGTCTCACAGGAATATAGCAGAAATAGAAGGTATGCAGAGAGTAGGCAATGAAAATGTTTAAAGACATGGAAAGACATCCAAATGAGGAGACTGAAAAGAGTGTGACTGTTTAGAAATGAATAATGAATTTTCTTGGGGGGGGGAGGAGTCAAACCCTCCTCCTCATCCTAGCTCATAACACAAGAACAAGTGCACATTCAATGAAACTGAAAGGCAATACATTAAAAACTGATTAAAGGAAATACTTTTCTATGTAATGCATATTTAGCCCTCAGAACTCATTGCTGCAAGATATCACTGAGGCCAATAGGTTAGAAGAATGAGACATTTATATGGAGAGCAACATCATCCACAATTGCATTAGACAAGGGTTTTTTTTTCTCTTTTACACAAAATTAGTAATATAAACCCTCAGTATTAGGGCATAAGACAACCACTAACAGAGGCAGGAAGAAACTGCCTCAATGAGCAGGTTACTCTATTATTGTTCACTGCAGGATTTCTTGCACCTTCTCCAGGGCACTGGATATTCACTACCATCAAAGGCACGATAATAGTTTGGAATAGATGAACTGCTTGTCCCATCCATTATGGCAATGTCTGTGTTCTGAACTCTATTTCCAAATCATATGTTAGTGAAGTACTCAGCTGCATGCTGCACTGACTGCATTCGACAGATACCATACCTATTTCCATTTGACGCCACTGCTGTTAGTGCTATTTATCAAGGCTTTTCTTCACTATAGCCTTGTTATTATGATGGTGGGAGCTCTATACAAATCGAAAGAGCAGTCAGAATGCATTCCTTGTTGGAGCAACACCAGCACTGATTATGAAGATGGAGAAATGTATGGATTCATTTCATCCTCTATATTTCATTTTGCTTGTGAGCTATTATTTTGTACTAAAAGCAACAGAGATACCCAGTGGAGAAATCATTACCTTTCAGGAATTTGAACTTCTTAAGAAGGTCTGCACCTACGAAAGAGTCACAGAGGTACAACAGGAGTCCACTGAAAAACACCCCCTCACAGTTGACATTGATGGAGTGTGGGCGGGAGCTCACATAGCAGATCGCCACCTGAAACCAAAAAGCAAAACAGAAAGAATGTTTTAAGAAACCCCCCCAGGAGGGACCTAATATGGAGGCTGAACATAAAATAACTACAAGAGGCCAGAGTTGGTTGACTTGAGTTTAAAAAACCAAAAAAATCCACAATCTTGGATACAGTTTGCACATTTGGGGGTTCTATTAGGCAATCTTCCTGACTGAATTCTAATTAGAGCCACAGAAAGTCCTTAGCTCATTTGTTACCTTTCCAAGTCCCTAGCCAGAAAATCTCTGCTGTGAATCTTACTCATTCTCTCCTTTTAATCCCTTCCCTTTACTAAAAAAGCTTTACACAGTAATGGGATTTTTCCTTATTTTAATTCAAAAGATTCATCTGTAATGCCAATAAAATGGTGCATAGACTAGCCTTGGCATTCAATCCTAGGTCTTCTGATGGGATGATTTCCAGAAGAAAAGTGATGCCTGCAGCTAAGGTGAGATTTAAAACTATTGCATCAGACTCTAGCAAATAGAAAGGGCCCACTGTAGTCTAATTTAACCCCATGCTTCTCCATTACTTTGCTGACTTGATCTAAATCTCTGAGGTCTGTGCTTGTGTGATAATCATACAATGATGGTAATATTTCATTTGTTCCAATGACATGGCATTTGAAGTATATCCTATTAAGAAGGAAAATGCAGAAGTGGTGTAGGGAGGGGTACATTAAAGAGGAGGATAATTACACTGTGCTTTGTTGGAGTGAGCAATCAGGCTAGTGCAGCAGTGTAATATCAAAAACTGGCCAAGCAAGAACAAAGTGGCAACAAATGTGAATCAGAAACACATGATAAAAAGTAGTAAAGATTTGGGGGATGCATGTCTTAAAAAGTACATGGATGAATATCAGGGTCTGTACAGATAGCTAAATGGCAAACTGGCATCCAAGAACAAGGGCTTTCACTGCAAACAAATTCTTACATTATTATATGTGATAGATTACAAAAAGATTGAGGATGGCTATCTTAACCTAATAACAAAAACGGGGGGAGGGTGGAAGAGGAGAAGAGGGATGACATGAGCATTCAGTGAGCACAAAATCCAGATATTGGGAACAAAAATCAATCAAGAAACCAAAGGACATGAAGAGAAGAAACTCTTCGATAGCCTCTACACCAATGCTAGGAGCCAGGGTAATAAACGAAAGGAACTGGAATTGTTCATTTATTAGCATAAATTCAATGTAGTTGGTATTACTGAAATTTGGTAGGATGATTCCTATGATTGGAATGTTAAAATCCATGGTTCTAACCTATTTAGGAAGTATCAAGTGGGCAAATGGGAATATAGTGTGGCACTGTCAAAAATGGTATTACTTGTTTCCGAGTCACTGATAATTCAGAAGAACATGATCTTGAATGCTTATGGATCAATATCCTAACAGGTAAAGCATAAGACGGGGCATTAGTTGCTGTCTGCCTCAAACCACCAAATCACACTAGGGAACAGGATGTCTGCCTCCTTACACACCTATCTATAATGTGTATGGAAAAAAACAGTGTGATCATGGGAACTTCAATTTGAGTAATATATGCTGGAGGTATTAAAAAGATCCTTGGAATTTCTAAACATTATGGATGAGAATCTCGTGACTCAAAAGGTGTTGCATCCAACACAAGGAAATTCTACATTAGGCCTTGTCTTGACAGATGAAGAGGAACTGATAACAGAACTAAAAATTAATGGAAGCTTATGTACAAGTGATCACGACTTGATCACATTTATAATGTCCAAACAGAATAAAGTCCAGACCAGTGATCTATATATATTTGGTACTTTGAAAGGGCCAGTTTCACAAAGCTGAACACAATTATGAGCCAGATCAGCTGGGAGGAAGAATTTATTCAGAAAAATGTGAATGATAATTGGGACTTGTTTAAGAACACTTTACTGGAAGCCCAAAAAGCCACAATCGAGGAAAAAGGCCATACTGTTTAAAAAACAGATCTAGCTTACCAGGGAAGTGAAGGCTGCTATAAATATATAAATATAAATATATATATATATATATATATATATATATATATATATATATATATATATATATATATATATATATATATATGAATGAAAGAAAGGGAAAGTTGATAGCTTCTGATTTATATTCATTACTAAGAACTGTAGAAAATTGATAAGGGAAGCAAGCAAGCAAGGAGAAATCTATGGCGAGCAGAATTATAGACAATAAGATTCTTTATGTTCCTGATATACTTTAAACAATCTTAACAATGGTATTAGTTCATTACTAGATGGAAATGGTAGAATTACCAATAATAATGCAGAAAAGGCAGAAGTGTTCAATAAATACTTCTATTCTGTCTTTGGAATAAAAGAGATGATGTAGTCATATCATATGATAACACTCTTTCCATTTCACTAGTATCTCAGGAAGATGTTAAACAGCATGTACTCAAGTTAAACATTGTTAAATCAGGAGATCTGGATAACTTGCATCCAAAAGTTTTACAAAATCTGGCTGAGGAGCTTGCTGGACTACTAATGATGTTTTTCAATGAGTCTTGGAACACTAGGGAAGTTCCAAAGACTAGAAGAAAGTTAATGTTGTGCCAATATATAAAGAGGACAAATGGGATGGCCCAGATAATTATAGGACTACCAGACTGACATCAATCCCAGGCAAGATAACAGAGTGGCTCATATGGGACTTGATTAAAAAAGAATTAAAGGAGAGTAATCCAATTAATGCCAATCAACATGGGTTTATGGAAAATAAATCCGGTCAAACGAACTTGATTTTTTTTTTTATGAGATCACAGGTTTGTTGATAAAGATAATAGTGTTAATGTAATATATTTAGAGTTCTGTAAGGCATTTGACAACATGCCATTTTGATAAAAAAATTAGAACGATATAAAATTATAGTGGAACACATTAAATGAATTAAAAACTGGCTAACTGATAGGTCTCAAATGTACTGTAAGTGTAAACGGAATCATCACTGAACACGTGTGTTTCTAGTGGGGTCCTGCAGGGATTGCCCTAAACCAGTGTTTTTCAAAATGGGGTCCGCAGACCACTGGGGGTCTGCGAGGGTATTCCAGGAGGTCCGTGGGCCCTGCTGATCAACTCCTCCCCCTCTCTCCCAGCACCTCCTGCACGCAGGGGAAAAAATGGTTACTTACCATCTTGTAATTGTTGTTCTTCAAGATGTGTCGCTCATGTCAATTCCAATAGGTGTGTGTGCACGCCACGTGCACAATCGTTGGAAGATTTTACCCTAGCGGTACCCGTCGGGTCAGCTGTGAAGCCCCCTGGAGTGGCACCTTCATGGCGGTGTATATAGTCCCGCCTGCTCAGTTCCTTCTTGATGGAATACTCCAACAGAGGGCAAGCGGGCGGGATTTGGAATGGACATGAGCAACACACCTCGAAGAACAGTTACGAGATGGTAAGTAACCATTTTTTCTTCTTCAAGTGCTTGCTCATGTCCATTCCAATAGGTGACTCCCAAGCAGTTTCCACGGAGGAAGGGTCGGAGTTCACCGAGTTGCTGACTGAAGTACTCCCTGCCAAAGGCCTCATCGTCTCTTGCCTGTTGAGTGATGGCATAGTGTGGCGTGAAGGTGTGGATGGAAGACCACATTGCTGCCTTGCATATGTTCTGAATAGGGTCTTGCGCGAGGAATAGAAGAAGCAGCAGCCTGCGCTTTTGTGGAATGTGCCATCAATGCCAGGTCATAGCACGATCTGATGCAGGACGTGATTCACGACGAAATGCACTGAGATGAGATGGGAAGCCCTTTCATCCTTTCAGCGACTGCAATAAAGAGCTGTGGTGACTTACAAAATGGCTGTGTATGTTCAATGTAGAAGGAAGGCTAGGGCACACCTGACGTCCAGAGAATGGAGTACTCTCGCTCTGTTGCTGGCATGAGGCCTAGAAAAGAATACCAGTAGAAATATGTCCTGGTTTACATGAAAGTGGGAGACTACCTTGGGTAGGAACACTGGGTGAGGGCATAGCTGCAGCTTGTCTTTATAAAAACCCGTGTAGGGGGGCTCGGAAATCAGCATTCTGAGTTTAGAGATCCTTCTGTCTGAGGTTATGGCCACCAGAAAAACCACGTTCCAGGACAGGTAGGACAGAGAGCAGGTCACCATGGGCTCGAAGGGGGGCCCCCCATCAGTCTGGAGGGAACCAGGTTGAGATCTCATTGGGAAATGGGCTGCTGCACCTGTGGATAAAGCCTATCCAAGCCCTTGAGAAAATGACCAACCATGGGATGTCCAAAGACCGACCTACCCACCACAGCTGGGTGGAAGGCCGAGATGGCAGCCAGGTGATATCGCCAACCCCTGTTGTTTCAGGTAGAGAAGGTAGTCTAGCACAATGGGAATAGGCGCTTGCTGACGTACCTTTCTGTAGGAACCAAATGGAGAAACGCTTCCACTTCGCCAGGTACGTTGTGTGAGTGGAGGGTTTCCTGCTCCCCAACAGGACTTCCCTAACAGGTCCCGAACACTGTAGTTCAAGCAGGTTCAGCCATGGAGTTTCCATGCCATGAGGTGGAGGGACTCCAGGTTGGAGTGCTGTAGTTGACTGGGGTCCTGCGTGATGAGGTCCGGGAGCATAGGAAGGGCTACTGGCCTGTCTACTGATAGGTTCAGCAGCGTGGTGAACCAGTGCTGGCAGGGTCACACTGGTGCTATGAGGATCACTGAAGCCCTGTCCTGCCGGACCTTGAGGAGGACCTTGTGTATGAGAGGGAAGGATGGGAATGCATATAACAGGTGACCCATCCACGCTATGGAGCCATGGCAATGGTTCTGAAAGGAGCAGAACAGGTGGCACTTCCTGTTGCTCTGCATCACAAACAGGTCCACGTGGGGATAGCCCCACCTCTGGAAGATGGAAAGGGCCATGTCCGCTCTGAGTGACCACTTCTAAGTGTTGAACGAGCAGCTGAGGTGGTCCGCTAGTTCGTTCTGGCAGATACGAGGCCTGTAGCTGGATGGAGTGTGCGATGCAGAAGTCCCACAGTCAGAGAGCATCCAGGCACAGGGGAGAGGAGCGAGCACCACCCTGTTTGTTTATATGGAACATCGCTGTGGTGTTGTCAGTCATCACTGACACACACTTGCCCTGAAGATGGGCCTGGAACGTCTGGGGAAGCCAGTTGAACGGCTCTCCGCTCTCTGACGTTGATAAGCAGCGATAGTTCTGGTTGTGACCACAGGCCTTGAGTTCTGATACCGCCCAGGTGTGCTCCCCAGCCCATCTCCGATGCATCCGTGACCAGCGACAATGAGGGCTGAGGCTTGGCAAAGGGCACTCCTGCAGAGACCACCTGAGGTTGTAGCCACCAGCTGAGGGACTCGAGAATGAGGGGCAGGAGGGTAACGAGTCTGTCTGGAGGGTCCCGGCTAGGTCTGTATACCCTCGCCAACCAAGCCTGGAGGGGGTGAAGGCGCAATCTGGCGTGTTGTACTATGTACGTGCAGGCCGCCATATGTCCCAGAAGCTTCATGCAGTTTCTGGCTGTAATTTTAGGAAACTGGCGGAGGCTCTCGATGATGCCCCTGATGCTTTGGAACCGAGACTCAGGCAGGGAAGCTCTGGCTCGAGTGGAGTCCAGGAGAGCCCCAATAAATTCTATTTTGGGGGTTTGGGCTAGGGTAGACTTGGGCCCGTTCAGGATGAGCCCCAGCCTGCTGAAAGTGGCACGTGCCAACGCCATGTGCTTTTGCACTTGTACTCGAGAATCGCCCTTGATGAGCCAGTCGTCAAGGTACGGGAAAACCTGTACCCTGCATTTGCAGAGGAAGGCTGCCACAACTGCCATGCACTTTGTGAACACAGGAGGGGCTGTTGAAAGCCCAAACGGGAGTACAGTGAACTGATAGTGTCGCCTGCTGACCATGACTCTCAGGAATCGTCTGTGTGCCTGAATAATCGATATATGGAAGTGCGCATCCTTCAGGTCCAATACCAGTCCCCCGGATCTGGGGAAGGAATGGCGGCGGCCAGAGAGACCATATGAAACTTCAGTTTTCTTATAAACATTTTGAGATTCATTTTGCAGATACAGGATAGGCCTGAGTCCCCCTTTGGCCTTGGGGATGAGGAAATATCGGGAGTAGAATCCTCTGCCCCTGAAATCCTGAGGAACCTCCTCTATCACCCCTAGAGTGAGGAACTATTGCACCTCCTGTAGAAGGAGGTGCTCGTGAGAGGGGTCCCTGAAGAGGGACAAGGAAGGTGGGTGGGAGGGCAGGAGGGCACAGAATTGGACAGAATATCCCACCCCCTCTGTGCTCAGGACCCAGCGATCTGAAGTAATCTGTGCCCATGCCTGGTAGAATTGGGGCAGACGATTCACAAAGGGAGGAAAAGGATCCAAGACTTGGGCTGGTGCTCCATCCTCGGGCGCACTTTCAAAAGTTTGGCTTCGAGCCGGGGGGCTGCGTGGAGGAGCCCTGGCCCTGGCTGGAGAAGGACTGCGGAGGACGCCTCCTGTTGTTTCTGCCCCTCCGTCGACTATAGGCGTGCCTACGGTGCCCTGGATAGAAACGTGAGGTGGGGAGCTGGGGCTTGAAGGGCTTTCTCTGGAGTGTTGGCGTGTGAATTCCCAGTGATTTCAGGGTTGCTCGTGAGTCCCAGAGACTGTGCAGTCTCAAGTCCGTCTTGTCAGCGAACAGCCTCACAGCGTCAAATGGAAGGTCCTGTATGGTATTCTGGACCTCCACCGGGAGTCCCGAGACTTGTAGCCATGAGCTACGTCTCATTGTAATGGCCATAGCCACAGTCTGTGCCACCAAGTCGGTGGAGTCCAAAGCAGCTTGGAGGGAGGTTCTAGCCACCACTCTGCCCTCCTTTAGGACTACAGCAAATTCCTGTCGTGACTCCGACGGGAGCAGTTCCTGAAACTTGGAGAGGGCGTTCCAAGAATTGTATGTGTAGTGGCTAAGTACTGCCTGCGGGTTGGAAATTCGAAGCTGGAGCCCCCCAGTTGAGTATACCTTTCGACCGAAGAGGTCCAGCTTCTTGGCGTCCTTGTTTTTGGGGGCAGGCCCCGGTTGTCCCTGCCGCTCTCTGTGGTTTGCTGCATCAACCACCAGGGTCCCCAGTTGGGAGTGGTTGAAAAGGTGCTCATACCCCTTTTGTGGGATGAAGATGGCCATAGGTGGTACAGAGGCCGGGGTCTGCCAGAGCACCTTCGTGGAGTTTTGAATAGTTTTTATATGTGGCAGTGCCACCTTGGAGGGACCCTCCAGGGCGAGTATGTCGACCATCGGGTCGGAGTCTTTCACAACCACCTCAGTTTGCATGTTGCAGTTCTGGGCCACCCTCCTAAGGAGGTTCTTTATGTCCATTGCTGGGAGGGACGTAGTAGTGCCTGCTACTGCCTTGTCCGGCAAGGAAGATGATGAGGCTCAAGGTGGGACAGGGTCTTCCTGCCCCTCTGGTTCCCTGGTGACGTGCTCAGGGACATCCACCACAGCTGCGACTGGTGTGGGAGCCACGGGCGTGACCCCGGGGTGGGTTCTCAGGAGCCCTGGATGTGTCAGGGGTGACCGATGTTGCGCGGGGGGGGGGGGGAGGGGGAAGGGGGGAGCTCAGGCAATGGAAACTACTGATGCCACCCTGGAACTATGCCCTTGAGCCTGGTGATAGGCCCAAGGTGTCCAAAAGGGCCAATGTGCCAGCCCCTGCCACTGGGGTGGCTAGGATACCATCGGTACCGAGGGATTCTCCGCTCTATGGTGCCGAGCCCGGTGCTGAGATCTTGAGTGGTACCAGCTGTGTCGGGACACAGACGACTACACCTCTGACTCAGAGGAATAGGCCAAGCCCGACTAGGGAGGGGCAGACCCCGAGGGTGCCGAGGAGCGGTACCGAGGCGATGGGGAATGGCGCCGCAAAATGGTGGGGTTGCCTGGTTGCTGGATAGGTGATGCTGCCATCGGTGCCCGAAGTGGTGTCTGCACCTGAACCAGTGCCTGGGAATGCGAGGTGGGGCACTGTGCCGTCATGGCAATCAAGTCCCGCGCGGCCTCAAAAGTATCTGCTGTGGAGGGAAGGTCCAGGTCCTCCTCCAACACCTCCCAGACCAGGGAGTCCACTGACACCAGACTCAACAGACCTCCCCTCAAGGCCGGAGTCAAAGGTGTCGGGACCGATGGACCAGCCTTCTGGTGTCCCAGCGTGGGACGCACCGCACTGGTGTCCTGTGTGCTCTTCTTGGTGGGGGAACGGCCCCCTCTCTGCCTTTTTCTTCTTATGCGGCATCAGGGATTGTGATTGGTGTTGCACAGATGAGCCTGCCTTCCGTGCCGGGGAGCAGTGCGAGTCCTTCCTTAGTGCCCCGCACTGAGGCCGAAGCTGCCTCTTGTGCCAGTTGAGGCAGGAGAGCGGACTCCATTAAAAGGAGTTTTTCAGCCAATAGTGTCTCTTTCTTTTGGTTCTGGGCTTGAAGCCTCTGCAAATACTACACTTGTCTTGCAAATGTCCCTTTCCCAGGCACTTCAGACAAGCAGCGTGCGGATCCGCCCTGGGCATAGGCTTACCACACCTATCACATGGCTTGAACCCCTGGGGCCACGGCATGCCCCGGACGGGGGAAAACTTAGCGGGGGGGGAACCCCCCCAACTTAAACTTACTCACTAGCTAACTAAGAAACTTATAAACTACTATGATAATGATTAACAACTATGTACAGGAAAAAAAACACAAGGAAAGCACTTGCTGAAGCAAGAGACAAGTTGTTCCAATGATCGTCACTGGCGGTAAGAAGGAACTGAGCAGGTGGTGGGTCAGCAAGGGACTATTTATACTGCCATGAAGGCGCCACTTCAGGGGGCTCCCCTAGGTAAAACCTTCCAACGATCATGCACGTGGCGTGTGCACACACCTATTGGAATGGACATGAGCAAGCACTCGAAGAAGAACAGCTGTTTAGCAGCGTGAAGGAGGCGCTGGGAGGGAGTGGGAGGAGCGGGGACAGGGCACGCTCGGGGAGGGAGTGGAAACAAACAAGGAAGAGGAGGGGCAAGGGTGGGGCAGGGGCAGGAAGGGGTGGGGCAGAGGTGGGACCTGGGGCTGAGCGGGGGGTCTGCGAAAAATTTTAAATCAAAACGGGGGTCCTCAGGTTGTTAAAGTTTGAGAACCGCTGCCCTAAACTATTTACATTTTTATCAATGACCTGGAAAAAAACAAAATAATTTCTGATAATGTTTGCGGTTGACATAAAATTGGGGGAGTGGTAAATAATAAAGAGAGCTGATACAGAGCAATCTGGATTATTTGGTCAGCTGGACACAAGCAAACAATGTGTATTTTAATGTGGTTAAATGTATACATCTAGGAACAAGGAATGTAAGCCATACTTACATGATTGGGGGGGGGGGGGGGAACTCTACCGTGAGAAGCAGTGACTCTGAAAAAGATTTGGGGTCACGGTAGATAATCAGCTGTACATGAGCTCCCAGTGTGATGCACTGGTCAAAAGGGCTAATGTAATCCTTGGATGCATTAACAGGGGAATCTCGAATAGAAGTAGAGAGATTATTTCATCTCTGTATTTGGCATTAGCGCGACCATTGCTGGAATACTGTGTCTAGTTCTGGTGCTCACAATTCAAGAAGGAAGTTGATCAATTGGAGAGGGTTCAGAGAAGAGCCACAAGAACGATTAAAGGATTAGAAATCCTGCTGTATAGTGATAGACTCAAGGAACTCCATCTATTTTGTTCAACAAAGAGAAGGTTAAGGGATGTCTTGATTACAGTCTCTAAGTACCTACATGGGAAACACATATTTAATAATGGGCTCTTCAATCTAGCAGAGAAAGGTATATGTTCCAATGGCTGGAAGCTGAAGCTAGATAAATTCAGACTGTAAATAAGGCATAAATTTTTTAATAGTGAGAGTAATTAACCACTGGAACAATTTACCAAGGGTTGTGGTGGATTCTCCATCACTGACAATTTTTAAATCAAGGTTTGACCTTTTTTTTTTTTTTTTTTAAGATATGCTCTAGGAATTATTTTGGGGAAGTACTATGGCCTCTGTTATACAGGAGGTCACTCTAAGATGATCACAATGGTCCCTTCTGGCCTTGAAATCTATTAGCACAGCATGGATCTTTGGACCCCATGCTCCCAGTGTCCAGGCAACATAAGAGGTTTGCTGCTACTCCTTCCAAGCTAATAGAATTAGCCCTTTAGTTCGAGTAATAGAGACTCATGGTTTTAAATCAAAGTCCTGGGTTCAATACCCACCCCGATGATTCTAAGGAGTCATCATACAAAAAGAAAGTTTTAAAAAATTAGAAGTAAGAAATATAACAGTTTGTATTTGCTAGAGATCCCATTTACCCCTAGAAATATTTTGTACCTCGGGTCCAATGTTCAGGTAGCAGTCAATGGCCAGTACAGGGTTCTTGAAGTTATGGATGGCCTTTGGAAAGAGTTTGTATGTTGCATGCTGAAGGAATTTCTCCAGAAGGAACTGAGCTGGGGCTGCCAGCAACGTGTGTTCACTGTCTGGGGCACAGACATACTGAAGAGGCATTATTGGGGCCATGCTCTCCGATACCTACAATGAAAATGATGGAACCTCTTTCAACCAACACTCTGTAGGTTGCATCTTCACTGAATGTACAGTTTGCCTTCTTGGCTATGTTACTGTAATTCCCATTTGCTAAATAAGCTGGAAAACCCCAGAACATGCAACCCAGTGGTGCCACATGGAAATAGCAGAAACTGTGATTTATTTGTTCTTTGATTGTTAAGTACATTTGTGAATATCTCAATGCATAAGGACAGAAAATAAAAATACAATAATTTAAATTCAAAAGCAACACTATTTACTATAATGCCCCTCAACCCCCTACACCACCCACACAATCTCAGAGATTCAACTCTCCCCTTATGGCCCATTAGGCAAAAAGGCCCATTATATACAGAATGGCACACAGTAAAATTAGTCAACTAGTTCCAACTCTGTTGGATGCACAGAGAATAATTAGCCACTATCCCTAAGCATTCAGATCCAGGGGGTGTTAGCTCCAGTGTCCTCCCATCTGATCTGAACTACAGGACTAGGTATGAACAGTAGCAAGAGAAAGTTTAAAGGAGTCAGGAAACCAGAGCAAGATAGGATTTCTAGATTAAAACCAACACCTTGAATTATACCTCATCTGAAAGCTGATACAGTTCATTGAGCACAGGTAAAACGAACAGTGCATGAAACACCATTTAGTAGCAAGCAGCACATTCTGCAATAGCCAGAGTTTGCAGGTGGATTTCCAGAGTACTTTGACATTTCAAAGCCTGTGTAAAATGTTTCTTCTTATTAACAACAGCAATGACTGAAGATCACCACAAATGACTAGAGACTGGAACTAAACTAAATATAATTTATCTATTCCACATGAATTTAGAAAACCTTTAAACTTGAGTTTAGAAAAACTTATCCACTTCTGATTAGACTTCAGATTTGAGAGTTCCTAATTCAAGCCTTACTCAGCCAAAGAAATCCATGAATTAAATAGAAATTATTTAATCAGCTTTCAAATCCCAGTTTGTTCTTGGTGTCTCCATTATAATGGAGGAGTTGTGATAGACTCCCAGGATTACTGCTAGTAATGGAGAAATTATGAATATTTATTACTACTTGCATTGAGATAGAACATAGCAGGTCCAGCCATAGCGCTAGATGCTGTACAAACACAGAACAGACTTTCTCCGACACGCTAAGTAAACATCCAAATTTTGACCTTCATGGAAACAATGGCAAAGTACCAGTTTTGTCTCCTGCACATAGCTCTCTTTTTCAAACATGCAAAACTCACCATGATTTTTGGCTTAATGGCAAAGTCCTTTTGCCCCCCAACCTGGATGTGTTTCTTCATGAGACTGAAGTTGTTAAAGCGGCAGATGAGAAGGCCACTGCTGTTTGTTCTCAGGTTAAAATCTACATCTTCACAGAAGTACCTAGATATTAAACACAGATTCACTAAACTGATTGTGTGTCTGCAAAGGGTATCCAATCCCATTTTAGTCCTTGCAATACATTATAAATTGTATTCTTTGTATAAATGGTCTGTGATGTATTCCATATACTGTTAAATACACTCTAGGCACCAACTCTTGGACTATCTCACCGATTACTTTGCTAGAAAAAACAATACAACTCTTATACAAACCTTCTACAGAGCACTTAACATTCAAATTGCTAACAGGCCCTTGCAGACTGACTTCAATAAGGAGAAAAGTAAGTCTTATTTTTTAAAGTATATAGTTCAGATAGTCTTCCTCCTCTCCCCCCATTTACTGACTTCAAACACATTTTACTTTTGGCCAGATATTGTTCACCCAGAGCATTGATCTGTCTCTATTTCAGAATGGATCCCTTCTATAAGACGTATTATCCAGGTGAATTGTTTTTGTGTTTGGCTGCTTTATGCACATAGCAGTACAGGTACTAATCATAGGAGACCATACTGGAATTAATAAATAAGACATTCTACTACTTCAAGTTCGTCCCTGCCACTGGGTGAAGAGTCTCATTTACAAATAAAATTCATATAAAATTAAAAGTATAAAATTCTTGCACCATAAGTAATACAAATGAGATACTGTGAAGTAAGTTGCTCTGGCATCCATACCATGAACCATGCAAGCTAGAACTTGGTCACCACATAGAGAGACAGTTTGGATTGCTGATGGAGGTAGAGACCAGGACAGGCCACCTTAGAGTCAGTGGGACGCTCAAAGTGAAGGAAATATAAAATCTAGTCTTATTTAGCAGGGGGAGTTGGATTCTGCTTCAAATCCTGATGGGAACTTGTGACAAAGCTCTTAGGGAGAATTGTAGAATGGAATTGATGCCTTCTGGTGAGGGGAAAGAAAGGGAGAGAAATGGCAAATACCGGAGAAAGTGAATTTGCTATAGGTTTTTAATTCCAAACACTGATGGAAAGTGGGAAATAAAGGTGAGGGAGCAGACGTTTTCTCTGTAAAACAATGACCGATAAAATTTGGAAGCAATTTAGTTCCATAAGGAATACAACAGCCTTCCCTCCCTTCATGTCTGTTGTCTCAATTACTTTGAGTCAGGTGAGCTGCGCTTCTCTACGTATTCCTGCCACTTGCCGATACATTTCTGGAAGCAGGGCTTCCTGTGACTGACAAAAGGTGCTGTCCCTAGCAGGATGGATTTTCTGCCTCTCCTCTTCTGATTTCTTCCTGTTTCTCTCTTGTATTTTAAGTCTTCTCTGTGGGTTTTTTTTTTTTAAACTCCTGTAGCTTCTTCCCTCAACCTTGCCTTTTCTCTTCTTTCTCACCCACCGTCTGTCTTTCTCCCAGTCTGTCTTTCTTTCCATCCTAACCCTGGTGCTCACTATCCTGACTCAGTTTTTCCAGTCTCCACTCAGATGAATCCTTACGTAATACAAAAACAGCACCTGGAGGGGAGGTGGAAGCCCTGCATCTAGATTCCATGCACTGACTGTTTTTCTTTCTCTGCGGGTAGTGCTAAGTCCTACTGAATTGCACCAGCACTATGCAAGGGCGTATCAGAATGGAGAATAGGAAGAATGATCACAAACGTTCACAACCTTGGTCAGCTGCTCCTCTTGTACCATAACAGAGAACACTCCTTTCTCTCCTCCACCCCAGGGATAAATTAATTCATTATAAATCATTCCAGTTTTGGGGTACAGTTTTTCTTTAAGGAGTGCTAGAATGGAACATCAAACCTGTATGAAAACAAACCTCACTGGCCAATCAGGATTTCCCAGTGATCTGAGCGCTACACTAGCCATGCTTCATAATACTAGAGAATCCTGGTTGCTAACTGATTGGCAAAGAAATAACCAATCATAACAGGAAGAGTCCCTTTCCTGATTTTTGTCCAAGTAACCTTGTGCCTAAGATTTATTTGGCTTTTAAAATATACAGTATATTCCCTTGCTGTTACAGCAAGCAGAACACAGTTATGAAATACAGGGGCCTGTCATGTTATACACGAACTGTCGTGCTGTAATTTGTTAGGCATGTTTCATTGCAGGACATTTTTTCGCTCAGCACTCCATGAAGAGTTTGGAATTAGAAAGCTAAAATCTCCCCAAGAGGTATAATGCTAGAGGAAATGTCCCATGATGAAAGTTATACAATGGAATTATGTGATCCAATGAAAGACTGAAGTTTTCTAATGCCATAGTGACCAGCACTTCCCTTCTTCCTAACCCCACAGTCAATGGGGCTTTTACCATTCATGAATAGGTACTGATAATACACAGAGAACTGGGAGATAAGAGGCTAAAAGAAACATATCAAGCAGTTCTGATAACATCATAGTAACCCACAGCTGCAAAGCTACTGCACTGTAATGTGTGTGCATATTGGGTGAGGTACTGCAGGAGTTCTTTTAATACAGACTCTCTTTCTGGGTGACCACTTTTCACAATGTAGTAGTAGGTTCGTGCACGGATGTTTTGTGATGGCAACATAACACTTACTCATAATCTGTATTTTTAGATTTTTGTGGTTTATTTCTTGAAATCACATACAACTGTTTTTTGTTAAAATCATATACAAAACATCCATTTGTTCCCTATGCATGCTTATTTTTTGTATGCATTTCCTGTTTCGTGGGGGGGGGGGGCTAACTCTCACTCTGAACAGCTCATTTTGATGCAACAGAAATGTGACATCAGAAGTAACTCAACCAATCATACAGTTGACTTTCATTTGGATACTGCAGTCTTATTACAATGCTGCACACATCATCCTGTGGTTTTTAAAAGTAGTATTTTGAGGCCATGACCTCACAGCCATGAAAGTACCATTCTCTGTTTTTACTATGGCTATGAAACATGACTATTAGCTGGCAGTGAGATTTTTTACTGTATTTGTTAAATCGCTTTTGCATACCTGTTTAGATCATATTGCACGTTCTGGGTCAGGTCTACGTTGAGCAGTATGAAGTCATGCACATGGCACCTGGAGAATGGAGGTTTTGATCCCCTGGAATTCAACTTGCTGTTCCATTTCTGAATACCCAGTATTGCATAATGAACAATTTTTGGTGTGGCTTCAATGTGCTGTAGAACACTCTTCAAAGACACATTCTTATTGGTACTCCCTGGCTCCATGGACGGGCTATGAAATGTAATCATGTATCACATATGTGTTTTAGATCTCTGCTACTATATTATTGTGTAAGGTTTAGATCAGGATCCTTTTTTGCTAAGTGCTGTACAAATACATAACTGTGTATTCATGGACACACATGGAACATTTACATTATTATAAATAGCTAATTAAGTGCCACCCCCACCTCTACCCCTCAATCCAGTCATCATAAGCATACAGACTTTCCAGGAGTGGTGGGTATTACTGGTGAGATATATGGAGAGGCAGAAGGAAGTAGCCTTATGAATTAATTCAGGAAAGGCATTTCCTAAATAAGGTGCAGTGTGGGAGAAGAAGGTAAAAAGAATTGAGTGACATGGCATAATGTCTTCTAGAAAATTAAGAATCCCAAAATAAAGAATTTTAACTGAGAAACAACAAAAAAACAACAACCCAGAATAATCAAGCTGATAAAAACAAACAACCAAAATGTTCTTTCCCACTGGCAAGTCAATTGGTAGAAAGGTCTGGGTAAACTCTATGTCAAAAACTAATCAGTTTTACAAGAGAGCAGAGAAAGTGATCGAGTCAATCACAACACTAGCTGATGGACAGGAAACACTAATTGAGATGAGATAATTGGAGACAAAATGACATACAATTGTTAATTTTGAAGCTATCTGTAATATGCACAAAATAGTAACAGCTTTGAATCATGACTAAGGTATGTCTACACTGCAATCAGAGGTGTGACTGCAGCATCTGTAGACATTCCTGAGCTAACTTTAACCTACTTAGCTCAAATAACAATCGCAGTGAAGCTGTGGCAGCCTGGATTAGCTGCTTGAGTACATGCCTGGGGTCCAGGGCGGGCTTGTACAGTCTGTGCTGCTATTGTTATCTGAGCTAGCTAGACCAAAACTAATTCGGGTATGTCTACATGTGCTGCAGTCACATCTCTGATTGCAGTGTAGACATATCCTAAGTGATAAGCAGAGTATAATTTTGAGATTCTGCTTTGACTCTTTTAAGTAGCCAATTTTTTAGTTATCACCAATTGCTAGAGATGGGCTCAAGCTGCAAAGTGTGCATCCAGATTAGAATATTGCAAAAGTTTGGGGTGGGCTGTGGCTTTGGCTGGGACCTGACTGTCCCATTGTTTGTGAAAAGCTAATTTACCTGGACTGTTCTTGGACACTGTGAATGTTCCATAAGACACAAGAGTCATCCATGACAACAATGAACGGCCAGACACACTGACGTTTGACTCCTAGTTCTTCCAAGCGGTTTCTCTCTAGTTCTAGATTGTGGTAGGAAAGTTCCTTAATAAGGAATCTGGCAGCACCTGTGAGAATACATGGCACAGAACAACTTCTGTAGGACACGAATGAGAACTTTACTGCAGCTTCTGTTTTCATACAAAAAAGATATAATATTAAAAAAGAAAGCCACCAATATTATACAGCACAGCACCTTGAAAGTTACAAGGTAAGAAACATGTCTTACCACGTATACATTTTCAAATGTATTTGCCAATCCAGGCCCACCCAGGAGGGGTAAGTGGCATCTTCAAATATTATTTATTAGTACCAATAATGTGTTTGGCACTGCACAATCTACAAAAAGAAAGACTATACACTCTTTGGGATAGGAAATATGTAAAAGACAGATACAGAGAAGGTAGAACACACTGGAAAACCAGAGAAGATGATATAGTGTTGTTGATTTTTCTATTTTTATTACACGTGTGGACATCAAGAAAAATGGGGCATTTTAAGAGTACTTTGAACCAAGAGAGGACAGTGGCTTGACCACAGGCAGCGTGTGAGTCTTCAGTTTGGGGAGGCTTACACACAAGCGCCGGAAGCTCCCTAGAAGTGTGTGTGTGTGGGGGGGTGCCACTGGAGACCCGACCACTCCACCACTGGCTCCGCCCCCACTCCACTTCTTCTCCTGAGGCCCGCCCTCACGCCACCTCTTCCCGCCCCCTGTTCTGCCCCCTCCCCAATGCCCCCTGCCCACTGCTTGCTCCTCTCTGCTTCTTCCTCCAAGCTCCCCCCACCCAGTGCTCACTCCTCTGTGCCTCTTCCTCCGAGGCCCCCCCGGCACCCGCTCTTCTGCACCACTTCCCCCGAGGCCCACCCGCTCCTCTCCACGGTGGACCTCGGGGCAAGAGGCAGAACAGGAGCGGAGCCACGGTCTGGGCACCTGTGGCTCCCCCACTTCTAGGGAGCTTCACTTCCAGTGCTCCAAAGGCAGAGAGCCAGCAGGCCTCCAAGAGAGGTGACCCGCATCGCATCCATGGCATTTGCCCACCTGCATGACCAGCCTTTTCTTGGGTCGCCTGCCCCAGCCTCTTATACATGCCACCCATGGACTTCACCTTGTGTGAGTTGAGGAAACTCAATCTCTTGTGGGAAGAGTTTAACCTCTATAGGACCGGACCCAAAGTTCAACTACAATTGACTTTCCTGAACCTACAGCTGCAGTTTCATCTTGTTAAATAGTGACATCCCTTGTAAAGTGACTGGACTAGACATTCAGGCTGCAGTGCTGAGAAAAATGAATGCAATTTGCCTACAAATCAGCAGTTCTCAAACTGTGATCTTTCCAAAAGCTGTTGATTAATAGGAAACTGAATCACTGGTGGAACAGGAGCTGCTGGCAGATTAAGAATGACCACGTGAGAAGGCAACTGGACAGATGGTTCTGTGGAGTATGGAAGGAAGATGACTGAGCAGCAGGAAAACATGCAGGGGCAAAGAAAAAAACAGGCCACAGGAAAAAATATAAAGACATAGATTGAGAAAGGGACCAGGGAGCACAGAAGCAAGTGCTAGGAGCAAACAGAGAGAGGAGAACAGAGAAGAGTGTGATTGGGGAGAGAAGAGACGAAGAGCGGAAGCAGATAGCTAGATTAACTGTGTTCAAAAAGGATAAAACAATTATCGCATTAAAGGGAGTTAAAAGATATTAAATACTTCACTAATATCCCTTTCTAAACAATCACATGTATGCGACTGCTGTAGTTATCACATGTTTTATGTGATCATGACCAGGAGAGGCAGGTGTTGAGCTCTCAGGCTAGGTCTACACTACCCGCCTGAATCGGCGGGTAGAAATCGATCTCTTGGGGATTGACTTATCGCGTCTCGTCAGGACGCGACAATCGATCCCCGAATCGACGCGCTTACTCCACCAGCGGAGGTGGGAGTAAGCGCCGTCGACTGGGAGCCGCGGCAGTCGATTTTGCCGCCGTCCTCACAACAGGGTAAGTCGGATCTGATACGTCGAATTCAGCTACGCTATTCGCGTAGCTGAATTTGCGTGTCTTAAATCGACCCCCCCCGTAGTGTAGATGTAGCCTAAGTTAGAGAAACCCTGCTTTCAACCTAACACATTGTTAGTGCCTCTTACCGACTCCAGCATTGTTGAACATGCCTGGCAGGACCAGCATGATGTGGTTGGGCCAGTATTTACGGTACAGTGGCATTTCATACTCCTTGACCACTAGCAGGTGAAGGTGACTGATGCCTTCCATAGCATGGTAAAGGTTCAAGAGGCCATGCTCATGGCGGCCGCTTGAAGGAGTGAAGATAGGACTCTTTACCGCATTCAAATTCTGCTGAAAGATCAAACAGGAAATAGTTAAACTCTAGAAAGATTAGTATGTTAGCCGGTTGGTCCCGATTGACTCTTTCCATCAGAAAGAACACAATAGCCCAAGTAAAAATTATTTATTATTATTATTTATTGTAGCACCTACGACATGCTAGTTGCTGTCAAGTTAGTCAAGAAGGGATGGTCCTTGCCCCAGGAAGCTCACAGTCTCAGGAGAGTCCAACACAAAGGTCATGAGAAGACATCAGACAAATAGGGATTTTTTTCATACAAGCCAACTAGATTCATGGTAGGCAGCCAGAAAGAGGATGCGAGAGGCATACACCCACCTTGTCCGACACAAGAGGGAGACGCATGCTTTCCAGGTGTTTTCCCTGCTTGCTGAAGACAAAGTGGTTCTCCTTGGACTTGGGGATTATAAAATGAAGCTGAACCTCTTCTCCTAACATTGAGGAGGAGAACGTAAATGCATGCAGGGTGGAGTCAGTCATCTGTATTCAAGGGAATTGCAGGAGAAAACAGTCAACACACTAATCAGATAAGGAGGCCACACACCTACACAAACATGTGGCATGGCAATTTCAATTGCATTTTGAAATGATGGAAGCAGCTGGAAATGAATGGCAAATATATTTTCCTTTGGCAACTGAAGGTGGCTTTGTTATAGTCACAGTTTCCCCTTATCCAGCAGAATTAATTAGGTATGCAGCTTGTCAGTCTAATAATATAATCACCTTCCTGTGGCCCAGTTGTGCTCCTGCTGAAGTCAGTGTTAGAAATTACTCACAAATGTACACAGAGCACTGGAAAATGAGTCAGGAAACAACCTACCCTATCAAAGTCTGTTCAGGACATTAAAAATATATACACACATACATATATGAGAGAGAGAGAGAGAGAGAGAGAGTGTGAATGCCACAGGCCTATACACGCTTCTTATAAACATACAACCTACAGAAACATGTTTCTATCACGAAGTATGTAAAAGGCCAAGCTCTCAGAAACTCTTTGGAACTCACATTACACAGGTATGTAAAATAGATTACCTTTAAATTACTGCCAGTTTCACAATATGATGACACTTCAGAAAATCACAACAGCTCAGTACTGTAAACACCCCAACAGAACACATTATAATTTATACACAATATATCCACGTATTCCAAGCTAGTCAGGGTGCAGTCAATGGAGCCCTTCCTACCTTAATCAACTAGAAATTATGAACTAAATCAGTCTGCCTACAAGTTGTCTGAAAAGCAAAGGAGTAAACCTAAAAGCACTTTCTGCAGATAAAGCTTGGTGACCTTCTTCCATTTTAAATTATGCCTCCCTGTTTAGCAATTGATGGCTTTAACTCATTCCTTAAACTGTTAGTCAGAACTGCTACAATAAAATGGTGATCATCAGCATGAGTTAATATCCTTTTCATTCTTCATTTTAAATTCTTCATAAGTGTTTCACTTTCTCTTGCGTTTCATTCAGCAAAGCACTTGAACATTTATTCAACTTTAAGTATGGGCTTAAGTATCTCTGAAGTCCATGGGACTTAATCATGTGCATGCAGTTTAAGCACATACCTAAGTGCTTTGCCGAATCAGGGCCAAAGGGAGGCCAGCTGAATGACTTCTCTTTATTGTGTGACTAGTTTTGTGTGTCATTATCACAACTATATGTGCAATTCAGGCATGCACAAACTGGTATTTAGGTGCATGAATATTATTTGCATAAGCAAATACCTGACTGAGCATACAGCTGTTTTGACTGCAGGCACACAGCAGGTGTCATGGCTTAGGTAAGTTAAACATGCATGTAGACATTTTGTTGTATTAATAATGTTTTTTCCGTTCTCATGCTTTATTCCTACTGTTATAATTAAACAATATTTTGTTTTGAAAAGGCTGTCTGGTCACTCTATTCACTATGGTATTCACAGACTCCCAAAGGGAAGAACTAAGTGCCACGCCCAGATGCATCTGCTGAATAACTTCAGTTGATCCACAGGGGGCTGTAAGCCCAGGGCCTGATCTGAAAGTAGGAGAATCGCATGATTCTTCCCCAGGAAAGGTTAAGACTCAAGCCTCAATACCTGTGGGGCTGCACTCTGAAAGACCACAGAGGGGTTAAAGGTGCAGCTAGTCCCATCACAGACACCAACCTGTGCTGCAGGATTAATATCCATGTACTGATGGCACTGCTCACAGTGGTGAAATGTATTATAAGCTGAATATTTGGTCAACATCATGGACACGGTCTCTCTCTTTCTGGGCTCCTCAACTTTGGTTTCTTTGTTTGCTTCTGTGTACAAAGAAGATAAATGACATGAATTTTAAGATAGCCAACAAACATGCAGATAGAATGTAATTCTGTAACCACTTTAGAGAAAACCTGAGCACATCTATAGTGTTTTGTAGGTTAGGCCTTTCCTGAGCATTATGCCTAGTCAAACCAACGTAAAATCTCTCGTTCGAAGCAGGAAAATGGAAAGAACTTTCACTGACCTTGTTTTACTCTTGACAGTTGTTCTGTGTACACTGGACTCATAGAACCATACTTGGTATCATGCACACTCAGGTCAAAAGTTATTTTACTGAAGATCTCAATGTCAGGCCAATGGTCATTGCTAGACTGGGTGATCTCACTACTTTCTGTAGAACCTGGAATACATTTTGTGAAGCAATGGAAGAGAGTATGTGAAATGTGTTTCTTTGATGTTTGTATATTTGTGCAATTGAACAGGGATTCAAAAATAAAAGAAGTCTCTATGTCAAACATACAAACCAAAACTAAAATATTAACTCAGACTAAGCCATTTTAAAAAAATGAAAATTCCTTGGAAACTAAGCAGGTCTGAATCTCAGTGTCAAGGCTTCTATTCCTTTCACCCACCAGAATTTCTAAAGTACTGATCCCTATGGCATCTAGGTTTTGAATAACAAAATTAAGAGTGGTATCTGTCCAGGAGATATAGTCAATTCCCCAGCCTCTCTTTGATTTAGTCATCAACTTCTATCTTTCCTTCTCATGTAATCAGGGGATAACCATGCCCCAAAAGCTCCAAACTACTGGGCATTACAATTGTTTTAACTCAAATATACCAGTTTTTGAGCAGAATCAAACCCTACCCTATTGAGTGGTTAGTAGAGAGCTACACTTTTTGAGTGCTGGTACATTGGTGTTAAGGCTCACACCTCAGGAGACACCCAAGGGGATGTCTCATAACCACAACGCTGTTTGTTATTCACCACATAAAGCAATATCCTAAATAGAACTTGTTTCTTTAATAGGTTCATACTTCCCCAGTCTAGTTCCTACAATATGAAAATTAATGGATTTGTGTCACCTGATAGTCAACAGAGTTTCTCATTACCATTTTTTCCTCCAACACAAAACTTGTAAACTCACGGTGTTACCAAATTCCTAGGAGAGGTTATGTATCTAATTTATAACAAAAATCCATCAACAATATCAAATTTGTAGAGAAAAAAGCTGCATTATTTAATTGAGCTTGATTGCTAAAAGAAGACAGACAGACAGAGAATGAAGGAAAGAAAGAAAAATATTTTAAAAACCAGTAGGTATGGACATAATAGACAGATACTGCCTCTTCATGACTTTGATCTATTTTGCCTTTGCAATGTTGTCCAGTTGTAGCTTTTCTACATAAAGAAGTGTTCAGTTGATCCATTAAAAATTATATCTAGCATAATAAAAGAGAAGAGTGTGTTTAGAGACCTGCTGGAAATCTAGCTACATATTAACATACAAGTTAAAATGACACACCAGTAACATGGTAATGCCAGTTTTAATGTACAGAATGCCTTTATGCTCCCAAAAAAGGTAGGTTTATTTTATGCAGTGTTGTTGTAGCCATGTTGGTCCCAGGATATTAGAGAGATAAGGTAGGTGAGGTAGTACCTTTTATTGAACCAACTTCTGTTGACCTAAAGAAGAGCTCTGTGTAAGCCTGAAAACTTGTCTCGCTCACCAATAGAAGCTGGTCCAATAAAAGATATTACCTCAAGCACCAAGTCTCTCTAATTTTCTTTTCATAGAATTGTAGAACTGTGGGACTGGAAGGGACCTCTAGAGGTCCAGTCCCCTACACTCAAGGCAGAACTAAGTATTATATAGACTATCCCTGACAGGTGTTTGTCTACTCTAACCTGCTCTTTAAAATCTCCGATGATGGAGGTTCCACAGGCTCCCTAGGCAATTTATTCCAGTGCTTAACTATCCTGACAGTTAGGAAGTTTTTCCTAATGTCCAGTCTAAACCGCACTTGCTGCAATTTAAGCCAATTGCTTCTTGTCCTATCCTCAGAGGTTAAAGAGAACAATTTTTCTCCCTCCTCCTTGTAACAACCTTTTATGTACTTGAAAACTGTTATGTCCCCTCTCAGTTTTCTCTTCTCCAGACTAAACAAACACCATTTTTTCCAATCTTTCCTCATAGGTCATGTTTTCTAGATCTTTAATAATTTTTGTTGCTCTTCTCTGAACTTTTTCCAATTGATCCACATCTTTCCTAAAATGTGGCACACAGAACTGGACACAATACTCCAGCTGAGGCTTAATCAGCATGAAGTAGAGTGGAAGAATTACTTCTTGTGTCTTGTTTACAACACTCCTGCTAACACAGTGGTCATGAACTGGTAGATCACGATCTCCAGCCGCTAAAAGTCCAGCAGCGCAGTGGGGTTAAGGCAGGCTCCCTGCCTTCCCCGGCCCCACACTGCTCCCGGAAGCGGACAGCATACCCCTGAGGCCCCTGGGGGAAGGGGGGACGACATGGGCAGGGGTCTCCACACACTGCTCCTGCCTGCAAGCACTGCCCCTGCAGCTCCCATTGGCCGGGAACGGGGAACTGAATGAGGGAGGAGGGAGCGAGCAACAGAGAGAGGAGGGATGGAGTGAGCGGGGCAGGGCCTCAGGGAAGGGGTGGGGTAGATCCTGGGTTGCATTTAAATTCAAAAAGTGATCTTGTGAATAAAAAGGTTGGAGACCACTGTGATAACACATCCCAGAATGACATTTGCTTTTTTTGCAACAGTGACTCGTATTTATATTGTGATCCACTATGACTCCCAGATCCCTTTCTGAAGTATTCCTTCTTAAGCAGTCATTTCCCATTTTGTGTGTGCGCGCAACTGATTGTTCCTTCCTAAGTGGAGTACTTTGCATTTGTCCTTGAATTTAATCCTATTTCTCCAGTTTGTCCAGATCATTTTGAATTTTAATCCTATCCTCCGAAGTACTTGCAACCCTCCCAGCTTGGTATCATCCGCAAACTTTATAAGTGTACTCTCTATGCCATTATCTAAATCACTGACAAAGATACTGAACAGACCTGACCCAGAACTGATCCCTGAGAGACCCCACTTGATATGCCCTTCTAGCTTGACTGTGAACCACTGATAACTACTCTCTGGGAATGGTTTTCCAACCAGTTATGCACCCACCTTATAGTAGCTCCATTCTATTTTATTAAAGAGAATTTCTGCACATGAGGTACTGAGAACTACTATTTAGTACTTACTGGTATTAATCTCTTCTTCATCATACACATCTACCTCCAGTAATCTGATCAGCATGCGAAAGAGAATCCTAAGGAACTGCAAGTAAGAGCCAGTTTTTCCCACCTGAAGCAACAAAACAAAACAAAACCCTCAGAAAATCTAGTATTAAAGCTGGGTTACATTTTAGACAGATATGTTTGGGTTTTTTCCTTCTGTTTTGCTATTCCAGCCCTGGGTCAATTCTGCTTGACACTGCCAAACAGGAACACATACCAGCCTATAGCAGTAATACACCATCAACAGTGGGACAAATTTTGCTCTCATTTACACTGGTGCAATCCCACCAACTTCAATGGGATAGCAGGTAACCATTTATCTGTTGGATCTTTTTAAGGTAGCTTTATGCCAGCCATGGCTTGTGAGCAGATATGAAAGCATCTTTTGGAGGATAATTCCAAATGCATGCCCCTGAAAGCAGTCTTGGGACCCATTGCTGCTTGTGTCTTGACATGTACTTTTAAAGACTAGAACAGTGCCCTCAGTTTTTAGCTAACTTTGGCCCTCTTCACCTTCCCTAAAACTCTATACTAACATGACTACCAAGATGGGGACAGCTCTCTTACCTGTGGGGGTCCTGTCAGAAGCAGCCGTCGCGGGTGAAAACTCTTAGAGCCTGCAGTTTCGCTCTGATTGTTGTAATCTGCATGGTGTTGCCTGGCTGTGGTCCATTGCCTATAGTACAGAGACTGCTCCTCACCGTTCATGTCTTTGGGAAGCAAAGGTCTCAAAGAGCTCAGCCAAGACACATCGGCATGAGGCAGAAGAGAAGACGAGGAAGGCAAGTGCCCACTTTTCTGTGAGCCAAGGAGACAATAGGCAGCTTTAGACAAGATGACAATGCGTGGCAGTGCTGCATGCAGGGTCTTGCACTCTTTGACAGACTGGCTGGGCCACCGGAATGTCCGGGTTATGGAGGAAGATGATAATTTAGAAGTGGTGCTGCTTGCCATCTGGTTACCCAGAGAGTCACATTCTTGTTTCAAGGTCTCTCCAGCAGTGAATCTTGGATAAGTACCTTCATCGACTGAACTAACTGCCACATTCTGAAAGTTAAGAGATGCTGGTTGCTTCTGAGATTTGTCTGCAGCACTGGAGGAGCTCACGCCATTTTCAGCTATGGAACCTGGTGGAATGAAGCAGGAAATAAACAAACAAAAAAACCCATTGAAACTGCTTAGCAAATACAACTAAGGAGTGAATGCTGTCTGATGCAACTTTAACACTGTAAATATTTCTATGGTGCCTAGAAATACTCGACCGGTTGAAGTTCATGTAACTCTACTGAAGTCAATAGATTTACAGGGTTATGCATCAGCTGAGGGATCTGGACCTATATACCTTCACCATAACCAAGGGAAAAAACCCTTCTACCAAGTCAAAGGTATCAGTAGCACTGCCTTCAGGGCCGCCCAGAGGATTCAGGGGGCCTGGGGCAAAGTGGGGGAGCTGCGGCGCTTGTATTCGCCTGACAGAGGTCCGGGTCTTTGGCGGCATTTCGGCAGCGGGGGGCCCTTCAGTTGCTCCCCGTCTTCGGCAGCACTGAAGGGCCCCCTGCCGCCGAAATGCCGCCAAAAACCTGGACCGCCACCGGGCCGGGGCCCGGGACAAATTGCCCCATTTGCCCCCCACCTCTGGGCGGCCCTGACTGCCTTCTGAACACCAGAAAACATTCTCTCCTATGGGCCATGCTCACATTTCGGGACTAGAAAAGGCAAGTCAGCCTTAAAGTTAGCATATGTGGGGAAGACTCAATAGTTGGCAAAGGCCCCACTCAACTGACTAAAGGCAGGAAAACAGATAGGGAGAAGGGTATGGAAGTAGAAGAAGGACACAGGGTAGGGAGGGTTGAGATTTTTGCCATGGGAAAAGTTTCTAAATTTCACCCTGTAAAATGTTCCTCTGGAGTGCCTCCCGTAGCTGGGTTGAGGCCTCTTTCCACACCCAGATACCTCCACAGGGTTGGCCCAGTTCAGGCCTGAGCCTCTTAGTCCTTGCAGTGGGCATCACCCTTGCCTACTTTGTTAAGGGTGGGGAAAAGCAAAAGTTCAGACTCAGGACAAGTCCCTCCTGGATTCAACAAAAAGCAAAAAAGGTCAGGGACGCCTTGGTAGCAGCTTTACTGGAGTCTTTACGGCAGGTAGCCAGGTCAGTTTCTCCCTAACCAGGCTTACCTCTGGGTTCACTGGACTCCTCACAGAGCTCAGGGGGATCTCTGGCATGGGAGTTCCTCCTTCTGCTTCAGGAGACACTCCCTTCTCAGGGCTTCCCTTTTGCTGACTGCACCTTCCTCCTTTTAAAGCCTTGTTACCTACCATGCATGATTGGCAGGGCCAGAGGGGTGAGGTTACTTTAGCACAGAGCCTGCCTAGCCCCTTGTCTGTCAGTGCAGGGTTTACACACAGCAACACATATCCATCATCCAAACTGTAAGAGGGAAGGATCCCTGTGCCTTGTGCCTATATTCAGGGCCAGCTCTAAATGTTCTGATGCTCTAAACAAACAAATGTCCATCCTTTGTAGCACACATCTATATCCCCACAGTTATTGAACACTGTGCTGTTCCTAATATTTTACACTGGTAATTTTATTTATTTATTTGGATGTTTAAGATCTTCAGATTCCCCAAAAACTCAAGGTGTAGCGACAAGTAAAATTATATTTAAAATAATCACAATTGGCCCACAAGGCTACATTAACTAAACTTCCCAACCTAGTTCCTTCCCCTCACCCTAGTCAGGGAAAGCCTGGGAGAACACAGAGGGGCCTTTCGGTGTGAAACTTTTTACTTGAAACACTCGGGTATGTAAGATGTTGCAAACCACATCTTTATTTTCTAATCTGAAATCAAATGCAGCTAATCACTGACATTTTACTTGATGCTTCAATGTTTGTGTTCAAATTCTTACAAAATCTGGGTCAAGCATTACACTCCAGAGCAACTGTAAAAGCAATGACTGACCTGAGGTTCCAGTGACCGCACTGCTGTTACTCTGAGGTCTCTCCAAGTCTATCAACAGTTCATCAGAGTCATTCTCACTAATATTAGCCTTCTCGTGCTCCTTCTCACTCAGGTCAAGAGCTACAATAGACCCTCGAATTGCCTCCTTTGAGACATAGCAGCATGCCAGACCTACTTCTTGCTCTAAGGCAGTACGAGTTAAATAGCTTGAGTCAATTAGTCGGAGGTCACAGTATTTCAATGACCTAGAAAAACAAACCCAAGAAAGAGGATGTTTTATATTTTCTGGCCTTTAAAGAGTCACTCTCAGTATTAATTTTAAATGGCTTATACAATGTCTATTTGCAATTCCATTAATCACTGGAAATCTAATTAGTTTAAAAACACTCAGCACATGAGCTATGTTCTTTGATGCTTAGTATAGCTGTTCAGTTCATGATACAATGTAGAACCTCCCACTAGTACTTTATCTGTCACAAAGCAACTTTTTCTTTTCACCAAGGAAAAACTTTACCAAAAAGAAAGTCTTCTAAAACAGCATCTTTCATGCAACATTAACAGCAAGATTGTTATTTCCAATCAGCAACTGAAAGTTTTACATTTGTTCTTACAAACGTGTTGATTGTTTTTCAGACATTTGCACTGTACAACAGTTCAGATAGTACCTGGGAAAAGTTTCTCCTAGGGTGTCCTTGCCAGTCAGGATAACAATACAAGGCAGGCCTTCTAAATCCTGATAGGTACGAGGGACCCAATCCTCCTGTTCATTTCCCCTCCAAGCCTGCAAAAAGAGAATATTAAATCAAGTCTGGGTTCCATTTTTTAAACTTTAAATTTTAACCCAGTATTGTGGGCCCTTTTTTTGTTCTCTGCACATTATTCATTATATCAACATCCAACGGGGGGGACAATCTAAGGGCAATTGTGAATTTTGCATGGTAGCCAACTGCCAGCCAAGCAATAAACAGAGTTAGTACCGTACACCTGGGTTTGGCATCTGTCAGTGAATCAGCACACCTACAGTTAACATCTTAGATTTCCTGTTTGAACAGACATAAGCTATCTGAAAGCAGTTTATGGCCAAGGGGAATAATTTCCCTTACTGTATGAAAAAGGATTAAGAACTACTTCCATTTTTGTTTTACTCTTCTACTTAAGGGAACAGAAGTACACTAAAAGCAAACTTTTTTTCCCTCCTGCTGATAATGGCCCACCTTAATTGATTAGTCTCGTTATAGCTGGTATGGCAACACCCATTTTTTCATGTTCTCTGTGTATATATATCTTCCTACTTTATTTTCCACTGCATGCATCCGATGAAGTGGGTTTTAGCCCACGAAAGCTTATGCCCAAATAAATTTGTTAGTCTCTAAGGCGACACAAGTACTCCTGTTCTTTTTACAAACACTACAGTGGCACATCTGCAACCACTGTACTGCTTTAGCGTGGACACTACCTATGCTGATGGGAGGCGTAAGTAATCCACCTCTCCAAGATGTGGTATCTAGGTCGACAAAAAATTCTTCTGTCAACCTAGCACTGTCTACACTGGGGGCTAGGTCAGCATTTTGTTTTATACATCCCTAAGAGACGTTTCTATGCCGATATAAGTTCCCCTATGGGGCAAATCCTAGATTTTATGCACGGACTTAGGGGCAAGGAATTCTCACATGCAGATCACTCCATGACTGAGCCTTTGGGGCTTCCCACTCTCCCTCCACAGAGTGGAATGGCTGGTAGTTTCAGCCCCAGCTCCACTCATCCCCCAATCCCCTTGTAAAATGGGGCAAAATGATCCCTGCAGAGCACAGCTCTGTCATGTGTGTTGGGTGCAGCCTCCCAGGATCTCGCTTCACGTCATGCAGCAGAATCTTACTGGTTCTGCTGCATACTGTGTGCCCTGAACTCCTTGAGGATGGAAGCAGGATGTGACCGTATAGGCTTTACAGCTCTAAAGCAACGGTTAAAAGGAAGCCAGGCCAAAAGTAAAACCTAGCATAAAGTTTTTATAATCTAGTGGGTGTATATTGTCTGGATAGTAACTAGCTATTGTTTATAGAGAGAGGTGGAGAAAATCCACAGTGCCACCACCAAAAAAGTTATTTTTAAGGTTCTACAACAGAAGTTTACAGATATTAGTTCCCAAGTTGTATTTACACAAGTGATGCTGTTTGCTCATGTACAAAGCCATCTTGGTATAAGGTGCACTGATATATAGGGGATGAAATCGCTGTATTAAAATAAAAAGAAAAGAAAAATATACAAGGCATACTAATTTCAGCATCTATTATTTATTACAAGTCAAAGGCAACTGCTTTAACTAGAAGAGAAAAAGAACCATTCTGCCTCTGCAAATGCTGAAATCACATTATAATGACTAAGTTCAAAAGTGAAGGCTAAAATCTAGCTCCTACTGCCAATATGCTAAGGGTACCATTTGAGAAAATTGACAACTTAGGTCAGTTAGATCACTGGCCAATCAGACATTATCAGCTAGGAACCTCTGAACCAATGTGTCTTTTCTTCATACACTAGCTGGAGACTCAAAATGTTCTATTCTGGGTGATTTTAAAGATGAAGATCTTTCTCACTGTGGAAGGACAAATGAAAATTAAGCCTTGATGCTTTAGAATCAATACTTATTAATACTGCAGAACATTATTAAAGCGTTTCCTGCATCTCCTTAATAATGGATCAAGAATCAACTCTGAATGAGATATTTATAACTTAGCCATGCAAATCTTCATGGAAATTTACCAGCTGAGGCACAAAATCTGCTTTGCTGACTGAACCATGAGTACAATGATTAAAAAAACAAACAAAAAAAATCAACCCAATAATATTGTAATTGCTCATTAAAAAAAAGGGATTATACTCCTGGAGCTAGGGGGCTGGCAGAAATCTGCAAGGCTGATATTAACTTGCGTAGATGTATCTTCAGAGGGCACCTAGTTATAAGCAAGCTCTGTGGAACAGGCGAATAGCAAGGAGGAACTTTTCAATGACATTTTCCACTCAGCTTTTCTCTACTCTCCTTCTGTATATATTCGCTCTCTCTCTTCCTTCGCAAATGTCATGTATTATGAGTCATTTCTTCTCAGGCAAAAAGAACAGGCTTAAAAAGGAAACACTCTATAGCAGATCAATGACTCAGTATGATGTCCTGCTTTTTAAAATTTTCCACTGTGAAAAACCTATGACTAATTTTTTTCCCTCAGGACTAGGGGTAGCACATCTCTTCTACTCTAGTTTTATTTACTTTCCCTATCCCATCAGCCTGCTGCTTTCTGCACCCTCTATGTAGCATATTTTTTGAAACAATACAAATTGTTCTGACTACCTACCCACCTCTCTGTATTAGCTCAGTTAGCAGGTTGAATGTACTGCCATGTACTGTCCTATTCAGCAGGATTCACAGATGTACAGAGCAAGGAGATTATTTACCCTGTAGCACATAACCAACTTTTGAGGTTTCTGAGAAAGTGCAGGAAAGATCACTGGAAACTGGGACCACGGAAAGGAATGCAACACCATCTGGCTTAAAAACCTCACCAACAAGATCAAATCCAATGGGTTTATGTCTTTGGGCTTTGTTTGGTTTGTTTCCTTCCAAGGTGAGAAATCAAAGAGCAGACCAAATCACTGAGGCTAGGACTGAAAAGTGATATAAGTAGTAACAAGAGTAGCACCAGATCACCAGCACACAGCTACTGCCAATCCTGTGCTGCGTTGCTAAGCACTGGTACCTTGATGCTTAGGAGAAGGGCAGAGTTAACAGGACCCTCCAAGCTGGTGCCACTAAAAGCTACTTCACAAACTAGTCCTTCCTGATCCCAGTGAAGTCAACGGCAAAGATCATATTGACTTTGATGAAGCTAGAATTTCACTCATAGCTCTTAAAAGAGGGAACTCAATATCCCAAAGCTGCTCTCTCACTCAACCCCCCCCCAAAAGGAGGCTACTTACCTGTTCTGTAACCAGAGTTCTTCAAGATGCATGGTCCCTATCTATATTCCACTCTGGGTACACATGTGCACCATGTGCCTGAGATCAGTTTTCAGCAGTGTTCATTGATTCGCACCTGAGCCACTCACCTCTTAATGCTCTGATCTGAGGGCATAAGGGGCAACGTGAACCAATCGCCTCTCCAGTTCCTTCTCTACCGCAAATCAAGTCATGATCCCAAGCAGAGGGGAAGGAGGGCAGGTGGTGCAATACAAATAGGGACCACACATCTCAAACAACTCTGGTTACAGAACAGGTAAATAACATCCCTTTCTTCTTCAAGTGCTGGTCCCTCTGTGTGTTCCACTCTGGGTGACTGATGAACCGCATCTATTGTGGAAGTGAGTGCGAGCACAAGTAGGAAACAAACAATTACAGTGGTACCCAGACAAGCATCCGCTGCCGAGGCCTGAACTATGGCATAACGTCTGGAAAAGGTAAGCATCAAGTTCCATTTAGCAGTTTTGCAGATTTTGCCAAAAGGAACATCTTTCAACGAGGCTATTGAAGTTGTCTGGGCTCTGGTAGAGTGAGCTCTCACACCCTGTGGTGGGCTAGTATTGGCTACTATCTCACAGCACAGCAGGATGCATCCAGAGATCCATTTAGAAAGCTTTTGGGATGATACCTTAGCAGAATGGATGAGAGTAGTAGCTGTAACAAATAACCTTGGTAATTATCTGAATGGTTTTGCTCTCTGCAGACAGAAAGCCACTGCTCTGCAAATGTCCACGGATGGTAGACATGTCTTAATTAGAAGTGTGTAGTTTTAGAAAGAAGGTAGGTAAGTTAATGGTTTGAATGAGGAGAATGTCCAAAATGACTCTGGGTATAAATTTAGGATGCAGTCTTAATATGATGCTATCTTTGTGTAAGACCGTGTATGGTGGATCTGCCATAAGAGCTCCTAGTTCTCCACAGTGGCTATTAAAAAGACGACTTTTATGGAGAGATGGCATAGCAAGCCGGTTGCCAATGGTTCAAACAGAGCTTTTGTGAGCACTGATAAAACGAAATTAAAGGTCCCACGTTGGAGTTGGTTTTGCTTACAGGTGGCAATGTCTGAAGGAAGCCTGTGTGGAAGTGGATCGTTACAGGATAGGCAAAACTGGAGCAGTTATCGATCAGTGCTGATAGCTGCCAAGTAAGTAGTCACTGAGCGAAAAGAGAGTCCTCTGGCCTTTAGGGATAGAAGGTAGTCCAGGATAGCAAAGACGTCTGATTCTGCTGGAAAAGGGTGGTGATTATAAGCCCAGATAGAAAATAATTTCCACTTGACTGCACAACATTTTCTAGTAGACTCCTTTCTACTACTGTTGAGAATAGCCTAGATATCTCTCAAATATGCGCTCTCGAGGCTTGATGCCCATCCAAATAGGCTGTCAGCTATAATGAGCCTGGACTGAATTGACCAATTCTGCCTTTGCATTGCATCAAAAGGTCTGGAAGGTGATGTTCGGATGAGCCGACAACTAAGGAGACTCGGAAACCAGCAGTACCAGGGCCAGTTGGGAGCGATCGGTATGACCCACGCCATGTCCTGCCAGATTTTCCTCAGGACTTGAAGTAATAAGGGGATGGGGGAAAGATGTACATTGATTGCCTAATCAGGGAACCAGAAGAGCGACTCCCATGGAGTTCTGACCAAAGGCTCGCCTAGAGCAGTAGTTCACACATTCTGTTCTTGTGGGACACCAAAAATGGAATACTGTCTGTATCACTGAGTTACGAAGCTCCCACATGTGGTCCTGGGAGAAGCACCTTCTGAAGCTCTCCCCTGGGGCACTGTGTACTCCCAGTGCGTGACAGAGTTATCTTATGTTGAATACACCAGTTCCAGAGTTTTACATCTTCTATACAGAGAGGGTGTGGATTGCTCCTCCCTGTTTGCTTATATAGAATACTGTGACGAGAATGTATGAAAGGGAGAAACTGTCTGGAAGCCTCCCGCACTGCGCTCAGTTTGAGCTGGTTTATGTTCATTTTGGCTTCATTTCCTGACCATATCCCTTGACCCAAGTGTTCACCCAGGTGTGCACCCCATCCAAACATGGAGGCATCTATGATGAGAACCTTCTGTAGTAAAGTTGGAGAGAATGGGACTCTGACACCCTGTGCCCCATGTTCACCACTTTTATATGGTTATGATATATTTTGTACATAGTACGCCTTGTGAGGTATCATTTGAAACTCAATCTACTGAACATCATTGTCCTGTTAAAATGTGTGTATCAACATTGCATATGGAGCGATGCCATTTTACTATATGATTGTTACTGAAATATGCTCTAGTTCTGGGGAATGCTCACAGACTAGCTCCTCAGAGACGACAAAGAATGGACCGCAGATGTTAGAAAACTAATAACTGCTGAAGCAACCATTCGCCAGCAGGAAAGACTGTAAACAAAGAAATTTACCATTCACCTGAAAGATGTTTCAAATCTCACATACACAGGGGACTGTTTTGTCTAATACTAGGCATTACATTTGATAGCTACCCAACACATCTGCACAGCTGATCACCACCAGAGGGAAGATGAGTGGTGTGAGACAGCACTCACGCTGATGCCAGGAAGGTGACCCACCCTGACCCCTGCACGTACAGTTCTCCTCAAGGATGGAGTAAAGAAAGCACTCGTCTCCACTGTGAACTGAGGCCTCCCAACAGACAGGATCCTCTCCCTGCTCCCTCCCCCCAACAGAAATGAGTGAGATATTGTGGAAGCGCAGATATACATATCCTAAGGAACTTTCTCCAATCTCTCTTCTCCCCCTTTCTTGCCTCCCCTCGCCCCACAAACACCAGGGAAACCAGAGTGTGTGCGCGCGGGGGGGGGGGGGGGAGAATAGAGACAACCATCAGAGTGGAGGACAAAGGGAGAAGGTATCTGCTTCTTTTTTTTCTTTATTAATCCTTTCCTTTTCTCTGTATTAAAATTTTAAGAGTGAAGTACCAAATATGAAGAGAGAAACAAAATGAAGTTGGAGAGAGGAAAAGTCAGCAAAGAACAAGGGAACTGAAGAGAAAGAAGAATGGTATTAGAAAGAAAAGGTGTAAAATAATAAAAAGTTATTAAATACAGAAAAACAGAATAAGGGAAAAAAGCTGCTGAAGAAGGCACATGAAAGATACATCAAGATTTAAAGGAGAAGAAAAGAAGAGACTGTGATATCAAAATGGCTAAAAGACATATGTTTGATTTTACATCAATTGCAACAATGGACAAATTAGTGTAGGAGGAAAGTGGGGGAGGGGCAACAATGCTTGGCTGTGAATAGGATGTGCTCAGGAGCCCTGCATTCATACATATGGGGGCAGGCAGGGAAACACCCTCCATCTCTTATATCCCCAGCCAGGATAGGATATGTCTACGCAGCAACTAGACACCTGCGACTGGCCCGTGCCAGCTGACTCGGGCTCAGGCTGTGAGGCGGTTTCATTGCCCTGTAGACATCTGGGCTCAGGCTGCAGCTCTAGGACCCTGGGAAGTGGGAAGGTCCCAGAGCTTGGGCTCCAGCACAGGCCTGGAAGTCTGCACAGCAATGAAACAGCTCCGCAGCCCAAACCCCATGAGCCTGAGTCAGCCAGGATGGGCCAGCACCAGGTTTTTCTTTGCTGTGTAGACATATCCTTCAAGTTTGGAATGAATTAGAGTTAGTGATTTGGGAGCAGGTGGAGGGAGTGCATGTTTACTGCCCTCATGTGCACACTTCAGTGCTGGTTTTTCCAAGCACCCGACATGAAACAAGAAAGCAAATTTGAGGCCCTGAAGTTTTGTTGGCTTCCAAAGACATTTTGTCTTCCGCCACGTGGGAGAGGAGTGAGAAAGTCATTCGGAGGTTCTCAAGCCTGGTCTTTTTGTTCTCCACTGACTGTGGTTCTCCACTCAATTTGATACAGCTACAAGGATTCCCCAAGCATCAGCTGCCACATTAGCAGTTTTGATTTTGATTCCTACTGAGGCCCATGTGCTGCTGTGGCACACAGGGCTATAAATAAATGGCAATGGGCCAATAGAGAATTCCCATGACACAGGTTGTGTAGGATCGCTATTACAGGGCTTTAAAGGGGGTAGAACCAGCCTCTAGGAAATACCCTGGCATAAGGGTGTTCCCTGGGTGGCACTGAGCTACTGAAGCAGCCCTACGTTGTCCCCATTGCAGCTGCTGGGAATGTATTGTGAAAGGTAAAGGTTGCAACTAGCATGAACTGCACTTCTGCTAATTTTTTCTCAAGAACAGCCCCTCAAAAAGGCTGTTGCAGCCAGGCACAGGTTAAAGCAGTCTGAGTGTTTAAAGCCACCTTTACTCCCGGTTTCTCTTCGTGTGCCAAGAGCAACTTGGCTAGAATGGCAAATGTGGTCCTTAGGATCCAATTGTATATGGCTGTGTGTGACCGTGCGGACTCACCGCTGCGGCGCCTCCTGCTGGTCGTCCATGGGAATTAGCTCTTCCAATGTCCTGGAGCGCCCCCTGCAGGCTGGTGATCCGCCTTGCCACTGGCCCCGTATCCCTCCCGGGACCCCGGTGCCCCTTTTTCTGGGTTCTGCCCCCTGGCAGTACCCCCACAGTTCTGGGTCTCCCCCTCCCAGGGGAACCCCCACCCACTAACCCCACCTCACCTCAGTGTAAGGCTACTGCCAGTCACCATCTAGCCCCACTCCCTGGGGCAGACTGCAGTAAACGCCACGCATCACAGGCAAGGTTGGGTTTGGACCTGCTGCCTGTGCCTACCCCTGGGCTGTCCTCTGCAACCCCCAGTACCTGTTGGCCTAATGCTAGGCCGCAGCCTGGGGCTTTCCAGGCTGGAGCTCCCCAGCTCCTCTGCCTTTCCCCAGCCCTGCTCCACTCAGGTACCCTGTCTCTAGCTCCCTGCAGCCAGGCCCTTCTCTCTCTGAATGCAGAGAGACTGTTTGGCCTCTGGCTCACAGCCTTTTTATACAGGCCAGCTGTGGCCTGATTGGGGTGTGGCCCAGCTGCGGCTGCTTCCCCAATCAGCCCAGCTTTTTCCCCTGCCAAGGCTGTTCTTCCTCTCCCAGGGCTGTTGTTAACCCTTTCAGGCCAGGAGCGGGTGACCACCCCGCTATACTGTGTATCACTGAAGGTCTTGAAAGTAAAACAAGTCAGAAGAAGAATCTTTGAGCTTAAAGCAGGGACTCGGACCTAGGGTGACCAGACAGCAAGTGTGAAAAATCGGGACAGGGGGTGGGGGGTTAGGGTTAGGGTTAGGGTCCAAAAATCAGGACTGTCCCTATAAAATCAGAACATCTGGTCACCCTACTCGGACCGGATAACTAGGAAATTCCTTTCCAATTTATATACCTACTATTCTATAAAAGGTAGTCACTCTCCGGTAGTTTCAATATGGCTGGTAAAGTCAGTGTGGGAGATAGACTTTGCTAGTAGCATCATGCACTTGTAAATACGTAGTAGCTAAACAGTGTTCTGTACTCGCAAATACATACTAGCTAAAGAAATCAAGTTCCTAACCAACGTTTTTCGTCTGGTGAACATCAAGTTGCAAAGAAGAGGCCTTTGTCGTGCAATGGACTGAGAAAAGAATTAATTCTATGCCTATCAGAATACTTTACCAGCTATAGGCAGGGTAGACAACAGTTGTAAGGACAGAGTAGATGACACATAAATGGACAGAACAGAATTAGTTCACGTAGTGGGATTTAAGCTCGTCTCTCAGAGAGTCAAGGAAGTAACCTATCTGGTTTTTAATGAAGATTGTTTCATACGGTTTGTTATTCAACTTGGAAAAGTTAGATAACATGCTATCTTTTACTTCTAGGACCAACAACAACTTAATATTTTTTCCTGCACCCTAAAATGGTTATGATGACCAAAAGTAGACTACACCCACACCGAACAAACCATATTAAATATGCCCCTTTTCCACGTAAGAACTAACACATATGTCCATAAATGTGTAGGTACACACAAGATTTTGACTAGAGCCCTGCAGTGGGACTGGGATCCCACAGATCGCACTGCCATAGTTGTGGGAATGAGATAAAAATTCAACAAACTATGTGGGAGTGGGTGGGAGAAGGTATTAAGTGGTGGGATGGGATTAAAAATTAGTCCCTGACAGGGCTTTAATCTGTACGACATCATTTATACAAGTTACAATCTTGCACAGAAACATTTAATTCCCACTAACCTTTAATCGTGTCACAAAGTGCTTAGCAACAGCAAATTCTGAAGCTGGGTTCCCAAGAAGGATCTCAAAACGATACTGCAGACCTAATTTGTCTCTCACTTCTTGTAACCTCTCTCTTGCTAGCATTGCTAACTGCACGGAGGGAACTCTAATGATAAGCATATGGCCACAACCATTCCTATTCTTTCCTGGTGAAGTGATGAGGTCATCCATTATGCTGAGTGTCTCGGGGGTGCTGTGGTCTCTAAGGGAGGCCATGGTTGTGAGAGCCATCAGGGCTTCAGAATACTGCTGAATAAGAAGGTAGCAGCGAATCACCATGCTGTGCAGCCTGGGGTACCTTCAGAGGAACACAGTTATATGTTGGTCAGTAAATATGTTCAACAAAATGATCACATGAAAGTCAGCTCTGACATAGGCAGGCCTGGATGGCAAGAAAAAGGAGCTCATTTTATGTGTAGTACATAAATACTGAAAGCCTCAACCTCTATTAACAATTATGAGCGGTAAGTGCATTATGCTATTTTTATAGGCATACATGGCATGTACAACTACAGAAGAAGGCACAGTCTAATTCAGACACTGTTAGGCCAGGTCTACACTACCGCGGTAGTTCGACAGCTGGCAATCGAACTTCCGGGTTCGATTTATCGCGTCTGGTCTGGACGCGATAAATCGATCCCGGAAGCGCTCGCCGTCGACTGCTGTACTCCAGCTCGGCGAGAGGAGTACTGCGGAGTCGACGGGGAGCCTGCCTGCCGCGTGTGGACCGCGTCTGAACCGCGGTAAGTTCGAACTAAGGTATGTCGACTTCAGCTACGTTATTCACGTAGCTGAAGTTGCGTACCTTAGTTCGAATTTGGGGGGTAGTGTAGACCAGGCCTAAGTATCAGGACAAACACATATAGCACAAGCTGATGATCCAGTCTCACTTAATTGTCCAAGGTTTTTTTTTTTCTCCCTTCTATCAAGTTTTGTGGAAGAAAGAAGTTTTAAGGCGGGGGGGGTGGGGGTGGGGGGATATAAACTTACACCACTCACAAAAAGACTAGACTTAACAATGTTGCACACTTTGTTGGAGCTCAGCCAAGGGCAAACTAACAGTTTGGCTTGCAAGCAAAACGATAACAGTCTTTTTCTCATGTTGGAGCTAAATTCAGTGACTATAAATCCAAACAAGTAGGACCAAATACTAAGAAAAAGTGAAAACCTACTCAACTAAAAGAAAACAATCCTATGTCTAGTCATTGTAACAATCTACTACTATATTTAATAAACATGGAAATGTAATAGGAATAAAAGTTGGTTTGAACAATCACAAATGACAACATATACAGACAGCATGCTGCATTGATGAGATCAGCAGTGTTGAAAATGATAGTACTGCCTTAGTTCCTGTACTTAGCTTCTCTTATCTATATGTTACAACACATCTAGCCTTGGCCCTGTGGAACTGGATTGCTTTGTTCTCTATAAGGGAATATGGAGCTATTGCCAGTCAGGTCCTGGTCAGCAAACACCAAAAGTTGTCACCATCAAGAGGCCGTTCTGTGACCCATATGAAATTTATTGAAATTCTCAGTTCATTTGCTAGTGGATAGTGTCCACATCTGGCAAACTTCTTGTCACTCTCTGCAGAGAAGACACAGCATAGAAAATGAATTACCCACTCAGCCTTCTAGATCAGGACTAAGGCAAAATGGTAAAACAGAGTGGGCAAGCCTGGACCACACTGCTTATGCCATATCAATTACCTGGATAAGCAGAGGACTTCAGTTTGTAAGGCTATCAATCTGACACAATCATTAAATTCATTACAAAATAAAAAAAATGGAACAAACTCCTGGAATTCCAGTATCAAGGGGCTGTCCAAATTCCAAAAGCATCATTCTTAAGCCAAAATGCGTTTAAGTAACTGGTGCATTTTCGGAACCCTGTAACTGAAATGTCAAAAAAGTTATAACATCTACATTTTATTTATTCCACGTTATGCACATGTAAGAGAGGTGAGACAATGCAAACTTCAAACAGGATCCATTATTCTAACTTCCTAGAGGATTACACTAGATAAAATTGAAGAATATGAAGAAAATATCTGTGTGAACTTCGATCCTTCTACCAAATACCTAGTGTTGCACATTGATCCGATTCCATTTATGACAGAGTGACTGAATACCAATTATAAGAAGTGCATGTATGGACTAAATTTTCAAAATTGGACAGCTAAATTGCACTCACATTTGCCCCTGTAAATTTTTGAGGCAAGAGGGGGAAGTGAGGCAGCCAGTTTTTAATATATGGCACTTAAAAGATATCCAATTAACAAATTAAAGTGTTTGTTCAGAATGCTACCTAACCGTTTCTTGATAACCAGTTACACTGTGACATTGTGTCTCTGTCCATTTGTGATATGGCATGTAAGCTTGGGTCATGGTTAGGCACAATTCAAAACTCTTATTATTTACCTTTCTAAGAGTGTGTTCACCATTTTTTCAAAGTTTTCATCACATCTCAGCAGAGGACTAGTGATTCCCCATTGTAGAGATTTGCTGTATTCATTCAAGCCAAAATACAGCTTCTCCTCGCTGCCCATTTCCTCCTGTTCCAAACAAAGATATCACAAACATAATGAAAGTTAGAGACAATTTACATTTATCCTGTATTATGAAACAGAAAGTATTTTTCCTGAGAAAATATCTTTGATTTTCATTCTTCCCAGTAATGACTTCTTCCATCGAAAACAAAATGTTAAATATTTGCTGCTAATTTAACATTTGATTAAGTTTGTTAGACAGAGAGACACAGACAAATTTTTCCAGAACATTATTCCTAGTCTTAGCAGGAAATACTTGGGATTTAATATTATGGATTAAAAGAATATTCAGAATTATCATAATTAATGCTAATACAAATTTTGGAGGGGATATTAACCCTCATGAACAGGGCTTAAGCCAGTCTTTATTAGAGATCAGCATAAGATGAAATGAGGGGGAACATTATCCCACCTATGTCTACTGGAGGGGTTCTTACACCTTCTCTGAAGGACCTGGTGCTGGCCAGTGTTAGAGACAGGATAATGGACTAGATGGACCCTGGGCCTGATCCTGTATGGACATTCCTGTGTTCCTATGGGATCAGGGATGACTTACCTATTACAAAACAAGCTTAATCATGGGTTGCTGTCTTTTGTATTTTTTTCCCCTTTAAGGTGCTTTTAGTTTTAATTCTAGATACAGTTCCTCCCAGAAAAGCTAATGTCAGGAAGTCTCCTTGATATAAGCATTACTTACTAGCATTATGGTGATTGCCTGCATACAAGGGCAGGATACTAGGATGACATTAATAGTAAGCACTAGTGTCATGACTATAGATTGGTTATGGGCAAAATCAGTTTGCTTTAAACTCACGCTATCATTGGCCTACTGGTGGTCATTCAGCTCTAATAACTAAGGGCTTGCCTTCACGTACAGTGCTACAGCTGCACCAGTGCAGCTGAGCCACTCTAGTGCTTTAGCGAAGACGCTACTACGCCACCAGGAAAGCTTCTCCAGTCAGCATAGTCAATCCACCTCCCTGAGAGGCAATAGCTATGTTGATCGGAGAAGTTCTCCCACTGACATAGCGCTGTCTACACTGAGGGTTAGGTCGGTTTTCTCACACCCCTAAGTGATGTATTTATACCAATATAGGTCTGTAGTGTAGACCTGGCCTAAGAAATACATATTCTTAGCTTATATAGGTCTGTAATATTGGTATTTTTCAAGTGACAGAACTATGTAATGAGTATACACTGAGCATTTACGGATGTAAATGCACTGCAGTTATTTCTCATGCAATGCAGGTACAGTGTAATTAATATATAGGAATTTGTCATTATGTACATGGATCCAGAATAATAATAAAAGGGTATAGTGCAGTATAGGCCATACCTATAGTGTATAAGGTTCACCAAAATATTAGTTCTGCCAGCCTTTTTATACCTAAAATTAGTTCAGGAGGTTCAACAAATTTCAAACTCGGAGTTTGCTCATCCCTGTAATAGACCTTTATCAGGGCAAAGGAAAATGTTCTGTTTCTAAGTCTAAATATCAGTGCCACCTCGGCCTCCGATGGCCCCATGGAGAAAAAGGCTGGGACTCCACTATAACTTCAGGTAGTAAACAATTTCCAGCATGGAAAAGAGATTTCTCCACAGGTTTCTGTTTATATATCTGAGGCTAGGTCTACACGGGGTGGGGAGGTGGTCGATTTAAGATACGCAAATTCAGCTATGCGAATAGCGTAGCTGAATTCGACGTATCCGATCCGACTTACCCCACTGTGAGGACGGCGGCAAATCGACCACGGTGGCTCCCTCATCGACGGCGCTTACTCCTACCTGGGCTGGTGGAGTACATGCGTCGATTCGGGGATCGATTGTCGCGTCCCGACGAGACGCGATAATTCGATCCCCGAGAGATCTATTTCTACCCGCCGATCCAGGCGGGTAGTGAAGACAAGCCCTGGGTTACACATTCTTCCTTGACTTTAGCAAAGCTTTTGATACAGTCTCCCACAGTATTCTTGCCGCCAAGTTAAAGAAATATGGGCTGGATGAATGGACTGTAAGGTGGATAGAAAGCTGGCTAGATCGTCGGGCTCAACGGGTAGTGATCAATGGCTCCATGTCTAGTTGGCAGCCGGTTTCAAGCGGAGTGCCCCAAGGGTCGGTCCTGGGGCCAGTTTTGTTTAATATCTTTATTAATGATCTGGAGGATGGTGTGGACTGCACTCTCAGCAAGTTTGCAGATGACACTAAACTAGGAGGCGTGGTAGATACACTAGAGGGTAGGGATCGGATACAGAGGGACCTAGACAAATTAGAGGATTGGGCCAAAAAAAACCTGATGAGGTTCAACAAGGATAAGTGCAGAGTCCTGCACTTAGGACGGAAGAATCCCATGCACTGCTACAGACTAGGGACCGAATGGCTAGGTAGCAGTTCTGCAGAAAAGGACCTAGGGGTCACAGTGGACGAGAAGCTGGATATGAGTCAACAGTGTGCTCTTGTTGCCAAGAAGGCTAACGGCATTTTGGGCTGTATAAGTAGGGGCATTGCCAGCAGATCGAGGAACGTGATCGTTCCCCTTTATTCGACATTGGTGAGGCCTCATCTGGAATACTGTGTCCAATTTTGGGCCCCACACTACAAGAAGGATGTGGAAAAATTGGAAAGAGTCCAGCGGAGGGCAACAAAAATGATTAGGGGTCTGGAGCACATGACTTATGAGGAGAGGCTGAGGGAACTGGGATTGTTTAGTCTCCAGAAGAGAAGAATGAGGGGGGATTTGATAGCAGCCTTCAACTACCTGAAGGGGGGTTCCAAAGAGGATGGAGCTCGGCTGTTCTCAGTGGTGGCAGATGACAGAACAAGGAGCAATGGTCTCAAGTTGCAGTGGGGGAGGTCCAGGTTGGATATTAGGAAACACTATTTCACTAGGAGGGTGGTGAAGCACTGGAATGCGTTACCTAGGGAGGTGGTGGAGTCTCCTTCCTTGGAGGTTTTTAAGGCCCGGCTTGACAAAGCCCTGGCTGGGATGATTTAGTTGGGAATTGGTCCTGCTTTGAGCAGGGGGTTGGACTAGATGACCTCTTGAGGTCCCTTCCAACCCTGATATTCTATGATTCTATGATTCTATGATTCTAGAATGTGGCAAATGTAAGAGTATACTACAACTCTTAGCTTAACAGTTACACACTTACCATATTGTCAAATTGTATCCAATGTACCTCATTGTTGGAGCTTATTCTGGACTGCTGTGTCTGCAGGGCATAGGGGAAAGAGCTGACTTGGAGGACCAGGAGATTGAAAGCTTCAGTGACTTCCCTGCAGTTAATAACTCTATCAGCCAGTCCATGACTGGGTTCACCATGTGTTAGAGAACTTGAGACGGCACTGTGGAAATAAAAACACACAGAACGGCTTTATTGTCACCTTCAGATTCAACTGGTAACATTAAAATCTCTAGATGAACAGGGACCCAAAAGCCCCAGGTCATCAGACTCTGAAAAGGAACATCAGCAAGGTGTTCTATATAGAGAAGCCCAAAAGTGCGGGAGAAATAATGGAGCGAAGTCCCCCACTGGGAAGCAACTAAATCAGCCTGCCAATTTAAAGGATTAGAACATAGGAAAAAGTTAAAAACAAGCTAAAAAGAGAAGGATGTGTCTCAGCTGGACCAGGCTGTTACATGAATGGGGAGGGGGCAGAGAGGTGGGGGAGCAGGGACAAAAATTAACTGGATTGCTCAACCAGAAACAGTCCTTATATAAGTTTCAGAGTAGCAGCCGTGTTAGTCTGTATCCGCAAAAAGAACAGGAGTACTTATATAGGGGACTTTGAGGGCATATATATATTACTATATAGTCCTTATATAGGGGACTTTGAGGGCATAAAATGTGTTTGATTTCCTGTCTCCACTTGCTGGTAGGTGGACATAACACTCACTTGTCTCAACAAACCTAATAGGATATAGGAGAATTCCATATTTGGCACCACAATAAAAATATAATACTAATTTGGTTTTGAGAAAAAAATAGAGTGCATTTTGTTTACTAAAATTCTACAGTCCGAATGTGTCCCAAAACCATACAGACTGTACCTGGATACTTGAGCAGTGAAACAAGAAGGAATATATTTTGCTCTCATGGGTCAAATTCTCTCTGTCTTTATGCAAGTAAGAATTTTTGATGATTCTTGCATGGAGCAAGGCAGTATAATTTATAGCCTTCATTTCCCAAAAGACGTGATGACGGGACTTCACATGGAGAGAAAGTCTCTGTGTTTTGTGCCACTCAGATTAAACATTGACACTTACCCTCCATGCTCATGATGCTTTATCATTGTTTTGATATTAAGAATTCTCACCTTAAAGTAACCAGGGTTGTATTTAAAGGAAGAGAAAACAAATGACCCTCATTATCTCTCTGTGGCAAATAGTTATATTTTCTGTAAGGCTACTCAAATAAAAACAAAACAAATACTCAGGCTTAAACAACATTAACTACTGTGCTCACTAACATGGGGAAGGTTTGGGTATGTCAGGACCTTGGTACTGAACCCAGGCCCAGCAGGTCCTTAAGTAGCAGCCTTAGCTGCTATACCACAGCGATGTCCTAAACAGGTTCCCGCGACCAACAGCCTTCATACTAAAGGCCTACAAGCCCAAAGGAGTCACATCCCAAACCTCTGATTGGATGGACAGGCAGCACTCTTATTGTGTACCCGACCTATACAGAGGAAGAAGCAGCTGTCTGAGCAATAAACTAGTGCCAACTGGTTGCTCACCAGACCACCTTGCCTTGCTTCACTTCCCCTGCTGCCTCACCACCTCATCTGATCTCACCTTCCCAACCCACTGACCCAGCCCCATGGATTGGATTTTCCAGCTGCTGACCCATCCAAGAACTCTGACCGTTGCACCAGACTGCCTCTAATACAGATTGACCTGCCGGCTACCTGACCACCCAGGCACACTGGACTACTGCTCTGGATTGCCTCCTAAGCCTGCCCTGGCCACTGGGCATTACAGTAAGTGGTTTGTTTGTGCAGTGATGTACAGGTAGAAGAATGGAGACCAGTTTCCTCCCTGATGATCTGATTTGGTGGTGGTGGGGGAACTCGCCCTTTCCTTTGTTCTAGAGTATTGGTTTGTGGCTAAAGGTAGGATGGGGGTGGGGGAGGGAAGGAAGATTATCAGTCTCTCTTCTACTCTGCTCAGTTACAGATGAGAAAGAAATGGGACTGGGAAAGACATGAGAAGTTGGATGAGAATGGCTATGCAGAGAAAAGGATGACGGGGGATCCCTAGGAGCATTCTTGCTAGGGATTTAAAAATCTAAAGTTGACCCCACCTTACATCGAATCTGAATGATAGTTTTAAGAAATATCTAGGATGGACAAAGATGATGACTTCTGTTTATGAATCTTTAAATGGCTGGGGCACAAGGAAGCATCAGGCTGAGATCATAATTTTGTTTTATTAAAAATCCTGAGTATTAATATACAGTAGAATAAATTTTTGCCTTGCTATTGTGAAGCACTTACCTTGTTAAATCTACGTGGGCATTGTCGTGAACCAGCACAAACAAGGTGTATGGATTCTGCTTCACCCGTCTCATAAAAACTTCAAACTTTGTTTGGATCTCATTGTCTAGCCGTACTACATATTTCTCAGCTCTCTGATAGGCTGTCCCATTCTCTTCTAGGCCCAAGTCAACAAGAACACCTTCCAAAAAGAAAAAAAGAAAATTCCTTTGCCTTTATCTACAAATAAGGCCTTGTCTACACTACAGAGTGTCGTCAACAAAAGTTGCTTTTTGTCGACAGAACAGTGGAGATATGTACACACTATAGTGCTACTTTTGCCGACAGAACTCTCCTGTTTTGCTGATAAAATAAAATCACCTTGACGAGAGGCAGAGAGTTTTTTGTGGAAAAGTCATATCAACCTATGGGCAGATTTCCTGTGGGTTTTGTGAGAAGAGCTATGAATGGGACATGGTGCAGTGCCGAGTGAAGATAAAGGGGCTAAGGCAGACGTACCAGAAGGCAAGAGAGGCAAACCGCCACTCCGGTGCTGCACCCAAGAGCTGCCACTTCTATCAGGAGCTGGACACCATCCTTGGTGGTGATCCTACCTCCACCACCAAGGACACTTCGGAGGGTCTGGAGGCAGCGGACAGTGGACCTAACCCTGAGGAAAAACTTGTGGACGAGGAGGTGGAGTTGGAGGACATTTGTGGAGCCCACAAAAGGGTCGTGCAGTGTTGCGTTGAGTCAGGAATTCTTTTCCACTCCGGAGGGGTCTAGCCCATCTCAGCACTCCATCTCCAGTGAGCATGATGCAGGAGAGGAGACCCCCGGTAAGTGATCTTTTTGAGTTGATGCTGCTTGGTTATATGATGTACAGCTGTTCTTTGCTCTGTATACTGTAGAAGTGGATAAAGGGACAGCAGCAAGGAGCACTTCAACAATAGGCTGAGAAGATGCAGAATGACCATGGATTGTACGTTTGGCAGATTAAAAAAATCTTAATGAGGAAAGCATTCCCCATGGTCATAGGAGCCTGCTGCACACTCCTTAATCTTTGTGAGGCTAGGAATGAAAAGTTTCCCCAGGGGTGGAGCGCTGAGGCAGATCACCTGGTTGCTGATTTTGAGCAGCCAGTTACCAGGGCTATTAGAGGGGCACAACGGTGGGCAATTTGACTCAGGGAGGCTTTGAGGCAACATTTTGATAATGAGCTCCAGTAATGTGTATTTCTATAAAGCAATCTGCCATGCTTCATTAATTTCTGTTTTCTTATTTTGCCTAAAACTTGTGATGATTCCTGAGTGGGATTTGTAGTAAGCAAATTATTAAAATGCATGTATGTTTTAATACCAGCAGCAATCACTATGTGTAGGACACAAATAAAGATTGGTTATCTTTCAGAGAGTTTGTTTTTATTAAACACCAATTAACACACATAAAAGAGTTGGTGTAGGGAGATAACAGTTTTGGGCAGGGGAGGCTGTCATAGCTGTGAGTAAATCCAGCTATCATTTTGGAAGTTGTCCTAAGGGGTGGAGTGACGGGATACCAAGATGTTCCAGGAAGTTGCAAGGAATGTGCGTGAAGAGTTTGGGGAGAACAGGGGAAACAGTTCTGATTTGGCTGCAGGGGTGGGCGAGCATGCATTTGTTCTGCCTGGAGCGTGATTAGGGACTTCAACATCTCTGTTTGCTCCTCCATCACTTATCATCTGCTCCTGGGCCTTTATAATGTGCTCCTCACTGTCCTTTCTGTCCCGCCTTTCCATTTCTCTTAACTCCTTGTGTTCTCTTTTTTTCTGACTCAGAGGATTGGATCACCTCTCGGAACATGTCCTCCTTGCTCTGCCTTGGTTGCTTTCTCATCTGGCAGAGGCACTTCTCCAGTGTGTAGGAGGTTCCCCTGAAGGCCACATCTGCAGAAGCACAAGAAGCAATACATAGACGCATGATTGTTAGTTCACGTACAGCATTGAATCATTATAGTAAAATACACCTCTTTTAACATACTAATCACTTTCTCACTGTCCCTTGGCATGCACACATCTCAGTGAACACCCTAAACATGGTGAGTTCGGCCCAGGTGTTTAAGATGGGGCAAAGGATATAGGTGATGTTTTCAGGGGATCAGTGAAGGCAACAGGACAATACTGTAAATTCTACCACCACTTTGAAGCCAATATCTCACTCCTGAGGGTAAGCAAGGATGAAAGGGTGCATCTCCTGCATGCGTGCAACTTCAGACCTGGTCCCTATGCTGCTCGCCTGTGTGCCACTTTGCACAAGTGATTGCTAAGTTCCTCCAGGAAAGTTTTCTAAAGATTTCTCTGGAAGATTCCTCTGAAATCTCGGTGTGCATCAACACACTGTTCTGCTGCACTGCTTAGCTGCACAGGGGAATGTGAAGCACACTAAAACACAGTAGTCTTGCACATTTCTATCCATTCACCCACCTCTACAGTATACAGAGCAAAGGACAGCTGTACATCATATAACCAAACAGCATCAACTCAAAAAGATCACTTACCAGCGGTCTCCTCTCCTGCATTATGCTCACCGAAGACGGAGTGCTGGAATGCACTAGATCCCTCCGGAGTGGAAAAGAGTTACTGACTTGCCACAACATCACACGACCCTTTCGTGGGCTCCACAACATCCTCCAACTCCACCTCGTCATCCACAACTTTGTCCTCAGGGTTAGGTCCACTGTCTGCTGCCTCCAGCCCCTCCGAAGGGTCCTTGGTGGTGGAGGTGGATCACTGCCAAGTATGGCATCCAGCTCCTGAGAGAAGCAGCAGCTCTGGCCACAGCACCAGAGCAACGGTTCACCTCTCTTGCCTTCTGGTACGCCTGCCTCTGCTCCTTTATCTTTGCTTGGCACTACACCGTGTCCCGTTCATAGCCCTTCTCACAAAACCCATGGAAAATCTGCCCGTAGGTATCGAAGTTTCTATAACTGGAGCAAAGCTGGGACTAGACAGCCTCCTCTCCCCATATACTCAGCAGATCCAACTGCTTCACAGTGGTCCAAGAGGGAGAGCATTTGTTGCGTGGAGCCACCATGGTCAGCTGGGAAGATGCGATGTGGGCTCTCCACGCCGAGCAAACAGGAAGTGGAATTTCAAAAAGTCCTGGGCCTTTAAAGGGTGGATGCTTGTTTACCTGGCAGCAAGACAGTGGAGTTTGAACTGCTGATCAGAATGGTCAGGATAGGCATTGAGAGACAGCTCCTGGAGGCCATTTACTGTGACAAAACTAAGTGCGGTGTCTACACTGACACTTTGTCAATATGACTTGGCCACAAAAAGATCTGTGCCTCTCGTCAATGTGATTTTATTTTGTTGGCAAAACAAGAGAGTTTTGTCTGCAAAAGTAGCATTGCAGTGTGTACACCTCTGCTGTTCTTTCGACAAAAGCTGCCTTTTTTCAACCAAACTCTGTAGTGTAGACAAGGCGTTAGTGGGATAGATTTACTTTCACGGTGGTGAGTAAAAGTTATTTCCCCACTTCTAGATTTCCTCCAAGAAGGGGATGGATTTATGAGCAGACCAGAGACTCATAACATTACTAGAAAAAAATCATTTAGATCTATATAAGAATCTTCAATATGGCATTGAGTTGGGTCAGACTCAGTGACACTAAGTTTAGTTTCCCTGTACTTGGCTAATACATTCTTCCCACTAGATGGATACCTGAGAAAAAGATACTTGGGTATCCCCTTCAAAAATTCGTAAGTTTACAGATGCCTCTTGCCAATATTGGGTCAATCTTTTCTATTGCCCACAGGTAAAACTAAAATTGCTGGCATATTCCTCCAGCCTACTCCAACCGACAGGAAGTACAGAAGCACCATGCCTGCAATCCCTGTAAGCTGTCCTGGGAATTATTATATTCAACCTGAGCATAAAGAACAGCTGAGAGAGAACCTCTGCTCAGTGCACAGGAGCAGCAAAATAGGAAACATAGTGTTAGACTGTATGAGGAATGGAAGAGAAAATAGTAATGCCATTATATAAATCAATGAGGCACCCTCTTTTCAAATAATGTGTTTAGTTGTTGTCACCTTATCTCAAAAATATCAAGAAAGATAAGGGATGCAGAGATGGACAACCAAATTAGATGTATGGGAGGCTTTCTTTATCAGGAGATGCTGAAAAGACTGGGACTGTTTTAGTTTTTATGGGGAAAATAAACTAGAAGACTTGATTTCAGGAACACTTGACACAGTTCCACATGATAGTCTCATAAGCAAACTAGGGAAATGTGGTCTAGATGAAATTCTATAAGGTGGGTTCACAACTAATTAAAAAACAACAGAGTAGTTATCATGATTCGCTGTCAAACCAGGACGACATATCTAGAGGGCTCCCACAAGGGTCTGTCCTGGGTCTGATACTAGTCAATATTTTCATTAACGACTTGGACAATGGAGTGGAGAGTGTGCTTATACATTTTGGAGATGACACCAAGCTGGGAGAGGTTGCTAGAGCACTTTGGAGGATAGGATTAGAATTCAAAATGACCTTGATAAATTGGAGAATTGATCTGAAATCCACGAGATGAAATTCAAAAGACAAATGCAAAGTGTTACGCTTAGGAAAAAATGAAGGAAAAATCAAATGCACAACTACAAAACAGGAAATAATTTCCTAGGCTGTAGCACTGCAGAAAAGGAACTGGAAGTTACAATGTATCACAGATTTAATGGGAGGCAACAATATGATGCAGTGGCAAAAAAAGCAAAGTATTCTGGGGTGTATTAACAGGAGTGTGGTATGTAAGACACAGAAGGTAACCTCTCACTTCACTCGGCCTCAGTTACAGTGCCTGTTCTGGGGCACCGCACTTTAAAGAAGATATGGACATACTGAAAAGAGTCCAGAGGAGAGCAACAAAAATGATAAAAGGTTTAGAAAACTTGACCTGTGAGGAAAGGTTAAAAAAAATTGGTCATGTTTAGTCCTGAGAAAAGAAGACTGGGGGAACGGGGAGAGGAGGACAATGACTTGAAAACAATCCTCAAATATGTCAAGGGCTGTTATAAACAGGACTGTGAACAATTGTTCTCCATGTCCACTGAAGGTAGGACAAGAAGTAATGGGCTTAATCTGTAGCAAGGGAGATTTAGGTTAGATATTAGGAAAAACTCTTAACTATATGGATGGTTAAATACTGGAATAAGTTACCGAGGGAGATTGTGAAATCCCCATCACTGGAGGTTTTTAAGAACAGGTTAGACAAACACCTGTCAGGGATGGTCTAGGTATATTTGATCCAGCCTCAGCGTGGGGGGGAACTGGACTAGATGACCCCTTTCCAGTCCTACATATTTCGATGATTCTGTGGTAGGCATATAAAAAAATGTATCGAGAAGTTGCATTGGAAGTTCCTCTTTACCTTTTCATTATACGAGAGCAAGAGCAAGGGAATATCAAATTAATTGAAAGGCAACATGTTTAAAATTGATAAAAGAACTTTTTTAGCAGAATGCATAATTATCCCATGGAACTCATTGCAACAAGACAGAGGCCGAGAGCTTAATAAGATTAAAAAATTATTAGCCATTTATATAGAGAATCCATAGTTATACTAAATATGACAGTTTTAAAAAAAGGATATAAACCCTCTTGCTTCAGAGTATAAGCCAACCACTAACTGATAGGGGGAGGAAGAAACCTCAATAGGCAGGTTATTCCATTAATTATCCACTAAGGGGTTTCTTGCATCTTCCTCTGAAATATCTGCTATTGGCAATTGCCAGGCACAGGACACTGGACTAGACAGACTACTATTAGTATGGCAATGCCTGTGTTCCTATGAATATACTATTGTGAGGGCAAAATGAAAAGCCATTTGTTCATCCCTGTTTTCTCGTTTCAACTGCTAGATGTTGCCTCAGGTCATAGCTCATCCAGTCTTTAGGTAAATATGGCAATGCCTCTTGCCACCTACACAGTAAACGCAGTTGGTCCAATTTTGTGAATGTAGACTCTTTAGAACTTACATGTGACACTAAATAACTGAACAAAGCTGGGACCTCCAGAATAAATTTTTAAACAGTTTACTCTAGCACTATATACAGGGGTACATAGATACCCAGTTTTGATTTAATACACTGCTTTCCTCCCCATCCCTTTACCTGATTGTCGAATCCGTTGAAGGGTTTGCTGGACCAGAACCTCTGAACGAGGGACTATAATGATGAAGTCTACTTTGCTGAAGTGGCCCAGATCCAGGCTTTGATTGCCACTGTCTGCTATAGCACATACCTGGGACAAGAGCTTTCTGGCAACTGTAAGCTGCGGCTGATAAATTTGGAAGGTGTCAATATCCAAATCTAGTAAAAAAAATGGCATCAAAATTTAAATTATTTTACATTAAACAGCAGCCTTCAAAATACTCTGGCTTACATCATCAAAGCCACTCAACAGAATAAATCCTAGATTTATGGTGAAACTGGTGCACATCACCACCACAGAATCTACTTTTCAGATCAAAATTTGGTTACATACAAGATGCTCTCTGCAGGGTAGTGGCAATTTTTTCATTGCATGAAGTGCTTTGAAGCTTTACAAGGCTGCAACTCAGTGAAACCTCAGTGCCTAACCTCAGTGCCTGAATTGCAACCATTAAGGGACGCAATGCATGTAGTTCTAACCTTCTCTTGCCACATACAGTTCCTTGAACATGCCAACTTATGTGGAGCAGCCATACACTGCTGAGGCTGCTGTGCTCTGGCCCCATGGAATGACACCTCTACTGCTCTGCTGTGACAACACAAAATTCTCATTTACTGGGTGGCAAGCCAATTGGTGAGAACTTACCTTCTCGGGTGTGTGACCATGGCAGCATCACGCTGGCCACTTGTTTATAGAAATGGACTGGAATGAAAGGTGAGTGAGACCTTCAATCAAGAGGTGGAGCAGAAGTCCTGATTTTAAGGCAGCTTAGTCATGGATGTACATGGAAGCCTTACGGAAGGAGTTGCGTCAAAGTTAGCTACAGAAACTTTGGGGCCTGGAGTTTATCATTTAGAGAAATGTTTTCTCTAAGCACGTGTCAATGTTCACATCTGCCAAAGAACAGGTATAGTCCTACACTTAAAAATAGTTAGTGGGTATATTCTATGCACTTTTATATACACTTCACTAGTCCTGAATAAACTAAACTCTTAACGTACTACTACCAAATTTAACCTTGTAGTAACATTTTAGTTATGGCTCTGTCAGTTTTCCTATTACAAAAACCAGTGCTGATGGATGGAAAACTTGGCTCAAAGATGTGCCTGGGAGAAAATTATTTAAAAAAAAAAATAAAACCATTTAAAAAGATAATATATAGTAATAGTTCATTTATTTTAAGCAATATACAACTAACATCTTTGTATTTTAAGTAACAATTTGAAGATATTTTGGGCCAAATATTGAGTGCCAATTCTGCCACCCTTATGTTATTGATTTCAATGGAGCTACTTGTGGAGTAAGGCACTACACAACGTGCATAAGTGGGGCAGACTGGCGCCTCACATTTTATTCAGTCTTTACTAAATGAATTCTTTGCATCACTGTTCACTGCAGAGGATAGGAGGGAGATTCTCACACCTGAGCCATTCTTTTTAGGTGACAGATCTGAGGAACTGTCCCAGACTGAAGTGTCAGAGGAGGTTTTGGAACAAATTGATAAACTAAACAGTAATAAGTCACCAGGACCAGATGGTGTTCACCCAAGAGTTCAGAAGGAAGTCAAATATGAAATTGCAGAACTATTAATTGTGGTATGCAACCTATCACTTAAATAAGTCTCTCTACCAGATGACTGGAGGATAGCTAATGTAATGCTGATTTTTTTTAAAAGGCTCCAGGGGCAATACTGGCCAATTATAGGCCAATTATCCTAATTTCAGTACCAGGTGAATTAGCTGAAACTATAGTAAAGAACAGAATTATTAGACACAAATGAACATGATATGTTGGGGAAGGGTCACCAACCTATTAGAATTCTTTGAGGGAGTTAACAAGCATATGGACAAGGCTGATCCAGCTGATATACTGTACTTGGACTTTCAGAAAGTCTTTGAAAAGAGCCTACACCAAAGGCTCTTAAGTAAACGAAGCAGTCGTGGGATAAGAGGGACGGTTCTCTCACGGATCTGTAACCGGTTGAGAGAGAGGAAACAAATGGCAGGAATAGTCAGTTTTCCAAGAGAAGAGAGAGAAATCGTGGGATCCCCCACGGGTCTGTACTGGGACCAGCGCTGTGCAACATAGTCATAAATCATCTGGAAAGGGGGGTAAACAGTAACATGGCAAAATGTGCAGACAATACAAAATTAATTAAGAAAGTTAAGTCCAAAGTGCAAAGTGTTAAAAAGGGGATCTCACAAAACTGGATGTCCAGGCAAGAAAACAGCAGATGAAATTCAATGTTGATCAGTACAAAGTAATGCACATTGGAAAACATAATCCCAACTATACATATAAAATTATGGGGTCTAAATTAGCTGTTACCACTCAAAAAAGACCTTGGAGTCATCATGGATAGTTCTCTAAAAAAATCTGTTCAATGTGTGGTGGCAGTCAAAAAAGCAAACAGACTATTAGCAACGATTAGGAAAGGGATATATAATAAGACAGAAAAATATCATATCACCACGATATAGAAGCTGGGACTAGACAAGAAGGGATGGATCACTTGATAATTGTCCTGTGAAGTGTCTGGTACAGGCTACTGTCGGAAGACAGGACACTGGGCTAGATGGACCATTGGTCTGACTCAGTATGGCCATTCTTATGTTCTTATATACTCATAGAATCATAGAATATCAGGGTTGGAAGGGACCTCAGGAGGTCATCTAGTCCAACCCCCTGCTCAAAGCAGGACCAATTCCCAACTAAATCATCCCAGCCAGGGCTTTGTCAAGCCGGGCCTTAAAAACCTCCAAGGAAGGAGATTCCACCACCTCCCTAGGTAACGCATTCCAGTGCTTCACCACCCTCCTAGTGAAATAGTGTTTCCTAATATCCAACCTAGACCTCCCCCACTGCAACTTGAGACCATTGCTCCTTGTTCTGTCATCTGCCACCACTGAGAACAGCTGAGCTCCATCCTCTTTGGAACCCCCCCTCAGGTAGTTGAAAGCAGCTCTCAAATCCCCCCTTTCTTCTCTTCTGGAGACTAAACAATCCCAGTTCCCTCAGCCTCTCCTCATAAGTCATGTGCTCCAGACCCCTAATCATTTTTGTTGCCCTCCGCTGGACTCTTTCCAATATTTCCACATCCTTCTTGTGGTGTGGGGCCCAAAACTGGACACAGTACTCCAGATGAGGCCTCACCAATGTCGCATAAAGGGGAACGATCACGTTCCTTGATCTGCTGGCAATGCCCCTACTTATACAGCCCAAAATGCCATTAGCCTTCTTGGCAACAAGAGCACACTGTTGAGTCATATCCAGCTTCTCGTCCACTGTGACCCCTAGGTCCTTTTCTGCAGAACTGCTACCTAGCCATTCGGTCCCTAGTCTGTAGCAGTGCATAGGATTCTTCCGTCCTAAGTGCAGGACTCTGCACTTGTCCTTGTTGAACCTCATCAGGCTTCTTTTGGCCCAATCCTCTAATTTGTCTAGGTCCCTCTGTATCTGATCCCTACCCTCCAGCGTATCTACCACACCTCCCAGTTTAGTGTCATCTGCAAACTTGCTGAGAGTGCAGTCCACACCATCCTCCAGATCATTAATAAAGATATTAAACAAAACCGGCCCCAGGACTGACCCTTGGGGCACTCCGCTTGAAACCGGCTGCCAACTAGACATGGAGCCATTGATCACTACCCGTTGAGCCCGACGATCTAGCCAGCTTTCTATCCACCTTACAGTCCATTCATCCAGCCCATACTTCTTTAACTTGGCGGCAAGAATACTGTGGGAGACCGTATCAAAAGCTTTGCTAAAGTCAAGGAATAACACATCCACTGCTTTCCCCTCATCCACAGAGCCAGTTATCTCATCATAGAAGGCAATTAGGTTAGTCAGGCACGACTTCCCCTTGGTGAATCCATGCTGACTGTTCCGGATCACTTTCCTCTCCTCTAAGTGTTTCATAATTGATTCCATGAGGACCTGCTCCATGATTTTTCCAGGGACTGAGGTGAGGCTGACTGGCCTGTAGTTCCCCGGATCCTCCTTCTTCCCTTTTTTAAAGATGGGTACTACATTAGCCTTTTTCCAGTCATCTGGGACCTCCCCCGATCGCCATGAGTTTTCAAAGATGATGGCCAATGGCTCCGCAATCACATCCGCCAACTCCTTTAGCACCCTCGGATGCAGCGCATCCGGCCCCATGGATTTGTGCTCATCCAGTTTTTCTAAATAGTCCCGAACCACTTCTTTCTCCACGGAGGGCTGGTCACCTCCTCCCCATACTGTGCTGCCCAGTCCAGCAGTCTGGGAGCTGACCTTGTTTGTGAAGACAGAGGCAAAAAAAGCATTGAGTACATTAGCTTTTTCCACATCCTCGGTCACTAGGTTGCCTCCCTCATTCAGTAAGGGGCCCACACTTTCCTTGACTTTCTTCTTGTTGCTAACATACCTGAAGAAACCCTTCTTGTTACTCTTAACATCTCTTGCTAGCTGCAACTCCAAATGCGATGTGGCCTTCCTGATTTCACTCTTGCATGCCTGAGCAATATTTTTATACTCCTCCCTGGTCATTTGTCCAATCTTCCACTTCTTGTAAGCTTCTTTTTTGCGTTTAAGGTCAGCAAGGATTTCACTGTTAAGCCAAGCTGGTCGCCTGCCATATTTACTATTCTTTCTACACGTCGGGATGGTTTGTTCCTGCAACCACAATAAGGATTCTTTAAAATACAGCCAGCTCTCCTGGACCCCTTTCATGTTATTCTCCCAGGGGATCCTGCCCATCTGTTCCCTGAGGGAGTCAAAGTCTGCTTTTCTGAAGTCCAGGGTCCGTATTCTGCTGCTCTCCTTTCTTCCTTGTGTCAGGATCCTGAACTCGACCATCTCATGGTCACTGCCTCCCAGGTTCCCATCCACTTTTGCTTCCCCTACTAATTCTTCCCTGTTTGTGAGCAGCAGGTCAAGAAAAGCTCTGCCCCTAGTTGGTTCCTCCAGCACTTGCACCAGGAAATTGTCCCCTACACTTTCCAAAAACTTCCTGGATTTTCTGTGCACCGCTGTATTGCTCTCCCAGCAGATATCAGGGTGATTACCACTGCCTTCAATAAGAGTTCTGCCTGAGTAAAGGCTAATTAAAAACTGAGAAAAGATTTGGCCCTAAATGTACAATTTAAAAACCAAAAATAAACTCTGAACAGTTAGAAACAATTAGTTAACTAAATACTGAGATTTAAAAAGGGGTGGGAGAGACGGGGCTCCCTGGACCACCCCAGGTCCCACTGTCAATTGTTTACCCTTCTCTTCTCCCTCAGTTGGTGGCCCTTCAGGGAGCTCTCTGAGAGCACCTGCCTGCGGGCAGGGGGTTGGCTGCTCCTCTCTCCTTCCCCTTGCAACAGAGGAGGATCTGGTTGGCACGAGGACCAGTCTCTCAGGCACCCCCTAGAAATTCAGCTCTAAGGGCTCAATCTTTCAGAGTCTATTGCCTCTTCGCAGGGTTCATCTTCTACCCCTCTTGCTGGGGCATATTGCTTTGTTGTCTGTCAGGACAGCTTTGGGAGCAGTGTGTCTCACAACTGCCTCCTCCTCGGCTGGACTACCTCTATTACCAGCAGTCTCTGGGTGCGGTGGCCTTCTTCACGTTCACCGCCCCTTCCTGTAGTAAGTTCTCCCGTTTTAAGATCCTCCCCCTCCAGGCTGAACAAGCCTTGCAGGTGCATCTCATTAGTGTGGAACTGGCCCAGAGGAGTTGGTTAGTCTCCTCCATACACTGAGGGTGTGTCCCTTCACATACCCCACCCCTCAAGACAGGAAGGCTGTTCAGGGGTGGGTTGTCTCCATCCCCAATCTCCCATGAAAAGAAATCGGTGTTAGCATGGTCCTTTCCCGCCTGGTGGTGTACTTGGAAACTATCAGGTTGTAGTGCAAGGTATCACTTCATTATATGAGGGTTCATATCCCTCGTGGTCTGGATCCAGCATAGAGGCATGTGATCAATGTTCAGGGAAAAGGGGCTACCCAACAGGTAATAGCTGTGGGCATCTACCATCCATTTGATAGCTAATGCCTCCTTTTCAATAATGGAGTATACCTTTTCCCTAGGGAATAGCTTCCTACTTAGGTATAGAACTGGGTGTTCTTCCCCTTCCAAGTCTTCAGAGAGGACGGTGCAGATGTCAGAAGCATCTGTGCATAGTATGAATTCCCAAGAAAAATCATGGCTAAAGAGCATGTGTGCCTGGCATAGTCATGTTTCCAGTTCCCTGAACACTTCCTCATGTTTCTCATCCCAATGGATCTTCTTAGGGTTATTGCTTTTTATGAGATTCATAAGGGGGGGCATGACTGAGGCAAAGATGGGGATAAACCACCAGTAATATCCTGCAAGGCCAAGAAAACATCTGACTGGTTCTGTCTGGGGGACAGGACATGCTTTGAAGGCCTGCATCTTACTGACCACCAGCTTCACCAAGCTATGTCCTATGTGGTACCCCAAATAGGTTACTTTACTCATAGCCACTCTATATTTTGCCAGGTTGGCCATAATTTCTGCCTCCTGTAGGGCTTTTAAACACCGCTCTTAAATGCTGAAAGTGATTTTCCCCGGTGGGACTGTAGACGACAATATCATCAATGTAGGCTGCTGCATACTGATGGTGGGAGTTGGGGATCTTATTCATAAGTTGTTGGAAGGTAACAGTAGCTCCATGGAGGCCAAAAGGCATGGTCTTAAATTGGAAATGCCCAAAAGGGGTGGAGAAAGCAGTTTTCTCTTGCGGGAAGGGGATAAGGGGATCTGCCAGTAACCTTTTGGTCAGATCGATAGTGCTCAGGTGCTTCCCAGCCATTCTAATAACTCGTCCACCCTTGGCATTGGGTAGGTGTTGAATTTTGGGATGGCACTGACCTTCCTGAAGTTGATGCAGAACCGAACCATACCATCTGGTTTGGGAACGAGAACTATGGGGCTCCTCCATTCATTTCTGGATTCTATAATCACTCCCATCTCCAGCATCACTTGTACTTCCTCTCAGATCGTATCCCACATCTTTTGTGGCAATGGTCTAGGGTTCTCTCGGACTATCTGGCCTGGGGTTGTCCCTAGGTGATGTTGAACCAACCACGTTCTCCATGGACGGTTGGAGAACACTGCTGCAAAGTCCCCGATTAGTTAGAGGAGATGTTTCCTTTGTGCAGGGGACAGCACTTCACCCCCGGTATTGTTGCTGGAGCTTCATCACTGGGCACCTGGGGCCTCAATTCTGGCTCTGCTGGAATAGGAGTTATCAGCAGGGCTTCCTGCGCCCTCCAAGGTTTGAGAAGGTTCACGTGGTAGACCTTGATTTCCTTCCTCCGCTCAGATAGTCTGATCTCAGTCTACAGGCTATTAATTTGGACTCAGCTGTGGGCAGTAGTAGTAGAACATGGTCACCCAGCTGAAAAGTCCATAGTTATGTCTCCCTATTGTAATTTTGTTCCTGGGTGTGCTAGGCCTTCCTCAAATTCTCCCTGGCAACCCCCCCTAAGTTTCCGAGTTGCACCCTTAACTGCAAGATATATTGGGTCGTACTTAAGGCCCCCATATCGTCTTCTTCCCAGCCTTCTTGTAGTCCAAGATGCACCGCGGTTGGCAACCATCGAGCAACTCAAATGGAGAGAACCCCACAGAGGCTTGCAGGACCTCCCTTATGGCAAATAGGAGTAGTGGGAGTGGTCGGTCCCACTGCTTGGGGTTGTCATTGACAAAGCACTTCAACATCTCTTTCAGTGTCTTATTAAACCACTCTATTAAACGGTTGGTCTCGGGTGGTACACCGAGGTCTTCAAGGACTTGACCTTTAGAAGGGAGCATAATTCTTGCATCAGTTGTGAAGTGAAGTTAGACCCTTGGTCTCTTAATATTTTGCAGGGAAACCCTACCTGTGAGAAGAGCTTCAAGAGCTGTGGAGCTATGGCTGTCATTTCTGGGGAGCGGAGAGGAACAGCTTCCAGATACCTGGTTGCATAGTCAACAATCACAAGTATGTGCAGATGCCCTGCTGCAGTTTTTTCTAGAGGTCCGACAATGTCCACCCCTATCCTTTCCAAGGGGGTCTCAATCAAGGGCAGAAGGGCTAAGGGTGCTTTAGGGGTCCCCCTGCTGCTGATTAGCTGACACTCTGGGCAGGAGAACAGTATTCTCTCACTTCATGGTGTGCGCCTGGCCAATAGAATTGGGCTAATATGCAAGCCAATGTCTTTTCTCATCCCAGGTGTCCTGCACAGGGGATATCATGCGCCAGCTGCAACGTGGCCTGGCGGTACTGGTGTGGTACTAGCAGCTGGTTCCTCACCAACCCAGTTTGCTGAATCTTCTCGATTCAATACAAGCGCCCCTTCTTGAGCGCAAAGTGTAGGTATCGTTCACCTCTCTGAGGCTCTGTCACTTCTCCATTTATGGGGGCCAGTTGCTCATGTGCACAGTTTAATATAGTGTTGTTCCTAACAAGAAATTCATGTCCCGTAGGAGAGCTTCCAGGTCCTGATGGCCTGCCTCTTCCTCCCCTGTGGGGGTCTGTGGCTGTGTTGCTAGGGACATCCCTTCCCCAGGGTTGTCAGCTTCTCCAAGACTTACCAATCTCTGGGGAGCTGGTGTCCCCACTTGACCCCTGTTCTTGTTTGCACCGGAGAGCTGGGTATTAATGACCTGCCCTCCCCCCCAAAAGCGCCAGTCTCAGCCTATGATCACAGGGTAGGCCAACTTTTCTGCGAAGGTTACGGTTATGACTGCAGTATGGGCTCCCACCATCAGCTGTAGCTGCTGGCTGGGGTAGGACTTGACATCGCAATGGATACATTGAAGGTGAATCATGTTCTTAAGAGTAGCGTCACTTCCCACCATGGAGGTCTGGACCACCATGTGTCTGCAGCCAGAGTCCAAGAGTCCTTGAATCAGCTTCCCTTGGACCATCACAGGTACAATCAACTTAGGGGGAGTTTTTTTTCCCCCAGCCCTGGGTTTCCACTGTCCAGCCCTGGGCATATTCACATTCCATCAGCATTCACTCCCTCTTTATGTGCCCTGTCTGTCCACAAGACTAGCAGGTTAATGGGCTGGGTTGCCAGCCTCTTTCCTAGGTTTAGGGAAGCCTGCCTGCGGGGTGCCAGCTGGACCTCCATCTGTGAGCCATGCTTCAGTTGTCTGGGGTACCTGGTGGTCCCCCTTAGCAGCCCCCCTTTAGGACTGACTCCCTGTGGTACGCTGCTGTGGACTCTGGCTCATCCCCCTCCCAGGTCCCTTGCCCTACTGATGTCTGGGTTGATTCTGCCTTTAGTGACCCTTCGGCTTCTACAAAGTCCTCCATTAACCTGACTGCTTTTGATAGGGTGATGTTGTAGTACCTGCTCCCTGTCCCCCACGGGCAATAATCTTTATAAACTCCTCCGTTACAATGGCCTCAGCTACTTAGGTCCCTAAGGCCTGGTCTACACTAGGAGGTTATGTCGAATTTAGCAGCGTTAAATCGAATTAACCCTGCACCCGTCCACACAACGAAGCTATTTAGTTCGACATAGAGGTCTCCTAAATTCGATTTCTGTACTCCTCCCCAACGAGGGGAGTAGCGCTAAATTCGACATGGCCATGTCGAATTAGGGTAGGTGTGGATGGAATTCGACGCTAATAGCTCCGGGAGCTATCCCACAGTGCACCACTCTGTTGACGCTCTGGACAGCAGTCCGAGCTCGGATGCTCTGACCAGCCACACAGGAAAAGCCCCAGGAACATTTGAATTCCTTTTCCTGTCTGGCCAGTTTGAATCTCATTTCCTGTTTGGACATCGTGGCGAGCTCAGCAGCACTGGCAACGATGCAGAGCTCTCCAGCAGAGGTGACCATGCAATCTCAGAATAGAAAGAGGGCCCCAGCATGGACTGATCGGGAAGTCTTGGATCTGATCGCTGTGTGGGGCGATGAGTCCGTGCTTTCCGAGCTGCGATCGAAAAGACGGAATGCAAAGATCTACGAGAAGATCTCAAAAGCCATGACAGAGAGAGGATACAGCCGGGATGCAACGCAGTGCCGCGTGAAAATCAAAGAGCTGAGACAAGGGTACCAGAAGACCAAAGAGGCAAATGGACGCTCCGGATCCCAGCCTCAGACATGCCGTTTCTACGAGGCACTGCATTCCATTCTAGGTGCGGCCGCCACCACTACCCCACCACTGACCGTGGACTCAGAGGATGGGATATTGTCGACGGCCGCTTCCTCGGAGATGTTAGCGGACGGGGAAGATGAGGAAGGAGATGAGGAGGACGAGGCAGTCGACAGCGCTTACAACGCTGATTTCCCCGACAGCCAGGATCTCTTCATCACCCTCACAGAGATCCCCTACCAACCGTCCCCAGGCGTTAACCCGGACCCTGAATCAGGGGAAGGATCAGTCGGTAAGTGTTTTAAACATGTAAACATTTATTTTGAACAGAACAGGAACATTAACAATGGGTTTTTCATGATTGGTTTGCCCTAGGCGCTTAACTTTTAAGTCCTTGGCAGTGCAACTACTGCAAAAGAATCTAACAATGTCCGGTTTATCATGATTAGTTTGCCCTAGGCGCTCTACTTTTCAGTCCTTGCCAGTGCAGCTACTGGAAAATAAGGTCTATATGTCCGGGGATAGAGCTGAAATCCTCATGGGACATCTCCACGAAGCTCTCCTGGAGGTAATTGGAAAGCCTTTGCATGAGGTTCCTGGGGAGAGCGGCCTTATTGTATCCTCCGTGGTAGGAAACTTTTCCGCGCCAGGCTATCATCAAGTACTCTGGTATCATTGCCTTGCAGAACATGGCGACATACGGCCCTGGTTTTTGCTGGCTTTCACGCAGCATGCGTTCTTTCTCTGTCTCAGAAATCCTCAGCAGAGTGATGTCGCTCATGGTGACCTGCTTAGAATTAGGGGAATGTTACTATTGGGACTGCTTGCCTGTTCCTTTACAGAACTGTAACCGGCGGTTTACAGCCACGCGGTGGAGGCGGGAGAGGGGCAGCATACAGGGATCTTTCCCGGGGACAGCCGCGAGGGGGTGGGACAGGGGCAGAGTTCATGCTTGCCGGATTGCCGGCAGCAGGAACTGGCCAACGCTAGGAGCATTGCTTTGAACGTGAAAGGAGGGCACTGCTATAATTTAAGTTTTAAGCAGCCAAAAGTCTACGGCTTACCATGTCAGCCTGCTACCCGAATTCCGCTGTCCTGCCCCGCTTGTCTGATCTCCACTGCAAGACCCCAGGCACTGAATGCGAAGGCCGAAAATTCAACCTTGTCCTGAGTGCGCATGTGATAGGTGCTGTGCATGGTCTTGTTCACAGAGAAAGACTATGTTCATTGTTCACAAAAAATTATCTTTTTGAGGAATTCACTCCCTTTTTCCCATCCCACAGCTGCGACTGTCTCCCGACCTACCCTGGCATCCCCCTCCCAGAGGCTAGCGCAGATTAGGCGTAGGAAGAAGAGGACACGGGACGACATGTTCTCAGAACTTATGGGCTGCTCCCGAGCCGAGGCGGCCCAGCAGACCCAGTGGAGGGAGAACATGTCGCAATACCATCGATCAAACATTGAACGGGAGGAGAGGTGGCGTCAGGAAGACCAGCAGGCGACTCAAACGCTGCTTGGACTAATGAGGGAGCAAACGGACACGCTTCGGCGCCTTGTGGATGTTCTGCAGGACTGGAGGCAGGAGGACAGAGCCCCGCTGCAGTCTCTCTCTAACTACCCTCCCCCGCCACAAAGTCCCATAGCCCACACACACAGAGTCCCGAAAAGGAGGAGTGGCAGGCTCCGTTGAAACAAACAGTCCACCACTGCAGACCCCTCTAGGAGCAGGAGCCTGTCATTCCTCGAGTTTAGAAGCGTCCTTTCCATCACTACGCCCGCTCCCCACCACAGTCTGCGTCCCAGTTTCAACAGTTTACCGCGAAACCCGTAATAAAGAAAACGGGGTTCATTAACAAAGTTCCATTTATTTTATTTTTAAACGTGGGTTGGAAGGGGGGGGGACGGGGTGAACAGGGTATGTAGCTGGAGAGGATAGTCAACATTAACCGCGTAAAGAAACTGGGGCAGGTTCAGCTTCTCTTTAAACAAACTTAAAAGTCACTGGTTACCCTGCTCACTGAGGAACCTAGCTTTCAAAGCCTCCCGGATGCACAGCGCGTCCTGCTGGGCTCTTCTAATCGCACGGCTGTCTGGCTGGGCGTAATCAGCAGCCAGGCTATTTGCCTCAACCTCCCACCCCGCCATAAAGGTCTCCCCCTTGCTCTCACAGAGATTGTGGAGCACACAGCAAGCTGCAATAACAATGGGGATATTGGTTTCGCTGAGATCAGAGCGAGTCAGTAAGCTTCTCCATCTCCCCTTGAGACGTCCAAAAGCACACTCAACCACCATTCTGCACTTGCTCAGCCGGTAGTTGAAGAGTTCTTTTTCAGTGTCCAGGGCGCCTGTATAGGGCTTCATGAGCCAGGGCATTAGCGGGTAGGCTGGGTCCCCGAGGATCACTATAGGCATCTCCACATCCCCAACAGTTATTTTGTGGTCCGGGAAGTAAATACCTTCCTGCAGCCGTCTAAACAGACCAGAGTTCCTGAAAACACGAGCGTCATGAACCTTGCCCGGCCATCCGACGTTGATGTTGGTAAAACGTCCCCTATGGTCCACTAGTGCTTGCAGCACCATTGAAAAGTAGCCCTTTCGGTTAATGTACTGGCTGGCCTGGTGGTCCGGTCCCAGGATAGGGATGTGTGTTCCATCTATAGCCCCACCGCAGTTTGGGAATCCCATCGCGGCGAAGCCATCTATGATGACCTGCACGTTTCCAAGGGTCACTACCTTTGACAGCAGTAGCTCAACGATTGCGTTGGCTACTTGCATCACAGCAACCCCCACGGTAGATTTGCCCATGCCAAAGTGGTTCGCGACTGACCGGTAGCTGTCTGGCGTTCCAAGCTTCCAGAGGGCTATACTCGCTTCTGGACAGTCAGGGCTGCTCGCATCCGGGTGTCCTTGCGCTTCAGGGCAGGGGACAGCAACTCACAAAGTTCTAGGAAAGTTCCCTTCCGCATCCGAAAGTTTCGCAGCCACTGTAATTCATCCCAGACCTGCAGCACTATGCGGTCCCACCAGTCCGTGCTTGTTTCCTGGGCCCAGAATCGCCGTTCCACAGCATCAACATGACCCATTGCCACCATGATGTTCACGGTGCGGTGTCCCGTGCTTTGCGAGAGGTCTGTGCCCCTCTCAGACTTAATGTCCTCACCGCGCTGCCGTAGCCTCCTCGCCCGATTTCTCAGCATCTGCCTCTGGAAAAGGTGTACGATAAGGTGCGAGGTGTTGACAACGGCCATAACTGCAGCGATGGTCGCAACGGGCTCCATGCTCGCAGTGCTGTGGCGTCCGCGCTGTCACTGACCAGAAAAGTGCGCGAACTGATTGCCCGCCGGCACTTTCAGGGAGGGAGGGCGGGAGTGACGGTTGGATGACGACAGTTACCCAAAACCACCCTCGACACATTTTTTTCCCCAGCAGGCATTGGGGGCTCGACCCAGAATTCCAATGGGCAGCGGGGACTGCGGGATAGCTGCCCACAGTGCCCCGCTTCCAATGTCGACGCTTGCCCCATTAGTGTGGACTCACAAAGTCGAATTACTGTCCTTAGTGTGGATACACACGTTCGACTTTGTAATATCGATTCCACATATTCGATTTAAGTAAAATCGAACTACTCTCGTAGTGTAGACATACCCTGAGTGTTCCTCTGGGTGGAGCCACTTCCAGCAGTGTTCTTTCAGCCGTTGTGCTACCATTCGGGATCATGCCCCCTTGGGGTATCTCTTGGCCATAAACCACTGGCGGTGGGTTTCTTCTGAAATATCCACATAGTCCAAGATGGTGGACTTCACTTGCTTGTAATCTTTCACCCGCTCCAAATCCAGATTACAGGAGGTGGACTGTGCTGGACCCATCAAGTAAGGGGCCAGGATTGGAGCCAATTGTTCCAGAGGCCACTGGGCTGCCAGTGCCACCCTCTCAAACATGAGTAAAAAGGCTTCGAGGTCATCCTCCAGTCCCATCTTGGTGAGCTTTACTGGTGCAGGTGGAGGGACCCCTTCAGTGGAAGCGTGAAGCTCCCGTCTCCCCTTATGGGCATAGGGTTGGTACTATCTGCTGTAACATTTCCTTTGGGAACTCTTGCTGCTGGGTCATCAGTTTCCTCAGCAGATATTGTTTTGGGTGGCTTTAACCCACTGCTGGGCGGTGCACAGCTGCAGCAACTGCTGTTGTTGAATGCCTTGCTGCTGCTGCTGCCTCTCCGCTACCCATTTATACTACGCTCCAGTTCCAATGTGTGTGAAGCAGCTGAGCTCAAACACCTCAAAGGCTCCCCCTCTTTTTTGACCCCTTGTATCAGGAATAGTTTACCCACGTTCTCCCCCATTTGTGGAGATGGTGGGGCTCCCTGACTCCCCCCAGGTCTCACTGTCCTTTGTTTACCCTCTCTTCTCCCCCAGTTGGCAGCCTTGGGGGAGCTCTCTGAGGGCAACTGCCCATGGACAGGGAGTTGGCTCCTCCTCTTCCCTTCCCCTTGCAAGAGAAGAGGATCTGGTTGGCACTAGGACCAGTCTCTCAGGCAGCCTCTAGAGATACAGGGGTAAGGGCTCAGTCTGTCAGAGTTTATTGCCCCTTCGTGGGGTTTACCTTCTACCCCTCTTCCTGGGGCATATTGCTTTATTATTAGTGCATCTCGTGCTGTCTTCGCGGTGCATCTCGTGGCTGTCTTCTCCTCAGCTAGACTATCTCTGTTACCAGCAGTCTCTGGGTGGTGGAGCCTTCTTCCTGTTCACCGCCCCTTCCTGTGGTAAGTTCCCCCCTTTTAAGCTCCTTCCCCTCCAGGCTGAACAACCCTTGCAGGTGCATCTTATTAGCTTGAAACAGGCCCAGAAGAGCTCTCTAGCTTCCTCCATACCAGTGTAAAGGTGTATCTCTTCACAAAGACAAATTACTGCACACGAACTGTAACCACAAATAAGAATTGGACCAAAACTTTGCTCATTCTTCAAATAAAACCCGAGTTGAACTTTTAAGGTATTGTCTTTACTAGGAAAGAAAGGTGTGCATGGCAGCCTACTTGTTAACTTGAACTGCTGTGCTCTGCTCAGGCTACAAACTGCTTTGTCTTTGCTACGATTTTACCTTGTTAGCTTGCTTGAGTTAAGAACACACCTTTTTTTCCCAGTGAAGGCAAGACCTCATCAAGGTTTCAAATTTATCCATCACTTGCCTTGTTACTGGCCCCAAAGGAATCTCAGAACTCATAGAAAATCAGTTTTACTTATTTTGCCAATACTATTATATAAAAATGAAAGTAAATCATAAAATGTTATGTTGAATGGTAATGTTCTGAAAAGGTAAGAGGTAATTAAATTCAACATTAAGGCAGCGAATCCATCCTCAGCTCATCCATTTTGACTATATATTACATATCACACTAAACAACATAATTAAATAATAGTGGTATTTGTACTTCTAGAGCACTTTTGATACAAGAAACTTAAAGCACCTTCCAAACATTGATTAAACCTCATAGCACCTCTCTGTGGTAGGTATAATCAGCATTTTACACATATGGAAACTAAGGTGTATCATGGCTAAGTTGGCTAAGACACTTGCACAAGGTCACACAAGCAGTCTGGACACAATCAGAAACACAACACAAATCTCTTGTGCTTTAAGCTCAGACCATACTTCCTCTCCAGGCATAACAGGGTGTGATCAGTCCAGAGAGTCAGCCATAAATAGGAATTTCTGTTTGCTCCAGTTAGTTTGTAGAACAAACTTAGAGCAAAGTTATTTTAGCTTAAGAACTGTCAAAGGTAGAAAGAGGAAACTTTACTATAGCACAAAAAGCTATTACGAAAGACCCTTGGCCAAGATTATTGCTGTGGTTTTCCTTTTTGCGTTCAGCCAGTGATACTAACAATTTTGGCCTGGCTGAACAGTGTCCTCAGACTACTTTGTGGCACATGCATTTTATGAAATCCAGCAAAGAAAAACATTACCCGAGTCTTGTGTTGAAACCATGGCAGCTGCCTCCTGAGATGACACACATTCATTAACATCTCCACTGAAAGGGATTACAACATTGTCCCCTCGTTGCTGCTTCATTTTCTCTAGCAACTTGTCCAAATCATCACCTATTTAAGAATTTAAAAAAATAAAATATGTCTGGAAGGAATTAAAGATGAGTGATGAAAATCTTTATAACACATGTTCCAATATGTCATTGGCTATCCTCAGCTTTTCTAGTGACTGGGCACTTGTAAAAAGTTCAACTCCAAAAGAAAACCACAGTTGGATGTTTCATAGTTGCTCCTTTACAGCTTGCAGTAATATTTGATGATCACAGATACCCTGCAAATATGTTGACTGATTAGCACACAGAAGCAGGACCGGCTCCAGGGTTTTTGCCACCCCAAGCGGCGAAAAAAAAAAAAAGCTGCAACCGCAATTGCAATCGGCGGCACTCCAGCGGCAGCTCCACCGCGCCGCTTTCTTCTTCGGCGGGAATTCGGTGGCAGGTGCTTCCCTCCGAGAGGGACCTGCCTCCGAATTGCCGCCGAACAGCCCGACGTGCCGCCCATTCCCCTTGGCCACCCCAAGCACCTGCTTGCTGGGCTGGTGCCTGGAGCCGGCCCTGCACAGAAGCCCCATGCAACTATGGCTGCCCTACAATCAGATTCAGCTTATGAAGTGGTTAAAATAGATTGAAACAGGATGGGGAGCTCTCACTGCCCAGCCGAGGAGGAGAGAAAGAGCACTCCTCCATGCTCACTACACCAAGGCAGTGAGAGGAGGGGAGCTCTTCCTCAGCTTTTAATAGAGGATGGTGAGCTGCATTTCGCTCCCTGCCCCTTACATTAACCCCTGAACAGAAGAAGATGCACAAAAGAATCAGGAGATTCATCCGTTAGATTCATCCGTAGAAACTTCAGATCCTTAAACTCACTCACCTAAAGACGTGTTTTTGAAATGTGATGCCAAGAAACTAACTTTTCCTGTGATGAGCTCATAACTGATCTCTTTTAAAAACTCACTGGTTGTCAGCATGCTTTCTGCCAATGCTCTAGACTGATACTGACCTAGAGAACAGAAAGGACAGATCGAGGTTAAATACAGTGCATTCTCATTATAAACTCCCCAGTACGTAATGGCCGTATGGAAGTGACGTGCTCTACTAATCTTCAGCCTTGGGTCTCTACTGCCTTTTGCAGAAGAGATCAGGGGGTATCAACAAGAAACACAGTCAAGTCTATTCTGATAGGACACTGGAGAATATATTCTGTCATTTTAGCACATTCTTTGCAAGCTACTGTTCACAGTCATGTTGGTCCATGAGCTATTCTGTAGCAAAAGGAGATATACCGTATAAATACTTGCTCCTCAGAAGGGATGGAAAATTCTGGTAAAATGTGAAGAGGAAGTTGTCCACCAGAGTGAAAAAAAATGGGACAAGGCTAATTTGTTTACATAAGAAAGGGAGGAGTGTAGTCAAAAATTCATCTTTTTTCAGGCATACACATACACATCCGCCCACAACTTTATTATAAAGGCCTGTCGTGGAAAAATCAGCCTGGCAGAAACAGTGCCCTATATTTTATATTGTTATACAAAATAATTGTAGTCTAGTCATTTGGATCAGGTGGTCAGCATTACAATGTAAAAATAGTATAGCTGCCATGTAAACTAGGGAAAGATATGCACACTATTTTGCATAAGGGACACCTTGGGGCCATTCCCCAAGGCAACCATACAAAAGAGCAAGTTTTCAGGTATCCCAAGTACAGGGACTCTGTAAGGCTAGTGAATCTGCTTCAGGGAGGAGCTGCTGGAAAGCATGCAGCTATTCTTCCCTCACCAGCCAATGTCCCTTTAGACACTACTACGCAAAGTCCTAGTGGTAAAAGGAGAAAGAGAAATATTATTGCACAGGTGTAAAAGGGGAACAAAAACTATTAAGGAGAGGTTAAAGATGAACCACTTGAACAAAATGCATAATGCAACTGCACATGTAACCACGTCATATTGTAAAGTTACTCACCTAAGACTACTACACAGAACTCATTTCCTCTATTCTTTGATGCACAGATTGCAACAACATAATCTGGTAGCCTTTGCTGATGTTTCATTTCGTTGAGAGATCTCAGCGTTTCTGAAATGCCTTCAGCCAGAGAATTCTGGGTAACAACCACATGCACCAGGTCCCGAGATACACTGGTGATTAACCTAGCAAGCCAAGGGAGTTGACCTGGTGACACGGAGATACACTGACCACTCATCTGCAAGGATCGCTCTCTCAGTGTGAACTCCTGCATAGCTTTCAGCATGATCTGTTCAAATTCCTCCCTGAGAGGTATCTGGTCAGGACCTAAATTAAAAAATATCATCTGTCATCAAAAAGTTGTCACACCAAGATCAATCATTTGTTCATCTAGTTAGGTATCAGAAGGGTAGCCGTGTTAGTCTGAATCTGTAAAAAGCAACAGAGGGTCCTGTGGCACCTTTAAGACTAACAGAAGTATTGGAGCATAAGCTTTCGTGGGTGAATGCCCACTTCATCAGACCCACGAAAGCTTATGCTCCAATACTTCTGTTAGTCTTAAAGGTGCCACAGGACCCTCTGTTGCTTTCATCTAGTTAGGACATTCTTTTATCATTATATAGCATTTTTCACATTTTTTAAATGGATACTTACCAGTGTGAGCATATTCTCATTCTTCATTGTAGAAGCCATTTTGTTTTTTAGATAACAAAAATGTCATCTCCTCCCCAGCTTCTTTGCCCTCAATAATCAGAAAATTGTAAACTAGATACATCTAGCCTCCAGCAGTCCAGAGATCAAAAAATCTCAGTGCTCACTCTCAAACCTTAATCTTGACCATACAGCTTGCCAAAGTTATCAGAAGGTCCAGCAGTTTGTTTTTTCCCCAGTATCTCCACAAGTAAAGTGACCATGGAAATAACTGTATATTTGATTCTGATTTTTTCAGTAATGTAATGTAACAAAACTTCCCACTTCTAATCTTAAGAGCTGTATATATAACGCTGGAACTCGTTTGCTGGACTTTCAAAATTTATATCATGAATTTGAACTGCTGAGTTAGAGGTGTAAGGCTTTACACGTCAGTATCGATCCCTAGAGTTATCCACTTTTATTAATATTTGCCTCACTAAAATAAATCTAATGAGCACTTCCCAAGGATATCCTAGAATTGGCAAAACAATATTCATAAACGTAGAACAAGAAATAGCCATACTGTGCCAAAATTCCTCCCCAGTGCCTCAGAAGATAGATTCACAGATACAGATTTGGTATTTCAGCATTTTGACCTTCAATACCAAAGAGCAGCCATTAGACAACAAAAATATGTAAAATGTCCAACTTCACTTTATGGTTATTTGAAGGCAAAAAAACTTGGGGTAAGGTGGGGAGAGGAAAGGAAATGGAATGGTTTTCTGAGAAGTGGAGAAAGGAATTGTTAGTGTCAATCGCAAAAATCTGGAAGCAGTTTTTCATGACAAAAGCCTATAACCAGTCTATCACCACTGCTAGCCAATACATATATGTTAGACATAGTGCATACCGCATTAATATTGTATTATATCCAGAATGTGGGCAGTTACATTAACTGAGTTATCTTCTGTATTCCCCCTTTTGGTAGATCTATGTTTATATCTTCCCTTCAGAACTGACTCAATTACTGAGATATACCAAAGTATCACATCTCAGATCTTTGAAGAGCTGGTTTGGGGGAAAATAACTGGTAATGATCTGATGAAAAAATTGTTGAACTGGCGGGGAGGTGGGGGGGAAGAGCGGGGGGAATGATCACCATAAGTCCTCCTGGGGGAATTCTGCACCAAAAAATTAAAAATTCTGCACACAATATTTTAATATTCTGCATATTTTATTTGTCAAAATAATGCAATATAATTACTCTTGTTTCAATTATTTCAGTAATTTATTTAAACTACAATACAATGGATGGAGAATAGGAGTGGGGAGCACTGGAGGAAATCCCCAAACTGTCTTGCCTAATAGTAATGTAGCTAGGTTTGACCCTTTATTTCTAGTTATTAGTCAACAAATATATGCAGCCATATGCTCAGTGTTACATCATAGGCAACTGAAGACCAAATGAGGGCTGGGGAATCAAACTCACAATTTATATTGGCTACTGACCATCTCCAGAAAGGTCAGTAGCAAACAGCTCATGGAGCACATTTTCATAGGAATTTTTTTCAGTCCAAAAATTCAGACCAGTTCTAATCACTAAAGCACCATAAGCATTTATAAGGCCATACTGTCCTTTATGCCACTCTGGCAATGTAAAGGAGCCTTAAAACTTTTATACCTGTTCTATACTCCTGGAGGAATTCACAAAGACAATAGGAACAATTCACTAAGCAGGCAGGCTGCTACATTCTGCTCTGAGGGGAACAGAGCCTGCCCCACGTTTACCTCCTCAGAAACACCCCAAAGCCCTTCCCCTCCATGCAAAGTGTGCCACAATAGCGAGCAATAGGATCAGAATGTATGTCTTTCTCTCTCACACATGACTGCCCAGCCCCCCCACCCCGGCGGTGATTTACATCTCTACCAGCTGCTCTGGGTGCCCGAACAAACCTGCCTGCACTGCCGGGGATCGGCACGTGACTGCTCTTGTGCCTTTTCCTTTGCTTCCCTGTCAGTCATTTTTCTGCGGGGAAGCAAAGAAATCTGCAGGGTACATGAATTCTGCGCAAGTGTAGTGATGCAGAATTTCCTCAGGAGTACATAATGAGAGACTACATAATATCTGCAACATACCACAGAAAAAAAACCTAAAACTAACCAGCTACAAAACAAGATTGGCTGAATGAGATCCGTTAGGTAGGACACAAACTTTGGAGGGCAAAGAAGTTCAAGCAAACCCAAGAAAGATGGAAGTAATTCTATAAACGGAAAGACCCCAAAGCAAGGAGGCCTTACCGAGATTCGAAGTGATGTTAATATACCCTATCAAATTCCTCCCCAATTTGCCATATGTTAAGCGTTCCACTTAGAATGGTGCTTAAGAACAAGACAGAACTGTACTTGGATGATTAAGAGAAAAACTTTTCAGAATTAAATACATTATCAAAGAGGCACCAATATGGAAATAGTCACAGATTAACAAAGAGCCTATTATCACAACTGATGTGTGATCACATGGTCTCTAGGTTCGTGGTTCTCAAACTTTTGTACTGGTGACCCCTTTCACATAGCAAGCCTCTGAGTGTGACCCCCCCCCCTCATAAATTAAAAACATTTTTTATATATTTAACACCATTATAAATGCTGGATGCAAAGCAGGGTTTGGGGTGCAGGCTGACAGCTCGCGACCCCCCATATAATAACCTAGCGACCCCCTGAGGGGTCCCGACCCCAGTTTGAGAACCCCTGCTCTAGGCCATATTTCTTCATGGTGATAATCTAGTGGCACATGCTTCCAAAACACTGATCAATATTCAACAGAACTATGATCAGATGGAAAAACAAATGTTAGATATTGATTTTGGTTGTGAACATCTTCATGAATACGTTTGTGCACAGAAAATTGTCAAGGTAAAAACAGACGAGACGTTGGAACCCTCAGTACAGAAACCACTGTGCAAAACACCATTTAAACTTCAGAAAACGATAACATGCATTTTAAAAATTTCATTAACTGTGAAATTCAAATTTGGTAAGTTTCTTAATGTGGACATGCTTTCAAGAGTGCCTGTAACCAAAGAAAGTAGAGAGCAGCAGGAAGAAGGGTTTGAAGTAAATTGATTCAGGTGCTACCAATTTCTGAAATAAGTTTGGCAAGCACAGCTGAGAAACACAAAATAATTCAACCAAACAATAGCTTGAGAGAATAATTCTAAACAGGTGGCCAGCAAAAAAATCCAGGTATCTCCTAGAATTTAAAAAAACAAACAAACACACAATTTACTGGAACTAAAGAGATTAAATTGCTACATATGATGAGATTCTGTTCAAAGGGCATTGTATCATAATACCACAAAACATGAGGTTGGAAATAGTAAGTAAGTATAACCCACAGTGCCCATCTGGGTATTGTATGGTGTAATAAAAGAGCTCAAAGATGCCTCACACTTGTCACCCATGAATGCTGCCATCAAAGACAAGGTATCCAAATGTGAAATCTGTAATAAATACTGCAAAAAGAATGCAAAGGAACCACTGAAACCACACAGGTTTCCTGATCACTTTTGGTCTGAAAAGATTACAACTTATTCACGGATTACTGCTCAGGTTTTTTTTTAAATTGAGGTATTGCACAATATAGCAATATAACAACAACTCACTGTAAGTTTCAGTTTTCTATAAATGAATCAACAATGGAAACTGGCCCACAACCACAAATGGCTCACTTTTGCAATACTCTTTGCAGTATCAGTTCAGGCACATTATATAAAGCCCTTCCTATGGACAGTCAAATGAGCTAGCAGAAAAATCACCATAAAGAGCAAATAACTTGGTTAAAAAAAACCTGAGGATTCCAGAGGGCCACAGCATATTACCACACAACTCACAATACTTTGTTTGGGTCCCCCGTTCAGAGAGACTCATAGGCAATAGGGCAAAAACCATAATGACAATCAGGGGTGGCTCTATGTGTTTTGCCACCCCAAGCACGGCAGTCAGGTAGCTTTCAGTGGCGCGCCTGCGGGAGGTCCGCTGGTCACACTGATTCGGCGGCATGCCTGTGGGAGGTCCGCCGGTCCCGCAGCTTCAGCGTACCCGCCGCCGAATTGCCACCGAATCCGCGGGATCGGCGGACCTCCCGCAGGCATGCTGCCGAAGGCAGCCTGACTGCCGCCCTCACAGGGACCGGCAGGCTGCCCCCCGCAGCTTGCCGCCACAGGCACGCGCTTGCTGCGCTGGTGCCTGGAGCCGCCCCTGGTGACAATGCCTAACAAGTTTCTTGAGCCAAAAGCAATTAATTCTGAAGTAATAATAGAAGAGTTACTGGAACAGAAGAAATTTTACGACAAGAATGCCAAACAAGAGAGAATGTTAGATGGCAACCTGCCAAAGTAAACAGCTACACCATCTGCACCAAGGTAATGAATCATAAATCATCCCAAGCATCAGTAAAGAGGAACCGGAACCCTAAACAAAACCACGAAGACACTGGCTCTCTTTTTTCTAAGGACATCAAAAATGTTAAGACAGTGTTCCTGTGCTGATCCAAGTAACACATGCCCGCCGAGTTACTGACTATGAAAAACACCAGGAGTAGTAAACACAAGAGAGGTTATTTTACTTCTTTATTTGGCACTAGTGCAACTGCTGCTGGAATAGCGTGTTCAGTTCTGGTGTCTACAATTCAAGAAGGATGTTGATAAATTGGAGCAGGTTCAGAGAAGAGCCACAACGATTAAAGGATTAGAAAGCATGCCTTATAGTAACAGACTCAAGGAGCTCAATCTGTTTAGCTTAACAAAGAGAAAGTTAAGAGGTGGACTTCATAACAGCCTACAAGTATCTACATGGGAAACAAATATTCAATAATGGGCTCTTCAGTCTAGTAGAGACAGGTACAACATAATTCAATGGCTGGAAGTTGAAGCTAGACAAATTCAGACTGGAAATAAAGTGTAAATTTTTTAACAGTAAGAGTAATTAACAGTCCTAGTCAACATATCCATAAATGATCTGGAATAAAGGGTAAACAGAGAAGTGGCAAAATTTGCAGATGATACAAAACTACTCAAGATAGTTAAATCCCAGGCAGACTGGGAAGAGCTACAAAAGGATCTCTCAAAACTGGGTGACTGGGCAACAAAATGGCAGATGAAATTTGATGTTGATAAATGCAAAGTAATAAACACTGGAAAACATATTCCCAACTATACATATAAAATGATGGGTTCTAAATTAGCTGTTACCACTCAAGAAAGATCTTGGAGTCATTGTGGATAGTTCTCTGAAAACACCAACTCAATATGCCGCGACAGTCAAAAAAGCTAACAGAATGTTGGGAATTATTAAGAAAGGGATAGATAAATCCATGGTACGCCCACATCTTGAATACTGCATGCAGATATGATCGCCCAATCTCAAAAAAGATATATTGGAATTGGAAAAGGTTCAGAAAAGGGCAACACAAATGATTAGGGGTATGGAATGGCTGCCATATGAGGAGAGATTAATAAGACTGGGACTTTTCATCTTGGAAAAGAGACAAGGAAGGGGGGATATGATAGAGGTCTACAGAATCATGACTGGTGTGGAGAAAGTAAATAAGGAAGTGTTATTTACGCCTTCTCATAATACAAGAACGAGGGGTCACCAAATGCAATTAATAGGTAGCAGGTTTAAAACAAACAAAAAGAAGTATTTTTTCACACAATGTACAGTCAACCTGTGGAACTCCTTGCCAGAGGATGTTGTGAAGGTAAGACTATGACAGGGTTCAAAAAGAAGTAAATAAATTAATGGAGGATACGTCCATCAATGGATATTAGCCAGGATGGGCAGGGATGGTGTCCCTAGCCTCTGTTTGTCAGAAACTTGGAATGGGCGACCAGGAATGGATCATTTGATGATTACCTGTTCTGTTCATTCCCTCTAGGGCACCTGGCATTGGCCACTGTCAGAAGACAGGATACTGGGCTAGATGGACCTTTGGTCTGACCCAGTATGGCCCTTCTTATGTTCTTAATTAACCACTGGAACAACTTACCAAGTAGATTCTAAAAGATCTGCTCTAGGAATTGTTCTGAGGAAGTCCTATGGACTGTGCTATACAGGAAGTCGGACTAAATGATCACAATGGTCTCTTCTGACCTTGGAATCTATGAAGCTCCAGGTGGTGGATCCTGGTTAATTATTGCAAGAATAAGAAGTGGCAGTGTGATCAGAAATCCAAGATTCAAAAGATAGTTGTTAGCAGTAGAACTGTGCAAAAAATGTTCTGTACCAATAACAAGGCCAATAAAACTAAGGCAGTCTCTGGATGTGGCATTCTTCTATCTATTTCCCAGACCTCTCTGCTTCTTACTCTTTCGAAATCAATTTGCTCTAGATGAAACAATGAACATTCTCAATGAAATCATCTTCTTTTAGACACTTTTCAAGGATCCAGTAAAAAATTATTTTACCAGTGGTCCAAAATTTCCCTTATCGTTAATTCCTGACATCAAGAAAGGGAAAATTCCACATTACGTTTTATGGGAAAATCCTACAGAATTTAGAAGGGAATCATCCAATAGAGCTATAAGAAAATTATGCTAAAAATATTCATAATTTAATGGAAAAAATAGTCTTTTTCCAGCATCCTGTAGAACTGTATAGCAGCGAGAGAATTTTCTATCAAGCTCTATAAGATGGTTCAAAACATCCATGGAAAGGTTATCTTTTTCTACTGGATTTTTGGATAAGGAAAGAAGCCCCAGAAAAAGGCTTGTTCCCCAAAGCACTGTGTGCGCCATCTGGCTTCACAATGCAGTACAAAAGATTTTCTGATAGCCAGTAATACACCTTTACAAATAGGTCAACCACAATGAAAGACCATCCTGGTCTATAAAGAATACTAGTCCAGCCTTCTGTAAATTTCCCAATGATGATTTAGATAATTTATTATTTATAAAATGGCCTAATATCTATATAGGATGTGGTCTTGCAAACATTTATGCACTTGAGAATCTTTACTCAGGTGAGTAGTTTCACTGAAATCAAGTACTACTTTAACTTCCTCTCTTAGTTGTATCAGTCTTGATCTGCAACTTCCATGTCATTTTAGTCCTTTGTCTCCCTGGAAGTCAATGGAACTACATGAGAAAAGTTTCTTATGCATGTGTTTGTGGGATTGGGCCTGTAAAGTTCAAATTACTAGCTGATCGATGCCCTAAATCAGTGATTCTCAAACTTTTGTACTGGTGACCCCTTTCACATATCAAGCCTCTGAGTGCGACCCTCCCCCTTATAAATTAAAAACACTTTTTTATATATTTAACACCATTATAAATGCTGGATGCAAAGTGGGGTTTGGGGTGGAGGCTGACAGCTCGCGACCCCCCCTATAATAACCTCGCGATCCCCTGAGGGGTCCCAACCCCCAGTTTGAGAACCCCTGCCCTATATCATAAGTCATTGGGAGAAACAGCTGTGCAACTACCTTTTTATTCCCTACTGTATACAAACAATAGAGAGAACTCTGACAGAACTAACCACGTAGCATGAATGAACTTTAACCAGTTACATAATTTTTGGTTCTCATAACTAAAGGAATATAAAAAAACCAATAGGATTTAATGTTTCAATTGAATGTCATTTTATAAAACACATTTTAAAGCATAGTCAATCCTAGGATGTGGTTCCCTGGCAGCCAAAGCATGGGAGCCTCAGTGACGATACAATTTCTTACATAGGATCCAAAGAGCACATATGACAGGTATCTCCTGGGGGCAGAGGGAGCGGCTGCAGCCTCCCAGTCTGGGAAAAGGTAGAGAGGGGTTTAAAAAAAACTGCAACCAAAACCAACAACCTGGCACCTCCCAGAAAATTCGCAAACTTCATCTAACAATACATACACAAAGAATTGTAAAGTTTTGGCAGGGAATAAAAGAACCTTTCCCATGAAAAAAACTAAGAATTTTCTCGAGTCAATTTACAGAGTCCTTTCTGAGATCACAAAGCATTATGCTGCATTTTCCAAAGTTCTTATCCATGTAGGAGGAAAAGCCTTGGAATTAAGTTTGTTTTCTAGAAGGGCGTGCTAGATATGTCAGATGCTCATCCCTGAGGGGCATGGGGACAGAGGATCAACATACAAGCACTTAGCTCAAAAAGGGAAAGCCCATGACAGCTTCAACCAAACAGTGAGTGGACAATTAAAACTAATAGCCCATAGAGAGCAGAAAGTAAAGCAGACAGGCCACCTATGCAGTGACTGGTGCACTGTTGGACAATAGTGAGAGGATTATATGTGCTGTTGGGGCTATTATGCGAGCTTCCCATTCATAATAGTTAAGGCTAAGATTTTTGTCATGGATATTTTTAATAAAAGCCACGGACAGGTCACGGGTTTCCGTGAATTTTTCTTTATTGCCTGTGACCTGTCCGTGACTTTTACTAAAAATATCCATGATAAAATGGGAAGGGACTGGGCAGTTGCTGTGGGAGTCCCCCTACCACCGCTGCAGTGGGGAGCTGCCAGGGTCCCCCTGCCCCACTGCCGTGGCCGGGGAGCTGCAGGGTACCCCTCCCCCCAGCCTGCAGCAGCTGGGAGCTGTGGGGTACCTCTGCTGCACATGGTAGCTAAGAGCTTGGGGGCCTGCTGCCTCAGGCAGCAGGGGTACCTTACAGCTCCCTGCCACTGCAGGAGGTGGCGGAACCCTGTAGCTTCCAGCCACCAGGGCTGAAGTCACGGACGTCTTTGGAAGTCACAGATTCCGGGACTTCCGCGACCTCCATGACAAAACCGTAGCCTTAATAATGGTACTGCAACAGCACAGGACGGCACAGTGGCAAACCATATAGTTGCTAGACTTGCTCAAGACAAGTCTATTCCCAATTATGGCATCATCATCACTTGTGCACTGCTGTGAATATAAGTGTGTGTGAATGCATGCCATGTTGTTACATGCATGCTGGGGGAAACATTTATCTAGTGTAGAAAAGGCCATGTGTCCCTATTACAAAATCACCATGCATCTCACTGTGATTGGCAGTCTCCGTTCAAGGGCGACCCAGGACTAAAATGAAAGGGAAGCTGCAGGTCAAGACTGACACAGCTGTGAGAGAAGGCTTACACAGCACTTGCCCACACTATTCTCTATGCCTTTAATATCTTATGTTTATGTTCACTACATATTACACTAATGTAGGGAAAGTGTCTATCCACAAAGGGTTAGAAAATCTGCAACTCACTTGACTGCCCTAAATTCTGTCTAGAGCACATATTAAAAACATTCAAGAAAACAAGAATTTGTTGTGTACTAAATAAATTGCTTTAGTTTGCACAACAGAGGTAGTTTTCATTTAAATGCTGCAGTCCCCAAAACAATGGTGACAACGCATCTGTCATGAAACTCTGAATCAAAAAGGGCACTGGGAGCTCTTAGAAACGGTTGTGAAAACAGAAGGTTTTCTAAAACACATTTTAGAATTAAATGATTCCCTAAGCAAATGAAAGATTTGCAATGCAGAATGATATTTGATTTTCACAAAGGTGACCTTGGTCACAGGGAGGACAGAGAACAATATCACCCTTCAAATTCACCTCCTTTTCAGGCAGATTTACAAAATAGCACTGGCACTGACTCTAGATAGAAACTAGTCATCTATTCCAGCTGCAAGATAGACAGAAAACTGGCTACCAGCAAGAGGTAGGACATATTGGAGATGAAGGGAGAAAACAAAAGTCATAAACAATAAAAACTGGAATGAATATGAGAAATGGCTTACCTAACCGGACAAGATACTGTATCGTTAAAAGAATCATGTTCTCCACACTTAGTAATTGAGCGCCAGTCAATCCCAAAAGATCCAAATCCTTGTTCTCCAGCTGTGGAATCTTGTAGCAATTCACCAGCAAGGGACTTACTACAATATCACCAACATTGCCATAGAAATAGGGTAAAGTGCCATAACCTTCAAAAACAAAAATAAAAATACTCAAAACAAGCTATTATACAAAATCTTGCAATAGTTATGTTCCCTAACTTCTGTTTAATGCTACATAGCAAAAGATGGGACGACAGTGACCAAACTGACATTATTACTGTCTACAGAAGAAATCAAGTATGCCAATAGTGTATTACCCTATATATGTCAATATCAATTTACCAAAAGTTACTGTGATGGTCTGCCCAGCACCAAGATTGATATTTGTCTTTGAATAAATAATTACTAAGTAATCTGCTCAGTTGTTACCATGACCTTTAAATGCATAAAACTCACATTACCAATAATTTAGTGTGCAAAATCTGCAGAACTGCAGTACAGAAATCTTAACCTGATAAAAGCAGCACAAATAGAACAAATGTGCTTCAGACACTGCCGTACTCTGTACTGTTTTGATGAACATCTTAACATTTAAATGCAGATAAAAAAATGTTATTTTCATGAATGGTTTAATTAAGACATCAATTAATGATAGAATCTTTTTGGTAAGGTTAAGAATGACAAAGATAGAAACAGACTACTTTTTTCTCATGTACATTTTTCAATCCTGGTATATCTGGTACTATACTACCAATAAGACAGTTTTTCCCAGGGACACTAACATTGGGCCCACCTGAGGACTGCGCTGCCAACTTGCCAGGAGCCTCATCTTTAATAAGGAAATGAAGTTATGGAAATTATAGAACTGTATGCTAAGGCCTAGACTTTCTCTAGGCTGCACTTCCATAAAATAAAAAAAAATACAAATTAACTGTAATCCTAACCTTGCAATCTTTATTCACGTAGATAGCCCCATTAACTCGAGTGGAACTATGTATAAAGGCCAGTTGTGTCACTAAGGACTTAGAGCAATTTTCCACTACTTAATTTATGATAATTAATTCCAGGGGTCATATGGGTATATATGGTTCCCTAATATGCAGGGTGCTTTATACAAAGGGGTAATATTGCACTGAACTGAACAATGATGGAATTACCGCATCAAGTAGTGGCACAACTTACCAATTTGAGTAAATTTTCTTTAATTATTATTATTTTGCAGTAACACACCTCAAAGGGACACTTTCACATTAAAAGTCATATTTTTAATGTAACAGCAATGTCCTTACACATAGTATATTACTAACAACACACCTTATACAGGTGAAATATTTTAACATTCTAATTTATATTTTATTATTCATGCTGGCTGCTTACTTTTTCCATTTTTCCTAGTTTAGACATGGGGTGGGGGGAAGCTAGTCTGTTTTGATTGGTCAGTTCAACATCAATTTCACTTTCTCCGTTTCAGGCAGTAGCACAGGGCTATAAGGTTTGGTTGTAAACACTGTAGAGGAATGTTTATTTGTCTGGGAAAACTGTTTGTATTGGAAAGTTGTTTTAATTCCAAGGAAATACGTCTATTCTTAGGTTTTGTAAAAGGCTTGTTTATACAAAACCCAAATTTAGGGTCTAATCTGATCTGGCCAGGACCCTTTTGTATGTCAGGTCTTGACAAAAATCACCCAACTTCTCATCATAAATATTGCACAATTAACACAAGAGGCTGCTGAAAGGCTTATGAAACACAGTCACCTTCTGTTGTACTTATGGGTTGATCACAAAAGTGAATTTCATTACCTCAAAAAACCTCAAATCCCAGGGGGAACATGCAGTTATTCAAGAGGTACAGTATTCCTTATCACAATGTAAAGCTTACCTATAAGAATCACTGGTCTGATTCCTGAGTTATTCAGCAGGTTTTCAGGAACTATTACAGTCTCCCCTGCAGGGATGGGTTGAGGCTGTAAAATTCCAGTTAACATGGATTGAGGAACTGGGACTGACAAAAGAGGATCTATAAAATAAAGAAAGAAAAACTTCCATTACCAAAAGGCTCATACTGTGATTTGGCCCTATGAACAAACAACACTCCTGCAAATCACTAACTGCAATAAAATTCAAAATACCTTTGCATTTCCTATTACAGTTTTAAAGAATTTAAATTAAGACCCAATATCCTTCCCTGGCCCCACCACTAAAATAAAACTTTTTTCTAACTACTGTATTGTTTCAGGGAGAGGGAGAGGAAAAATCCAGGTTTGAATATGCATATTGTAACAAAGCCAAGTACTAGAAAAAGTGTTCACAAAGGTCACTTTTCAATGCTACCCCTGTCAGCACAAACAGGGTCAGCTCTAGGTTTTTTGCCGCCCCACGCAAAAAAATGTTTGGCTGCCCCCCACCCCAGCCCTGGGCTCTCCCCCCCACCCCACCCGCACCCCCTGCCGCCCCAGCACTGGGCTCTCCCCCCCACCCACCCGCACTCCCTGCCGCCCCAACCCTGGGCTCTCCCCCCCACCCCACCCGCACCCCCTGCCGCCCCAGCGCTGGGCTCTTTCCCCCACCCCACCCGCACCCCCTGCCGCCCGAACCCTGGGCTCTCCCCCCTACCCCACCTGCACCCCCTGCCGCCCCAGCGCTGGGCTTCCCCCCACCAGCGCTGACTCCACCCACTCCCCCCTCACCTCCAGCCAGTCCAGCGCTGACAGGGTTGGGGTAAGCAGCGGGCTCCCGGGCCGCGCCTCAGCCCAGGGTTCCTCCAGCTGGGGCTCCCGCCTCCAGGACCGGCCGGGACCGGGGAGGACAGAGCCGGGGGACCGCTCTGGCAGGGGGCTGATGAGCCGGGGCAGGGCAGCCCCAGAGGGAGCGGAGCCCCGGAGAGCGGGATGCGGGCCCCGCACGGCAGCGCCCCGCCCTCTATGGCCCTGCTCCTGCTGCTGCTGCTCCTGGCCGCTTTGCCGCAGTCCCTGGGCGGCTCTGGCTGCTTTGCCCAGCCCTGGCTGCGGCGCTGGGGGGCGGCTCCGTGTGCCCCGAGGGGCAGCCCCCAGCCTGAGTGTCCCGCGCTCAGAGCCCGCCCGGCCAGAAGGTGCAGGCGCTGCTCCCCGACGCGAACCGCAACGGCCCCAGGGCGCCCCCGGTGCAGGACGCGCTGCTGCTGCCAGGGCCGGCTCTAGGCTTTTGCCACCCAAGCGCCCCCCCCCCCAAAAAAAGGGGGGGGGGGCTGGCTGGAATGCCGCCCCTGAAAATGTGCCGCCCCAAGCACCTGCTTGGTTTGCTGGTGCCTGGAGCCGGCCCTGAGCACAAAGAAGGAAGAGACCTCACTAACTTTTGACCTACAATATGTAGACCAAAATCTCAAAGCTGTTTGCATACCACTTTATACCATTCTGAAGGTATAGAAAGATGAAAACTACACTTCAGTTATGAAGGAGCAACAGCAGCTTTCAAAACAAGAAAAGAAAGCACAGTGCCTCAGTATTATAATCTGTCAGTATAATTCCTACCTCATTGGGATATTATGAGACTTCCTTAAATTGTTCATGATGAATTTTTCAATCCTCTGATGAAAGGTGTTAAAGAAATTCAACTTTTTTTAATTGTGGGAACTTATCTGTTTCTAGAAGTCTGTTTAATTCAGAACTTTCTCTCTGGGAACAAATGCAACATGGGCATGGAGTAGATCTATGCAAGTAAACTGGCAACAACAAAAGAGAAGATGGCTTCTGACCACATGCAACTGGTTTGAAAACTTCCATGTTTAAATGACAAGTTAAAAATGTTGCTCATGTGTTTTGCCAGTAAAAGTGTATTCATGGTTACCACAAAAGGACTGAGTGATCGAGAGAGAGGTCATGAGTTTGGGAGTCGAGATCAGGGTTCTAACTTTCTGTATTACCTTCAGCAAGTCATTTAAGACAAGATCTTCAGAAATGGCTACTGATTTTGAGTGCCCATGTAGACACACAGAGGGCCATGCTTTCAGAGGTGCTGAGCCACCCGCCACCCATTGACCCCACTGTGGATGCTCAACCTCTCTGAAAGTCAGGCCCAAGGTATCCCAAACTGAAGACCCAGAAATTGAGGCACCCAAAAATCATCGGCAGTTCTAAAAATTGGGGTCTTAATTTCTTGTTTCCCTTTCTGTAAAATGGGGAAAAACAATACTTACTTTCCTTTGCAAAACACCTTGACTGCTATAGCTGACAAGTATTACTGTGGTAAGCAGTTATAGGTTTTAAACTACCACATTAGAATATATAAGTAGTTAATATACCTTTTTATTTAACCCTAACTCTTATCTCAATATGGATGCCAACATTACACGTTCTTGATGGAGTCCTAAGGATTCTCAATCCCCTCACTTTCAACGCCCTATATCGTGGTCATCATCCTTTGAGCTAAGGATGGGATTGTCATCAATGCCATTTTGTTCGCAGTGACCAAAATTAAGCTATGCAAGACCCTCCCTTCCATGCAGGAGCGGAGCATCCGCATCATGCTCTGCCACTCTGGGAAGTTACAATCTCAAGGTGAGGGCCAATGGAAATTGCATCTATATCTATATATATACACACACACACATATATACACACACACACACATACACACATATATACACACACACACACACATACCTATAACAAACAATTTTGGAAGCACCGAGTTGGATGGTTAACCATGTGTTTGTAGTACTACTATCCTCATCCTCACTTCTCCCGCTCCCCATTAACTGTCATGCTAATTTTAAATTAGATTGTAAGCTATCTGGGGCAGGGACCATGTCATCACACGTGTTATATAGTGCCTAGCAAAACCGGACCCCAACCCGAGTGAGACCTGAGGTCATTACTTTCAATAGAAGTAATGATATGTCCTGCCCAACAGTTCAGAGAAGCACTATCATGCCACTGAGCTGGATGAGCAGAAGTTTTAGTCATGAAAATTCACATAATTATTAAAGTTTTACCTGTTCTTGTAAGAGGCCGAATTGTCGGAACAGGTACAACTAAACCAGAAGGTGGGACTGGTGACCCAGGAGACCATCCCCGGTGTCGTTTCTTTGGTGGCCCAGAACTAGACATTGATGCTGAGGAGAAATAAAGGAAAAGATAATTCAAAATACACTTCTTCCCACTTACCATTTACATTCAGATACACAAACTCTGGGCTGGATTTTGACCTCACACTGTTTTTATGTTGGCATAGTTCTACTGAGTTTAGAGTTGCTCTCAATTTTACATCAGGCCACATTCTGATCTGAGAAACACTAATATCTATAATGAGGTGTGTATCATTATCATCAACACTTATGCCAGCAACACACTACATCTCAAGGGAAGAGTTGCGGAAACAGCTATGGTGGAAAAGAAAGCAAAGTTACAGTTTTCAGGCTCAACAGCTTATGTAGTAAAGAGTTTAAAATAAAATAATAAAAAACACAGATTTTCTTTTACCTTGATCTACTGAAAAACAGCCAGGGCTGGGGGAAGTTGAGTGAGGCATAGGTCGAGAGAATGTAGAGCTCAACACATTATTTCTTCCTCCACTACTGTTTCCATTTGCAACATCGCTGTTACGCAGTGTAAGTGGAGCTGAATACAACAAAATACACAAAGAGAGCAGCTTTAGACAATCTTTAAAACAAAATAAAACATATTTCAGAATGTAAAGCAAGAACAGAACAAGATTGGTGACTGAGTCAACTTTAATCCTGGGGCAACCAGTGGAGAATAACTCAGGCACTGGCAGCAAAATTTTGATCTTTAAGTAGGGCTTCTGTATTTCGGGGGGCGGGGGGGGGAGAGGGAGAACTAAAACAAAACAAAGCCAGAAACACAACAATAAAATCCAGTACGAATTTTGAAGCATCCTTATTGAAAACTGAAAATGATAAATATGTTTGTCATTAATTTAGCTTCTAGAGATCTCCGGCCTCTTTATACATCTTTTACCTCACTGCTTAGGCTAAAAGTGACGAGAGATACAAATTTTTCAATAGGCAGCAAGGAGAGATTTACATTTGGCTTGGTAAATTTTAGATTTCTTCTTCTGACTCCTATTATTTGTTTGAATGTTTACCACAAAGTTATATCATATTAGTGGGCAGTGAAGGTGGGAGCAATTCAATTTAAAATTACATAATTCTGCAATAAAAGGGGGCCTTACTTTACCTACAGAGTCCTATCTTCAACCACAGTCACCCAACAGGACATCATAATCCTGCACAAGTGTCTTAAAATTGGCAATTCTCAAATTTGGAGCCAGTATTAATACCTAGTTTATATGCCTGATTACTGATTTCATTGTCCAAATGAGGTGTCTAGATATCCCATTGTTATTAAGGATTCACAATTCAAGCAATGAAAGAGTACTAACACTAGCCCTCCTTTAAAAGGAAGGTAAATTTCATGCAACATCTCTGAAGAAGCTACATAAGTCATTCATGGACAACAACATGTAGACAGATTAGGATTCTTACCTCTTTGACTGAGAGCTATTTAAAGGTGCCATGTCATGCAAGGTTGACTCCATGGGGTTGTTCTCTCTCTTATGGAGCTCAGCCAGGGAAATAATTGGTCCCCTTTAAAGTACAGTGACCAAACTGTCAAGTTTGAGAACCAGGACACTATCCAAGGTTGGGATACCGATGGCAGTGCAAGATGTGCATGCACAGAGTATTGAAGCGGTGCACAAGTTTTGGGGTATGGATAACAAATGTACCCACTACTAGACAGACAGCTCGTTACCCCACTTGGCTTTCTGTAAAGTAAATTATTACCTGTGGCAAATGTCTTTCCTACAAGCTGCACAGACAAAGCCAGTGGTTTCACTATGTTCTTGTTCCGGGATAGGTCTTGAGTTCCACTTATATGAACAGCAGAAGATGATTTTGCTGGACTGAATACTGAGGAGTCTGACAAAAAAAATTGTTTGATTAAATAACTATTTGAAAATATCTATAGACATATCGGTACACCCCTAAGAAGTCATCACAGAAGGACTTATCTTACAAATAACTAGTACTACCTTAAATTTATATACTGTTTTTCATCCAATGATAGAAAGCAAGAAAGAGAGAAAGAGAGAGTGAAAACAAGAGAGAAAGCGACAGTCAGGGCCGGCTCCAGGCACCAGGCACCCAAGCTGGTGCTTGGGGCGGCACCTGGAGGGGGGCGGCGCGGCGCTCGGGCCGCCGGGGAGAGCGGGGCCACAGCCGGGGCTCGCCGCCCTGCGCTCTGGCCGCCGGGGGGGGGGGGGGGGGGGGGAGAGCTGAGCCCCAGCCGGGGCTCGCCGCCCTGCCCCCGGCGCTCTGACCGCGGGGGGGGAGAGCCGAGCCCCCGCCGGGGCTCGCCGCCCTCCTCCCAGGGCTCCGGCCGCCCTCCCCTCCGGCGCCCTCTCCCCGGCCGCCGAGCCCCCGGCGCTCTGGCCGCGGGGGGGGGGGGGGAGCTGAGCCCCCGCCGGGGCTCGCTGCCCTCCTCCCAGGGCTCCGGCCGCCCTGCCCCCGCCGGGGCTCGCCGCCCTCCCCCCCCGCGCCCTGCCCCCGGCCGCCGGGGGGAGAGCGGAGCCCCCGCCGGGGCTCGCCGCCCTCCTCCCAGGGCTCCGGCCGTCCTCCCCTCCGGCGCCCTCCCCCCGGCCGCCGGGGGGAGAGCGGAGCCCCCGCCGGGGCTCGCCGCCCTCCCCCCCCGCGCCCTGCCCCCGGCCGCCGGGGGGAGGCCGCCCTCCTCCCAGGGCTCCGGCCGTCCTCCCCTCCGGCGCCCTCCCCCCGGCCGCCGGGGGGAGAGCCGAGCCCCCGCCGGGGCTCGCCGCCCTCCGCCCGCGCCCTGCCCCCGGCCGCCGGGGGGAGAGCGGAGCCCCCGCCGGGGCTCGCCGCCCTCCCCCCCGCGCCCTGCCCCCGGCCGCCGGGGGGAGGCCGCCCTCCTCCCAGGGCTCCGGCCGTCCTCCCCTCCGGCGCCCTCCCCCCGGCCGCCGGGGGGAGAGCCGAGCCCCCGCCGGGGCTCGCCGCCCTCCGCCCGCGCCCTGCCCCCGGCCGCCGGGGGGAGAGCCGAGCCCCCGCCGGGGCTCGCCGCCCCCCCCCCCCCGGCTCCGCCCCCCCCCCGCGGGGGGGGGGGGGGGCGGCCGGAGGCTTTTTTGCCTGGGGCGGCAAAAAAGCCAGAGCCGGCCCTGGCGACAGTTGAGATTTTGTTTATCATATTAGCAAAGAGCAACAAACAGTTAATAATTTGATATATATGGATGATCTGATACTATATGGACTGTCACAAAAGAAGATACACATGTAGAAAAATTTGATGAACATATAAAGCTACAGGTTGGCTTGGCTAAATGTGTGCCAACATCTGTAAAGAGGACAAAATGGGTACAATCAAATGGCATAGAAGTTAACGAAGGTACTATCCAAGATCTCTCTCAGCATGATCCCTATGAACAAGTGAGGAAAGGATACTACAGATGAATAAGAACTAATCTAAGAACAAAACTCAACTTGAAGAATTTGATCCAAGCCATTAATATGTGGACAATACAAGCAGTATGGTACACTGCCAGAATGATCAAATGGAATCAAGATAAGAAAAAATTTAACATCCAAACAAAAAAGCTCCTAGGGATGCAGAGTGATGAGCATCAGTCAAGACATGGGCAGGATGTACGTTCAATGATGTGATAATGGAAAAAGGTTTGCTATGTGTGGAGGAGGAAAGTGACAATGAATGACAACATCAAAATATATGAGGAGTCAGTCTCAGTAAAAGATCATCTGGTCATGATAATAAGCCGTAGCTAAGTGTGCATCCCAATCCAAGAAAGAAAGGAGAAAGCAAATTGTCAAAGAATGACTCGAAAGATTTACATAGCAATCATTGCATGGACAGTGGCAGAGAACAAGCAAATCCATTAGCAATAGAAGATCTACAAGCCATGAGTTTGTTAAAGGATACCTCAAAAGAGAGACAAGAAGCCTCATTATGAGCATGAGCGCAGTCCTTAAGGCTTAATTATGTTCTAAACAAAATTGACCAATAGAACTGCACACCAAACTGCAGAATATGTTCTGAAAAGGAAAAGATGCAGAGCGTCTGCAGGAGCCTGGCTGCGAGACAATATATGAACAAACACAATGAGGTCACCAAGTGTCTGCGCTGGAAACTCTGTGGCAAGTATGGAATTAAACAAACCATGTGGTATTATGACCATCAAATCAAAAGTGCTCTATAGAACGAAGAAGCTAAGATTTTATGGGATCTGGCAATTGTCACAAACTGAACAGAGCAGGAAAACAGGCTGGACATAGCTGTAGAAAAGAAGACAAGCGAGACCATGTTAATTGATATTGTCATACCAGCAGACAGAAATATAAAAAAGAAACAAGAGCAGAAGATGTGAAGTATGAAGAATTGAGCCACAAAGTGGAACGATTATGGAAAACTAGATGATCCCAGCAATTACTGGAGCACTTGGAGTGGTCCCTAAGGGCATGAATGAGTACCTCAAGAATGCATTAGTAGTGCAAGATATCACGACCAGTGCTTTTAGGCACTGTGAGAATTTTAAAGGAAGTTAAAGAAGGAGAAGTATATTTTGAGCACCTAAAATACAGGAATTCTGTGGAGGGTTTAACAAAACTCCTGACTACCCAAACATACAAAGTTGGATCATAATCAGGATTTATACGAGAGTCATGGTAAATTTTAGACAGTATCTTTCTCCTTTTTATGCTTACAGATCTTGTATGTTGTGAAGGCTATTTGCATAAAATAAAATCCCCATGATGTAATACTGAAGGATGATGATAATACTACTACTAAAAACAACTCTTCATCATGCTTAACACTTACATAACCTATATAGCATTTTTCACATTCAAAATGCTTTTCAAATATTATCTAACTGTTCTTCACAATAGCTCAATGGGATAGGCAAGTAAACATGATTGTCCCATTTTATAGACAGGGAAGCTGAAGCAGAGAGGTTAAGTGACTTCCCCGCAGCAACAGAAAGAGTCTGTATCAGAGCCGGGATCAGAATTCAAGGGTTCCTGATACCACTTCTTGTGTTCAAACTACTAAAACACACTTCCCTCAAAGCACTTCACAAAGGTGGATAAGTATTATTATTCCCATTTTATAGGTGGGAAAACTGTAGAACAGAGAGTTTAAATGAATTGCCCCAGATTATATAACAAATCAGCAGCCGAATCAGGAGCAGAACCCAGATCTCCAGACTTCAAGACCCCCTGCTCTAACCATTAGACATTTAATATCTGCAACTTTATTCAGATCAAATTCTACGCTTTGGACACAGGCAGCTCTAAATTCTTACAACAGAAGGATGAACTCTTCTGAAAGAATGTTTACTGGATTTCACTGGATAAATTAATCTGTAAAAAGTAAGCAGTTTATGCTAGGTTCCACCTACACATGTCTCCATACTCAAACAGAAAGAAAACAGAAGGCAAGGACATTACCAACCTGATCTGCCAAACTGATATACCTTGAAACACACCACACCACTCTGGGAACGATGGGAGGAGGAGAGAGACTATTTTGCCAGCTGGAATAATCAAGGTTGAGAATGGTCACAGGATCTCTGACTCCACTCCAGCAGAATGACTTGTCCCATTTTCACAGGAAATATGCCAAATGGCTGACCAGTTAACACAAGGTCAGAGGCTCTGGTGAAACCTGATAGTCTATTATTAAATACACCGTGGCAAATGCATCTGCCAATGCCTCCTTCAAGTGGGCAGTGTAGAAGCATATGGAAGTTGTTTGTCTCTAATTAATATTAATATATGCATAGTCTATAACCTATATATACACAATTGTGGATTTGTGTGTATTTTCATATGCACTCACACAAAACCACAAAAGTGTATTGTATAAAGGGCTGGTAGCAACGCCCATTAAGGTTGCCCTACACTTCCCATTTTAAGACCCTATAGTCAGTTGCTTATAACTTTATGAAACTCACTGCTTGGGTTGAAATTTTCCATGCTAGGTGTCTGCCTCTGGCTGAATGGTTTTGGAAACTTTCAGCAAAAACAGATCAGCCATTTCCAAGAACAAAACCAAAGGAAAATACATTTTTCCCATATTAAAAAATTCCGGAGACCTTTCCTCTGCAAAGCGTTAGCACCCCTATGCTTTGAAGAAGTGTCTTGAAATTTGGCAGGAGAGTGTCCTTTGTGTCAAAGATGTGCCTTTTGCCATCCTTATGAAAATCCTCCCAAATTTGGCCCAGTTATACCTGTATGAAAAACTGCAGTTCGCACATGCTTATTAGAGACTTCTTGAATATTTGCACCTAAAATCTCCAAAATTCTAACCTCACTGAGCATGCTCCATCCCCTCCCAACTCCTAGTGCTGACTGGATCTATGCAAGTACCATCCCCACAGAGCAAATGTGCATGCTCTATCCACTCCTAGCTCATCCATGGTGACAGGATGGTGCATGCACTATCCCCACAGGGTGACTGAAAATTGTCCAGGATCAGGCTACAGGGGCTCATTAGGACTTTCCCTGTAATGGCTGCTATGAGGTACTGTAGGCCAAGGTAGGCTTGGCTGGGCACTGGAGCTGAAAGCAAGGAGCTTATCTATCCTGTCCGCTCCATGACAACCCAGGAGGCATGGAGGAGGAAGCCATCTGCTTTTAATGCAGAGAGGGCAAAAGATGGACTGGAGGGAAGGGAGAGTAGACTGAGACAAGGAGTCTGATGAGACTGGGACTGGAAGGGTTGGAGAGAAACAGAGACTAGGAGTTAGAGGGGGAGACTGAGGTTGGCTGGACTAGGAGATTGGTATTGGGCATCAGGGGAGGAGAGGCTGGGACTGGTTGGGCAAGAAGACTGAACTGAAAGCCAGTCGGGGCAGGGAGTGAGAATGGGGGAAACACAGAGATCTGATAAGGAGCTGGGGAGAAGGACTAGGAACCAATGGTGGGGGGGGAAAGAGACGGAGCTGGCAAGGAGTTGGGATGTGGTGGGAGAACTAGAACTGGCTGGGCAAAGACTCTGGGACAAGAAGAGAGAGTGGAGGGGGAGCCAGACTGGATGAGGAGCAAGACTAGGATTAAGATGATCACATACTGATTTTCCCACAAGACTCTTGCCTCACTCAATGCACAGGATGGACCTACTCTGGGGATGAATCAGGGCTGTGTAGTGAAAAGAGGCTGTTGTCTATAGAACTCCTGTCTCATTTGTTGTAGAAGTTTGAAGGTGCATAATGAACAAGGCAGAGGACTATAGGAAGAGAAAGAATGGTCTCATGGAACACTGCCCTGGAGAACTGGATTCGGTCTCTGAGATTCTATCCATGTCTCTGCAACAGGGTCCCTTTGTGATGTTGGGCAAGTCACTTAATCCAAACTTCTCACAGGAGGTAGCTAATTGTGCATTCCTTATTTTCTGCATGCCCAACTTCAGATTGTAGGGCTCGATCTGCAGAAGTGCTGACCACTCACACCTACAAATGAAGTCAATGGAAGCAGTGCTTCACTATATAAAGTGCTACATAATACTAAGTATTATCAGGTCCTACACATCTCAAATTCAAATTTTGACCATAGCCTCTCAGTGCCTCAGCTGTCCATCTGTAAATTGGGGATAATACCACACCTTCATGTCACAAGGGTTTTGTTGAGACAAATTAATTAATATTTGTGAAGCACTTGGATATTCTTGTGATGGGCATCACAGAAAATTTCCTATGAGGAAATTAATAATTCTGTCCTCAGAGAGGAGTTTGAATAGTGTGCAGTAAATAAGGTCTGGGGCCACTCAGTAAACAATGAGGAGAAAAAATATTGGATAGCTACTCATTGAGCACAATCCAGCCTATACACTCAGTGAGGAAGTGGTCCTGTGGAAAAAACAGTATGTGATCATATAATTAAAGACTTATCATAATTAGTCTTTGAAGAATTAGATTTTTATTGGTAAATGGCGGTAAATGTCAATTTCCCCGTGCACACACAAATCAATGAAAAGGTATTTCCATGGATAATAATCAAAATTTACACACAGGTAAAGAAAGAAAAATGTTGCTTGAGAACTTATTAGAGTTTGATTTAAGGATATTTATTTTGTACACTTTGACATATGATGTTGACAATTTGTGTTTTAACAGTTATAAAGCTTTACATTTTTGAATCTCAATGTCTCCTGTCATGAAATAATTATTGCTTGACCTTCTCCATAATTTCCCACAACTCTGAAAATAAATGGATAAAAACTGAAAAAATGCTTACAAGTAAGCATTGATATTATGTCAAAAATATAAAAATATACAATTCCACTTATTGTATTCAGAATGCACACAACGGGACCATACTAAGGCAACCTCAACTCTGGCATTTCCTACCTTTGACGTGCTTGACTTTGCAACCTTAATGTTCTTTTAACCTCTGTATAGAGCTATTTGTATAACAGTTATATAACTTCTAAGGTAGCTAGGGCCTTGTACTTTAGTTACAAAGCTAGACAGAGGGAAGAACTCAAGTCCATACCTTAGGAAAGAAAAATGGTGATAAAAGGAACAATTTCAGAAAGCAACCTAGTTTCAGTACACCTACCTGAAAGCAACAGAGAAAGGTAGTTCACCTTAGTGTATGACTAGCTATGGAGACTTCCAGGGAGAAACCTGAACTTTCATCACAGGTGGTTTGCAACAGTACTTATACACTACAAACAAATATGGTGGGGCTTTTTCCCCCTTGTCAAGTGGAATTTGTATTTTGAATGTGGCACTATCTTCACTGGAAGGTAACAATGGTAGGAGATAAAAAGGGTTTGATAACTGTGACCTGAGAGAACAAATAGTGATACAAAAGGACAAGCAGAAAGAAAATCATGGTGAGTTGATAAGGAGAAAGCAGTCTATAAAAGGTGTATCTATTAACTTGTCAGCTGCAACCCAGACAAAGCTGTGTAAATATTAGATTATTTGTTATGCCAAATAAAATGGGATTCTCATGTGCCTGCTCATTTTTCACGCAAGGACCTGGAGCCCAGGACACGACAACATTCTCATTCCAGATTAGAAATATAGTCTCCTACGTAGGAATAAACCCCAACATCTCAGTCAAAGTGTCCCTGAACACACTGACTAATATTTGCAACACCAATAGGAATGCTAATGTTCAATTTTTATTGTTCATTTATTTTCAGCATTCCTTGTAAGCAAAAGAATTATTGAAACAAGGTTTTTTTTTAAAATTTTGCTCTTCAGATCCCTCCATATAAGCCTATGTTCTAAAATATATGTGGCCAATTAAAATTCCTGGATAACTCAGATTTTTAGACGTGACAAATCCTGTTCTGTTTTTACATCATTCAGAGACAGCAGGGATGTGCACTCTATTCAATCATAGCTCATCTGAATAAAAGCCTCATGTTTCCAAAATCTATCAAATAAACAAAAGCACATGAACTGCAATAGATAAATCAGCTTCAAAAATGCAACAACCTACAAAGCACACCAAAGAAAAATCACCTTTTGAGTCCAGAAGGAAAGCCCTTCTAGGTAAATCTGTTATGGTTATTAGAAAACTTGTTTATTTCTACTTAAATCAATGCACAACTCCAAGAGGTAATAATTTCAAAGATTTGGCAATATGGCTATGATGTGTCTTAACTCACTTAGCAAATCACTGATGTTTATCATTACTTTTACCACACTACAATAGTGGGAGTCAAACATCAAAAACAGAAGGCTACTTTTTTCTCCAGTGAGGAAAAAGATGTCAATTCAAGGTACCCATTCTGTTAAGGATGCTCACTATAAGTGAGTATTTTACAACATGTGGGACATCAGTAAAAAAAAAAAAAAAAATAAAAAAAAAATAAAAAAGATAACTAATCAAATGGATTAAAAAAAAACATTAACACTTTTCAAGCTACTATTAAGAGCTAAACTTATCCCCGTCTCATCTGGTCCTTAATATTCACAGTATAAATTTTGAAATATGTTTTCTATCTTTAACCTGAAAATTGATACATGCTAAAAATCTACTTTGCAATCCTATGAAACATGTGAGGTACTTTACCACCCCCACTGGTCATTTCTACAGCATACAGCACTTTCAGCCCCTACCTGTCTGAGTGAACCCTGATTTGTATCCATTAGCTCTTCCGCTCTCTGGGGTCGTGGATGGTGACACTGAAGAATTTGGTTTAGCAGAATGGCTAGCAGCAGATGATTGTCTGCTTCTACATTCTGGAAGTGAAGCAGCTACAGTACATATTAACAAGGCCTGGCTTTCAATGCAACAGTTTAGTGCAATGGTGTTAAACATTGACAAATATTAAAAGCACATACAGTATGACATGCAACAAATAGCAAAGTTCAGCTAAAACATCTCCCAGGATTCAACCAACCTAATTTAAGTATTTAGTTACAAAAACCTTCCCCATAACATTCATAACAAGGGGCCCTCAACTTAAAGCTGAAGATATTCACTCAAGGTGCACCCAGGGTGCAAAACAAGATAGCAAAACCTGAGTACACGTGATCCCTCTTTCCATTCCCCAGAGATCAGTGTCCCCAGCTTTTATCTTAGAGTGCACTTTGTGGAGTTAGTTTTTCTACAGGTGCTAGCATGAATTTGTAAGTGATTAGATCAGCAGAGCAGTCCAGGAACTACGGCTGGAGAATAGACTGAGAGCCACTTTGCCAGACCCGGAAGAAAACACCGAGACATAGGAAGGGGTTATCAGGCTGATGGACTGCTTTATTTCTGCAGAAGGGGGGATTTGAGGCCTCCTCTGGGGATGTGGTGGGGAGGGGATAGAAGAGAAATGGGTGGGAAACTCTCTTTTTACCTAAATCTTTAGCCTCTTGGGTGAAATCCTGGCTCCACTGAAAGCAGTGAGAGTTTTGCCATTCAGTTCAATGAGGCCAGGATTTCGCCCCCTAGCTTTTTAAATACTTAAACCGAAAACTTTTAAGGTTCACCTAACACTACATAAAAACGTTCTAAAATCTGTAAGTATGCTTCTAGCAAATGGGTGATTTTTTTTTTACCTTTCCAGCAGATAAGGGGTCCCTTTGACAGTACACCTTGGGAGCTTCTTACTAGGTAGTACTTTAAGTGCTTCTGCTTCTTTGGCTGAGTGGTTAGTTTCAGGTTAATGTGGTTGGAAAATTCTGTGAAGTATCGAAATCCCCTTTCTCCACAGCCTATACAATTCCCAGAAAACCCTGCAGGAAAGGGGGGAGGAAAAGGTACACAAACAAAATAAATTCCTTTTGACATATACTGGGAATTAGGCCATTTTAAGCCTTACCTGAATCTACTAGCTGGATACACCCATTCAGACATCTACTGTAAGCTTCACACACAGCACATGAATGACAGGAAGACAGACAGACAACAGAGACAGACTTTTGCTGCCTCAGCACTTTGTTTGAAAATGCCTTCTCTCCAGCTGTTACTAATTTAGGCCCAAAAGCTAACCCCCAATCTTTCACACTCTACAGTTCCTCAGAAGGGAGCAAATTCTCAGAAGCAAGCATGATAGGTACATGAAGACTGAGAAAGCGATTACACAGAGTGATCCAACCCCCTCCATGTCGGTACCTTTCACCCCCACCCCTAGCACATAGTGGAGGATCGGCTCCAAGAAGCATGCTTCCTTTCCCAAAACTGTAACTGATCCACAGCATTCTGTATAAAGTTAATGCTGCCTAAGGCAGCCTTACTCCCAGGGCACTCTGAAATTCCCCTTTGGTCTTCCTGAAGAGGGAGCCTTCAAAATGTGGGTGGGTGGGGGTGGGGCGCACGCTAAGTAATATCTTTGCATTATTAAGTTCTCAAATGTAAAAGTGTAACACATGTCCTGATTATTTTCTCATGACTTATGTTTTTCCCCCTTATTAGGGTCTTAAAAGGGCACAAATAAGAAATCACTTAATCCAAAATCCTTAGTTCTACTCAGACAGAAATTCAGAGCTTTTATTAAATTTAACAGATTAGGAATACAGCCAAAAACTGGGCAGAAGACCATTTGATAGTAGAGAAACTAAATTATTTTGTGGAGAGAGCTGAATTACATGTTTGAACTAGGGTTTGTATGGTAGGACTACAGAATTAGGGCTATGTAATTTTCACTGAGGCCAATGAGAACTGTGCACAAGTAGAATTGGCTTCTGAGTAAGGGATGGGGAAGGCTAGCAGTTTATTTCTAACCATATGACCTTGCATTTGGCTTTATTAAAACACATGTTTGAATAAGCCCAGTTTACCAATCAAGATTGTTCTGTACAACTGTCATGTCATTATTATTTGCCAATCCACTAATTTTTGCATCACTTGCAGATTTTACCATCAACACGTTTATATTTTCTTTTAAATCACTGATAAAGATATTGAAGAGCACGGGGCCAAGAACAGGTCCCTGTAAGCAGAGGTGCTGGAACTAGGGGTGCTGGGGGTGCGGCTGCACCCCCTGGCTTGAAGTGGTTTCCATTATATACAGGGTTTACAATTTGGTTCAATGGCTCTCAGCACTTCCACTATAAAAATTGTTCCAGCACCCCGGCCTGTAAGACTCCATTAGAAACTTCTATTTGATGATGATTCCCCATTAATTACTTTTTGAGAGCTATCTATCCATTTAATAGATGCTACACTGATTTTTGCATAATGCTAATTTTTAAAATCAGTGTCATGAGATACTATGCCAAATGCCTTACAGATGTCTACGTCAACAGTTAAGTTTATCAACCAAACTTGTAATCTCATCAAAAAACAAAATCCAGTTTCTTTGACAAGACCTATTTTCCATAAAACCATGTTGATTGGCATTAAATTATATTGCCATCTTTTAATTCTTTACTGATTACTTTCCATGATTTTGCCCAGTCAAGCTAACTTGCCTGTGAGCTACCTGGATCATCCTATTTACCTTTTTAAATACTGCACAATATTATTTCTTTTCCCCAGTGTTCCATGATTTATTTAAAAAATCAATAACAGGGGCTCAGAGAGCTCCTGAGACAATTATTTTAAACCTCTTGTATATATTATTACCCAGTCCCATAGACTTTTAATTTTTTAATTTTAGTAGCTCACTGGCAGAGCAGAGATGAGTTGTTGGCTCATTACCAAATAAGAGATGATAGGCAAGAAGAGGCTAAACTATGAAGGTAAAGTCTTAAAAGGAAAGACAAGTAATTTGTAACACGGAAGTGGAAAAGGCGGAGCCAGAGGAGGGATACAACGGGGGAAAGGGCAGGTAGGGTAATGTGATTGGACCAACGAGCCAAGATGATGATATTGGCAGTAGCATTTTGAATGGATTACAGGCGAACAATATGGCATTTGTCAAGGACAAAAACGAGGAAGCTGCAATAGTTAGGATGTAAGATAATGATGGCCTGGACTAGAGTTTTAGCTAAATAAATCCGTTAAAGCTTTAGCGTAATTTCTTGTCTATTGAAAAGTCCACCTCAATGTATTCCAGGCACCCCAGCAATGGGGAAGAGAGAGAGGAGATTCAAGATGGCGATTGATGGTGCCAAAAAACCAACAACCCCACATCATTTTTATTGGTCTGTTTACCCAGCAGTCATAAGCCAAGCAGGCAAGGCAGGTGTGCAGATGCGCGTTTCCAATTACCAAGAAACGTTACTGTGTTGATTAATCTTTTAATTATTATAAATATAATCTGTGTCTGCTTATTCATGAAATGAAATTTTTACTCACTGACTGGAGGTTAAAAATGGACTATGTTTCACATTTATGCCCCAGAGCTGCAACAGACTTCATGCAGGTGGACTCCTGTACCTACGTAGAGCCCCACGCAGTTAATTGCAGGACCAGGGCCTTATTTTGAACTTGCTTTTCAAAGAAGTTCAGTTATAGATTTAGTTTCATTAATACAGAACTCTCTTCAACATACTACTAAGAAAAATTCATTTATTGAGTCAACTTAGTATAACTTTAAACCAACCTTTAGTTATCAATTGTTGTACCAAGAATAATAATGAAAACCATTTACCTAAAAGTGCATTTTTTCCATGATCATCTGGCAAAAACCGCTTGTCGACAGCACAGACTAAAATATGCTCAGGAAGATTTGGAGACTTGGCTCCTACCAGCAGGAAGCCTGCTGGGATATCAATTTGTTCCACGCACAGCGATACTAACCGCAAATCCTTGCCTGCTTGACAAAAACCTGAAAAGAAAAGATATGTGATTAAACTTTTATGAGTGATTTGCGGTCACTTTCTCTTTTGTTTGTTTCAGCTATGCAAAGCAGCCAAGGAAGATGTTTCCCGTTATTATCTAATTTAATTTTTTTTTTTTTTTTAGAAAATACTTACATTGTGTAAATGTATCATCATTTAGGGTCTAATCCAAAGCCCCCTGAGGTCAGGGGAAAGACTTCCCTTGAGCTCAGCGTGGGCTTTGGATCAGGTCCTTAATAAGGATACAGATTCACTGGCAGGGGGCTTCAGAGAAAATAAATAGCCATTATTTACCTAAAAGGCTTCTGATTGGAGAAAGTAAGTAAAACTATGGAGATCAGAAATCAAATGGCTAAGAAGCTGATACCTTTTCCACTGTTCAAGCCCAGTTTTAAATAGAAGAAACACTAAAACACTCAAACTTATGAAAAAACCCTACGGTGTGCAAAACTCACCCCATGTTTCCTTTCCATCTATACCGCACATGTCACTTGAAACTAAACAAAAAAAGTTATGAGTTCATAAAAACAAAACAAAACAAACCTCTTAAATTATTCCCAGGGAGTTCTATCTTCTCTGTATCTCTCTTTAGATTGTAAGCTTTATAAAGGGGACAGTCTTTAACTTTGTGTCTTGGTGCCAAACAAACATATTAATAACAAAAAAGACTGTATATATCCAGTGTTTACTAAGAAAAATAACCACCTTCAGTAGTTTATGAAATTTGACCCTAAATTATACCTACACCAACTCTTTATACTCAAGGACACAAATAAAAAAAAAATTCAATGATTATTATTCAAATAGAAGTTTTGGGAGGGGCTCCAGTTTCTATTTTCCATCTGTGTATTACATTGATGGTTATAGATAGATAGATAGATAAGTTTATAAACTGTTACTGCTTATGTCAGGGGTTCTCAAACTGGGGGTCGGGACCCCTCAGGGGGTTGGAAGGTTATTACATGGGGGTCACGAGCTGTCAACCTCCACCCCAAATCCTGCTGTGCCTCCAGCATTTATAATGGTATTAAATATATTAAAAACGTGTTTTTAATGTATAAGGGGGGGGTCGCACTCAGAGGCTTGCTATGTGAAAGAGGTCACCAGTAAAAAAGTTTGAGAGCCACTGGCTTATGTGATGCATTCCATTTTTCAGAAGTTTATACGTTTTCTTTGAAGAAAAAGAGGCACGTAAAAACTCAGTTCAGCAGTGGGTTTTTCAGAAGACTGTTGCGGTTTGTTTGCCCCTGGCCTAAACAACTAAACTCAGCCATATCAGACTTGAAGACATTTTTCAAAATTCACAACTTGTTTGTTTAGGCATTTTCAAAATTTCCAATTTAAAAAAAAAATAAAAAGCAATTTCTGAGTTAAGAACAAATCAGAAAGAGAGGGAATTTGTAATGTTATCATTGGTTCATAATGTAGGTTAACATGATAGTGAAGTTGAGTTGTGTGTGTTTGTGTTTAACTTTAAAAATAAAAAACCCATTCATGGGCCAGTCAACCTGCATCTGTATTGGATTTACAGGGATCAAAATGACTGGCCACTTCCTCTGCTGGTATAAGTCAGGGCAGCTCCATTATGGATCCCAAACTATTTACAACAGAACAAAATCTTGTCCTACTCTCTCCCTGATTAACTTCTAGTTCTGCTTTGAAGACTGAGATGACAGACACCAGAGGGAGCCATCTTCATCTCCTCTCCTCCTCCACAGGAAGGGTCTCTCTCTTCATAGGGAATGAAACCGTTAGTGGAAGCATTATAAAGCCACGTTTATAAATGGCTCATGCTAACACAATTTCAGCACAGGTTGCCTTGCTAATGTAGAGCACACACAATAGCTTCATAAGCCATTTTGCTAATCTGGCTCTATGCTAGTACGTCCCTACCTAATTTTCACTTCTACAGATGCAGGAAAGCTCGCCCATCTGTCAGCTGCAGCAGAAGGTGGTAAGTAGTTTTGTTTCAGGGCATTAGCAAATATGGGGTAGGCAGGTGACAGGGCTCTCCACTATTGGCTGACAGGGAGCATGGTCTTTCCTCTGCCACAGTAGCAGAACCTTCCTGGTGTGCACCGAAGTAAACCTGAAAATCCTTTTCCAGTGCCCATTTGTGCATATACAGTATAGTTTACCAAAGCACAGTTTCAAAAGGCTCTACTGTATCGGCTGTAGCAAACTATTATAAACCCTTATTATTAATTCAATTTTAACAGCCACATCCAAGGTATTACCATCTATGATGTAAATACTAAAAGGCATATGTACTTTAATACTGTACAGGGCCGGCTCCAGGCACCAGCTTAGCAAGCAGGTGCTTGGGGCGGCACTTCGGGCTCTTCGGTGGCAATTCGGCAGCGGGTCCCTCATTCCCCTCTCGGAGGGAAGGACCTGCCACCGAATTGCCGCCGAAGAAGAAAGCGGTGCGGCTGAGCTGCCGCCTATCGCGGCTTTTTTTTTTTTTTCCCGCCGCTTGGGGCGGCAAAAACCCTGGAGCCGGCCCTGATACTGTACACCCTGATCCTGTAAAAATCCATGCATCTAGATAACTTTACCCTTAAGTAGTGCCAAAATGGCATCCTCCACACAGTGTTAACTCACATAAGTGCACAAGTTCACACAGGTGAAGGCATTCTGGTAGCATACAGCCTATTCAGTATTACTACACCATTGCTTGATGGAAAATCCTATTTTGCTGAGTCAAATGGAAGACAGGTAATATTTCAGCATAAACAAGTTTAGTGTAATCAGGGGAGTTATCAATGTAGACATCATACAGGTGGAGTTGTAACCCGGTTGTAGATAAAAGGAGCTCTTCTGGGTAAATTGTATTTTACTCAAAATGTAAAGTGCCTGCTTACCCAGCTGTGGGTGGCACATACTATTGCAATATTATGGCTAACATGTTCAAAGAAGCCTTAGTTCATTAGATACTCAAATCCCACTGACATTCAATGGAAGTAGTGTGCCTAACACTCTTTGGTTCCTTTGAAAATACCAGCCTATGCCTTGGTCTAAAATGGCAAAATTTCCCACTGATGACAACAGGGGTCAGCAATGAGTAATTTTGCTATTATACACAAGGCTTATGATACAACAGATGTGATTGTTTTAAATAGGGTTTTAACAATTACTCTTTAGTATGGTCTTAACTAGGAAATTTTATCAAAAAGTTCCTAACTGCACTAACACTGACTGTTGGTGCTTTATGCTAAAATGTGTTATTGTTAGCAACACTAGGATATCTAGGGTACCCAGGGTTTTGGCAGTCAATAGTTTTCAGCACTGTTTTAATCTGACTTGCCAAAATAGGTAGGCATCACTGTGCTAAAAATCTTGTTAGCAGCTAAAACCCCACCTAAAGCAGGACTACTAATGTTCTAACACTAATTCAACTGAACTCAGGTTAGCACTGGTAGGAATTTTTGGATAAAATTACATAGCATGCACAACACCCTGACTGAGACAGGCCTAACAAATCACATTGAAAAGGTATTAGCAGGAACACAATTTAAACTGTGTTTAGGACAGATTCATACCATCAGTTCTGATGAGGTCTCAGTGTGAAGGAGAGAACAGGAGATCCTCAAAGCCCTAGAAGGAACCCCAACGGGAAAAAGCAACCAGGAATAGTTCATAACATTTTAACAGTCATCTTCTGAGCATGTACCACTGCACCAAGGCACATCTGTGTTACACCAGAATATCTTAGCACCGAGGTCCCCAAACTGTGGGGTGCGCCCCCTGGGGGGGGCATGGAGGACCATCCGGGGGGTGGGGCATGGTGGAGCCTGGGCCAACCCCCATGGGGAGCAGGGAGGGAGCGCCACCCAGTCCCCTCCCCTGCTCTGGTCCGGCCCCCAGCCGCATCCCTGGCTCCCGTCCCCAGCCTCAGCCACTGGCTGTGTCTCTGTTCCTGGCCTGAGGCCGAGGCTGAGGGCAAAACCAGAGCAGAGCCACACCTGGCCACGGCCTGGCTGCCAGCCCCTACCACAGTCCAGCCACTGCCCCGCTCCTGGCCCCAGACCCACCCCCAGCTGCAGCCTCAGCCTCTGCCCCCTTACTCCTTACCCCTGTCCATGTCCCCCACCCTCCCGAGCCACAGCCCTGCTCCCAGCCCTGGTGGGGTAGAGGGGGAACTGACAGGGGTAAGGGGAAGCAGGACCCTCAAAAGTTTAGGGACCACTGTCTTAGCAGTACAGATTGAAACTAGCCTATGTATGAGAGGCTGATACTATAGAGTCTAGAGACAATAGTATCGTTTTATCAGAGAGGCTGTTTTATCTACATAAATTTCATGCTCCCTATTCAATTAGGATAAATAAATTCTATTATATAAATGCTGTACATACACAGCCTATAATGGTACATACTACAATGTAGATACGTCTTCTAATATTTACACAAGATAATAGATGAGAAGCTGCCATTACTATATACTTTGATATTCACAAGTTCCACAGTAAACTGCAAACACTTCTTATGGAACTGGTATAGTATACTGTCACCACGCATACCTTTATAATTGTTCTCTTGTATTATCTTTTGTTTATGCTACTAAAAAAATAGCTCCACAAATGCAAAAACCAGAAAGATATTTGAACATAAAACCAACATTTAAACAAGGTTTACCATCTAGCTTAAAAATTTTAAAAGCCATGAAAAAACAGAGCTGATGTTAAAAGTTTGTCTTTATGCTGAGGGTGAGCCAGGGAGGAGGTTGAAGAAATGACAGCAACAGGTTGCACTCAGGACTGATTTTCTTGTTTTATGCATTTAATTCACACTCTTTAAGGCTGAACTTTTAAAGGGATCCATAGTTGGTTTCCATTTGTGCGAGCAGCTTTAATAGATAGCTGTTAGAGACATGTCTGTAAAGAAAATATTTTTTATTTACAAAGACTTTAGGGGATTTTGTGTTTGCAGATCAATAGCCGAATCAGAAAGAGTAGATTAATAATTTTGGCCAGGTACTTCTCTGTTAGTTTAAAGTAAGAGATTATCAGAGAATACATATCTGCTCTATGAAGAAAAATCTTGAATTTTCTTGCAAAAAAATGTAGACAGTATCCCCAAGAGCCATCCATTATTCTTCTTTCCCACCCATACAAGGATCACTTCCTTAGCAATAAAACGATTCATTTGTATGGAGTATTTTTGTTAATTGTTTTCTCAAAAAATTCCAGTCATAACATTTTATTTTTCTGGCTAGCCAGAAGTTCAGAGCGCTAATTTTTTTTCCTCCATGATTTTGTGTTGATAATTAAATATCAAATAGATACGTCTATATCCATGTAAACATCAATAAGGGACACATTTTCAAAATCTGACCTCTAATTTATGCTTGTGTAACTTGCATGCATAATTTTTTTTAGATTTGGTTCATATCAAGTCTATTTGCACTATATATACGCTCATTTATATAGGGATTTATACATGAAAATTCTGTCAAGTGACAGTACGTACAAGTTGTTTACACAAGTGATTGCAACTCGTACTATAAAAATGATGCATTCACCAATACAGGCCAGATTTGGAAATTTAGCCCTTTATTGTTATTTGCATGGATACAGGTATCTGTTTATGTATAGGTACACATGAAGAGTGGGGGGGGAACTAGGGCTGTCAAGCGATTAAAAATATTAATCGCACTGTTAAACAATATTAGAATGCCATTTATTTAAATATTTTTGTATGTTTTCTACATTTTCAAATATATTGATTTCAATTACAACACAGATCACAAAGTGTACAGTGCTCACTTTATTTTTATTACAAATATTAGTGCTATAAAAACAAAAGAAATAGTATTTTTCAATTCACCTCATACAAGTACTGTAATACAATCTCTTTATCATTAAAGTTGAACTTAAAAAAGGAAGAATTATGTACAAAAAAATAACTCATTCAAAAATAAAACAATTGGTTGGTGGCCGAAGCATGAAGAGGCATACGAATGTTTAGCATATCTGGCACGTAAATACCTTGCAGTGCCGGCTACAAAACTGCCATGCCAATGCTTGTTCTCACTTTCAGGTGACATTGTAAATAAGAAGTCAGCAGTATTATCTCCCATAAATGTAAACAAATTTATTTGTCTTAGTGATTGGCTGAACAAGAAGTAGGACTGAGTGGACTTGTAGGCTCTAAAGTTTTACACTGTTTTGTTTTTCAGTGCAGTTACGTAACAAACAAAAAATCTACAATTGTAAATTGTACTTTCACGATAAAGAGATTGCTCTACAGTATTGTATGAGGTGAATTGAAAAATACTATTTCTTTTGTTTATCATTTTTACAGTGCAAATATTTGTAATAATAATAATAATAATATAAAGTGAGCACTGTACACTTTGTATTCTGTGTTGTAATTGAAATCAATATATTTGAAAATGTAGAAAAACATCCACAATATTTAATAAATTTCAATTGGTATTCTATTGTTTAACATTGCGATTAAAACTGCGATTAATCACAATTAATTTTTTGAGTTAATCGCGTGAGTTAACTGCGATTAAATCGACAGCCCTTAAAAAAAAACAAAAAACAAACAAAAAAAAACACCTTTTACCTGTCACTTGGCCAACAAAATCAACCATTATAATCCTTACAATGTTTAGAAAATAATTAAAAAAAATAAAAAGTATACAAATGAGCTGTTTGATTCCCTTCCCCCTCCAAAAAAAAAAAAAAAAGAAGAAGATTTGACCATGGGATCCTCAGCTTTGTTTTAAAAAGCAGCAGGCACTTAAATCCTGATTAGTAATTTGCAAAGTGCCAAAAGCAATGGGAAAGAAGAATAATGAATAGCTCTTAGGGACATCATCTGCATTTCTTTGGAAGAAAATTCAAATGTTTTCCTTCACGCAAGCATGTTTGCATTCTACAATCATTTCTTAATTTAAACAGGCCTGTCTGCCCAATCAGGAATTGTCTTGTCCGCACAGCTGTGGAAATACAAGCAAAAGTGCTAAAATCTTTTGAAAGCAAAGATCTTCTATTTTGTTTTTGTTTTTCACCTAAAGGTAACAAACAACAGCCTTAGTGTGGGGTACAAACCTGTATAAAATATATTTGCATAAGAAATTAGCTTCCAGGAATTACATATGAACTGTAGTTCACTGTCACTCACTATTGTAACTTCACAGTAACTGATCAGGTGTTAAGTACCTGCTTACTTAATTGCCTCTGAAATTACTTTTGACCTCCTTTAGACCCCAGGTAAATTGAGGATTTACTAACAAAAGGAAGGTGCTACTATTGTGTTTCACACATCTTGCATATAATGCCATTCCACAAATTAGGACAAGCATGCTTTAAAGGCATGGCAATCAAGAGGTTAAGAACTGTTTACTGTATTATCTAGTTGTACATTTGAGGTCATTATGCTAAAAGCGGTCAGTATTTCCATTGTAACCTTCACAGAAGTTTATAACTGGGCTATAAAAATCCATTTGAAGCTAAAACTTCTGCCAAAAACCAAAAAGAAACACTTATGCTTATTGCTAAAAAAGGCTTTATTTTTACAAACAGAATAATTATGTGGACTTGTCACCCTACAATGGTCTTCCAACAAGAAGGTTAAAGGACCTCCCTCTACTGCCAAGTTAAGAAGAATGTTCAGCAAAAATGTTACTTGCATTTTATTCATTATCAAAGGCAATACAAACCAGTTGATGTGTTTCTGACTGATTTACGACTCAGCCATGTGAATTTGGGGAATTATGTATTTCTTAATAAAAATTAGGATGTTATATGGAATATGAAATGACCATGGGTGAAATCCTGGCCTCACTGAAATCAATGACACAACTACCATTAACTTCAATAGGACCAGGATTTCACCCCACATAAAGTACAACCCCTGAGACATTTAACCCAAAGTAGCTGTATAATCAGTAAAACTCATGAATTGCAGACTCAGGCACCAAGGACCCAATCCAGTACACGTTCAGCTTGGAGCACCCTGAGCAGCCCCACTGACTTCAACTTTCAATTTTTCATCTATTATTTTGAATTCAATCCTATTATTACTTTTCTTTGTAAGCAACTGCTGAGTTGGTTCAGAGACGTCATGCAATGGAAAATGGAAGGTTAGGTGATCTGTATGATCACATATAGGAGGAAAGGTGGTCACCGAGTCAATTTCTTTGTTTAGACGTGGTGTAGAAAATGAACATGTTTGGGTACCCATGCACTTACAATACATATAATTACACACAATCTATCAATTGGCGCGGGTTCAGAGAAGAGCCAAGAGAATAATTAGAAAACATGCCTTATAGTGATAGGCTTGAGGCTACTTGAGTCTAACAGACAGTTAAGGAGTGACTCAATCATAGTTTATAAGTATGTACATGGAGAACAAATATTTGATAATGGGCTCTTCAATCTAGCAGACAAGAGCCAATGAAGATGAAGCTGGGCAAATTCAGACTGGAAATAAGGTATAAATTTTTAACAATGAGGGTAATTAACCATTGGAACCATTTACCAAGGGTCTTGGTGGAGTCTCCATCACTGACAATTTTTACTTCGATTGGATTTTAAAAAAAGATATGCTCTAGCTTAAATGGAATCATTTTGGGGATTCTATGGCCTGTGTTATACAGAAGGTCAGACGATCACTATGGTTCCTTCTGGCTTTAGAATCAATGAATTTGTCAGTCTACAACTACTCTTATGAAATGTCAGCAATGTTTTAAAATTTCTTCCCTCTCTTTTTGCAACAATCAAAAAATAAAATCCCTCCCCACCAACCCAGCACCTTCAGGAAAACCCTTAATAGGAATATGAGGCATAGAACTGAAAGGGACCTCCTGGGTCATTGAGTCTAATCCGCTACTATTCTGGACAACTCTGTCATATCATTCCATTCATAAATTCAACACAATCCATTTTAAAACTAGTTAGATTGTTTGCCCCCAGTACTCCTATTGGAAGGCTGTTCCAGAGCCTCACTCCTTTGATGTTTAGAAACTTTCTTCTAATTTCCAGCCTAAATTTATTCATGGCCAATTTATACCCAGTTGTGCCAACATTGCCATTTAGCTTAAATAGCTCTTCTCCCTCCCTGTCTTTTACCCCCTTGATGTATTTATAGGGTACGTCTACACAGCATCTGGGAGTGAGCCTCCCACCACGGGTCCACACACCCGTGCTAGTAGCACTTGCACTAATGTTTTTAAAATAGCTGTGTGGATGGTGCTTTTACATTATGGCTCAGGCTAGAGTTTGGGCTCTGAAGCCCACCCCACGCCCTAGAGCAGAGGTTCTCAAACTGGGGGTCGGGGCCCCTCAGGGGGTCACAAGGTTATTACATGGGGGGTCACGAGCTGTCAGCCTCCACCCCAAACCTCGCTTTGCCTCCAGCATTTATAATGGTGTTAAATATATTAAAACGTATTTTTAATTTATAAGGGGTGGAGGGTCACACTCACAGACTTGCTATGTGAAAGGGGTCACCAGTAAAAAAGTCTGAGAGCCACTGCCCTAGAGCCCAAGCTCAAGCTTCCGCCTGAGCCAAATATCCATATTGCTATTTTCAGTTATAGGTGAAACCGCGTTATATTGAACTTGATTTGATCCACCAGAGTGCGCAGCCCCGCCCCCCCGGAGCGCTGCTTTACCGCGTTATATCCGAATTCGTGTTATATCGGGTCGCGTTATATCGAGGTAGCGGTGTACTCCAATGAGAGAACCTAGGAGCAGGGAAGCAATTGCTCAAAGGCTATCGGAGTCCACTTGGGGGAAAAACAACAAAGCCCCTGTATCTATCTCTGCCAAGTTACACAGACATGTCAGTGCTGCATCATCAGGATAAATGGCATCCTATGCTGTGACAAATCTAAGTGAATCAACACAGGTACTTGATCTTGGTCTGTTGCTACAAGACCATCAACCAGTGAGACCAAATTAGTTTCTGTGCCATTCCCATGTCTAAAATCTGAAAGTAGTCAAAAAAACCTCTGAAAACACCAGCCAATGTGAATACTATATCACAACAAACCTCTCTCAATAACTTTCCCCAATTTCTGATAACAGCCCAGTGTTTTTGGATTCAAGGCTTTTGGGGTTCCTTTGTTTTGGAGGACAAGCATGCCCATCTAAGACAGATTGATCCAGAAGGGACCAATATATAAGAATTTTTTAAAAAGTCAACATTTGCCACCAATTACCACAGAAATTCTGTTCTAAGTATAGGGAGAAAACTGGTAATTTCAGATGTGTATAGTAGCTGTTGGCAAACAATGACTATTTAATAACAACTACTGCAAAGAGGCCAACAAACCAACAGAAATTTAACATTAACATAAATAAGTTTATATAATAGTTATGAATAGGTTCTTTTCTTTAAGGAATTTTTAGGTCTGCAAGATATCATATCAATAACAATGTAAACCAGTTATTTAATATTTACTCCTAACAACTTCTATCTCCCCAACAATTCTATCCACATAGTATCCAACATCATTTCCTTACTGCTCATATTTTCAGTAATTAGCACTGTCAACAATTCCATTTATCCTTTTAAAAAGTTTAGGGGTGACCCTGAACCTGTTACACTGGTAAGCAGATACTCATGCGAGCACCCATTTCGAAGTCCATGATAATACTCATCTGAGTAAATACTCACTAATGTAAAGAAGTTGTTCACTGTTTGGCTCTTATAGCTAAATAAGGGCCATAATGAGCCTTAGCCACTTCTCACAAATAATACATCCCTTTTTATACTCTGTATCAAACCCTCTTATTTCAATATTGCCCCGATCACTGTTAGCTATATTTTTAAACAGCTATTTTAAAATCTTTTGGAATTCTACAAAGTCATATAAAAGGTTGTGGCTGACTGCCTATGTTAGTTATTCATGCAAGTCAACTGGTATAATTTTTATAGACTTTAAAAACATTTAAAAATAGCTTGAATGCTTTAAAAAGCCTCTAGTTAAATTTATGTTTGAAAATGTTACATTACATTCTGTTTTGGGCTATAACTGAAAATGCAGTCTCGGTCCAAAGCCAAAATTTGATCACAGTTCCAAATTTCTGAGCAGGACTACTCATGCAAGTAAGGGTTGCACTACTGGTCCCTTTATAAAAATCATTCCCTTGGTCACCAGGCAATATCACAATTCAGCATATTCATTTGATCAGTTTCCATTATTACTAGTTTTTAACCTTAAACACTACAGATTATGGTGAGAACTGATTTAAGCACTAACCATCAGTAGTGCAAGACCCTTCTGGGGCAGGTTTTTGTGAATATGGGATTGGTGGACTACTTGAATCTGACATGTCTTCATCCTCCTCTTCGTCTTCCATTTCATTAACAGTTTGGTTATTAGAAAAATCCAGACTACCGTTCTGTGTGTAACGATGTACCAACTCTTTGTCCAATTCTTCCACCTTTGGTTTCACATCTGAAAAGAATACAAAAACAGAATCATCTCTACATCCACAGCAGTTCAAAGCAATACTACACTTGGAAACAAAATATCACAACCCTCTTTCTTTTAAGAGGCACAAAAGATGGATTTTATGTCATAAGGCATATGGATTTTATGTCAGAGAATGAACTGAACTGTAATATTTTATAATCGCAGTCCCCCAGTGCTTGAGGGCCCCTTTACAGAAAAAAAATGACAAATTGAAGTGTGCCATACTTGCATAGTTACCTTCTGGCAGGAAAGGAGGTTGGTCCGGGTCCAGGTAGAGTTGAGAGAAGATTGGCCGTGGGACAACACTACTGCATCTCAGAGAGGCTTCTATAGAGTTGTGAAGAGCTTCTTCAAAACGGGCTGATTTCAGCTGCCCTGCATATGAATTCCCCATGATCTACCAAATTTAAAAAAAGGGAGGGATTGGCTATTAAGGGGGTAGGGAAATATATACACAGATACCATTTGTTCAAACAGATCATTTATGAATGAATGAATAGCCCATATAGTACCCATGAAAGATCAACATTAGCAGTAGCATTTAGTAGTTAATGCAAAATGCAGTGAAAAAAACATCTTGAAATAGTACAGTTTGTTCCTGTCTGGGTTTGGAAGCCTCCATTATTTGCTTGTTTCAGTAAGAGCTACTTACTGCAGTTAGCCCATCTCAAATACATTGGTTATACACTAATTCCCCTTAAATTTTACCTCAACAACTTCAAGAGTCTACCTGATGCAGAATTTAATGGAGGGTAGATAAAATCATCTAAAGTGATGTGAATTGAGTTTTAGTACACGAGGTACACAATCCGGCTTTTATTCTCTTTACCTGTATCTTCTGGGATTTGAGAGGGTTGGTTGTGATAGAGAATATAGGAACATGCAGAATTTACAAATTAGCTTATTTCAGTAATTGTCCAGCTGTGTGGCTGCATGACTATATTTATGGAGAAGTTATGTTACCAGAGCAATTGTACGCACAGGCATCTTATTGGGTCTGTTGTCACTGCCAACATCAAGTTAAAGTATCTGAAAGGTCAGTATTTTCATTCTAAGGATTCTTGACCTTTTTTCTTAAAGGATTCAAGGTTAATACACTGCAAGTGGCAGGGTTTATAGTATTTCTGTACTTATCAACATTGTTATCAATATAATTATGACTAGACAATCTAAATCATACAACTAATGATATAACAAGTTTTCATCACACAATGAATACAAACATCAGTACAGTATACAGACAAAGCTGTGAAATGTTTTTATTTTAAGCTACACATTACATTTTTCACTAGCACACATTTAACCAATCAAATTTCTCAAGTGTTAATTTTTCCGCTCATTTATTCAATAGTGAATGTATTAAAATACATGAAGTTAGTCAAGGACAAACTGTACTTTAAACCATAACTTGTTCTGCATTCTTAAGTGCTAGTTTGCAGCTGTTATCTACTGCACCGCTGTCTCTAATGGTGCTGAATACTCTTTCATTAAGTAAACATTAAGTAGTAGAGCAGCCAAGTAAGATTTTACAGAGAATTGGGAAAGACATGCCAAATTATAATTCTATCATTTGATTGGGTCTTCACAGCACAATGTATTCCAGAGACACAATGACAACTCAGCATCCTCTAATAATAGGCAATACTGGTGACTGAATTATTGTAGAATTTTATTCCAACTAAGTTAACTTTTAGCTATTTATTTAATCAGACAAAAAAGGAACAAGTGCAAAACAAGCTACCACTCGACCTTATTCCCCTTCCACCTTCCTGATGTCATCTAGTTCTGTGACTAGGGAAGCAGTGTGGCCTACTGGATACAGCACTGGACTGGGACTCAGGAGGCCTGGGTTCTGTTTCTAGCTTGGCCACTGGCCTGGTAGGTAACCACTTAACCTCTCTAGCCTCAGTTTCTTCATCTGTAAAATGAGTATAATAATGGGACCTCCTTTGTAAAGCACTTTAAACACTACTGATGAAAAGCGCTATATAAAGTATTAATTATTATGTCAAGAAGGACATTTAGACATGGAGGATGGTCCTGTGGTAAGGCACTAGCCTAGAACTTGGGAGACCTGAGTTCAACTCCCTGCTCTAGCACAGATTTCCTGTGTGACCTTGGGCTAGTCACTCAGTCTCTCTATGCCTCAGCACCCCATCTATAAAATATGGATAACAGCAATTCCCTAACTCCCAGGAACGTTGTGAGGGTCAATACATTAAAAAGATTGTGAGGTGCTTTGAGAAGGATATGGGGTCCATAGAAGTACCAAGACAGACTGCTGTCTTCATTCTATTTGTAAAGTAACATGCATACATATGGTGATGGTAAAACATTGTTAGGGAGGTAGGGTGGGGAAAGAGGTGCTGGAAAGTTGACATCCTTACTGGAGCAGAACTAAGGTTGTTGTGACCTGTCTGTGGCATATGTTTGTACACATGGTGGGTGAAATCTTGACTCCAACAGAGTCAATAGCAAAACTCCACTGACTTCAACAGGGGCAGGACTTCACCCAGTATGTACAGTTAAGCTGATTAATATTTCATTTCTTTGCTTCCAAAATGTGTGTCATGTATGTTGTAAGCACATCATCTTTAACTTGTACAATATTTTTGTATCTACATAATTTCAACAAAAAGAACTTTATTAGAATGGTATATTAAAAAAACCTGAACTTCTGAAAGTCTCAAAATTCAGAAGTAAGTTTCCAAAAAACAGCTTTAAAGCTTAATTCTGCCCATGCTCCCAACCATGCTTATACTATGTTAAATATGAATCTATGATAAGCATCATGACTATTTTCAAATTCTGGAAATTATTAATAATCAAGTAATGCATTTTATACACAGGACAACTCTCCTTTACCTGTAACAGTCATAGTCTGTTTAAGTTATTGTGGAAAATGAGGTACAGTAGGGTCTGCATAAATAGCCTTGTTGGTGGATGGTGATGATGTCATGGAACTATATCAGGAGACTGATTAATATAAGTATAGCAGCATTTCTAGTTTGCTGAGAGAAAGTAGGTAAGACAGATTGGGCATTGTGGTTTATAATGGAATGGTGGATAAAGGATGGTGTTTGTGAACTGCAAGATGTTAAAACGTTGGTCTGGTCATTGCAAGACAGTGAGTTAGGAGAGAGGCTTGTTTTCAATTTTTTGTGGCAGGTGGACAGTATATAGGGCTTCCCAGCTCAAATGGGGTGCCCACTGACAATTCTTGGTCTAACGGCACTAATAGGAGGAGCTTGGCTGAACTAAGCAGGGTAGCTTCTGCTGTGATAGAAGGGAGAAGCTAGCTCCCAAAGAGTTAATCCCTTAGAGCAGGAAAGATATAACAAGGCAGCTGACTTCTTAACAAAGCCTGAGGCAATTAGGACAGCTGGGCCTTGTTTGGAGTTCAAGGGAACTTTAAAAGGGCAGGGCTCCTCAGAAAAGAAGAAGTAGGGAAGCCTCTGCAAGGAATGGGAGTCTGGGTAGGTCCTAGCCTTCAGCACCCTGCACAACAAGCCATTGTCTAGGTTAGTTTGCCTAATTTAGATTATTTGTTTGAGCTCCCCCCAAAAACTATGGCATCTTAAGTGATTCAGGACATTAATAACCTTGTGTTTCTTCTACTGAACATACTAATAAAGGCATGGTTCTGTTGCAAATATTATTTTCTTCCCCTTAAATAATGTGTGAGTAATTCATGGGGCTGACAACTGGGTGATTCACAAGGACTGAACCACAACACTGCTAGAGACAACAGTAATAATAATATTAATAATATTCAATACTTAAAATAGTTTACCTCTTCTAAAGCACAGTACAAACACAAGCAGGGCTGTTGTCACATGCCCAAACTCTGCAGGGGAGCTGAGAATGAGTAGTGACTCTCAGCATTTTTTAAGGTTGCTCTTCTCTATCAGTAGGAGGTGATGGCAGCTCCTCCATGTCTCTCCCTCCCTTACGCTCAAGCACCCAACACATGTTGGCAGGCCTAAGGGAGAAATACAGCTTTATGAAAGATCATGCAAGCAGGGCCGGCTCCAGGCACCAGCTTGGCAAGCAGGTGCTTGGGGCGGCCACTCCGGAGGGGGGCGGCAGGTCCAGCGATTCGGCGGCAATTCGGCGGACGGTCCCTCACTCCCGCTCGGAGCGAAGGACCTCCCACCGAATTGCCGCCGCAGATCGCTGCTTTTTTTTTTTTTTTGGCTGCCAACCCTGGAGCCAGCCCTGCATGCAAGGATGGCCTTAGTTCACCTCTGTTGGCAGCAGGAGAAGAGAGGAGAAAATGATGCTGAAGGGTTATAGGAGTACTAGCTTGCTGGGTGCAGAGAAGGAAAACCAGAGCACAGTATAGAGCTAGCAAATATTTGGAATCTGCCTGGCGTGAATTTGAGGTGCTTGCTTCAGAGTGAAAAAAAGCAGGAGGACTAAGGGAGAAAAGATCAGACTGTAACAGGGGAATTAAAAATTAATTAAAATTTGCCATATGGGTTCCAGATACACTACAGCCAGGATGGTGCAGTAAAGAGACAGGGAGAAGGATAAAATAACAGGATTTGGGGGAGGGAAGAGGAAAAGGAGCAAGAACAGTCTGATGTGCCTGATTTAAAATGCTGCTGCAGAGACAACCCCACCCCGATGCCTATCAGGGGGTTGTTGATAGTTTCACTTGGACCCTGTACAATCCTGGCTACAGCTCTGGACAAGAAGATACTGGAAGTATCTTGGCTTATACAGAAGTAATGAAATGGAGAAGAATGTTTGTGTAGGTGGCCCAAAATGAGGATGATTTACACATTGGCATGGAAGAATGCACAATATGACTAAAGGGTAGGGAAGAGTGTCTCTACTATTGAAAATATAAAACTTAGACACCATTACACCGTGTCTCTGAGATACAGGAGTACAAGAGTCTTAGGGCTCCCGGTTGAACATGTATCATGTTAACATACAGAGCCTCAAGCACTCCCCAATTCCACAGCCACTGAAACTGCTGCAGAATTCACCCTTTGCCACAGAACTGAGCTCTAGAATCTCAGCTGTCATTTAAAAAAATATTATGCAGGTGGTACTTCTCACAAAGTCATGAATTTTACACTGCTATTTATACAGCAAGTCAGTTCAGTCAAGCTCCTGTTAGGACCACTAGACCAGCATTTCCTGCATGCAGCCACCATGGCCGCATACACTCACCAGCAGATTTTTCTGTGGCTTCAACAGTCTCCTGGGTGGAGATGAGGTGGGGGAGTGCGGCAAAGCAGCGGCCCCTCCCTGCAGCCCCCAGCTGTTGCTCCTGGATGCGCTGCCTTGGAGTTTGTTGGCACCACCAGCAAGGGATCGGCACCCTGCACTGCGCAGCCTCCTGGGGCCTCCAGGCAGCATCTCTGCAGACACGTGGGGCTGGTGTATGTAGTGGGGAAGGAACCTTGGACTCAGCACCTGACCCACTTTCTCAGGGGCAGTGGGGCTGCGGGGCTCTTCCTCCCCTCCCTTACGGGTGGGTGACCACACAGGGCACCGTAGTCAAAAGGCAAGGAGCGGGGTGAGCCTGGGCTGCAAGGGCGCAGAAGGGAGTTCTGGGTTATGGGGGGACATAGCGGGGAATGGGGGCAGGGAGATGTTTCTATTGTGTTTAGGTCCAGTAAAGAATAGAGATAACTGTACATTATTTTTATTATTGAGTCTGAAAAAAAACAAATAAATTGCAATGATTTGGACATGCATATGTGCATATTTGTTTTTCCTAAAGTTAATTAAGTATTTTAAGAGAAATTGTCAGAGTGGCCACCAGCAAGAGTTGGTGGCCACACTCTGAGGCCACCAAAAATTTTGTTGAGAGCCCCTGCTCTAGACCAAGGATCGTCATTGTGCGAGGACAACTTCTTACGGGCCTGAAAGCTCTCTAACACCTTAGCAAGCCCATGGAAAAAATGCCAGTGAAGCCAAAGGTTTTGTAGAAATTTTTTTTTGCTTTGGTTGCCTCAAATCTTATCCACACTGCCTGTAGTAAGATACAGTCATAAAAGTGCTGCATTTTCTTCCATCCTCTAAAGTATGCGTTCATCTTCACCTCCCAAACTCTGTCATTCTGGAGCGTACTTCTTTGGGAAAAAAAAATTTTTTTTGCTTCTGCCCCATCACCACCATCTGCCAGGCAATGATTATGTCCATCACTATCACACCTTTTCAGAGGAGGGCTACAGTGTTTTCTTCCAGGTCTCATTTGAAGTGCTCTATCCCATTGAATAAAAGGTTGAATTGAGGTAGCTGGAATGAAAGGGAGACCGGGGAGAGGGAAAATCATCTGTCCTTTCAGTCACCCTGTGCAAGATCTTATAGCTTTATATCTGAGTGGATTTTGACCTGGAAAGGGCAAAAAAATATTGCATATGAGAAACAGCTTAGGAAAACGTAATTTGGTGAAAAGAGACCGATAGACAAGCCAAGGGCCAGAGATGAGAGAAGAAAAAGAGTGCTATTGCTTATTTATGGGACGTTATGGAAGTTAAGGTGGGAGACGGAAATCTGAGAACAAAATGAGTAACTGGTTACAAACAAGAGCTCAAAGATGGTTTTCTTTAAAGTGGTTTGGTGAATTGTAGAGAATTTCTGAAGAAAAATAAAAGGTCTTCGTATAGCTCTATGATTTCCAGGAAGATCAAATTCGCCTCCTGTAACCTGAAAATTAATATATCCCTGTAAGATAAAATATCAGCAGAAATCCATTCTTTAAGAGGAGTAGTGCATACAAGTCAAGTTCATCCATGGTTTGCTGAAATTCCTCTCTCCCTCAGACACATTTTATACTTAGAATGAGAATATATGGCTATGGCTTTGGTGCTCCAGGTCCTACAGCATCATGATTATTTTATGCTGTCTGTTGCACAAGGGAGGTCTTGGGACCCTGCCAGCACTGGACAGTGCAAAAGCACAACAGAATGGAACCAATCTCTCTCGTGTAATATTCAATAGCTGAAAACTTCACTGTACAGCATTTACAGGCAGCTGGAAGATTTCTCTTAATTCCTGCACCAACAGTCCAGGAGAGCTGGACGGGGTCTTTGAGCTCGCACCACACTACTGAGGCCCTGTAATGGAACAGAAGCAGACATGTTTCATGTTTCAAAGGGGGCCACTTAGGGATCTGGGGCAAAATCAGTACTTGGTCCTGCTAGTGAAGGCAGGGGGCTGGACTCGATGACCTTTCAAGGTCCCTTCCAGTTCTAGGAGATGGGATATCTCCATTAATTTATTTATTTATGTTTGAGATTCCATCACCTGCTCCCTAATGAGGAAACTTTTTAATACTAGGAGTCAATGACAGCGAAACACTGATTTACTCATGGGGACAATCCATGATTTGCAGCAGCCTTCATCATTCCAGCTTCCTTGTCTTTCATGAAGGTGGAAAATTAGAGCTAACAACATTTAACATTTCAAAAGGATTCATTTTCTAGGGCTGTATCTCCAAACTGTCCTGGAACACCACAGGAAAATATGTAGTGGCTTGCTCACCATGACTGCAGACCAGCTTCCTTTCAACTCTTAGAAGAGCCTTGTCATTTCAAGCAAGGATCTCATCTGTGTGGTCTGTGCAGTCCCACTGCTTTCAACAGGCTTGCATAGGTGTAAGACATTGTAATTTAGTAGCCAACACTAATGGTGACGCATACGGAGTTCTATTCATAGTTCTACAGTATTGGCTCTGCAGTGTCAGCAGGAGTAAAAAGCAGTTAAATTATTTTAGTCAGAAAAGCAGGCAGGCATACCTCTGAACACACACATACAATGAGATCTGTTGAATAGGAAAGTGTGATGTTACTCAGTAACTTTTCAGGGTAAAGCCATGCATTAAGTGAAGGACCTGCTACCGAATAAATCAGGTCATCAGTATAAACTAGATATACACACCGGTTGGCCTCTGGGTGGGTCATGACCTCAAAGACTATGAAGAAGAATTGAGGTGGGGTTTTTGATGAAGTTAGGGTTTGTTTTTTTTAAGCAATTTTACAATTGCCCTGATAACAAATGCAAAGTCTGATACAAACACTCCACTCTTGCTTGGATATATCAAAGTCCTTACCTGGCTTTTAGCCTAATAACTTAACAGTGTTCTCTAAAATGCATAATCTGAGGATCTGATCTAGTCCAACCCTGAAGGAAAATTTCCTTTCAAAAGAAAGAAAGGTTCGTTGGCAAAAGCACTGAGCTACTTCTGGATCTATTTACGACTTTTATACCTCAAAGGGAAGCTCACAGGGAAAGGAAGACCAAAAACTGATTGTAACATATTATTTGGAATTTGCTGTTTAGTTTGTATCTAGTAATTTGTACGGTTTCATCAATACAGTACCATCCCTTTTACTTGATGCTCTGGGTGGGATTTTGTTTTTAAAACATTTTCTTTCCCTACAGTAGTGTACCATTAGGTTCTCTCTCTTTATTTTTACCATACAAACACATACAGCTAGCAAACAGTTTGCCCTTGTCAGAGCTAAAAGTGGAGGCTTTTACGTCTAAAGGAGATAACCAGCCTTGTCCCTAGCAGTTGGGAAAAAGACTTGCTTACTAAGGAAACAGGTCATGAGGACCACTCAAATTTGAGAGTATTCTCATTACCAGAATTTTTCTTACCTCACTAACATTTGAAGAGTCTTTTTCAGTGCGGTTTTGGTCAAAGGTCAGTAGATTCTCACCTAATTATAATGCATGGGGGTCATATAGAGTCCACTATAACAGAGAATAATCTACACCCCTGTCCTATGATAAGCAACAAAGGCAAAGAATTCAATAGCAAAGTCTTGTCCAGTAAAATTGTTCACAGTGGTGGGCAACCAGTGGCTCCAGCTTGTTTTCATTTTATATTTTGAAAATGTGTCACTATGCTCTATAGTAATTTTATGTAGTTTAGGTAGTCCCATATAGAGCCTTGTGCATAAAGTTAGATGTAGTTCATAATCTTATCTAAACTGCTTGAGTCTTCAAAACTGAACTGGGAATCTTCTAGTGAGATTTCTGTACTTTCCACTTCCTGGACAGGAAACATTACAAGATGAGAATTTTTGCCGATTTCAGGACTTCAGGTTATGATCTCAATCAAACCAGGGGCCATATCCTTGGTCCCATTCCAACCCCTCTGTGTTGCTCTCATGGCAGAAAGGGACAGGAAAGCTGGTGTAACCAACCAGCTGGTTATTCTGAGGGATCGGACATTCCTAGATGGCATAGAGATGATTTAGGAATTAAGCACATTGCAAGATTCATGGAATGCAGTTTTCCTTAGTAAATAGGCCCAACAACAATAGAAGGAAGGAAAAGAAAAACATTAACTCCACTAGTTTATTTATGTGAACACTCAACATAAGCTCTCATAGAGCAAAAACACTAGGCAGGGGTTGTGTGAAGGATGGTACTTGTGTCTGAACAGAAGCAATGTGGTGCTAAAAGAACTTAAAGACACACATACATACAGAGTACTTTCCGATTTAAAGTAAAATTAAATGTATAACATTGGACCGAATTCTGTTGTCCTTAAAAGGGCAAGACAGGCATTGAAGTGATTACTGAGTTTTGCTCAATTTTAATGCAAATATTTTGACAATGAAATGAATGAATGAATGAATAACTAAGTATCGTAACATGAAAGTACACAGCTAGTTATGTGCATACTATATTTTATACAGAATCATAGAAATGACCTCAAGAGGTCATCTAGCCTTTTCCCCCTGTGTTGAGGCAGGACCAGCATACCTAGACCATCCCTGACAGGGATTTGTCTAACCTGTTCTTAAAAACCTCCATATGACAGGGATTTCACAATCTCCTTAGTTAGTCTGTTCCAGGGTTTAACTCTCCTTAGATGTAGAAAGTTTTCCCCCACACAATAGCTAACCTAAATCTCCCTAGTTGCAAACTAAGACGATTATGATCTGAGGGCTACTCAAAGGGTACGTCTACACTCCTTGCAAAGATTTGGTAGAATACATACACTTCACACACCCCTAGTAGTGTAGACAATGAAGCACTATTTAGGTAAGTAAAGTCATGCCAGAACGTTACGGTATTTACCTCACACGGCTCTCTACATGACCAAGCAGTGCCTCCCAGTCTATAGCATAGCATAGCGTCCTGTTGTTTCCCCACTGGCGGAGTCCTTCCCCTCTGAAGTAAAAGGCTCCAGTAGCAGGGAAAGGCTCTGACTGAGGGGAGACAGTAGGGAAAGGCTCCTGCAGCTCTGTGTTGATGGAGCCTTTCCCTGCTGCAGTGGGGAACAGCTCTGACAGCAGGGGGCTGCCAGAGCCTTTCCCTGCACACATGTAGCTACACACCACATGTGGCTGCAGCTCACTTTTCACTGCAGCTTGTAGCTACACATACCCTCAGGGGTTCTCACAACAAAAATTTTGGTGGCCTCAGAGTGGCCATGAACTCTTGCTGGTGGCTGCTCTCACACTTTTTCCTAAAATACTTAATTAACTTTAGAAAAAAAAACAAATAAATATGCACATATACAGGTCCAATCAGTGTAATTTATTTACAGACGCTCCCCGGGTCAAACCTGCACTTACGCAAACCTGCACTTACGGAAAAAGTTCTGTAAGCTTTTGGGGGGCGGCGGGAATTGTCGGGTATACGTCCCTGACTTACGCAAAATTCGACTTACGCCAAGGTGTTCCTGAACGGAACACTTACGTAAGTCGGGGAGCGTCAGTATGTGGGTTTTTTTGCAGATCTAATAACAAAAATAATGTACAGTTGTATGTATTCTTTACTGGATCTAAACAGAATAGAAACACAAATAAGGTGCTTTGCATGTTCTTGTCTTTTGTTCTTGGTTGGTTCTTTGTTTTTTGCTTTTTTGGGTTGCTCTTTTTATGACTTGGTAGTTAGTAAGTCTGCTTCTGTGAAAAATGATATTTGTATGTTTGTTAATATCACTTCTCACAGCAGCAGACTTGATAGCTAGAAGATACTGAAAAGTGATATTAACAAACATACAAATACCACTTTTAACAACAGACTTACTCAACTGGTAAGCCGGAGGACAAATTAAGCCTTGGATGGGGAGGTGGGTAGGGAGACAGCAGGGGCCCAGGGGCGATGGGGTGGTGAGCCCGGGACTGGCGCCACAGCCCGAAGCCCCACAACCGTAGAATGGAGCCTGCTGCCGTGTAGCTGGAGGACAGAGCCTGCCACCCCAGAGCTGAAGCCAGAAGCCTGACCCACACTGTCCCTGGGAAGGTGGGGAACTCACACTGGCTGCCTGCTCCTCTGGTGTTTGTGGCTCCGCTGCTCCCCCCAATCACTGCCCAAGAGGCTGTGGCCGCAAGAAAAGCCCCTGGTGACTACACGGGGCCACGGTGGCCGCATTTGAGAAACACTGCATAAATGTTGCCACCAATGGCATACAGTGTAGACGTACCTTATGTTACAGACTTTGGCTGGTCTGTAATAGCCACAAAGGACTGAAAATGCAGCCCAGGATCAGCAGGAGTAGTGGTATTTCAACTACACTCATTCTTTTCTAAGCACACGTGCTTTATCGTACTATGCGGACAACAGATAGGGTGTGGCTGTGGGGCACATGAGCTCCTGTATCAGGCTTTATGCCACTTCAGCATCATTCTTACACTGGTGTTATTTATTCTCCCAGGCAGAATTAGATAAATTTTGTGGCCAAAGTGGGCCAGAGGTGAGGTGTGGCACAAACTGGCCATATTGCACCTAACGATCTGACACATTGTATCTTACACCTCCTTTTCATCTGCTAATTGTGTAATTCTACCAAAAACACAATCGAGGTTTGTTCTCTCATGTTCCCCATCAAAAAAGAAATTTGAAAACAAACAAACAAAAAATCCACTAAGTTATTCTTTACATAAAAAAAAAAAAAATACAAACAGCTCAGAGAAATCAAATTGCCACGTCTAACAGGCTTGGATAAAAGTAAGCAAATTTATTAGCAATTCCTTACAGCCTTGTGTAAAAACAATGCAATGCTGATAAATACTTTTCTCCTTGTTTTTAATCAGGCTTCAAAAAAGTATCACTGAGGGAGTTAGAAAATACATCTTTGGCTAAGTGTTTGTGCCAGACTTCTTATAAATTCAGTTCTGACTGGATCCTCAACTGCTTATAAATAAGAACTGTTCAAAGACAATTCTCTTCAAATGCATAAACATCATCTTTCTTCAAAATTCTTCATTAAAAAAAAATGAACAGAACAAAAAGTACACTTTGTTCTTTACTTTTAGTATGTGATAGTCTTCTGCAGTCAACAGGCATATTAACAAATCACAAGTCTTTTAAGCACATTCAGCCATTGCTCAAAACAACAAAATAAAATTATTGGACATCTGTTTTCATGGCCATTTCTTTGCCAAAAACAGTGCACTAATAAAGCAAACAAAGAAAATATGGGTATACAGAGATCTTAAAAACCACTAAACTCAAAATTATGTCAAGGTTAATGCTGGATGAGCAATTTTCTGTGAAACAGCCTTACACTGTTGAGTAAGAGTGGCCACATGGTTCATTTCATTTCTATTAAATAAATCCTTCTCTCTCATTACTTTCTGGTGGAAATGATCAGAAAATGCTGAATGTTTTGTGGATTTCTTTCTATTGGCTTTTTCTTATTTATTCTTCTATGTAACATGCATTTATCGTGTGTCAAGGCTGAGTCTTTACTTTCTCTTTTTTCCAGAAATACCAGAAATTCTTCTGTAAAATAAACAAATCTGTCAAGAATATCTGGAACTACCAGAGGCTGTGAGAGATCAAAGATGCAAATCATTAGTAGGCACTGTGCAACCTTCCAAGGTGTCACAGGAGACCAGTTTTTCTGACACAGAGGCAAAACTAAAACTAAAACAGTAAATACAGGGAAGCTTCTTAAAAAGTGTAGCCATCTGCATTTGTGCTACCTCTCTTAGGCAAGGCCACCTCAACAATCCCAAGACAAACAATTATTTTCAGGATTTTTATTTGTTTTCTAAACTATAAAATGTCATACAATGGTTCATGATGGGGGGGGAGAGTTTTTAACTAAAAAATTAAACCAAACAAATTTATGTAATATATGAATGAATAAACAATCTCAAATGCTTGTATTGTTCCTATTATAAATAGTCATCATTCACTACGATAACTAGTGCATTTGGGTTTTGCAGATAAGAGGAAGAAAAAATTATACAGGACTAAATTATTTACTTTAGACATTTTGCTGTGCGTCTTCTACTCATTTTTCCCAAAAGTAACATTTCTTAATGGTATTTACAATCTAGACATAATGTAGCTGCCACTCCAGCATCACTTAGTCATAATTCCCACACATAGGCCCTATTCACACTTTGATTCATGAAGATAAAACCTCCATTAAATGTCAGCATCCAATAGGAAGAAAATATACCTCACCATACTTTACCTTGCATATTTACACAATAGAATATAAATGCTACCTGTAAAAACTTTCTGTCTAGCAGGTCAAACTCCATTTAAAAAAATTAATACCTTATACTTATGGAGCACTTTTCATCAGTGGATGGCTAAGTACTTAACAGAGGTCTATATGATCTCCATTTTATATATGTTAAGTGTCATTGTCACAAACAATTTTAAAGATCTTAGCACAACTACTGGTGCAGTCTCTCTAATCTATGCCTTTTCAAATAGGTACGTGAACTTGGGTGGATATGTATTCCTTAACAAGTTCCTATACATTTATTTGTAAGACTCTAGCTTTGTATTTAGAGACACTGGTAATCTGGTACAAGCCTGGAAAAGTCAGGTCCATCCAGTTTCTATGTTAAAATCCAGCCCACTCTCTTGTGTAAATAACACTTTTTTATCTGTTACTATAGACTAGTTTTTCATCATTATTTTGTTGTACAGAAATTCAACACTAATTGGTGGAGGCCTGGAAAATCAAAGTGAAGGCTGACATTCCAACTTGCTGTGCCTCCCCTTTGCACACTCCTCAGACATATACCTCATCCTAAACTCATCAGGAGACAATGGAGTATCAAGAAAATTTAATAGCATGTGCCAGTTTTGAAGCAAACTTAAGTGTTATTTACACAGGGATTGTGTTTAATAGGCAATTTGCATTTTAGTAGGTTTACTCTTTTCCAAGATATTTGTTTAAAGGTGCCTTAACCTTGACATAAATCGTGCCAAGCATCTGTATACATTACTTTTAAAAGTTTAATAATTAAACCTTTTGGACAACCGTGCTTCACAAAAAAGACAAGCATTTCTTTTTTCTATATGAAACTATATATATTTATTTGATTGCTATTCTTTCACAGCTACACAGATTATTTCATCTCCACTCTTTCTGCTGTATTCTTGTAAAGATCAAGACAGTATAGTTGTTATAACAACAATACCATCACCTCCTATCTCCTGAACACCTATTTCTTCCTACTGTGACTATGATTGCTTGTATAAGATGGTAGGGTCAAAATCTGAGTCCTTGGGTTGTGAGCTGCGGCAAAACCCTTTTCTACCACATGCATATACGGTATACTTTCCTCCACCTCCTTCCCTGTAAAGAGGGCAACCTTTACTACATTTTCTTTTCTTATATTTTACAAGGTCTTGACTCTGACATTGATTTCCTATCTGCTTCAGTGAAAAGTGTTGAGAATTAATCACTTGTGGATAATAAAAAAAAAAGATAATGCCAAATAAATTATAGGCATTCCTTAGTCAAAAACTATTTTTCTCTTTTATTCAAGTACACAGAACAAATTAAACAAACAAATAAAAGCTTAGTTTAACAAGTTTAAACATTCACTGAACAAGTATTAATGGATTAAAATCAGCTACAGTTTAGACTAGACTATATGCTGGTAATTTAAGATTTTCCTCTTAGAAGAAACACAGAGAGAATTTACAGAAGCTAAGAAACCTCCCTAAGGAATAGAAATCTTTAGTTTATTAATAAAAAATTTTCTTTCAGCTTTTTCAAATATTTTGCTCACTGTGTTAACTTTGATATCAACAGAGAAAAGCTCAGAAAATAAATAGTTCAGAATTCTTTTCAGACAAAGAAACATTACAATGATAATCATTTGGGAAGCCAAAGTACACTTAAACGGTCCTTTCAGACCTGTAATGACTGCACTATGATAGCTGACAACATTTGGTAAGGATTATCCTTTCATTTAGACAAAAGCAAGCATTCCGTAGATAAATCAGCACTTTTTGCCATCAGACTCATAAAACCTTTTCACAACATAGATTTTCAAGAGAATCCTTTAAGGTTTTAGGATGCTGCTCCTTTTACTAAGTAACAAAATACACCCCATGGTGTCTCATTGACCCCACTCAGCTGTCCTTTGACCTCTTCAATTGTTGTCGCCTAACTTCAGGGGCCACAGAATTTGCCTCCCATATCAAAAAGTCTAATATTGCTTCCTCCTAGCACCTGGTGAAACAAAATGCAAGAGGCTTTTTTTCCTCTCAGACTACTACTATGTTCCAGATGTTCCCAGCTACAATGTTACAGAGAGCAGGTTTTGGTATCTATGTGGTAACCATGAAGCAACAATTAGGACCTGGACTGTGGCAATGACCCTCTTGCTCTTTGGGCCTCAGTGCAGCTCCTGCCCCAAGGATATAACAGGTCATAAAACAGGAATAGATCTTTGGCCTCCTGGAAATGCTGGGTCATTTAAATACAACAAGAAACTATAGGAGTCCAATGTCCTATTTTGAATAAGTCAAGCCTCTCCCAATCACAGCAACATCAGAAAATACTACTGTGAAGCTCTCAATTGGAAGTGCACATCTATTTTTATAAACTGTAAAATTCAACTAGAGAACTCAAATTCTTCATCCAAATTGTTTTAACCCTTCTGAGATTGCAGAAAAAACATACAGTGTGTGTGTGTGTGTGTGTGTGTGTGTGTGTGTGTGTGTGTGTGTGTGTAGTATATACACATATAATATATATATGCACACAACTTCCTAAGCGTTCATTTGGCTAGCAGGGTTGGAAACTTGCAGAGTTATGAGGTCAAACATCAAGCAAAGGATGGCAGTGAAATCAAATAATTATAACAAAATAATAAAGTTGAGGCTATTTTTGATATGTAGAAAAGAACATATTTGGCAATACTGATAAGCTTTTTCTAGTGAACATTTTTTAATTAAGTGAATTGATTTTGGGGTGGGGGGTTGGAATAAGTGCATAACAATAGTTCAGAAATAAAACAGCTTTTTACAGTTCCTATTTCTCAAAACACAGATTTTAAAAAGTGGACATTGAAGACAAAGGGATATAAAAACAAACATCACATATTCTGTATAATGAATGTGGTAAGTACAGTACCTTCTTGTATTCCTTTTAACCTTTTTGAAATGCATTCATGATTAAGGGTTGTAGTTAAGAGTTTAGGGAAATCTGCTGCCACGTTATCTAGGTCGTTTAAAGTTCTTAAACACCTGCAAAATAATGAGGGGGGAAAAAACAAAATAATTGATGGCAGTTCAGATCCAACATATTATACAGTTAGCAACAAGACATTAAAACCTGCCTCAACACGACATTAAAACATGCCTATCAAGGTTCACATATGGCTAAACTGGTCAGTACAGAGATTTTCTCAGATAGATCCTGTTCCTAATTATACGTTTACAGACCCTACAGCACTTTCTTCACTTTACGCACAAGCTGACAAAAAGAAGAAAAATGTTTTTGTTTTTTTTTAAGTGGCCATATAATCTATATGGCACTTTCTGCAGTATGTCTGTGGCTCCTTCTATGCCATTAAACAACAAAAGACAATCAGTTCCTTTTGCAGAGTAAGGATCGGATCCATCACCACTGAGGTCAAATGGAACTTTGCTACTCACTGCAATGGTAACCAGATTAGGACCTAGTACTTCAAGAAATGATCACTTAAAGGAAAATTCTCCAAGCAGAGAACAATCGGTACTTAGTGATAACCTAAGGAGATTACTTTTCACACATATTGCTTTTAATAATATATCTTTATATCTGTTTAGGGTATACAGTAATGATCAAAAATTATTTCCAGAGAAAAATTAAGTCAAAGGATGGATTGCTGATTTCTCGCTTCCCCCACACGCAAACTGCTTCTGTAAAGATAATTTCAGCAAAAATTCTATTTAACACAAAATAAATTTACTTAAAATGCCCAAGAGGATGGCAACAGGGCTGTAGCAAACAGCAAGTAAAAATGTCATGTTCTAAAACATGTATTATAGTATGTAAGATTTGTTATCAGAGGAGAAAGCCTTAAATAGACTTCTTGTTGACTGGCTTATATTTCACACACAAGTGCTTCCTAGTCACTCCAGACAATTCATTTTCTTTACAATAATGGGCCACACTGTGACAGCGGATTTTAAAGGAGAACTTTCCTAACTGGTTGCAAGTGGGATATTCTGCTTAAAGCGGATGACACAACTTGGCCCAATATTGTCAGGTAACGTGTAAAATGATTTTAGAAAGCACATTGATAATACAAAAACATCTCTCTGAAATTAAATAAAAGCTTTCCCCAGCAATATAATTGAGTTGTTTCTTCTTTTCCACAATCTTAAAAAAGGAATGGGCTGTTAAAGATCAAAATGCTATACCTGATATTTCTTATTTTAATCGGGAGAAATGTGTTTCACTGCAACACAAAAAAATCCTACACATTCCCCTGAACTACGGTTCTTACTCTGAGCTGCACTACCTCACCATGCTACAAACAGTAAGTCTATCACAGATGGTCAATAAGATTAAACCACATCATTTCTGACCAAACCATAAGACTCCGCAAAGAATTTCATGATTTTTAACAGGCCCATAATCCAATTCGAACAGCTCTCGGGTTTGAAATTGCTATTTTTTGGCCACGTGCTGAACATTTCACCTGCTAGTAATGACATTTTTGTATTTTCTTCTAATTACACCCAAAGCTAAGACCTTTGGCCCTAGGCCACAGACCTCTATTCAGGCTGCACACATCCTCTTAAATGCCCTGATCCTTTGTTGTCACTCTTAGTCTTTCATCTATTATTTACACCCATTGAGAAGGGAGATACTCTACCATTTGTGAAGCTTTAAAGCTTCTAATCATCTTAATTTCTTTGCCTTTCAACCCGTGCTTCCCCTCATGGACCAACGCCAAACAATGTGACAAAATCATTTTTCAAGTCAACATCCCCCTAGATCCCTCCCCACCCCTTGTCATATACTGGCTCCTCTGTAAGTAAAAACTCATTTTGTCCTTATCTGACTGGATCTTCAAACTGGGACCTTTGCTGCTTTAAAAAAATATAATCATTTTTCATTTTCAGTTCAAAATGTCAAACCTAATTAGTCCAACTAAGTCAGAGAACTTGTATTATAACGGTTTCCTTTTTACATTAAACACTATGAGATGCAATCTGCTTATTCAACAGCTTCATCTGCATCTCCAAAAACAGAATTATTGATATTCTTGGTTTTGGATTACTGCTGTTGCACAAAATGAAATTAGCATTCAATATAACAGAACGGAGGGGGGGGGGAGGCGGGATTGATACATGTACACACATCCAGTATAGGCAGACACACCAAAATAAACAAAATCGTGTCACCAGCATGTGCTGGGGGGTTTTTTGGAGGAGGGCAGGGTGTTTTTTTGTTGTTTTCAGTATTGCAAAATTAAAATTTCTCCTAAAGTTAGAATGAAACCTATAACAAAAAGCACAATTTATTCCTGATAATCCACCACACTGTTTTGACTATCCCCCATGTCCAAATAAAATCTAAAAGCCAAGCAAATAAATGTTTACCATGATATAGAAGACTTCCTCGCATCATTACAGCCATAGAAGAATCTTAGTTTCCAAGACACTTAGAATATGACAACATGTGATCAATCTTGATTCTTTCTTCTAGTATTGCTTGGCTTACTCTTGATTTTTAACAGTGTTTCCTTGTTGTCTGTCCTCTCTGATCTCTGAAGGCCCCCAACCCCCTTGTCTTTTCTTATTTTCACCATTTGCTTCAGCCAGCAGTTCACTTGAGACCCATCCATCTTATAATGCCTCAAGTGACAGATGCTCTTAGGAATGACCATACTGCTGAGTGAACAAAAGATAACATCACCTCTACAAACTCAAGAGAGAAATACAACTGCAACTTTAAGACGGGGTTGTCCTGACGGACACTACACCATAAACCCCTCTCAAGTGAAAAAAGAAAATGACTGCAAAGAAACGGAATCTGACACAATCAAAGGCACAAAAGAGTGCTTCCCCCTCACCCCCCGTTGTTGTTGTCGATGGCCTTTTCACTATTTACTCTTATGGAAGAGTCCTGTAACATTTAACTGGGATGAAACTAATAGATTTAAACAGGAACTAGATAGGATTCCATATAAATTGCTCTAAAAGCTATACAAAATTTAAGAGAATGATGGCTTTTCTATACAATTTTTAAATGTATAGAACTCATGCTATTGAGTTCTATAGCAAGAACACAATTATTTGGTAATTAAATTTTACAGGATGGTTTAAAATTTCTACAGACAAGTCATCTATGAATTAAATTCTGTGGGACTTTTTATCTTTATGGAACTTGTGTTCTGGGGAAAATTCACAGGCACAGGAAGCGCGCGCATGTGAGACAGAGATTGAGCTGCTTCTTCAAGTAACTATTTTAATCCCAGAAATATTAAATATGTGGTTCACAAATAACTCATGTTTACTACAGTTAGGGTGCCCAGATAGCAAGTATGAAAAATCGGGACAGAGTGTGGGGGGTAATAGGCGCCTATATAAGAAAAAGCCCCGAATATCGGAGATGTCCATATAAAAATCGGGACATCTGGTCACCCTAACTACAGTTCAACACCACAGCTCAACAACATTTTAACTCCGTTTCCCTGCACATTTTAGCACAGATTTTTCAATTAAAATAGCAAAGAATAATTATTTTAAGAGATATTTCCTAAGACAGACCGTAATGTATCTTGCAATTTCAATCTGGAATATAAACATTTGACTCATCAAATAAGCACAGCATTCACTACACAAACTATAATTCAGGAGAAAAAATAAAAACAATTCTGGGGGGTGCTATAAAACTCTTCTGCAACAACAACAAAAAGGTTATATTAACATCTTCCAGCCACAAACTAATGAGAGAGATGACATGAACACTCAATCTTTCGTCTCTGATGAAAGGGATGGTGTGGAGGCAAGGAAATCTTTTCCTTCTTTGCATCAAGGTTTTAAAAAGCATCTTATGTTCAGTTTTCACCCAGTAATGGCAAATAACCTTGACTGCAGAATACAAAATTACTGAGGTCACATGAGTATTATAGACAAAAACCATATAGAAACAGAACAAAGATCAAGACAGGGCCTCAATTAACCCAACATCTTGTGATCAATAGTAACTCATGAGAAAAAATTAGATGTTATTACAATATGCACTTCTTTACCATATTTATTAGTCGTATGGCAATTTACAATTGGTACGCTGTCTGTAAAGAGAAAACAATAAAAAAGCTGAACACAAAACACTGCCATAAATTCAATTGTCAGATGCAATTTGCTTCATGCCAAACATAGCTCAATTTTTTTTTAAATGAGCAGAAAACAAGATTTTATAAAACAGATACCATCAGATACATCCTCCCCAATGTGTTGGGAGGCTTTTGTTGTTATTTTTTATATAAATACTGGAGTCATGCTTGGGAAATTCTACTTTCTTAGGCCAGGTCTACACTACAAATTTATATTGATATAACTATGTCGCTCGGGGGTGTGAAAAATCCACACCCCTGAGCAACGTAATTATAACTGACCTAACCGTCCCCCCCGCTGGTGACAGCGCTATGTTGATGGGAGGTCTTCTCCTGTCAACATGCCTCTCGCGGAGGTGGATTAACTATGCCGACGGGAGATGCTCTCCTGTCAGTGTAGTAGTGTCTTCACTGAAGCGCTACAGCAGCACAGCTGCCACTGCAGGGTTTTAAGTATAAACCTGCCCTTAGGCTCTGACCCTGCATCAGGATCCACCAAGCACAGCCCCCTACACTTATACAGCGTCCCTTTGACTTCAGCAGATGCAAAGGTCCGCATTAGCAGATCCTGATACAGGATTGGGCCCTCGGTACCCCAAGCTCTAATATAAATAATCATTTCTACATAGGGTGCCATGTAATATGGTTTCATTTCTTCATATTAAGAGCATCCAAAGTATGGAAAGTTAAATAACAAAAGGACCAGATTGTCTTTCTTCAGTAAAAACCATGGTCCAGAACCCCAAAGAGCAGGAAGACCCAATGATTATCACCTCACAGAATTCCTCCCAAGTAGGTCCATTGATGGTGGGGTTTGCCTTCCCACATGCTCCCACATCCTCTCCAAGATCCCTGCTCCCTCCACCCCCCGAGTTGTGCCATTGAGCCATGTTGCCAAGGCTTCCATTGTTGGCCAATGCCTCACTTTCAACTGAGTGCTCCCTTGTAAGGAGGAACTTTGCAGAAAAACTTCATTTTGGTGTGTGTGATGGGGAGGGGGCTGCATGGAATAAACCATGCAGTTGTCTTACCCCGCTGGCCTGCCCAATCTACACCACAGCTCATACAGATCTTGATCCAGGCAGAGCTCTCGGCAGGGGAGGGGAAGAGGAGGAGTGTCCCAATAGGTGAAAGAAATGGGGAGAAATGCAGTGGAGTAGCATCCCCTCTCTGAACTGGGTTCCAATTTTGCCATTTATCACAATTTTGTAGAAGCCATCCATTTTTTCCAAATTACTTATTTTAAAGATTGTGTAAAAAGACACAGATGGTCATAAATAATAGCAATAGAACTGAACCAAAAACCCCAGCAGTGAACTCTGCAGACATTTTATCTGGAAGAAGAAGGAGGAGACTAGAATGGGGGAATCCAAAACTGTGCATGACAGGACAAACCAAATATCTGGAACCAAACACCACTGAATATTGGGGTGTGTGAAATCCAAATCTGAATTTTGCAGCTCACATCCACCTTGACAAAATAAACATTGGGACAAACCTATTGCAAAAAACAGAGAACACTGGGAGGGCGTGTGGGGGGGTGGAAGTGGTTTGCTTGTTCATAATTTATTTTAGTGGCTTTATGGCCAATGGGCCACTTATAAAACTTCAAATTATTTTCATTCCAGTGCATGTGTGCGTGCTTGTATTACACACATTCACAATTTTTAGAATATTTTACTTGGCAACCTATTTACCAACAAAGAACTAGTTATAGTTCATAAGTTTTAATTTTACACATCATATAGGTAAAATGTATTAGTTGGGGGAAATAATCAGTTATATATTAAGAGCCACTAAGTAAGTTGTCCTCCCTTAGCTCAAGTGAAACTGATGGAAGGCACAGGCAGTTTGCACTTTTGGGTAACTTCTCTTCAAATATACATTTCATATTAAAACATGTCTGAGTTAAAAAAGGGGGCTAGATATGTTTCCCTAGTTATACTGCAAAATCTCAATTGTAAAATGAATAATGTGCTTTACAACAATACCTGACTTGAGCCAATACCACTGAAAAGATGCCTTGAAAACAATCAAGATAGTCTTAATCTCTAACCTGATGACAGTGCACCATTTTTAGTCACACAGAACATTTAAAAAATGCATTTATTTAAAAACCTGATCTCACCCTAATTAGCCCAACAACCTAATAAGAAGTAAATGTAACAGCTAACAACATTTCACTTACAGGTAACTTTTGTCATTAATACTAATTACTGACACTGAAGCATGACCTTGAAATGACAGCTCCATTAATGCAAGTCTTATTGGGGAGGGTTTCAAAAAGCCTTGATTAAATTAAATACTTTTAAACACAATAGGATCAATATGCATGCAGAGAATGTACGCCCCCATGGCAAGTTCTTCTTGCTTGATTGATCAAAAACAAAACAAAAAAACCTCGGCCTTCCCAGATCACAGCCGGTGCCAGAAATCCACACAGAAAAAAAAATCCATCAAAATGAAACTCTGAAAAGGTTTACCCTTCACCAACCGATTTGCATTTCAAAAACTCCTTAAGTCCTTCAGCTAAACCCCAGGGTTGAACCATTTCAAAAATGAGAGAGGGGGCCAGTTGTGATTTATCTTCCTTTTGGCCTCTGGACTGTCTGCCAATTTAAGAAGAAAAATCCCGTAGCCTTGGATATATACCATTTTATAAACAACTCTGACTCAAGCCCTTACTTGCATAATTTGTCTCTTTCAGTCAGATGCACAAACTACTTATAAAGCAAAATTTTGGGTTCAACTCCTTGGCACACAAGCTCATAAAATAAAGTAAAAAAGCAATCAAGCATCAGGATGAACCACCATGTTTGAAGTTTATATTATTTTAGCATGCAGTTTGACTACAAAAATAATGGGCCTTATTCTGATCTCACACATCTGAGAATCGGTTGTTGCTTCACTGAAGTCATGGAATTACACTGGTGTAACACCTATGTGAAGTCAGAATCCAGCCCCACCATAACATCAACTAGCATAATACACTTTCAACTTAATAGTCATATCCCAATTATACTTTTACTTGATGCTTCAGGCCACGCAATATGTAACTTTCAAAGCATTCCTCAAACTTCTGCATTTCAATATAGATTACCTATTCCAAGGAAAGTGGGAATTTCATGGGTCACAAACCTCTAGGTCACAAGGACCTTCTATGCAGCTGTCAGGCCACTATGACTCAATCGATTTATTCTTAGTTTATATGTTCTACCCTCATTATTAAATACATCCTGTAACTGCATTCTTTACACAGTAACATTTTTCTTCAGTAAAACAAACACTGAACAATGTTGCTGCTATTCTTTGATCAGAAATTCCAGCTCCTGTCGTCAATTGTGATGCATAAAAAATATGGCAAACTATCAAGGACAAATTCTGTCGGTTATGAATGACACTTCCCCAACCCTTATTTTTTCCAATATATCCTTCCATTTTAAAAACCAGATCTTATACCACTAAAGTCAATGGCAAAACTTCCACTTATTTAAATGGTACAGGACTGGTCCGTCAGAGAACAAACTCCTATTTTTATTGTTCATTATTGTATTATTTTGTTCCTTGAGTAAGAAAGGACCATTTGTTTGCACAAAGTTTTGGATTTTGAGGGTGGGTTTTTTTTTTTTAAATGGATATCTCAAATTTTTCAATCTAAAAAGACACAAGCAGAAAGAAAAAACAAACAAACCCCATAGCTGCTCTCGCCACCATGGCTCAAGATTTAAGTTAGGCTAGTGGGAAGTTTTATTGCCACCTTACTGTTGAATTTATATTCCTACATATACTAAGTCTTTCACAAGAAAGATTCCATACCAGGGGTGGCCAAACTTACTGACCCACTGCATACAATAATCTTCAGAAGTTTGAGAGTCACAAGACACACACACCACCTGCTGGGGCACAGGGCTTCTGCCCTGATCCCTCCCTGCGGGGCTAAAGCCCTGAGACACCCCCCTCCCCTGCAGGGCCGAAGCCCCTAACCCCACAACCTTGCTGCAGGGCAGAAGCCCCAAGCTCCCGCCCCCAGTCTGGTAGGTAGAGAATGGGGGATGGGCGGGGGGCTCAGCGAGCCGCACTAACTGTAAAAAAGCCACACAAGGTTCACGAGCTGCAGTTTGGCCATGCCTGTTCTATACCCTTTATAGTTCACTCAGTTATGCTCAGTCTTTAATCGTGAAAACATTTAGAGTTCTGTGTTCAGAAAAAAAAATGTAAATATTATACTATATATCGAGAGAAAAATTAAAATTATGAAGGTGGTAGTTAAAACTATCCACATTGTGCTCATGATGTACTTTGGAGTCATGTCCTAGCCTCTACATACTTGTAGGCCTACTCCTGAAAACTCCTAATCACTCTAGTAGCTTCATTCAAATCAATGGGACTGAGTGAGGGTTTGTAGGCTCAGACTCCATGTTGTCTTCAGCATCTGACCTTCTTCCAAATGTAACACCTAAGACCAGGGCCAGCTCCAGGGTTTTGGCTGCCCCAAGCAGCCAAACAAACAAACAAACAAACAAAAAAAGCCGCGATCGCGATCTGCGGCGGCAATTTGGTGGGAGGTCCTTCGCTCCGAGCAGGAGTGAGGGACCGTCCGCCGAATTGCCGCCGAACAGCTGGATGTGCCGCCCCTCTCCGAAGTGGCCGCCCCAAGCACCTGCTTGGTAAGCTGGTGCCTGGAGCCGGCCCTGCCTAAGGCTATATCTATTCTACAAGTTCTACAGAAGCAAAGCTATAGGAATTTTCTATTGCTAGAGTAAATCCGCCCCCTTGAGAGGCGGTGGCTAGGTCAATGGAAGAGCAATTTCTATATGGGGGCTTAGGTCAGCTTAACTGCATCTCTCAGCTACCTAGCGACATAACTAGATTGACCTAAGGCCTTGGCTACACTGGCAATTCACAGCGCTGCACTTGCTGCGCTCAGGGGTGTGAAAAAACACCCCCCCTGAGCGCAGCGAGTGCAGCGCTGTAAAGCGCCAGTGTAATCAGCGCCTGCAGCGCTGCATGCTCCCTCGCAGCGCTGCAAGCTATTCCCCTCGGAGAGGTGGAGTACTTGCAGCGCGACTACACTCGCGCTTCACAGCGCTGCCGCGGCAACGCTGTGAATCCGCGAGTGTAGCCAAGGCCTAAGTTTTAGGTATAGACCAGGCCTAAGCATTTGAGAGCCTGCTGTCTTCCCTAATGTGAAAAAGAAGGGGATGGGGAGTTACTAACATTACGTAATGCACATCTGCTATCTGCTATTTGATATATGAAATCTCAGGTGTTACGTTCAATCCTGTTCTCTTTTCAAATTAAGCAAACCACAAAGAAAATCACTAGTAATTTTTCCCCACTATTACAACAAAAAGCTTAGTAATTTTGCCCATTATTACCCAACTATACTTGTGTTTACCCTCAGCTGTCTTCTTTTGTCTATGGTGGTTCAAGATCATAACCTAGCACAACAATATAAATTTATTTATATTTACTTTACTCTTTCCTGAAATGTGCTTATGGAATGCTAAGACTTCAGTTGCAACCTAATTATTAAAACACTTCCATTTCCTTATGTATTATACAGATTCACTTTTCTAGTCTAGATATACAAAATTCTTTTTTTTTTTTAAGTGATCCATCTCCCAGTATTATAATCAGATATCCAAAAGTATGAGGGATATTTATTGTTAAAACAAATGATAGTTATAAAGAAACTCTGAAGATCTAAAAGTAGCAGTATATCTTTCTGTATACATTTATAAGCCTTGAACCAAAAGTAAATGGCTCTATAAGAAATGGAATTTACTACGTTTCTTACAACACAGCTGGTAAATCTACTCTAAAAGTTAAAGTCCAAAGCAATGAGGAGAAGATTATAAAAACACAAACAGAATATAGTTTGTCTTTTAAAAGAAAGTTGGAAGCAAAACAAAAACAGACTACCCTGTGGATTCATTAGCAACCAGGGTGGCAGGCCATAGTCTAATTCCCATATAAAACCTCATGACTACCTGCAGAGCGTGAGAGTGCAAATCACATTAGTGGAGACACCAGATGACCAAAGAAAGCATTTGAGGCCTGGTAAAACCAGTAAACAAAAGGCAGCATTCCAGATGAATGCCATTGCTAGAATCAGCACTGTCAGATCCCTGGATCTGATAACCCAAAAGCAGATTAGCTGCAGGCAACAAAAGAGTCAGATGAGAAACAAAGGGGTCATTCTGACACATGAAGAAATCATCTTCATTAAGCCATCCTGCCTTTATGTGTAGTTATAAAAACTACTCTTACTTTAAGTGACATTTGAGGCAATGAAGCCATGACAGTGCTGAGACTTAGACAAGCTACTGAAGGTAACACGTTCTTGACTGCAGCTAATTTACCAGGCAAATTGGCCGCTTTCCCTTTGAATCTTTGTGACATTTTAAAGACCTATAATGATTTTAAGATTTGTTGTACAGATCATTTCAGTTTACTGTCTGACTCAGATTGCTGCGTTTGATAAGCAAATAATTCATTACATGCAAATACAACTAGAGGTCTCCCTCAAAAGTACACAATTATTCTTTGACAGAATATTTGTGTAAACAGAGGTTCCCTTCCCTATAACATATACACTCTCCACACAGGTACAGACAATACAAATGATAAACGTTTGGAGGCTAAAAAGTAGGAAAAAGCCTGCCACAAATTTGGCTTACACAACACATAGTAAGGAACTCTCTCCATCCAAAAGCAAGCACAGATCTTTCAGTTTGTTCCCAAGAGAACAAACAGCACTGTTATGAAACAGTTCTGGGATGGAAGGGAATTTTGGGTAATAACATGCAAAGAAGTAAACCACTCAGTTTGCTTCAGATACCCTATCTATATAAAGTAAAGGGTAGCAGTTCTGCTAGGAATTCCAGAGCGAGTGTGGTACTTGGACCTTGTCTACCCTAGGAAATTTCATACTAGTTTTTGAGCAGTGGTGCTTCGAATAGTGTAGACTCAGTGCATGGGATTTCACTACCGTATCATCTAAACCTGCCTATGCCCAGTCCACCACAGAGTTTATACTGCTGGTTGCACTGGTGCCGCTGTGTTCAAATATTGGTAAGACATTTACAATATAGATGTATCCCAGGTATGTTTAATTAAGGTGGGATCCTGAGCTCAGCTGATTTACAATGAACTTGGATATCAGTAAAGGGGCAAGGTGGAGACGGAAGGAGAGGACCGCCCAGATCTTCATTCAGTTAGGGAGGTATGAGGTAGAGCAAGAAAAAGAAAAATGGAAAGACCTGAAGTGTAAGAGAGACAAGCCTGAATTCTCATTTACATTATGTACCCTTTTACACTGCTTTAAAGTAGATGCAAATTACATCTTGTCCCGCTTTAAGACTCCTATACACTGTCAGTCCAAATGTAAGAAGGCCCTTAATGTAACTCAGAATCAGGCTCACAGACTCCAAGCTAACTGGAACAGAGGGGGAATACAGAGGGCTGATAGATCTTCAGAGCACAATCTATGCTGTGGATATTTGTACCAAAGTTGTTACATCAGTGCAAATCCCAAGATAGGTGTGCTGCATTAGTGTAAAATGGGCCTGGCACCAGTACTACTTACTCTAGTTTAAAAACATTTCTACCTTGGGGGTTTGACCAGTGTAGCCACTCCAGTACTAGTATCTCCAGTACACACAGGCCCTCTGTTGAGGAATGGATAGATGGAAATTCTGGTAGAGAGATCTGGCTGAAAGCTTGTCTACACATGGAGCTATTCCAAAATAGCTATTCATTTACTCCACTTTCTAAGTGGATTAAGCTAAACTGGAATAAATCAGTCTTATTATAGAATAAGAGTGCCCACACACAGTTGTTCATGCACTTTAAATTCACACTCTATCTTAATCCAAATTAACTTTCAAGTGTAGACAAACCCTGAGTTGAGAGGAAGGGCAGGAAGTATGGCGCATTAAGGAATGCTGGAGAGAAGGAAACTATTTGGGAGGGGAGTATCAGATGGTAAGAGATACGACTTAACTTATGTTCTAAAAAATAAGGAAAAATAAAACACGTCTATTTGATATTTTTATATTCTTATTTTAAAAGAAATCCTAAATATGTAACTATTTGTTTTCAGTCCCAAGTCACAGACTGAGAGAACTGACTGTTCTCATCTGGAGAAGCAATTTTTGTAAACCCAGAGCCTTGTTTACAGTAACTTACACTGATTCAATAGACATCAAAAATCTGATCAACAAGCTGGCTGTTGCTAACTCATAGAACCAGTGACAATTATGTCAGAAACAAAATTATGTCAGTAACAGTATTTACTGATTTTCATGAGCTTTTATTCCAAAATGTTATGTACTATCCACCATCTCACAAGTCTGAAACAGAACCTATTATATTTTCCAATTGTTTTAAGGGATACATTTAACCTAATGTCATACTGAAATCACAAACAGATACTCCACTCTCAATGTGCTGTACAAACATATTCCCAGCCCAGTGTTGAAAAACATACCTGATGCTTGGAGATCCGGATACAAATAGATTTGTAAGGTCATGCACTTCAGTGTAGTTAGTTCTTATATTCCATAGGAAAAAATGGGGAGATCTCCGGCTGGGAGTGGGTTATTGTCCTCTTAAACCCACAAGTGACCTTTGTACTGAGGCATCTCACAGCACTCTAAACAAAGAGGCAAACTGACTGACTTGTGATATAAGAAATCATCTTCAGAAGCTTCATTCAAGCAGGCCCTACATTCAGCCACAGAAGTTTTTCTAAACAAGGTTACTTCAAGTATCTGTTCTTTGGAGTGTTCTGGGTTTCCTCATTAGAAAGATATTCCAGCAGAACAGATCTGTGTCAGGACTTACCGCTTAACTATTGTACACTTGTGCAGCAATACATGACAGCAGCAGATCTGGCTAAAAATACTAATATTAATCACCTTTATTTGTTTCAGGTTTTCTAGGTATTTTGACATGGAAACAAACCCCCGATTCACATTTGCAACTTTTCCCTTTTGACTGGGACTGTCACAATCCAGTCCTAGGTAACTGGTTGAACTGGTGGGGGGAGGGAGGGAGAGAGGAGGGGAGGACATTGACCTCCAGTTGCTAGGGTTACTCAGCAGTGCAGGCAGGAGGCCTGGGCTGAAGATCTATGTACACTGGAGAACTGATCAATTCCTAATTGAACTGGGGGGCTAGAACTGGATAAACACAAACAGGCCAGTGTGCCAACACTAGTCACGTTGATTTATGTTCTCAGCTATTGCAGTTTTGCCCCACATCTTCACTAGAACTATTCTAACCCATTCGAGTGGCAAAGCCCTTTGAGTGCCACTTGCAGTGTTCCCTGCAGAGCTACCAGGAGCAGTAGAACTGAGGAGACTGCAAGAAGGCCACAAATGTACTATGGGGAAGCATTAGAACTATTGAAACTCTTTGTCCCATTATGCCAGCAACCACCAAATACACTAACACTAAAATGGTTCAGAGCGAAACGGGGTCCAGAATGTCTGGAGCACTTTTGAGTTCAGACGCAAGGCTGAGCTACAAGTGAGCTACAGGAACCAAAAATTCTCCACATAAGAGAATTTTACTGTACAAAGATGATCTAATGGCCTGTCTACACAAACATTTAGATTTCAGCAAGCTGGGGTGTAAATCTATCCCATACCAGCCTGCCATCCACTAACTGTCTGGATGGACCCTGCTGACACAGACTAAACAGTTACTTAGTGCACTTTAATCTAAAACTAGTAAAACAGAACTAGATCAAAGTACCTTAAGGACCTGTTAGTACGTTGCAGCAGGGGCCACGTGGGCAGTTACTGGATGGCAGGCTAGTGCAGGCTAGATTTACACCCCAGCTTACACGCAATGATCACGTAGACAAGCCCTAAATGGCAGAGGCAGGGTTGAGAAGGGGGAACATTCAGTCAGAGGGCTCCTGCAGGTACTGCACACTAGCTGACACATCATTCTCCCACATCCCCAAAGCTCTAGGAGGTTAGGGAAGAGAGGAGACCCACACATTGGGAGGGAGAAGAAAAGGGGATCACAACACACAGATGGGTTAAAAGAAAATAAATGGAGAGGGGAATCTCAGGAGGAAAAGAAAAGAAAAAAACCTCTTCTCTACCAAGAGAAAGGGGAGCCAATTGAAGATTCAGAGGGAAGGAATTCTCCCTTTAAGGGGCAGAGGGAGAGAACAGGCTGTCCTCCATTTAACATAACCAAGGTGGCTTCTCCCAAGAACACAATCACAGATAAGGGTAGGACTTAACATGAATTTCAGGGTGTGATTTTCTTGGATTATAGACTCCTCAGGACACAGATTCTACCTTCCTACAAAACAAATGGATAAAGTCCAAGTACTTTTCACCCTCTTCCTGACCGAGTCTCCTCTAGGCACCACTGCAATACAGATAAACCCAAAGAAAACAAAGCAATTATATAGGGCCATTCATATGTTTGAATAAAGATATCCATCCATACTCCTGGCTAATTTAATCATAACATCAATGTTATTAGACACTGAATAAATAAGATATTTGATTAAAATAAAGTAATGTTCACCAAAATGCACACTAACCCCTCTGCAGGTTTACTGAGTCACTGGTATCAAAGGGGTAGCCGTGTTAGTCTGGATCTGTAAAAGCAGCAAAGAGTCCTGTGGCAATAGACTAACAGACGTATTGGAGCATGAGCTTTCGTGGGTGAATACCCACTTCGTCGGATGCAGCATCCGAAGAAGTGGGTATTCACCCACGAAAGCTCATGCTCCAATACGTCTGAGTCACTGGCTTACTTGGAGAATTGTCTGCCAGGGAAAAAAAACATCAAAGGTCGTTAACTATGTTGATATGAAGACTGTATTATGCACATTAAGCTATAGAGCATGCAGTTTTAATAAACTAGAATGCCTTGGACCAAAGTCAAAGGAGAAATATTTATTTTCTCCTCTTAGTATGTTGGTACTATGTAGCTAGCAAGTAAGGATGGGTTGTGTCAGAGCTAGGTAAGGGGGACAAACTGGGAATTCAGGGCTGGCAGGCAATGAAACCAGTCTTGAGCAATGAGCTGTACTCCCTGTCCATAGCTTGCACACTTCTGGTGTCCTCCAAACAGCCCTTTAATCTGACGCCAGGTGGAGACTCATGCTGCAAGTCCCTTCTGAGTGTTGGGACCTGAAAATGCCCCAAATGCAGCAGCAGGTGAGAAAAGGAATTGGGAGGGTGGCTGTTGGGGGGAGGGGAAGGGAGCTCACTCTTCAGGGTTGGATTGTCTGCCTGCTGTGAGGTCATGAACCACACACACACACACACACACACACACACACTTACTTTCCATATCTATGTGTATGTGTATGCACCCGTCCACAATCCCTAGCTGGAGGGAGGGATAGACAAAGATACTCTTCCCTCTTCCTGTGATGTATGTCACTCTCCAGAGCTGTGGCTTCCCCTTGGCATGTTTCTGGCTGCCGCTTTGTTTGAAGCAATGGCAACTGTTGTGTTCTCTCTTCTGACAGCCTTTTCTGCCTCCTTAGTGCTAGTAAAGCTGGCCCTGCCCCCAGCTGATGACATACTGCCCAGCTGTCAGCAGAGAGTGGGGGCCCATGGGAGCTCTGACAACTCTACCAAAAAAAGAGTGAGAGATTGGAGATTTATTCATCATACTCCTCTCTGAAAAATGATTCCTGATGTGCTTTTTCTATCTAAAGAGAGGAAGGGCAGTTGTTTCTTCATGCTCAGAGCTGTACAAGTAATGACCTCTGTCTCTAGCTCTCCAAAAGCTAACAGTGCTGGTTACTGCACTCCTCCAGTGTGATCTGGAAAGAATCCAGTGCACGACTGATTACATTTCATCCACAGTTAGTTTAACCTTTGAAACGTGTCAATCAATGGAACAGGCCACTAGGTAAGGTCAGTGCAACCTTGCCAGTCCGAGTATTCTCTCACTATTTGCACAGAAAACAAGTGTGTGTTCAGGGACTCTTCCCCAATAAATACAAAATGCACCATGAAGACATCAATGAACCACTAATCTTATTTTAAGATGCAATAGCCACCCATGACTATCCACCAAAAAAAGAAATTAGCTCTCAGCCCTGCAAAAATAAACTCTCTTTCAGAGCATCTTTTCCCTACTCAGGAACAACAAAGAACACCATATTTTTCTTTATCTAATCACTTAGGGATTGTTTGATTTAATGTCACGGATTAGGCACAAGCATTTCATATTACTCACTCCCTTAGAATACTGGAAAAAAGTTATAAATTAAATTTTAAAATTTCCAAATGAGAGGAAAAAAAAAAGTCCACACATGGTGTTCGGAAACAAAGTTTAAAATATTAGAGCAATTGTGTCAGCGCTGACCACTAGAATTCAGGTTGCAAAATATTTCCCATTACAGTAGAACCTCAGCATTATGAACACCAGAGTTACGAACTGACCAATCAACTACATACCTCTTTACTGAAAGTACACAATCAGGCAGTGGCAGAGACCAAAATAAATAAATACATACATACATGCAGTACAGTACTGTGTTAAACTACTGAGAAAAAGGGAAAGCAGCATTTTTCTTCTGGAGCATAGTAAAGTTTCAAAGCTGTATTAAGTCAATGTTCAGATATAAACTTTTGAAAGAACAACCATAACATTTTGTTCAGAGTTACGAGCATTTCAGAGTTAAAAACAACCTATATTCCCAAGGTGTTCATAACTTCCAGGTTCTACTGTATATAACCTCCTTTTCTGAAACTCAGAATACTCCTGCTCAACAGCCCAATTCTCAAAGATGTCGAGTGCCCTCAACTCCCACTGAACTCTGTTGGCGTGGAGGGCCTTCAGCACCTGACAGGATCATGCTCTTCATTTCTGTCCAAAATGTTTTTTGGAAAGTTTTGAATAAAATCCTAGAAGGGGGAAAAAATAATTTTCCCACTTCAAAAGTTCTAGCTTCTCTTCATTTTTATTTTAGGTTTGTACAGAGCTAGGTCACGAAGGTATAAAGCTTTAAAAGCTCGGAGTTGGACTGGAGAGTGTGTCCATAATAAGGACCAATGACAGACATGGAAAAAAATGGTATTAACATAATCAGAGTTATGTGGATTGTAATTTATTTGTTTTTAACGATAGACTAAGCATGTGCAATAGGGTTTTCTCACTGCATTGGTACATGTTAAAAGACAGACAATGTGCTTGTGTGCACAGCTCAGGGCGTGCATCCTTTTCAAAAAAAGAGCAAGAGGTTTCTGTTAGTTTTGCTATTGCTGAGCTCTTTAATCCTGCTGGAAAAGAATAATAAAAATGACATTATATTCTCCAACTGATTTTGGCAATTTTCTAAAATCCTTTCCTTTATAGTACAATTTCTCCATGTTACATTCACATTCCACACCACTTACCACATCCCATTCTTCCAAGGAGCAATTTGTTCCCCCAAGGTTGGAGTTCTGTTGTTGCATCATGCCTGAGGCCTAGCTCCATCTCCAGTATTATCAAACCAAACTGCTGCAAATCTTCATGACGGGCATGAACCCAAAACCTTGCCTACATATTTCTTGTGAGAAAAAAAACAGGGTCCCTAGAGCAATCTTAGCCATTTTATACTACAGACACAATTTGGATCTAGCCACACAAACACATATAATTCAATTCCCAGAGAAACTAACTTCCAAAGTTATCTACAACTCTGACTCCTACAGGTGAAAAAACATTATTGTAAGTGATAAAAATTACTACTATTGAAGTTTATAAACAATCTTTTCTACAGGAACTCCTTTCAAATTTTGTGTTTAATTTTGAATTTTTCCCAAAGCTGTATGGTGGGGAGATAAAAATCCCACAAAAGTTTACGAAACACACATGCAAAGTATATTTTATTATAATCATCAACTGTATTACCATAGAAGGCACACGCTCTAGTTATGCAAAGCACCGTACAAACACAGAACAAAAAAAGATGGTCCCTGCCCCAAAGAGCTTACAACTTAAGTATAAGAGATGGATACAGTGAGATGGAAGAGTACAAGGAAATAACGTGAAAATATTGCTCACTATGGTACCAAAATACCAGCAGCCTAACCATTGTCAATTATTTTGTAGGCATCACTGCAAAGAAGTATTTTAAGGAGGGATTTAAAGGAGGATAATGACGTAGCTTTTCAGAGGTTTATGGGGAGCTCCTCCCAAGCATGATGGGTAGCATGAGAAAAAGCACAAAAGGTGCCTGTTTGAAAATTTAACTAGTGGATGATGAAAGGTGGCATCATTGACTGATTGGAGGCAGAACTCAACATTTCAATAGTGAATGAGAGGTGATAGGTATAGTGGGAATAAGCCATGAAGGGCCTTGAAAGTGAAGACAAATAACTTATATTTGTTGCAACAGAGAAAGGAAGCCAGTGGAAGGATGCAAAGAGAGGGGTGACACAGTCAAAGCGACAGTCTGGAAGAATGATCTTTGCAGCAGTGTTCTGAATAAATATGAGTGGGGCAAGATTGTATTTGTCAAGACCAGAGAACAGGATGTTGTAGTAATTGAGACATGAATGGACCAGAACCTGGATGAGAGTTTTAGCTGTGTGGAGGGATAGGCAAGGCTGTTTCTTAAGAGATGTTACAAGGAAAGAATCTGAAAATTTTAGATATAGCCTGCAAGTGAGGATCCAGAGAGAGGTGCAAGTTGAAGACGACACCCAGGTTACAGACTTGAGTGATAGGCATCATCCTGCTGTTGGCCACAGTAATCACGAAAGGAGGTTAGGGGAGGGCTTGGGGGGAAGATTAAGAGCTCTGGGCTTGAGCCGACGGCTAGACATCCACAAAGAGATGTCAGAGAGACCGGCCGAAATTTTATTTTGGAGAGAAGGAGACAGACTATTCATTTTACAGCCTGTTAGTACTTCTCAGAGGTTTGCACAAGAAAAAAAAATGTCAACTCCAAATGAATTTGTGAAGCCAGCAGGTCCTTTGTTTCCAGTCATTGTAGGGTCAAAAGATAAACTTTCATTTTTGAATGGAAATACGTGGGAGTCCAATCAGACCAAATACATACTGATCCAAGCGATCTTTACTCATTGAAGTAGTTCAACTGATTTCAGTGGGACAGTGTGCTGGAGGACTGCTTAGGTGAGCCTTAGAGTCCGATCCAGCAAAGCAACCGAGCACATCCCATTAAGAATGTCCACATGCTTGAAGTTATGTATGTTCTTAAATGCTTTACTGGATCAGTGACTTAATTAGCAAATTACTTTCTTCATTATTAAATATCCTTTCATATTGATGTAGATATGATTTGATTTAAAAATATGTTCTATGTCCTCCTATTCCCAACTGTCAGCCCGTAGTTCTGTTTTCTTTTATCAGCTAACTAAAAGTATGAAATGTATATGTGTGTGTTTCTGCAATGTAACTTTTGAGTTTAAAAACAACAATCACATTATTAGAGCCTGATCCAAAGTGGAAAGACTCCCAATGACCCCTGTGGGCTTTAGATCAGCCCCTTAATGAGTAATTATACTCAGTCAATACAAAGGTTACCGGAACAGCAAACAAGTGCAAATGATTACTACCATTACCACCCCCCAAAATAACCATATAATACATGCCTTCAAAAGTATTTTGAAAATATTTATTTAACAATCTCTAACTACTAAAATAGTCATGATGAGGTTGTTTCCAGAGCTGAAGATGTTTGCATCAATTTATTGTCAGGCAAAAGTCTTGATTCACAAACTAACACACAAGCAATCAGTTGGATAATGTGGCTTGTGAGCAGGGCCGGCTCCAGGCACCAGCTTAACAAGCAGGTGCTTGGAGCGGCCAAGGGAGAGGGGCGGCATGTGCGGCAATTGGGGGGCGGCAGGTCCCGCACTCCCTCTAGGAGCGAAAGACCTGCCGCCGCCGATCGCGGCTTCCCCCCCTCCCCCCAATTGCCGCCGCCAATCGCGATTGCGATCCCGGCTTTTTTTTTTTTTTTTGCTTGGGGCGGCAGAAATGCTGGAGCCGGCCCTGCTTGTGAGCCAATATTTTGTAATTTTAGAAGTTTCTTTCCTGTCCCATCTAAATAAATTGTTTCTCATACTTTTCTTTCATGAACTTATGAACACTAACAAGGTTTATAGCTATGTAAAATGAAATTTCAAGCTGAAAATAATTTTTCTATACACCAAAATAGCATATGATGTTGTATATTCATTATTCTAGATGTATTAGAGCAATGAACAGATACAAAGAAAAACATATGACTTTAACACTGTTGAACTGAGACTTTGCAACACTTAAGAATACTTTATATAAAGATCTGATGAAATGTTTGCAAAAGAATGAGTGTAAAGAAGTGTTGCTTTGTAGCATCAAAGCTTATCCTACAGGGAATGTACACACAAAACATTTGGGGAAAAAAGGGGTAATTTAACAGCATTTGCCTCTATCAGCTGACATTTCAAGGTCAGGCACATCCATGTTTTAGGTGTCTGGTTTTGTTCCAATTCTTCAGTTATAACTGGTCATAATTCACCACATCTTAAAATTAAGCCAGTTTGAGAGCTTTTTACCATTTCCTTAAAAGCTCCACATAGTTCAAAAAACCCACTGCATTATTCATGAGAATTGATTAATATATATCTTATAATATAAACAAAGAAAAGAGTGCCATCTGAAATCGCAGTCAAGACATATCACGTCATACAAGGAAGACAGCTCCATACATCTAATGTGCCACACTAAATACAATTGAAATAGTACACTAAATTTCAAACCTTACAAGAAAAAAATCCCAAGCCAACAAGCCACAAAAAATTTATCAATCACATTTATTTTTACACAATGATCTTTACCACAGGGCTGCTTCAAAGGGTTGCTTAATTAAAGAAAAGACTGCTTCAAAAATAGGATTCAATTAAAAAAAAAAAGACAGACAATGTTTTGTTATGCATCCCAAGTCCTAATTAATGCTGGCCAAAATTTTTGACCTTTCAAAATTTCAGTTAAAAATTTGTCATAATTTTCATCTAGCTCTAGTCTTAATATTCCAACAGAAGGCATTATAGTGATATCAGCAACATGGGAGCACAACAACCTTTAGTTTTAAAAATATTTTAAGTGTCTAATTTTTATTGTCCTTTTGTACTTAGAACTAGCCTATTATGAACACTAGAAATTCACTTTTAGGTCATTTACCAGAAGAGTCTTTAAAAATTAAATGATCTTACATTTTGAACACTATATTTCATTATTATTACAATTGCAGTCTTACTCAACTGAAGTAAAAAAAATAATAATAAACCACAGAAACTTACTAATTTGTTTGTTTTCAAGGTGAGGGATCATACACGGTAAAGGGAGAATCCTCTAGTCTACACATTTTCAAAATCACAGTCATGCTGATTCTGAAGGGGGACTTGTTTGAAAAAGGTTTTCTACATCTCTTGCTCATTTAAAACCTGATCCTTAGATACCCTGAGCACCTGCAACTCATGCTGCTTCAACAGGAACCCCAGGTCTCAGGATCACATCCTTACTGCACTTGAAACAAAAACTTGGATCAATTAATTACTGGTTGAACCTCATAATGTCATGGATGTAACTCCAAAGAGGTTGAAGAATACTTTGACAACAATGTAACGGTACTGAAATCTTTTAAGCCTCTTTGCAAATTCTGTGTCACAGATAAAAGAATGACATCCTATTCCAACAAAATGGGGGGAAAGTTGCTCTCACGTGAGCATGAATAATCTTCTGACACCTTGACAAAGAAATTCCTTGATAGTCCGAGAAAGGGTTTTTCTGATTTCCTCCCAAGACAGGAGATTGTCTTTATCCATCATCCCCTCTTCCTGATCCCTTCTTCCCAAGTATCCACATCAGCACAACTGTCTATCAGACTAGACAGCAGGAGGGAAAGGTCTGAATGATTGATAGGGCACCAGCGCTCTACAGTGCTATTTAAGTGCAGGAATCTATTGTTAGAAACTTGCTTTACAGCAGTTAACCAAATATAATGGTAACCAATTCAACCATTGTACAGCTAGACCCAACCCAAACTAATAAGAGAAGTTTAGCTAATTACAATGATCTGATTTTAAAACCAGATGAAAGTTTTACTGACAGATTCAGTTTCAATACATATTTAAAGACATGAAGCATTAAAAGAAAAAGTTCCTCACACAAGTGCATTGTTCCATGCTCACCAACCTTCTCTGAGTGAAATCCTGGCCCTACTGAAGTTAGTAGCAAAAATCCCATTGACTTCAATAAGGTCATGATTACACTTGAAACTTTCTGTGGTTTTTTGCATGCATGTTAAGTGAGCCAGAACAAGTATTGTGCAAGCAATGCATAAACATTGCATTGTTTTCCCACAATTAAGGTAGTTTTGCTTCATATGACTGCTGCCACACAGCACAGTGATGTTGCAAAACATGTGGTCAGACCTCACATGGTGCATTGCTCTGCTGCTGTGGTGCTATATGGGATTTTTTGCACTGCGCATGTGGGACAACTACAGGAACAACTGAATTCCTGAGCTTGGAGTTAAGCTAAATAAATAATTCCCATGATTCCGCTCCTTTCATGCTATCATCCATCTAAGTTTTGCAATCCAGGACCATTTTCAGAGCACGGTCATGCAGCCTGGAAGAAGCATTGGTGAGCGCTATGATCCTCATAGTGATGACTATAAACAGTCTGTTACAAGCATATCTAAATTTATGCAGTGACTTCAGATCCAGGGCGATAACGGCCCCCTGCGAAGGAGGAGGAGGAGGTTGAAATCAAGCAATTTCCTAGACCTTTTCCTGGAGCAGCTTCACTCAGTGGAGCACCATTTTTGGGCTCAGCCAACTATCAGTGACTGTTGTGACAGGACAGCAGGGCAAATCTGGGATGACCATCTGTGATGGCAGAACTTCAGAACATCAAAAGCCTTTTTCTTAGAACTCTGTGCAGAGCTCACCCAAGAGTTGCAGTGGCTGAACACCAACATGAAAACTCCCCTCAGCAGGGAGAAGCATGTGGCCATTGCCTTGTGGCCATTGCCACCCCAACTGCTACTGGTCAGTAGCTAGCCAGTGTGGTTTTGGTAGATCAGCCATTGGGGAAACAGTGATGGAGGTATTTGCTGCAATCAAGAAGGTGCTTCCCACCGGGTCATCAGGCTGAGCAATGCATAGGAGGTTACAAGTGATTTTGCACACTTGGGATTCCTAAACTGTATTGGGAACATTGATTGGACCTATGTGCCTAACCTTTAACCCCCATGCCAGGCTCCCAAGTTCATCAACAGAAAAATTTCTCTATGGTGCTGTAAGGTCTGTTTGAGCACTGTGGACATTTCACCACTATTTACATAGGTTAATATGGAAAGATCCATGACTCCAGGATCTTTAAAAAATAATAATATATGGAGATATACCTATCTCACAGAACTGGAAGGGACCCTGAAAGGTCATTGTGTCTAGCCCCCTGCCTTCACTAGCAGGACCAAGTACAGATTTTGCCCCAGATCTCTAAGTGGCCCCCTCAGGGACTGAACTCACAACCCTGGGTTTAGCAGGCCAATGCTCAAACCACTGAGCTATCCCTCCCCCCCAGGGATAAAATGCTGGACTATTTTCTGGAATGAAAAATGGAACTTCTACTCCCATGGTGTCTATGGATATTTGATGGCATTGCCATTCTTCCAGTCATTCTGGGAGATCCAGCCTACTCTCTTCTTCTCTAGCTTAGGGAGCCTTTTACTGGGCAACTGGATGGGCAAAAGGAACTGTGACTATGTCCTCTACTGTGCAGAATGACAGTAGAACATGCACTTGGGAGACTGAAAGGCAGATGGAGGAGTCTGATGTCAAAGCTGGAGGCTGCTGAGAAATATCTGCCTCTTAGACAGCTGCTTGCTGTGCTTTGCACAACCTTTGTGAGAGCAAGGGGGAGAGCCTGGCAGATGGGAGAAGAAGGTTGGCAGACTTGCTAAACATTCTGAATAGTCAGAGAAGATGCCTCTACAACATGTGGTAACAACTCAAGGGCCACCTGTGGTCAATGTGTATGCATTTTTAGAAGGCTTAAATCAAGATTATTGCACTTACATTAGTATGTATGTGCAATGCAGCAAAGCTTTCTTCATGCCACATATGGGAATTCTAGTATCCTTTGTGGGGATTTTAACATAGTGTATGTATGGATGTTATTGTAGTGCATTTGAAGGTGCAGTAGAGGTGGACATTTTCATGAATTACATAACAATTCAGTGCAGTGGATGTGTGTATTTTCTCGAATTGTTCTAGCTGGAAAGCCATGACTACAAAGACATTTAGAATCTATTTTTAATAAATAACAATACACCAATGTAAACAATTTTGAGTAGTAAAAAGCTAAAGATAAATAACACTGTGCAAACAGAAAAGGAGATTTAAAAAACCCTTCAGAAGTTACAAAGGATAGCATGCAGACAAGGTTCTGACCCAGGATCACAAATGTATGTATACAGGACACTCATAACTGTTCTCCGCATCTTTGGATGTGGGATGGCGGTAGAAGAGCCTCTCCATTGCTGGTGAAGGTGTTAAGAGAATCTCCCATTTTCCACTATTTTGTTTATTGTTCTGTGGCATAGAATGCCTAGAGAAGGACCTGTTTCTGGGCACTTTTGCAGTGAATGATGCAACCCAGAAAGTGGAAGTCTCAGAGGTAAAGGCTGCAGGGGACACAGAGAATGGTTCAGTCCTTTACCAGAAAGTTACCATGTTCTCCAGGAGGATGACTTGTCTCTCTGTCATCCCCAGCAGCTGTGCTTGTGCAATCTAACCATTTCCCTGCCCTTTTCTCTCTCCTCTGTCATGCTTCAGGAAACCTTCCCTCCCCTCAAAAAGCAAAAAGGGAAACATGAGATACATGTGCACGTCCCCAGAGAGATGCATTGACATGAAATCTCCATGCCAAATCAGAGCACTATTTTTAGCTTAAGTTTTCTTTAGTGCCCTTGGATCAGCATAAATTGCACTGCCAAATTTATAGAATTCTGCAATAGCCTGTGGGGAGGAGTAGATACCCTTAAAATAACTTTCTTTTGAGAAGTGTTATGTAACTGTGTTTGTCTCTGAGTTCACTGGGTGGACGAGATTGGAGATTTCATTATCGCTCTCCTCCTCCCCGTTTGTGCCATCAGTGGTGTCCACCAAATACAAGGGTTCAGCAGTGGATCTCTCGCAAATATACAGTCCAGCTCATTATAGAAGATGTAGACTCTGGAAGCTCTCCCAGAGCCCTATTATTGTCCCCATCACTCTTGTAACCCTGTTGGAGCTCCTTTCCTTTACTAAAGCATTGACTTGGGTCCCAGTTGTACCCTCTTTCCTTCATTTTTTCCAGACACTTGTTCGTATATTTGTGCTTTGTGATGGCTAGAATCCAAGTGGGCCTGTACATGTTCCTCTCCCCAGAGAGCAATGAAGTCCAGGACCTCAGCACGAGACCATGCTGAAGCATGAGGCACAACTGTTCAATGATCAAGAGTAGAGTATGACAGGTCTGCAAACCCCGCAGCAGCTGTAATCACAAAAGATAGAATCTGGCTACACACCAGCATTTAAATGGAGAAGTGGCATCTGGTCAGGATGACCCTGGAGCAGTAGACGACACATAGATATCCATCAGAGCAGCATAGGATACCAGTGGAAGGACTTGGCAGTTGTGTAATGTTGTTTCCGGATGGGGATGTAGCCATATCTAGTTTGCTGAGCATAAACCCATACTCAGTAACTCACTTTCCAAGTAGATTTAATAACACACATTAAAAAGCCAGATGACTTGCAATAAAAAAAAAATGGTTTATGACCACAAGGTACTTTAACGCAAAATAACTCAAGTTAACCTGCAAGAAATTTCAAGTGTAGACAAGCCCTAAGATTAGGATTTCACCCTTTGTGTTTGCTTACTTCCAGTTCAGACATAGAATGTTCACTTGTGAAGAAAAATATGAGACCTGCTTTTGAGGGAAACATTGTAAAGACATATTTTAAATGAAGCATATTTCACATACAATGAACCAGATTCTGTCCCGATACACTAGCTTTGATGAGGTTGCATCAGTATAACCCAGGACAGATGGCCCAATACATAGGGTTCTGTACACAAATACATATAGATGTTTAAAGTGCAGAAAGCCTTCTGGTTTCTCATTTGTAATGCACACTGTAGATTGATTAAAGAAATCAATAAATTGGGGCATGGTTAGGGGTGTGCTTCATTCTTTTCTACAGTCACAAACAGGAAGACTAGAAATTATCTGCTTAGGGCTCCTTTTAAAACATAGTCCTTTGTTGGGTGTAGTTCATGAAACAAGCCAGCACAAGTCAGATCAGAGCAGGGCACAGCTCTCTGGGAACTGCTCCCAGGCAGTATAAAAAAAGTGAGCCTGGCACAGTTCTCAGTGACCTGTTTCAAGTGGAAGTCAGGCTAGAATCTGCACGGAACTATGGCTAGCATACCCAATCAAAACAGCAAAAGGTTATAGCTGTCTGAGTGTTCTTCTGTTGCGGTTGCCAAGAAAAACTGCTTCATCCAAGACACTAGAACTCACTGACCCCTTATGTTTATCTGCGCCACTATGACCTTGACTGCTTAGTTCTGGACTCACCCCGTAAAATATTTGGTCATTCTATCTGTCATTGAACACTTCTGCAAGTGAGTCTTCTTCCGCAAGAAGGACAGAGAAACCAGATAAAGCAAAACCTGACAGAGTTTTATCTTATATGCTGTAAATACAAGTCCTAGCTGAAATTTATTATTCAAAACACAAATAGACTTCTTCCCCAAATCCCATAAACATTGTTGATGATGCCAATAGAGTTTAAATCTTTTTTCAAAGCTAAAATAAAACACCGTTTTTGAAAAACCACAAATGAAAAAAGTTTTCTAGTCCTTTGTACAGCAAAAGGTTGTAGATCAAGTACTGGAACAACGCACTCTACCTCCATAAAACACATCATAAACATTAAATGAGAGAGAGAGTACTAAACATTATTTGACTGAGAAAATTTGGGGCTTAATTCTATGTTCAGTTAAATAAATGGCAAAGCTCCAATGGGCCCTTGCTAGAATTATGTGAAGGATTATCCGACTACTAAAGTAGTTACATAGGGGTCATCAGTCCTCTATCAGATGCACAAAGTAAACAAAATTGCTCAACTTTCACATTCAAGTATGGTTTACTAATATGCTGGCTTCCAGGTAAAAAGCTGAAGCCCTTCAAAAGGCCAAGTAAGCACAGGTGGGAGAAATATAGTAGAGTCTATGTTAGATCAAGTGGGAAATAAAACAAACAAGCTTTGTAACATTAGGACTATGTACTGTATAAGTAGATCTTGGTCAAAGACAGCAATAATTGAAACTGCTGCATTAAACTTTTACTGTCCTTGCTGTGTTTTTTTTTGTTTTTTTTAAATCACATTAAGACTAATTTTTTGGTAGAATATTAAGCCAATTTGTGTGGTTACTGTTGCAATAAACCAGACATTTGGAATCTACCAAGGAAACCTTTCATTAATTAAACTTTTATGCAGTGAAATATGTTAACATTAAATACTACAGTATTTGCCTTACTTAAAATAAATTACTATCCCCAGGCTCTTTCCAAGCATCAGATTAAAATGCTCTTTGCAAAATATCAAATAAATATTAAAGAATTTTCATGACATTTATGCCTCTGAAATATATTATAAAAGATTTTTAATGCCCTTTAAAAGGTACAATTAAGGTAAATTTAATGCATATGATGATCATGTTTAAGTTCCAGGGAGAGAAGAAAAATGTAACCATGGAAATTACGTTTTTGCTAATGTTTTGGATCTAGCTGAGGGTTACGCATCCAGCCAATTGTCGGAGAATAACAGAGTTCTCACTTTTTGTTTGGGTACAGCAAATCAGATACTTTATTTTCTTTCTCTCTATCAATTGCATAGAGGGAGAGAGCTAAACAGGTCTCTCAACAGGTAAACAACCTTCTGTCCCGTCCCCTGTCGCTACAGGGGACGGGACAGAAGGTTCCCACTCGCCTCACACATTCCTCACTTCTACAAATCTCGCGTTATTAGGGTTACAGTTAGCCTAACTCTTGCTAACGAACTGTCATGCATTGCATCCCCTTCCTGTCAGTTCTTTCTCTGCTTCCACACATCCTATCACAACTGGTTCTAGGACCTAATGCTTGTACCCTTAGTGTACTTATGGAGAGACATAAACAAAGCTTCAATAAAGACATTCTATTAAAGATAATATCCATTTGCCTATTCTCATTTTTGACTCATTGACGTGTAGTCTTGCTTCCATCACAGACCAGAGGTCTTGAATGGATTTGTATCCAATATATACTTCCAAGCCTCTGAGGCTCACAACTTTGAGGACTGCTAGATCTGACCCCCACAAGGGAGCTCCCGCATGAAGTTTGTACAAGCTGCACCACTACTGTAGTCGTCGTAATATCACAAAGCTTTTAAACCATTTAAATTATTCAAAACACTTCAGAAACATAAAATAAGATTGATTCCAATGTCTTGTCCTCCAGACTCAGGATTTCCATAGAGGAAATCACCGGCTACTGCAGTGGGATTCTTGTGCATGGGATAAGTCTATGCACAAAAATATAAAGCCCAGGAAGCTCATGCTGAACTGAAGGGAATTGTTAATTATGAGCTTGCCTCCATGATTAGTGTCAGATATTTTCACCCCTCTCAGAAAAGCTAACCTCAGTGCCTTCTACCTACCAATGTAAAGCACCCAGGAACAGATAGGGGTCTAGAGCAGTGGTGGGCAACCTGCAGCCCACGAGCCACATGCAGCCCATCAGGTAATCTGATTGCGGGCCGCGAGACATTTTGGTGGCATTGACCATCCGCAGGCACGGACCCCCGCAGCTCCCATTGGCTGGGAACGGCGAACCGCAGCCATTGGGAGCTGCGAGGGGCCATGCCTGCCAATGGTCAACGCCACCAAAATGTCTCGTGGCCCACAATCAGATTACCCTGATGGGCCGCATGTGGCCCGCGGGCCACAGGTTGCCCACCGCTGGTCTAGAGCTTCCCTCCCGCCCCATACTTATTATAAAACCCCAGGTCTGGAATATCTCTAGTGCCATGTATGATTTATTCATTTTTTTTACCTTATCCTTTGAGTTGATTTTCACCAGCCAATTTTCCACATAGGATAGAGTATAAATTCTTTTCATTCTCATCAAGAAGGCTGCAATTCTCGGTCATTATTTTGGGGAGGAGCATGCTGTCCTGATGCCCATCCAATCAGGAGGGTTTTGTAATGAGAGTGCAGATTTATTACTACAATTTAGAAGCAGTGTTTAGTGAGCTGCAGTATAGTACATGGAGGTTAGAGCCATGCGTTACAGCATTGTACAAGTAAATACCTGTAACTTTTGATTCTTAGAAAATGACCTAAGATTCTGTTATGCCCCGGATGTAAATGACAATGAAATTGACAAACAAAAAACAAAAAAAACAAAAAAAGTTTCATGCACCTAGTCTGCTCCCCGAATCCCTCCTCATCCCCGCTCCCCTCCCTTGTGGGGGTGGGGAGGTGAGGAGGGACACGGCGAGTGGCGGGGTCTCGCAGGGGAGGGGGCATGAGGGGGGACGCAGTGAGCAGTGGGGACCTTCAGAGAGGGGGGCTGGAGTGGAGGAGGGACTCATCAGGCAGCGGCGGGTGGTGGAGGCCTTGGGGAAGGGGCGGAGCAGGGAGGGGAAGAGGCAGAGTGCAGGCAGGGCCACCACGGCCCAGGCATCTGGCAGTAGCAACTGCACCAGGGAAGGCTTAGCCTCCTCTAGCCTATTACACCCGCCACCCATGGGAATGATGAATTCAAACATCTTAGAAGACACACCTTTAAAGGTATCAAAATCATCATCACCACCACCTGACTGAAGTACAATTTTTTTTTTAAACCAGGGTTTAGAAAAAAAGTCATCTGTACATTTGATTTGGAAAACAGTTACACTAAGTAAAAAGAAGAAAGGGGTGGGGAGAAGGCTTTGTCCCAATCTTCATCCACTTTAATTCAGCAGCTGAGTTTTAAGATGATTCGTGCTTGTTCAGTGCATGCTGTTCTCATCATAATGAACATTTACAGCAATTCTTATCTTCAAGGAGTACATTTTGTTCAGTGCTATTCAAGTACGTACTCCAAACAGTAAACTACAAATGAAAGTAGATATGCTGAAATGAATTATGATTGTTTTTTATGTAGATGTACTACAGCAGTGAAAGGCAACTGTACTATTGCTTTATTATTACCAGTCTTTCCCGCCGTGTACCTAAGTTAACAGAACAAGCAGGAGAGAATGGTCCACTCCCTGCCTTTAAGCAGGGTAATTATTCTGAGTTTTGAAGGCTATGTTCTCAATTTGTGCATTAAATTAGAATTGCATCATACCCATTGATCCAATGCTTTAGCTATTTTTCTTCACACAAGTACTCATTACTCAATGCCTGTCCAATTAACAATCCCATCCAAATATAGATCATAGCCCAGTCACAAGCTGTAGTGGCTTCACTGAAGAGACCATGGTAATTGGCATGATTCTTCTATAGCACAACATTCTATTCCACAAAGCATGGAATCCATCACACAGAAAAGCAGTTCACCGAACAAATTTTTACTGATCCTTACAGGCAAACGTTTGTTTGGCAGTACTAACTGAAAGGAGGGGGAAGGCAGGGGAAGTTAAGTAATACTTTACTGCAACATCAAAAACAGTGTTAATTCTGGGAGGGAACAATTGCACAAACAGGTTTGTGCAAAATTGATTTTAGTTTGGAAAGGACTTGTGCTTTAGATGGCATCATTTCCAGAGTTAAGAGGCATTTGCCACATTTTTGGAGGAAAGTCAAAGTACAATTATGTATGAGATGTTTTTAAGTTTGATTCCACCTTATGCCTGGAGTGGGAAGTGGATGATATGAAGTATTTTCAGCCATCCATGTTCATAGGCTGCAGTAAATATTTCACATAAGATGACAAATACACTTTCAAAAGAAAGGGGGAAAATGAAAACTTTATAGACTTGCAAATCTGAGGAATTTATACTTGACTTGCATTCTTTACAGTATGGTTTTAAACTACAAATCCTTTGTAAGTACATAACAATAAGACAGGAAGTAGCAAAGTCATAATCAGTAACCTTTGCTTCTTTGCACTTCAAAAAGATCTAAGTGACAACCTGCTGAGTAAAACTAACATCACACCTCTAGAGAAGTAGGTAAGTGATGAGAGAAAATCATTAACAGCTATTCTATTGTAAAGTGAGAATTTCAAAACCAATTACAAGTTCTCTGGAATGGGATACATTTACACTTAATAAGTAGATTGATTCAATGCACTTGTTTCATCATTCATTTTAGTTTTTGAAAAAGTGAAAGCTACTACTGCTGTTGGTATCCAAAAGACTTGAATTATTCCACACAGAATTGTTTTATTTTCTGCAGCATAAATGAGAAATTACCCAGGTTTATGAAACAAATGGATGGTGCATTTATTTAAAAAGAAATTAGATGTCCAAATCTCAGTGCTGATATTGGTTAACAGAGTCAAAATGCACTGATGAATATGCTTGTGTATGTGTGTGTGTGTGTGTATATATATATATATAAATAAAAATAAAAATAAAAATAAAAATAAAAATAAAAATAAAAGAGGAATTCTATCAAATTAAAATGCTAATATTTAAAGAAAAGTAAACCTCCATTTGTATTATAATAATTCTGTTTTAATTATTCAATGAATTTATAAATGATAAAAGATATGTATGCAAAACTTCTATAGTCTGTACTGTCCTGCAGTGTCTAATTTAAATAAAAACTCATTTCCTTTTTAAAAGGGGCACTGTCAGCCTGAAATCTAGTCAATTTTTTCAGAAATAATTTCAGGTATTAAACCTGTCCCTCGGATACTCTGCCAATTTGGGGTTTTGCGAACAAATTGTTTCAGACAGCAACAAAGGAAAAGAAACAACCCCCATGAACAACAGGGAAGACTGTTCTACTGACTGACTACAAAGGGGAAATGGTATAGACAAATAGGGGGGAGGAAAGGGGGAAAAAATTCTGCCCTCTCATTGTGAATATTTTTTGGAACAATAGTAGCTTAAAAACAATCAGACAGAAGTGTGTGTGTGTGTGTGTGTTTTTTTTTTTTAAGTTGACATCCCTTAAAAAAAAAAAAAAAATCGCAAACCAGCTACCTGTGTGCAACTCTTCAATGAACTGCAGTGCAACTGCGCTTAATGTGCCTGACATTTGTGACATTATGGACAAGGTGGATAATGTAATATTAATATATATCATATTACCCACCTTGTCTGCTTTTTCCTCAAGGACTGGCACAGCAACAGATATTCAGGAGTATGCTGAAAGCCTCTGCGGGGATGAAATCTTAGCTACTCTCCTAGGCAAAGAGCTAGGGATGCACAGGATAAATTAGGGTAATGAAAAATGCTTTTAGCTACATGGAGCCTAGAGAGCAATTAAGGGTTACGGAAGACTACGTCATAATTTTTTCCTGTGCTACTGCAAACACTGTATTGTTGTGAATTCATGCTATAGTGAAATTACATCAACTTCTAAATCAACTTCATGTCTAGCCTCTATTCTTCCTGCTCTGTTGTTTCTGGTCAAATAGTAGGAAATCAATGAGGAAACATCATTTGACGTGAGCTATTTATCATGCACCAAAAAGGGCAAGTACCCCATAAACCGCAGTGATCTGTTTCCTATTAGCATCACACAACAGAAGGCAACATTATTCACATTAACAATTTTTACAACCTCTGTAAGTAAAGGGAATAAGGTTAGAAAGTGACTTATTTTTGTTTGCTATAAAATGTTAATTATTCATGGAGAAGAAACTTCTTTTTAAAAAAAGCAAAATCTGAAGTTGATGTACCAGTAGTTTGCAGGAGGAGTGAGGGAAAGGAACAAAGTTTACACCCCTCCCAATTGTTTTGGAAGTGAGTAATTCAGCTAAGTCAAATTAAATATTTGTGTAAATACCAGTAAAGGTAGGGAAATTCACCATCACACTATATGATTATGTCATGACAAAGAGAGAGACCATGGGTGAGGTAATATCTTTACCACCACCACCACCACGACAAAGAGCATTTACCTACAACCCAGAGAGTAGGGAAGAAAGAGTAAAGGAGAAATTGAGTCATATGTTATACAAAAGGTCAGACTAGATGATCAGAATAGTCCCTTCTAGCCTTAAAAAATCTATGAATACAAATGGCAGACCTTAAAAAAAGACACTCAGCAAACACACTGGGTGGAAGCCAAGGGAAATAAGAACCTGGAAGACTAAAAAGGTTTACACATAGCTAAGCACCAGTCATGCCAGAAGAGTGAAGTTGTATATTTTATTATTTTAGTCATTGCTGGTATGATATACCATTATTTGTAGGAGGCTGCCTTTTTTTTTTTTTTTTTTTTTAATTTCTCTTAAGTAACTATATTGTATGTAACCAAACTACATGCTTTTCAGGTTTATCTTATGCCCCAGAGATACTTACAAAATAAAATGTATGCAATCTCATACTATGCTAGCATATTTAAGTGGTAAGTTTATTTCTTTGCAACAATGCTCTATAAAAAAAACTCCAGCACTGGTCTCAAAATTTAACAAAAAGGACATCTAAAATAGTGATCAAGTATTCAGAGATCCCAGTTGCTAAACATTAGCAAGCCACTACTGATAATGTGCAAACTGCAATTTTTCAAAGGCTTATATCTTGGGCAAATTGGATAGATTTTCAGAGTGATGGCAAAAGACATATTCCTGACACGAGGGCCACACACCTGCCAAATTTCAAGTCCCTGCTCCAAATAATGAGAGCAGTGCAACATTTCAAAGAAAAAGTCACTAGAAAATTTAAACATGGGCAAAACAACATGTTTTCCCTAGCATCATTCTCCGTAGCTGAATTATTTTGGTTGAAATGTTCCAAACAGAGGCAGGCACCTAGAACGTAAAATTTCAGCCCAAAACAGTTAAAGTTTGGCAAAGATATAAAGCAACTGAAAACAGGGTCTTCTAATGGGAAGTGTCAGGCAACCTTAATAATAGGTGGTGCTGCGTATAATTAAATAAAAAGCACTTTGTACAATCAAAAATATTAGTTTCCTCTTGTTTGTTTATGAGAGTCATTACACTCTATGGTTGCCTATTTTAACTTCAGCTGCTTTTTTCCACATAACCTAAAAGGGTCAACATGAAGGCTTTTAATTTCAGCAATTTGACAGATGCAGTTGATCTGGCTTTAGACCAATTTTGGATTACCATTTGTAGTTAGAATTATAAATTCTATTTCTTAGAGTGATTTACTGAACAATTTCCAATCTCTTTTGAAAGCAAAATTCTCATCTTGCCATAAAGTGAAATAATACTGTAATTAGTTTATTTGGGGGAGGGTGGAGGAGAGAATAAAAGAGCAGTAAATACAGAGATGCATTTGTAAGGTTGATACAGTTCAGTTATCCGAAGAAGTGGGCTGTAGCCCACGAAAGCTTATGCTCTAATAAATTTGTTAGTCTCTAAGGTGCCACAAGTACTCCTGTTCTTTTTGTAGATTTTGAATATTCATCAACTATCTGCCTGAGGCAGACTCAAATTTATGGTCTCCTATATATTATGAAACTTTCACTACAGAGTGAAAGATTGCCAAGATCTATCCAAATGAAATCTCCCAGGTTTTCTAATTTCTAGGGAAATAAAACCTCAACAGCAGACACAGAAGATGGAAGAGATATATTAGGTCAACTAGTCCATCTTATTTCAGAATTGTGGCCAAATATATTTTCTAGCATTGTGTCCAGCCTAGTTTTGGTTCAGTGAGGAGACTCCCACTATCTCTCTTGGAATACTATTCCATAGTTAAATACAGCAGTTTTCAGAGAGTGGTCTATGGAGAACTGTTTGGTAACATGGTGCGGGCTCTTTTTTCCATTCTACCTTTTAAACTGCATTAAGGGCCAGCTAAAACACAGATTTTCAGACAATAAAATAAACTCCAGATTTTCAGTAAAACTCAGCATCCAAGAGATCCCATTTAGGCACCTAAATAACTGGCCAGATTTTCAAAATAACTCAACAGCCCCGTTATTATCCGCTTTGAGAATCTGCCCTCCTGTTCTCCCCAGTTGCGAGTGCTGATCACTTCTGAAAATCTAACCCTAAATATTTTCCTATTACTAATTTTCAACATAAGCAATAGTTCACAAAAAGGGGAGGAGCTGGTCCATGCAAATAGAAGAGTTAACTGTCCACAAAACAATATTAAAAGACGATCCATGCTATGACAAGGTTTGAGAATCCCTGTCAGAATGAAGAAGCTTGACTTGATAGTCACCTTACATCATCTTAATTTCACCATATTGTTCCTACTAACAGCCCCTTGTACGGGGTGGGCAAACTTTTTGGCCCAAAGGCCACATCTGGGAATAGAAATTGTATTGCAGGCCATGAATGCTCACAAAATTGGGATTGGGGTGCAAGAGGGGGTGAGGGCTCTGGTTGAGGGGTGCAGGCTCCGTGGTAGGGCCAGAAATTAGGAGTTCAGGGTGCAGGAGGGGGCTCTGGCTGGGGGTGCGGGCTCTGGGGTGGGCCTCGGGATGAGGAGTGTGGGGTATAGGAGGGTGCTCTGGGCAGGGACTGAGGGATTCGAAGAGCAAGAGGGGGAATCAGGGCTTGGGCAGGGGGTTGGGGCACGGGGGGAGTCTCAGGGGTGCAGGCTCCGGGCGGCGCTTACCTCAAGCGACTCCCGAAAGCAGCGGCATGTCCCTTCTCTGGGCCGCGCCTCTGCGTAGAAGCAGCCAAGTGGCTCTACTAGCTGCCCCTTCCGCTGCGGTTCCCAGCCGATGGGAGCTGTGGGGGTGGCACTTGGGGTGGGGATAATGTGCAGAGCACCCTGGCTGCCCCTACACATACGAGCCAGAGTGGGGACATGCTGTGGCTTCCGGGAGCCGCATGGAGCTGCCCCCGACCCTGCTCCCCAGCTAGAGCTCAAGGGCTGGATTAAAATGGCTGATGGGCCGGATCCAGCCCGCAGTTTGCCCACCCCTGCCCTTGTAACACCATAAACAAGCTTGCTACCTCCCCAAAGTTTACATACTGCTAATACTTAGGAGACAGTAACATTCCCACCAATCTGGTTTTAGTAATTAGTTAGCTAACTATATGTTTTTATTCTTCTCCTAGAAGACAGGCCCAACAAACCCTTAAGTAGATTTTATTTTTCTTCTCTGAATTCCCTCTAATTTTGTCTACATGGGGACATATGGTGTGGTATCAGCAAAATTACAAAGTGAGTCTGGTGCTATTTTTTTGATGCCCCTGTATATGTAATTTTCCGAGCCATGTCATCCTCTGTGAACAAAATATGTATGTTCCTCTTGTAAGCTCATCTTGCTTATTTTGAATACAATTTACAAACACACTCTCTCTCTCTCTCTCTCTCTCTCTCTCTCTCACTTTTATGAAGTTCACCAGTTGATATAAATTTGCACTTGGAAGGTACATGTTAGTAGAAGTTTCTATCTAGGAGCTGAAATTTCTACTTTAAACCAGTCCTATACATATAAATATAGTGCCAACTTTTCCCTGCCAGTATCAAAATCAGATTTGTTGTTAAAATTCTGAGTACCCTACAAAAAGCCATAAAAGAAAAGAAAATAATGAATTAACAGTGATGAACAGCAATTGTTAAAACATTAACTAGTTTCCAGGGCAAGTAACTGATCTCACAATTTCCATTTTTAGTTTTTACTGCCAGAATTTTTCATCGTGCAGAGAAACAGAATAGGCTTCAGATTTCATGTTAGGGAGCAAGAAATAAAAAAATGAGACACTTAATTCACAGCTGAAAATATTTTTCTGTTCCCAGGAACAGACTTAAACAAAAAAAAAATGGTGAACCCTTTCTGGAGGGGTGAAAAATAGGATAATTATTAAATATAGTAACCTTGATATAGGTCCAAAAACAGATGCCATATCCATGTTTTCAATTTAACCAGGTGAATGGTTAGGTAATGTTCAAATCTCAGAGAATCATAGTACAGCAATTGTTGTGTCATGCCATATTTTATGGAACATCATCATGAATGAGCCACTGAAAAGCTTGGTAATAACTTTCCTAATGAAATGCAGGTAAGATATAATGTAAAAATTAAGATAGCTATGGAATTTTGGACAACATGAAAAAACCATGATGAATCACTGCATAGACATTCTTACTTAACCTGTCACATAGTCCATTGCACACATGACTATATGCATTAATACCTTAGCTCCAGATTCAAACCAAAAATGCATAGACATTTGTATGAGCTTTTGGCTGCTTTGCCTACCAATTTTTCCTAAACCTATTCGTCCAAGCTTACAAACATTTTTATTTCAGAAAATACATGACGACATTGCCAACAGTCAAGACACAAACAAACAAGCATTTCACCGTGATGAATAAAAGCATATATGTTCTTTAAAATACAAAACAACTGACAAGTACAAGCTGTACATTAGAAGGAAAAGAATATCGCTTAAAGCACAAAACATATCACAGTTAACATTACTTATATTCTTTCCCCTACAACATGGTAATGGTACCAGTAATGTGATTGTAGTTTAAAAGAATAAAGGCAGGTAACCATATGTTCATGCAATCTTATTTTCCATGGATAATCATCCTCAAAATTTCTAAGGCAAAAACCCACATAACATTTGCATTACACAAAAGCCAAGCAGTTGTGTAGAAACCATCCACACTCAAAAGCAGGGAAGATAAGTCAATAAGCTGATCCTTTAAGATCTGTCTAGTTCAGTAATTGTTGTCAGTATGCAGCTGGCATTAAATAAAGTACTCATGATCATGACCTTTGCATTTCTACAAACATTAGCTATTGTCATGAGGAAGACCTCTTTGGCCTCATAATTCAGATGCTGTTAACAACCAGCAAGAACACAGCATGTTGTGTCAGTAAGCAAATAACGTAAGAAAAATTAGGCACCACACACACACCCTCGGCCTCGGGTGCATATAAACCCCAAGTTGCATTTAACGTTTTAGAAAGTTTGAAATAAATCTATCTATCTATCTATATTCTCAACAGTGATTAAAAGCTTTTTTTTTTTTTTTTTAATAAAGCAAACACTTGGGTTTTATCCACTAGCTTACAAGCAAAAACAGGGAAACCAGACAAATTGCATGTTTTCAGGCATCGTACAAAAATTATTTTCTTGGTTCATTAGGGCAGAGGGATAGCTCAGTGGTTTGAGCATTAGCCTCCTAAACCCAGGGTTGAGAGTTCAATCCTTGAGGGGGCCATTTAGGGATCTGGGGCAAAAATCTGCCTGGGGATTGGTCCTGCTTTAAGCAGGGAGTTGGACTAGATGACCTCCTGAGGTCCTTTCCAACCTTGATATTCTATGTTCTACACAATGGCTCATCTCTATCTCCCTCACAGTTTCCACAATAAGGGCTATATTATGGCTTTATGAGCCTACAGCTGGGATGTGTGAAAAAGGGCATCACACTGATGGCAGTCCCTGGAAGCATTCTGCCTACATAGAAATCAAGGCACTAGAATGCCTCTGGGTTAGCATAATGAGGAGTGGCCCTACACCTCCTTTCGGAAAAGGCACTGTGCACTCCCTTTAGTGCTAGACCTAGTCTGTATCAGTACCAAAGAGGGTGTGGCCATGGGCATCTAGCACAACAATTCCTCACAACTTGCCCTGAAGGAGGGCAAGGCACAGGGTTATAGTTCTCCCTTGTGCAAGTGCCCTCCTCCCACTTGTGTAGCACTACAAAGGGGACAGATTCTGATCATAAAACGCAAGTCAGCCCAGGGTCTCTCAAAACTCAGCCCAGGGTCTCTCAAAACTCAGTATAGATTATCGGAATTGTTTCTGAACCTCAACAAACCTTTGGGTGAACCAGGCCTGAAGTTTATAACAAAACACAATACATTTTACTTATTTGCCGGCTTGCCCCTCTGATCACAAACCAGGACATTTTCGCCTGGTATCAGGTTTCATTATAGAAGTTTCGGAGTGGCACTGAGAGGTTTAAATGTCAAAATGCATCTCAAATCCTAAAATAATTCCTCACCTAGATATATGATAAATATATGGTTTAAAAACTTCTTGCTGTTTTTGTTCTACTCAGCATTTCAATACGGATTTGAGAAAAACATAAGCAGCAAAAGAGATAAACACAAAAGTTTTAACCCTCAGTCAACTCCTACAATTTGTACCAGTTTCTTGAAGTTTATCTGCTGGCTTTTAAGCAATTTGAAAATGAAGCTCATTTTGTGTACGTCTAATCGCTTAGGATAAATTGCTGTATGCTGAACTGTCAAAGATTCCACACGGAAAAAACAGCTGAGTGCACAGGACATGAATTTTATTTTTAAGTTGAATTCTGGAAAAGATCAGTGAAATTAAACACCATCCAAGGCAAGCAGTTTGGCCATTAAAGTCGTATCATCTGGTGACCCAACTTGCCTTTATTAAACCCAGGATAAAGGGCAAGGCCGTCTTTCTTTCTTTTCTCTAGATGCCCTTGCCTCTTCAGTATAGACCACAACTCCTCCCTATGCCTCTTCAGTCACAGTTTTTATCATTTGCTATAAACGACACTTTTCGCAGTAAGCAGCAACCAATCTTCCATGCTTGATTGGTCTTTAAATTGAATGCAAAACCTTGATCACTTTAGGCAATAGTCACTGCACAGGCAGTTACACAGTACTTCCAGAACAGTATACAAATACATACAGGACTTTACCAGAATAATACAATAACCACCATAATAATGGATATATACAAAGTATATAACTGGATATTCTGAAGGTATGGGCCATCATCAGTCTTGAACCCTTCTGTACCATTCAAAGTTAAAGGTCATGCCATAAATCACTCAAAAGACAATTTACCTCAGATTTACAACAGGTCTTGGATTTGGCCTATAGCCTCTATGTCAAGATCTGAATACTCTCCAAGCAGGTAATATATGAGCAAACAGGTGACCTTCTTGCAAAGGCTAGTTAGAATTGTAGTACTTCACAAGGACAAACTGATTTACGCTGAAAATATTCATTCCACAGACAGGTAGGACCATTAATAAATGCTAAGAAGAGTCAGACCAACTGTGTAGTAGCAGTACATCATTATCAAGCAAGAGATCCAAGTTCACAACTTGCAGGAGCATTGCAGAAGCAACACATTCAGGCCACCCTTACTGTCTGACACACTCAAACACAGTTTATGGTCAGTTGAGGATTGACCATTATGTGGCTCCAATGGACCACAACCAGCATTCCTTGGTCCAGTGGAGTTGCAAGTGTTATAACTAAGGGCAGAATTTTTCCTTTCTGTGTAAGTGAGCTAAAGTTACCTTTATATATAATAAATGCACTACATCAGTGCTTTAAGAAGATATGTACTGCCACTTGAAGACCTGTATTTAGTTTCTGGATCTCAGTTTCTTGTTGCTGTGGCTGGGAATTCTATAAAGGCAATATAGTCAGCTTATGATAAGGCAAGAAAAGGAACTGTAAGTACCTTGAACTATTCACTACTGACCCTCTGATCAACTAATTGGTTTTAAAGTGCCATCTAGTCACCCGGTGAGTGAGAAGATTATGTCTACTACATGCAGGGTGGATAAAAATAAAGGATTTTTTTTAAAATTAATTTAAAAAATGGATTTTTTTTCTTAAGTTAAACTAAATTCAAGTTTGTTTTAAAAAAAAAAAAACTATTTCAAATTAAATTTGAAATTGACAACCTATATTAAGGCCTATACTTACTATAATTTATTGAATCATTTAATTAAATAAAAAATAGTATTAAGTTTTAAAGAAAGTCAAACTATTAAACTGGTGGAAGTCACTGGCTAAGCACCTAGAACTAGAAGTTTGTTAAAAGTGCTAAACTCACTTCTAAGAGTGGTCACCTCTTCCGCAGGTGCAGAGAGAATATTTTCTTCATTTCAGTTTATTCAGCTCAATGACCTGTTCATTTGAAGTTGAGATACTGACTGGGAACTAAAAAAACATGAATGCTTGTTTTCCTCTTCCAATCTTAGAAGAAAGAAGGAGAAGTAGTAGTAGTAGTGGGGGGGAGGGGAGGAGAGAGAGAGAGAGAGAGAGATCTACTAGTTCTGAAACAATCAGTTCAATTCATTAACTACACATAAAACACCTGGTTTAATAATTCAGTTAAGTTTTAAATGCAAAACTTGTTTTGACAAACTTTGATGAATTTTTTTTAAATGTACCCAGCACTTTCGAGGTAGCTTTTATTTAATTAAAAACACCTTGTAATGCTGTTTTTGTGCATTTTAATTGATTCTAAATTTCTATTCAAATAAAGCTTGACACAAATCACAAGCAAAAAAATTATTCATCTAGTAATTGAGAAATGAACCATTCACCATTTTCTAACACAATAAAAAAAATGTAAAAATTAAGAACCTGAATTTGTTATGTTTCAGAGTAGCAGCCGTGTTAGTCTGTATCCGCAAAAAGAAGAGGAGTACTTGTGGCACCTTAGAGACTAACAAATTTATTTGAGCATAAGCTTTCATGGGCTACAGCCCACTTCTTTGGATGCATAGAATGGAACACACAGAAAGAAGATATTTATACATACAGAGAACATGAAAAGGTGGAAGTAGTCATGCCAACTGTAAGAGGCCAATCAATTGAGATGAGCTATCATCAGCAGAAGAAAAAAAAACTTTTGAAATGATAATCGAGATGACCCATAGAAGGTGTGAGGAGAACTTAACATGGGGAAATAGATTCAATTAGTGTAATGACCCAACCATTCCCAGTCTCTGTTTAAACCTAAGTTAATTGTAACTAATTTGCATATTAATTCAAGTTCAGCAGTCTCTCTTTGGAATCTGTTTTTGAAGTTTTTTTGTTGCAAAATTGCCACCTTCAAGTCTGTCACTGAGTGGTTAGAGAGGTTGAAGTGTTCTCCCACTGGTTTTTGAATGTTATGATTCCTGATGTCAGATTTGTGTCCATTTATTCTTTTGCGTAGAGATAGTATATTCTCCTGATTTGCAAAAAGAAGCACCAAATTTAGTGTAAACTGTAAAGGCTATATTTAGTTTCAAATTAACATGTTTTAATGCTTGCCAACCAAGGAGAAATAACCTTCTTTAGAAAACTAACTAAAGTACAAAATCGATTATTTAAAATCAAGGTTTTCTGCTTGCTAATTTAAATCATGAGTAAAATAGACCATTTACATCACTTTGATGTACATGGTCCTTCAAAAAGGATGTAATGTGGAGAAAAACTTTGTGGCTGTCTGACATTCACCTCAACCTCCTCTCCTAAAAAATAATAAATAAATACATAAATAAATAATATACTCCACCAAAAGTACCAGAAGACCCATACGTCTTCCATCTATCTATCCCAGGCAGGCTGAAAGGAAACAAACACTGTTTGTCAGTGAAATACTATGAATTCCTTTTAAAAGTTTACCAGTGGGCCAACATCAGTGTTATAGACTGATCCTGCAAACTCTTACATTTGTTAGTAATCTTAGTCTCAAATCTCAGTTTTACAACCCTTACTCATCGGAGTGGCCTCATTCAAATCAAGAGGTCTAATTGCAAGAGTAAATATTATTAAGACAGAACATTTTCCCACTCTAGGATTCGGATTGTTTATATTACTGCTTTAAATATGAAAAATGCACAGAACATAGATTTTAATTTTAGGTCTCCTAAATTATTAGAATATTTCTCCCATTGAATAAAAATTATTCTCAGGATAAATTCTGTGGGCAAGACTAATTGGGAGAGTTGATAGTTGAAGATTAAAAAAAAAATTGAGTATTTTAATTGTCATAGAAATTTGCATTGTGTGTGCATGTGACAATATATAATTGAAGCCAAATGATTCTTCTAATTAAATCCTATAAAATGTTGAACACACAGACAAATTTGCTGTGTAACAGATGGCATGCTTACAGGATTCATGCTGAGCAGTGTTTGTAAACCACCAGAAAGTGTAGCAATATATATTTGGTTCAAATGGCAGCACAGACTGCATAGCGAAACATCTATACTAAGAACAAACAGATCCCACTGTGTAGTTCTTTAGAACAATGTGCAGAAATTCTTGCGCTGATAAAGCTACAAATGGGATTGATCTTAAAGAACTAAAGTAATTACAAAGTAAATAAGGTCCAAAAGGCCAAGAGTAAAGACATTCCATGAGCATCCAAACTATGTGAAGAAGCCAAAGGCAATTCCAGACTTGCCATACAAATCCAGCTGCCATCTACAGTGTAAAATCATCTCCAGGCTAGTGTCTGGATCTTTTTGTGAACAATCATGTTCTATCCAAAGTGATAGGTGTTGCAGAGCCCACTTGTTAAAGATATGTGGAGACAAATGGGGAAGAAAGCCTTATGACTTAGCATCCGAAGTGTTAGAACTTTTTCCAATATAAGGTTGAATTTTGTAATAGAAACATTACAGCAAACTTGCAAAGTTCTACTCAGACCCTCTCACCAGGGAGAGCAGATTTGTTTGTTTCTAAGACAGGTGAGTAAAAAAAATTTTTTTTTTTTAAATCTGGTGGTTGTCCCTCCACACCACACCCCATTACTGATCATTTTGGGAAAAGGAGAGTGAGTACTTTTAATGCCTGAGCTAGTACATTTTCATGATAACTTTGCTTGGCTGAATGAAAAAAATAAATACTTAAAATATTTGGAACATTTGAACTGAATTTGTGCTTTGGGGAAGATAATTACTCCTGCAGTTGTGCTGAATTGTACTTCAATTGGTTAAAATTTTGGGGATTTACAAAAATATCATCATCACTCTGATAACCACATTGGTCGTTGGGGCACTATCATTGATGAGCAATCAACCAATTGTCTCCACCCCTGACTATTGTGTGTCAGTGCTTGAGTCTCTGTGAAGTCCATTCCTGTCCAATCTTTTATGTTGTCAATCCATCTCTTCTTCTGTACTGTCCATTGGAGAATGATCTTGGATAGGCCAGATCTTGTTAAATGGCCGTACCACTTCAGCTTGCGCTTCCTCATGGTCATCAGGAGGTCTTCATATGACCCAGCGCGTTAATATATGGAGATATACCTATCTCATAGAACTATGAAAGGTCATCGAGTCCAGCCCCCTGCCTTCACTAGCAGGACCAAGTACTGATTTTGCCCCAGATCCCTAAGTGGCCCCCTCAAGGATTGAACTCACAACCCTGGGTTTAGCAGGCCAATGCTCAAACCACTGAGCTATCTCCCCCCCCCCCCCCCCCAAATGGGTGATGATGTTGCGGACCTCTTCATTAGTGACTTGGTCGAAGTAGGAGATGCCCAGGATTTTACAGAAGTATCTCATCTCTACTACCTCTATTTTCTGTTCAAGTTCTGCCATAAGGGTCCATGTCTCGCACGCATACAGAAAAATGGAGATGACCAGTGCATGCAGCAGTTTCAGTTTGGATTCCAGGGGGATGTTCTTGTTCCTCCAAATTGGCTTTAGCTTTGCAACTGTTGCTGTTTGCGCAGTTCTTGCCAGAATTTCTGCCTTTGATCCTTCATCAGTGATGATTGTTCCCAAACACTTGAACTGTTTCACTGTCTCCAGCTCTTGTCCACTGATAGTGATACGTGAGCTGATCCCATCATGTGTCTGTCATCAGCTTGGTTTTCTCTGCACTGATTTCCATGCTGTATTTTGCGGAGGTTTCATCCAATCATTTCACAAGGTTGGCAAGTTCATCTTCGCTACCTGCCAGGCCATCAATGTCATCAGCAAACCAAAGATTTGAGATTGTTCGCCCCCCAATGCTGACTGTGCATGTGAGATCTTTTAGGGCCTCAGTCATTATGCACTCCAAGTAGATGTTGAATAGTGTGGGTGAAAGAAGGCAGCCTTGCCGGACTCCAACAGTGGTGCGAAACCACTCTCCTATTGTGCCATTGACGAGAACTGCACTGCTGGCCTTGGCATACAGTTGTTTAATGGTAAGATTAAGCTTACAACCAACATTGTACTTCTTCATGGCTGCCCAGAGACCTGTGTGCCATACTCTGTCAAACGCTTTCTTGAAGTCAACAAAGACGTGATAGATGTCCTGCTGGTGTTGTAAATACTTCTCACAAAGAACATGAAGATTGAAAATGTGTTCTGTGGTACTTCTTACAGCATGAAAGCCAGCCTGTTCTTCGGTGATGACATTCTCTGCTTGTGGCTTCAATCTGTTCAATATGACTTTCAACATCACTTTGCTGGGATGGCTAATTAAGCTTATGGTCCGGTAATTTTGACACAACTGCAGATTGCCTTGCTTTGGCAGAGTGATGATTAGTGACTGTGTCCACGTGGAGGGCCACTCACCGGTCTGCCATATCTTGTTGCAGATCTTGGTGAGTACATCTATTACTATTTATCCTCCGAATTTCATCAGTTTGGCTGGGATGTTGTTAATACCTGTAGCCTTTCCAACAATTTCAGCGCTGTAATGAATGAGGCAGCAATGGACATCCTTGAGAAACATTGTAAGAAGACAAAACCTTGGGTCACAAATGAAATACTAAAAATGTGTGACATTAGAAGAGAACTCAAGAGAGACAAGAACAGCACTGAAGGAGCTGATAAATACAGAGTGAGTGGCAGAAAGATCAAGAAAAGAATGAAGGTACCCAAGGAGATATGGATCGAAAAACAATGCTCTAAAATTGAAGAATGTATCAATAATTAAAATAGCAAACAAGCCTTCCAGATTGTAAAAGATCTGACAAAGGAAAGATGGACCAAAGCTAACGCAATTCAAGATAAAGAAGGGAACAGTCTTACAGAAGAAAAGGACATCATCAATAGATGAACAAATTACTGCTCTGATCTATAAAACCACCAGACAAATGGAGATCCTAGTGTCCTAGACAGATTCAACAGAGGAGAATGACTTTCCAATACTGCATGAAGAAGTGGAGACAACTGTGAAATCACTCAAGAATGGAGACAAAAATATATATTCCTTTAAAAGATACATATCTGAGATAAATATTCTCAACTCTTTGAATGTGGGTATCATGGAAAAGGTAAGTTTTCTGGTGGTATTTAAATTAACAAATAATGATGGCTTAATTACTACAGTAGGGAATGCATTCCACGTATACCGGGTGTGTCATTCCTACTGTTATTTACTGGCACCCTGGAAGAAGAAGAATCTATTACTATGATCCCCACAAACACACAAGGATAGTTTTCCTTTGGATTACCTAATACTATTATACCTGCCATTGAATTGCAACAAACATCCATCTCTTTTTAAAACTTCCAAGTAGACATTTTTGTTAACTAAATCTAATAAAATCAGAGATTTTAAACTGATATGTTTGTTTTACCATGCAACTGGGTAGTGTGATTCTACAGGTCTATGCTGTTGCCTAGGAACTACTTTAGTTTCCATTATTCAGTTTCAAATTCCCTGTAAATTTCCATATATTTATTGCAAAAATGGGACCAGCTAAAGCAATCTGGGGGGAGGGAGTGTGGTGAGACACAGAAGGATCAAGTTTTTTAGTTAGCCACATATAAATACCATCTAGAACTGCATCTAGAGGTTTTTGCTTAGAATACGGGACTTTAATGACAAGATTGGGAGTGATTAGACAGACTGGGTGGAACATCATGGGAAAAGAAGGAATGGGATTAAGAAATGAGAGAGGCGATAGTGCAGAATTGAAGTAATCTATCAACAACTTGTTTGTAACAAACCCAGTATTTCAGCATAGGCAAATCCATTAAAAAAAGCCATGGTACTACAAAAAACATGATTGACTTGATCTTAGTAAGACATGTAAAACAAGTATACTAGACTGCAGAGTGTACAGAAGCCTACATGCAGACTCAGACCATTGGGCAGTGATCACTACAGTCAGGACCAAGCTTAATACTCTAAAATTTGAAGGGGGGGGGGGAAGTTTATAGTGTGGAAGCTCTGGAAAAAAAATACAGACACTATGGTTACCCTTCAGAACACGATCAGCGGCCGCTTTGCCCCCTCTTACATCTAGAGGACACAACAGTTGAACAACTCTTGGCGGACGTGAAAGACATCATTCATACTATGGACAAGGAGGTTTTAGGGATAAAGTTGTACCCAAAAGGGAAAGACTGGTTAACACCAGAGACTGAAAACCTATCAAGAAAAAAAAGGAAGTGTATCAAGAACATGTGAAAGCTGAAGATTGCACTGAGCAGAAAAACAGATACAGACAGCTCACCAACAATCCAAAAAGAATGGTTAGAAAGGCTAAGAAAGACTGACTCAAGAGAAGGCAAAGAGCTTGGACAACACTTGGAAAAAAAAAGTATTGCAAGAGGGCTTTTTCAGGAAGCCCGATTACTATCCAAGAAGTTAACACCTGTAGAAGAGGTGGGCTGGTAGGGACTCCCTTGAGCCCCCCACAGACCCCACTGCAAGTTGTTTACACAGTTCTTCCCTACAGTTCATAGCCCGTGAGGTGTTCTCTGAATAATGATCCTCTCCCCTCTCTTTCTCTTATGAGAGAGGGGAATCTGAGTGAAAACAAAGAAAGGCAAAGGTAGCCTGTCTCTCAGGCAGTCTTTCTGGATTCAGCTCTTGGAGATTAGTTTATCAGATTCTTTTGTCCCTTAGTGGGGTCTACCTCTTTGCAGATGGTCCATGCAGCGGTGAGGCCTGCAATTGTCTCCCTCTCAGCTGACCTGTCTTGGTTGCAGCAGTCTCTGTGGCAGAGCTTCCCTCCTCTTATTCACCACCCCTTCCCGTGGTAGGTTCTCCCTTTTTAAGCTCCCCCAACTCCAAGCAGGACAAGCCTTACAGATGCACCTCGTTAGTACTGAACAGGGTGTGCCCCTTCACCAGTCAACTAGGCAATGCTCAGGTGAGCTCTATAGTAGATAAAGATCCAAAGCTTAAAACATGAAAAGAACATTTTCATCAGCTATTGAACTTGAATAGTCAAGTTGACCCAGCTGACCTTAAGGCTATCAGCTGCAAAGGCAACAACAAAGAACGACATGTATTGCAAGCAGAAATTGAATTCACAATCAGGTCCCTGAAAAACAAGGCACTTGGTTCAGATGGTATAACGCATGAAGTGTTAGAACACAGCAGAAGAGACTTTGTCATGCTCCTTTGCAAACTATTTAACCTCATTTGGAAGAAAAGTGAAGTCCCTGAAGTTTGGCAATATTCAATTATTGTACCCCTCTTTAAGAGCAGTGTAACAGGGTGCTGGCCAAAAGGCACTGACTCAGCCCCTGTTAGCTCAGAGCCTGCTAGCTCAGATCCCACTAAGGGGAAGAGATTGGAGCTGACAGGCTGTGTCTGATTAAAGCCCTAAAGGAGAGACACCTGTGAGCTTGGTGGGGGAAGGCCTATAAAGCTAGCAGGAAGGAAGTAGGAGGAAAGAAACAGGAAAGTGAGGACCTGTTGCTCCCAGCTAGCTGTAACAGCAAGCTGTTCCCCAAGGGGCTACCTGCCTGATAGCAAACTGTATAAAAGCTGTATATAAGTGGTGGTGGGAAAATACAAGGAAATAAAAGGGCACTGGTGTTTGAAAGAGTGGTCTCCCGCGAATGTGTACCATGAGCAACGAGGGGCACGTCTACAAGCAGTGATCTCACAGACTGCAATAATTACATAGGAATAAGTCTTATAAGCATTCGTAGCAAGGTGTTCTGCAGAGTGATTCTGAGCCAAATGAAAAAGATCCGAGGAAATTTTACCATAGATCAGAGATTTGTTTTTAGTCAAATCTTGGAGAAAGACAGAGTTCAACAAACCCATTTTGCACATTTGTTGACTTTAAGAAAGCATTCAACTCTATTAGCAGGGAGGCTCTGGGGAAAGTACCCAAGTGATATGGTTTTAGCAGAAAGTTGATTCAAATTCTGCAGAGACTGTATAGCATAGCTTGGCATGCAGTGTGAGTAAGCAGTGAGCTGGAAGAATGGTTTGTAGTGAAAAGTGGTCTCATACAGTCCATACTCAGTCCTATCCTTTTTTCTCTCTACAGTAATTCCTCGCTTAAAGTTGTAATTATGTTCCTGAAAAATGCTACTTTAAGCGAAACGATGTTAAGTGAATCCAATTTCCCCATAAGAATTAATGTAAATGGGGGGTTAGGTTCCAGGGAATTTTTTTTTGCCAAACAAGGGACATTATATACAGTATAAGTCTTAAATAATTTTAAACAATGTAATACTGTACTTACCAATTATGACTGTGAAGCTTGGTTGAGGCAGGGGCGTAGCGGGGACGGGGCACGGGGGCTTGCCCCATTCCACCCACCCAGCGCTCCTGCCAGGGAGCGGAGTCAGGGTGTGGGGGCTTGCCACATTCCACCTGCCTGGCACTCCTTCTGGAGAGCGGGATTGGGGCCTTGCCTGCTCCCTGGCAGGAGCACCAGGCAGGCGGGCAGAGGAAGCCAAACAACCTTATAAAGGAACTTTGCGTGACTTTAAAAAAGTATGTTCTCTAATAGATCATCAACCCAATAACGAAACAATGTTAACTGGGATGACTTTAAGTGAAGAGTTACTGTATATACTTAGAAAACATCTTGTCCAACTCCCTTAGTAAAACCGGTGGAGGCTGCAGGACACCAGGGCAAATTATCACTTTGACTTTGCAAACAATTTCATAATGATAATTTCTATGAAGGAATACAACAAAGAAGCAGCAACTAACCTGTACACAACAGCCAGAAAATGGGGAGTAGAAATAAATGAACAAAAGACCAACTAAAGGTAACATTAAAAAAAAAAAAAAAAAAAAAAAACCATGAAACAGGCTAAACTTTTCACTAATGGTTTGGACCAGGGGTTCTCAAACTTCATTGCACCGCAACCCCCTTTTGACAACAAAGATTACTACAGGACCCTAGGAGGGGGGACCAAAGCCTGAGCCCATGCAAGCCCTGCCACCCCGGGGCAGGGGGAAGAGCCAAAGCCCCACCTCCCCAGGCCAGGGGAGAGGGGCAAAGCCAAAGCCCAAGGGCTTCAGCCCCAGGCAGGGGGCCTATAACCTGAGCCATGCGGCCCAGGACTGAAGCCCTCAGGCTTGGGCTTTGGCCCCGGGCCCCAGCAAGTCTAAGCCAGCCCTGACCACCATTAAAATGGGGTCCCAACCCACACTTTGAGAACTGCTGGTTTAGACATTGAACTAGTAAACTGTTTCTGTTACTTGGGTTACATCGTAACATAAGAGCCACTATGAAGATGACATTGACAAGTGACATCAGTAGAAAATAAAGTGCAGCACATGACTACAGTCATCAAAAGGCACCAACCAATCTGGTTTAGCCATGTTGCTATGACAACTCCATGCCAACTGCCTAAAATCGTTCTCTATTGACGAGTGCTTGGAGAGAGAGACTGTGGATGTCCAAAGAGAAACCATATGGACAACACCCTAACAGGCTCAAATATTCGCTCAAAACAGAAGTGGATGGAATCTGCTCATAACCTCAGCCCTATGCAAACTTGTCATTGGAAAAGGAGATTGATGATGCATATCATGAAAATTATAGATCAGTGCATTTAATATATTATTGCTTTATCAATGGACACAATGTAATATCTTGTCTAAAAGAGAACAGCCATTCTTGAGATACTTACATGGTTACACTTGATCTGTTAATTTAATAGAAGACTTCACTCCAAGCTGAAGTTTGGCAAATAATCTTTCAACACAAGAAGTGTTTATTGTCACCAATTTTCTAAACAATAATCATTGCCCACATTCCCCCCCAACTCAGTTCCCACTGGACCCCGAACCCAGCGGGGCCAGCGGGGAGCCCCGGAATCCCACCGCTCGAGGCCAGGCAGCTGCCCTGGAGCTTGCGGAACTGGCCGGCCTTGACCCCAGACCCTCACCACATGGACCCCACCAGGCCAGGCAGCCGGGAACCCTGCCATGCTGGTCGACCTTTAGCACACAGCTGAGCTGGGCCACAGCTGTCGGCTAATTGGGCCACTGGTTGAGAACCGCTGATCTAGCCGGAGCAAACAGAACAGGGCAATTAGAAAGTGATCCACCCCCTGTCATCCAGCTTCTGGCAGTCAGAGGTTTCAGGACACCTGGAAAATGGCTTTGCAGTCCTCATCATTTTGGCTAATAGCCACTGATGGATCTATCCTCCATGAACTTATCTAATTCTTTTTTGAACCCAGTTATACTTTTGACCTTCACAACATCCCATGGTAATGAGCTCCACAGGTTGCCTGTGTGTTATGAGAAGAAGTACTTCCTTTAGTTTGTTTTAAACCTGCTGCCTATTAATTTCATCAGGTGACCCCTAGTTCTTATATTATGTGAAGGGATAAAATAACACTTCCCCATTCACTTTCTCCACACCGTTCATGATTTTATAGACCTCTATCGTATCGCCCACTAGTCATCTCTATTCCAAGCGGAACAGTCCCAGTCGTTTTCCCAGTCCCAATCTATACCCACCAGATCACCCTTGTCCACATGCTCATTCACTCCCTCAAAGAATTCTAAGAGGCATGATTTCCCTTTACAAAAGCTGAGTTGACTCTTCTTCAAACTATCATGTTCACCTATGTGACTGATAATTCTGTTTTTTACTATAGTTTCAAATCATTTGCCTGGTATGTAAGTTAGGCTTACTGGCCTGTAATTGCCAGGATCACCCCTGGAACCTTTTTTTAAAAATAGGCTTTACATTAGCTATCCAGAGGCTGATTTAATGGATCGGTTACACACCACAGTTGGTAGGGTTCTGCAATTTCATATCTGAGTTCCTTTAGCATTCTTGGGTGAACACCATCTGGTCCTGGTGACTTATTACTGTTTAATTAATCAATTTCTTCCCAAGTCTCCTCTATTAATCTGGGACAGTTCCTCAGATTTGTCAACTAAAATGAATGGATCAGGTGTGGGGATATTACCCCACATCCTCGGCAGTGAAGACCGCTGCAAAGAATTAATTTAGCTTCTCCGCAACAGCCTTGTCTTCCTTGAGTGCTCCTTTAGAATCTTGATCTTCCAGTGGACCCACTGACTGTTTGGCAGGCTTTGTATGTGTCCCCTTAGGAAGTTGCTCTTCAAATTCTTTCTTGATCTCCCTTACTATACTTTTACATTTGACTTGCCAGTATGTATGTTCCTTTCTATTTTCCTCAGTAGGATTTGCTAAAGGATTCCTTTTTTACTTCAACCATCTCTTTTACTCTGCTGTTTAGCCATGGTGGTATTTTTATTTTATTTTTTTGGTCCTCTGACCTTTTTTTTTTTTAATTATTATTTGCAGTTTACATTTAGTTTGAGCCTCTCTTGTGGTGTTTTTAATAAGTCTCCACACAGTGTGTAGGCATTTCATACTTGGGACTATTCCTTTTAATTTATGTTTAAGTAGCTTCCTCATTTATGTGTAGCTCAGTTCCCCTTTTTGAAGTTAAATGCTACTGTGGTGGGATTCTTTCCCCTCTACAATAACGTGAAATTTAATTACATTATAGTGACTATTACTGAGCAGTTCATCTATATTCACCTCTTGGACCAGAACCTGCATTCTATGTAGGACTAAATCATGAATTGCCTCTCTCCTTCTGGGTTCCAGACTAGCTGTTTCAAGAAGCAGTCATTTAAAGTGTCTAGAAATTTTATCTCAGCATCCCTTCCTGAGGTGACCTACACCCAGTCAATGAGGATAAGTTGAAATACCCCATTATTATTGTGTTTTCTGCCTTTGTAGCCTCACAAATCTTCCTGGGCATTTCACAGTCACTGACATTTTCCTAGTCAGGGGTCGGTAATATATTCCATCCTTTTATTGTTCAAGCATGGAATTTCTATCCATAGAGATTCTATGGTAGTTTGCTTCATTTAAGATTTCTACTTTATTTGACTCTGTTTTCTTTTACATATTGTGCCACTCCTCCACCAATGCAAATTACTCTGTCAATACTATTCATTTTGAACCCTGGTATTACCACATCCCATCGATTATCCCTATTCCACCAAGTTTCCGTGATGCCTTTTATATCAATATCTTCATTTAACGCCAGACAGTCTAATTCACTCATCTTAGTATTTAGACTTATAGCATTTGTATAGAAGCACTTGTACATTTTGTCAATATTCAGTTGTTTGCCTTCATGTGTTATAGTTAACTGTCCCTCACTAGCTCCTACTTGTACTTTACCAACTTCTTTCCATAGATGCTGGAATTAGGGGTGCTCTCGCACCCCTGGCTTGAAGTTGTTTCCATTATATACAGGATTTATTAGTTTGCTTCAATAGCTCTCAACACCCCCACTATACAAATTGTTCCAGCACCCCTGCTTCTTTCCTACCTTCCTTATTAGGATGTAGAGTTTCCCCTTTAATAAATTCATCCCTAAGGGATGTCTTTGCCTGAAACATGTGGTCCTCTGCACCTGTCAGTCCTTAATTTAAAAAATCCTCTACATCCTTCTTGATTTTACATGCCAGCAGTTTAGTTCCATTTTGGTTTAGGTCCCTTCCTGTATACGCCCCTCCTTTGCCCAAAAGGTTCCTCTCTTCCTTATGAATCTGAACCCCTCCTCCCTATACCATCGTTTCACCCACACATTGAGACCCTGCAGTTCAGCTTGTCTTCCTGGCCCTGCATGTGGAACTGGAAGCATTTCAGAGAATGCTACCATGGAACAGATGCAATGGATTGGCAGAAAACAAAATGGCTGTTACTACAGACTCCAGTAAGTTTCATTTTAAAACAAGAAGGGAATGAGAAAATAGTGACTTTGAGAAAATTTGTGTAGAATATTGTCTTCAGGATTACCATTCCATTGGAAACATTGGGGGGTGGGGTGGAATTCTGGCCCCATTTAAGTCAGTGTCTATAATTCATTACTTAATGTTAACTACAGAATTTCAATCACCTGGAAGAAGTCCTGAATTCTGACTTGAAAGAGATGGCTCATTATTGTAAAAGATGGAGACTTACACCTAGTAACAAAAAAAGGGGTTTCCAGCTGCTTCCATCTATACCACAAAAAGGCTAGTAAACAGCTCAACGTCTCCCTGAACGGACACAGGCTGGACAATGACCTCCTGTCTATCTAGGTCAGGGGTTCTCAAACTGGGGGTTGTGAGGTAATTACATGGGGGATCATGAGCTGTCAGCCTCCACCCCAAACTCCACTTTGCTTCCAGCATTTATAATGGTGTTAAATACATAAAAACGTGTTTTTAATTTATAGGGGGGGGGATCGCACTCAGAGGCTTGCTATGTGAAAGGGGTCACCAGTACAAAAGTTTGAGAATCACTGATCTAAGTATTATACTGGACCATGTCTTGACTTTCAAGGAACATCTTACCAAGACCTCACTGACAATAGAAATGACCTGATCAGCAGATTAGCTGGTTCTACCTGGGGAGCCAATATGCAGACATTAATAAACTCTGGACTTGCCTTGTGTTAGCAGAATACTGCTCTCCAGTGTGGCTCAGCTCTTTTCACAAAGGACTAGTAGACAGTAAGCTGAAGGAAACCATGCGTGTAACAACAGGTAGCACGACACTGACCAACCTGGCCTGGCTGCCGGTCCTATTTCAACATCACCCCTCTTGATGTCATGTGACAAGTAATCTTGCAGAATCTGTTCCTTAAGGTGCAAGACATGCCACATCTACCCTGTTTAGAGAAGTGTTTAATCCACCAAGCAACCATCTCAGCTCAAGGCACTTTGTTTGGACAGTTCCCCTAAGGAACCTCAACATCAGATCCAGGTGGCAAGAACAAGCATAGCCAATGCCTACTCATGACAGAGTCAACAGTCCCGCCCCTTGGTTTTGATCTTCCACATCACCTTTGTATAAAGCTCAAATCACTTTAGATGTGAAGTGATCTCTTGTGCTGCTAATGACTTTAAGTGGGGCCTCTGTGACTTCTCCTTTGTCGCTGTAGCTAGTTAGAAGATGTGAGCCACATATTTGCTGGCTGCACCCACTGACAAAGGCTGCCTGGTTCCCTCATGTACTTGCATAATACCCTTCCCTCAGCTACTGAATCATTAAGACATTTAGACTAACATGCTTGACATGATCACCTATGTAGATGCAATTTTATATATGTCAAACACATACATGTAACTACTATGTGATACTTTTACTAAAGATACTGCTAGAACATGTACATTTTATAAAATTTCCCTATCCTTTTATTGAGAATGAATATTATATTTTCTAGGAAACCAAAATCACCCATGGTTTAACACCTATCTGTAACATTATGTCAAATCACAGATTTATATTTCTAGTCAACTGACCTGCCAAATTGAGCCCTTATCCTGCTTGGTCTTGTTTATTTAGACTGTAAGCTCTTTAGGGTAGGGTCTGTCTTTTAGTATGTGTTTGAACAGTGCCTAGATCAATGAGGTCCTGATCATGGCACTCCCTTCCCATCTCCCCCTGGGTTGCAAACTCCAAGCTGTGCCTCTAAAAGACGCAGCACAGAACCTCAACCAATCTTAATTATATTAGCTCAGAAAAAATATATTCTTAAGCAATTTTGTAACATGCAGATTAGTGCTCGGTTTCCGTTTCCACGATTTCAAATGTTGTTACTTTCAAAAATGCCAGGTTTTTGTGGGGGTTTTTGGTGAAGGGGTTAAATACAAGCTAGATTTTTTTTTTGGTGGACCACCTTTGGTTTCTAATTTAAACTGGATTTGCGCCTGGATTGCCCTACATCTTATTTGATCATTTATATAGCTTCCATTATATTCATTAATTTATCTTCTGGTGTTTTACATTTAATAGAAGATTAAATGAGTCTCTCTCTGCTGGTCAGCATTTTGTTTTTGACCGCTGTTACAAGTAGGGTTGTGTGGTGATATTTTAAATTTAAATCTATTAAATGTAAAGTTATCTGCCTCCATTGTATGTGCTGACCTAGGTCTGTGGAGATATGCTTATCTCATAGAACTGAAAGGGACCCTGAAGGGTCATTGAGTTGAGTTGAGTCAAGTGCAGCCCCCCTGCCTTCACTAGCAAGACCAAGTACTGATTTTGCCCCACATCCCTAAGTGGCTCCTTCAAGGATTCAACTCTCAAGCCTGGGTTTAGCAGACCAGTGTTCAAACCACTGAGCTATCCCTTCCCCCCCATCTGTATACTATACACATCCACTATAGGTGGACCTGGCAACTACTGTTAAAGATAAGGCTGAAAAATAGTTTCCAGCTTTTGACCTGATTCCACGTGCTCAGGTTAGTCCTGGGGGAACAACGTGCTATTGAGCACACATAGAATTCATGTCCAACACAGAATTTTGTTTTCTCTGCAGAAAATACATTCTGCTGGAGAAGTGCTCCAATTATGCCTATCTCCCTGCTGTGGCACCAAAACAGAGAGCAGCTGCTCCCAGGCGGGAGTAGCCCCAATTGTAGATAGGGAAGAGAGGAGGCTGTGTTCCTCACAGCACTCTGCCCATGGGGCCAGATGAGGAAACACAGGATATGGGGGGACAGACAGTGTGGGGTCACAAAAGGGCTAGTGGGGGGACAAACTGGAGCAGGGGCTGAACGGGAGGGGGCACAGGGCCAAATGGGATGGGGGAGGAGAGGCGGCTGAGTGAGAATGCAGGGACACATGGGGACAGGGGGAAGCTCATGCAGGAACACATGGCAACGGGGCAGATCAGTGGCGTAGCCATGATCTAAGAGCAGGGGGAGCAAACATAAAAAAGGCGTCCCCCGCTTGGCTCCTCCTCTGGCTACGCCCCCCTTGGCTCCTCCTCTGGCCGCTCTGTGCCCCCCCCTTGGCTGGCTCCTCCGGCTGTGCTGCCCCACCCATTGGCCGCCGGCCGCCATGCTGCGCCCCCCCTTGCTCCTCCGGCCGCGGCTACCAGCCGCGCTGCGGGCCACCCTGCTGCGCCCCCCCCCTCGCTCCCCCGGCCTCACCGTCCCCTCCCCATGGCTCCTCCGGCCGCGGCTGCCGGCCACGCTGTGCGGGCCGCCCTGCTGCGCCCCCCCCCCCTCGCTCTACCTCCTCCGGCCGTGCCCACCGCCCCCCTATTGGCTGCCGGCCGCGCTGTGGGCCACCCTGCTGCGCCCCCCCTCGCTCCTCCGGCCGTGCTGCCCCCCCTTGCCTGTAGGGGATCAGCACCGGCCGGCAGGCGCGCCGCTTTTTGAAAACGAAGCGGCTGCTTCCCCTGCACCCCTCCAGCTACGCTACTGGGGCAGATGTGCGTGGCTGAATGAGAGAGGCTAAGGATCAGACAGGGTCTGCAGGAGGGAGGCTCCCTAACAATCCCTTCCCCCCAATAAAAAAAAAAGAACTGTTCCATACTTCTCCCACCCACACCCAACAACCCTCCAAGTTCACACCCAGGCTTCTTCCCAGCACTTATTTCCCTCTCCCTCAGCTCCTGTGTTACCACCACAGTGAATAAAAATCAATGATTTAAAAAAAATTAATTTGATTTTTATTTTTTAAATTTAAGATTGGATTTTTTTTATAAAATACTTTGAGGAAAAAACCTATCTAAACATAGTTTTAATTAAGATGCATTACAGCTCAAAGATATCTCATCATGGAATAGGGATTATAAATTCTAATTCTATAGTATGAAACAATATATTCATGTAATGTTTACGAAATTTTTTGTAAATGAGTTCCAATAGTTCATGGATTAGGGACCTAATCTTATGGCGTTCCAGGGGCTTATGTATAGATTATTTAGGTTAATCTTTCTATCTACCCAATGGGACTCAGTGTTCAGTCTGGAAGATACCATCAAAGATGCTTAGTTTTGCAGTTCTCAAGCTCTGGATTTGTGTCTCCAGAGATAACATGCTTGTTAACAGCAAAAATGTTTTAAAATAATATATAGAGGTGAGAAATAACAGACCCCAACCCTATTGTCCCTCTGCAAATTTGTGTACACAGAGTCAATCCCTTACCTCTCTCTAAAAGTCCAAAGTTTCGAAAAGTTCAATGAATAGATTGTTGGGGCAGAATAGATCTGGACAAGGAGAAGATGTCTGGAGATAAATGTGAGAAGGGAGGGACAGGCAGTAGAAACAAAAGTGAAACTGTTAGAGTAGCATGTTCCAGAAGTCTGGAGGTCTTTCTGAGTGTAGCCTTCATTGATTTGAGATCTACCATACCATTCTCTCACCAAAAGGGAAAACCTATAATGGCAGCAGGCCGTAAAAGAGACCCAGTTTGGGAATATTTTAATGAAGTTCCTCTACTTGTGGGTAAGACAGGCATGCGTGCAAAATGCAAACAGTGCAACAAAGAAATGCAAGGCCTGGTTGAAACATCATGAGAAGTGTTCCTTCTCAGGAGGAAGCTGTTGAAGATGATGAAAAGAACATGTCTGAACATGCAGGATCTTCAGGTTGGTAAACTTTTTTATTTCATACTTCTTTCTTATGGACTGCCTGTCTTCCTTCTGGATGATTCTTGAATTCTCATGTTTGAGCAAAAAATATAGTTGTTACTCTATGGTACTATCATTTTAGATGCAGTTGTGATAAAAAATAAATAGCTGAAATAGGCAGATCTTCCTTTTACAATTTCACCTTTAAAGTAGTACTGTCAGTGAATGCAATGAGTAATACTAAATGAGCAGTATGGTAATAATAATTAAATAACTGCATTGATTTATTTTGTTTAGGAAAATCCATCCTCAACATACAGGATTCTGAAGATTATCCACCTTCAAGAGCACCATCATTTTCTATAGTTTCAGCGTTATCTGCCAATGATAGTGTTTCAGTCACATCATGTATGTCACATAGCCACAGTATATCATCTGTAGCAAAAAGAAAAAGAAAAAAAATCTCTGTCATCCAGAAACAACCATAAATAAGTGTGTGATAAGAACCAGCAGATTACAAAAAGAGGTAATTGATGAAAAAATTGCCCGGTTCGTTTATGCAACAAACTCTCCTTTCTGTATGATTGAGAACCCACCCTTCATTAACATGGTTCAGTCATTAAGACCAAGATATAGTCCACCCAACAGAGCAGATGTCGCAGGCAAATTGCTGGATAAGGTGTATGAAAGTGAAACTGGGCAGTGTGCGAAAGATCTAGAGGGTAAAATTGTTAACCTGAGTCTTGATGGGTGGAGCAATGTCCACAATGATCCTGTTGTATGTGCTTGTGTGACAACAGAAGAAGGGAATGTCTTCCTTGCAGAATAAGGTAACCAGAAAAGGGACAGTCCCGTTTTTTGGGACTTTTTCTTATATAGGTGCCTATTACCCCACAACCCATGTCCCGTTTTTTCACAGTTGCTATCTGGTAACCCTACAGAAACAATCGATACATCAGGAAATGCACACACAGCAGAATACTTACAAGAAGTAGCAGTAAAAGCTATAACAAACTGTGAAAAAAAATTCAAATATCTAGAACGCAGCTTGGTCACAGACAATGCTGCAAATGTATCCAAGATGAGAAGAAATTATTTAGAAGAGAGCCCCAAGCTAAAAACATACGGTTGCAGTGCTCATTTGATGCACCTCCTAGCCAAATACTTCAGTGTTCCAGAAATAAAGGCTAATGTTGTTGAAATTGCAAAATACTTCCGTAACAACCACTTTGCAGCAGCTGCTCTGAAAAAAGTGGGAGGAAGCAAACTAACTCTCCCACAAGACGTGCGATGGAACTCGTAGTGGACTGTTTTGAGCACTATATCAAGAATTGGCCTAATCTGATGACAGTTTGTGAGCAAAATCGTGAAAAAATAAATAGATGGCACTGTCACAGCCAAAGTTCTCAACATTGGGCTTAAGAGAAATGTTGAACACATGCTGAGTACCCTGAAGCCTATTTCTGTAGCCTTGAACAAAATGCAAGGAAATAGCTGTTTTATTGCTGACGCTGTTGAAATTTGGAAGGAACTGAGTGAGATCTTAAAAGAGAAATATGCAATGACAGAGTTAAATTACAAGCATTAAAATAAAAACAAAAAACAAATGGGACAAGCACTATCTCCAGCTCATTTTCTTGCAAATATTCTCAATACTCCGTACCAGGGTCAAACCTTAACTGCTGAAGAGGAGGAGTTGGCTATGACATGGACATCCTGCAATCATCCCTCCGTAATGCCAACTATAAAACTTCAGAGCTAAGGGTGAGCCATTCAAGAAATACATGTTTGCTGATGATGTTTTAAAGAAAGTCACACCAGTGAACTGGTGGAAGTCACTTAAGCACTGTTGAAGTGATAATCTCACTTTTAACAGCAGTAGCTTCTTCTGCCGGTGTAGAAAAAATATTTTCTTCCTTTGGACTAATTCATTCCAAATTGAGAAATCGTTTGGGATCTGAAAAAGCAGGATCATTTGGGATCGTTTTTCCTTTTCCAGATTATGAACAAGCAGGAAAATGAAGGTGAAGATGACTGAATTAGCTGCAGAAGCCAATATTTTAAGTTTCTCATGTTGACCTGGCTGACAGTCGATTTAATTTTTTTATATAGATATAGATATAGATAGATATGTTTCATTTAACTGTTTTAGTTAAAAACAATTAACAAAAACAAACCTGATTTTAAAAAACTTGAATGTTTAACTAAATTCAAAAATTCATATGCTTGTTTTGTTAAAATATTATATGTTTGCTGTTGAAGAAAAAATTCCAGAATACGTAACATTGTTTTAATTAAAACAAAACAATTTAAATGTCTGTCTGGTGATGTTCTCCTCCTAATACAGCATGGCAAGAAAATCCTCCAAATATTAATGATTAACCTGTTGAATTGGAGATAGATATTTATGAAGTCATTTGTAGGTGAACTGTTTCAATTACCTTTGGTAAATGAAATAACCAAATAATCATTAGTTTTACAGCTATATCAGAAAATGAATCTGAAAAGTTTTCAAAATAAATCACTTAAAAAATGTATAGTGTGTACCTTCTAAAAATGAAACATACATCTCTGAGTTGTGAAGAATATGTATTAAGGTTATAACAACCAACAAGAATGCACTTTTATGTAGAAATCCATGATTAAATCGAGTCTTCCTGACTAGTGATTTAAATCAAATGCACCCTGGTTACTATGGATTCCCCAAGCCTGTGCACTGCTTCTGAGTACTGCAGGACATTTCTGTATTGTAGTTTAAATGAATTATTACTCAACGTTCAGTATTAATATGCCTACTAAGGAATCTATTTGTCAAAAAACATTTCTTGAATCTTTTTTGTTGTTTGTATTATTACAGGCATAATTGTGACAGGTATTTTGAAATGAATTATCAAAATAATTGAAACTGGTGTGATTATATTGTTATTTTGACAAATAAAATATGAAGAATTTTAAAATATTGTGCGCAGAATTTATAATTTTTGTCGCAGAATTCTCCCAGGAGTAAGATTTCTCCTTTAGGATTGAAATTTTCCATGTATTGTCTCTGTCTGATGGATTATTTTAAAAAGAGTTGGAGCAAAATATCTAGGCCAGTTTTGAACTATAAGAATTAAAACAAATTTATATTGTAAAAAAGGTATTCTGTTGATTTCAAAAATTGATAAGGACAACAAAAATGGCTGACGTTTGAAAATTGGCATTGACGCAGAGCTCAACTGAATACGAAACACATCCTTTCAGGGGAGAGGAATAAGTAGGGGATGCCATTCACAGATCGCAAGGATTCCCTGAGGTCCACCAGGATCGTGGGGACTCAGCTGGTTGCACTGTGCCTCCCACAATAGCTCCTGGGCGTCTGGCCCACTTGCAGCACCCTAAGAGCACAGCAAGGACTCTTCCCTGTGTACTGCCACCTCTGAAACGCTCTCTTCTCCCTCCCAGGAGGTCACCATGGAATGAAAGGGATTTAATATAATCCCAGGCTGTATTAAATTTCAAGTATTCTCCTCGGATTGGTAGAAGAGTGATGGGCACCCCCCTTTTCAATAGACAAGTTCATGTGGTATCCTCTGCAGATCTGTGGTCATAAATATGATACCTTAGTGATTGCTTTTAGAGCTAAGGAATTTACAAGCTCCCCTGGTAAAACTTACAATTGCCACCTGCTGAATACTGCAGTCATTGGGGCTTACAAATTCCACAAGCGTAATAGATGAGGATTTTCTCTCTCCCTCTCATCCCTTCTTTATACAACACTCAGGAAATTAAATAAAAAATAATTCACAGAAGTGGACATTAAGGTTACATAGCTAAGAGTAACAAACAAAAAATTAAGATTCCATCAGCAACATTAATTCTACTGCATTGCATATATAGTAGTATTTTATTTTCCTGGTTTTGATTAACTGTACAGATTAAATTATTACTGTACATGATCATGTACGATATTTCAAAAAACATCTGAGATGTACAACCACCAATTTGGCATTATGGTTGGAACCTTACAGAAACTTATGCATTTCCTGCCTTTAGTATTTAGTATTGTTTTTTATATTTATATACAGACGCTAAGTGCCTGTAATGGGGTCCTCGGTGTGCTGAGGAGCCCACTGGTTAGCATCCACTCAGTGGTGGGAAGCCCAGACCTGCCCACTCCACCAAGCTCTGACCCTGGGCCCTAGGAAGGTCAGCAGCATTTGGCCACCGGGAGGGGCCCTCTGAGCTACCTTCCCTGGGTCACTTCCTACCACTGCTTCCTTCCCTCCACTTCCAGTCCCAGATAAAGGAAAAGAAAATCAAACTGCCAGCCCCAGCTGGGTTCCGCATACAGTCTTGTTCCTCCAGGAAGGCTTATTCGGTCCCTTTTGGCAGCGGCTTTCAGGGTAGGTCTGCACTCCTTCCCAGCCTCCCTCTTCTGAGCTGGGTTGCTCCCTTTTCAACCCTGTCTCCAGCTGGACCATGCTCTGCAAGATTCGAGGGGTGAGGCTAGTTGGGCCCAGTATAGTCCTTTAACCCCTTCTATCCTAGTGAGAGGGGGTTGTATACCCCATGTAGTGAGGTGCAGTGGCCTCCCAAGGACCCGGAGTGGAAGGGCCCCCACACTGAGTCCTGGTGGGCGGAACTAAGGCCTAGTTACCCCTCCCCCAGGAAGTGGGTGGGAGGAACAGGAAGTATAAAAGGCAGCCCAGAAAGCTCAGTAGGGAGGCAACCACTGGAGAGACCAGACGCCTCCTGTGGCCTCCCAAGCTGGGACACGAGGGTGCCAAGGGAGCAGAGGACTGGCCTGGGCCACCAGCTGATTCAGACCTGGAGGAAGCAGACAACTGGCCCAGACTGTCATTGGACCTGACCCCAGAGGGAGAAGACAGCTGGCCCGGACCACCGATGGACCAGACCCCCAAAGACTTGCTCACAGTCCCGGAAGCCGCCGTCAACCTCGACCCCTCCTTACAGCAACAGGTACACCAAGAAGGGGATGTGGAAGTGGCCCAGGAGTAGCAAACCCCTGTCTGGCTGCAACGCTGACAGAGGTTGAATCAGTGTGTTGCTTGCTGACCCAGTGACAAAGCGCTTTGTCACTGCTAGGGCCCTGGGCCGGAACGCAGTGGAGTGGGTGGGCCTGCGTCCCCCCTGCCACCCCAACCTGGGGGTGGCAGTTTCCCCTTCCCCAGGCCAAAAGCCTGAGCCTCAGAATCTTTGCTGCCCCACCTTGATCCAGGGCTGGGGCCAATTGACTGTTTGTTTCCCACCCAGCCTGAGCACAGGCTGCTTCATTACCCCGGAGACCGCTTCATTCCCCATGGTGGCTGATGTATCAGTGATGTAGTGAGGCGGGATGGCCTCCTGAGAACCCGGAGTGGGAGGGCCCCCGCACTGAGCCACTACACCCCATCACAATGCCTATATGACACTGATTGGGTATGTTACAAATACATACATAGATTCACTAAGGGTCTGGCCTAAACAAATGAATCACAGCAAATTCAGAAATGCAGACAAGCCACATTCAGTGGACTTCATTTTTTCATGTAACATATACTTTTTGAAAAGTTACAATTTGTGTAAAATGCTTGGTGAATGCCTTCCAGATGCTTGATTACAGGGAGTAATGCAACCTGCATCCTGCCTCACTCCTCTGATCTCAACCTCCCATCTGTCAACCCTCTTTGCTGGGATTATGTGCTCCATAATCACAGTATTTGCTAACCAACCTCATAAGTTCTGTCTATACTAGGAAAGTTATGCTTTGTCAGAAATGGGTATCAGCAACTGATATAGAGCACGGTTTGACTGCAAGCATACCAAGAACAAACTGTTCAGCACAATTTATGATATTGGTAAAATGGTGCTCAACAGAGTTTGTTCTGGTCTACACTATCAGTTAAACCAAATCCATCATCAGTTCAGCTACACCCATTAACAGCAATGGGCAATTTTTATAATGTATTCTATCTTTATAACAAACGTATCCTGAAGGGATATACTCTGAATAAAATTTTGGTCCCAATGAAGCCAATGGGAATTTTGCCATAGAACTTGATGGAACCAGGTTTTGCCCCACACTACATACCTGTTCATGGATCTGTCCAATATACTGCCCATGGTTACAGGTGGATCATTTACTCTGGGGACTTAGAGATACTGCACTAGCTTTGGGGGTTCTCCCCCCTCAAAAAAAGTCCTTTGGGATCCTTCTGAATGAAACACACTAAGTAACTACCAGATAGTATAAATCAGTCTTTAGCTAAGTGCAGAAAGGTGCCATTGCATAGGTCTTATTTTTGTTGTATACATTCAATTTTGAACACACTGACTGGATTAAAACATGGATTGTGACTGCTACAGGTAAAGTTACAAAACAAATTCATTCCAAAGTCCATTTCAGATATTCAGAGTTTCAGGAAACATTAATCTTTGGCTGTTGAGGAAACTTTTGGAGAGTTTTGTTATTCTAGAAATAAGAGGGTACAAAAATATTTCTCATAACAAAATCTGATTACTTTTTATTTGTAGGAGTCATTATTCAAAGTCAAGAGTCAAGCTTGACATGTAAATGATACTAAATGAGTAATTTAGCTTTGCTAAATTTGAAAAAGGAGAGTTTTAAAATGTCTTTTTAAAGAAGTAATATTTAAAATGAATTGTACACAATTGCATTAAAATGAATGCAGGGTGCATACATGATCAGATACTAAGCTGCACAGCTACTTGGTTAAATGATATTAACAAATTCAACTACAAAGGTGGGAAGAGATTAGAAATCTAAGTGATTTATCAGCTTTGGAGCAATAATTTGTGAACCATATTAGTTTCTAAATTTCCCCAGCTTCAACTCCAGTTTACAGCATTCTTCTAACTCTGAGAGCCAATTAGCTCTGGAGCAAGGAACAAACAAGCTCTGCTAGCAAAACCCGCAGAGCTTTTAAACTGCACCAGCCAAACAGCACCAGACTGATTTCTCCTTTTTTTTTTCCTTACAAAAAAAACAGGGAATTAAAATGTAAAAATTTATATCAATCCAGCATCAAAGCTACAAGTTAATAGAGCAATTGTGGAAGTTAAGATTTAGCACACAACCATAACACTGCTCCTCTGTGAATAAGTGTTATTTTACAGAATGTATCGTGTTATCTTACAAATACTTATATGTACAAGGTTACATTTTTAAAATTCATTAGAGAAACAGTATGTGATCATATCATTCAAATCTATAATAATTCATATAAGAAGCAGAAATAAGACCGCAAGTTCAAACTTCAGCTTTTGCCTTTCTTGATTTGAATGTATAACATCTACCATCCAAGGTTCTCAAAGCACTTCACAAATATTCCTGAACTTATCTTCCAAGCAAGTAGTTAAGCATTATCTGCATTTCACAGAAGGGAAACGACAACACAAAGATTAAATGACTTACCCGAGGTCAAACAGCAAGTCATTGGCAGACATGATGAGATCAGAATTCAGTTACTGAAATACATCACCAGTTTTAGAGCCTTGCAGGAGCCAAAATTTGTACTAGTTTTTGAAATACAGTTTTCTTAACTCAGGTTGTGCCAACTGTGACAATGCATGTTCTGAAGTTGCTACAGGTCCACAAGAAGCCAAACCAATAAAATGGTTTCTGTTCTAAGCATTTTCAAGTCTGTTTCCTCCATGCCCCAATTTTAAGCAGCTTCTAATAGCTGGTAGTAAGAATAAACATGTTTCTGCTTGAAAAAAAGTTGGTTTCCAAATAGCATCTATGGCTTTTATGCTGCTACAAAGCTCTGTATTAATTTAAAAATAAAACAAACGTAGAAAAAAATATTAAATCATAAATAAAAAGGCAAGCTTTTTCCTATAGATATTAATACAAATGTAATGTGACTAACAAGTTCCAGGTAACACTGGTCTACAATTTTTGAGAAGTCGTCTGCTTCAGAGATAAAATGTGCTATTTATTATGTATTTTGATGTGCTGAATTCAAATATGACAATTAAAACAACTGATTGGCTACTGTTTCTAAGATATTTAAGTTTTTACATTTTATGTCTATGTATATTGTGGAGATAGTAGAGTTTTAATCATAAATTGTAAACCTAGATCTTTTCATGTGTTTATGGTTGCTTTACATGATAATATTTCACCTGTCCTGTTTATGTAACACTTTAAAAATCAGCAAAAGGGTTATATAAATAAAATTTATTATGAAACAAAAGGCAAAAAACTATTCTGTACATAGTTTAGTCCTATTCAGTGTCTACTCGGCGCTTCTTGGCTTGTCTCTTGTATTCATTAAATGGAGCATCTCTTGTCACTGTCCAGCAATAGTCTGCAAGCATTGATGGGCTCCATTTGCCCTGATAGCGTTTCTCCATTGTTGCAATGTCTTGGTGAAATCGCTCGCCGTGCTCGTCGCTCACTGCTCCGCAGTTCGGTGGAAAAAAAAAAAAAATCTAGATGAGTGCAAAAAATGTATCTTTAGTGACATGTTGCAACCAAGGCTTTTGTATGCCTTGGGGAGGTTTTCCACCAACAACCTGTAGTTGTCTGCCTTGTTGTTTCCGAGAAAATTTATTGCCACTAACTGGAAGGCTTTCCATGCCGTCTTTTCCTTGCCACGCAGTGCATGGTCAAATGCATCATCTCGAAGAAGTTCACGAATCTGAGGACCAACAAAGACACCTTCCTTTATCTTAGCTTCACTTAACCTTGGAAATTTTCCACAGAGGTACTTGAAAGCTGCTTGTGTTTTCTCAATGGCCTTGACAAAGTTCTTCATCAGACCCAGCTTGATGTGTAAGGGTGGTAACAAAATCTTCCTTGATTCAACAAGTGGTGGATGCTGAACACTTTTCCTCCCAGGCTCCAATGACTGTCAGAGTGGCCAATCTTTCTTGATGTAGTAGGAATCTCTTGCACGACTATCCCATTCGCAGAGAAAACAGCAGTACTTTGTGTATCCAGTCTGCAGACCAAGCAAGAGAGCAACAACCTTCAAATCGCCACAAAAGCTGCCACTGATGTTGGTCATAGTTTATGCACCTCAAAAGTTGTTTCATGTTGTCATAGGTTTCCTTCCTATGGACTGCATGACCAACTGGAATTGATGGCAAAACATTGCCATTATGCAGTAAAACAGCTTTAAGACTCGTCTTCGATGAATCAATGAACAGTCTCCACTCATCTGGATCGTGAACGATGTTGAGGGCTGCCATCACACCATCCATGTTGTTGCAGGCTACAAGATCACCTTCCATGAAGAAGAATGGGACAAGATCCTTTTGACGGTCACGGAACATGGAAACCCTAACATCACCTGCCAGGAGATTCCACTGCTGTAGTCTGGAGCCCAACAGCTCTGCCTTACTCTTGGGTAGTTCCAAATCCCTGACAAGGTCATTCAGTTCATCTTGTGTTATGAGGTGTGGTTCAGAGGAGGAGGAGGATGGGAGAAAATGTGGGTCCTGTGACATTGATGGTTCAGGACCAGAAGTTTCATCCTCTTCCTCTTCCTCGTCTGACTCAAGTGAGAATGATTCTGGTGCATCAGGAACCGGCAGTCCTTCTCCGTGGGGTACTGGGCGTATAGCTGATGGAATGTTTGGATAATGCACAGTCCACTTTTTCTTCTTTGACACACCTTTCCCAACTGGAGGCACCATGCAGAAGTAACAATTGCTGGCTCTCTCCAAATCATTGGCACTGCAAAAGGCACAGATTTCCTTTTCCTGTTCAACCACTGGCCAAGATTTGTTGCACAAGTGTTGCAGCATATGTGTGGGGCCCACCTCTTGTCCTGATCTCCAATTTTGCAGCCAAAATAAAGGTGATAGGCTTTCTTAACCATAGTGGTTATACTGCGCTTTTGTGATGCAAAAGTCACTTCACCACAACCATAGCAGAAGTTATCTGCACTGTTCACACAAGTACGAGGCATCTCTGCTGATTTTGGCTAAACAGAAATGTGTCCCTTTGCAAAATCAAACACTGACAAATAAGAGAGCACGACACTGTATGATTTCTAGAGCTGATATAGGGCAATTTGTTCAGCAGAGTGATGTAAGCTTCGTTATGATTGCATCATCCATGACTTCTAGGAATAACGATGCAATTCATATAATGTATGATGCAATACCAGCTTCAGATTGCATCATTCATTGTTTTGCCTAAAAAGCAAGTACTGTCCAAACCCAGTCATAGATTTATTCATAGATCCAGTCAAAGATGTATTTTAGTCATTTCTGGTTTAAATTGAGATCCCTTCCCTTTATAACTCACTTATCCTCCGCCATTCCCAAGTCAAGGGTTGTATATACTGACCCAATAGCATATCTTGAAAACTAGAGCCAATCAACAATTTTAAGCATCATTTTCGTTCTCAGTGACCCAGAATTAGTAAAGTTTGAATACATTTATTTCAGAAGCATTTTGGCTGTAGAGCAGTGTAATTGTTTTAATTGTATAATAATTAGAAATGAATCTGTCACACAACATTCAGATGCTGATCTGGATCCAAACTCCCCCAAAGTTTCATAGAATATCAGGGTTGGAAGGGACCTCAGGAGGTCATCTAGTCCAACCCCCTGCTCAAAGCAGGACCAATCCTCAGACAGATTTTTGCCCCAGATCCCTAAATGGCCCCCTCAAGGATTGAACTCACAACCCTGGGTTTAGTAGGCCAATGCGTTCTTTTGGTTGGTAAGGATAGGAGTTTCAGATGTACCGCTCGGATTCTCTCTCACCTATGAAAATAAAATATACCTAATTCCCATGTTAAGGGCCACAGTAAATCATAACTATAATAGGCAGCAGAAATTACTGAGAGCAGTTAAGTCATTACTCCAGTAATAAAAATATTTCTTCCATTCAGATCATTAATAGTGGGGGCATAAATCAAAATGTATTTTTCTTTATTAAAGTTGACTTCATTACTAGGTATAGTAACTTTCATGGGTACACATCCCAAAATCCTTTGGGAATTAAAAAATAATAATAATTTCATAGTAATTACTGGAAATATACATTGCTGAGATTGTTAGCGAAACTGTATTTCCAATGTGAAATTCAAAGGTCTTCAAAATTAGCACTTTCCCTCTCTCAAATCAGTCAACTAAAATGTAGTTTGAGACAAATATTTGGATCCAGACCCTGAAACGTAGCACTGCAGATTTGAGACAAGGTAACTGAATCATGACATCTATTTCCACTATATCCCTTTTTTGTATTTTTTTTAAAACCTCCTTTCAAAAGGCATTATCTGAAGTGTCCTAATCTGAAAACAGCAATAATAAGTGTAGCAAATACTTGACAATGAAGATGTAAAGCCTCTAAAAACCTGTTACCTTAGTAACCACGAGAATGTAGATGAATAAGAATACACAGACTATCTGGACATCATTTCAGTTTCCTTGGGGTTTGGGCTGAAATACAGTCAGCTTTCATTAGCTTTTTGTTTTTCCCAGTAGGTCCTTGGACTTTGAAACAAAACCTGAATGACAGCTATGAGCAATTCCAGCCTCACTCCTGATTAGCCATGCCAAACAAAACAGCTCTCTCCAGTGTAAACTTCCCAGGCATTTGCACCCAACATGTCCTGAAATGAACATGATTTGAGTTCCTCCACCCTAAATTATATCACTAAAATACAGTGGTTTTAAATAAGAAGAAAACAAGGCCACATTCTGCTGGGATTTACAACAAGTTCGCTTTTAACTCACTTGGGGGGATGATACTTCCTCAGAAAAATGTGTGTCACCCTGGGAAGGGTTTATTCATAGGCTTTTCTATTATGCTAATTCAACTCACAAACATTTATGAATTCAGTCTAACACTCAGTGAAGTAGTAACTATTATCCCCATTTTACAGATGGGGAAACTGAAGCACAGATATGTTAAGTGGCTCTTCCAAGATCACAGAGGAAGTTTGTGGCAGACACGGAAACAGTACATAGATTATCCAATTCCTAACCCAGTGCCTTCACCACAAGACCATCCTTCTCTCTGCCGGTACCCAATAAGTCAGGAAAGCAAGCATGGGTGGGTGTGGGTGTGGGGAGGAAATAGCAGAAAACCTAAGGGAAAATGAGTGATAAACCCATCCATATTGGTTACACTAGAACCAGTTCCCAAAACAAAACAGCTTGTCGAACTTTATGCATGTTAGTAAAAGTTGCCCCAGGCAAGTGTTTTTTTGTTTTTTAATTACTACTATACTGCAAAATAAGCATGTGCAGGGAAGTGTCCATTTGAGAAAGTCAACTTAATTCGCTTAGGCTCATAATTCTAGTCATATACATTTGCAAATTTTATATATGCATGTGTAAATAATACACACACACGCACCTATAGCCATCCAAAACAATTATCTTTCAATCTAAACTAAATTTTCATCTAGAAAGATGACTATATTAAAAAAAAAAAAAAAAAAGTTAAAAACTAAAAAGTAGCAGCAATTGTAAGGAAAAAAACACCCTTTTACCACAGACCTCTTCTGATGCCAGGCACAAGGTGACCCATTAGATAATCTTACTGTATTATGGACCTGGAAAAGCCCTGATGCTAAGGAGTCTGTAATGGAGCAGCAAAGACAAGTGAGACATCAGCTTCACCTCTCTCTACATTCTCTTCAACATCATCTTCTGGATGATCTTTGGCCTGATTCTCTGCTTAGTTATACATTCTGCAGTCTTATACCTGTGCAAAGTGACTACAAAGTGGACATAAAATGCTACCAATCAACAGTTTCCACTCATTGGTGATACCATTTTACACTCACTTTGCACTCTCTAAGCCAGATTCTCCTCTTGCAGCAGTGTAACCTTATTGCTTTAAATAAAATACCCCCTAATCTACACTATCAGGCCTGCTTTGAACAGGTGTCAATGTCCACACAAGGTGCAAGGCAAAAGAGAATCCAGCCTCTTTCTTATTAGAAGATATTTCACCAAATAAGCCCTGATCTTTGCAAATTCTGAGTGGGATCCCTAAGGGAAGCTGTCACCGATCTCCAAGTTAATTTTCTTATGTAATTAATTAAATGTGGCAGAACTGAAATTGTGAACTTTCCATTCACAAACATATTATAGCTATAGATAAGGGAGTACTTTTAACATTTGTCCAGAAGTATTCTCTTACGGTATGGAACCTGCATATGTATAATAGGACATAATATTGGACACACAATGTCCAGCCATTTACAAAGTAAATCAAGACTATATGGAGGAAGGACATCTTGTATTGAAGACACTGGTTTGAGACTCGAGAACTGGGTTGAATTTCCAGTTGAGCCACAGACTTTATGACCTTGAGCAAGTCATCTAAATGCTCTGTGCCTCAATTCTTGGTTTTTAAAAGAGGGCTAATACTACTTTCCTACATCATAGTGGTGTTACCAGGATAAATCCATAAATTCTTGATAGGTACACAGATACTACAGTGAGGGGGACAATATAAGAACCTAGATAGATATGCATATGAATGTTAAATATCAATTTACAATTAAAAACAGACTAGTGTCCATACTTAAAGGAAACCAGTCATTTGAATGCATCAAGTTTACATAGGCTTCCATGCTGCATAATCTGAAACTAACGAACACCCATACATATACAAAGATTTGCCTGGGTTTTAGCATTGCAATTCCTGCTTTGACAGAAGTTGTGCGAGCCATTTTAGCTATGCAATTTTAAACATGTAAGAGCAATTGCTTTAAAAAGTTACAGTAATTCTAAAACGATTAAATGCTTCAATGTGATCAGATTGAATTAAAGAACTTTGAAATCACAAAAGGCCTGATATAACTTCCACTAAAGTCAATGGGAGTTCTGCCATTGATTTCAATTTGAACTGCATCAGGACCAAACTTAGGACATCAATAAAAAAAAAACCAAAAAAAAAACCTGAGGGCCAAATCACCCCAACCATGGGAAACACTGGAAAGGAGAGAAAAGAAAGGAAAAATGCAGATTTCCCCCAGCCTTCATCCAATGAGCAAGGGTTCTGCCCAACCCCCAGAGATCTGTAAGAGGCCAAGGCTATCTGCATTAGCCCTGGGGCCTTTTACCAACCCCTGACTCTGGGCAGAGAGGCCCACTGGAATAGTCCATGAAGGTGAGTTTCAATGCGTTGGGGAGGCATGAAACAGTTACTGAAGCCTGAGTCTACATTAATGTTTTTGCAAAATCCCCACACGCTAAGAGAGGTAGGAAAGAAGAAAAGGGGAACACATGTATTCCCTGGCCTTCCCCCTTGGTGCATTCCTGGAAGCACAAAGCTACCCCTTTGGAAGTCTTGGACTGGGTAAGAGACACAGGAAGAAGGAACGCATGCGCGCGCACACACACACCCCTTTCCTTTATAACCAGAGTCCCTTTCAGGCACAGCACTGGGGAACAATCTGGCCCTTTGTGATAAAAATAAAATATTTTTAAAATAACCTTATCAGAGTTCAGATCTACCGAAAACAATACCTTTAAACAAACAGTTGAGATAATCAAGAAGAGAGAGGTTTTTTGATAACTCTAAATAAGTGCATAGGCAAATGTTTCAACTATCATGAAGAACTTCTATTTATTTGAAAACATGGTGGAGGGAAACAGTCTTCAATACTAAATTCAATCGACTTGTCATATCCCATTTTTGTATTGATCTTAGCCATTCCCCAAATTAAAAAAGAATCAGCAATTTGGCTAAATTTAAAAACAAAAAAGGCCAGTGATAGTGACCTCAGAAGAACAAAAAACATTTAAAAAGCAAGAGAGGGTCCTGTGGCACCTTTAAGACTAACAGAAGTATTGGGAGCATAAGCTTCCGTGGGTAAGAACCTCACTTCTTCAGTTGCATCTGAAGAAGTGAGGTTCTTACCCACGAAAGCTTATGCTCCCAATACTTCTGTTAGTCTTAAAGGTGCCACAGGACCCTCTGTTGCTTTTTACAGATTCAGACTAACACGGCTACCCCTCTGATAAAAAACATTTAGTGGGTCTATTTTGTGCTACCACAAACCAGTGCAATGTCACCAACAGTACTCTTATCTGTAAAGGGTAACAATCAATTGTTTGACAGAAACAAAGGACAGCTCAACAGGAAATCAACCAATGCAGGACAGATGGTCACTGATTCAGGTTTCACCCCTCCCCACTCCAAAAATAGGCTTAAGAGGCATTTTCTGTTACCAAGCAACAGTCCAAAGGAAGGCATAAATCTTTTACTTCACGTTATTCCTCCTCCCACCTCCAATACACATAGTTTAATCTATTAGAATATATATGTACCAAAAAAAAATTTTTTTAATGGATAAGTAGCAGGATTTGTTGTTGTTGTTGTTGTTGTTGTTATTTTAAATATGAGATCAAGCTGATGTGCATCCCCTAGCCAATTTGCCTTTCAGGCAAGTATTTCCTATATTACTAGACAAGCATCCTACTACCAAAATACCTTACAAAATTCTTAAGTGATATACTAATACAATGTTAGTAAATGAACTGCATTGTGGTCAACTACTGTTTTAATAAAATCCTAATAATAATTCTAATGGTCTCAGGAGTCTCAGTCATTTTTATGTATGACTTGACATGACTGATCCCACACTTATAGGACCCTCATTCATCTTCCCCTTCCCCCAAAAAAGTCACCAAAGATGACATGTGTTTATAAAGACTTGCTAAGAATTACATTAATCCACAACCCCACACCAGCAATTTTGTCCTTACAATATAAAAAGTGTTTTTCTAAGACACATCAACTATGCTTTGAATACAATAATCATCTGTTTTCACTGAACTCCAAAACAGAAAACTGGAAATAAGCATTTCTTATAAAACCTTCACATTTACAACGTATTCCATTTGGATGCAAGGCAAATGGCTCCTATATGTCTGCAACCTGCAATGATCCAAAATACAGATATTTTTCAAGGGGAAAGCAGAAAGGAGTTTGAAAAATGCCACCAACATCACTTCTCTGCTCAGCCTCAGGAAAAAAAATGAAGGGACCAAGTGTGTTTGTGTGAGGAGAGACTGGAGGAGGGGAGGGGGGCGGGGAAGGGAGGCTGGGGTGTAAAAAACAATGGCTTGAAATTCAGATTAGGATCAAGAAAGAACAAACCAGTTTGTTTGACCCCATATCATACAAACTGGTAATGAAAGGGCTAGCCACAAAAGAGATATAGTTAAATTTAAGCATACAAAGAGTAATCTGCAATAAAAGATTTACAATTATGGCCCACACAAAAATTAAATGGAAAAATACCAGTTTGCCAACAACTGGGTAATCATTCTTTAAAAGTGTGGACCCCTGGATTACCATTGACACATACTTAGGCTACTAAAACATATGGCCACATTAAAAAAGGGGGGGGGGAGAGAGAGGTTGTGACAGCATGTGGTCTGCAAGTGCTTTATTTACTTGCTCATCAACTGCTGCTTGCCTTCCAAACCATTTCTGAAGACCTGATGCTGGAAACAGTACATCTAATTTTCAGAACGGATTTAATAAAATCACTTAAAAATGAGCTAGATACTTGTAGGGCAACAAATGTAGGTAAACAGAGTCATAGATATGTGCTATTTGACAACAGCCCGGGAAGAGCCTTGGACATTAAAATCCATTTTACCGAGAAAGTATGTTGGTCAAGACATTGGATGGGATCTACTCTTCAGCTACTGCAACAGGATCTCTCATAGAAACTAGAGACAGGCACAACAGATACACAGGTCCCTTTAAAATTAATGGGAGTTTTGGATGCACAGGATCAAGTCCCTTAAGGCCAAATTCATTGTCCTGAATGGGACTGCATGGGTGTAAGCCGACAGCAGGATTTGATCCTTTGTCTCATACAAAGTTCAGGAGCTTAAGAGTGCAGCACTGCAGCATCTGCACTAACCCAAGTCCAGGGTCCTGAAGGGAGGCTGGAAACAAGAACTCTGAAGCCCAGTGATAAGAATAATAATATCTAGCTCATACTTAGCACTTCTGATGTGTGATTCTAAAATCACTTTACATAGAAGGTCAGTATCATTATCCCCGTTTTACAGATTTGAGAATCTGTGACAAAGAGATGAAGTGACTTGCCCATTGTCATGAAGGATGCTCACAGCTGCATCAGGAATACAACCCAGGTCTCCCAAGCTCCAGGTTGGTGCTCTCGCTGCTAGGCCACACTGCCTACCCAAAGTGAATCTAATTGGCATGAATGTAGATCGACGAAGGATATGGACCAACACATTCCATAACCTTGGTTTTATTTTTTTTACAGTTTTTAATAATCTTGTAATTGAAGCCTGTTTCTTTAATGACATTCCTCTCTCTTCATCATGCAGACATTCGTTATTCACAAACAGAAGGATGTATACAATGTTTTTTTTTAAATGTAAAAGGAGAACAAAAATACTATACAAGTTATTAATATGTTTGCACAATTTAACAACTAAGTTAAATTATAGGCATATTAACTTTGGCAGTTTATTTTAACAATGTAATTAAATAGTTTGAAATGTATTCCTGAAACCTGATTCAGTCACCTGTGCATCTGTTCCCTTCATATCCTGTTATGCAAACCATAACATGAAATAATTACATTTTAAGTTACAGTTTTATTTGTGCTTTTACTGTAGTTCTGAAACAGGGAAACCGTAAATGAAAAAAGTTAGCTATTCCTAGAATTTTTTCACTTTAACATGTCAGAGCTATTTACTTCTATATACCTATGACAAACAGAAAATGACTCGGTCCAAATGAAAATCCACTGTCTCTGAGCTAAAAGTCTCCAGGTACACTTAAATGTAAATATATCACACGCAAAGTAGTGGTAATATCATAAAGCCACACAATTTCCAACTACATTTACTCCAAATCCCCATCTATGCTGGCACTGAAACAATGTTTCCAAACAGTTTAAAAAAAAAAAAATCTGTTAACAAGGATTAAACAGTTTGCTCCGTCTGTCTAGATCATACATCACTATTTTAGAAACCCAGGTCCCTTGACCTGGTCTAAGGTATTTGGCATCATTTGACCTTCTACCCTAAATTAGGAAATTCTTCAGGGAAATAAACTGAAATCCTGAATTGATCCAAACTGATCCTAGCCAGATTCCCATCCTGATTGCCAAACAGTATATCATCATCCAACCAAGCCTAGAACACAAGATTGTGAATTGGTTATGTCTCATCTACGCTGGCCAGGTGAACTATGTTTAAATTATGTTACTTTAAACAATAGCTCCACTGAAAGTGTTTCAGCCATAGCAGAGATGGAGTCTAAATGTGAGCCTAAAGCGCAAAATTCAAGACCCTGAAGAGTTCCAAGGCATTAAGCCATCAAGAAAAGGTCAGGTTTAAAAAAGGGGGAAGGGGAGAAGAGGCAAAAAAGGGGGAATTGTGCTCATTATTTAAAAATTCTATTAAGTAAAAAATGCAAATGGCTACAAAAAAGTATAGTATAGTATAGAAAAGACTACTAAATGTCTTGTCTATATCTGGAATTCAGCTATAGGTAGCCAATAACCAATGTAACATACTGGTACAAACCCCAAGTATTGGCAAGGAAAGCCATGTCAGTTAAACCTCACTAGGACACAAACATATTTTTCCCAATATCCTCTAAAAAGGAGAGATCTGCCTGAGCTCTTTCCTAATCTGTTTGTTGCAAGCCTATTCCCAGAAAGGGCATTCTTTGTATTTCTCCACATTTCTTTCTTTTTCTCTGGCATTCATTATTATAATATCGGAACAGCAATATTAATGAATTTATTCTCATATCCCTGCAAGATGGAGAACAGAAGTACAGAGAGATTAAGTGATTTGCCTAAGGTCACACAGGCAGTCTGTGCCAGAACTGGGAACAGAACCCAAGTTGCAATCAAGTGTCTTTACTGAAAGGCTATCCTTCTCATGAGCAACATGACCACCTCACAGTTTAGGTGGCATATAGGAGTAAGGAGCATCAAGGGTAGGAGGATTTTCATGAGAGTATCCTTGTGGAGTGCCTGTCTCCTCCATGCACTGTCCCAGACCACACTTTTCTTGTCCTTTTGGGATAGGGTTACAGCTGTAACAGTTCTTCTCCATGCAATATTAACGTGCCAGGGAACTTCTTCCCAAAACAGAGTTTCTCAGTGAGCATGTCATCTAGTATGGCTGATTTCTGATTCCTCCCCCTCTGTCTGGCCACATATGCCAATTTTTCATGGAGACTCAACCACATGTTGTTCATGAAGAGGATTATTTACTCATTTTGAGCAGGGGGAAAGTATACTGTATAAACTCCACCCCTCCTTTCACAACAGGAGATTAAAAAAAAATCCATCAACATTTGTCCATTTCCCCACCAGGTGCACAGCATCCTATTACAGCACAAGCAGCAGCTAGAGCTAAACTGCCACTCACACATCACATGAGCATACCATATAAGTATATACTGAAGATTAAAACCAAGTACACACATACAATTGAGTCATTGGAGGTGTATACTGATGTATGCAGTCTAGGTTATATATGATACAAGAGGAAAGACTGCATAAACATTTTCTATGTTTAGATTTGTACAAGTCATCTTTAGCCAAGTCGTACTGCAAGCTGCACATCAGAGTCCTTACAAGCAATTCTCTCATGTAACAATTTCCCTATACTTTGTTTTATTAAAGAAAAAAAATCCCTTGACCTACTGAGACACAGATGCCTATACTGAGTAACAATGTAATCTTATTTCTGTAACTCATGTTCCTCCTTCCATTCCAGATGCATATATACACATCAGCCTCACTTGTTTGTCAAGTCCACCATTTAGATTGTTAGCTCTGGAGCAGGGAACCATCTGTGTTTACTGTACAGTGCACAGTACACCTCTGGGCACTTTAAATTATGAAATAATAAATTACTGCTGAGTTTATGTTCCAAAACATGGGATTTTTCTTTTTGTATCACTAGGAAGAGGACTGCAGCTTGACAACTTCCTGCCACAGAAGTAATTTAACCACTGGAATAATTTACCAAGAAGTTAAGGTAGATTCTTCATCACTGGCAATTTTTGAATCAAGATTGGATGTGTGTCTAAAACACATGCTCTAAGGGTTATTTTGGGGGTGTCAAATGGCCTATGTTGTACAGGAGGTCAAACTAGATGACCATAATGGTGGTGATCAAACCTTTAATCTTTGTGCAGCAGAAGATCCCTTTTAGTTGGAGCAATATGCAGAAACAAAGGTGCAGCAGCCTCTAAACCCTATACCACCAACTCCCAAAACTGGTAACACAGCTGGAAGGGAACTAAAGGACCTTGGTGGTATCCCCCAACGCTAGTCTCACAGTTGTACAGTAATTATATTTATGTAAAAACAAAAACCACACCTATTAAGTTACCAAACAAAAAAAAACTTCCACTCCCTAAAATTAAGTTAATTACTTAGCTTAACCATCAATGCCCTCAGGGAAAGCCTCCAGGAAAAGGTGGATCTTATACCATATCCTAAAGATCAACAGACTCCAGGTTCTATCAGGCTAGCAGGAAAAATTCCAAAGTTGAAGACAGTCCATCAGAAATGCCCTACCACCAGGCCTTCAAATATACACAATGCTAGAGAGAATGCCTCAGCCGCCCTTGACTAACAAACATACAGGCAGAGAGAAGTCATCTCTTAAGAGGCCAAAACCAAATCCTATAGATCTTTATAAAAATAAATAAATATCAACAGCCTGAATCACACTCAGAATCCATTAGGAAGCTGGTGCCACCCTTGGAAAACTGGTGTAATACAGTGGCGGATTTAGAGTGAAGCTGAGCACAGGGCCCCACTAATTTTTGGGGCCCCTCCTTGGGACCCAGCCAAGAAAAAGACCATTCTCTCTTATCTCCACTCCCCGCCCCCCTTTTTCATTCTTTTTTTCTTCATCCTCCTCCTATAAGTAATAGGAAGTAAACGAAAATAAAGTGAGGTACCTTGACTGTTTTTGTAGTCTAACTTATTTTTCCACAGACCAATTGAAAATCACTGAGGGTCTCGGCAGACCACTTAATGATCTTTCCAAACATTTCAGAGTAGCAGCCGTGTTAGTCTGTATCCGCAAAAATAACAGGAGTACTTGTGGCACCTTAGAGACTAACAAATTTATTAGAGCATAAGCTTTCGTGGGCTACAACCCACTTCTTCGGATGCATATGCATCCGAAGAAGTGGGTTGTAGCCCACGAAAGCTTATGCTCTAATAAATTTGTTAGTCTCTAAGGTGCCACAAGTACTCCTGTTATTTTTCCAAACATTGTACACCTCTACCCCGCTATAACGCGACCCGCTATAACACGGTAAAGCAGTGCTCTGGGGGAGCGGGGCTGCGCACTCCGGTGGATCAAACCAAGTTCGATATAACGCAGTTTCACCTATAACACAGTAAGACTTTTTGGCTCCCGAGGACAGCGTTATATCGAGGTAGAGGTGTACCATTAGCTAACTATTGTAAAGCGCTTTGGATAAGAGCACTTTATTAAAATAAAAAATAAAAAAACATTGGGTTGCAGGGTCTGGCCAGGACTTAGGGTGCAGTAGGGGGCTCAGGGCTGGGGCAAGGCTGTGGAGCGCTTACCTGGGGTAGTTCCCATTTTGTGCGAGAGGTGCAGGTGGGGATGTGGGGGGGGTACAAGAGTCAGGGTGGGCAGGGGGCTGGAGGTGTGGGGGGTGCAGGACTCAGGGTCTAGCCAGGAGTTAGGATGCAGGAGGGGACTCAGGGTTGGGGTGTGGAGCGCTTACTTGGGGCAGCTCCCATTTGGTGTGAGGGATGCAGGTGGGAATATGGGGGGTGCAGAAGCTCCCATTTGGTGTTCAGGGTGGGGATGGGTATGTGGGGGGGGGTGCAGGAATCAGGGAGGGCTGGGGGCATGTGAGGGGGGTGCAGGAGTCAGGGCAGGGAGCTGGGGATGTGGGCTGGGGTCATAGGGGTGCTCCCAGCCCCCTCCCCAGGCCCCTGCCCTGAGCGGCCCCACCTTTGCTCCACCCTCCCCTGTTTCCACCCCCTTCCCCAAGGCCCCGCCCCTGCCTCTTCTCTACCTCCTCCCCCGAGTGCGCTGCCGCCCCGCTCCTCCCCCTCCCTCCCAGAGTGACCTGAGCATGACAAAGAGCTCTTTGGCGGCGGGGGAAGTGCTGGGAGGGGGAGGGGCGGGAACGCGGCACACTTGGGGGAGGAGGCAGGGAAGAGGTGGGGGAGGGGGTGGCTTGGCTGCTGGTGGGTGCAGAGTCTGCAGCAGGAGCCCCAGGAGCCGGCAGGACCAAGCCTTTGCCCCTGCAGCTGCCCGGCCCTGGGGTCCCCGTCATTGGGGGGCCCCATGCCAGGGCACCCTGTGTTTTACTGTAAATCCGCCTGTGGTATAATAGGTGCAAAAGGTATACAAGGTTCAAAAGGTGCCACCTTTGGAGAACTGGTGTAATAAGTTTCAGGTGACTAGCACAGCCAAGGAACCACACAGCTGAATTCTGAGCAAAAAGACACAGAAAGGACTAACAAAGTGTTCCACTACAACTTATATAGTTAAACTAATTTAAAATAGCCACCCATATAAGTGACTTTTTAACAACTTTCACACTGTTCATTCTAGCTAAAGCCTAATCTTTAAGAGCAAGGAGATCTACGGATCAGCCTTTGTTATTAAAAAGTAAATAACATCCTCTCAATGCATTTCACACCACAGTTACATTCAAGAATTAAATTTCACTTCACATCAAAGGGCCCTGATCATATATACTACTCACACAATTATTCTTTAAGAAAACCACTAAAGGTGAAGCACATACTACAGTTGGGGGTGGAATTTGAGTGTCTTTATTCAACCTCCTTACAGAGCTAAAGTCACTGAAGGCTTGTTCATGGAACCACTATGACAGATGTCTAATATGCTCTCATGTAACAGTATCTTAAGTCTACCCACACTGTTTTGCTGTTGATTTTATATCTGCTTCCAAAAACTCTTATGGCTCTACATGGAGAATATTAAATGAAGGCTTTTGTCACATCTTATCACAGTGACTCAGAAAAACCCCTGAAAATCCTAGCACTGTTGATTTTATTTTCACAATATATTGAACTTAAAAATCTGTCTTTCACAACAATAGCAATTTACCATAAGTTTAAATATGCCAAATGATTGAATTAACAGTGTTTAAAATACCTATATAGTATCTAAGCCCTTGAGAGCAGGCAAACATTCTTTCTATTAAATCTTTATGAAGTGCCATGAAAAGTTTGGGTGCTATATATTAGTTGATAATATATTTTTTTTTAAAATCCACTTACCTGATCCCTTATGATCCAGCATGTCCCAAAAAGAGTTTCATGGAAGCCAGGACATCACAGCATTACACAATAAAACAGGAACCAGCTGCCGTGACTCCAGGAGATACCCAAAATAATAACTACATTTTAGAATCACTTATATAATGAACCGTCTTCCTTTTCACTATTGACATACCATGTAAAAATGCTTCATCCTTGCAGATCTTAAAAAATTACAAATTTATTTGGACCAGCAGAGTAAAGCTGAGTAATAGAAGCTTCAAGTTCTTTGAAAAAGGAAGAGACATTGTAATGGGGGCTAAAACGGAAAGAGTCGGTTTCTACGACACTAGAAGTATGAAGAACCTAATGCCTTCATTAATTTGATGGTGGTACATTTTATGCAAAAGTCACATTTTATACATACACACGCACACACACTAAACTAACATTAAATGTGCTAAAAATAAAATAATGTTCTCAATTAAGACTTTACAGTTTTCTAGTAAAGCAACATTCCTTTCTGCATGATTAACTCTTAATACAAAGGTTTCCTGAATTGATAAAAAGATATGTTGTAACCACCCCTTCTTCATATATTTTCAAGCCATATATGATTATCTAGTCTCACCTCTTGCATAACACAGGCCACAGAAACTTGTCCAGAAATTTCTGCATCAACCCCATAACTTCTATTTAAATTATGGTATATATTTTAGAAAGGCATCCAGTCTTAGAGACTTCAAGATGATGGAGCATTCCCCACATCCCTAGATAAATTGTTCCAGTGGTTAATTACTGCTACTGTTAAAAAAATTGTCCTGTATTTCTAGTCTGAATTTGTTTAGCTGCAAACATTGGACCTCATTATGCTTTTTTTCCTGCTATACTGAGGAACCATCTACTATCAGAAATCTCTTCCCCATGTAGGTACTTGTAGACTATGACTAAGACACTTTAATGTTCTCTTGGATAAATAGGTTGAGCTTCTTAAGTCTCTCACAGTAAGGCACATTTTCCAGACGTCAAATCATTTTTGCAGCTCTTTCTTAACCTTCTCCAATTTCTCAATGTCTTTTTTAAGTGTGGACATCACAACTAGACATAGTATTCCAGTAATGGTTCCACTAATGCCAAATTCAGAGGTAATACCACCTCCATAATCCTAACTTGATATTTCGCTGCTTATGCATTCAACGATCGCACTAAACAGAACAGAATGCCCAGAATGATGCTGTAGTTATCTGCCATTACCTTAAGATCTTTACCGTGTTGCTGCACTCTAGGATACTGTCACCCATTTTGTAAGTGTAACCTGCATACTTTAATCTTACATGTGTGACCTTACATTTGCCCATATTAAAATGCATGTTGTTCAAATGAATCCACCTTACCAAGCCATCCAGATTGTTCTGTATAACTGACGTGTCCCCCTCATTTTTTGACACCTCATCAATTTGTATCATCTGCAGATTTTATGAATAATGATTTTATATTTTCTTCAATTATAAAGATATTGAATAGCATTGGGTCAAGAACACCAGAAACACCACCATAGAATGAATCTCCATTTAGAGTTAGTTTTTGCAGTTAACCAGTTTTTAACCCACTTAATATGGGCAACACTGACTGTATAAAGCTATGAACATATCCTTGTTCTAATCACATTTTGTTTACTGAAATCTACTGTATTTATATTTTATTGTGGCACCAAAAATAACCCCAAAATTTTCCCACATGGAAAATCTATATGAACTTCTTACAAAATTAGCATTACATTATTTGTGTTTATTCCATCAGTATTTCTCTCATTACTTTACGATCCTGTTCAGCATTCTGAACACACCCCAAACTCCACTGAAGTCAAGAGGAGTTTGGGGTGTGCAAAAATGTACATTAAGGGCCCGAACTTGCATGTAAAATACAGTATTAACTATTATTATTTTTCTCCCTCAAAAAAGCTGTTTTTAACATAAAGGTTATTCTAGGCGCTGTTTTTGCATTGTTATTCATACTAGAGGCATTCTTTTCAGAGCATTTGTAAAGGAAAGTTCTGAGAAAATAAGATTTTTCAAAACCTGCACTGCACAAATACAATTGTTTCATTTTATTGAGACAGTGAAAGTTTGTTGTAATTTTACCTTTGTTAATGTAACATAACTATTCAAATGACTTCAGAATATAACTATTTTCATTGCTTGTTAATATCTAATAAGGTGAAGTTCACAGCATTAATCCCACAAAGGATATCCTTGTCAATATGTGAAGGCCTACTCCTGTCTCTCCATTTGTTAGCTGTACTTCACAAACCGTTCTCTTTTCCAGGCTTATCTTCTATAAACAACTGAAAACATCTCTTCTAAATTCAACCACCTATTATTATGTAAGAGATATGGTGCAAGAGTATACAAAATTGTAAGTCCTGAAGGGGCCATATCTTCTAAAGTCAACCACCTAATACATAAGAGATGATGGTGCAAAAGTATGCAAAAATTGTTTAAAGTCTTGAAGGGGCTATATAGTCTAAGGTGTAAAACTAAAGCTCTGATACACTTTCACATTAAAGATTTCATGACACTTTTCACAAGAGTAAGGATGTGATTTCCTGGCATCTTGCCCAAGTTCCAGGTTTTGTCAATTACCTATCCAAATGCCCCCTGTTGTTTCAATTAGACATGGTATTCTTCTTCACTTCCCATCTTGAATTACTGTGGACTGTTGCTAAGCCTGGTTAACAGCTGGCACATTTCACCCAGAGTTGGCTGCATTTCAGTGGTTGGTGAAACAATTAGAAACAGAACATACACATAGAACATAAAAGCACTTTAGGATCTTTTGGAATGAAATATGCTACACAAAAGAAAGGCACACTACTCAAACTTAAATTTTTATTTTCATCCAGGTTAGATAACAATTATACCATATTAAAGTGTCCTGAAAATATGTAATGGAATTTGGGGGAAAGACCCATTAGATTGTCTTGTTTATCCCACTACTAATTGGTAAACTGTTTCCTACAGTTTATCCTTGAGTACTATTTCAGTCTAGTTTTAGATGCCTCAGCAACTGTGTGTTCACAGTATTACAGCTGTCTCAACAAGAAATCTCCCCACACACACTCACATTTAGCCTAAAAAAAATTTTGCTCACTGTTATCCCATAACTCCTAGACATAGCTGTTTGAATTATGCTAAACAATTCCACTCCTTCCTTGTGTTTACAAAGTGCAGCAACCCAGTTCCACTCAACTTTCAAGGACCAGGGCTAATATTTATGGTCTTAAGAAAACTTTGAACTAGCCCTGATTTGGGGTGTTTTGAATTTATGCAAACATTTCATATAGCTATACTATCATCCCTTTGTTCCATGGTATAATGCCTCTGCACAGGAGAATAAAAAATATCACATTTTAAACCATATAATACAAGCTCAACATTCAACTTGTCCATTATCTCCCAGCTCTCTCAATATTCCCTCTTGCAACATAGTATACACATAGTGCACTTGCAATTTACACCAGGGCTAGATTCACAAAGAAACTTAGGCATGGTTACCCTGAACATTGCTATGCCTAACTTAGGTGCCTAGAAAAATCAATGGGATGCACAAAGCCTGGGCTAGGCACTTCGCCTCCCTATATAATGAATGGGGAGGGACAGATGCCTCAAAATGGGATTCACAAAAACCAGCACCCTAGGCAGCTCCTCACCAAAACTAGCCAATGGGAGGTGCCAAACTGAGGGGCTTGTGCTAAACCCTGTCCCTCCCCCCTCTGAGATAGGTACCTAAATCCAAGCTGCAAAGAGGCACCTTCTTCTGCTTGGGATTCTTATCTGCAAACCCTGTCTTGGCATTGGGCACCTACACCGTTTGGTATGAAGCCAGGAGCAAAAGAGGAAACCACCTCCCTTATAACTTTTAGCATAGTGGTTAGGGTAGTCACCTGGGATGTGGGAGACCTCCAGTTCAAGTCCACCCTCAAGCTGAAGGGATATGAACAGGGATCTGCCACCTCTCAGGTGAGTGCCCTAATCACTGGGTTATGGGATATTGTCACGTGGGGTTCCCTCAGTTTCTCCGATTGAAGCTGTTCAATGGTGGGTAAATAATTAAGAAAAGTCATTGGAGCCAGGGGACTGGATCCCCCCACCTCCTAAGTGACTGATCTAACCACCAGGCTTTATAGTCATTCTTATGCTTGCTCGCTCTCTCTGGCATAATGATTCTCTCACTGTTTATTCACAATGCAACACCTTCAAACACACCAGAACATCCCATATCCCAGTTAGGGCACTCACCTGAGAGGTGACAAATCCCTTCCCCCTCTTATGTAGGTCTCAGCGGTCTCCCATAAGTACTCTAACCACTGGACTAAAAGCTGTGAGAGCGCTACTCCTCCATTTTGCATAAGCCCACCTATAAGGACCCAATCCAGTAGGCAAGCTCAGAGCAAACCTACTGGACTGGGCCCCGCAGGCAAGTCAAGCAGACAAACCCTTACTTTTCCCCCATATGTGCTTCAGTCTGGGGCTTAGGTGTCCAGATGCCCAGCGGGGGCTGAAACGCACATGCTCAGAGGCAAAGCTTTACTGCAAAAACTGAGGTGTCAAGTGAATTTACGTGCCTGCAAAGCTGGGAAGCAGCAATGTGGAGGTTTTTTAGATCTCAGTGAGACCTGATTCTGGGATTTAGGCACATAAAGTGGCAGCTAGGCATCTAAATCCTTTTGCAAATCTAGTCCTACTGCCTTATTGCCTACTCCCAATATTTCTGGTTGGCTGTAATAATCTGGGGTGACAAATGTGCAGAAACATGCAAAATATTTTATACTAATATTTATTTAATTAAACAATTCAAAAATACATGCTTTGCAAGCACTGTGAAATTTTAGGTTAACAAATATGCAGTCTAGCCTTATCTGAACAGGTATTTGTACTTTCAGGTATGAAACCAAACCCTGCTCACAGTTAAGCATGCACTTAATTATACTCATGAGAGTAGTCCATAGTTTCTGTAGGACTACTTATATAAGTAAAATTATGCATATGTTTAGGTTCTAAGCCTGAAAGCATTCGATGATTTTTCTAATCTTATTATCTCCTAAAAGGCTGGGGAATATACAGAGATTTTTTTTCTTCCCTTGCAAACAAAACAAAATCAAAACACACCAGTTCCATAGCTTTTTGTTTTGTTTTTAACAGAACTTGACTAGCAATTTCGCTTGGATAAGGGTTTATTAATATCTTCAGGGAAAATAAAGTCTCTATACCTCACTAATTCCATCATGGGGAAGTAACATTGAATTAATGTTCACATAATAGGCTTGGCAATCAGTATAAGGCCTTCACATTTATTTATAGGTCAAATACCAAACAACAGAGGAAAAATAAAGCAGACTATACTGTATACTTAGGCCTTTCAGATGGAAAACTGCTGGAATCCTTCTACCAGTCCTTCAACCTGGTAGGGCTTTGTGAAGGGCCACCCAAACTCTCTCTTATCAGGTCAAGTGCAAGAAACTATTGTCAACAGGAGTTAATACCTACTGAGTCTATTAGCTCTAAATAATAATTTTTAAAAATCCTTCATTTATGACTTCCACTAACCTCAAATTATGAAAGACTATTGTTCTTTTCTTTTTTATTTATAATTTTCAATAGTTTTAATTACATTTCATTTGAATTGTGTCATTTTGTGTGGAAAAAATAAAATAATATATTTCCCTAAAAACATTTCTTTCATGGGGAAGCCACCACAGTCACTAATTCTGGGAAACCAAAAGGCATGTTTTGATCTCACACTTTCAAGGTATTTGCCAAAGACAGTAAACATTTATTGTCCTGATTCTACAAACACATATGTGCTGAACTTTGAGTATGTGACATAATGTGCTTAAAGTGCAGAATATGCATTAGTGTTTGCAGGTTTGGGGCCAGTGAGCGGAGGCAATTGGTCTACCCTCCAAAATACTTCGGGGTTCAAACACTTCTCCATAAAATTAAAGCAAATATGATGGGTTAAAATGTTGTTCTTTCTTTCAGATATTTCAAAATAATAAAAGGAAAATTATTTATAAAAGGGTGGAATTTTCAGATTACTCAGATGCTTTTGGAAAACTGCATCCTAATTGACTTCAAAACCAGTTTCCCAAACTTGTTTTACACTAGCAAAGAAGTCAGGCAAGTGAGAGAATGCGACAATAAAGGAAATCATTAAAAAGAAAGCCAGCTTGTACTTCAAAGTGACAAGAGGTACCCTGTAGTTTAGCAGACATATTATGATCAAAAGCATTTGCCTTTTTTTATCATGTGGAACTTCTTAAAGTAAGCATCGCTAGACAATTCATGCAAATAAAGACTAAGGCCAAAAGAAATTAATCAACAACAGCATTAGTAAAATACTAAGCAGCCATCCTCCGATTATTTATATATCCCTTGCCTCGTGTCTCAGAGTAAAACTACGGTCACCTTCAACTGTCAACACATCAGTGCGGTTCACGCACACAGCAAATAATCCCAAAACCATACAGCAAAAGAGGAAAGCCCAAGTGCGCCTTCATTGTCAACATGAGCAAAATGCGGGCTCGGCCGTTTCGGAAAACGTTCATCAACAAACCCCACCCCAGAACCTGATCCACCCCCCTTCCTGACACTAGTTTATTAATCGAGCTATACCGGCATCTCGCGAACAGCAACGCAACTGAGCCGCCTATTGGCGAGCCTTTGGCCTAGTAACTTTTGGGGAGGGAGAAGCTACAGAAGAACCAACCACCTGCACCCCCCGAATCCCTCCCACGCCCAGTGGCGCCTCCCCGCCACCTTCCCTCCCGAGGGGCTTCCACGCGCGCAGCTGACCGTGCCCCGCTGGGGAGAGCCCCGTGGGGCTTGTCCCCGCCAGCGTGCTATTGCCCTGAGCTCAGAGCGGTAACAAAGGGCCGGAGCCCCGGAGGGCTGATGCGCAGCCAGGGTAAACAGGCGTTATGCTGACAGAGCTCAATTAACTCCGAGCCGCCCCCTGCCGCTGCAGCCCGCTCCGCGCTCCCGGGGTGACTGACACAGCGAGCGAGCAGCGGACCCCGCTCCCTGCCTCAGCTCCGCTACCTTTGTGTCCTCCCAAGCGGGGCCAGGAGAGGCGAGCCAGGGACCCCGAGCCGCAGGGCCCGGCCGGGGCCGCCCCTTACCATGCGGGGCGGAGAGAAGGGTCCAGCGCGCTCCGAGCCCCCCAAAGCCCCTTTTTTCCCGCACGCCGAGAGGCTGCGCTGCGAATCCCCTGCCTGCGCTACCGCCGCTGGTTTCTCCCGCTGGGTCTTGGGCGCTCCGGCTGGAAGAGAGGAGGGGAGGGGAGGAGACGGGGGCGGACCCCGCAGGTGCCGCCCCTCATGCTCTGACAGCAGGGGAACCGATTGAGCTGGGGGGCAGGAGAGCTGGAGCTGGTCGGGGCCAGGGGGGAGCGCGAGAAAGGTGGAGCTGGGGTTGGTCACCGCCTGTCTGTGGAGGGGGAGGTGAAGCTGGGGTAGGGTGACCAAGTGTCCGGTTTTGGACCAGAACACCCAGTCGAAAAGGAATCCTGACAGCTCCAGTCAGCACCACTGACCGGGCCGCTGAATGTCCGGTTTGGGGTGCCGCAGCAGGGCTGGCAGGCTCCCTGCTAGCGCCCAGCCCACGAAGCAGCTGGCATATCCAGCTCCTAGCCTTAGGGCCTGCCGGGGGCGTCCACGTACTGCCCTGCCCACAGGCGCAGCTCCTGTTGGCTGGGTCAGGGCAGGGGAAGAACTAGCGCCACTCGCGAGCGCTCAGCAGGCAGCTGTTTAGGGGTCACGTGGCGTGCGCTTCTCCCTTCGCTGCCCGGCCCTCTTCTCCTCGCGCGGCTGGGCTCAAGCTGAAGCACATGCCCTGCAGTAAACCACGCGGTCTGTCGCCCTATCGCCGGCACCCAGGAGTTGGAGGTATGTGTATCCCCGTCTCCAAGTGCTGGGATTGGGGGCTGCACCCCCATCCACCTCACTGCATCCCTCCCCGTCCTTACCCCCCCCGCACTCCCATCCCCCTGTCATTGCATCCCTCCCCGTCCCATCCCATCCTGACCCCCACACCTACCCATCCCAGCCCTGTACCCTTTACAGCATTCTCCCACCCATTCTCTCCACCTCCCAGAACCGCCATCCCCATGGCCCTCACCCCCCACACCCCTGCACCCCATTCACCTCCATACACTGCTGCACTCCCATATATCCCTATCCACCCCAGTGCCCCACACATCCTCATGCACCTGTAGCTTTCTGCCGCCCCCTGCATCCCCATCCACCCCACATACCCCCCACACCACCTCCTCTCTCCTTCACTGCCTCCTCTCACCCCCACCCTGCTCTCCTTCGTGGCCTCTTTCCCTCCCCATCCTCTCTCCTCCCCCCCATCTTTTCCCCTCCAGCCCACCCTCCTCCCTTCCCTGCTGGGTGATTTAGGCAGCCCCTGGAAAAGTGTATGAAAAAGTGTCTCTGTGTAGGCAAGTGTGTGCATGCATGCATTGTATGTGTGTAAGAAACTGTGTGTCTTTGTGTAGAGAGGTGCGTCTATTGCCGCCTATGTGTGTATACTGGAGTGAATAAAATTTACAGCCAAGCTTTGACTTTTATTCCTTTTGCTGGCTTGCGCACAAAAAATTGATGACATAAAATGTGTGTGTATTCATTTCATAACAAGTTTTTAAAAGAGAAAGGAACTCTAAAAGAAATGTATTATTTCTTAAAGGGTGGCTGTTGTTGACTAATAATTGCAGAAGAGCCAGTATATCATATATTTCTCCCCACCTTTGTCTAGCTACATTATAAACTCTTTGTTGCAGACTCTCTCTTTTTATGTCTATGTCCAGCACCTACCACCCTGGAGCCCTGATCTTAGTTGGGGTCTCTAGGCACTAAACAACAATTGTAATATTAAATAATGTGGAAGTATATGTGTTAGTGCATGCGAGATGTGCACACATGAATAGACGTGTGTATCTGCATATAGGTGTGGGAGTCAGTTTCTACAGATTTATTTTTACAGCTATCTGGACAGGTGTGCATTTCTGTGGTTGTGCTCTATGAATTTGGATTTGGGCTTCCGGAGTGGGCCTTTAATGAACCCATTGCAGCTGTGATAATGCGTGGTCCTAATTCCACACATAAAATTACAATAACTTTAGTGAACAAAAACCATGGAGCTGGTTACGAAAAATGGGAAGAGGGGAGGGAAAGAATCGTGAAAACCTTTGTGAAATTTCATTTTTTTTAAATTACCCTTTTTGACTATTTTGCTGCCAGCTCTATCATCCTGTAACAAATAAAACCTGAACTTAGCATATTACATCTGTCAAAGCAATAAATAGGCCTGTTTGGGCCTTGCAGTGAAAGTGAGCACATGAGAGAGGGTGGGGGAGAGCAAGGGATGGGGGGGAAGATGGAGTGTGGGGGGTGGGGCCTCAGGCAGGGGCGGGGCCTTGGGGAAGGGGCAGGGCAGTTGGCAGGGCAAGAGTGTTCGGTTTTCTGGAATGAGAAAATTGGCAACCCTAAGCTGGGGTTGGTCAGGGCCTGTGGGCATGGGCGTGGTGAGAGGTGGAGCTGGGGTTGGTCAAGGGGGGGGGGGGAGAAAGTTGGAGCTGGGGTTGGTCTGGGGGTGGTGGTGGTGAGAGGTGGTGCTGGGGTTGGTCAGGGGAGGGGGGGAAGAAAGGTGGAGCTCATGTTGGTCAGGGCCTGTCATGGGGCGGGGGGTGAGAGGTGGAGCTGGGGTTGGTCAGAGCCTGTCGGGTGCAAGGGGGAAAGGTGAGAGGTGAAGCTGGGGGTGGTCAAGGCAGCTGAAGAAATTCAGACACCTACATGCAGATTGCGAAGCGGATGCTAAGCCTGGGGCACAACGGTGCTGGGTGAAAGAAAAGGAACATTAGCAGGCATATCAGAAGGCAAGGGAAGACAACAAAGCTGAGGCCACCCCACAGATCTACCACTAATTAATAGCATGCCACACTTGGCAGGGACCCTGCCAGCCCCCCAAATCTAACTGTGGACACTTTGCATGAGCCAGGTACAGGGAGCCCTGCACTATGCAGCGGGGAAGGGAGGACAGGACTCCAAAGAAGATGCAAACCATGCCTGCCAGGTGAGCACAGCAGATGAAAGGGACGGGAGCTCAGTAAGTATATAGATGCATTATTCCTTATAACCCTGTTTGTTTCCCTTTTCAATGACCAAAACCTACTCCCTTCCTTCCCCCTCCTTTCTTTTCTTTTTAAAAATGGTGCCCATCCATGCATCTAGTGAGCAAAGGCATTCACCATTGATTCCCCAATTTATTTGTAAAATGTTTGAAAATAAATTAAAAAACAGTCCACATCTGATCATGGTCATGTTTTTTTAATCAGCAGCCTTTGGCATGGTGACCTTGAAAGGTGCCCCCTCCATACCAGTTGAATGTCTGACCCACATCAGGCAAAAAAAGAAGCAAACTAGGAAGGATATGCTATGTGAGATCCTCCAGTTGTTTATAGCCGTGAACAGAGAGACTGGAGGGGCTGAATGTACAAGACCAGGGAGAACTAAGAACTGCTGGAGGAGAGTCAAATGGACTGAGAGGTGCAGCAGGAAGTGCACTATGATATTATGGCTTTGATCAGGTAACAAACACAGATGTTGCAGAATATTTCTAAATTACATGTCCAAAGATCCCAAACACAGCAGCCCGTGAAATCCATGAAAGACTCCATGGTCGCTGTTCCCTGCACCCCCCCCCCAAATGTAACAGGTAGCAGCATGGTATCAACCCTTACCCCTACCACTCCAAAGGAAAACAAGGAGAACCATGACTACATGTACACTTACCTGTGATAGCCACAGGATCATTTGCAAAGCACACCACACTTCCTATGTGTTTTTAATATGTAAACGTGTAAACCAGAGGTATGAATGAGCTCTCTCCTGCCATCTATTGATGAACTGGAGGAAAAGACCTCATGAACAGACCTTATTAGCATAGACACACCTGCTCTGCCAAGATGATCGCTTGACATACCTGCTTTTCCAAAGTGATGGATTGTGTCTGTTTTAGGTTAAAATTCATGTAAGTCATGGATGCAGCTGTAATGAAATGTTGTTACCCCTATTGTATGACTAAAGGACAGCAGAACCGTATTTAATATGCCCCAATTGAGGGTTCACCATAACTATACTTCCCTTGCTAAGCATAGGGTAGTGAGCCACATCCAACTGCAAGTCAGTGGGGGTATAGACAAGTGTTTCTACCTGGCGTTCAAGGGTTCTAGCTCCCATTTTATTTGTCTTTGTTAGTGTTTTAAGGCAGAGCTCACTAGAATCAATTCAGAACCTCGTCTCTTAGTAACTACTAGAGCTGATATGCTGATCTAGGAACTGGGCCTTAGGTCTGGTATGAGGACAGTGTTGTGGTGAAAGACAATGCAGAAGAGGTAGTAGTAATGAGGTTCTCTACTACCCAGTGAAATCGCTAACGTCTGAAACAACTAAGAACTGGGCTAGGTGATGGAACATCAGAATGCAGTATTACAGCTCAAGGTGGCATGGTGAAAGATGCAGCAGTAGCATCAAAGGCACCCTCTACTCCGCAAATCCTAAAGTTGTGATTACTGATAGCTGGGCTAGGTGGTTATGGTGCTGTAGGACCGGACTGGACTAAGGACATTGCAGAGCAGCAGAGACAGCAACAAGAAATGTCAAAGGCAGTGGCAGCAAAGCAACAGCAGTGGAGGCAGCTGGAGGTCAACCCATCTGAATGCACCCCTGGACTCGGGGATTTTGCTCACCTTGGACAACCACCATGATTGGGGTACAGCAGAGGGAAAGGGGGAGTGGTGCATTAAAGGGACATTTGTCCATTGTTGTATGCAGTGTTGCTGTAGCTGTGTCGGTCCCACGATATTTGGGAGACAAGGTGAGTGAGGTAATATCTTTTATTGGCCCAAATAAAAGATATCTCACTCACCTTGTCTATTTGTCCATTGGACTTTCACCCCACGAGGTAGGACCCGGAGGCAAAGGACTACTGCTCAAGGTAATGTGGGATGTGTATTTTACTTATTGTTTGCATACTTAATCACTGTTGCTGTGTTCCCTCTCCCCTTAATAAAAGTCTTTTTTTTTTGTACACAGATTCAGTGCTTGCAGGTGGGGAAGTACTGAATTGCCAATTAGAAGTGCCTAGCGCATTTACCAGATATCTGGGTGGGAGATGGAGTCTGTTTTGTAATTTTAAGAGAAATCCCTAGACATTGACCCCAGCCCTGGTTGCTGCTGACACCATCTGGCAGAAGGGTTATACATTTTTTTTATCTTGGTTTTTATAAGTATCCTATTATATTGCTTCTGAAATGTTTTTAACTTTGTGTAGTTGAACTTTAACTTTATCTCGTGTGCACACAATATAATTACATTTTGTGAAACAAGGTATATTTATTAGTTAACACCAAGCATAAATGCCACATTACAAAAAGTGGGGGTTATAATGAATCACAAATTGAGAGTCAACACTAATTCAGTTGTGAAAAAGGCTAATATCATTTTTGGGTGTATTAATAGGAGTGTCGTATGTAAGATGCAGGAGATAATCATCCCACTCTACGTGGCACTAGTGACGCCTCAGCTGGAGTAGTGTATCCAATTCTGGGTGCCACCAGTAGCGTGGCTGGGGGGGAGCGGCCGCTCCCGCACTGAGCACAAGTGGCGCCTTGTCAATTTCCTGGCGCCTTTGTACTCACCCGGGGGAGCGGTTTAAAAAAAAAAAAAAGAAAGAAGCCACCCGCTGCGGCGCTTTCATTTTACTCACCAGCGGCGCTCCAGGTCTTCGGCGGTACTTCAGCAGCGGGACCTTCACTCGCTCCGGGTCTTTGGCAGCATTTCAGCAGCGGGACCTTCAGTGCTGCTGAAGACACCCAGAGTGAGTGAAGGGCCCGCTGCCAAAGTGCCGCCGAAGACCCAGAGCGCCATCGGGTGAGTAAAAGCGCCCCAGCGGGTGGCACCTTTTTTTTTATTGCTCCCCCTGTTCCCTCCGCCTGGCTACGCCACTGGGTGCCACAGTTTAGATGCGGACAAATTGGAGAGAGTCCAGAGGAGATCAAACAAAAGTGAAAAAGGGTTTAGAAAACTTGACTATGAGGAAAGGTTAAAAAAACTGGGCATGTTTAGGCTTGAGTATTTGTCCTAATCAAAGTTACTCCACATACTCTTAGGGTACAAGCTGAGTTTTCTGGAAAATTACAAGTAAATATCTTCATTAACTCTGCACAAATTGTTAGAACCCTCATGCCATTGAGCACTTTATGCCCATGGTGTTGTTGGTATTCTGTAAAGTATAGTTAATTAGTATCAGTGTTGGTCTCTGGAGATAATTTTGTAATGTGAAACCAGACTGAAAGACATTTAGACAATTAAAATTTTACAAAAAATTACATTGCTTAACAAAAGATCAAATGCATAGAAACTGAAAAGTGTTAGGCATAGAGTATGTGCCATTCAAAGCTGGGTCATTCTAATCTAAAATACTTGCAATATTTTTAACTCCATTTTGATGTGTGTGTGTTTGTATATACTGAAGCATAATTTTTTCTCTATCAACACTGCAAATTGTTTAATATCACTGAACAGTATTTACTACACTAGTTAGAATGTTACGATATTACTCAGATGTACTTTTTTTTTTTTTTAATGGAGTTGTTCTTGTTTTGCCTTTTTGGAAAGAAGATCCAGTTTTCATTCACTCTAAGTTTTTTCCTCCACATAACTACTTCCTATTTCATCCTGCCCCCAAATTGATGGACCCTTCCTATAACTACACTATCCAGGGTTTAGACAATGGAGAGGAGAGAAATGTCACATCTGAAGTATTGTAGCTTCATGACTGGATGGTTTTTGCCCCCTCTTTAAATTTCTCCTCACTTTCTCTCTGTTTCATTCTTACCAGCCTAGGATTTGTAAATCAACAGGAACCAGATCCCTTCCAAGCACTACTTTCCGCAAAAATTGGCCAACAGGGGCCAAGCAGGATAAAATAAAGAGCACTCCCCTTCCTCTGTGGAGCTGTGTGTGTGTGAACTGCACGTTTCTCAATCTTGCTGGCCTCTGAACTAAAATACTTTGATCAGGAGTTTAGCTCAGAACCCTCTCTGGGCTAGAGCTTACATTTATATCTCAACTAGAGATGATGTAATATCCCTTCCACCTGGTACATGAAGATATGATGCAAACATTCACTGATAACTGGACTCATCTGGACTCAGAGGGGGTAGGTTAGGTGTTGCAGTCCTATTAAAATATTAGTCTCTGCTATGCTTTGCTTGATGCATATGAACTAGAACTCTAGATTTCCATACTAAAAAATCTAAGCATGCTAATGTTTCACTTTGGTTCTCCTTTCTAACTAATCTACCAAAATCTTATTAACCTTGACCTGCATTAAATATTCACATTCCATGGACCTGATCTTGCATCTGTTTGAAGTCAGTGTCAAAGTACCAATGAGGTAGCTGAGAACATCATCAAGCTCCATAGGGATCAATAATTCTTTGTATGATGCATCTAAACAAACTTTGTGGATCTGCATGAATTTCAGCACTCTGTATTTACTATTTGTTATATATTCTCTTAATATTAAGAGTACTGCAGTAGCTTCGAGAGGCACCTCTATGTCAAAATGCATAAGGGATGTTCCCTGCCCCCAAAGAGCCTATATACTATGTAGACAAAACAGATAAAGGAGAGGGGAAAATAGTAGTAGTAGTAATCAGATTTCATAGATGGGGAACTGAGGCACATACAGATTGTGATTTGCCCAAGGTCACACTAGATGTCTATGGCAGAACTAGGAAAACAACAGATCTCCTAAATCCCAATCCAATGCCTTAACTACAAGGTCATTCTTTCTCAGCTTTTCTGTGCTTACTGCATTATTGAAAATCCTCTAAAAATAAACACTTTTAAGAAGTGTCTATTGCATCAAGGTTTCTAGCATTAGTGTTCAACACTGCTGCCACAGAGAAAAGAAATAGACATGAGATAAGACACATGAAGATGAAAGATGAGAGAATGTTAACATACTTCCTTTATCTCTCTTTCCACTGAATCACTCTCGCAATAGAGTCTAAATTGAGCAACTGGCCTGTAAGATGTTTTGCTGCCGGTTTTGCAGTAGCACACAGTCAGTTAAGCTATCTGTTTTAGACACGTAGAATGTGTGTTCTGTATTTGCTGCTAGCCAGCCAGTAGATAGATTTTGTAGAATGGACAAAGTTAATGGGACAACTATTTCAATGAAAGAAAAATGTCACGTAATTTTCCATAAGTATGCTGGAGCCAGTCCCTACTCTCCCAATGGACTATCGCCCCTGACTATTTCCTAGTCCTTCTGTCTCTAGAGGTTACTTTCAGATTCTTCCATTTTTTACAGCTGGGCTAACGAATAGTTTGCACTGTAATGACAGCTCCTTTTTCTCAAGTTGGCAACTGGCATCTCTATCTTGCAAAAGAGATATTTTTGATAGTGAATATGCTGGTGAGTATACCAGTAGCAGCAGAAAAGGTGTTAGCATGCCTAACTCAAGGTTGGTGGTTGAACCAGAAGAACCTGTAGAACATGTGAGACTGGGTTCACAGGAGAGTGGATGACCAAATCTCTCTTCTGGACTTTTTCTTTTCTCCATGATGTTTGATATTTTTGAAGTAGAATTTTGTTACAGACTATTAGGTAGAGCTCTGAAATATTGGCTCTGAAAATTAAAACACTTAACTTGTCCCTTTTTTATTTGTAGAGCTACTGTGAATAAAAGGATCAGTTTGTGCTAAAGAATTTTGTGTTAGTTAAAACTTGTCAAAGTTGAGCATGAAGTTTTGATACTTTGTGTAAATTTTGCATAAGATTTTCACAGTGCATTTTTGAGATTTCTACCTAATCAATCTAGTGCTCCTGTCACCACGGTGTCTAATCTAGATGTGACTTTTGAGTATGGTTAATTGAAACTGGTCACATGGTTTAATTCATATAGTTCTGGTTCTCTGATAGGCTCTGACAATCTCTGGAGGGTTAGCAGAAGCCATTTTGACTGCTCTCAGAGAGAAGGTGTAATGCTTCACTCTAATACTCAGCAAGATGTTTGTACATTCTGTTAATTAAAATAAAAATTATAAAGCTTGGGAACTGATTCAGTTTACCTGAGAAACTGGTTATTCAAGTTTAAATAATTAATAAATCTCACGTGTTTTGACTATTTATTAAAATATGACAAAGGTAACCTAACAGGAGTTTTCTGCATGTGGCATGCTGCTTCATCCTAGCTGTGAGGAATTTCCACAGATCAGTGAAAACATGGACAGGACAATCACTATCATGAGGTCTTGTAAGATCTTAGCCACTTCAGCTGCTTCTCTGTTATTTGGCATGGCATCTTCTTAAGGAGAGCCAGATGCAAGGTGGCCTTCCTAGCCACCAGAAGCAGCAGGAACTGGTGATACAGAGGAATTCTGCACTGTACTTGTCAGAAATACAGTATGAACAGCGCATTGTGAAACAAGAGTTTGTAATACTCTCTATCCAGGTTCAGGAGAACACCAGTTTTCACCTGGTATCTGCAAAGTTGTTTCTTATGCAGAGTATGTGTGCTATCTTATAGGCATTTGATGATAGCAGAAACCTGGTGAGTGGTGATTATGCTGGTATCAGACAAGTTATACTACTCTTCTTCCTAGTGGAGAAAACGATTTTCTCCATGATTCAGCAATATGAGTAGGCAGATGACAAAACGGTGCTATCGCTATTGAAAGTCATGCAGTACATGTTACAGAATAATTGAGAAGACAGCGACATGCAGAAAGTACTACATCATTTCTATGTACCTTTAAAACACCATGACAAATTGTGGAGGGCAGAGAGGAAATATGATGTGTCTGAAGCTGAGCGAGATGGGTAAACATGCAGGTGTGAGAGGGAAGATGATTGTGGAAAGAAAAGGGGGCAAAAATGTGCAGCTGACGGAGGGGAAAGAGAGGAGAGAAGGGCAGCGCAAGTATTAAGAGAGGTGGCCAAAGTATAGTAGAAAATATACATGGAAGATAAAGTGGAAATTGAATACAGAAGATTAATAGATTTTTAAAGCCACAAGGGAGGAACTTTTAGACGAAGACATGCATGGATTTAAAAAAAAAAAATCCAGTTAATCACTTTCAATTTAATTCATGAAATGAGGTGTTGTTTTATGTGCTTTGAAAAAGTGCTCTCACACATCTTGGACGTTTCCCCTCCATGTTGTGTCTGGCAAGGATTGGTTACAAACCGTTGGAAAACTATTTCAAACCTAATTATGAGCCTCAGTATATACAGGGCCTGGCACAGAATATAGACTTGTGAGGGCAGGAAGGAAAGTGTTTAATTTATTATGTGAAAGCACTCACCATGATGAATCTGCAATAAGAGCCCTTCTGAGATTAGTTTAGGTTTCAGCCACCCTCAAGATCCATCTGCCTTCCACCAGCTGAAGAAGGAAAGAGAGATTATTTACACTGTAAGCGCCTTAGAACAGGGCTAGGTTTACACCTTATGTGCCCCTAGGCACAGCATCTTCAGCGCTCCCCCTGCCTACAGCTGACCGTATTGTACACAGTTTTAGAGAGGTAAGGTGCCCCAGAACACCGGTGCCCCTAGGCCCGTACCTACTGTGCCTAATTGGAAATCCAGCCCTGGATAGGGACTGTCTTTTTCTAGTGTCTGTACAGCACCAAGCACAATGGGGTGCTGGTTTATGACTAGGGCATCTGGGTGCTACAGTAATACAGATTTAGAATATATTAATAATAATGATAACACAGCATGGCATTTCTTCACATGGCTCAATTAACCAGGCACCAAATAGACCCTGATTTATCACCATCAAGGTTTTGTTGTCTATATACTCTCAGTGCAGCTAGTCAAACTATTATGCAAAGTGAAACATAAGTGAACTAATAATATTATGAACAAACTCAGCTTATCAAAAAGTGATTATGTATATAACAAAAATAAAAAGCAAGCACCATGAAATGTACATAGCAAACTAAACAACTTCATAATTTTATTGCTGTAAACCTCATCCTCCCTTCCTCCACATAGTACCAATGAGTCACTGTCTTATGTCTAGATTTAATATACAAGTTTTTAGGGGCAAGAACTGTGACTTTGCGCTTTCTGTAAAGCACCTTCTATATTTTGGGTGGTATGTGACAATAAATGCTAGATTTTAGTTCAGAAAATTGAGCAGGAGAAACCATTGGAACTGAATTTTGAATCCAGAGGGCCTCATTCTTCTCTTATCCTTTATAATTGCTTTTGCACTACCATCTTTTCTCCTCACAAGCTCCCATGTAGGTTTTAACTTGTCTGCAAGGGAGGCATAGAGCAGAGGCTAGGCAGATACACCACACACATCATCTCACCCTACCCCCAGCAGAATTTCCAAGTTAAAAATGATAAAAACTGCCTAAGGCTGTATTATAAGATCAAACAGCTTGACTGGCTTGTTTAAAAAAAAAATGCTTCAGGTTAACAGAATTAAATGTATATGAAGTATTAACACTCACAAAAAAGAAGGCAGAGGATAGAATTCAAACAAAAGAAATATGGGAACAATGTTTTTGTTACTTGTTCCAAGATAATACAATTATTTTATACTCTTATGAGTTTCTTTCTGGGATAAATCTTTAATTATACACTGTGGAACAGCTTCAACAGCAAAGATTGAGGAAGCCCCACATCAGAATATCCTGTACCACATTGCTTAGAGACTCTCCTGACCCCTGTTCAAATCCCCTTCCCCCTCCTCAGGCAAAGGCGGGAATTGATCCTAGGTCTCCTATGTCTCAGGTGAGTGCACCAACTACTGGGTTAGAAGTTATAAGATTGACAGTGGTAGTGCCTCCACCACTAGCCAGATTTTGATTTGGACTTGATCACGTAGGTAGCCTCTGAGCACCCTTACTGGATTGGGACTCGCATGCAAGACAGGTGGTGAATTACTATCTTCCCCCAGTTTGTGGATCTCATTGGGGCATAGGCAGGAAATAGGTGCCCAGATACCTTGAGTCAGGCAGCCGTGCACATGCCCAAAGCCAGAAACTTAGGCGCCAAGGGAAATCTTAGTGCAATAATTTGAGTTGAGTGAGTTTAGGTGCCTCAAGTATTAGGCAGCAGCTGAGCAGGAGTTTTGTGGATGACAGTGAGCCTAAAATGGGGATTTAGATGCCTAAATATTTTAGATTACCTCATGACACGTGTAATCTAAATCTGCTGGATTGTTTTGTATGCCTGCTTTTGATATCACCCCTCTGCTGTGGCCCCCTTCACACTGAATTAGCTGTCATAAAGCACCCACAACTGGCTTAAATCCCTCCTCTCTTTTTCTCTGGGGATTATCTTTGGGATTGGAGCTTCTTTGGGCACCATGAGACTGATGGAATGGGTGGAGCAGGTATGCCCTTTAGCTCTTCTGGAGTGGCTGAGCATCCATAGGGGGATGTTCAAAGCTCCCATAAATTAAAGCACCCCTTGGAGTTGCTCTAATGTATAGAATCTGCCACAACTCCAGCTGGGCTCAGAATTCAGAAGGCATAAAGATGGCTTAAAGCCACCTTCCCCCACTCCACTTTACTGTGCTGCCTGAGCCATTATCATTAAATCATATGACTGTATGGGCAAACACCTAATCTAAAGAAGCCCCATTTGATGGTTTAAGGATGAAATAAGGATTTATAATTGACCTTTTTGTGACACCAGTGATCATTTACCACAGGGATATAAAATAATTCCCTTTGCTGATGCCTATATGCCAGACATAAAACTACTCACATATGTTGCAAGGAGGCCTATCATGTGGCTTGTGTTAGTCATAGATTGGAAAAGAGCAAGAGGCAATTTAAGTAAGTGTTAATATTAAAAGTTCCTAGTTCTTCAGCCAGCAGGCTAAGGAAGGTTTAATTAAAATAAGAGAAGAAAGCTCCAAAGAAAACAAAATTCAACTAGTGAGTTTTTGAAAGTCTAAACTTACAAGGTCTCTCTCTTCAACTATTATCACTGTCCGATAAAACCAGTGAATCTTCATATGTAAATATATCAATACTGGCAGCTTTTTGTTGGGATGTTTATCTTGAGCCTAACAGGTGAATGGCAGTGAGTTTACTTGCTTTTCCATTTTCATATGAGGCTAAAGAGTGGCTCACTGTCTCTTTATTAAACAGTACTGTATTCTACTGTTAGTGATTCACTGCTAATTAACTAAATAAAGGGAATATATGTAGTAACAATAGCACAGAAGGTAGTCCTGGATCCATGTTAGATTTGAAACTCAGCAATTGCGCATTTTAAAGCTGAAAAATATAGAGATCCCAAATTACCTAGGTAGTATATCAACACTCATGATCATAGTTCAAAGGTTATAAATAGACAGGACATTTTTACCATCTTAAAAATGGCTTTGTTTTCTCATTCTATAACTAGAAACCACACTGGCTTGTTCCTGTGTGTTGAACTGATAGCATTGGTTTGGGTTTTGTTTTTCACTAAGAGCATTTTAAATTTAATAAAACATATGGTCAAACTTTCAAAACGTGGCTTTCAATTTTGTATGTGTATTTGCATCTCCAGAGCTGATGCAAGCCAGTCCCAACTGGTTTGAAACTGCCATCCCCTCAGAACTTTTCCGCCACTCACTCTTTATAAGGAACTATGCCATGTCATCACGGGGCTGTCCGTCCAGGAGGCAGCCATGTGCAGTCGGGCTTTTGCGTGGATCTCCGGATCAAGAGCTGTGAAGGATCCAGTGACACCATCAACTTACCTGCCATCCAGGGTCCTGTGGTCCACCATCCAGCAGCTTTGGTCCACCAGCTTGTCACCATCCAGCAGCTGAGATCCAGTGTTCCTCCCCAAAGGCCAGCGTTTGGCCTGAGGGTAGAAGGTCCTGGACCCACCGCTCACTATCATCTGACCTGCCCATAGATGACATTGGAGTAGCAATAGGCTATATAGGAGATTTGATTTGTTTTGTTATTGTTGCCGTGGGAGGGGTATATTGGGCCTGAGCTTCAAGTTCCTTTGTTGCAGTCCACTGTTTGCTGTGTTTTTATGTGTTTGCTTGTGGTTGTCCCTTTACCCCTTTCATGTAACCAACCCTAATACACTACTTACCTGATTCAAACATAATTTTTGTTTCTCCTCTTCTTTCTTACACCACACTTGTGAAGGGAGGGTGGGACACAGGAGCTGCTTCCTCAGGTGACAGACCCTGATAGCAAGTCCAAGAACCTGGACCTGTAAAAGGGAAACAGAGGCATATTGGGGTTCTTTTAGTTTTGATTTTTCCCTGGTTACACAGGAGGGGACTCTGGGCTGGGGCAGGGAGCCTGCCTTAGACCTGGGCCCACATTGCACTGCCGACCAGACTTTTAACAGCCCGTCAGCAGTGCCGACCGGAGCAGCCAGAGTCCCTTTTCGACCAGGTGTTCCGGTCAAAAACCAGATGCCTGGCAACCCTACTTGCATTAAATCAGGCAAAGTTCAAGCAGACAGTGCTCTTCCATCTGTGTTTGAGTACTAATCTTTAACAATGCTTCCTATGTTACTCCTGGATCTCTATTGGACAGAGACTATAACTTGTGCCAAATTGTATGGCTCTGTAACATGAATGTATGTTAACTAGAAGAAGAACACTAAATGTCCTTTCAGTAGTGACCTGAGCTAGGATTTGAACTGAGGCCTATCCAGGGGGAACACTAAGGCACTAATCCACTATATTACCTATCAGAAGCTGTGATAGTGGACAGACATGTCAAGACAGTGTTTGATCCTGATGGCTGCAACATGAGGTTTCAGTTCACATTTTATTTATATGATGCTCAGTACTTCCTCCCAGCTGAAAACACAGGACTATTATTATTGTCTGGAGGGAAGGAAACCTGTCTATTTGTACTGCTGGCTAGAAATATTTCTAAGAGCAGCTGCAGTTGTGTCCAAGATGAAAAAGAAGGGGGGGGGGAATCAGTAATATACAAAAATGCAGCAATGTTGTGAATTTTTTTTATTTAACAAAAAATATTAATTCACCGGCAAACTAATCTTAAATCTGTTCATTTTTATTATTATTTTCAATTATGCCAAAACCAGGATCTGAGCAGCTGGAGAGAAAGAGGATGTCCAAACTAAGTAAAACAATCTCTCTGGGTTTTCTAGTTTATTTACACCTTTCTTGTTCAATTGAAATTACACAAACCAGCAAAATATCTGGCTGCATTCCCTTTGTACCATTTAACAATCTGTAAAGTCCAAACAAAAAAAATATTAAACCAAACATACGCATAAAGGGATTCCCTATTGATATTTCAATTTAACTACTGGTGCACATAATCAGAACAGATATCCATCTGGCTTGACCAAACACTTCAATCAAAAACATGGTCTTTCCACTGCCTTTGCTCATGTCTGCCTCTTGGGATAAGGCACTTAAAATTTTTCATGGTTTTACAAGCATATAGCTGCCAAGCAACAAGTTAGACTAAGAGTACGCATAACAATGTAAGTGCTATCTCTTCTCTAGGAAGTCTGTCCTTTGTCACATCACTGCCAAGCACACTTTCCTTCCACTTTAACACACAAGTTGACACCTGTCTACCAATAAAACAAATACTTGACCAGTAAAAGAGAGATGATGTTCACAGGTACTTTTAGTTCCCAATGACACAGTCTGTACTGCAGCAGCTAACTTGAAAAATCATAATGTCTAGGTGAGGTGTCAAGACGTATATAACACAAAAATACTGGCTGCAGGCACTCCGTGGGAAGGCAGTCCAATGACAAACTGTGAGAGAGGAGGAGGAAGAAGCTCCTGAGGGTGAAGAAGACACCTTGGAGGGAAAAAATTGTGATGTGTCGAAGGGGTCAATGGGGGTCCAAAAGGGGCCACCCCCTCTTTGCAGCAGCTGCAAGGCCAAGCGGCAGGTGCCTGCTGAGCCGCCCTTTCTCTCAGGGCACCGGCGCCCTAGTGGTAGGTGTGGGGAACCCAGGCCTACCCTACTCCAGAGGGTTTCAACCCAGGGCCCTACAAAACCAATCACCCCGAAGGAGGGTTCATGTCTCCCACACGTCCCCAGATCACTTCCTACCCTTAGGCCTACCTTGGGTGTCTCTTCAGCTGGCAACAATTCAGCATCCCCCTTAATCCCCGCGGTCCACTGGTTCTCTGTGGCATAGTCAGGGTCCCAAGCCTCAGCACTCAAGAGTCTCAGCAGTTCTGCAGGAGCCTGCAGTGTACATCTGGTCTCCTCCTCAGCCAGCCCACCCTGAGCTGAGCTGCTTCCATTTATATGCTCCCTCCACTGGGAGCATGCCCAGCAGGGGTGGGGTGTGACCTCTTGGGCCCAAAGTAGTAGGTAGTCGTTGGTTAACCCTGCCTGACCAGTGCAGGGTTGGTTTAGTAGCAATCTACTCATATCCCTGCCAGGCTTTATTTCCAGGATGCTGAGAATTTAGCTTCTACAGCAAAATGAGCAGGAGCTGCCCTTTCCTCTCAGTGAATGGAAGGGAGTGTAGCATCTAGACCTGGCTGAGAAAACTGATGACAATTTTTGTGATTTAAAAAAAACATTTTATTTTGTTGACACTTGACAATCGGAAAAATTGTGGCCAGCTCTAGTAGCATCTATTGTAGTACACATTGTTTTTCAAATTTCTCCCTACTTAATCTATGGGCATAATGTTTTTCTTCCTTAGATGTTTGTTCTATTGTGTGTTTTCTTTCAGGTGTAGAAAACAAGAGAGTCAGTTACACAAAAAAAAGAAAAAAAAAAAACACACCACAATATAAGCAATTATTACTCATTCCTAAATAAACAGCAGACAGTCCTGAAACTTGGATCAATGATTTAATCTGAGAATTTATTCACAAAGACCTACTTTTATAATAAATCCATTAAATGTGGCCCATGCTCTCATTTCTCGATCAGGGATGAAGCCAAAATGTATAGTACCCAGGACCAGATATTAAATCAGGGCCTACTTGTAGCCCAACCTCCCTGTAGCTGCCTAATCCCCCACTGACTGCCTCTATTTCCCTTTCTTTCTGCCCACCATCAGAGATTTTATTCACCACCTAGCCAGAAAACCACTATCTGCCAGGAACACACACACACTCACACTCTTACATTTACACTTAGTCATCCAAGCACCCACGCTCAAACTGACCAGTTCTCGTCCAGGCACTCAGATTACCATGGTGATGAACACAGTACAAGAACCTGCATTGAATAAAGAACTCATCTACATCCTGGGGCTTTCCCTCTGAAATGGCCCTCATTCTAGTCCCAAAGTCGCATGTGTTCCACACAATTGTCATGCCCCCTTTCTTTTAATGCTTGTATTTTATTTCTGATATAAATAATTTTCCATGAAAATGAGCCTGCAGTTAATTACAGTAATGGAGTGAATCTCACTTCATTTTAATTTTCCTGCTTGAATTAGAGGCACCAGCTTTCTACTGTGCTGGGGGGGATTCTTGACTCCCAGCTCTGCCCCAGGCCCCACCCCCACTCCATACCTTTCCCCAAGGCCCCACCCCACCTCTTCCTGCCTTGTTCCGCCCCATCCTCCGAATGCGCCCCGTCCTCACTCCTTCCCCTCCCGCCCAGCACCTCCTGCATGGCGCAGAACAGCTTATTGTGGCTGGCAGGAGGCGCTGATCAGCATGGCCGCCAGCAGGTGGAAGGCGCTGGGGAAGGGGAAGGAGCTGATCAGGGGGCTGCTGGTGGGTTTTCAGCACCCACCATTTTTTCCCCATGGGTGCTCCAGCCGCAGAGCGCCCACGGAGTCAGTGCGTATGGCTTGAATAATGTTTTTATGTCCCTCATTTTGAATTTTTGTCACACATTGTGTCTCACAGTTGAGCCTTGGCAAGTTGAGAGGTATGTCCCAGGCACCCACCTACACAGTGACCCCTTTTCCCAGGTACCCACTCTCCTCCAGGAGCATGTATTGTGACATAATGCCTAAAATGTCTGCCTTTTGTTGCAGGGGTAGTGAGTTCAAATTCTGTGTGGATGTATTTATAGTCTTTGCAGATTCTGGTCTCTCAGGGTGAACTTCAGTTCATTTGCAAATTTGACACCATCAGCTCAGGATTAAACAAAGACTGTGAATGGCTAGCCAACTACAAAAGTAGTTTCTCCTCCATTGGTGTTCACACCTCAACTGCTAGAAGAGGGCCTCATCCTCCCTGATTGAACTAACCTCGTTATCTCTAGACTGATTCTTGCCTGCATATTTATACCTGCCTCTGGAAATTTCCACCACATGCATCTGACGAAGTGAGTATTCACCCACGAAAGCTTATGCTCCAATACTTCTGTTAGTCTATAACAGGGGTCGGCAACCTCTGGCACACGGCTCGCCAGGGTAAGCACCCTGGCGGGCCGGGCCAGTTTGTTTACCTGCCGCGTCCGCAGGTTCAGCCGATTGCGGCTACCAATGGCCACGGTTTGCCGTCCCAGGCCAATGGGGGTGGCGGGAAGCCGCGGCCAGCACATCCCTCGCCTGTGCCGCTTCCCACAGCCCCCATTGGCCTGGGACGGCGAACTGCGGCCAGTGGGAGCCGTGATCGGCCGAACCTGCTGATGCATCAGGTAAACAAACTGGCCCGGCCCACCAGGGTGCTTACCCTGGCGAGCTGCGTGCCAGAGGTTGCCGACCCCTGGTCTATAAGGTGCCACAGGACTCTGTCGCTTTTTACAGATCCAGACTAACACGACTACCCCTCTGATACAAATGCATAGGGACTCAAACTTGCTGGATGCTGCTTAGATCCAGTATAATCCCTCCATCAGGCCAATGGAATCTGCATGCTGCAGAAAGGGTCTCTGCACCAGCTCTAAAAAGTCCTGTAGATACAGAGAGAGAGAGAGAGAACTGAGAGGCTACTGGATCCACATTTACTCAGACTTTCACATACAGATATGGAAGGGATGCTGCTACTATTTCAGCCTGCAGGAGCTGTTTTGTAAATCCACAATCTGCCCACTGGATGAGGGGCTCGAGTCGTGTGCTCCTGACTCGACACAAAGGCCAGCTACTTAGGCTTTATTTAGGAGGAAGTGCATGAAATTCACCTGCACTATCAGGTGACATTTTCAAAATATAACTATATTTAATAATCAAAATGTCCGGCACTTAATGAAAAACTATACTGTTATCTCATCATCCTGAAATTTCAGAAGCATGTAGCTCTTGACTAGGAAATGCATTCTTACAACTTTTTATTACTCAGTGTTAATTAGAAGGAAAAAGTAATTCTTAAGAATGTTTCTGTTGTATTAAAAAAAACTAAAGGGGACCCTTCCCTCTTCCCCCCCTCCCCCATCCATGGCAGATGTAATGCCTATGATATACATTTTCATGGATATTAATCAAGGACTGTGTAGCAGTGCCTTCATATTTAAAAGGTTGTGAGTGTGTTTACAGTTATAAGTTATTCTTTAAATTACAGACAGACACATTAGAAAAGGGTTAGCCATCTAAATGGTCTTGTAACACTCCCTCACTCACCCCGGGGGAGGGAGACCCCTGGAGGGCTGCGGTAACCTCCAGGCTGATCTCTGTTTAGCTGAGTACTGGACTTGCCTGGGCTCAGGCAGCCAGTAACCGCCTCAGTCTTAAAGGTAGGCTGGGGCCTGGGCTTGCAGGGCTCAGGCAGCCAGCAAATAACCATCTCAAAGGGGCTGGCTATAGTTTGGGCAGGACTCAGGCAGCCAGCAAACACTACAGCCTAACAAATAGGCTGGGGCCTGGCTTGCAAGGCTCAGGCAGCCAGCAAACAACAGTCTCAGGCAGCCAGCTATAGCTGGGCAGGGCTCAGGCAACCAGCAAACAAAACGGTAGGCTGGAGCCTGGGCTTGCAGGGCTCAGGCAGCCAGCAGACAACAGTCGCAGGGGGCTGGGGCTACTCCTCTTCAGAGTGGGAGCCCCTTGCAGAGGAATGAGGGTCAGCCACCCAGGGGGAGGGGCAGGGGGACGCAGGCCCTCCCTATTCCACCACGTCCCAGCCCAGGGCCCTGTCAGGGGCAACACCAGCTGCCCCGGGGTCAGCGGGGATCCAGCCACAACACGCCGATGCTGGGGGTCTGGGCTTTGTGGCCAGCCTTACGGTAGCTGCCCCGGGCCACTTCCTGCCTCCCCTGGGGTGGGTACCTCCGGTGTCCAGGCGTTGTCCGGCTCCTCCGGGTAAACGGCAGCGGGCACTCCAGGCCAGTCGTCGTCCACATCAGGGCCATGGACCAAGCTAGGCGGGGATCCACCTCGAGCTGCTCTGGAACCAGCAGGACGTCCTTCTCCTCTGCAGCTTTCCACCCGAATGGGTTGCGGGTCTGGTCTTTTATACTTCCGGCCCCACCCCTCTCCTTCCGGCGAGGGGGGCGGGGAGGTTTAGGCTCCACCCTCCAAGGGGCATGTAACACTCCCTCACTCACCCCGGGGGAGGGAGGCCTGTCCGCCTCACTACAGGTCTAATTAAATTAAACCTTTGGTTTCTTTCCCACCTCTGAATTTCATAAATTCACATATGGGAGTTATGAATTAGGGCAGAAAACCCTAATTGTGTCTTGTTTTACTCAATCATTTACATAATTAGCACTTCTTTTTTTGACGGTCCCTGGGCATTCCCACATATGGAGATTTAGCCCCTCTAGTTTCGAGCTGTGGAACTGTATTAAAAAGCTCTGTCCACGGGAGGGTGCAGGAGTGCTTTCATGCTAGGATGACATGATCATCTCTGTCCAATAAGGGACTGAACCCAGCATGACCACTTCACTTTGCCATTGCCTCAAAAGAACTAAACAGAACTGCTAGCTAGCCTGTCTTCTTCTTAGTTAGTTAGTACTACTTGTAGTATAGTTAGAGTAGTTGGGACTACATTCTGGAGGCTGTTCAGTCCCTAATCCTGTAGGCAGTTCAAAAGATGTGTGGTCTGCTCAGCCATCTTTCCTGAGACAGATGCGCATGTTAAGTGTTCAGAGTGCCTGGGAGAGGCTAATGCAGTATCCCAGTGCACAACTGAATGCTTCACTTCTCAGATGACGAAGGACAGAGAGCTAAGATTGCAGGTGCACTTAGTTCCTTAAGCCTTCACTGGATCATCCTAACACTCCTTTGGAAGTTTGGAGGCCAGCCTCTGTGCCAAGGCTGTCTTCTGTAAACAGATCTGAGACACACCCTGCCACGCTAGCCTTGGAACTGCCCTTGATGTCAGGACCAGGATTGAGCTCCCTGAGGCAAACATCTGCTGGGGCAGAACTTTCTACTCACTGCCTGGCCACACAGACTCCATCAAAACAGACTCTTGTGCCAGTGATGGTGCCATCGTAGACCAGACTGGCAGAACAAACTCCCCTGGTGCTGTTAGAGTTGACACCAGTTCATGCTGGAAGTGAGAGACTTCCAGATCTCCTCATGACCCTGTTCCAGGAAAGAGGAAAGCAAAGCGGAAGGATTCTGATTCACAAAAGGAGCCTAAGGAGAAAAAGAAGAGGGGACATGATTCTCCTCCCAGATGCATGTCACCTTTGGCAACTTCTTGCTGGTGTTGTAACTGTCCTTGGCAGGCACACCAGCATACATTCCTCTGACTCTATTTCCCTTCTTGTGACTGGGGACTTGTGAAACTTTTGGCTACCTCTCCCCTACTTCACTCTGTGCAGCAATATTTGTCATCGGTATCAATCCAGAACATCCTTGAGGAGCACGGGATTCCCTCAGAACCAACCATGTAGCCTGCTGAGACTACTAGGCTTCCCTTGCCAAAAGCTCCATCTGCCTGGAAAGACCTTATGCTAGTCCCCCTTCAACTGTTAATGTATCTTTACATTCAGGACTCAATAGAGGCTTTGTTCAATGTCACCAAAACCAGACATGGACTTTGACACCAGGAATAGCATTATCACCGATGCCCGACTTGATACTGGAGGTACCTCCATCCATACTGAGAGCTTTCCAGGCACCAGCCTCATCTCAGGCACCACTGCCTTCAAGTGAACCCATGTTTCAATCAGCACAGATACAACTGGCACTCAATCCCAGCACTGGCCCTGTTGCCTTCTCAAGACAAGTGGCACATGTATGATGACTGGCAGGAGAGTCCTTCAGAGGAAATGGAGCAGTCAGGCTTGAGCAATATACCAGTGGTAGGTCCCTTGAGGGTCAAATTGGGACTTCGTCTGTCTCCCCTTCTGGGGAACAAAAGCAATTTCAGGAGCTGATGGGGAGAATGGCTGACACCCTATAGTCTCTCACCCCACAGCCTCCAGGTTTTTAGAAGAATGACTAATGCCTTTCCCTCTATTAGACTACCTCCCACAGCGTGGGACTTGAACCTGGTCTTAACAATGTTGATAGGGAGTCTTAAGGCAGACCCATCTCAAGCTTTCTGAGAACACCTGTTTATCAAAATGGCATTTTTAATAGCGATTACATCTGCTAGGAGGGTTAGCAAGCTCAGTGCCTTGATGGCCTTTCTGCCATATACAGTAGTACATAGTTAGGAGATCTCATCCCAGCTTTATGCCCAAAGTGGTCTCAGATTTCCATCAGAGTATATCTCCCTCCCAGTTTTCTTCCCCAGACCTCATGCTCATCCAGGGAAGTCCCCCTTGCACTCCTTAGATGTAAAATGAGTCCTGTGCTACTACCTAGAGAGTAAGTCTTTAAAAAAATCACACTGATTACTTGCTGCCTATGAGAGATGTGTAAGAGGAAACCTCTTAATAAATAAATGCTTTCCCACTGGACTGAGAGATGTATTGAGCATTGTTACTCTTAAGCCACAAAACCAGTATCTCTTGGCTTAAAGACACACTCTGCTAGGGTCACAGTTTCCTCTGCAGCTTACCCGGGACAGGTTCCTATTGTAGAAGTTTACAAACCAGCAACGTGAAGTTCCATTCATGCTTTTATTAAACATTACTCATTTGACTTAGCATCATGCGCCAACACTCATTTTGGGAAAGCGGTACAACACTCCATTTTTGCCTACAACTCCTTGTCTACCATCCTCTGATGGGGACATAACTTGATAATCTCTTATAAATGGGAGCACACAGAAGTCCTTGAAGACGGAAGAATTACTTACTAATAATTCCTGTTCTCCAAGAGTTGTCTCAGTGCTTTCCCCTCTGCTGCAGAGTTCTTGTGAGGAATCCACAGCTGAATCCAGACCCAGCTCATTGCTCTCTGCTAAGGAACCTGGCCTCCTGATGGGCTGAAGACTCCAGCAGGCACATTCTTCAGCTCTGCAGCAGTCTGGGGCTACTCAGTAGAGTTCTAGGTCTGCAGCTCCCTTTCTGCTCTTGCTCTGAGCTCCTTGTTTTTGGCCCTTTGCTCCAGCTGATATTCTGTCTCTGAAGCTTGGTGCCTGATTCTTGGCTTTCAGTTCTGGCTCAATCCCTGGACTTGGTATTTGGCTTCTGACCATGGCTCTGAATCTTGGCTCCTGATTCCTGGCTCTTGGCTCTGGCTTATTTCCTGGATTTGGTAATTTGGCTGCTGATTTGGGCTCTGGCCCTTAGAGCTGGTTACCTCTGTTCCAAGCATTAGGCCAACCTCCTTCCCTGACCATGAGGCAAGATTGCCCATGGCCTGGTCCCTAACAATTCTTTTTATGTCAGGATTTTGCAGACTAAGGGGAAGGAACTGAGGTGGTCAGGCTTATGTAGAGGGATCTGTAATGTCATCCTAGTGTGAAAGCGCTCCTGCACTCCCCCAGCAGACATGGCTTTTTTAATAGAGTTCTGCAGCTCAATGCTAGAGGCCTTAGATTCTCATGTGTGTGGATTTGCAGGGGCAACTCTCAAACAACAACAATTACTAGTAAATAAACCTTCTTTTTCTAACATGTCTGGTTTTTATAGATGTTACAGCCCTGTATAGCTGCAACATTTCTTGCAAAAAGTTTTGGATCATAGATCGTCAACTGTTAAAGTATCTCATAGACTGCAAACACACCTAAATATGGGATGATAGTGACACCTAGTGTTGCTCAACCATATTGTATTTGGCCTTGTCCATTTTAATGTAGGATTTATTGGTGTAGAGTGGGAATAGGGCCGGTGTAACACTGTGTATGTAACAATGGTGTGCTTTCTTACTGGAGAAAGAGGATAAATAACATACCTGTGTATTGATTTCTAGAGAAGTGTGTTGTAATTCATTGATTACTACCAACACAACTTCCTACAAGACATGGAGGTTTTTTTGCATGCTTTTCATGTAAATAGTGGCCTAACTTGCTTAGATTATACACTGGAGTGATCATGGCCTAATGTTTATTTCAGAAACAGTGACCAGTGTAGAATACATCTGCAATCTATTAAACAATATAATGTTTTATACATCATACTATCTGGTCAGAGCAGTGATGGTTCTTCACAAATGCAGTTTTGGCATATCAGGCTTCTCTTTTAAAGCAAAAACATAATTTAAAAATGTAGAAATGTTTAAAATGCTAAAAGAAAAATCAATGGACACATTTTCTTGTATCTTTTGGCAGGCCATACAAGCTAGTATCACTTTTTATCTAAAGAGAACAAAAAAGAGTTTTTATTAACAGATACAACAATAATTCTTAACTTCAGGTCCCGACAAAGAGGTCTGTGTTGCTTGAGAGCTTGGCTCAAGTTGATCCAATAAAAGATATTACCTCACCTACCTTGTCTCCCTAATATCCTTGGAACAACACTGCAAATAGCTTTAATATAGCACTTTCAGCTGTAGCTCTCAAAGCTATTTACAAAGGAGGCTAAGTATCACTGATGGGGGGAAAAAACAAAGTACAGAGAGGGGACGTAACTTCCTCCAGTGAGGCAGAACTGGTCTCTGAACTCTCACTGCATTGTCCTATCCACAGGATTACACTAAGTCTCGCTAGTATAGACTATCATTACTGCTGAGAAAAAACAAGCTACAAGGGAAAAGTCACCCATAGCTGTAATGTGAAGGTGATAAATACTTCACTATCCGTTTCAATCTTCAGTGGGGACCAACACACCATGGCAAATTCCAGGGCTACATAAATCAAATGGGTTCCACAACTCTTTTAAAAGTTATCTTCAGCATTATTAATCCAGGAGCCAACCAGTAAAAGTACATTTTGATTTAACCTTAGAAAATTATTCTTTTTAAAAAATTGTTCCCAACAGATAAAAGAGCAAACTTTTCTGTAGAGGGCTCTGAATGTCCCACTCAGGTTGTGAGACTCTTGCCCTGTTCCCTTTCTCCTATGCACACTTTAGAGGCTTTGACCCCTTGATGCCCTATCACAACCACCTTCTAGCTCAGGAAGACTGGGCAGGACTCACTTTGGCTTAGTCAATGTGCCTTAATATTAGAGGGCACTGGTGAGTGATATATATCCCCTCTTTGAATGGTAGAGATTGCTATCTGCATTATGTTCCCAGAAGGCACCTTTGTTAACATTTAAACTTAATGATTTGTTTAGAGTAGGGGTGGCCAAACTGTGGCTTGTGATCCACATGCGGCTCACAGAGGCCCCCCGCCCCTGTGCCTCCTCCCATTCTCCACCTACCAGACTCGGGGGCAGGGGGAAGCTTGGGTCTTCTACCCTGCAGCAGGGTGGTGAGGCTAGTGGCTTCTGCCCAGTGGAGGGTCTCAGGGCTTCAGCCCCCCCTTCAGCCAGGGCTTGGAGTTTCAGCAGGAGCAGGGCTGAAGCCCCGAGCCCCAGCAGCCATGCCCCGGCTCTTGAATTTCTGAAGATTGACGTATGCGGCTCGGAGGGTCAGTGATTCTGGCCATCCCTGGTTTAGAGGCTACATGTGCTCAGTGCTGTGGAAGTTAAAGTATGAATAAGCCCAATCATTTATTTATATGGGATTTATTATAGCAGCACATTACTCAATGACTAAGGAAGCTTCCAAAACCATGCCTGAGCCACTCAAAGCGTTTGAGACTAAAATTTACTCACTTCTAATATAAAGAAGTCTGGCCTACTCACTGATCAACAGCTGCCCCATGGCATAAGCCTAGGAACCCATTTCCCAAAGAAGACTTTGCTACATCATTGCAGTGTTTTTGACTTGTAAAGTCATTTCCTGCAAAACAAATGAGATTAAAGGACTCCAAGTGTAAAATATTTACAGTATTCCCCATATCTAATCCAAATAAAATGTATCTCTGCAATGTCAAGATGGCTTAGTTGTGGGGCAGTCTAACAGCAGGACTTGGGATCAGACTCACTGCTGGTTCTGCAGAATAATTAGAGCGATGGGGCTTTACTGTTACAATTGCTGTCCTAAACTGGAATTCCTTGTCCTTCAGTGAAATTATCTATCCCAAAGCAAATGTAGGTACAAACAAGGGATATATCTAGTGTTTTCAAAGACTGACTCCATCTCACTTTTTCCAGTAAGGTACTCAAACTATAGAGGCTGAGCCTTCCCAGTCCCAAATTACCATAATTGCATTAAAGTTAGAAGCAACTTTGTCTTTTTTTATGCCACGCTAGGAAAATAATAAAAAGAGAACAATCTTCTCTGTGATTGGACTGGCTGACAGCCAATAGCTTTTAAAGAGAGATGAATTTAGACCCTGTTGACATCAGCAAATCTGAGCAGTGCCTTATATCTCAAGGACAGAGTTTTATTCAAAGGCCCAGCTCTACTTCTAGGTTGAATAGGGAGCAAAGTTGGTTAACTGTCCCCTGGCCAACATTCCCTTCCTTGTCAAAATACGTTCTAGTGTCCAAGGCTGTGTGTGAACTCTAATTTTTAAATACTTGGGAGGCAATTGGATGCTATTGCGATAGGGCCCAGATAAGTGCCTAAATAAACTAGTATCTAACACAGAGGTGGGCAAACTACGGCCCACGGACCACATCCGGCCCACAGGACCCTCCTGCCCGGCCCCTGAGCTCCTGGCCGAGAGGCCTCCCCCCGGCCCCTCCCTTGCTGTTCCCCCTCCCCTGTAGCCTTAGCTCGCTCCGCCACCGGCGCAATGCTCTGGGCAGCGGGGCTGCGAGTTTCTGGGGCAACGCAGCTGCAGAGCCCGGCCTGACCCGGTGCTCTGTGCTGCGCAGTGGCGACGGCATAGCTGCTCCAGCCGGACGGCGCTGCTGTAGCGCCGCCAGTCACTGGTGCTCCAGGCAGCGCAATAAGGGGGCAGGGAGCAGGGAGGTTGGATAGAGGGCAGGGGAGTTCGGGGGGGTGATCAGGGGGTGGGGGTGTGGATAGGGGTCAGGGCAGTCAGAGGGCAGGGAACAGGGGGGTTGAATGGGGGTAGGGGTCCCGGGAGGGCAGTCAGGAATGAGAGGAGGGGTTGGATGGGGCAGTGGGGGGCAGTCAGGGGAAGGGGTTCTGGAGGCAGTCAGGGGACAGGGAGAAGGGGTGGTTGGATGGGGCAGGGGTCCGGGGGAGGGCAGTCAGGAAGGAGAGGCGGGGTTGGATAGGGCAGCGGGGGGCAGTCAGGGGCAGGGGTTCCGGGGACAGGGAGCGGGGGTGGTGGATGGGGCAGGAGTCCCGGGGATGGGGATGGATGGGGGCTGGGCCACGACCCCCTCCCCTAACCGGCCCTCCATACAATTTCCGAAACCCGATGCAGCCCTCAGGCCAAAAGGTTTGCCTGCCCCTGATCTAACACATATCTTTTTAAAGCCTTTTCAGATGTCAAGCATGAGAATCAGTATATAAAGCAGAGATCTGTTCTATTCATATTAAGTATGAGAGTCCTGTCGTTCTGGGGTGAGATTGTTTTAATATCAGAGAACACTATGTTATTAGGAAAGACTTCAGAATGCTGGAAACAATGGAGCTATCTGAGTGAAGGTAAGTAATGTATTTCACATGGAACAGGCCTGATTCTGCCAGGGGCTGTTCAGCTGTTGCAGTGTGTGGTGTACCCTCAACTCCTGTTTACTTCCTAGTGAGGGCACTTATCTCACAAGATCTGGTCCTGTGGCAATGATATCCAGCAAATGCGGAGCTCTGATTTGTTGTCCTTTTTTGTTCTCGCACAGTGCTGAAACATGAATCTCGTATTCCTAAAAGAAAATTGTTGTTGTTTTTAAATCAAAACTAAAGTAGAGGTTAAAGTTGGCTTTTAATTTATAGCCACGCTCTTTTATATTATATTAATAAGAAGAAACTTTTTACAATAAAAAACAAATAGTTAATTTTTCTGGCTGAGCCCAGGTTACCCCTTGTTTCCACTGCCTTTGAAATTGCTGCAGTTTGCTCAGCCTGAAAAAAATACAGCTACAGAAAAAACTTGTTTTAGTTTTCTATTTAAAAAAGAAACAGGAGGGTTTTTTGTTTTCTTTGAGTAGAAACACCAATTTCTCTCTAACTGTGACATCTCCAGCCCAAGTATGTTGATGCAGTTTCCAAAGCAACAAGAAATGTCTTGGGTCACATTTAAGTCAGGTCAGCCAAATCTAGGATCAGTGAAAAAATTAGCTCTTCATCTGTTCTGGAATGAGATCTGTCTTCACATTATTGTTATTTAAAAAGATATCTTTTGTGTGGTCCAAACTAAATCTAAAGTCTTGACATATGTACTTATGTGTATGTTGCACATATCAGCAGTAAACTTCACTGCTACTGTGCAGCATATATGATTAAAGCTTTATTATCTTTGAAGCCAGTTAATATAAGGAACTTTAATGTCTTCATAGCACTGTACAGTCTCAAAAATAATAGAATTACATGCTGCTTAGAGCTAGGGCCTGATTCTCCTTTCACTTATACTGGTGCATTTCCATCGATTTCAATGGAGTTACTCCTTATTTATTCCTATTTAAGTGCATATGAAAAGAAAACGAGGCCACATTTTTAGAACTTGATTTTTCTTTAAAGCACAGCCCCACGACATGAGGAGTGCAGACACACAAAGCAGTCTCTGCTACAAACTCTTGAAGGACATGGGGTTCTCCCCACAACACTATGCACTGTCAATGCCACTTACTTGTGTGACAGGAAAATGGGTATATGACCTCACACCTCCCTCTCAGGAGACTAGTGACACTGTTCATGGCAGCCTCAAGCAGTGTTTGTGCATCCTGTGTTCAAGGACTGGGACTGTGTTTGGCCCTGGCAGGGAGTGCAAGAGGGGATAGGGAATGCTCTCTGGGCTCTTCTCCATTTGTGAACCTTTGTGGGGACAGATGGAATGTGACTTAATGCAGGTGGGATCTCAATGAGATATGGAGAAAACTTGTCTTAGAATTGTTATAATCTAATAAATAAATTCCTGATTTCTAAACACCTATTTTTAGAATTAAATCTACATCTGCATTGCCAACAAAAATTTAGCTGTTTTTAATAGGACTTGAAAACAAAATGTTCTGTGTTGTGCTAGCTCTATAGCAGCGGTTAATTAACAAAGACTGCTTCTGACTAACTGTGTCTTAATATTGCAGTGATATCTTGATGATGATGCTGTGCAAAGATTTTTTTTTGTTTAGTATGCACTATATTATTGAGGCTGTTAATTTTAGATAGAGAAGGGCTTGAAGCTAAGAGTTCATATACAAAATCCAATCTGAACTTTCTCCAAAGTTCAGGGTTGCTTGAATCTAGCTGTTTGATACAAATTTGGACTTCAAATTTGCAAGAGTGGTTGGGAGTAGGGAGTTAAATCTGAGGTTTCAGTTCAGGTCAATTTCTAATCCCAGCTCCAATCAAAACATAGGGAACAAAAATCAGAGGGGTAGCCGTGTTAGTCTGAATCTGTAAAAAGCAACAGAGGGTCCTGTGGCACCTTTAAGACTAACAGAAGTATTGGGAGCATAAGCTTTCGTGGGTAAGAACCTCACTTCTTCAGATGCATCTGAAGAAGTGAGGTTCTTACCCACGAAAGCTTATGCTCCCAATACTTCTGTTAGTCTTAAAGGTGCCACAGGACCCTCTGTTGCTTTTTATAGGGAACAAAAAGGTACACATGCTAAATGGGACAAAATCAAGATGGATCTTCCCTCACCACTCCCCAATTAAATTCATATTACAGCATGTACATTTGTTTCCAATATTCTGTCTGGGTCATAGGTTTATAGGGCTGCTCAATTACCTCCTCACTACTGAAATCCTCACTGTCTTATGTGAGAGACAGGAATTGGAGGCAATGAAGGCCATGGCTGTTAAAGGATACCAAGTAAACTACCATTGTGGGCCTATGAAGTTATTCAGGCAGCAACCCCCAATGGATCTGACAGCAGCAAAGTGCTCTATCTGAAAATATTGCCTCCCAGCCCCCTTTGGATAGGGTCATCTCTTCAACTTTGACCATTGCTGTCATATTGCAGTGGGCTTGCCCTTCAAGTGTTCCCAGGCATGGGGATCAGTTTTGTTTGCTTTCCCCATGTGGAAAACTAATTAACCAATGTTTGTTTCTTTTGTGTTTTCAGCCTTCAGATAAAGACACTAGGTTAATGAATAGTGAAGGTAGGGGGCAGGGGGCTGAGGTGTTAGGGGGCAAGTCCAGGAATCAGTTTACATCTTTAACTTGAGTTGAATGTATTAACTGGAATTAATGCGTGCAGGCCATGTAGCTATATTAAGATAAACCTTTCATATGATGATTTATTGATATAGCTACTTAGAAAATATTCTGCTTCCATCAGAGGAAAATGTTTCGTTCTGCTGCTCAAAGTGGCTCCAGATGCTGGAGTTAGTGTATGGTATAAGTAACCAAACAAGACAGAAAAACCAAGGCAATGAAGTTAACATTCATATTTCAGTATTCCTAAGGGACAGATTGTTCAGTCTGCCAGGTTACTCTGCTCCACTTATGGAGTGCCAGTGAATTCAAACTGGCCAAAGATTCCCACAGTAGAATTTCCCCTGTTCAGAGGAAACCTCTGCTGGTATAAATCTGGCTGAAGTGGGATAGCCACCTACTACCCCAGCTGCTCTCACCTATCCCACAGTCCAAGGGGGTGAGCAGGGAGTGTGTCAGGACATGAGTAGGAGGGCTCTGGTGGAGCTGAGATACATTATGCCTGATCTGCCAGTGGTGCAAGCTCTATTATCAGAAGACAGATTTATTAATTTCTTCCTAGGCTTTTCTATGGTACTCATCACTATAGTAGCCGAGTGCTTCACAAACATTAATTTACCTTCACAACAGCCTTGTGAGGTGAGGGGATATTATCCCCATTTTACTGATGGGGGGCTGAGGTACAGAGACCCAAGGTAAAAAGTTTGCACTAATTTTGGGTGCCCAATTTGGGATATCTAGGACCTGATTTTTCAGAGTACTTAGCATGATCTAGCATGCTGTCTATTCAAAGCACACCTCCCATTGATTTCAATTGCAGTTGTGAGTGCTCAGCAATTCTGCAAAACAGGGACTCAAGTTGGGCACCCAGAAAATGAGGAACACACAACTAGTGACCACCTGTGAAAAGTTTGGTTTGTGACTTGCACAGCACCACACAGGAACTCTGTGGCAAAGGGAGGGCTAGAATCCAGTTCTTCAGGGCAGCATTCAACAGCCTTAACCATGAGATCCTCTTTTCTCTTCCTACAAACCCCTGCATCATTCACTACAAAACTTCCCAGTACTGGAGGCTGGTCCTGGCTGACACCACCAGACTCGGAGACTTGCTGGATTACAATCGGAAGGACTGGGTGGACCCTGCAGTGCTCCGCCAGTGCATGGGGTTGTCTACCCTGCGCATCCCCCGTCATGTGATTCAGGAAGTGAGTGCAGCCTTGGCTCCCGCTGTGATGGGTTGGATCACAGAAACCAACTTGGGGCTGCCAACCGATGTGCCAAGACTACTTCTGCCCCTGCTTTCGCTGCCAATTTGAGACTCCAGAACCCTGCCTGGTTGTGCCAGACACGCTTGTCGGCTACAAACATAGACCCAGGTCTGAACCACGTCCCACAAATTGCAGGCTTAACTGAAAGCAGCTTAAGAAGTGTTCTTGTCTCTAACACCCAGATGCCCAGCTCCCAATGGGGTCCAAACCCCAAATAAATCCATTTTACCCTGTGTAAAGCTTATGCAGGGTAAATTCATAAATTGTTCGCCCTCTATAACACTAATAGAGAGATATGCACAGAGTCCCCCCCCCCCCAGTATTAATACATACTCTGGGTTAAATAATAAGTGAAAAGTGATTTTATTAAACACAGAAAGTAGGATTTAAGTGGTTCCAAGTAGTAACAGACAGAACAAAGTAAATTACCAAACAAAATAAAATACGCAAGTCTGTGCCTAATACAGTAAGAAAACTTAATACAGATAAAACCTCACCCTCAGAGGTGTTCCAGTAAGCTTCCTTTTACAAACTAGTCTCCTTCTAGTCTGGGTCCAGCAATCACTTGCACCCCCTGTGGTTACTGTCCTTTGTTCCAGTTTCTTTCAGGTATCCTGGGGGGTGGAGAGCTATCTCTTGAGCCAGCTGAAGACAAAATGGAGGGGTCTACCAGGGGTTTAAATAGACTTTCTCTTGTGGGTGAACATTCCTCCCTCTCCCTGTGTAGAATCCCAGTTACAAGATGGCGTTTTGGAGTCACATGGGCAAGTCACATGTCCATGCAGGACTCAGAACTTACAGGTAGCAGCCATGGTTCACATGCTTCCTTGAAAATAACAGGAGTACTTGTGGCACCTTAGAGACTAACAAATTTATTAGAGCATAAGCTTTCGTGGGCTACAACCCACTTCTTCGGATGCTTATGCTCTAATAAATTTGTTAGTCTCTAAGGTGCCACAAGTACTCCTGTTATTTTTGCGGATACAGACTAACACGGCTGCTACTCTGAAACATGCTTCCTTGAACGTCCTCAAGCAGATTTCTTATGTGGATTGGAGCCTTCCAAGATCCATTGTCTGTTAAGTGTTTCTTGATTGGGCACTTAACTTGCAAATTCCTTTCTAAAGAAGCTGACCAAATGCCTTACTAAGGCTATTTAAAATCAAACAAATATACAGCCAATATTCATAACTTCAAATATAACAATGACACATGCATACAAATGGGATGAATATATTCAGTAGATCATAACCTTTACATAGATATATTACATGGTATATGTAGCATAAAGCATATCCCAGTTATGTCATATATACATTCATAAGAATATTCCCATAAAGCATTATGGGGTGCAACATCACACTCGCCTCTCTCACTTTCCTCAGGCGGGTGCTACTGGAGGATGCTCCCTAATTAACCCATGGCCCTCTGGAACTCATCATCAGTTCCCTGCCTCATGAGTCTTCCCAGCATCTCCGATACATAACCCTGTATCCAGTACATAACCTGGAACAACATCCAGCTGCTCTGTATCCAAACCATGCCCAGAACAGAGATGGAAATTGAGTTTGGGGTTTCTTGTCATGAGGTGGAATTTACCATGCTCTGCAGTAGGATAAATTGTTGTTTTTCCCCAACGTATATTTAACACAATCTTGTAATTTAATAAATAGATTTTAATTATCCTTCCTGTGGAAGTTATCTCAACTGGAGGGGACTTCAGGAGGTGGGGCATTCTCCTGCTGACAGTAACTAACAGGTCTGGTTTTGCCCCCAAGCTGCAAACAGGCTGAAGTACCCATTGTAATGGATCTGGGGCCTTCCACTCAAAGAAAGGAAGTTTTTAGGTAAGCATGGAAAAATTTCCTATTCTTTCAGCAAGTGCACTAAATTGCAGATAATTACAATTCAATGTAGGTTATTTATATATACTTAGGTTACCTAACACTTTCCATTATAGAAGATATTTGACATTTTTGGGGAAAGCTCTAACCCCTCAAATTTTTTTAGAAGGCTTTGGGCCAGATAAGTAACTTGTCTTTGTTCCATGAGTTTCGGTTCAGATTTGGCTGAAATATAAACTGTTAAAAATCACCATTTCCCTTCTCTTGCTGGTGTTCCTCAGGAAAGTTTTGGCAGCATGCTAAAATAATAAGTGAACATAAACATTTTAAAGAGCTAGGCTTTCACTGCACTGGGAACTCCTGATTGTTGCTGGAGCAGCTTTAGTGGGAAAACAGGGGGAGCCGGAGCTGGACCATGTGCCCCCAATCACTCCACAGACCCAGCACCTGGACCCAGTGACAAACATACACTACTTAGAAATCGGTCTGTAAAATTTCTTCTGTGTGAGATTATGAACTCTTTGTAGGTATCTTTATGAAATTACAAACTCTATTTTGAATGTGGGAGCTAGTTGCCTTTCCTATTGTACTTTTACCTCCCTGTTGGACTGACATTTCAAGGCACAGTGATACAGAGCTGACAATAGAAGGTTGTTAACTTGGGACAGTCCTCTATTAGACTACAAACAACCTAGACAATAGACTGGCTCCAAACAAGGAAAACTGATTTATCAACATGAGGGGTCACCTGGAAGAGATCTGGGATCACCTGAGGAGGCTGATGCAGTAGTCACCTTTCAGAGGGACTGGAAGGTTATAAAAGGACTCACAGGGGGAAGACATAGGGCGCACATAGGAAGTTTGGGTAACAGCTGACATACTGGCCATTTTTCACCAGCTCAACATGAGGGAAGCTAGGAGCCTGATGAGGCAGAGGGAATCCTGCCTATCTGAAAGCAGATGGTCCCCAACGGAATCCTGAGGGAAGGGTGGGCCAGAGTGAGGGGCATTGCATTCAGGATGTTTGTTTTTTCCTAAATAATCTGTACTTCCTGTATTTATCAAGCTTAAGTGAAGAGCAGTAGTGCGTTAGAACCCTATCCAAAGTAAGTGTGTGTGTGTGTGTGTGTGTGTGTGTGTGTGTGTGTGTGAGTGTGAGAGAGAGAGAGAAGTATTTATACCTACCATACACCTCTTGAAGAGATAAACCAGAAGGCTCACACCTTTTGATGGAGGTGCATATGCATTGTGATATAGCCTTTAGTTACATGATCACTTACTATTTTCCTCACAGACCCTAGCCTCATTCACTGCACAGGCTGGACATACTAATGGGCAGAATTAAGATTTCATAGCAACCTTAAATCTGGCATTTTCTAACTTTCAAGTGCTTGACTTTGCAAACCTTAAAAAATAGGAGATTTTTCTATGTAATTATGTTTGACTATATGCATATATATAACTGTTAATGTATTGGTAAATACAAAGTAAAAGATAAGAGTATCTGTGGATTTTTTAAATTCTTTCAGAGCTGTTTGATCTCTGCTTGCTTGCCTGTTTTTCTTCATATGTAAGCAGCTGTTTGCCTGTTCTTCTTCATATGTAAACTTCACAGTCAACCAGAGTTCAAGCTCTGGATGAAGACCATATAATGAAAACAATGGTGACTAGTGTATATAATGTGAAGTAGTGTCAAAGGTTATAGAGTGTGGCCCACCTCTTTATACTGGCTATTCTCAGGATGTGGGGTGACCCCTCAAAGCCTTGGGCAAAACATAATTCATCCCTCATTTGATCTGAATGTTTGATATAGAAATCAAGTTTTACGCACTTGTCAATAAATGTCTTGAGGAAGAATGAAGGTACAACACAATGGTGGAAATATATAAAGAGATTACTGTTAGTGTTCTGGGGAAAAGCTTTTTAGTGTTTTGTCTTATGTTGATCTTAAAGGGGTTTTGTCCACTTTTGTTGTGTTCTGTTTCTGGCTGTGGGATGTCAAAGGAAAAGAAAACTCTGGAAATGGCAGCATCCATAACTGATTAATACTGAGTATTTTATTTAATCACATGTTGTCATTGTACCAGATGTGCATACAGTTCTTGATTCCCCCTCCCACTACCCTTTTGAGGAACATCTGCCTCCGTCCTGTGCATCTGTATTTGTGGAATCAGAGTACAGTGCTTCCCCAACAGAAAGACCATCATGGGGATGGGGTTGTAACAGTAAAAAGTGCAAGACAGCCCACAAGCAGCCAGTATAGCCATAAAACCTGGGGACGCTGGGAATCACTGGTTGATTCAGTACATTCTCACTGCAGCCTCTGCCTGTGCAGCTCCTACAGAGGCCCAGGTAGAGATTATGAGGAAGATTCCAAGATTCCACTGGTTACACCAATATAATTCCAAAGTCCATTGCCTGTAGTGTGGTGGAGTGGCCTCTCTCTTGGCCTGTAGGGGAGAGACCCCCTTTGCCCACTGGTGGGTGGAGCCGGGTTGGGCCCACCCTTTGCACCTAGAGTTGCCGACCCTCCCAGGTTGGCTGGAAGTCTCCGGGAATCAGGCTCGATCTCCTGGACGCTACTGAAGCCAATCCAGGAGATTTTAGGCTGCTAAAAGTCCGTCGGTGCAGTGGAGCTAAGGCAGGTTCCCTACCTGCCCTGGCTCCGCACCGTTCCCGGAAGTGGCCAGCATGTCCGGCAGTGGCTCCTAGGCAGAGGCGTGGCCAGGGTGTCTCTGCATGCTGCCCCTGCCCTGAGCACTGACTCCGCAGCTCACATTGGTGGGGGTAGCGCACACAGCCACCTGGCCACCGATGAGCCTAGGAGCTGCTGCCAGACATGCCGCCACTTCTGGGAGCCACACGAGGTAAGCGCCGCCTGGCTGGAGCCTGTACCCCGAACCCACTCCTGCACCCCAACCCCCTGCTCCATCCCTGAGACCCTTCCTGTACTCAAACTCCCTCCCAGAGCCTGCACCCCTCACCCCCTCCTGCACCCCAACCCCCTGCTCCATCCCTGAGACCCTTCCTGTACTCAAACTCCCTCCCAGAGCCTGCACCCCTCACCCCCTCCTGCACCCCAACTTCCTGCCTCATCCCTGAGCCCCCTCCTGTACCCCAATGCCCTGTCCTAGCCCGGAGGCTCCTCCCACACCCAAACTCCCTCCTGGAGCCTGCACCCTGAACCCCCTCCTACACCCCAACCCCCTACCCCAAGCTCAGCGGCATCGATCTCCCCATAGTGAAGACCAGCTCTAGTCCATTATGTTGAACTTAAGGTCTGATAGCTAGTGTCTAGTGCTTGTGACACTGTACTGTACTGTATCGCATCAGAAAGAGGAGCTTGCCAGCTCCTGCCTGGTATCAAACTCCCAATACTAGAACTCATGATACTGAACCTTAAATCAGTTACTGGCCAGGACTGAATATTGCCAGCTTCTACCTCAGCCTGATATAATTGATAGAAATTACACATTTATAGGAAAAAGAGGAAGCATTTTTGTGGTAGGTTTTAGATTTTTTTTAAATGACAGCTATTTAAAAACTGCTCACAGGTTTCGAATGTTAGACATATCTACCAGTGGACATGGGTTAGTGGTCAGAGTGCTGATGTGATTGTTAAAGGAATAAATGCAATGCATCTCACTATCACCACCAGATATGCAGTGAGTTTATATATAATGATCACACACTGGGATTAGAAACCTGGTCCATTTGAGATCGGGAGCCAGGATACTGGGCAGGGGAGGGAGGGATTCTAGTCTCTCCTCTTAAAACAGACTTGATCTTAGGCAAGTCACCAAATCTTTCTGCCTCAATTTTCCCATCTGCAAAATGTTGGTAGATATAATGTAAACACAAAATAAAAGAGAAGAGTCGCTTGTGATTTTTTTTGGTACTTTCAGAGCTATTTGATATCTATTTGATCTATTTGTAAAGTGTTTTCAGATACAGTAATTGGATGAATAAGTAATATAATTAGAGGTTATTATTGCAAAACAACTATTGGATTTTGATTTTACAGAAATCTCTACTGAGCACTCTAACAGACAATATCAATATTCTGGCCTGTTACAGCGGGGCGGGCAAACTTTTTGGCCTGAGGGCCGCATTGGGTTTCGTAAATTGTATGGAGGGCCAGTTAGGGGAGGGGATCATGGCCTGGCCCCCACCTCCTATTTGCCCCCCCCTTCCAGGACTCCTGCCCCATCCAACCCCCCCTGTTCCCTGACGGCCCCTCTGGGACCCCTACCCCATCCCACCACCACCCCTTCTCCCTGTCCCCTGACTGCCCCCAGAACCCCTGCCCCTGACTGCCCTCTGCCTCCCCATCCAACCCCCCCTCCTTCCTGACTGCCCCCGCAGGACCTCTACCCCTATTCAACCCCCTGTTCCCTCCTGACCACCCCGACCCTGTGACAGTGCTGCCTGTGGGAGCCAGCTGAGGTCACTCAATCAGGATGAACTGCAAACAAAACAGGGCAGACAAACCCCAAAGGCTGGTGGTTATTCCAATACTTAGATTTACCAAGCCAGCACAAAACAGCTTCTATAGTACCTCACTGGTTACTTAGAAGTTCAAACAATGCAGTTCCCTTAAAGTACCCAGCCTCAGGCCTCCATCCAGACACACCTGTCAGATATGATGATGATTACTGAAAATCTTATCTCATCATATAAAAGAAAAGGTTCTTCCAATCCCAAAGGATCAGCCACATACCCAGGTTAAATTATAATTTAGATTTTACCCAAAATACACGCTAATAGCCAATTCTTATTAACTAAACTAAAATTTATTAAAAAAGAAGAGAGAGAGTGTTGGTTAAAAGATCAATATACATACAGACTTGAATTCAATTCTTGAGGTTTAGATGCATAGCAGAGGTGAGCTTGTAGTTGCCAAAAGTCCTTTTAGATATAGTCCAAAGGTTATAGTCCAATGTCCATATTCAGGGTGACTCCAGTCAGTGACTGGGGATCTCAATCCTTATGGCTTGAGGTTTCCCCTTCTTGAAACCCAAAGCAGATCTGAGATGAAGCAGGATCATGTCCCAGGGTTCTTATACATTTCCAGCAGCCTTTCAGCCTGAGAAAACAATAGGCTTAATTCTCCTTCCAAACATCCTGGCAATTAGCACAGGGTAATTTATCCATTAAAACAGTTCAGATACAGGTTACCACGACCTTCAAAGAGACATATAGACAATAATACTATTTCACTCAAGTATCATAAATGTTAATATTCCTTTTTGATCTTTGAATTAAAGTTATAGCAATAGACAAGACTTGTTTGCTTACATCACAAGCCCTGAGCAAACATCTACCCTTGAGATCTCTAACAATGCAGACTTGCATTTCAAAGCTCTATTCGTTTACATATCTTCCTAACCAGTCTTTAAGGTTCACCCATGGGTCAGGTGAGTCTGAGTTAATTAACTCTTTCTGGCCCTGTCATCTTTCAATGAGATATTATATTACACTCATAACGTCATAGACCCCTATCCACACCCCCGACCATCACCCGAAACTCCCCTGCCCTCTATCCAACCCCCCCTGCTCCCTTACCGTGCTGCCTGGAGCACTGGTGGCTGGCGGCACTACAACTACACCGCCTGGCTGGAGCCGGGCCATGCTGCCGCTGCTGCCGCCGCCACCACGCAGCACAGAGCACCAGGTCAGGCCGGGCTCTGAAGCTGTGCTGCCCCAGGAGCTCACAATCCCGCCACCCAGAGCATTGCGCCGGCGGCGGAGCGAGCGAGCTGAGGCTGCGGGGGAGGGGGGACAGCAGGGGAGAGGCTGGGGGCGAGCCTCCCGGGCCAGGAGCTTGGGGGCCAGGCAGGACGGTCCCACGGGCCGTAGTTTGCCCACCTCTGTGCTACAGCCTTCTCTAGTGGACCCACCTATTCCAGAATGTACTATTTTTAGAAAGAAGAAAATACTTATTTTCACTTCTCCCAGTGAATAAGTCCAGCAGTCTGCAGTAAAGTTTAAATCCATCAATATACTGTAGTTCCTACAGAATGGATGAAGCAAAATCCTCTCCAAAGATTTTGAACAAAATTTTTTTTAAGGAAAGGAAGAAATGAGACATTAAGCAGTATTTTATTGCTCATTCTTTTTAATCTATAAAGTTAAAACTCATACACACAGACATACTCATTCATATCTATTCGCGCAGCCAGATAAATGTTTTGCTAAGTTGTTCTGGAAAAGCTTTGTTATGTCAACTCTACTTTCTACTGTTTTCCCTTCCTTATTGTGGGAAAATTCAGCAGACCTCAGAATTTCCATTACAGGATTCCTGCATCTATTTCTATATCTTAAATAACTGGCCCACAATTTTTTTTTAAATGGATGCCTAAAGTGAGACTAAGTCCACAACAGGCACCTAGATAAGTAGTCTGATTTGGGAGCCACTGGGTGGTCAGCACTCTGGAAAATCATGCCCCGAAACTTTGTATCTGGAGTCCTGTATATCACCTGGTTTTTGCCTTCATTGGGAATATTCACATTGTATATAAGCTTGGCAAAAAGTATCTTTAGGATCAGCCTTTAGATTGTAACTTGGTTTAACAGGTGATGCTCATGAGCGTTTAGAGCTCTGCAAGGCTTTGCTGGCAGAATTCAGAACTTTTATGGAGACTCAGCTGTCATTTTTAGGAGGCTTGCAAGCTTCTACCAGGTATGAGAACAACCATATTTGAGGTTGTGATAAATGAAGTTATGGGGAGAGTAGCTCCCTTTGATGGACACCCAGCCAGCCAGTTAGCTGTAAAATCCCTCCTGGTAGCTGTTCTCTGCTTGCTTTACCTGGGGGACTTCTAACCCTTTACAGGTAAAGCAAGCAGATAACAGCTACCAAATCCCACTACTGCCACCATGTCAAGGGGGCCTGCAAGGATTTTAAAAATTAATACTTGCCACTCCAGGCTTCTATTAAACTCCCAAAGTTACAGCTTTTTTCTGACCTTGGCTTGGTAAACACTGCTACCACCCAAATGCAAAAAAAAAAAAAAAAAATCCTTGGAACCCAGGAAGGAGCACTTGGGGATTCCTCCCTGTGGGGTACCCTCAAGCCCTTTCATGCACACCCCTCCAGGGAAGAGCTGAGAAAGAAAACAAAGGAAATTAGCTGTTGCTACCAGCTAATCAAACAACATGCACAAACCCTTAGGACACCAAAAATCCAATCCTGTTCTTAAAAAGGGTAAAATGTATTAAAAACAAAAAGAAAGGAAATACATTTGGAACTTAGGCTTTTTGCTAGATCTTAAAAGAAACAATTACAAAAATTAAGCATCAAGATAGCTCTCTTGAGGTTCAGCTTAAAGGTTACAAGCAAAACAAAAGCATCTGGGGTTAGCACAGAGGAGATCCATAAGCCAAAATAAAGAAATAAACCTAATTGCGTCTATTTAAACATGCCCTGTCCAATTATTTCTTCTAAGTATGGAAGATGAATGTTTATACCTGGTTCAAGCCTTACACAGCATTCCTACTTAATGCATTGCTGCTCCTTTTCTCCTTCTCCGGAGAACAGACAAAGGGAAAGGTTTCAGTGGTAGCCGTGTTAGTCTGTATCAGCAAAAAAAATGAGGAGTCCTTATGGCACCTTAGAGTCTAACAAATTTATTTGGGCATAAGCTTCCATGGGCTAGAACCCACTTCATCAGATGTATGAAGTAAAAGATACAGGAGCAGGTATAAATACATGAAAGGATGTGGAGTGCTTTACCAAGTGTTAAGTCAGTCTAGCAATATAAATCAATTAACAACAGGATACCAAGGGAGGAGAAATAACTTTTGAAGTGGTAAGAGAGTGGCCCAGTACAGACAGTTGACAAGAAGGTGTGAGTAACAGTAGGGAGAAATTAGTATTGGGGAAATTAAGTTTAGGTTTTGTAATGATCCAACCTCTCCCAGTCTGTATTCAGGCCTAATCTGATGGTATCTAGTTTGCAAATTAATTCCAGTTCTGCAGCTTCACGTTGGAGTCTGGTTTTGAAGTTTTTTTTGGTTGAAGAATTGCCACTTTGAGGTCTGTTATTGAGTGACCAGAGAAATTGAAGTGTTCTCCTACTGGTTTTTGAATGTTATGATTCCTGATGTCAGATTTGTGTCCATTTATTCTTTTGTATAGAGACTGTCCGGTTTGGTCAATATACATGGCAGAGGGGCATTACTGGCACATGATGGCATATATCACATTGGTAGATGTGCAGGTGAATGAGCCCTGGATGGTGTGGCTGATGTGGTTAGGTCCTATGATGGTGTCCCTTGAATAGATGTGGACAGAGTTGGCACCAGGGTTTGTAGCAGGGTTTGGTTCCTGGATTGGTGTTTTTGTTGTGTGGTGTGTAGTTGCTGGTGAGTATTTGCTTCAGGTTGGGGGGTTGTCTATAAGCGAGGACTGGTCTGTCTCCCAAGGTCTGTGACAGTGAGGGATCGTCCTTCAGGATAGGTTGTAGATCCTTGATGCGCTGGAGAGGTTTTAGTTGGGGGCTGTAGGTGATGGCTAGTGGCGTTCTGTTACTTTCTTTGTTGGGCCTGTCCTGTAGTAGGTGGCTTCTCGGTACCCTTCTGGCTCTGTCAATCTGTTTCTTCACTTCTACCTTCACTTCTCTTGATAGAGATTCTGTAGGTGTTTGTCTCTGTCTGAGGGATCAGAGCAAATGCAGTTGTATCTTAGAGCTTGGCTGTAGACAATGGATCGTTTGATGTGGTCTGGAGGAAAGCTGGAGGCATGTAGGTAAGTATAGCAGTCAGTAGGTTTCCGGTATAGGGTGGTGTTTATGTGACCATTGCTTATTAGCACAGTAGTGTCTAGGAAGTGGACCTCTTGTGTGGACTGGTCCAGGCTGAGGTTGATGATAGGGTGGAAATCGTTGAAATCTTGGTGGAATTCCTCAAGGGCCTCCTTCCCCTGGGTCCAGATGATGAAGATGTCATCAGTGTAGCGCAAGTAGAGTAGGGGGGTTAGGCGACGAGAACTGAGGAAGCATTGTTCTAAGTCAGCCATAAAAATGTTGGCATATTGTGGGGCCATGCGAGTACCCATAGCAGTCCCGCTGACTCGAAGGTATAAATTGTCCCCAAATCTGAAATAGTTGTGGGTGAGGACAAAGTCACAAAGTGAAAGTTTCTTTCCCAATTTTAAAAAGTTCTACCTTCCCATTGGCTCTTTTGGTCAGGTGCCCACTTCCTTTTCTTTACCTCGGGGACTTTTAACCCTTTACAGGTAAAGCAAGCAGAGAACAGCTACCAAGAGGGATTTTATAGCTAACTGGCTGGCTGGGTGTCCATCAAAGGGAGCTACCCCCTTACTCCCCCACCCCCACACACACACACTTCATTTATCACAGAGGTCTCAACAAAGTTATAAATTCCTCCAGCATACTCTGTGGGCTTACAGCAATTATGAGTTCTGGAGGCATGGTGCTTTTATGAGCTCTATCTTTCTGGGAGGGCTCACCGTTTAAAAAAAATTGTGTGTCATGTGGTGTAGAACCCAGAGATCCCAGCAGCAACAACAGAAGATAGCCCTTTTTTGATCTTTGCTATGTCAAATGTATTCAGAATTTTATGGAGATGCCGAAACTGGGGAAGCAAACGTGACATGCCCACCCCAGGATGCCAGTAGCGAATACTTTGATTACAAAATAATTAAAATTATTTTCCTCAGATATATTAGTTTATATTTATTTCTCCCCAATCCCCAAGCTGAATTTAAAAGAATAATTCCCAGCCTACATATTTCATCTAGAAGTCAGTCTGTGCATTTAGGGCATAGGCTTCTATGGAGAGCAGTGCAGAACTGCACCACCCCAGTTGATACTAGGAAGGTTTTGTTTCTCCAGAATTCCCTGAAGGGTAAGATGCAGCACTTAGTTTGATATGAGGGGATTATTATGCCTCTTTCCAGCTTTTTTGGGGTGGAAAACACCTCAGGGGGATGAGAGGAGGGAATGCAGTTGTGCCCTGCACATACTGTGGGGTGTTGGGATGGTGGTAAGGGGAGGATGATTCTTTGAGCCTTCCCTTCACCTTGTGCTTTCAACAACCAGGCAAAGTCTCAGTCCTTAGGGGAGCTTGCAACATCTCTTAAATTAAGTTAATCTGCAAATTTAATAAACCTTATATTTACCACCTCTTCAGGAGTGTTAATGAATGTTCTAATGTGACCAGAAGCAACAAGATCCCCTGCAATTTCCTATTCAACATGTTGCCATTTACCAGAGGGCAGCCATTTTAGATTTGATTCTGATTAGCAGGGAGGAATTGGTTGCAAATCTGAAAGTGGAAGGCAATTTGGGCAAAAATTATTATGAAATGATAGCTTCATTATTCTAAGAAAAGGAGTGACAGCAGCAAAATAAGGACAATGGACTTCAAAAATGCAGACTTTAACAGATTAGGAGAAATGGTAGGTAAGGTCCCATGGGAAGAAAGTCTAAGGGAAAAGGGAGTTCAGGAGATCGGTGGATTAAATTTGTTTTAATTTTTTTACATCTACTTATATAGCATGTTTTATAACTCACTTTTCCTGAAAAGAGAAGAGAAGCTAAATACTGAACAAAATCATTCTAGATTTGCACTACATATCTTATTCCCAGCAAATAAGGTCACTATGCAAAAAGATTTGGAATTAGGTGCCTTGAAACAGACTAAGGAAGTAGGCTGGTAAAGGTGGAACAATTTGCTGAATTTAGCTTTGATCCTAGTAATTTCGAGAGTGTAAATTGTAGGGCTTAAAATAGATGGGGTTCCATGAGATTTTTCTTGTACCTTAGTGACAACAAATAGCAAACCAGGGAGTACCTGCGACTAGTGGTACATCTCACTCACAGATAACATGGGCAGACTGTCCAGCAAACTTCAGCACAGCAGGTCACAACAGTCACTGATTGGAAAATGTTCACATATGCATGTTGAGATACTTTAGACCCAGTGTCCAGAGGAACAACATTTACAACACACTGGGACGTTCGTGTGACAACAGCTGAAAATTTAGCAATATCATTTTTATCACAGTAGGGGTTTAAGTGTTTGCTGTGCACCTTGACTTTTTGGTTAAGTTATCTAAAGTATAAGTTGTTAAAAAAAAAAAATCAAGATACTGCAGCGGGAGGTAGTGAATATACTTGCTGCAGACAGACACAAAGATTAAATACCCAGACTACTTTCACCCCCTCACAGGGAAAACACAATAAGTGTACTGGTCCTTCAGATTCAAAAACACAGTTAAAAGAGTGCTCCCTTAGCTGGTCTTAATGTAGTATGTTTCTTGCCACTAGAGGGAAACATTACTCACACAAAACCACTATGTTTCCAAGTTGGTTTTGTGAACATGTTTGACCTCCATGGATCCTGTCTCTCTCTAAAGCAGTGGTTCTCAACTGATTACACATTGTGGGTGGCACATGCGTCCAACAATATGTTACCTGGGTCGCAGGGGCCGGGTGGCAGGGCATCGTCAGCCCAGACCCCAACCCTGAACCCCCACTACACAGGGCCATCTGGCTGCCTGCTCTGGGCCCCTGCTGTGCAGGGCTGTCCAGACCCCTGCCGCGCGGCTGCCCTGGACCCTGCGGGGTGGGCTGACAGCCCTGAACCCCATGGGGCGGCTGCCCCAGCCCCTGGAGCTCACAGGGTGGGCCAGCAGCCCCAGACTCCCCCACGCAGGGCGGGCCAACTGCCCGCTCCGGACCATCACCGCATGGCTGCCCCGGCCCCTGGAGCTTGTGGGGCCGGCTGAGAGCCCTGGACTCTGGACCCCGGACCCCAGACTCCCACTGCGCGGCTGCCCTGGAACCCGAAGCTTGTGGGGCCAGGTGGCTGTCCTGGATCCCACCACGTGGGGTGGGCCGACTGCCCCGCACATGGCCCCCATAGCTCACGGGGCTGGCCATGAGCCCCAGACCCTGCGGGGTGGGGCAGCTGCCTGCCCCGGATCCCTGCCGCGTGGCTGCCCTGGACCCTGCCACGCAGGGTGAGCCAGGAGCCCCGGAGCCCCGCCGCATGGCTTCCCTGGACCCTGGAGTTTTCGGGGCCGGGCGGCTGCCCTGAACTGGAGGCCCCCAACCCTGCAGGGCCGGCTAGCTGGGAACCTGGCAGACCCTGGCACCCGCCTTTAGCACACAGCTGAGCTGGGCCACAACTGTGTGCTAATTGGGCCACATGCGGCCCGCAGGCCATGGGTTGAGAACTGCTGCTCTAAAGGTTTTGACTATTCTGTGATTACTTATAGATTAGCTCCCTCAAGAGCACTGGTTAACAATTTCTGGAGTGATCACAAACTTTAGAATTAACTGGGAAGAAAGAATGACAAAAGAAGCATTCTGATCAGAACAAGCCTTTATAACAAGACTGGAGGGGAGAAAATCCTCTGAAACTAGAAATGGTATTGTGTGTGTGTGTGTATATATATATATAGATATATATATACACACACACACACACACACACACACACACACACACAACATACAATATATATATATATAGTATAAAAGAGGGAGTGATGCTGACAAAGTGTAAGAGGAAGAAATAGGCCATTATTCCCCAACCCTGAAACTGTATATATACACATTGACTTCAGTAGGTGTCCATGGAGGCACAAGATTCCACCTAAGGAAGCTTATTGCAGATTCAGGGTCTAAAAGCAGACAAATGAGAATATGACGCGTGCTCAGAAGGGGAAGGGTGAGGAAAGACGTGGATTAGGGATACAGTACAGTATCAAAGGGGAGGACAAGTTCCAGAGACATAGGGCCCTTGTGAAGAATGCCCTGTTGGCAGCCCCCTCTTTTATAAGAAGGGAAATCCAATTTGCACATCTCTGCAGAATGCAGCTGGAGCAGTATGTCATAGAGCTGAAGATAGTCTCTCAGGTAGTCAGGGATTTCTTAGATTATGATTAATACCTTAAACTCCACCTGGAGACCAACAGGCAGCCAGTGCAGACCTCTTCTTAGCACTTATGTCACATATGTGAGGTGCCCTGCTTAATAAATGAGCTGCTGCATTCTGTACCACATTTAATCTCTGAATGGTTTTAAAGTACAGCTTGATGTAGAGTGCATTGCAATAATCTGATCTTGACATAACAAAGGCATGCATAACAGTGGCAAGGTCTGTATCCGAAAGAAAAGATGATCACCTCCTGCCATGCACATTTTTTAGAATCTTTACCAGGTTACTGCAGTAATATAATATCTAACAGCAGCTGGAGGTCTAAAATCACTTCTAAGTGGAAAACACTGGTGACCCATGGCAAACTCCCTCAGTCAGAGACTAATAGTGCTTCTGCCACTTTCTCTAGTTGTTGCCATCATTACTTTGGTTTTATCTAGGTTGAGCTTCTTCAGCCAACTCATTCATCCATACTCCAATCTCAGTTAATCATTGGATGAAGTGCAAAACCATGTAATCCAAATCAGAGGACATGGACGCAAACAGTATTCTGAAAACACCAGACCCTGTGTCTCCTTACTAACCTTCCTAATGAACCCATATTCACAGGCCCTATATAATTACTTGGTTACTCATCGTAGGCATGCATACACCTTGATAGTTCAAATGTTTTGTTTTGGCTCTTTAAATAGACACACCTTTTTTTGTAGGTGATGCGGTAGAAGTGGATTTTTATAATTGATTTAAAGATACATTCAGAAAACATTAACTGGTTAGAACTTCATATTTTAATACATTTTAGTATGATGTGAGAAGGAAGAAGTAATGACTAACCAAATTATGTGGTTCATGAAATAGCAGAAAAATATGTACCTAACATACTATTCAATGTATCTAAAAAGAATATATTTACCTTTAGTAAGATGAACTTAAATGACCACAGGATGTCCTTGTTTAACGGATATACATGCTATTTCCAAACTATATGCTTGCAGATTTTTTTTTGTCTGAACATTTAGTATTTGTCTATGTATAAGAGTTTGCCGGGGCTCGACCCTCTCCGGGATGGCGGGGAGCCACACCGGCTCACTGCACACCGGTGAAATTCGTCCGGCCGTGGGGTCTCCCTCGGCAGCTCTTGCTGTAACCGGAAGAACATGGTAAGCCCGACCCTGCTCAGGGCGGGCAATAATGCGAAGTCCGGAGCTCAGGCCCTCAGTCAGGGCTGAGCAACAATAGTAGGCCCCAAGCCTCAAAAGGCCTGGGAGAGGGGGAGACTGCCACCCACAGGTTGGGTGGCAGGGGGGACACAGGCCCTCCCACTCCACTGCGTCCCAGCCCAGGGCCCTAGCAGCGGCAGAAGACCTGCTGCTTAGTCAGTGGGGATCCTGGCTGCAACACACTGACATAGGCTCTGGCAATGCTGCAGCCAGATTGGGGTCAGCTGCCCCCAGGCTACTTCCACACTCTCCCTTGGGGCCTACCTGGGTTCTGGTGTTATCCTCTGAGGGATCCAGGACCATGGGTTCGTCAGGGCAGGGATTGATCGGCAGGTCCGGCGGCTCCTCCAGATAGCGGGCGCAGGGCAGGCCCGGCGGCTCCTGGTGGCCGCCCTGGGTCGTGGAGTTTTCCCAGCCACGAGCTAGGCTGGAGACATCTGGTCTCTCCGGCGGCTGGGGCCTTACTGAGCTCTGAGGGCAAGCCTTTATACTTCTGGGTCGCCGCCTGACCCTCTGGGGGGTGGGCTCTGAGCTCCCTAACTCCACCCACTCCGGATGGGCTCTCCCCCCTCCGGGGCGGCGGGGAACCACACGGCCTCACTACAGTCTAATTCTAGACAGTTCCTGGAACTGCTTTACAGTGTCAATCCCATTATTGTACTCAAATGAAAATGCATAATGATGTGTGAGCCATGCTGCAAAATGTATATTGCTAACTTAGATAAAGGCCAAAGGATATCCTTCTTCTAGTCTGATCATATGGTGCTGGATGACACTGGATCAAATTCAGACCTGAGGAATTTGGGTGTAACTTCAATGCTGTCAATGGAATTGCACCTGCTTACTCTAGGTCTGAATTGTTCAGTAATTTTAAAGATTCCTGACACAGGTAGAAAACAAACTGAATATACATGGCTTAAAGTTATTCTCTTTACAAATACAGTTATTCTTCTAGACATGTTATTTCAGACATACCATTTTCTTTCTATACCAGCAATTAAAAATGTAGCAAGAGCTTCCCTCACCACACCACCTTTTGTTATCCTTCTGCTTCTCTGTGGTCAGTGGTACTAGAGCACAGGCAGGAAGCAATTTTGCAAGCATTTATATGGCTATGGGCCATATGTGAGTCAGCTAGATTGCACTTTTTTTAATCCTCTCAAACAGTTTACAGAGCAGTCTAACCCCTTTCTCGTGCTGCATCATGATGCTAAGAGTGTCACCACAAATTTATTATGAAGCAAAGTGTGAGTAAGAAGTTTCACAGGATCATGGCATGAGATCAGGGAAGAGGAATTTATATTAAATTCTGCCCTTAAAAACAGGTCTCTTTCTCTCACTTTGTGGTTCTAGATATGAACATGGGTGTATAGACCCATATGTTCCAAACATAGATTCAGCATAAAAACTGACTAGCCTATAGTATCTGGGTGCCACACTAGGCATTGTTTTCTTGCTAGTTGTCTGATTCCAACTCCACACAAAATAAGATCGATCATCTTCACGCTAACACACCCTATATCATCAGATGCACAATTTCTGGTTTTTATAAATAATGTTTGGTCATGGAACACCTTGGGTAAAATATACCAGAAATGTTAACTATCCACAACAGGGTGTGCATAGGCTGTTCTGGATATGCAGGGCCAGACACTTTGCTGTGCTAAATTCCTGCTCAGTATAGCAGACAGGGGGTCTGTTAGGGAGTCAGTTATATTGGGGGCTGCTCTAAACTGCACCAGCTGTCACTAATGGCTAATAGATAGTCCACCAACTTAGGACTGGCAGAGCAGAGCACTTCAGCCATGCCTTGGCACACACTCTACACTGGAAGTGGAGGGAAGAGATGGCATAGGAGCTGTCTATGCTGCCTTTATGCTCACTAGGGACTCCCTATGCCTGAGACATCCTCTGCAGAGAAAATGGGGGTCAGATTCCATCGTCGTTACACCACTGGGATGGAGCTGGGTAAGAATCTAGCTGGACATTTGTGCTGGACTTTATCAGGTCATTCTTGCTGTCAAGATTTTCCTAACCAGAGAATTGCACCTATTGCAACTTGCAAAGAAGTGAAGTTCCAAAAGAAGGACTGTAAGAGTGTGGGGCTATCCCTCCCTGTCAATCTCTGATGGGGGCCACACCTCCTCACTGGCATGCACCTGTGAGGGTGATCTAAAAAGGGAAGGATTAGCTGCTCCTAGTGTTCAGATCCTCAGGCTGGGAAGAGCAGTAAAGCCATTATGAGCCCCAGCCCTCTGTCAGGATGGGGCAGCAAATAGTCTATGGGGACTCTGGCCTGCAATCAGGGCAAAGCAATATCAGTCTATGAGCCCAGACCCTCAGTCAGGGTGGGGCAGCAAACAGTCTAGGGGCTCAGGCAGGGGTGAGACTAATACAGGCCTCCTGGCCTAAGGTGGGGTGGCAGGGGTAGGGGATGCTATTAATACCAAATTGGGACCCAAAGCACTCCAATAATGGTCTGCCTATAACTGTAGACCAATTGTCAATTTGGACCATCTAGATGGGTAACAGGAGGTGGCCCATCCTAGAGGAATTGCCTGGGTTTTACCAGGGAGTTTGTCTCTGACCCTCAGAGGACTCCCCAGAACAGACTAGTTCTGTTAACCCATGAGAGGACACAGATACAGCCTTCCGCTCAAAGGACTGATGCTCAAGCAGTAATTCGTCAAAAAACAAAGTAACATTTATTTATAGGAAATATTCAGTTACCATACATTTAATAATTGAGAAAGAATGCAGTGATACATAACACATGGCATAGTACAGTTGCATTGTATTAATAAATTATAGTAAGGCAACACAACAGACTACACAAACTATACAGCACATACAATGTTGCACAATACTGTACACATAGACCCTTTATGCATATGTATAAATCCTTAATACAATGTTATAATATAGTACCAAACCTGTTATAATATATACATATGTTTAAGACAATAGTACACATTAAAGGACATTACTAAATAACATTCTATGAGTGGTGATCAAGCAATCATAGAATGGCTGGGATAAAATCCATTCAGACACAGGCATCCAGCTTTATTTACAATCATACCCATGCATTCCTTATAATTAAGAAGGAATTATACTTATGCTCCTTCTTCACCATCTATGGTCTTTCTGCTCTGTCAAGGATTTCAGTGATATTCAGCTTTTTCTGGTTCTGCTCCAGCTTTCCTATTCTGTTCATCCACACTGAAGCCTGTCAGCTCTCTGCCATATATACAATTTTTGTTCCTTTCTGATTGGTTGCTCTCTCAATGCTAGTAATTAGCACAGTTCCTCCCTATGGGGTGATACCTATTCAGCCAATCAGCTTTACCTGTCATTTGAACTGGCCCTGGCTGAAAACCTCCTTCTCACCTGACTGACCCCTCTCTTCAGGTATTTTGGAGTGAACTCAGTCTCACCCTGCTGAACTTTACTTCAACCCAGTTACCTGTCTGCTATTGGTCAATTCAGCCTGAGTCCTCCATTTTAATTTTTCTAATGTAAAATCATTGTGGCCACCATTTTGGAAAACCTGCTCTAAACTATCACAATTTATTACTTATCAAAAGCCTTAAATCTCTGATTACATTTTTATACATGTTTAAGCATTATGATACTGTCATCACTTTTGTTATGCTAACTGGGGGAGGTGAATTTTACAATGTTGTCTCCCCCTCTCTGAATATTTATAGCTGCATGACTGACTGCTCTCTTTGATGCTGCTGATTTTCTTACACAGCATAGAGCAGCTAAAAGCCTCTTGTATCAGTCCCCTCCTTGGCGGGTGATATACTTATTTACCAAACCACCACTAATTTAAATGGTGAGTTCAGTGGATGTTTGGTCTTGTCCAGTATTGGCTCAAGACTCTCCCGTAGGACCGAGCAGATACCTCGTCTACTGGCACAGTTCCTCACCATCCACTTTCCTGTGTGCCATTATAGTTTCTTTTAATACTTGTGTACTGTACATGCTTTAGCTGCTTAAATTTTTGTTTGACCCAGCACACCAGGACAATAAGCATCAGTGCCATCACAATCTGAAATGCAAAACTGTTACAACAGGATGTAAAATTGTATTAAAGAATCCTGCACCTGTAGGAGACCATCCCAATAATAGTTCCCACCAGCTATGTTTTGTGTCACTTTTTATACACTCTACAATTAGCTCCATTTTCTTAGTGGAGTGGTGAACAGTAATCATTTTCCTGAGCTTTTTCTAGTTGTCATTGTAAGTCAGGATGATCCATTAATTGCTTAACTAAACTTATATTTAGTCCCAAGGGTATTGGGTCAATTTTTTTATATATTTGATACTGATCCCTAATTTCCTCATTACCAATTTCAGGTAGCATGAATTTGAAATTGCAACCAATCATGGAGGTGATATAAAAACAAATGTTTTTGTAATAAGGGTTCTGAGTTACATCAAACAAATGATTAACTTTAAACAATTTACACCAACTTCTAACACATACACATTTATTTCCAATATATACAATGACTGATCCATTAAATGGGAAAGGGTCTAACTGATAATGACTTTCCCCTTTCCTCATTTAAACATACATCATATGGCTGGATTGCATCACTATTGCAAATATATCCAATTCCATGTTCTTCCATACAAGCTTCAAGTTCCACAGTTTTGCATGTAAAGGTTTGCCTTATGGCCCATAATTTATGTTCTATAGGTTGCATTATGCTGTTATTAACATTTAACCCTAGCACTACAATAAGAGATATCCATTCAGTTTGGGCATTAGATACATTATTATGACTATGAATGAGGTAATTTGATTTAGTTGAGGATTGTATGTGAAATTCACCATCTTCCATGAGGAATATTACTTTTGTTCAGTCCTAGTGGCATATTTCTGTACTATACTTCTTATTTCTAAAGGTAAGATTCCACTCATTCCATCTCTTATAATATCTTTTACCACATCATTAGTCCAAGTCTGTGTTTGTATGCAAGCCAATGCCATGGAAAAAATTGCTTTGCAATACCTCTACTGTATGTAGTATAGCTAAATGATCAGCCTTTTGTAATTTTTCCCAGCCAGGGAGTAAGCTAGCTATTAGGTAATGACTAGTACTTATGTCATTTAAAGATGTTTTTAAAGGCTTGGACAAAGCCCCTAGGTGCTGTCCTATTGCACCGACACCTGTACATCTATGCTGTTTAGTACTCCAAGTCCTGTACCTGCTCCTCTTGGAGCTGTATCTATTGAGGTTCAGCATATTTAATACATTGTGGCTGTATGGAGGAAATGTTCATAGAGGCTAAATTCACTATTATCTTTTTTAAAGAAAAAGCGGTGTCTGTTATTAATTGTCTTTTAACCTCTTCCTTTACTACATAAGGACCAATGTGGATTTGTTTAGGCTTGAATATCCATAGGATAGTAACAGTATAATTGAAATTAGAGCCTGTAATTCTCCATGTTCCACTTTCACATCTTTTTGTTATAATTACACTACCATCACCCCAATAGACAAACAAAACTTGACCTCTACTGTTTCCCTTACATTCACTACCTCCTATCATTTGTTCATACCAGGGTACTTGCAGCCTTAATTAATTTCTAAATATAACTTTTTGGTTGTACTTTACACTGAATGTTTATTCTGCTAACTCCTCCCTGTGGATCAATGACATTAAATGAAGCATCTTTTATCCTAGCATTGTTATGAGCCCGTTTTAATAATAATTCTTTATCATCTTCTGTCCATTTGGGGGCATGCCATGCTCTGAAGGCACATGAAAAGCTTCTTCCTAAAACTTGTGTACAATTACTTCTTCCTGTGTCATTCCATATACAAACCCCTTCCCCTTTGTACCATAGCATAGGTTTATCTTTTCCTGGGCCATCATTTATAATTGTCATATTATGTTGTAGTCAATATGTCATTGGCACATGTGCCCATGTTTCTTCCTTGTTTACCCAAACCCATTTACATTTTTGCAGAGGTGAAAGTAAGCCAGTACAGTCCGGTACGGCGTACCGGCAAGAGCCAGTATGGTGTGCTGGACCCGATCAGCTTCCCCAGGCTGGCGATTTAAAAGGCCCGGGGCTCCCCACAGTGGCCAGAGCCCAGGGCCCTTTAAATTGCCTCCCAAGCCCCATTGCCGAAACCCTGGGGTAGTGGCGGCAGGGCTCCGGCAGTGATTTAAAGGGCCCGGGGCTCCAGCTGCTGTGGGGAGCCCTGGGGCCTTTAAATCACCACCGGAGCCCTGCCGCCACTACCCTGGGGCTCAGGCAGCGGGGCTCGGGTGGCGCTTTAAAGGGCCGGGGATCCCCACAGTGGCAGGAGCCCCGGGCCCTTTAAATCCCCACGGGAGCCCTGCCACCGCTACCCTGGGGCTCCGGCAGCCAGGCTTGGGCAGAGATTTAAAGGGCCCGGGGCTCCGGCGGACCAGTAAATCCTTTAACTTACTTTCACCCCTGCATTTTTGTCCAATTAATATGACAGAAATTTAGATAAATTTCCCTTTATCCCATGGATTAGATGGGTTTATCCATCGGGTATGGCCCTCTTTCGTATTTAATATTTTGGGTTCATATAGTAAACTCCATTTCTTCTTATTGATGTCTGAAAACCATTCACACATCATTGTAATATTATTTTTCTCTTCTTTTGACTGGATGCTATTTGTTGGCATTTTAATTACAGAAGGGGTACTAGTTGTTCTTTCTAGTGCTACCAAGAGACTATTGGAACGTGCAAGTATTTCTATCTTGTCTATTAGTGCACTTTGCCACTGTCCGGTTCTTGCTGCCTTTCCCCATATTGCAACTTTTCCTTCTTCAGCTGCCCGTTCACATTTTGTTGACTCTGGTGAGGGGTGATCGTGGGAACCTAAGGTTCCCTTGTCTAGAGGAGAATATAATAAAACATTTATGAGCATCTTCTGTAATAAACATTTTGCCTAAGTGATTTTGTGCAATAAAATTTATACCCTTATAGGTCCCACTACAACTTTTACTATTCTGAGTTTAGCACTTATTTCTGGAATTTTAAAGAAACACCCCACATTACTATTGGCAATAGCCATTTGATTGGACTTGGTCCATTGAATCATCATTTTTTATTTCTTTGCATCCAAATTCGCACCACCATTAGCAGAATCCAGTAGCCACAAATATCCAAGATGAATAGAACTGCATCTTCCACCATCTGTTTTTTCTTTATCCATGCCGATTATGCCATATGACCGTGCCCCCCTGGTCCATCATTCAATTGTCAAAATCTTACATTAATTGATATTGGTCTAATCTTACATTAATTGATATTGGCCAGTGCGGGGAGCCCTGCGCCCTTTAAATCACTGCCAGAGCTCCGGCAGCGGGGCTTGGGTGGTGCTTTAAAGGGCCCAGGGCTCCCCGCAGCAGCCGGAGCCTCTGGCCCTTTAAATACATCTGGCAGCCGGGCTCAGGCAGGGATTTAAAGGGCCCGGGGCTCCACATGAATTCGGATATAACATGGTAAAGCAGTGGGGCTCGGGCGGCGCGTTAAAGGGCCCGGGGCTCCCCACTGCTTTACTGCGTTAAAACCAAATTTGTGTTATATCAGGTCGCGTTATATCAGGGTAGAGGTGTATGTCTGCAAAATCTTCTGTACTTATACATTATTTTATTAGAGCTGAGAAGTCACTCCCTGTTAACTTAGGCATTCTTGATGCCTTAGCTAATCATCCAACTACTGTACTTCTAGTTAGGAGACCCATAGACTTTCCCAAAGTCCTAATTAGTTCTGGGATATATGATCTTTCTTCTCTTCACTCCTCTCGTCCTCGTGGTTTTAATCACTGTAGTTGTAATGATTGGAGCTATAGGAAGTGGTCTTTGTAGTTCTATAAGGTCCTGGGAGAGGTTCCTTGGAATGGCGATAACAACAAGGGGCATACAAATCCTCCTCATCTGACTCTATTCCTTTACCACTCCCAGATTTTATCGCTGCTATTCCCCCTTTACTTACTCTTAATTCCTCCTTTAGTGAACATATTTGCCTTTTACAGGCTGGATGATTTCTTTTTTTCTTTTCACCTGCATCCGAGAGTACAATTCTCAATGCAGCTTGCCTATCTTTTGCTTTTTGTTTCCATAGTTCAATTTCTTGAACCAATTTCTCCCGCTCTCTTTTTATCTCACTCAGTTCATTTTGTGAATCAATAATCTGAACCATCTGAGTTAACATAGTTGCTCATAATGTATCAGCTTCTGCTTTTAAGCTAACTATCGTATATACTCATTCATAAGCCAAATATTTTTGGTAAAAAAGTGAAGCATCAAAGACTGGGGGTCGGCTTATCAACGGCTCTACATCAAAATGTGATGATTTTAAGCTCTATTGAATTATTGAATTGAATATATAATACATTGTTGTTTTGTTTACCTGGAGTGTTTGCAGGCATGGAGCCCCTCAGCTCCCAGTGGCTGTGGGTTCACTGTTTTCAGCCAATGAGAGCTGTGGGAAGTGGTGGCCAGCACGTCCCTCGGCCCGCGCCGCTTCGCGCAGCTCCTATTGGCTGGGAACGGCAAATCACAGCCACTGGGAGCTGAGGGGCTCCGTGCCTGTAGACGCTCCAGGTAAACAAAATGTCCTGACCCGTCAGCAGCTTACCCTGATGGGCCGGGAGCCAAAGTTTGCCGACCCCTGTTGTAGATCGCTGATGATGGAATGTCAATTCTCGATTCACTTCTTTAAAAATTTGCTAACATTTTATTTTTACTTAAATTGTCTATTTGTTATAATTAAGATAAAAAATATTAATATAATTAAAATGTATGGATATCAATTATATAATTTTTCTGAGTTCATGTCCATGTAAACAAAGCACTTAAAAACACGTGCTTCCCTAAAGTTCAATTTTCCTAGTACTAGCTGTTTGCTTTTCCTAGTATTTTTCTACTACAGGACTATATTATAATTATTTTTATAGTGCATACTTATATTGATCATAAAATAATTTATTGATGTCAATACTGCAGCCGTTTAAAGTTGAAAAGGCTTTGTTTAGTGGACTAGATTGGCTTGAAATGAAAGCTAAAAGAGCAGTGCTGCAGATCTCCATGACATTTGACCCTTGCATTTCACAAAATAATACACTTTACAAGCCAATCAGAAAAATACAATGAACGATAATAGTATGGCACTGGTGTCAGTCTGCTACTGTGTAATTTGATCTCTTCGTGCATTTCTACCAATGGACCTCATAAGTCTTGAACCAAAGTGAAAATATAATGCTCAGAATCGATGGAATCTGTAATAAAATTTAAATAGCATGTTATCGCAAAAGACATGCCAATCTACAGGGCTGTTTTGAAATAAACAAAGAACAATAATAATTTGACAGTGATAAAGCAGGTGACATTCCTATATAAAGTCATACAAAATCTGTAACTAAATTATTATTTTATAAGATTTTTATACTAATATTTAAAATGAACAGTAGTGAAATCAAAAGAAAACGGTTTGCTTATCAAGCAGTGTTCAAACTTAAAGTTGTTGAATATGCAGAAGAAAACAATAATTGCGCCGCTGCTCGTGAATTCTGTATCAATGGGAAGCAAGTAAGAGAATGGCGAAAAAATAAAACAACACTAAAAGACATGCCAAGAAGCAAGAAAAAATGTCCAACGAGGTGCGCTTCATTTCCTGAGCTGGAGAAAGATCTCAATGACTGGGTTGTTGAATGTCGACAAAATGGGTACGTCATCATGAGAACTGGAATTCGTCTGCGTGCTCTGCAAATGTCGAAAGACGACAAATACAAGTCAGTAAAGCCGTCAATGTTTATCGCATCAATGGATTGGTGTACTCGCTTCATGAACTGTCATGGTCCCTGTCTTCGTCAGCAAACAAAGATAGCGCAAAAGCTGCCGAGAGATCTGGAAGAAAAAATCTAATCTTTCTAAAGGTTTATTATAAAACATTGAAAGGAATATGCATTTGAGCTGTCACAAATAGGAAATATGGACGAAACACCGATGACATTCGATCTCCCGAGCAACAGAACGGTAACCGTTGTTGGTGAAAAAACAGTTTTAATTAAAACTACTGGCCATCAAAGCTCCTTCCTGTTATTTTTAAAAGAAAAACCTTGCCTAAAAACATGAAATTTCCTGCTGGTGTCATCGTACATGCACACGAAAAGGGATGGATGGATGAAAGTGGGACTATTGAATGGCTGGAAAAAGTGTGGAATAAGAGACCAGGAGCACTTTTCAAGAAACCTGCTATGCTCGTTTGAGACATGTTCAGGGCACACAAGACGGATGAGGTGAAAAATGTGGCCAAAAAAATGAAAACTACTTTGGCTGTAATACCTGGAGGCTTAACTTCTGTTCTACAACCGCTTGATGTTTGCCTGAACAAACCCTTTAAAGACAGGCTATGCAAAATGTGGTCTGAATGGATATGCTCAGGCATGGTGAAGTTGACAAAAGGCCAGAATCTTATGAAGCCTGAAATCAATCTGGTCGCCCAGTGGGTCAAGGACGCGTGGGAGTCCATTCCTTCGAAAATGATAGAAAAATCATTTCAGAAATGCTGTATCAGCAAAGTGCTTGACGGGGCAGAAGACAATGCCATATTTGATGATGACACAACAGAAGCTGATGATAAGGAATCTGAGTCTGAAGACGACACTGCCAACATCTACAATGACAATGCAGGTGCAGCTGTGACTGAAGCCGAATTTAATGAACTGTTTGATGAATCGGAGACTGATTCGGTCTTTGAAGGATTTTAAGACTTTTTAAATAAGTACCTTAGAACAATATGAGACTTTAAAATCAGTAAATGGATATTTAAAACATTGACTGTCATTTTTGAAGGTGAGTACATATTTGTTCAGTTATTATTATAACAAGTTTTTTCATTAGATTACATTAAAATAATTCTTGCAAAACTTCTGAGTGTTTCTTGTGACGCCAACTTTTAAAATATAGCAGGGGTTGGCAAACTTTGGCACCCCGGCCTGTCAGGGTAAGCTGCTGGCGGGTTGGGACGCTTTGTTTTCCTGGAGTGTACAGAGGCACAGAGCCCCTCAGCTCCCAGTGGCCGCGGTTTGCCATTCCCCAGCCAGTGGGAGCTGTGGGAAGCAGCGTGGGCCGAGGGACGTGCTGGCGGCCACTTCCCGCAGCTCCCATTGGCTGGGAACGGCGAACCACCACCACTGGGAGCTGAGGGGCTCCGTGCCTGTGAACGCTCCAGGTAAACAAAATGTCCTGTCCCACTAGTGGCTTACCCTGATGGGCCGGTAGCCAAAGTTTGCCAACCCCTGCAATATAGGGTCGGCTTATGAAAGGGTCATACAGTTTTTGCCATTTTTATCTATCTATCCATCTTGGGGGCGGGGGTCAGCTTATAAACGAACGGGCTTATGAACAAGTACATACGGTACTTCTTTATCCTTTGTCTTTTTTTTTCTTAACTTGCGTATTTCTCTTTTTAATTTATCTATTTCTAAACCCAGGGTACTGGCTACAATTTTTAGCCCTTCGAAAGTAACTCAACCAATCATCACCTTTACTCTACAGCTAATTTACATACAAAAATATCACTGGTTGTGTGAGGGAGACTGCATGGTGGATTATTTGCCCAACTGCCACACCCATGCAACAACTTTGTTTAACTGCTAGTTTATAATAAAAGGTAACAATTTTTTTCATCATAATAAAGTCTTGCAGATCTTAATGCAAAGTATAGCAGATATATCAAAGTCAGATATATATGTTTTGAATAACAACCACATTTGCTATGCAAATGATGGAATATTTAACCAGCTGGTCCATGAACCTCCTTGAAGTGGAGGTGGAGGCATTTCCCAGGCCCTTATGGTGGCACCACAGAAAAGGCAATGCAGATGTTAGTACAGTTAATGCTAAGGGCTTTGGTTTGATTTGGTATTTTTAGTTTAATTTCCTATACATTTCTTTACAGGTAATTCGCTTGCAGAGCTTGTAAATTCCTTTGTTTACTAGAGATTGCTTGCTCCATAAAGGTCAACAGTGGGGCTTATAAATTATTTCAGCAAATAGTGTGAGTTTAATTATCTGTGCATACAAATGTAGTGTTTTCATCATTGATTGCACAGCTATAGCATAAAGAAACTTTCTATGGTATGTGAACATTTGAAATACATATAACTTTGATATTTTAAAATGGACATTTTAGCAAAGTACATCCTACTTATTAGGGCTGATTTTTACACCAAATTTGAAGTTCTAGTGCCTGACTCTCCAGTGTTTCGACAGTTTTATGAGAGTGACACTCAATTAAAGTCAATGGAGTTATATTGGTATAATGAAGCTGAGAATCAGTTCCCTAAACTTCAGTCATTTGAGTTACCCAGTGGAAAATATGGTCTTTTGCAATGAGAAGTGAGAAATATGGTGGGGTGTGGTTATTGTTTTTTTTACAGGGATAGGAGAGGTGAAGAAAATAACTTAAAAGTTTAACTCCAAAATTTAAAAGTTTGCTAAAACTTTCAAAGGGATATTTATCTTGTAGCAGTGTCAGAGCATACAGAATTTCAGCCTAAGAAGTTTTGGAATGTTATGAGCGTGTGAAAATAGAGTAGAATGAAAGTCTCTCTCAGTTGTTCTACAACCAATGCAGCTCCACTATGATAACAATGATGGAAGTGCTAGAGTAAAATAATTGTCGGTATTTTATCCGCTGTGTCAGCTAACCCTGCTTAGAGCAGGTCTAGACAACATCAGTGCAATATTAATTGGAGAATTTGAGAAAGTCCTGAGTGTAGACAAGGCCTAATAGTGCAACAGCTGCAATTTAATTAATTATTTAGAACCTACAAAAATTACTACATTAATTCACTGTTCTTTATAAATGCAACACTTGCATTGTTTGCACTATTTGTTGATGGCAAAGATATCTGCAGATTTCTTTTTGCAACTTTTAAATACCTCAATAATAGGTAGCTATAGGAACCACATGGATTGAAAGTGTTTTTAAATATACAGTTCTTTTGAACTAAATTAAATCTTAATTGCCTATTTATTTATAAAGCATTTGATGGACTTGCATGCAATGCACTGCATGTGTTTTTAATTAAAACCAGTTTCAAAATGCAAAAACAAGGTACAGTACACTATTTGAACTTCAAGATAAAAAAGAAGTGGGCAACAACTTCTAATAAACACTATTTCAAAACTTGATATTCTGAATTGCAAGAAATATGATTCTGCAATTTTCAGCCACAGAGTCGTCATGCAAAGCCACTATAGTTTATTTTACGCTACCACTGAGGTTGTGGAATTTGTAACTCTGTATTTTATAAAGTCCTCTTGTTAGTCTGAAAGTCAAAATGGCTGAGAACTTAAAAATTGGTAACCACAAATAGTAGTGATGATTGAACCTGGCGATGGTCTAAACAAAAAGTTAGATATTTTGTTGTTCAAAACTAACAAACATAATCATAGTTTTTGAGTGTGTGTTTCTCTTATGAAACTTTATTTTCTAAAACAAGATGGCTTAAACATATTCCAGAAGGTCTAAGATATCAATGAGTCTTCCTTGCTTTCATGACACGGACAGAAGATGAAATTTGTTTGTGTGTGTTGTCCTATTTCCAACCGTAAAGAGTTTTGAATATAAATATTTTACATATGACCTTTTAAACACTGTGAACCTCTATGATGCTCTGTAAATGTTTTATAATAATACCGAAAAGATTATCTCTGAAGACAGACAAAATGAAGTAAGGCAGTTCAAAGATTCTTAAATTATGTTGTTTGAGTAACTATAGATTTGACACTGTAGTCCTTACTAAAGCAAAACTCTATGGCTTCATTTTCAGGTGTACTGAACATCCACACTCCACATAGAAATCAAGGAAAATTGACTCTGAGAATCAGGCCATTGTTGACTTCAGAGGGAATTTTGTGCAGAATTAATCCTCCACTGGGAAGTGTATAGGGCACTGATGGGCAGTTGGAAGGGTGCATAATCTCTGTGTATAGCGGAGCTGTTCAGGAAGTGGAAAAACCAAGAGAAAGTTATCAATGATTCACAGCAAACAGCTTAAGAGCAAAAGATCAGGCTAAAATAACAAATGACAAATAGCTTTGTAGTGTGAATGGCAATAAGTACTATACTTTGATGCTGGTTAGTGGTTTCCATTTTAATTCACTTATAACTTTTTGAAATATTTGCTTTTCAGGCTGAAATTTTCCAGGCTTGTTCTCTAATCAAAAATTGGACGTTTTTTAAAAAAGATTTTGAGGAAAAAAATGGGTTGGCCATTTCTAAGGTCAAGGAGACTGGAAAAAATATACTTTTCCCATAATAATTTTTGGCAACATTTTTATTATATCTACAGCCAAAATGGCTGGGGAGGGAAACCAGCATTTGGCATGGAAATAGCCCTCATCAGGGTGTGGTGCCTTTGAGAGTTCCAGTGAAATTTTGTTTTTATTTGACTTGCAAATCATATGCTGAGCTTGTGCAGCATATTTTACACAGACTTTCTAAACTTGTAAGATATACAACTAAGATACACAACAACATGCATTCATGGCTGATGTTGTTGCCAAGACTGGACTGAACTATCTGGCAACCAGGAATTTGCCCAGTGGACTGGTGTCTGTCTCAGGCCTCATAGCTTTTCCTTCTAGGCTCAGCACTGCTTCCTTTGAGAGCTGCTGTGCTGTGCTGTTTGTACAAAGAAATGTGCCCTTTGGCTACTGGCAGAAACTACTTCAGTTTCCATTAGTGCATGCAGCCTGATCTAACCCCTTCCCTGTCTGCAATGGCTTCTCTTCAGGGTTGGGGCCCCACCACCAACCCAGGCTGCTAAAATTGTTCCTCTGAGAAGCTGAGCCTTCTTTCTGTCTATCCAGGTAAATATAGTGGCTCCTTTGTGTGGCTTCTGGTACTCCTTTGCCTGCCTCCCCTGCCCCAAAGTCAGGTTGTTGGAGTAATTCCTTTCTGAGGTTCCAGACCCCCTTTCTTCCCTCCAGAGCTGGACCATCCAAGTGATCACTTTTCAGGGCTCGGACTACGGTGACCACCCATCCCTAATTGTACATTTCAATTCCCAATCCTGGACTGAATGACTCTGGGACACACAGGTGACAGCTTCCAAGTGTCCCCCCGACTCAGCCCTAGGCCCTGACCCTACTCCACCCCTTCCCCAAGCTCCCACCCCTTCCCACCCCGGTCAGCCCCAGGTCCCACCCCCACTCCACTCCTTTCCCCAAGGCCCCACCCCTGCCCCGTCTCTTCCCGCCCAGTTCCATCCCCTCCCCTGAGCATGCCCCGTCCCTGCTCCTCCCCCTCTGCAGTGTGCAGGAGGCGCTGGGAGAGAACAGCTGATCTGTGATGGGCGGGAGGCCCTGGAAGGGAGGGGGAGGAGTTAATCAGCAGAGCTGCTGGCAGGCAGGAGTCGGGGGGGGAAGGAGGGGAGCTTGGCTGCTGGTGGGTGCTAAGCAACCGCTAATTTTATCCATGTATGCTCCAGCCCTGGAGTACCCATGGAGTCGGGGCCTATGCCGGGACAGCATTTGTCCCAGATTCTCTGTGGTTCTGCTCTGCACCTGCCTGAGGCTCAGGGGTGGTGCCAATCTCTTCCTGGTGGGGGGGGGGCAGAAGTGGGGGATCAGAAGCTAGAGCTGGACAGTAGTAAGAGCCACCCAGGCTGCTAGGGCAGCCCTAGACCTTCCACGTTCCCTGGGCAGAATACCCCAGAGGGGCAGGGACATGGGATGGGAGCTGCTTAGGCACCCCAGCACCCCTGTCCAGGGCAGGTAGAGAGTCTGGGGCTCTTCACAGCAGCCCAGGCTTCCTGGGCAGCTTTTACCACTGCCCAGTTCTGGCTTCTGGCCTGGTCAGGGGGCGGGGCCTCAGAAGGAAGAGGAGGAGCAAGGGCAGACTACTGCATGTGTCCCATTTTTGCATTTTGAAAAGGTGGCCACCCTAGCTATGACCCTTCTTCTCCACCACCAGCCAGGTTGCTGAAGCAATTTCTCTGTGGGGCTTCAAGTACCCCTCTGTTCCCCTCAGTTCAAAAGCCTCTAAATTGGCTTCTCTTCAGGCTCCTGCTGGTGACTGTGTGTAGATAAGTGAGAAGTGGATATGCAGGGTTTGGTGACTGCATGTGTACGTAGCTATATTGCTGGGAGATTAGATGCATGTGTTGGTGAGTATGTGTGTGGCTGAGTGACTTAGGTACTTGAATATAGATGTCTTACTAGATGTGTTAACTGGGTGATAATGAATGAGTGGCTATGTGAAAGAGAGGGAAGGAAAAATACATGAGTTTAGAGAATTAATACATCTCCGTGTGTGTGAGAGAGAATGGGTAGGAAGGGGGGGGACAGAATGAGAGGGTCGAAAAAAATGCAGAGTAAGCAGAGGTCTAATAAGAAAAAGCAAAACAAATGTCATTAATAACAGAAATCAAAGGAGAAAAAGGACAGATAAAATAGCAGAAAATAAGGCAGGATTTGGATGGGGGGAAATGTAAATTAAAGTTAAAGGCAGTGTGCCTTCAGAAACAAGGGAGAAAATTCAGTCCATACTTTCTGATTTTATTTAATAGCTGCGGAGTCAGAGGAAAAGCCATGGAAGCTTAAGATTTCTTTGAAGTATGGGATGTAATGGAAGAAATAGAAATGGAAGCGTATAACACATTCATATTTCATGTGGTTTTACAGAAACTTGACCCCAAGAAATAATATAACATATGAATAATATTGATATTCATCTGTGTCTAGCAATAAAGTGAGACTATATATCACTATATAACTGACCTTCAAAGTAATCATGTAACTTTGGAGAACATATTCTCGGATAAAGGACAATGTTGTTTGTAGTTTGAAAGAATGATTGTTACAAGATTCAGTTAACATTAACTAAAGCAGTAGATATCTGCTAAACTACTGAAAGTTATAAATGTAAAAGATATGGTATGACAAGAGATAAATACTTCTGTATTTTGGATGCATCCAGTAACCTCTGGCAAATACTCTAGAATAAAGAAAGTTCCAGATATATATCTCATTAGCCTTACCAATTGGAATATAAAATATTCCTGTATCTTGTTTTTCTGTAACTTTTAGTATCTCTACAATTTCAAAATTGTTTTACAAAAAGATAGAACAGATGATGCCAGCACTTGTGATATTCTGATTGGAGAGAAAATAGGCTTTGAAATTCCCAGCAGTGTGAGATCAGAGTGGCAATCTTAGTAAAATTTTGGTTGTTCTGCCTGTGATTGTATGGTCCAATATCTCCGGCTCAGTTAGTGTTTCTCAATCTTTGATGTATGAGTCAGTTATGTCCATGGAACACTTAGCAGTGATCCATAGAGATCTGGCTGGTCACAAAGTTCTTACATTCCTCATTTCCTATTGCTAAACTGAAATAACATCCAGGTAAGCAATTGTTGTCGGGGTTGCCACAGGGATCTTATATGTTCATAAATGGGAGGCGAGGAGAACTGCACAGTTGTGAATAGGGGAGATGGTGGCTTACAAGACCATCTGTATGTCAAGAGACCATGCATTACCATGGCTAATCCTTCCATTAATTCAGTTTTGGAGGCAATATTGTCTGACTATAGATTTTTTTGTTATAGTAGAGGTTGCATCTGCAGAAAATCCTTAATTCTTCCTCCCACACCTCTTACTCAAATGGGTGACGTAACACTATCTTATAGTAACAATCTTCAGGTTCACATTAGTTATCTAGAACTTACTAAAATTGGCTCCAGTATCCTGTCAAGAACCAAGGATCAAATTTCAGACATCTATTTTCCTAATTTTAAATAATTAAAAAAAAAAGATGAAGCTATATATTGCAGAGTACAAGTGCATTTTAGAACAGTGAAGACATTTCACTAGGTTTAAACAAGTCATAAATGTTACAAAATAATCCCAAGGTACAAAATATTACTCTTAAAATTTTACTCTAGTCCATGCTAGATGCAATTATTATCTTTATGGTTTTCAGACCTCTTGCTTAGTTTGTTTACTTGTTTAATTTAACTATAGAAAATTCAAATATTGTTAATGTTATTTGGGTTAATCCACAACAACGCACTGAGTCTTTTATAAAACATTTATAAGAAGAATAACCATAGTTACATTAGATAGGATAAATTATTTAAGGGATATAATCTTTTGTTTCAGGGCATAAACTAACTATTAACTAAGGTAAGGAAGAAACTTAGGCCTGGTCTGCACATGAAAATTGTACTGGTATAACTAGTTTGCATATGGGTGTGGTGGTGTGTTTTTTTGTTCGTTTTTTTTTTACCAAAATAGTTATACTGGTACCACTCTTAGGGTATGTCTACACAACGGGATTATTCCGATTTTACAGAAACCGGTTTTTGGCAACAGATTGTATAAAGTCAAAGTATGCGGCCACACTAAGCACATTAATTCGGCGGTGTGCGTCCATGTACCGGGGCTAGTGTCGATTTCTGGAGCGTTGCACTGTGGGTAGCTATCCCATAGCTATCCCATAGTTCCTGCAGTCTCCTCCGCCCATTGGAATTCTGGGTTGAGATCCCAATGCCTGATGGGGCCAAAAACATTGTCGTGGGTGGTTCTGGGTACATCCTCCCCGTCCCTCCGGGTAAGCAACGGCAGACAACCGTTTCACGCCTTTTTCCTGGGTGAACAGTGCAGACGCCATACCGCGGCAAGCATGGAGCCCGCTCAGCTCAAGACAGCAGTCATGAACATTGTAAATACCTCGCGCGTTATCGTGCAGTTTATGCTGAACCAGAACCTGCAAAACCAGGCGACGAGGAGTAGGCTACGGCAGCACGGCGACGAGAGTGATGAGGACATGGACATGGAATTCTATCAAACTGCGGACCCCGGCGCTTTGGAGATCATACTGGGGCAGGTTCATGCTGTGGAATGCCGATTCTGGGCCCGGGAAACAAGCACAGACTGGTGGGACCGCATAGTGTTGCAGGTGTGGGACGATTCCCAGTGGCTGCAAAACTTTCGCATGCGTAAGGGCACTTTCATGGAACTTTGTGACTTGCTTTCCCCTGCCCTGAAGCGCCAGAATACCAAGATGAGAGCAGCCCTCACAGTTGAGAAGTGAGTGGCGATAGCCCTGTGGAAGCTTGCAACGCCAGACAGCTATCGGTCAGTCGGGAATCAATTTGGAGTGGGCAAATCTACTGTGGGGGCTGCTGTGATGCAAGTAGCCAAAGCAATCACTGAGCTGCTGCTACCAAAGGAAGTGAGTCTGGGAAACGTGCAGGTCATAGTGGATGGCTTTGCTGCAATGGGATTCCCTAACTGTGGTGGGGCGATAGAGGGAACCCATATCCCTAACTTGGCACCAGAGCACCAGGGCAGCCAGTACGTAAACCACAAGGGGTACTTTTCAATGGCTGCAAGCACTGGTGGATCACAAGGGACGTTTCACCAACATCCATGTGGGCTGGCCGGGAAGGGTTCATGACGCTTGCGTCTTCAGGAACACTATTCTGTTTAAACGGCTGCAGCAAGGGACTTACTTCCCAGACCAGAAAATAACAGTTGGGGATGTTGAAATGCCTATAGTTATCCTTGGGGACCCAGCCTACCCCTTAATGCCATGGCTCATGAAGCCATACACAGGCAGCCTGGACACTAGTCAGGACCTGTTCAACTACAGGCTGAGCAAGTGCAGAATGGTGGTAGAATGTGCATTTGGACGTTTAAAAGGTCGCTGGCGCACTTTACTGACTCGCTCAGACCTCAGCCAAACCAATATTCCCATTGTTATTGCTGCTTGCTGTGTGCTCCACAATCTCTGTGAGAGTAAGGGGGAGACTTTTATGGCGGGGTGGGAGGCTGAGGCAAATTGCCTGGCCGCTGATTACGCGCAGCCAGACACCAGGGCGATTAGAAGAGCACACCAGGAAGCGCTGCGCATCAGAGAAGCTTTGAAAACCAGTTTCATGACTGGCCAGGCTACTGTGTGAAAGTTCTGTTTGTTTCTCCTTGATGAAAACCTGCCCCCTTGATTGACTCGTTCTCTGTAAGCAACCCACCCTCCCCCTTCGATCCCAGCTTGCTTTCAAAGGAAATAAGGTCACTATCATTTAAAAATCATGCATTCTTTATTAATTGATTATAAAAAGAGGGAGAGAACTGACAAGGTAGCCTGGGTGGGGTTTGGGAGTAGGATTGAAGGGAAGGAAAAGGCCACTAAAAACGTTCAATGTAATGACAGCCTTTTGGTTGGGCTGTCCACTGGGGTGGAGTGGGAGGGTGCACGGAGCCTCCCCCCCCCGCGTTCTTACACGTCTGGGTGAGGAGGCTATGGAACATGGTGAGGGGGGAGGGAGGTTATACAGCGGCTGCAGCGGCACTCTGTGCTCCTGCTGCCGTTCCTGAAGCTCCACCAGACGCCGGAGCATGTCCGTTTGATCACGCAACAGCCCCAGCGTTGCAGCCTGCCACCTCTCATCTCGAGCGTCCCTGATGGCCTCACGTTCACTGGCATCTTTCCGGTACTTTGATACCGTGTCCTTCCACTCATTCAGATGAGCTCTTTCATTGCGGGTGGATTCCATGATTTCCAAGAACATTTCGTCTCGCATCCTCTTTTTTCAACGCCTTATCCGAGATAGCCTTCGGGACGGAGGAGGGAGGCTTGAAAAATTTGCAGCTGCAGGAGGGAGGGAAAAAAGGGAGAGAAGTATTTAAAAAGATACATTTTACAGAACAATGCTTATACTCTTTCACGGTGAACAACACTATTCACATTACATAGCACATGTGATTTCGGTACAAGGTCGCATTTTGCATCTTAATATTGAATGCCTGCGGCTTTGGTGTTAGAGAGCACAGACGCAGGTCCAGGCAACAGAATTCGGCTTGCATGTGGCCATGGTAAGCCATTGTCTTTTGGCTTCTGCAGCTTTCCTACAAGCAGCGCCCTCCTTTCCCACATACCAAGCAAAGCCCGTTGATTGCTGAGGTTTTTCTGTTAACGTGCAGCAGCAGAAACCAAACTAACCCCCCCCATCCAATTCTCTGGGATGATCGCTTTATCCCTCCCCCCACCGCGTGGCTGGTATCAGGGAAGATCTCCCCCCCCCTCCCCCCCGCTTGGCTAACTACAGGGAAGGATTTCTTTTCAGCCACAGGCAAACAGCCCAGTAGGAACGGCCACCTCTGTCCCCTTAATTAAATTCCCGTATTTCAACCAGGTTACCATGAATGATATCACTCTCCTGAGGATAACCCAGCGAGATAAAGAACGGATGTTGCTTGAATGCCAGCAAACACCGGGACCATACGCTGTCAGGCTTTGTCATGCAATGATACCAGATTACTTGCTACTAGCATGGCATGGTCAAGTGTCCTACCATGGAGGACGGAATAAGGCTGCACTGCAAAGAAACCTTGTAGAAAGGCTTTTGGAGTACCTCCAGGAGAGCTTCATGGAGATGTCCCTGGAGGATTGCCGCTCCATCCCCAGACACGTTAACAGACTTTTCCAGTACCTGCACTGGCCGCGAATGCATCCCAAGTCCTCAGGGCAAATTAATCATTAAAAAACGCTTGCTTTTAAACCATGTTTTATATTTACAAAGGTACACTCACCGGAGGTCCCTTCCATGGCCTCATTGTCTGGGGGTTGGGAGGGTGCTTCAGTCAGGCTGAGAAAAAGATCCTGGCTGTTGGGGAGAACGGAGTGCTGTGTGCTCTCCACAAGCTCGTCGTCATCCTCCTTCTCCTCCTCTTCCCCATCTGCAGAATCCTCAGGCATGGCTGAGATTACCCCCGCCTCAGAATCCATGGTCAGAGGTGGGGTAGTGGTGGCGGCCCCCCCTAGAATTGCATGCAGCTCATGTCTGCGGCTCTGACCCGGAGGACCGTTTGCCTCCTTTGTTTTTTGATAGGCTTGTCTGAGCTCCTTAACTTTCACGGGGCACTGTAGTGAGTCCCTATTGTGGCCTCTCTCCATCATGCCCTTGGAGATTTTTTCAAATGTTTTGACAGGTCGTCTTTTGGAACGTAGTTCTGCTAGCACTGAATCCTCTCCCCATATAGTGATCAGATCCAGTACCTCCCATACGGTCCATGCTGGTGCTCTTTTTCGATTCTCGGACTGCATGGTTACCTGTGCTGATGAGCTCTGCATGGTCACCTGTGCTCTGCACGCTGGGAAAACAGGAAATGTAATTCAAAAGTTCGCGGGGCTTTTCCTGTCTACCTGGCCAGTGCCATCCGAGTTCAGATTGCTGTCCAGAGAGGTCACAATGGTGCACTGTGGGATAGCTCCCGGAGGCCAATACAGTCGAATTGCAGCCACACTAACCCTAATCCAAAATGGCAATACCGATTTCAGCGCTACTCCCCTCATCGGGGAGGAGTACAGATATCGATATTAAGAGCCCTTTATATCAAAGTAAAGGGCTTCGTTGTGTGGACGAGTGCAGGGTTAATTCGGTTTAATGCTGCTAAATTTGAGATAAACTCCTAGTGTAGACCAGGCCTTAGTGTGAATGCAGTTAAATTGGTATAAAGGTGCCTTATATTGGTATAGTTTATTCCCCTTCTTGTAATAAACACTTTTATATCAGTATAGTTAAAGCAGTACACCTTTCTAGCATAGACTGAACTAGCCCTATAGACAGGTTATTCTATAATTGTTCATTGTGGGGTTTCTTGCATCTTCCTCTGAAGTATCTGGCAATGACCATTCTTGGAGATGGGACACTGGACTAAACAGACCATGGGTCTAATGTAGTATTGCAGTTCCTATCTGTTTATTAGTATTTTCTTTGTGTACTGTTAAAAACGTAACTATCGGCACCTTCATACAGTAGGCTCCCAGTCCTGCTCCCGTTGACTTCACTGGGAACAGGATTAGCTGCAAGATGATAATTCATATTGCATATATAAAGTACATATATGTGTACACACTTTTAAAAGGACTTCACAAAAACAGAGATATTTATAGTCAATTCTACAAATAAACACAGCTACAATATATTTCTTACTTATTCAGGTCCTGGTCCAATGTCCATTTGAGTCAAGGGAAACACTTCGCTCAAGCCCTTACTCAGTCTGAGTTCCAAAACACCATATGGGAAGAGAAAGTATGTGTACACTTACATACTGCACCAGCAGGGTTTTTTTAAACGTTTAATTTAATTATTAAAGTTTATCTTCTTTCTGGCTCATTTACTATTTAGGTCAGTGCTGTTCTATTCTACATAGCTTCTTTTACCACCCTCAGCATTACAGTAGCTGAGGGCCTTCCAGTAGTACATTAAATGATGTGACTAACATCTCTTACGTGTAGCTTGTTTTCTTTCTCATCCTCTCCCCGGAGGGAGAATTGTATGAATAGTGAGTGTTTTGGTAAGCTGTGTGTTCTTTGTTTTTTTGTTTGCGTTTTTTTAAAATGCACATGCTGCTATGTGTCTGTTAGAGAAGGCAAGTTTGAAGAAGTGCATCTTGGACTTGGAGCAGAAGGCTGGGAGGTTCTATTGGTCCTTAGTTACTGTGGGAATTCATTCTGCAATCTTGGACCAGCTTCTAAGAAAGCTTTGTCTTCTGGTACAGACAAGCTTTATCCTTATGGCAGAAAGTTCCACTGGGATTGAGGAGTGGATTGGTCAGCCATGGTCTTCAACCCAGAGCTTTTGGCAGTCTCTTAGATATGATGGATAGAGGATGGATCACGTGATGATTTTCTGTTCTGTTCATTCCCTCTGAAGCATCTGGCATTGGCTGCTATCGGAAGACAGAATACTGGGCTAGATGGACCATTGGTCTGACCCAGTATGTGCGTTCTTATGTTCTTATGCTGGCTGGTCCAGGCTATGGAGTGCCTTGAAAGTAAGGACCAAGATCTGGAACTTAACTCAATATTCTGTGGGAACCCAGGGTGGAAAGCGAAAAACAGAGAATTGGTTTCATGTGAATTTATTATTTTTGATTTCATGATGACTAAACAGGGAGTTGAAGCTGAAGGTAGACTACACATTAGTGACTTGGTCTAATATGTGGCCTGATTTGTCCTCAAATAACTACACTGAAGTCAGTAGTTACATTATTAACTTAACCTTAGAAATGTAGACCCCAATCTGTTCTCTTTCTGTGAGTGTAAACACACAATTAAGGGATGAAGGGCCAGCCTCCAAAAAAATCTAGTAGGCCAGTTAAAGACAAGGTCTTTGACTTAATCCTTACTGTCCTTTCATGAGATGGTGGCCACAGTAGAACCCAAGTCAGCGAGGGCCCAGGCAGCATTTGCCAATTTAGTCTTGAATCTACCTCAGCTTTGTTTCTTTTATGCTAACTCTTCCCTGAAATTTCATTTATCTAAAACTGTGTTATTGTTTTTGTTAGTCTGATTATTGTACAGTATGCAGGAGCATCATTTGTATGATAAGTACTATATACAAGTAATTTATTACAGGGTACTTTATCATCTTTGTAGGGGAAGCCAAGGGAATGTTTTTATATTTCACTGATTTTTCTATATCAGTCAAGGAAAACTACATGCAGTGGAAAATGCACTCTCCATCTTACAATTAGCACTCATATCTATATTAATTTTATACTTTGTACCACATTAAAACCACAACACCTAAAACATACTACAGAAAATATAGGCATGACTAAATAAATGTAAAAGCAGTGATTTCTGCTTTCCTAAGAATATTAACTTCTTTGACTAAGAGGCATGGCTATTTGGTTACATACAAGATGTGTTTTTATCAGTAGAGAATATGTGCTTTCAGACACAGGAAGGTTTCTCTCTCACATTGGTTTGCTCCATCTCTTCAGTGTTATCAGGGCATATGTATGTTGAGTAACTTCCATTTCACTCAACAAAAGTTAGCTAAATTCTAAAGTAAGTGAAGCAACAAATGCAGGAAGAGGAAATGACCAATTTTCAGCTTACATCAGACTAGGTAAAAACAATTATATTCAATTTTATTATAACTGACTATACTTTATGGGATTTTGTCACAGGGTGGACTGGGCCCTTTATGAGAGAACTACTCCAGCCCAACAAGTCCCTATGAAGCCTGTTAGAGGACCAGGTCTCCCCTCTAAAGAACTAGAGGGTAACAGGAAAAGAAAGGTGGGCTGGTGTGGCTAGGGTGGGCTAGTGGAAGATGGAGGATTTTCTGACCTCAAATAAAGTCACTGTGGAAACTGAAGAGTTTATTAGAGAGGGAGAATAAATACAAAGGGGGTGGGGGAGAAAAGAGTAGAAGCAGAATCTGATGATATCAGCAAAAAAGCAAAGCCGGGGAAGGAAATAAACCAAACATTATATTTGTAAGATTCCTAGCCAAATAAATAAGATTAGGTGATGTTAACGGTGTGAAAGTAGCTGACTGGATTAAAAAAAGCATAGTGGATATTATAAGAAATAGAAGGGTGTGGTATGGTAATCTTTTAGTTGAGCTCAGGGGCTTCTTAGTTAACAGAGACATTCCCAGCACCCAGTGTTCAGTCTTTCTGGGCAATTTCCACCTTGTGTAGTTTTAGCTTCTTTTGATCTTCATTCTTACTTATTTTGCTTCCTTTTCTGTCCCTACTTCCCTTTCCCGAAATAAGCAAACAGAAAATAACAAACCAGTAACCACTTTGTCTGTTCTCCAGCCACCACACTTAAAACTCACTTAAAATCACTACCAGTATCTCAAAGCAATCAGCTGTGCACATATCCTGCTCGACTATGCCACTGTGACAGGTTGGATTACAGAAACCCCCTTGGGAGCTGCCACCCGATGTGCAAAGACTACCCTTGCTTCTGTTTTCCCTGCCAACTCAGGACTGCAGCACCCTGTCTTGCTGAGCCAGACACTCCCGTCTGGCTCCAGACACAGACCCAGGGTCTGAATCACTTGTCCCAAAGCTGCAAGTTCACCTGAAAACAGCTCACAGTAGTGTGCTTGTCTTTAGCACTCAGATGCCCAACTCCCAATGGGGTCTAAACCCAGATAAATCCGTTTTACCCTGCATAAAGCTTATGCAGGGCAAACTCATAAATTGTTCACCCTCTATTACACTGATAGAGAGATATGCACAGTTGTTTGCTCCCCCAGGTATTAATACATACTCTGAGTAAATTACTAAATAAAAAGTGATTTTATTAAATACAGACAGTAGGATTTAAGTGGTTCCAAGTAGTAACAGACAGAACAAAGTAAGTCACCAAGCAAAATAAAATAAAATGTGCAAATCTATGTCTAATCAAACTAAATACAGATAATCTCACCCTCAGAGATGCTTCAGTAAGTTTTTCTCAGACTGGACACCTTCCAAGCCTGGGCACAATTCTTTCCCCTGGTACAGCTCTTGTTGCAGCTCAGGTGATAGCTAGGGGATTCTTCATGATGGCTCCTCTCTCCCTCTGTTCTCTTCCACCCCTTTATATATCTTTTGCATAAGGCGGGAACCCTTTGTCCCTCTGGGTTTCCACCCCCCACTGGAAAAGCACCAGGTTAAAGCTGGATTCCAGTTCAGGTGACATGATCACATGTCACTGCAAGACTTCATTTCTCACTTGCCAGCACACACATATACAGGAAGACTCACAGGTAAACACAACCATCTGCAGACAATGGGAGTCATCAAGATTCCAAACCATCATTAATGGCCCACACTTTACATAATTACAATAGGCCCTCAGAATTATATTTTATATTTCTAGTTTTAGATACAAGAGTGGTACATTTATACAAATCGGATGATCACACTCAGTAGATTATAAGCTTTGTAATGATACCTTACAAGAGACCTTTTGCATGAAGCATATCCCAGTTACGTTATATTCACTTATTACCATATTTTTCTAAAACTATCCCAGTTACATTATATTCACTTATTATCATGTTTTTATAAAACCATATAGACTGCACAACGTCACAGATATTATAAGAAATAGAAGGGTGTGGTATGGTAATCTTTTAGTTGAATGTAAAACAAAGAGCAAGCTAATAAACTGCTAAAAACTAAAATACTAGGCAAAGTTAAAATAAATTGCCAGCTACCAAAGATGACTGAAATAAAGGGTTAATATATGGAGTGCCATTAAAACTGACCAATGATGAGATAATCAAAAGCATAGAAGAAGATAAAGTGTTAGTAAATAAGTGATTAATTAGTGAAAGAGAGGAAAGCAAGCCATCAACAGCTGTACGGATTACATTTAAGGGAGAAACTCTACCTGAGAAATTAACACTAGGGCTAGAGACTAACACAACTACCACTCTGAAACCTGTCACTAGGGTTTCAGATATTCAGAACCAAGTCATATATCCCCCTCCCTTAAGCTGTTATAAGTATCAATAGGTATGGGCATGTAGCAGCTGTTTGTAAAGGCAAAAGAAGATGCAGTCAATGCGTGGAAGAGAGATTATGAAAATTGTATAGAAGGGACAAAGGTCAAATGTAGTAACTGCAGTGGTATCCAGATTCTGGCATATAGAGGGTGTCTTAAGGCAAGCTAAAGAGTTACAAAAGACAAAAATTGTTAATAACATACCTTATGCAGAAACTGTAAGAAGACTCTCAAAGCATCAGGTGGAGAAGGAAGAAACAACCAGCACAAGAAAAGGGGAACTGCAGAAACAGCCACATTCTATAAAGAATATGATAAACACTGTGGAATGAATAGACTATCTACTATTAATGAAAAAATAAAGGTTTATTGCATTAATGATAGAAGTGATACACTGTACATCACAGACTGAAAAAATCAGAAATTATAGCAAGGGCAGTGGAAAAATACTTGTACATTAGCAGCTTGTCAATGGACTGAATTCATGTAATTTTGAATAAAGTTAAGGGGAAATATAATTAGTATGGGGATCTCAGTCTTTTGTTGGAATGAGCACAGTCTGATAGCACATGGTCAAGAACTAAAAGAAAATATCCTGGAAATGAAAACTAAACCAGCTGTCATATGTATCCAGAAAACATTTAAAATTGCTTTTAAAATTCCAGGGTACATTGCCTTTGGGCAAGACCGAAAACTAAGAATAGGAGGAAGCATTTGTACTTTCGTAAGGGAAAGATTAAACTACATAGCAGTAAAGAATGAAGAGGTCTAAAATATGCTGTTGAGATCCCAATGCAGAAGAGTAATACTACTTTAAGGATTTATAATATCTAAAACCATGTGGGAAATTAGAAGGTTTGGAGCTACAAGAAATAGTAAAGAATGCTAAAAGAGCATATATTGTGTACAGTGACCTAAATAGTCATAATAAATTGTGGGGAAGTAAGACAACTGATGAAAATGATGCATGCTTAGAAAAATATTTTCATCAATGAAATCTACTGGCTTTAAACGATGGCATCACATATTGATTTAATACCCTAGATCATGGGTGGGAAAACTACGGCCTAGGGGCCGCATCCGGCCCTCCAGACATTTTAATCCAGCCCTAGAGCTCCCGCCGGGGGAGAGGGTCCAGGGCTCGCCCCGTTCCGGCGCTCCAGCCAGGGAGCGGAGTCAGGGGCTTGCCCCACTCTGCGCAGCTCCCGGAAGCAGCAGCATGTTCCTGCTCTGGCTCCTACACATAGGGGCAGCCAGGGGGCTCCGCACACTGCTCTTGCCCCAAGCGCTGCCTCCATAGCTCCCATTGGCCAGGAACTGCGTCCAATGGGCGCTGTGGGGTGGCGCTTGTGGACAGGGCAGCGCGCAGAGCTGCCTGGCCGCAGCTCCGTGTAGGAGCTGGAACGGAGACATACCACTGCTTCTGGGAGCTGCTTGAGGTAAGTGTCGCCCGGAGCCTGCACCCCTGACTCCCTCCCGCGCCCCAACCCCCTACCCCAGCCCTGATCCCCCTCTCACCTTCTGAACCCCTCAGTCCCAGCCTGGAGCACCCTCCAGCATCCCCAACCCCTCATCCCCAGCCCAACCCCAGAGCCCGCACCCCCAGCCGGAGCCCTCACCCCCCGCCTGTACCCCAACCCCCTGCCCCAGTCCGGAGCCCCCTCCTGTACCCATAACTCCTAATTTCTGGCCCCACCCCAGAGCCCGCACCCTCAGCCAGAGCCCTCAGCCCCTCCCACAACCCCCAATTTCGTGAGCATTCATGGCCCGCCATACAATTTCCATACCCAGATGTGGCCCTCAGGCCAAAAAGTTTGCCCACCCCTGCCCTAGATGGTAGCTTTTCCTGCTTAGACCTGAGAATTATAACAGCAGTATTGAAAGTAAATGTAACTGGGAAATATATAAGGAACAAGGAATGGGAAGTGATCAGTTCTCTATACTTTTCAAGGGCAAGGTCAGGTTGAAGGTAAAGGAAAATTTCTCACCTGGAATTTTAAGAAAGCAATTGTACAAGTAAATGTACTGAATTTGTGAATAATCATTGTATGAATGATGTTATAGAGAATTTCAATTATAATATATCAAAGGGATTAGTAGCTGCAGCTACTGTAGCCATACTTAGGATACTGAAGTACCCCAAAACTGAAAACTCACTTTCATGGTGCAATGAGTAGTGCAAAATAGCAGTTAAAGAAAGGAACCAAGTCTACAAAAAAGCAAAAAATGCAATGAATAGTGAAGATCTAATGAAGTATAATACAAGTAAGGCTACAACACAAAAAATTATTTTAAAAAATCAGTTGGAGGAAGTACTGTAGGCAGAAAAACAAAGATATTACGACATCAGAAATATAGAAGCAAATTGGAAAATGAATGGAATTCCAACTGAGTAGCCACATTCCAGGTCTTATTGGGACTCATAACATAGTTACAAATTCTGATTATTAGAGAGCAGAAGTTTTAGCAGAAACTTTGAGGGATGTGTAATGTTGAAAACCAAAGTGAAGTTTTCTACCAAATTAAAAGACAATTCATCGAAGAGAATCATGATCTATTATGCAGTTGGGGTAAACATGAAGATACTATACTGAATGAATGGTTTTGTATGCAAGAACCTGAAAAAGCTATTGATATCAGCAAGAACTCATCCCCAGGTAAAGATAATATATGTAATATAAGGTTTAAATATCTCTTCAAAAGCAGTTTGAGGGTTATTGCAATTATTTAATACTATATGGGGGAAAAGGAGTGATGCTGGAGTAGGATGGAAACATGCAGTAGTAATCATAGGTGCCGACTCTGTGGGTGCTCTGGGGCTAGAGCACCCATCGAAAAAAATGGTGGGTGCTGAGCACCCAGCAGCCACAGTGGTTTGGCAGCACCCCCAATTAGCTGTTTGGTGGCTGGGGGAAGGATTTGGGGAGGGCAGAGAGCAGCGGGTGGGTACCTCGGGGAGGGGGCAGAGCAGGAGTGGGAAGAAGCAGAAGGGAGGGTGGGGCCTTGGGGGAGGGGGCAGAGCAAGGATGGGGTCTTGGGGAGGAGGGCAGAGCAAGGGTGGGGGAAGGCGGAGTGAGGACAGGGCCTTGGGGGAGGGGTGGAGTGGGGGCGAGGCCTCTCGGGAGAGTGGGGGATGGAGCACCACCGGGGAGAAAAGAAAAACTCAGCCCTATGGTAGTAATTCCAATACAAAAATGAGGCAAACTATCCACAGAAGTGGATGCCCATAGACCATTTGCCCTTATGTCTAGTCTGGGTAAAATTACAGAGAGAATGGTGAATGAAATATCGGTTGCCTATTTGGAAAATAATGGTATTACAGATATGGTGCAGAGTGATTTTAGGAGAGGAAGATGCACCATTGATCACATTACTAAGTTATAAACTGAAATACAAAAAAGTTTGAGACACAAGGGTTTCATGATTGCTGTCTTTCTAGATACTGACAAGGCATATGACATGCTATGGAGGGAAGGCTTGCTGTACAAAGTAGGTGCACTAGAGATAAGGGAAAAATGTATGGGTGGATGTAATGGGGTCTACAAACCCCACACTGTGCAGAGGCAGAAGAGAGAGGGGATCCTCTCTTGCCTACAGGTAAGCAGCCTGACCACACCCTTATGCAGCTGCCACAATTGCCAATCATGGAGGCAAGCACCTTCAGCTGCAACCAATAAGGGAAACAAGACCTGCTATAAAAGGAGAGCTCAGCAAAGGTGGGGAGATAGGAAGGTCTGGAACAGTGAAGGGGTAATAGCGTTGCACTAGGCTGTTTCTAAGTTCTAGAAATATAGCCCAAAGAGACCACAGCAGACCACTAAGCCTAATTAGAGGCCAGGGGCCAACCAAAGAAAATCAGACAGGGAGCAGTAGAGACCTCCTGAAAGACCCTATCAAGGACCACTAAAAACAGATTAGAAAATTTTTGAGAAAAAGCACCATGTAGGTCAGAGTTGGGAAAGTTTTATGTTGAATTTATATATATATAATATTAAAAATGGTACATAGGGAAGTGTTAGCCAACCCAGCCTTCATTAATATCGTGATAGATGATCTCCCAAAACACACAAGTGTTGGGGTATGTGTCACACTATTTGCAGATGATTGTGCTCTGTGGGTTAGGAGCAGGAATACTGAGGTGGTAGAAAAGAGAATCAACAAAATGTTACTGAGACACCCCTGACTAGGGAAATGCATGGAGTTTCAGGTTCTCTATTGCTAAAACCGAAGGATTGCTCTTTACAAAAAGGAAAGTTACACGGGGAGGCAAACTGTATATAAGAACAAATAGATGTAGTAAAAAGGCTCAAATTCTTAGGGGTAATATTTGATACTAAATTACTTCAGAAAGATCATATGAACTATGTTAAAGATAAATGTACAGGAAGGATTAACCTGCTTCAAAGTTCTGTTGGGACCAATTGGGCAATAAGCCTTAATAAGACTAATTATTGACTATGGCTGCCAAGCTTTTGGGTCAGCATCAAAATCAGTACTTAAAAAATTGGATTAATACACTATGAATTGGGTATGGTGCATTACAGATAGCGTCTAGTGAAACACCAGTTATGCTACAAATGAAACTACGGGACCTAACGTTATGGGCCAAAGTTAATGGGAACTACAATGATGAAAGTACCAGACAAATTTATGAGGACTGTTGGGAATTCGATAGGCAAACTATAGCACACAACGTTAGAACTCAATATGCTGTTTGAATATGGTGGATGCAAGAGTTGAAAGAGAAGAAAAAGCTGAATGAAGTAAATGAAGGAAAATTAATTATGGATGGAAAGTCGCATGTCCAAACATGGATTTAGATTTATTTTATAAACTTAAGGGTAAAAAAGAGACAGTAGGTATTATAAATAAAGTGTACCAGTTCAGAGATGAAATGTGGAGTCAGTTTTGTCAAATATATGCAGATGGGTCCAGAAAAGAAAAACAGGAAGAGTGGGGATGGCATTATTGTATACCAAAATTGGGAATTAGTACATCTAAAAGACTGTTTGACTATATAGCTGTCATGACACCTCAACTACTAGTAGTAATGTTAGTATTAAATTGAATCTGGGATGTTTGCCCAGCAGCAGCAGTCATCTTTTTTTTTTTTTAATTCAATCTCAGGCCTTATGGCAATTTTAAAGAAAGGGTGGCTCAGTTTGTAGAAGTGATTTAATCAGTAAAGTTATATTTCTAATAACAGAGTGAGTACAGACAGGGATACACATAGCATTAACTTGGATCCCAGAACATTTTGGGATTACAGGAAACAAAATGGTGGACAAAGCAGCTAAAAATGCTGTAAGAAATGGAAGGATTGACATAGAAGGACCCTCGAGTAAACAAGAATTCAAAAGCCTAGTACAGAAAAAATTAAAAGAGGAATGGCAAAAAATGTGGATTAATGAAAAAAGTGGAAGATTTGTTTGAATTGTGCCCTAGAGTTGAGGATTACAACATAATTCAGGGCCTGGATAGGACTAATTAAGTGCTTTTGTTTAAAGCAAAGGTTCTCAAACTGTGGTCCGTGAGCTCCATTCAGGTGGTCCGTGGATAGTTTCCCCTAAGGTGTGTGCCTGGGCGGCTGCACATGAGAAAATGAAGGGCCACCCACCTAATTAGTGGAGCTGCGCAGGCGTGGCTCTGCTAATTAGGTGCCTGGACCCTGGAGCAGATGCACATGTAAGGTGATGTGGTGGCCTTGGGGGGGATAGGGGGTAGGTGGGAGGGAGTAGTGGGGTGAGAAGAGGGGGTGGAGGGAATTTGGGATGTGCAGGGCTGCGGCGGCAACAGAAAGAGGCAACTTTCCCCAGCTCCAGGGCTGTGGCTTCTGGGGAGAGATGGACCTCCCTACCAGCCTCAGCTCTGTGACTGCTGTGGCAGGGGAGAGACCCCCCTCCTTCTCAGCCCCAGCTCGGGGGCTGCTGCAGCGGAGGAGAAAGGGCACGTCCATCGCATTAGAAAGGTAAGACTACTGATATTAAAATATGAGTTGTGTGCTTTTATTTGTAGAACAAAAAAATGTCACTATTGTTTTTTTTATATATAGCACTTTTATCCAAAGCGCTTTACAATAGTTAGTTAATGGTAAAAACAACATTTGGAAAGATCATTAAGTGGTCTGCTGAGACCCTTAGCAATTTTCAAGTGGTCCACGAAAAGAAAAGTTTGAGGACCACTGGTTTAGAGTACTAACTGCCCACTGTGACTTAAATAAATCTTTTTCCAATAAAAAGACCCAAAGATGGACTATGTGCCCTCTATAAGATGGAAAAAAAACAATTGATCACCTTTTATGGATATGTAAGGGCTTTGATAAAGAGAGGTAAAAGCTTTTCGAGGAATTAAAATATCTTAAGGTAAAAAAAATACATTATGTGATTTAGTAACAACATTGGTGAAATGGAGTATTATTAAAAAGATGCTGTTACATTACCTGAAAGACATAGGGCAGAGTGAGAGGATATAAACTGCTACGTAGTGAGGAATTATAGTTGGGTATCATAGACTAATCAGTCAAGTCTACTTCAGCATAGAAAAGAAAGGTGTGGCAAAGGAGTCCCTGACTGGGAGAAGAGTCTGGGCCTAGAAGTCAGAGCAGAAGGTTGAACCCCAGCTAGGAAAGGCTGGAAGTGACAGATTCATGAAGAGCAGACTGGGACAGAAGAAGAGCTCTGGGTGTGGTAGAAGATGCCAGAGCTGAGTATGAACTTTTGTGTTGCAATGTTAGACTTTATTTTGGGAACCTGGGGATAATTTTGAACTGTTTCTGTTATTAAACCAGCCCCCGGCAAGGGTGATATTAGCCATGAGAAAGAGCGTGAAGTTTTTAAGGGGCCCTGAAGACAGAAAACAAGAGGCAGGATGCTGCAGCGCCACCTGTGGCCATGGATGGGGTGCTCAGAAGATGGCTGACCCTGCTTCAGACTTGACGTAATAGCTAAGGTTCCAATGCTGCAAACTTGCATGCACTTAATTCTATACATGTAAATAGCTCCAATGAAGTTACACATGTATGTATGAGTGTCTTTTTGCAGGGTGGGACCTAATACACTATTTAGGTTACTAATGAGTCTCCTGCGTGTAGACCTGATGGTTCTATGCCAGTGTTTTTCAAAGTTCGGGTCCTGACCCAGTACTGGGTCGTGGCATGTAAGGCACTGGGTCGCCTTGTTCAGCACCCAGGGACCAGGACGTTAAAAGTCCCATCAGCGGTACTGCACAGCTAAGGCAGGCTAGTGCCTCTCTGTTCTGACTCAGCACTGCGCCCCGGAAGCGGCCAGCAGCAGGTCCGGTTTCTAGGTGGGGGGCCACGGGGCTCTGTGCCCTGCCCCTGCCCCAAGCACGGGGGGGGGGGGGGGGAGAGGGTCGGTGCCTGCGGGCGAGAGCCGCGCGAAGCTGCTTGTGTACCTTCGCCTAGGAGCAGGACTTGCTGCTGGCTGGTTCCGGGGCGCAGTGCAGTCCGCGGTGCCAGGACAGGCCTGCCTCTGCACCTCAGCTGCACTGCTGACCAGGAGATGCTGGAGGTAAGTCCGTGCCCCAATCCCCTGCCCCCTCCCTGAGCCCCCCCAAACCCCTCTTCCCGGCCCTATCCCAGAGCCTGCACCCCCAGCCCAGATCCCTGACCCCCTTCCACACCCCTGCCCCAGACCTGAGCCCCCCCAAACCCGGAGCCCCTCCTCCACCACCCCTCATCACTGGCCCCACCCCAGAGGTGCACCCCCAGCCCAGAGCCCTGACCTCCCGCACCACAACCCCCTGCCCCAGCCCAGAGCCCCCTCCCACACCCTGAACCCCTCATTCCCGGCCCCACCCTGCAGCCCTCACCCCCACACCCCAACCCTCTGCTCCAGCCTTGAGCCCCTCCCATACCCCAAACCCCTCATCCCCCAGCTCTGTTGGGTTGTGGGCATCAACAATTTTCTTCAACTGGGTCCCCAGAAAAAAAGTTAGAAAACCACTGCTCTACGCCATCAGTGTCTGCTCTTTAAATTACAATTTCTCTCTTTTCTGAGGTCTTTGTAGCTGAATCTGTCCCTTTCAGATTTTTTTAAAATGTACACTTTAACTGCCATTTTCTTTAACTATTATGGCTATAAAGATTATTTTAGCTGTATTTGTAACAGAATACTTGCTGCATCACATACAAAACCCTTGCACAAATATGCACATACAATACACCCTCTTATACATGGTCATGGTATGTTCTCTCTGGACTGTGGTTGTTCAAACAGAATACTGCTATTTCAAAGAACAACCAACCCTGCACTCAAGGTTTTGTGGTAGCAGCCAGCAGGAAATGAGTTAAATCAAATGTCCATACAAGTATTCTGCAGTCAGTGTACTTCAACAATAACTTTATATAATTTATTTATATCATTGGAGGTACACAGTTATGGCTAAGAAAAAAACAAATATAATGCATTGGTTCTACACTTGATAGAGAATATCACATTGTTAAACTTTTTCTTATCTAATGACTAGTAGTCTTCATAAAACAAGTTTTTATATAAAACAGTTTTTATAACTGCAACAGGAGTCAAGAAGTCAACTGAATCTGCACAGAGACCTCTACATGAAGATATGCAATGAGTACGGCCCTACCAAATTCATGGTCCATTTTGGTCAATTACATGGTCATAGGATTTTTAAAATGGTAAATTTCATGATTTCAGCTATTTAAATCTGAAATTTCAAGGTGTTGTGTAATTGTAGGGATCCTGACCAATGTTCCCTCCAATTTTTCCCATCCATGTGTGGAATGAATTTTGTTATGTGCAGCAATATGGACGTGATGTGGGGCCAAGGGGTTCGGAGTGCAGGAGTGGGCTCAAGGCTGGGGCAGAGGGTTCGGGTGTGGGGGGTTTGGGACGCAGGCTGGCTGGGGCTGTGGTGGGGAGAGAGGACTCACCCTGGCCCTCTACCTGCCACAGCCCCGGGGCTGGGGGAGAGGTGTCTGACCCTGCCGAGGCTGTGTGTGTGGGGGAGAGGCGTCTGGTCCTACCGCAGCCCCGGGGCTGTATGCGGGGGGGAAAAGGCATCTAGCCCCGCTGCAGCCCTGGGGCTGTGTGTGTGTGGGAGAGGCGTCTGGCCCTGGGACTGGAGAGGGGTGGGGGAGAGGCGTCTGGCCCCACCGCAGACCCCGGAGCTCTGGGGGGGTGGAGGCGTCTGGCCCCACTGCAGCTCCCGGAGCTCTGTGTGTGTGGGAGAGGCGTCTGGCCTCGCCACAGCCCCGGGGCTGCGGGGGGGGGGGAGGGGGGGGAGGGAGGGAGAGGCATCTCTCCTTGCCGCTTCGTAGCCCCAGGGCCGGGGGAGTTGCCGCACTCCCCAAGCTTCCCCGTCACCACTCCCCACCTCAGCACACGCCCCTGAGTGCAGCAGTGTGCATGCCTTTGCGGCCCTTGGCGGCCTCCTGCACGGCCACGGATGCGTGCACCTTAGAGGGAACGTAGGTCCTGCCCAAAAAGGAGTTGTGGGGTGGTCGCAAGGTTATTATAGGAGGGGCTGTGGTACTGCTACTCTTACTTCTGCGCTGCTGCTGGTGGTGCTGCCTTCAGAGCTGAGCAGCTGGAGAGTGGTGGCTGCTGGCTGGGGGGAGCCCAGCTCTGAATACTGAGCTGCTGGCAGCAGCACAGAAGTAAGGGTGGCAATACCGTGACTCCCTAAAATAACCTTGTGACCCCCCTGCAACTCCCTTTCGGGTCAGGACCCCCCGTTTGAGAAACACTGGTCTCCCCCCATGAAATTTGTATAGTATAGGGTAACAGCACACACAAGAGCAGATTTCACGGTCCGTGACATGTTTTTGATGGCTGTGAATTTGGTAGGGTCCCAGTAATGAGGCTATACTACTTGATTAATTAATAAGGAACATCCCTTTTAATTATGTTCCAAATTAATATTTGTTCATAGATATTCCAATTTGTCAAAATGAAGTAGCAACGCAAGAAATACTATACAGGTGAGGTGATCAATACCATGTCTTTCTAAACTTCCTGACGTATTAATTTTTCTTTCTCAGTCTGTTCTACATGTGGGTCTTGGCTGATTGTAAACTGCAGATTAGTGTGGACTGTGTTCAGGGAAGCGGACTTTGCGCTAGAGACACTCCTTCCCGGCCAAATGTCCACTCCCAGTCTACGTGCCCTGGACATTTTGCTTTTATGCAACTGCTAATTCTGCTTGCACGCTAAATTTGAAATCGGGGAGATGGGAGTGGAAAGTCACCGTTTGTAGACTCCGGACGGTGTAAAGATAAATCAAGAAACGTACCTGTCTAATAATAAATGGGAGACGCACTCGAAATGCATAGTGGGTGAGAGCACACTGGCATAACAGCAACATCCTTTTTAAGGCGACATGAGCAGTTTTTATAGGGAACAACTCTGCAGCAGGCTACACTCTTGAAAATGCAGACTGCGTCAGCTGCAGTTTCCCATTAAACTAGTGCCGCGACTCCTTTTTTGTAACTGCACTTAACTGCCTTGTGCAATAGACAACCCCCCGCACAAGGGCCCTATCCTGAAGCCCTCGCTCACCCCGGGCTCTAACTTCCACAGCAGTTTCGAGGGGTGGGCAGGGAAGGGAGCAAGACGTCTCACAAGTCTCCGACTCTCTGCAGCATCTCACCCTCCTGCCACCTCAACGTTCCGCAAGCGGTGATTGGCCCACAAGAGATCGCTCGCGTACCCTCCAGTGGTGAAAGAAGCCGGAGGCGCGTGGGCATCCGGGTAGCGGGCGCGCTTCCACCCGTCAGTTCATTCACGCGCGGGCAGGAGATTCGCTCGCGCGTGCTCGGCAGCCATTGAGTGGTGGGCTTGGGGAAAGCGAGCGAGCGAGCTCCTCCCACCCCACCCCCCGCTCGCGCGCGCTCGGCAGCCGTTGAGCGGTGGGCTTGGGTAAAGCGAGCTTCCTTCCCCCCCCTCTCGCGCGCTCTTCCGTAGCGCATGCGCGTTTGGTTCCGGCCCTTTCGGTCTGTTTAAACAGGAAGGCGGACATATTTGTGCGAGTCTTCCTCTCATTCCCGGAGGCAGCCGCGGCCGGACCTTGCTTCGCTTCCTTTTTGCCCTTTCCTTTCCGTAGCCTCGCTTGATCCTTTCCCCGGGAGAAGCGGTTTCCTCCGACTGGTCTGTGGGGGAGGGAGATGGGGGAGGAGCCGGGGCTGGAAGTTGCGGCGAGTTGAAGCGCAGCTCCCGGCCGGGGGCTGAAGTAGGGCGGCGAGTCCCTGCGGGGCCGGTCAGGAGGGGCGCGGGGGAGCCGAGGAGGAGCCGCCGGGGGCAGGCAGCGAGGAAGGAAGATGTTGCCGTCGCTCCGCTGAAGCCGCTCGTGCCCGAGGGGTGTCGCCGCGCTCGAGGGGGCCTCTCCCCCGGAAGTGGGGACCAGGGCGGCCTGCGCAGCTGGCACCCCGCTGCCCGGAGCAGCTTGGGCACAGGGCGGGGGCAGCGCCTGTCCCCGCACCCCGCCCCGGGGCTCCATGGAGGGAGTAGCCCCGAGGCGCTGAGGAGTTTCCTGTTTTCATGGTGGTTTTTGCTTCAAAAGAAATTGCTCTTCGGGAGCTGGCGCCGAGCAGCAGCAAGAGGAGGAACCGCTCCGCTGGTTCTGAGGGCGGCCGCCTGGCTGGGGGAATGCGGCTGGCGAGACCGAGGTGGAGCGAGGGAACCTACGGGGTTGCGGTCGCAGCCTAGAAACTCGTGTGTGCGGATAGAGGGGACAGCTCTTCCTGCCCCACTCTCGGCTCTAAATCTTTTTGGGGAGCGCCTGAGACTTTCCTCCCCCCTCGCCCCTGACTTCTCTGATCTAGAAGCTACTCAGGAAGCATCGTAGCCTGGTAGCTTACCCTGCTTTGCTCTGGAATAAGGAGAACTCTATTCTCGGAAACATGTCGACAGGAGAAAACTTTGAGGCTCGGTTTGAAAAAATCGATGTGATGTTAAGGGACCCCAAATCTGAAGTGAACGGTGACTGCTTACTGGTAAGTAGCCTGTGCGTGGTGATCCGTCTGCGCCCTGTTTCTGTGAATCTACTACCCTCTAGGACCAAATTCTACACGCCTTGCTTCCTACTTATGTTTGTTTACCAGTGATGAGTGCTGTAGTGTGTGTGAATCTGTGAACTATGAGAGACTCTTCAGTACCATTGAAGTATCTGCCTATTCTTCACGTCTCCACCTTAAGTTTCCTATACATGTCTTGTGCTAGTTCTTTGCTTTCACTACTTTTATAGGGGGCAATGTTAACTTTGTTGTTCAAAGAGATGAACTCCAAAACATTTTCTGTTTAAAATGAGTGTGTTCTTGAGAACTGTGAGGCTTATATGCAACTTATGACCACTTTCATTAGAGAATCTCAATGCTGTTAATACTTCTCATGTACATAGTGTTGTGCAACTGCTAACTAATTTTAACAATGTTTTTCCCACCTTTACTACAACAATCTTACAGATGGGAAAATAGACATGGGGTTAAATGGCTTGCTCAAAACTTCCTAGTAAGCCTATTGAAGTGATGGGAGGAGAACTGGGGACACTGTTTTCTGTTCCCCTACTTGATCCTGTAGCCCATGCTGCTTCCTCAATTCTTTAGTGTCTTGACACATTTCAGAGTCTTAATGAGTAGCATGTGCTAAAATGAAAGATATCTAGCTCTTGAGATGATTTTCTAAAATGCTAATGGCTGACATTCATATGAAACTAATGCTTGTGTACTGTTAGTTTCTGATTGCTTTGTAATGTAAAGCTGAAATAGACTTAGGTATGGCTGGATGCCTTAATTTTACAGTTGTCAAAAGTAGGAACAATAAATTACATAAGCTAGTAAGCCAGTTACGCAAAATTTCTTCTTGCTGGGGTGAAATGCCAACTGAATAAAATAGATTTTTAGTTTTTCAACATTGTCATGGTGAAGGGCAATTGAAGTAGGTTTTGTACCTGATAAACTTTTGAAAAGTTGTGTTACGCATACACACGATTGTGCTTGTTTTCATAATAAACTATTGAGTTACCTTTTTGTGTTGTGGAAAGATTCAGCTTCAAATGAAGGGGAAAATACCCCCTTCTAAAACTTGGGCTATGTGGTTCCGAACAGAATGCACCTGTACATAGAATGTGGGTGGTGGAATACAGTGCATTAATAATTTGTAAGCTAAGCAGAAACTTCTACTTAGTTATGGAATTCTGAAGTTCTAGCATCTTGTATTTTAGCCTACCAGATAAACGAATGAACAGTGGGGAGTAGGGTATGAGAGCTGATACTGTTTCATGTAATTGCTGAGAAATTCATGCTCTAAAAGATGCAAGGGTCAATTTATTGCTTGCAAGTTGGGGCAATTTGAATATTTGGGTGATGGCTGTACATTCTAACATATTTGAAGTCCTAATGAGTAATAGTATTCTGCATGTATGGAACTACTACTCTTGCTATTCAGAAATTTCTTATTTTTAACAAATTTTATACTCATAGCTAACATAGGGAACTGATAATGATGTACACTGTAAGCTAAGTCCTGGGGTAGCTGTACCTGTGATCTAGATCCTGTTTTCACCACTGAAAGTCAAATGTTTTCCCCACGTTATGTATACAACATTATCAGTTTTTATGGTAGCTTTGAGAGCAAATTACTAGCACATCTGCTTGTCCACCTCATAAATCTGACTACAGCCACAACATGGAAGCTGTGACATAGGAATTGCAAGGATATTGCAACTAGCACAATTGAGGTGTACTGGAAGAGCTTACCCCAATGTGTCTAGAAAGCAAGTGTGTCAGGATACTTGGTAACAAATATTGCTCTAGCTTATAGTGTAAACTGGACCTTATCCATATTTTGTAGCCTTCTTTTGGTTCATCTACTCTACAGTCTGGAGCCACAAGTGGGAACAGTTGTGTTGGAACCAGGTTCCCTGACCTAATTGTGGTGTTGATAGGGCCTATACATAGCTCCATCCCAGGGCTTAATTCTCTTTAATATTGGGGTCTTACCGGACAGATGATAAATTGGATTGAACTCTTGTAGATTCATAGGTCATGGTTTTAAACATACTTTCTTTTGATACAAATTTCAGAATGAGATTTACTTTCACCTGTTTCTTATCTTTTCTTAGTGGGCACTCCTTTGAAGAGAACAAAAAAATACAGTCCAAAACTTATTTTTGCTGATTGACAGGAAATGCTCCCCCCCCCCCCCCAATAGTGTCAATATTACCTGGTGGACTAATGTTGTAAGTCCTTGGTGTCTTACATATAAAATCAGTACTGACTGGATGCTGACGCTCATATCCCTGCTTTTTAGACACTTTTTTAGTAAAAGCTTACTGCCAGAGCATTTAAAATCTCTACACTAAATTAAGTTGTCATAAGAGGTTGGGTATGTGTTGGTTCTTGTCCATCTAGCACCACAACTTAATATGCTATTTCACAGAAACAAAATACATGATTTCTGGCCTGAATGGTTTACTCTGTGTGGCATAGCCTTTTCTGTGGCATTAACAAAAAAAAAAAAAAAAAAAAAAAAAAGGCATTAAAGAAGTTAGGAATGCATTCTGTAGAGAAACATATTTTACTATTTTTTAAATAGCATTTGAAGCTGGCTAAACCATACCTACATTTCTCTTTTGGAAAAAGTTTAAGGGTTAGACTTCTGCTTAACAAAAGCTAGTTCATAGAGCTAGCACAAACAATGTCTGCTTTACGTGCTCCCTGTCTCATTTGCATAGGCTTTGGTCAACTTTTGTGGGCTCTTTTTGCTACTCATCACAATGCTTTTAATTTTAAAAAAAGCTTTTAATTTAAGTGAAAGAACTAATGCTGCTTGTAGTACTAAATATTTTTCTTCTCTTCGTAGACTAAAGTGTATCAGCATGCTACGACTGTAATATATCTATTGTATGAAGAGCTTAAATCCCCAAACTCATTGTCTATGTATGTAAGTTTAAATGCATCAAACTTTTTTTTTTTTTTAAGTGCAGGACACCATTTTTTTTTTTTGTAGTTGTCAGGTGTACTTAGTTTCCCCCTCCCCTTCCCCATTATTCCTTTTCTTGAACTTCTCTTGCCCCTCCCAACTTTGTTATTTCATGTCTGTGTTTCCTTGTTATGTAGTTGTGCACAAGTCTGAATGGACACATCATGGACTAGTTTCTCTGTAATCCTCCTGAAATTGAAATATTGTGAGAGCATAAGATAAGGAAAACAAATGCAAAGAGAATGGGAAGTGCCAAAGAAATGAAGGGGTAGTATGAACTAAGGTAGGTATAGGTGAGGGACATATAACAGAGCCGAGGAAACATGTACCAAGGGAAGGGAAAAACATATCCTGGGAAAGAAAAGCTGCACTGGCCAGTAAGAACAACAAAGTGAACTTGGGGAGAAAAAATATAATGATACAAAGAGGAAGAACAAAAGAAATTCACACAGCTTTTTATTAACTACTTAATTTATAACTGTCTTCAGTTAATTTTATTATGTGTTGGTGTGGTAGTTCTACAGCTTTAGCTTCTTTCTCTTAAAAAGTACATGTTACAGCATCAGGTAACTTTTCTCAAAATATCAAGCCTTAGGAGTCTAATATGTAATGTTGAAAAGATCAAATAAAACAGCAGAGGGTGTGTTAAACAAGTAGTCAGACACTGTAGGGTGTGCACTAATGAGATATTGGTGCACACCTAGTGTATTAAACAGGGCCAGAGGCAAAATAAGAAATTAGCTATTAATGCAAGCTGTCTGTTTCACTAATAACATTAAACAGTTAAAACTTTTGTTCACTGAATTTACTTTAATAACACAAAAATGGATAATCAGAAAATAGCCCAAATCTTTGTGTTTTAGTAATTTAAAACTTTATGGAGGAAAACCTTTTGGTCTGAAATGTCTCATGCTTGTTTCTTATTCAAAAGTAACTTTAAATGGTAGTTTGGTAAAATTCCACTTGGCTATTTTTGAATTCTGAGTACAAAAAGTTCTAATTTTTTTCACGCCTTAAATATTGTTCAGACATTTGACTAACTCAAACAGCTTAATTTTAAAACTTCAAACTCACCGTAGTCTTAATCCTCAGAAGACAAGTGCCTCTTGACTTGTTCAGAAAGTTGGCTTAAAAATAACTGTTTGATAGTAGTGTGTACTGCATTATCCCTGCTAATTTTATCTAGCCTCAGCAGAGGTATCAGATTCTGTTGCTTGAAAATATGTATAAGTGCAGCTTTTGGATTATGCAATACTTTTCCTAGCAGTTTGGTGGTGATGTGATTTTAGACATTATGGTCTTTCTTGTGTATAATGAGATTACTGACTCTCCATGTTAATGAGACATCCAAAGTCATACTTGTCTTGGTGATTGGCTGAACAAAAAGTAGGACTGAGTGGACTTGTAGGCTCTAAAGTTTTACATTGTTTTGTTTTTGAGTGCAGTTATGTAACACAAAAATCTACATTTTTAAGTTCACTTTCATGATAGAGATTGCACTACAGTGCTTGTATGAGGTGAATTGAAAAATACTATCTTTTATCATTTTTACAGTGCAAATATTTGTAATAAAAATAATATAAAATGAGCACTGTACACTTTATCTGTGATGTAACTGAAATTGATATGTTTGAAAATGTAGAAAAACATCCAAAAATATTTTATAAATTTCAATTGGTTTTCTCTTGTTTAACAGTGAGATTAATCGCAATTAATTGTTTTGAGTTAGTTGGGTGAGTTAACTGCGATTAATTGACAGCCCTAGTAGTTACCTGTAATATTGGGCTAATAATGCTTACCCAAGTGCTTGAAAATCTACAGGTGGAGAAGGGAATGAAGTACAAAATGTTATTTTAATCACAACTTTAGATGGTGTAACTTTAACCAAACGATTCAGTAACTTGGCTTGGAGGCACTCTCTTCCTTAGTGAGTGGAGGCACTGGCTGTGGAACTTGGCTAAGTGGGTTCTACTTCTAGGTTTGACCTTTACTTGCTAAGAGTTTTTAGCACATTGCAAAAGTTTGAGGTGAATGTAGGCTGTATGGTTGGCTAATTTAGCTGTGTAGTGAACATTGCAAGCCTTTTCAAATGTACAGCATATGTTGTAAAGCAGTGCAGGAGCAGTTATTAGGTTGCTTGGTGCTGATTACACCCTTCAATTTAATAATCTGGTGATATAGCTCATACTGTTTGTTCTAAAAGTTTAAACTTTGTTTTGCAACAAAAGGAAAACAATAAAACGGAAGCACTTTGAAGCAAGCAAATAGTTAAGGACATTATCAATTATCAAATAATGCATATTTCATTAGAACAGTAACAATGTCTTCTCAGTAATCTCAAAATATAAACACAACTTCATGTTTTTTCCCCCTCAAAACAGTTACGTGTGTGTTAGTTTAATTTTCAACATATACCTCATTAAACTTGCTGACTTGTCTCTCTGGATTCAATCAGTACAGAACAGCAATTCTTTAAAAAACAAAACAAAACAAAAAAACCCGAGGATTACTTGGGGTACATTTCAGTCCCATATTTAAAGTGCAAACAGTTTTTTGCATATCCGTGTCTTGCTGCAGGATATGGTAAGAAGCTAAGGAGAGAGCAGTGTGTAGAACCTTACCTTTCATTCTCATGATATTTGTGGGAAATATTCTAAAGAGAGTGTATTTAATAAAAATTCGGACTTTTTTTTTTAAATTCTCTGCTAGACACTTGACACCATTGATCATCAGGTTCTCTTGTCCTGTATCCCAGAAACTGCAGGTGTGAATGGAAACATACTGAGATGGATCAGTTCCTTTTTTTCAAACCCAGAGGGTTGTTATGGGCAACTGTTCTTCCTTTTTTCACCTGCAGAGTCACACAAGCTCAGTCATCTCCGTTATGATAAGCATACTACATAAAGCAGTAGAGCTGGTGAGACAATCTGGGCAGAAATGACAGCAGAATGCAGCCAACACTCATTTAATCAAATGCAAATATCATTGACCTCCAGTGCTCTCAATGCTTTTCAGAAATCAGCACCCTGATAAAGAGCAGTTGAACTAAAGCTGAAACTTGACTTTACTGAAGCTGAAGGAAGTACACCTCTACCCCGATATAACGCGACCTGATATAACACGAATTTGGATATAACACAGTAAAGCAGTGCTCCGGTGGGGGTCCTGTGCACTCCAGCAGATCAAATCAAGTTTGATATAACACGGTTTCACTTATAACGTGTTAACATTTTTTTGGATCCCGAGGACAGCGTTTTATCGGGGTAGAGGTGTACTTTGAAGAACTTGCGTTCTCTATAGCATTCCCTGTTATTGTGCACATGTGCTTTCATTGTTAATCTGTAATCTTGGGGTCCATTTGGGCATCTATAAACCATGAAGAGCCCAGAGCCTTGGCATCGAAAAACACCCATGTCTATTTGCAGTTGGCCAAAAGATGCTATCCTCTGAGGCACAGACCTGCCAAATTGATATATGCATTTTGGACCTCTGGGCTTGATTACTGCGGTTCATATTTAAGAATGAAAACACTTGTCTGGAGAGATTTCAACTGATACAAAATGCACCAGCCTGCCTGCTGTGAACATCATCCTACACTTTGTGCTTGCTCCTAACTGAATACAGAGTACAGTTCAAAGTCTGCCCTGATATTAAAAATCCTTCATGGGATTGGCTCTACCTACTTGAGAGATTGCTCCTTCCTCTACTGTCATGGCCTCCCATGACTGATATAGGCTACAGGAATTATGAAACTGTTAATCAGTAAGGGGAGACTATAAGTACACACAACTTTCAAAGGAGCTGGACCTAAACTATGGAACTCACTCCACAAGACATGAATTACTATGAATATCACTCAAAACTCACTTCAATTCAGATTTTCCTCTAAAATTTTTGTGTGCGTGCACAAATAAATATAAACTAATCAGTCTATTTCTTCAGGCTGGAAAGAAAGGGATGTTTATTAAATTGTTTCTGAATAGTTGGGTGGTACTATGATAATTCAAGGATAATAGCCATATAAATACCTCAGTAGAAAATGCAATCAGCAGATTATGGTTTCATGGACTATGGATTGGGATTAATTTAATGATAAGAATTACATGAGGTCTTCCGTCTTTTGTGTGTGGAACATTTGTCATGGATTAAGGTTGCTGTATCCTATTAGCTGTGCCATGAAAGTGGCTTTTGGCCCTGAAGTGGGGGCAGAGGTCAACAACAAAGTTCTTGTAGGATTTGTATCTTCATTATGCTATGGTTCGCAGAATCATTACCATGGGTACTTATGCCTGCTTGCAGCTTGGGGACAGAGCCAGACCTCTCAATCACTGATAGTGGAGGAGCATCTTGTCCCTGAAGTTCCCTCCAAATTTTTTTTTTAAATTGGGAGCTTTCTTGAGCAAGACCCAGTACTGTAACCTATAATTCAGACAGGCAGTCCTCACTACTATCGTAGCATTCATTCTCTTAAGTACATTGAAGAAATAGTCTTCTTTTGGTCAAGCATTAAAGTCCAGTCGTTAGGAACACTGGCAGTCTCTCTCATGGCAAGGTAGTCTTATCTTCTGTTCTGAGAGATGCTTGGCAGCTTCATGGCCATGAACATATAAGTTAACCAAATTCAGCATATTGGTTATCCTGTGACTATTTTCTGGTAGAAGTCTTTTCCAGCTCTTATTGCCTAGGGAAGGCTGGAGGATATACATAATAGACCTTGTCTTGGATATTCTCATTTCAAGGATGAGCCTGTTTCCCACCTAGGAGGCACACTGCTGTGAAAATCTTGTTGTAATGGCTCTATGGACCTTAGCACAAGGAAAAATAGAAAAAGGGGTATCAGTGCTTACCTGAGAACTCCCCCCCTTTCCCCCCCCCCGGTGTAATAAGATACGCAGATCCAGCCCAGCCTGAAGACAAGTGGATCATCCATGATAGAGATGGAAATTGACAGCCGAAGACTTGGATTTGTTGTTGTAAGGGGGAACTTGGGTTTGATTAAAAGGGGTGGAGACGGGAGAGAGATCTCCTCTTCTTGCAGAAGATGAGAAATCGTTGTTTGTTCCTCAAAGTATAGTTAACACAATCTGTAACTGAGGTGTGGTCTACACTACAGAGGTAGGTCGAAGGAAGCTGCCTTAAGTCGACTTGTTAATGTATGTGTCTACACTACCAGGTCCTTTACACCGACCTAAGTTGCCTCTAATGTCGACGTCTGTAATCCACCTATGTGAGAGGCATAGCACTTAATTCGATTTTTATGGGTGGACTGTGAGGTAGTGCAGACACAGCGTTGTGTAATTTGACTTAATTGGCCTCCAGGTGGTGTCCCACAATGCTCATCTGTGACCGTTCTGGAGATCATTCTCAACTCTGCTGCACTGCAGCCAGGTACACAGGAAACAGCCCCTCCTCTGCTAAAGCCCCAGAAATTTTTGATTTCCCATTTCCTGTTTGTTCAGCATTGGGAGCATGCCAGCTTGAGTACAGCTGATCATGGAGACTACACACTCCAAACACTCTCCAGCCTGGTCTGCACAGGAGGTAGTGGATCTCATCACTGTGTGGGGAGAAGAGTCTGTGCAGGCAAAACTCCGATCCAGAGAAGAAACGCTGACATCTATGCAAAGATTGCTTGTGGAATGGGGAAGAAGGGCTACATGAGGGACACATAGCATGCCATGTGAAAAGAAAAACTTTGCCAAGCGTACCAGAAGGCAAGGGAGGCGAACAGTCATTCTGGTGCTGAACCCCACACGTGCTGGTTCTACAACGAGCTGCATGTGATTCTCGGGAGTGACCCTACCAGTACCCCCACAAGCAACGTGGACACCTCAGAGGTGTGAGAGTCTAGAGACAACAAGGAGGACGATATGGTGGATGAGGAAGAGGAGAATGGGAGACAAGCGAGCGGTGGATCCATTCTCCCTGAGAGTCAGGAAATATTTTTAAGACCTGTGGGTCGCAAGACATCACGATGGCTGACCATGATGCCGGGGAAGGCACCTCTGGTGGGTATACAATTACAATGAAAGTCCAGTTAAACTTTAGCGGGCACACATATTTGGTGGTATTGCACGTTTACTGTGAAGAAAAAGCGAGGTGCTGTGGCTCTCTGCTTACAAGAGAGCACTCCAGCTACGCAGATGGCCCCCGGAAAAGACTGTTTATGTGGACTGGGATAGCCCTGGATCCTCCATGGATATCTCTAGGAAACTTTCATGGAGGTACTCTTCAGTCCTTTGCAGAAGGTTTCTGGGCAGGGCAGTCTTATTTCTTCCACCATGATAGGACACTTTCCCATGCAACTTTTGAATTAATTCTGCTGGCATCATTGTGGTACACAGCATAGCAGCATAAGGACCGGGTCTGTACCCAGATGTTTGAAACGTCTGAGGGTAACAGAAGCAGAAAGGAAGGAGGAGACTGATATCACATAGGATTGCCTAGGGGAAACGGGGAAAGTTCTCATTAAAAGTGCTCTTACAAGGAAAAAAAAGAGCATGTAGACCCCTCCACCCTACATTCCGGATCGCCAAACCACACAGACGCTAAAGTGCCTTTACTGTGCTCGGCATGGGTTGGCAAGTAGTTTAAGTGACTGATGGGGGACTGGGGCCCATGTGTGAGATTCTGCTATTTGGGAGTGAAACCCCCTCCCCCCCATTTGTAAACCGCTTCCTGTGGTGCTATGGGGAAGGGCCATTGTTCGACTAGCTACCTGTGCTCCCGACATGATCCTGCCATAAACTTCATTAAAAGTGTGGTCACCCATGACTCAGAGGGGAGGGGCTACTCACCATGGCTGGAACAGCAAAATGGTGCAGTGAACAATTACGGATTCTGATTATTATGGCTTGCACCTAGTGTAATGAGGTGGTTATTATTATTATTTTTTTTTATGAAAACGGCCTTGCTATGGAAATATTTTATGCATGTACAATATGTACAATAGCTCCTTCCCCCCCCCCCCCCGACTGACAGCTGGAAATGTGTCCTTCGGCGTGTCATCAACACCTGAAAGCAGACTTTCGGTGATTAGAAGGAGGAGCAAGAGAAGGCGGGAGGACATGTTCACCAAGATAATGAATGCCTTGGGGCAGCTGACACAGAGCTGAGAGCATGGAAGATTTCACTTTCTGGGAAGTTAGACATGGACATGGAGAGCAGGAAAGCTTCCCATGAGCATGAATGTGTGGCGCAGGATGAGATGCTTCGGATTCTGAGGGACCAATCAGACATGTTAAGGTGTCTGGTTGAACTGTAGGAATAGAAGCAGGAGGGTGGAGTCCCTCTGCAGACCCTGGTGGACAGCCAGCCAGCATTGCCTGGCGCAGAATTACTCTCCCCCAAGCGTTCCATGAGGTGTAGGAGAAAAGTCCATTATCCCTTTCATTTAACTCAGGGGGAGGGTACAAGGAACAGAAGGCGCCCATTCCCAGACCTTTGATGGTCTAGAATGCGGTGTCATGTTATAGAGCTAAAAATGTTTCTCCCATTCCAACTTTACAACCCCTTTTCCCCAAGGCTAACTTTTTCCCCCTTGTTCTCCCTCTTATGTTTCTTAAATAAAGTAAATGGATTTCAGAAATAAATGTTCTTTAATGAGTAGAAGCAGTGGGCTTGGGTAGGGGGTTGGCTTTACAGGGGCAGTGATACAAGTCCGGTGAAGGTTTGGGAAAGCACAATGCAGACGAGCAGCTCATGTTACTGTGACTCATTTTTTAAATGGCTTTTCAAAGCCTCGCGGATACGCACCGCCCCTTGCTGTGCTCTTGTTGCCCTGGTGTCTGGCTGATCAAAAATGGCTGCCATGCGATCTGCATCAACTGCTTACCCCTGCAGAAAATTTCCCCCCTTTTGTTCACAGATATTATGGAGCACACAGCAGGCAGCTATAACCATGGGGATGTTCTCTTCGTTAAGGTCCAGCCTTGTTAGTAAACTTCTCCAGTGCTCTTTTAAATGACCAAAGGCACATTCAACCACCATTCTGCACTTGCTGAGCCTATAGTTGAACCGTTCCTTACTGCTGTCCAGACGGCCGGTGTATGAGCCATGGAAGCAAGGGGTAGGCTGGGTCCCCCAGGATAACGATAGGCATCTCAACATCGTCAATGTTCATTTTGTGGTCTGGAAAGCAAGTCCCGGATTGCAGCTTTTGAACAGACCCGAGTTCCTAAAGATGCACGCGTCATGAACCTTTCCCAACCATCCTACGTTGATGTCGGTGAAACGCCCCCTGTGATCCACCAGTGCTTGCAACACCATTGAAAAGTATCCCTTTTGTTTATGTACTCTTTGGCAAGGTGGTCTGGTGCCAAGATGGGGATATGCATGCCATCTATCGCCCCACCAGAATTAGGGAACCCCATTGCGGCAAAACCATCCTCTGTGTCCTGCACATTTCCCAGACGCACTACCCTTTATAGCAGAAGTCCTGGCCCTGCATACTTGGAGCACAGCAGCTCCCACGGTTGATTTGCTTACTCCAAATTAATTCCCCACTGACCGGTAACTGTCTGGCATAGCAACCTTCCAAATAGCGATCGCCGCTCGCTTCTCCACTGTTTGAGCAGCTTTCATTTTTGTGTTGCTGAACTGCAGGGCAGAGGAAAGCTCTGCATAAAGTTCCTGGAAGGTGGTCTTCCGCATTCGAAAGTTCTGCAGCCACTGCTCGTCATCCCATGCCCGCAAAATGATGCGGTCCCACCAGTCAGTGCTTTTTTCACGGGACCAGAAACGACACTCAACAGAGTGCAGCTGCTCTTTGACTGCCAGAAGCAACTGAATTTTTTTTCAGTGGCTTGCAGCAGGGTTGCTTGCAGGACATCGCTATGTTCCGTGTGGCGGGCCCTACTTCGGCTCCTGAAATACTGCAAGAGAAGGCGCGAGGTGTTTAAGGTGCTCACAGCAAGAGTGCACAACTGAGCAGGCTGCATGCTTCTGGGGTTATGGCATACGCATGGCAGTTTTAAGCGTGAAAACCACTGGGTTGTTTGCCGTTGATATGAGGTAGGGAGGACTGCATCATGGGATGCCGACGCAGTGTTCCCATTCTCCCCTGCGACAATGTTTTGGTCCTATGAGGCATTCACAAACTTCCCAAAACACACTGTGGCAAGTTGCACTTTGGAATAGCTTCCCACGATGCACTGCTTTGTGCATCAATGCCGGTACTGCTAGTGAGGGCACACTCCATCGAGACAATGAGCATGGTGTGGCCACACACAATTGATTTACTTCGGAGGCTTGAGGTCGAATTAGATAAAGTCGACTTAATTTTGTAGTGTAGATAAGCCCTGAGGGAAAGTAGGATCAAGTTAGCCTGGTAGTGGAACCTTTCTCAACTGGAGGGAATTTCAGGAGATGGAACATTCCCCTGTGCCTGTAACTGGCACAGATATGTTACTATATTTGTCTACTGGTCTAATTATTCCAGGTTATTAATTTGAAGTCTGTTCCTTTTTGAAAATAACTTTCAAAACAGATGTTTTTTAAACCTTGAAAACATCAGATACAAGTTTGAAGGGTAATGCAGTAAAATATGTATATTGCTATGCAGCATGTGAGCTTCGTGTTAAGTGTCAAATTCTTCTGTGTTAGTATTCCCCCACATGCATTGTTCACTTGTCCTCTAAATGTATTAGGGTGAGACTAGAATTATTTTATCAGGGTTAAACAGAAAGTAGCAATAGTCTCTGTATTTATTAAAACTACAATGCATAGTTGTTTGAGTTTTCGATACCTTTTTTTAATACCTGACAAAAGTCAAGCCAGCAGTTTGTATTTTCCAACTTTCTTTCAAGCAAGGGTTTTTTTGTTTGTTTGTTTGTTTGAGGAGTGTTGTACAAAAGCATTGAACATTGTTTATTGAACAAAGTATGGAGATGGTGGCAGAGGCCTACAGTTAGTTTAAATACCAAGAATGTGATGCCATATGTTTAATATATCTAAATTGAAATATTAAAATTGAATTGAAGCTGGGGCTGCTGACAAATATAGCATATTTGCTACCCAGAGTACTAAAGATGTGAGCCAGAGATTGCTACAATAGTTTTGGGACTCTATTACTAAAGTTGAGTAATTTTGTGGTGTGAAGCGCAACACACTTCAGGCACCAGGAAGGGGGTTGTATGATGGGATTCCATAGAGCTGGCCCCTAGCCCCTGCTTAGGTGCTTAGTCTTTTATATTAGTCTGTTGTTGTTAAAAGTCTAAATTAGAAGCCCCTTCTGCAGGCTTCCTGTCCCAGGGAATTTACCCTTTAATGGGAAGAGCAAAGGGTAAATTGAGGAAGGAACAATCAGTTGCATACATACAAAATGGGAAATGACTTCCTGGGAAGGAGTACTGCGGAAAGGGAAAGGGATCTGGGGGTTATAATGGATCACAAGCTAAGTATGAGTCAACAGTGTAACACTTGCATAAAAAGCAAACATCGTTCTGGGATGAACTAGCAGGAGTGTTGCAAGCAAGACACGAGAAGTAATTCTTCTGCTCTGCTCCGCACTGAGAAGGCCTCAACTGGAGTATTGTGTCCAATTCTGGATGTCAAATGTTAGGAAAGATGTGGATAAATTGCAGAAAGTCCAGAGGAGAGCAACAAAAATGATTAAAGATCATGTTTTCTAGACCATGAGGGAAGATTGAAAAAACTGTGTTTGCATAGAAGAGAAGACTGAGGGGGGACAAATACAAAAGGTTGTTACAAGGAGGAGGCAGAAAAATTGTGCTTGTTAACTTCTGAGTATAGGACAAGAAGCAGTGGGATTATTTAAATTGAAGCAAGGGCGGGCTTAGGTTGGACATTAGGAAAAACTTCCTGTCAGGGTAGATAAACTCTGGAACAAATTGCCTAGGGAGGTTGTGGAATCTCCATCACTGGAGATCTAAAAGAAAAGCTTAGACAAACACTTGTCAGAAATGGTTTGGTTATTACATAGTCGTGCCTTGAGTGCAGGAGACTGGACTAGATGAAGAATGCTCAAGAAGTCAAGTCCCACACTTCTGATTCTAGTATTTTGTTCTTGCAAAAGTGTCCCTCAGCATGGAAGAGGAATGCCTTCTCTTTCCCATTGACCTGTGTATTTGGTTATGCCTTTCTCCTGTTTCTTCACAACACCAAAATGGTTCAGAAAATAGAACTAGACAGGTATCTATAATCCTGTGATATCATATACGGTACCTCAGACCATAGTTCCATACGCTTGTACAGATGGCAACCTGCAAATTTTGGACGCCATCTAGATTTTAAACAGTTTGCTTCACGAGGGCCCCCTCACTCATCCTGACCTTCACAGGTTTGATTTTAGTCTGGAACCTGAGTGAGCTGTTGTGGATACTTCAGAGAAGAGGTGGATTTTCTGTTAATCCTAGAACCTTCCATAACCACAGCATATGAGAATACGAGCCTCTTCTATCTGGAAATAGACATCAGTCTAAATCAGTTTTTAGCATCTGTTGGACAGCCACAGTATTTATTATCCGAATAAACTGAACATTGCAATGAGATGTGAGCCTTGCTTAAGCACACAGGCATCAAATGTGTGTACAGTTCCAGGTAGATCTCTGGTGCATCTCTAAAAGTCCATGGTGTGCGTGGTATTGATCAGTACTGCCTCAGGACTGTGCTGAGGCAAAAACTAGTTCCATTTTTTAAATAAAGGAAATAGACTAAAGTAAAATTCAGGGGACTATGGTGCCCTGCTAAGCAGTCTTAGTATGGCAGTGTTCCTCATACTCTTTGCTACAGAATAGGTGGCACCAAGATGGATGGGAGGCTCTGACACTGAACATCAACATCAGTAGGGGTGCTTGTGCAGCCCCAATAGAGGTGGCTTTGGTAAAGGTTCTATCGCTTTTATTCCAGGAGATGTCAGACCCATAAGTTTGAGTGCATAGAGGTGGCTCTTAAAAAAAACAAGCTATCCTAACCTTTCTTTATCCCCATTTTTATGGATGGGGAAACTGAGGTACTGAGAAAGTAAGTGACTTGGCCAAGGGGGCATAGGAAGTCTGTGCATAGCTGGGAGATCTGGATTCAGTTCCCAAGTCCCAGTCCAGTGCCTTGACCACAGGATAACCACCCTTAGAAATGATTATTCAGCCTGTGATAAAGTGAAGTATAATTTTGTACCTTTTAGATTGTGGGTTTTTTGTTTTTTTTTTTGTTTTTTAAGAAGAAGAAAAAAATACCTAGCAAGTGATCCGGAGGCCATCACTTCTGTATATTTGCATTTGGGCTTTGTTACTGCCAGTCCATTTTACATGGGAAGTGATACTGCAGTGATGGGCAGTAGTAAATAGTCCATAGTGAACTTGGGGTTTCTAGCTCATCTCATGTATTAGTGTGATGGGGTAGTCTTCCCCTTAAGGGTGGTACTTCCTACTGGTCAGTCCACCCTGCTAGCTCCCAGGCTCTTAAAGAGTTGAAAGGTCCAATTACAGGACAAGGACTTGGAAGGTAGTAGAAAAGAGAGAGTGTTCCTGGGAGTAAGTACCAGGGTCTCTTCCCAAATGCTACTGTTTCTTTAAGAGTTCAGGGCCAGGAGCCTTGCAGAGAGTGGGGGCAAGCCTCCCCTTTCTCCTAACTCAGTGTGACGAGCACAAATGCTGCCTCCTCCCTCCTAGTAGACACTGATGGGAGTAAGAAGGCTTCTGTAGGACCTTGAATTAACAGGGACTAGACACCAGCAAAAAGTTGGCAAACTCTGAGCCTCAAGACTAAGTGGGGCCAGCTGACAGAGACAAATTGCAAAAGAGCTGGGGACTCCTGGTTAGGAAAAGGACAATAATTGCTTGAACTACCCAAGCTTCAGGAGGACAGCTGGGAACCCTGCCGTAAAGAGAGACATAAAGGCTGAGAGAACTCTGATGGCTTGTCTACACTACTGCGTGGGGTCGATCTAAGATGCGCAACTTCAGCTACATGAATAGCGTAGCTGAAGTCGATTTACTTAGATCTACTTGCCACGGCATCTTCACAGTAGTAAGTCGACAGCTGACGCTCGCCTGTCGACTCCGCTTGCGCTCCTCGCTCTGGTGGAGTACTGAAGTCGACGGGAGAGCGCTCAGTGGTCGATGTATTGCGTGTATACTAGATGCAATAAATCGACCCCCACTGGATCGATCACTACCCACCGATCTGGTGGGTAGTGTATACAAGCCCTGAGAGAAATGGGAAAAGAGCTTAGAGGACAGGCTTCAAAGGAACCTTGAAAGCCAAATGCATGCTTTGTTTATGTGGGACTCTGTTATGGCCCCCTTTTGTATGTGGGTTTGTAATAACCAGTCCTAAGAAGGGTATTATTTAGGGCTGTCAAGCGATTAAAAAAATAATCTCAATTAATCGCGCTGTTAATAATAGAATACCATTTATTTAAATATTTTTGGGTGTTTTCTACATTTTCAAATATATTTCGATACAAAATACAAAGTGTACAGTGCTCACTTTATATTTTTAATATAAATATTTGCACTGTAAAAATATAGTATTTTTCAATTCAATTAATACAAGTACTGTAGTGCAATCTCTTTATCATGAAAGTTAAACGTAATGAAGAATTATGCACAAAAAACCCCAGCATTCAAAAATAAAGCAATCTCAAACTTTAGAGTCTACAAGCCCATAAATGTAAACAAACTTGTTTGTCTTAGTGATTGGCTGAACAAGAAGTGGGACTGAGTAGACTTGTAGGCTCTAAAGTTTTACATTGTTTTGTTTTTGAGTGTAGTTATGTAACCAAAAAACCTTTACATTTGTAAGTTGCATTTTCACGATAAAGAGATTGCACTACAGTACTTGTATGAGGTGAATTGAAAAAATACTATTTCTTGTTATTTTACAGTGCAAATATTTGTAATAAAAATAATATAAAGTGAATACTGTACACTTTGTATTCTGTATCGAAATATATTTGAAAATGTATAAAAACATCCAAAATATTAAACAATAGAATACCAATTGAAATTTATTAATCAGTGCGATTAAAACTGCGGTTAATTGCAATTAATTTTTTTGAGTTAATTGCGCGAGTTAACTGTGATTAATCGATAGCCCTTGTATTAAGTCAAGCATCAAAAGTGCCCAAATTGATTTTATTGGTTTCCTGAGAAGGAAACTGAGGAAGTGTTTAAGTGTAGTGCCATACTAACTCAGCCGGGGGGGTCCTACATGGCAGATATGCCCTATGACAAGCAGAGTATAGAAGGTTCTGCTTGGAGAGGGTTGTATGTGAGGGAGGAATTTGTGTGGGGATGGATTAGAGGGAGGGGTTGTTAATGCCATTCTGGTTCTGAGGGAAAAGCTTATTAGCGAGGGAGGTTTTGCACTTTTCCTAAAGGCTATTGGACTTCAGATTAATCTAGTCTTTGTAAGTTGTTTGTTTTGTTTTTGTTTTTTGCATAACTGAATCCTCTCAACTGAGAATGTTTTGTCCCCAGCTCTCATTTCTCAGCTGGTACTCTCATTCAGGGATGTTTCTGCTCCTTCTCATTCAACAATCCAGTGGGTATCTTTCTGCTATTCAGATAAGCCATGTAGAATGAATAGCCAGTCACTGTTTCCAATAATATTTTCCCCTCCCCCCCACTCATCTGCCCTCTTCTTTCTGGCTGGCTCCTGCACTTTCCTCAGTTTGACTTTCTTTGTTCCAGGGAGCTGCCTTCAGTTTCTCACAGAGCAGTTAATCAGCTGGAGGGACAGAAAATACTTTAGATGTGGTTGTGACCACATTTGTTTCGTGGCTGGTTCATGGTTCCATTGTTGTGCTGCTAACTCTCAGTACCCTTAGGGGTATGTCTACATTGCAAATAAGGCCTGTGCCAGCTGACTCAGGCCCTAAGGGCTCAGGTTGTGGGACTGTTTAATTGCAGTGTAGACTTCTGGGTTCAGGCTCCAGCCTGAGCTCTGGGACCCTCCCACCTCGCAAGGTCCTATAGTATGAGCTCCAGTTAGAGCCCGTAAATCTACACTGAAGTGAAACAGTCCTGCAACCCGATCCCCATGAGCCCAAGTCAGCTAGCATGGGCCCAGCCGCTGGTGTCTTAATTGCAGTGGAGACATAACCTCAGAGACTGACTTGAGCAGCCTCAGTCTTGTTTGGTTCTGAGCACTGGTGGTAGAATCTTTCAGTAAAACCCTTGACAATTGCAGCAGGCCAGGAAGTTTTAAGTTCTGACCATTTTTCTTGGGCTTAAATTGCCCTTTGTTTCTTTTATTAAAAAAAAAAAAATTCTCTTTTTGGATTTATCTTGAAAGGAAGATATATACTTTAACGTATATGTTGATATTAAAAGCTGCCTGGTAGTTTATGAAGCCCAGGGTATTCTGAAAGGAGGATAGTAAGAGTTAAGGGGTGTGGTTTTTGTTTTGTTTTTATGTTGGTGTAGGTAACCGAAAGTGTGGTTGGTTGTAATTATTTCATGGCTTTTCAGTGTTTGAGGAAAATTTGTTCTGATCTTTAATCTTAATTGACTTTAAACAAAGTTGTTGGGTTTTTCCCCCCTCTGATATTATGATTGATTATATATATATATATATATATATACACACACACACACACACACACACACACTTTACATCACGGGTGGCCAAACTGGGTTGCGAGCCACATGCGGCTCCTTTATTGTTAAAGTGAGGCTTGCAGAGCCCTCTTCCTCCCCCTCCCCCCATCCTGCCTCATTCTCCATGTACTAGACTTTGGCGTGGGTGTGGAAAGCTCAGGATCTCTGCGTTGGAGCAAGTTGGTGGAGTTGCGGCTTCTGCCCAGTGGAGATGGGGGTCTGAGGGATTGCAAACCTGCCGGGGCTCAGGGCTTCAGCAGGAGCTGGGCTGAAGCCCCGAGTTCAGATAGGTCCGCCCTGGCTATTGAACTTCTGAAGATTGTCATATGTGGCTTGGAGGGTCAGTAAGTTTGACCACCCCTGCTTTACACTATCATGTATCTTACATGTGCTGCATATGTTTGAACAGCTGCTTTAGGAATGTCTTAGTCCCAACTCTCTATCTTCATATCTCTCTGCCTGTAAGGCTGAAGGACTCCAGTTTCCTTCAGTCAACTGTACAGGACTGATAGGGAGCCATAAAAATATTTAAAATGATCTCAAATAGCTTTTACTGTACCTAAAAAGTGTGATCTACAAGTAGCGACACACCAAGGCTCTTCCAAGATTAGAAGAGAGTGCTGGATCCCAGTGGTAAACTGGTAGCCTTACAAATATTGGACTTTAAACTTATTGCATTTAAGAATAGGAAAGCTGTTCTGGCCCAGGACTGAATCTTGCTTGTTCTGGACCTCAAACTGGTATAATTTTGGTGGAATAACGCCATATGAGGAATAACAAGGAAAATTTCCCTTTACTTTTCAATAATGATTAAACAGCCCAGCTATTTGGAAGTTGCCTTGCAGTTTAGAATGGTAAGTCCTGGGTAAATGGATTATTGGACAATTGGGGCTGTGGGGGAAGGTGACTTAGTATGTATAATCAAGGGAGGGAGGATGGCTATAGCTTTTTAAGGGACATGGTGGCACAGGAGCTGCTAGTCTTCCTCCCCTGCAAAGTATTAGATGGCCAGCGAGGTAGCTGCAATCGGAAAAGGTCAGCATCTGCCCACTCCTGGAGCTATGGGAGAAGTGGTGGGAAGCAGTGTGAGAGCCAAGGCCGCTTACAGGTAGTTGAGACTGAATAGTAGCACAAGATAACTTCAGGCAGAGCTGAGAATAGAACCCAGGTCTCAGTCATATAGCCATGCTGCTTTTCAGAATGAATGTGCAAGATCTCTATGGTGTCTGTAATTACTAGACCACACTTCTATCCAGAGACAGGAATGGAATATGGGACTTCCAGCTTTCCCCTTCTGTCTAACAAATAGTTGTGTAAGGTTCTGGCAGACAGTGGTCACATCTTTTGTGGCTGGTCCACAGAGAGTAATAACTTACTACTACTACGTTACCCCTTTAGCACAGCGGTTCTCACTCTATGGGGCAGGCATGGGAATGTGTCAAGGAAGATGCAAGCTGTGTCTTTTTGTTTCTGTTTTTTGTTTTTTAAAGCTCTGGCTGTCAGTCCTGGGTGGCTGGCGTTCGTGCAGAAGGGCTATGCACGTCTGAGGGGCGGGGAGAAAGGGGACAGCTGGAGGAGCCCTGCTGCCTCTGTGCTGACAGCAGGAGCCCTGCCACTTGGGCTCAGGCTCTTCTCCCCTCCCCCCAATACTTCACTGGGAGGCAGCCCAGGCTCTGGCTGTCAACCCTGGGGTGGCTGCAGCAGTGCAGAACTAAGGGTGGCAATGGGGTGCTAAGTCTGCTGAGAAAAGTGATATTGTCAACAAATATTTTTTACAATGCCAACCTTACTTCTGTGCTGCTGCTGTGCACTGCCTTCAGAGCTTGGCTTCAAGTTAGCAGTCTGGCTCCAAGCTAGCAGTTGCTGCTCTTCGCTCTGCTGTCAGAACAAGGTAGGGTGACCAGACAGCAAATGTGAAAAATCAGGATGGGGTAGGGGGTAATAGGAGCCTATACAAGAAAAAGACCCAAAAATCGGGACTGTCCCTATAAAATCGGGACATCTGGTCACCCTAGAACAAGGTGGTGGTATATTTACTTGTGAGAGTGCGGGGGCATAAACAACTACAGATACAAAGAAGAGGGGCCAGATCAGAAGTTTGAGAACCACTGCTTTAGCATAATTGGTGGAGATCTGTGCTGCAGACCTTAGAGTCCTGGATTTAAAGCCTACTAATGACCATTGGAGACAAAGTTCCACATAATGGAATTTGTTTTATTTTAGTTTAAACAAACTAGTAAATTACATACAACTATGTTCAAAGAACACTTAAAGTTGCAAAGTCCCAATCTCTTAGGAAATACCAGAATTGAAGTTGTGTATTCAACCTTAATTTGTCCTCTTTGTCCATATGCCTTATGGTAGTTTTAATTATACTGTATTATATTGATCTAAAGAACCCCTGCTTCGTATGGCACAGTGACTAAGGCAAAGTTGCAAGAAGAGAATATGTGCTTATTAGGGCTGTCAAGCAATTAAAAAAATTAATCGCGATTAATCACACAGTTAAACCATAATAGAATACCATTTATTTAAATATAATTTTCATTTATTTATTTAAATATTTTGGGATGTTTTCTACATTTTCAAAGTGTACAGTGGTCACTTTATATTTATTTTTTATTACAAATATTTGCACTGTAAAAAACAAAAGCAATAGTATTTTTCAATTAACCTAATACAAGTTCAGTACTGCAATATCTTTATCATGAAAGTTGAACTTACAAGTGTAGAATTATGTTAAAAAAACAACTGCATTCCAAAACAAATTAATGTAAAACTTTAGAGCCTACAAGTGCACTCAGCCCTACATCTTGTTCAGCCAATCGCGCAGACAAACAAGTTTGTTTACGTTTGCAGGAGATAATGCTGCCCGCTTCTTGTTTATGATGTCACCTGAAAGTGAAAATGGGTTCATGTGGCACTGTTGTAGCCGGTGTCGCAAGATACTTATGTGCCAGATGCGCTAAAGATTCATATGTCCCTTCATGCTTCAACCACCATTCCAGAGGACATGCATCCATGCTGACGAGGGGTTCCGCTCGATAATGATCCAAAGCAGTGCAGACTGACGCTTGTTCATTTTCATCATCTGAGTCAGATGCCACCAGCAGAAGGTTGATTTTCTTTTTGGTGGTTCGGGTTCTGTAGTTTCTGCATCGGAGTGTTGCTCTTTTAAGACTTCTGAAAGCATGCTCCACACCTCGTCCCTCTCAGATTTTGGAAGGCACTTCAGATTCTTAAACTTTGGGTTGAGTGCTGTAGCTGTCTTTAGAAATCTCACATTGGTACCTTCTTTGAGTTTTGTCAAATCTGCAGTGAAAGTGTTCTTAAAACGAACAACATGTGCTGGGTCATCATCTGTGACAGCTATAACATGAAATAATGGCAGAATGCGGGTAAGACACAAAGCAGGAGACATATAATTCTCCCCTAAGGAGTTCAGTCACAAATTTAATTAACACATTATTTTTTTAATGAGCGTCATTAACATGTCCTTTGGAATGGTGGCCAAAGCATGAAGAGGCATACTAATGTTTAGCATATCTGGCATGTAAATACCTTGCAATGCCGGCTACAAAAGTGCCATGCACACACCTGTTCTTGCTTTCAGTTGACATTGTAAATAAGAAGCGGGCAGCATTATTGCCTGTAAATGTAAACAAACTTGTTTGTCTGAGCGATTGGCTGAACAAGATGTAGGACTGAGTGGACTTGTAGGCTCTAAAGTTTTACATTGTTTTGTTTCTGAATGCAGTTATGTAAGAAAAATAATCTACATCTGTAAGTCTCACTTTCATTATAAAGAGATTGCACTACAGTACTTGTATGAGGTGAACTGAAAAATACTATTTATTTTGTTTACAAATATTTGCACTATACAAATGATAATCAAAATAATATAAAGTGAGCACTGTGCACTTTGTATTCTGTGTTGTAACTGAAATCAATATATTTGAAAATGCAGAAAAACATCCAAAAATATTTAATAAATTTCAATTAGTATTCTATTGTTTAACAGTGCAATTAAAACTGCAATTAATCGCGATTATTTTTTTTTAGTTAATTGCGTGAGTTAACTATGATTAATTGACAGCCCTAGTGCTTATGTTTTAAGATGCTGGATTCTGTTTCTGGCTCTATTACAAATTTCCTGATGTTGGGCAAGACTTTCATAATGCGTATGTGAAAGGAGCCAAATTAAATTGGCATAGGCAACCTTATTTCTGATGCTTACTAGCGTTTGGGTGCTTGACATTGTAACCTTCATTTTTTTTAATGTAAGTGTTTTTATTTATAATTACACCTGTGTGCGCTGTTTATAGCACTATGTATTTTAGTCCTATCTTAGTTGTGGAAGGAGAGGGCACCCTGGAAGAGTGTGTCTTTTTTTGTTTTTTGTTTTTTTGTTTCTTTAAACAGCAGAGATTAAGTGCTGCTTTGTGTATCAAATTCCACACAATTTTGCTGTGATTGTTTAATATCTTAAGTGAAAAGAGCTGACACATCACTTGGAAGATAGTGATTGACAATGACTTAGAAACGTACTTCAAAGTTTTCAGTGTTTTTAAAAATTGTTTTTTATTACTGTGGGCAGAGCTAGCCAGTATTTCTTTCTTGTTCCAGTGGATGCAGAAAAACTAGAAATTTTAAGTCTGTTACATATGTTTTTTTTTTTCTTTTGTTTTGTGTGTGGTTTTTTTTGACAAACATTGTCAAATCTGTTGCCTTATTTCTGTGGTCAAAGGCATGCTGTGACAGTTAGACTTAGGCTTTGTCTACACTGGCACTTTCGTCATTAAAACTTCTGTCACTAGGGGTGTGAAGGTGGAAGTGGTTTTATTTTGTAGCCGGGAGAGCACAGTGCACCTTGCAGCCACACAGTTGTAGCAGCACAGCCGTGCCGTTTTAAGGTGCACAGTGTAGACATAGCCTTATATTCCCTCAATGGTTGTCAACCTGTTGTCCTCGGACCCCTGGGCATCTGTAGGCTGTCTACAATTTCCAAGGGGTCCGCACCTTCATTTGAAAATTTTTAGGATTCCACAAATGAAAAAAATTGAAAACCACTGTATTAGATTTTGAAACTCCTTTTGCAGTAAGTGCATAATGCTGCTAAAAGCTGTGTTTACAGCTTGAAAATACACTTAGAAAATCTGCAAGTATGCATATTGGTTCTTGTGGTGGTGGTGATGAAATTCCATAAATGTTGTGTGGAAGTATTTCTAGCCTTTGGGAGTACTTCATATGGAATTTTTAATAAGGTGAAATCACATGTTGATTTAAGATTTTTAAACTTGATTTTGAAAATCAGGCCTGTTGAGACTATACTTTTGATAAAGACGAAATAATGAAGTGTAAGAAAACGAAATGATTTTAGTTGTTGAGGAAACAGTTGTATTCATCAAAAGGCACAATACAGCCCTTTTTATAAGCACATACAAAACAAGCCCATACACTTTGCTGGTGTCTGCTGTATAGAACTACATAATGTATTGATTTTACAGTTTAACAGTGCTAAGTTCTTGTTCAGTTACATATTTTAAATATCTGCTTGATGTGTGATTGCTTGCAATGGAATGCTGCAGAAATGTAGCTAGAATCACGACAGGAAGTTGTGCAATCATGAGCATGTCAAGTTGAGTACTCTTTGACTCTGCAAAAATTCAGTCAATTTCTGTTGTACATCTTATACGTTTGGGCTATATGCGACGAACAAAGAAAATTTTATCCAAACTTGAAAGAAATGTAAATAGTAGTTCACAGATACTTTGTGATGTAATTGTTCTTAATTTATTATGATCTTAATTTGTATGTTGTCATGATTATTTTTGATCTCCATATTGAAAGTGGATTTTGTGGGGGCAGGCTGGGAACTTGCTACTGTTAGATCTGGAGCCAACTACAATTCTTTAATTTCTGTTAGGAATGTTTATTCAGTAAAAGTATGAAACCGATTGATGAACGCTTGTAAATTTTGAGTCGTGTACTGCACATTTGTGGGGAATACACAATTTTAATGGTGACTTAAAGGGAAGAGAAAAACTGGGGCTGTCCTTTTTTAGCTACTTTGTGATATGTAAAAGAAGGCCTGAAAAGTTAGTAATGCAATGGTAGGAGACTTCCAAAAATATTAGATTCAGAGATTAAGGCCAGCATGGACTCTGAGCATCTAGTCATACCACCTGTGTAAAATGCCATAGAATTTTGCCAAATGATTCCTGTTTCAGACCCATAAACTTCTGTCTGAGCTAGAGCATATCTTTTAGAAAGACATACAATCATGTTTAAAAGACTTTGTGATGGAGGTTCCACCATGTTCCTTATTCCTAAATTATTGCCTTATTCCCTAAATTATTCCATTAGTTAATTAGTAGGCTTGCAAATTTGACTTTTTAAAAAAAATAATTTTGATGGATAATATCTTTTAGCATTTTTTCATTTTTATCAATTGTTAGATTTTCACAGTTACACGGAATTATTTGAGGAAGGTCAGACAATTATTTAATGGTAGCAGACATTGAGATTCAAAAAGTTAGAACCTTTATAACTGTTATAATACAAATAGTCAACATCACATGTCAAAATACACCAAAGCAAATATCCTTAGAGTTTAATTTAATTTTTCAAGCAGCATTTTTTTACTTTGCTGATATGAAAAAAATTGATGATGATTGATGGAAATATTTTTTTAAACTGTGTATGTGTATGGTGACATAGTTTACCAATAAAAATCCAATCCAATCTTCTTAATTACCCTCATGGTTAAAAATCTGCGCCTTTACTTCTACTCTGAATGTCTAGCTTCTGCATCCATCTACTGGATCTAGTTATCCTTGTCTGCTAGATTACAGAACTCTATACAATCAAAATATTTTTTCCCTGTATAGTTTTTTTTATAAATCGTTACAGGTTGCTTGATCACTTTCTCTATTAAACTAAATGGATCAACCTTTTAGTTTCTTAATTTTAAGGCAGAGTTTTCAGACCTTGAATCATTCTTGTAACTCTATTTTGAACTCTTTTCAGTTTTCAACATTCCTTTTGAAGTGTGAACACCAGAACAGGACACAGTATTCTAGTAATTGTCTCACTAATGCCATGTACAGTGATAACACCTCCCTACTTCTATTTGATATTCTCATGATCCATTCAAGGATTGCATTTGCTCTTTTAGCCACTGCATGGTTGTGTTGGGCTGGTTATCCACCATGATCTTTAGTCCTCTTTTGAGTTACTGCTTCCAGGATACAGTTCCCCATCTTGTAAGTGTGACCTGCAATCTTGACTCTTAAACCTATAAACTTAAATTTTGTTATATTAAACATATGTCCAATTAATCACAACTTGTCATGTGATCCAGATAACTCTGTAGAACTGACCTGCCCTTGTTGTTTAGCTGTCAACCAACTTTTGTGTCACTTGGAGAGTTTACCAGCAATGATTTTGTTTTCTTCCAAATAACTGATTGATAATGAATAACATTTGGCCAAGGACAGATTGTTGTGGGACCCCACTAGAATGCCCCCACTGGATGATGATTCTCTATTAACATCCAAACCATCCCCATCCAATATAGACAGTCATTCTCACTTGAGAGCAAGGGTTGGATGCTCTCTGTACAGATCAGGACAGTTCTGCCTCATGCTCATCTCTTCAGCCACTTGCTGATCAGAGATCCCAGGGTAATGGGATAGGAAGTCTTGAAACTTCAGATCCTTTTCATTGCTTTTTCTTGAAATGACTTGGGTTATGGGGAAGGTTAATCTGAACCTGTAGAGTGACAGCCTTGATTGTCTCCTTTTTTGCTCTTCAATTAGAAGCTAGTGGCTAGGATAGGGAGAGAATTGAGAGCCAACTTCTGTCCTGTCACTGTTTTAATGTCTCAAAAGGAAAACTATGTGGAGGAGTCACATAGACACCCCACCTGGTAGAGAAGGGAAGTCGTGTAGTTCAGAGTTCTCAGTGGAGAAGGGGACAAAGAATTTCTGTAAGGCATTTGACTTGGTACTGCATGACATTTTGATTAAGAAACTTGAACAGCACAAAATCAACATGGCACATTAAATGGATTAAAAACTGGTTAACTGATGTTTGAAAATGTAATTGTATACAGGGAATCTTAATGAGAGAGTGTTTTCTCCACTGGGGTCTTGCAGGGATTGGAGGTTGGCCCTGTGCTATTTAACACTTTTTTATCAATGACCTAGAAGAAAAAATAAAATTATTACAAATAAAGTATGTAGATGACCCAGACTGGAGGAGTGGTAATAATGAAGAAGACAAGCCATTGGTACAGTCTCATTTGGATTTCTAGGTAAACTGGGCACAAGCAGTCTGTGACTCAACATAGCCAAATGTAACATCATATATCTAGGGACAAAGCATGCAGTCCCTATTTACAATAAGGAAGACTCTATCCTGGGAAGCATGGAAAAGACCTGAGGGTCATGGTGGATAATCAGCTAAATATCAGCTCAGTGTCCAGAGTGACACTGTGGCCAAAAGGGCTACTGCGATTGTTGGATGTGTAAACAGAAGAATATGGAGTAGGGAGTTTATATTACCTTTGTATTTGGTACTAGTATGACTGCTGCTGGAATACTGTGTCCAGTTCTGGTTTCAGTAGTTCAAAAAAGTTGTTGATAAATTGGAGAGGGTTCAGAAAAGAGCCATGAGAATGATAAAAGGATTAGAAAACTTGCCTCTTGATGAGAGACTCAAGAAGCTCAGTCTATTTAGCTCAGGGGTAGGCAACCTATGGCATGTGTGCTGAAGGCGGCACGCGAGCTGATTTTCAGTGGCACTCACACTGCCCGGGGGGGAGAGGAGGGCTCTGCATTTTAATTTAATTTTAAATGAAGCTTCTTAAACATTTTAAAAACCTTATTTACTTTACATACAACAATAGTTTAGTTATATATTATAGTCTTGTTGAAAGAGACCTTATAAAAACGTTAAAATGTATTACTGGCACGCGAAACCTTAAATTAGAGTGAATAAATGAAGACCCGGCACACCACTTCTGAAAGGTTGCCGACCCCTGATTTAGCTTATCAAAGAGAAGGTTAAGAACTTGATCACAGTCTATCAGTATCTTTATGGGGATCAAATTTGATATTAAGAGGTTTGATAATTTGATAAGGGGTTATTCTATCTAGCAGACAGAGGTTTAACAAGACCTAGTGCCTGGAAGTTGAAACTAGACAAATTTAAACTAGAAATAGGGCACAGATTTTTAATAGTGACAGTAATTAACCATTGGAACAACTTAAGGATTGTGGTGGATTTTCTAGCACTTGAAAACTTTATTTAAAAGATTGAATTTCCCCCCCCCTCAAAAGGTAGATGATTAATTCATAAAATCTTAGGGCCTGTGTTATGCAGGAGGTCAGACTAGATCAGGGGTTCTCAAACTGGGGGTTGGGACCCTTTGGGGTCGTGAGGTTATTATATGCGGGGGGGGGGGAAGGTGTCACAAGCTGTCAGCCCCCACCCCAAACCCCTCTTTGCCTCTAGCATTTATAATGGTGTTAAATATATTAAAAAGTGTTTTTAATTTATAATGGGGATCATACTCAGAGGCTTGCTATGTGAAAGGGGTCACCAGTACAAAAGTTTGAGAACTACTGGACTAGATAATCACAATGGCCCCTTCTGGTCTTAATCTATGAATCTGATTTGCAAAAGAGATGCATACACCAAACCATCCCAATGTGTAGGAGAGCAAAATGAAGAGATAAGAGAAAAGAATTGTTGAGTGCTAGTGTAGATTTGTTTCCTACAGCTACCAATATGTTAATTTTATCAAGATATTCATGCCTTCTGTGACCCACTTTGGAGTAGCTTCTTTAGATTTCCTCCACCCCAACAGACAAATAAAATAAAGCCTGTTCGTATTAACCTTGTTAGGATTGTAGTAATTATTAGAAATCCAGGCTGCTTGTATTTTAAATCATTAGTATGCTGCAGCTTTTTTTTATGCTTATATTTGAAATGCTCTTAATGAGCTGGTCTGTCAGGCCATTATCCTTTGCTCATTCAAATTCCTTCTGAAGTCTCTCTTATTGTGACACCAACAAATAATTATTGGTTGGTTGGTTGTAATGTAGTTTGGAATTAGCTATACATCTTTAAAAAAAAAAAAAAAAAAAAGTCACTAAAATCTCATTAACAGGACGTAACCTATTGATACTTTCACTTGGCCAACTTTTTCCTTTCTTTTTTATGTTTTCCTTTCCTTTCCTTTGCTCTCTGTATCTGTTTCATTTTTTAAAAGAAAAGCTTTGTAAATTCTTCAGGAGAAGGACTGTACTGGTGGTGTTTATATGTTGGGCTCTGCCAGAAACAGTAAATAATATAATAATAGGGTAGCTTACAACAATTATATCCTGTTTCATTGCATCACAGGAAGAATTCAGTGTTTAATTGTTTGATTTTTTTTTTTTTTTTTTTTTTGGTAGTCTCTGGAGATGGTATAGTTCCTTTTTCTGATTTTCTATAAGGTAAATGGTATCTTGTGGGAGCCTAACATATTAGGTGATCTTCTCTCTCCAGATTCAGTTTACTGCTTGCTTCACCAGAAAGCTGTAACAAAGGTGTCTGTGTTCTGTTGCTAGTTTATGGTTCAAGTCTGATACCTTGTATGGCATGTTGGACCTAAATTAATATAGTTAACGATGAAGTAGTTGAGCTGTTCTAGATGTTCTCGCTGATCACATTCTTGAGAAGAGGTTGGAGTTCAAGGTAATTAGGTCAGGAGGTGGCAAGATTCACAGTGTGCACCTCATTTTAGTCAGCATCTAGGTTTCAGACATCACTGTTTGCAGGCACTCTTTGCTCTGAGATTCTGACCTTCTTATTGAGAATCTAATAAAAGTGATAGACCTGCTGTTTGAGGAGCAGATTTTTTTTCAGACTCTTGAAACCTTGGAGAAATTGAAGACTACCAGATTCATAACTATGACTCAACCTCTGAGACGGTCATCTTTCTATCATCTAATTCTATTATCTTGGATAGAGCAATGGACTGGGATTTAGTAGATCTGGTTTGAATACCCTGGCTCTGCCACTGGCTTGCTGGGAGACCTTGGGTAAATCACTTCCCTCCTCTGCCTCAGTTTCTCCATCTGTAAAATGGGATAATATTGACCTATGTAAACTGTTTTGACATCTGTTGATAAAAGATGCAATATATAAAGCTAGATATTATTACAAAAATGATTTGGAGCCTAACATAGTTGGTAACAGTCTCTGTAATGACTGTTCTCCAAGTAGCTCTAGTTTAGACTTCTGAACTGCTACTAGGAACTCAGTTTTTATACCTATAAAGCATAATTCCATGGATCATGTGGCATGCAACTCCGATTGCAGGGGTCACATTACTCTTGCTCTCCTTTCTCAACATTTTATCCTACTAATCCCCAGCTCTGTCCCCCACCCCCATTTGTATTTTCCTACATTGCAGATTTGTTTTTTCCTTTGCAAAATAGCTGAAGAAAGAGCAGGCACATGATTGCATCATTACATGACTTCATCAGGGAAGAGAGTTAATGTTGTTTCTTCCTCAGACTCTGTCCAAGATCAGAAATCTCTTTAACTGAAGTGTGAGAACTTTGACTTCTTGCTGCTCCTCCTCCTCTGATCTTTCATAAAACCTCCTCTTCCTTTTTCACCAAGAGTTTTCTTTCAGCTTTTAAATCTTGAATATGTTCCGTTCACCAGTCCTGACTTCCCTCACTCCTGTCTATCCCATCATTAATTTTTTAAACTCTCCAGCTGTTTGACATCCTACATGTTCTTTTGCCAGCTTAAACTCAGTATTGCAAAAACCTGAATTATTCACATCTTTTCTCCAACATAATCAGTAATTCCTCTGTCTTCATTTCTGCCCTCCTCAGTGTTCAGTCATATTTAAGTCACTTCTTCCAAATCCTCTTCTATCTCTACAGCATCTCTAATTGTCCTTAACCTGTAGCTAAAACTGTTGTCCATACCATAATTAACTCTTTCACTTTACCTGCTGTATCCTTTCTCCCACCTCAGTCCCCTTCAGTCTCTCTGAAACTTTGGGGTAAGCATACGCTGCCGTCCCTCCTGGTCTAACTCTGAGGAAGCTCACACCTCCTTGCTGTAGTGCCCTTAGCACTGCAATCAATTAGGGGGGAATTAGCAATCTTCAAAGTTCAGATCACTTGATCCCAGGCTGAGCAATACTGAGTCTCTGAGCCCCGACCCTCAGTTTGCTGCCTCAGTCAGGGGTTTCTGGTCTACAGTCAGGGCAGAGCAATAAAACAGTCTAGGGGTTCAGGCAGGGGTGAGCACCAAACAGTCTAGCGTCCTAGCTTGATGGACGGTAGACTACTGCAGGTCTCCTGGCCTAAGGTGAGGAGGCTACCATCCCAGGGGTAGGGTGGCAGGGGGACCTGGGCCCACCTGACTCCACCGGGTCCCAGTCCAGGGCCCTAACAGTGGTTGAGTAGTCCGCCACTGGGTCAGCAGGGATCTGCCCGCAACACACTGACCTAGTGTCAGGCCAACACTCAACCAGACTGTAGTTTAGTTTCCCTGGGCTACTTCCTACATCCCCTTGGTTTATTACCTTTGTTATTGGGGTGTCCTCCGTCTCTCTTGGGTAGGTGGCCAGCGGCGACCGCAGCAGCTTCTCGGTGTCTCAGTTGGCTGGTGGCACTGGGAGCTCTGGCCAGTCCTCAGGAGGCAGCCCCAGCAGCTCCTTGGTGCCTCGGTCTGGTGGTGGCCCTGGGAGCTTGGGCCACTCCTCAGGCAGCAGCCCCGTTAGCTCCTCCTTGGCGTCCCGCTCCGGCAGCAGGGGAGGAGCGTCTGTCTCCCTCAGCAGCTCCAGCCCAACTGAGCTGTAGGGTTCGCCTTTTGTACTTTCGCTTCCTGTCCTGCCCCATAGCTTCTGGCGAGGCGGGCACAGCTTTCCTAGCTCTGCAGCCCACTAGCTGGGTTGTGGTTTCTCCTGGTCTAACTCTGAGGGAGGCCATGCCTCCTTGCTACATTTGACAAATCTTCTTTTGTTCCTTGAACTTTGCGATGCCTCCCTTTTTGATGCTTTTCATTGACTTCCATGTACATTTCAAGTTTCTTGTCCTTACCATCAACACTCTGGCCAGTTCTGCTCTTGCATATATCTTTGCCCTCACTGCCTCCTCTTTTCTTTACACAAATCTTTTCTGTTTAATCTTGATCCTTTTGAATTCTGTTTATAGTCTGCAAGCTCCTCCTTCTTTTGATGTGTCAAATATCCATCTTTTCATTCTAACCCCTTCTTTGTGATTTCTAATTTTGCTTTTAGAAAGCCTATTAACCTTTTTCCGTATTGTTTGTTTTTAATATAATAGTCCATGGCTCTGAGAACTTAATCTTGTGCATGTGTCTATATACAAAATTTTAGATCTTTTTTTTCTAATTTTATTCGTGTGTCTTGTTTCTGATATTGTTGTCTAAGTGTGCATGGAGAAGAGAATAACTTCCTAAAACATTGCCAACTCCTGGCAGTGTTTACTAAGGATGTATCATGAAATGGAAGAGTCAAACCGGACTCCTGATGGTAGACTAAAGTAAAGAAGGATAAAACTTTATCCTCTCCAGCAGCTCCCTTGGTATTCTGAGATAGAACTTAGCACTCTTTTATGAGAAGAATTTCATGAATAAAATTTGTTGAAAGGAGGCCTAATGACATAGATCAGAGAGCAGGTTTTGGTACATATGAAGATGTATTGTGGCACTGGAATACTATTTAAACTACCCTCAGCTATGTAGTAATGATGTACTCTAATAAAAGCCAGCTGGCTCTGTGAACAAAATTTTAATTTTTTTGTTGATATATTTTATATTCATAGATTCAAATAAATAATTATATGTTTAAGTTTAACAAGATCAGAGTTTGCCATCACATAATCTGTGTTTAAAAAAACAAACCAAAACAAACTAACTGGGAGAGCAGTGGAAGCTAACGTTAGCTTCAGTTTCAAGATCTCTTATCCATCTTTTAGAAACATCTAGGAGAGGGGTTCTCAAACTGGGGGTCAGGACCCCTCAGGGGGTTGTGAGGTTAATACATGGGGGGGTCGCAAGCTGTCAGCCTCCACTCCAAACCCCACTTTGCATCCAGCATTTATAATGGTATTAAATATATAAAAAAGTGTTTTTAATTTATAAGGGTGCCGCACTCAGAGGCTTGCTATGTGAAAGGGGTCACCAGTACAAAAGTTTGAGAACTACTGATCTAGGAAAAGCTTTCTGTTGATGAAAGAATACTATTGATCTCTGTAAAGTAATTTAACTTCATTATCAAGTATCAATATAGCAATAAACAAAGAAGTAAGTGAAATACAAATGACTTTTGTGCCATAAGAAGCACAAGGAGAAACTCTTATGGAAAAGGACAAATTAGCTCTGTGTGTGCGCATGTAAGGTAGGGCACTTTCACTGTATTGAAACATTAATAAGAAAGATTGTGCAGAGTATATAGTGAACGGACAAGCCGAGTGCCATTATGTGCTCTGATGCGTCAGAACAATGACACGGAATAACACTAGAGATAAGGCATCTAGCTTTCCAGGATTGTTGTGCAAACTGCAGGATTCAGGGCAGGCCAGAGCAGTGAAGTTGATGATAATGCTCAGTTGCATCTCCTCCCACTTCTCTGTGTGTGAGTATAACTGTTTTTCTTCTCATAGTGCTATTAATAACTTGCCTCCTTTGTCTATTATTGTTCTTCCACTTGCAGCCAAAAGAAAAAATTCCTCCCCGAGATACATTGCTAAAGGTGTGGTCTGTAGAGGCGCTAATGCTAGATCGGGGATTGCTGGCGGGACTCTTGAATACTTTCCTGCTTAGGCAAATCTGAGCAATTTCAAGTCTAATTTCAATGGTACACCTCAGGGGCCACTTTTTTTGTTTTTTTGTTTTTGTTTGGAGAGTGAAAGCTGGCCTTTGAAGAGTTAGAGAATGAGGAAGTGCTAACTAATATGTTGGGGTATCATCATTTCTGTTTAGAGCTGCTGCTCATTCACTGTGTGAAGGGACTGAAATTTTGTATTTGACTTGATGATTTTGAATAATTGGTGTGCTTTGCTCTTTTGTATGGATACTTTAATTCTAAATTAAAAAAACCCTCCTTTCTAGCATTATTCATATCTTCATAAATGAGCATCAGTTCAAAACAAGGTTCACGATGAAAGATCCATTTTAAGCAGTAGAAAAATGCTGCTTAAAATGGTGCAACTACTTGTGCTAGGTGCAGGGATGCTGCTCTTCCTGGATTGAAAGGGGGTGGTATTGATATCTCTGAATTTGTGTGTCTGGGGGAGGGAAAGCATAAGGTTCCAGTGGCTTACCCTAATCAGATTTTGCTTTTTCAAGAGGGTAAGTAGTGGTCTACCTGGTGTGGTCAGCTCCACTGGCCTTAGAAGATGCATTAGGCAATCAGGAGCATCTGTTATAATATCCTGGCTGAGTCTTTGTATATAACATTTATGCTTATCTCATTCTTTGTAGGCATCGTATACAATTTGCCATATCCTTTTATTCCTGGGGGAATTCTGCGCCACTGCACATGTGCAGAATTTGTCCCCCACAGATTTCTTTGTTTCCATGCAGAAAAATGTTTCAGGTGCTCAAGGCAGCCGGCAGAGAAGTAAATCACTGTGGGGCAGGGGACGGGACGGGGAGAGACCCAGCTGGTGGCTCCTACCCTTTGCCGGGCTCAGCTGCCAGTCCCAGCTGGGCTGGGAAGGACGGGACTTCCTGTTCCCCTTCATGGCATCCGGAGCCAGGTCAGATCCACCCCCAGATTTCTCCACTGGCTGCAGGAAGCTCTGCAAACTGCCCTTCGCGCTTTCTGCACCCATCACACCTCAGCTGCAGGGGGAGGGATCACTGTACAGTGATCCTCCATCCACCCAACCCCCGTGCATCCAGACCCCCTCATACCTAGACCCTCCCGTCGAGCCTTCCCTCCTCCCCCCACACCCAGAACCCCACCCTGACAAGCCCCAGTCCCCCGAACCTGGACCACCCCCACAAGCCACCCACACCCGGATCCCTACCCTACTGAGCCCCAGCCAGCTACACCTGGATCCCCACCCCACTGAGCTCCACTCCCCCAGCATCTGGACCCCTCACTGAGCTCCCCACACCCAGACCCCCTGCCAAATTCTACCCAGGCCTCCACGCCCCCCACTGAGTCCCAACCACCTTCACCTGGACCCCCTGCAGAGTCCCATTACCATTGCACCAAGAGCCCCCCAACAAACCCCTGTGCATCCAGATCTCGCCCCCCCCCGCACCCAGATCACCCACTCAGATGCCCGCACCCAGATTGCCTCACACAGAACCCTCTCAACCCACACCTGGATCCTCCACCTACACTAAGATCACACTTACACTAAGCCCCTCCACACTTGGATCCTGCCTTGCTGAGCTTGCCTACCCACACATGTCCTCTATTCATAGAGTAGTAGAAGTGATTAAAGTATGCATTGTTTCCCTGTGAGCTATCAGTTGGCCAGTAGTGACTATAAGGACTCTTTCAAACTTATTTATGGTAGTTTTTGTTGTCTGCCACTGTAGTAGAGAAGTAAGGAAAACTATGTACCTAAGGGCTTGTCTACACTTACGAGAGGATTGACGCTGTGGTGATCGATGCATCGGTGGTTGATTTAGAGGGTCTAGTGAAGACCTGCTAAATTGACCGCTGATCGCTCTCCCGTCGACTCCTGTACTCCACCTGATCAAGAAGAGTAAGGGGAGTCGACAGGAGAGCGTCCCCCATTGACGTCATGTAGTGTGGACCCTGCAGTAAGTAGATCTAAGCTACGTTGATTTGAGTTACGCTATTCACGTAACTCAAATTGCGTAGCTTAGCTTGACATTTCCTTTTAGTGTAGACAAGGCTTCAGACTTCACAGATCCTTAAAGAAGTAATAATGGACTCAAAATTTGTTCAAAGAGGGGTGATTACAACTTTAAAAGTAGTATGATACACTTTTTTACCCTCATGAAACCTTACAAGAGAATTTGAATTTTTTAAAACTTTTAACCATCTGAAATATTTAGTATAAACAAGACTTTACTGACCTCTGTAATTTACTCTTTTTTTTTTTTTTTTTTTTTGTAGTTCAGTTACTTTATTTAATAAAGGATGGTACATACAATAAATTCTAGCATGGATTTGCTCCCTAACTGGGACTTTAATACTACTACTTTTCCACATTTTTATTGTGAAAATGTGATAAATATCTTACATCAAGAATACAAAACATCTAATTTTTCATTCTGAGAAACTAGTATTCACAATTATTTTATATATATATAGATATAAAATAAATTAATTTTTTCAGGGCAATTTTACTTAACTGAAAAAATTCCTGAAAATTCACACAACACTCTTTCTAAGTCATTCAAGCCTAGGAATTGCCTTTCTATCTGTCTTATTTAGTCACATCAAAATATGGCTCTTAACTTGTCTTATATTGTTTTGTCTCATTTCTCTGTAATCACTTGTTGATCTTATCTAACTTATTACAATGAAAAATGTGCTGTGGAAACATCAGATTTGTTCACTGTGTGTCTGTACTCCATCTACTCTCCTCTGACTCACTCCAAAAAAACCACTAGCTTTCCGTTTATTGTCTGTGTCGGAGAATATGCTGTTCACCCTTCCAAAATGAGAATTATCCATTCTAAAAAGACAATTAATTTAGAGCAAAATAACTCCCACCTTTGTCAGAGTTTTAGTTGTCAACATCCATACTGATATTTATTCAGTATATAAAATGCCTGATTTAAAAAAATAAAAAATAAAATTGTAGTTGAATTGCTATCTCTGGGTAGCAGGGAAGGTTAAGGAGATGGATTAATTTGCCATGTAATCTGCAGGTATATTGGCCTTCGTAAATTGGAGGGAAATCGGTGTCCTACAGATCGTTTTAATAAATATTATGTTAGTTATTAATGGAAAGTTTCTGAATGTGTTAGTAAATTAGGTCCCCTGTTGGGCAAGGACTAATATGCTGTAACTGAGCCTTTTCTATGTTCATCTTTTATTTTTTAAGAGAGAGTGTTTCGGAGAATAGCGAACTGAAGCAGACTCGACTCCTCCCCCGCACCCCCAGATTTGCTCTATTCCAAGTATATCCTGATTCTGAATGGCTTGTGGCATGAATCTAAAACACAGAAGAACTGGAATCTTGGAGACATTCTGACTTAAGGGCTCACTTCTGAAGTTTAGTTAATATCTGAATATTTCTATATGCACATGTCAAAATATAATTTAAAATATTAGACATACAGAGCGCTTGTAGGCCTACCAAAATGAGGAAAGGAATGATTCAAAAACTGTGCTTTTAGACTCCATAAAGCAGACTTGTACATCATTTCTTCATTATATGATAACTTTATTGGTATTTTAGAAGGCAATAAAAAGCAGTCTGATTTTCTGTCTCCTCACTCTAACATGCTTTCTTCCTAAATAATACCCTGGGATTCTATTCTCTCTACCACTGCTTGCCCTAATTGTGCACTCAAGCAATTTTTATTTAATTATGCAGTATCTTGCATACTGTGGCCACTGGGTATAGCCTTTTTTGTCACTGAGTAGTATTAGAGTACCTGTTTGTGGTTAGGTCTCCATTGTCAGGAAGGGTACAATATAAATACATACTACTGCTTTTGATTAGCAGATTGTGTGCAGATCATTAATTTTGATAAGGGAAAATGTATTTGATCAGTTATATTTTTACCTATTTCTCTAAATCTTATGTGCCGGCACCAAAGTGAGAAGAGATTAGTACTTGAAAGGGAGCATTTAGAGGTATTTATGTAGGTAAACAACTTCTTTGCTGGAAGTCTCCCTTAATTGTATATTAAAACATTGTCTATTATGTTGATCCATACTTTTCATTGTTACCTTATACTCCCTTATTTGTTGGTAAATATCTGTTGTCTTTTGTCTTGTACTTAAATTTTAAGTTTTTTTGGACATGGACCATCTTAATGTTCTGTGTTTGTAGAGCCTCTGGCACAGTCGGGGATGGGGATGTCCATGATTAGGTCGCATTTGTGCTATGGTAGTACTAATAAAAATGCAGTCAATACTTACAGAAACAAATAAGTACAGCAGCCTCTCCAGAGAAGACGGAGAACTATGTCCACAAATCCAGCCTTGAGCACCTGGTAAAAGAAGTGGATCTCTCACAGAATTGTGAGAAATATGGCTGACTTCACCTCTTTTGAACTATCTGGGAGTGAATTCCAGAGTTCAGGGACACTTGTGAAGAGCACATGGCCACTGTCTCCTTTTATTTTAAAATGAATGAGGTGCAGTTTGATAGTATCCACTAATCATAACTGCAGCGGTATCCCAGGGATAGAGAGATGATGCCTCAAATATGCTAGTCCTAAGCCATATAATACTTTGTGTGTCAGATGACCACCTTATATTCTTCAATGAGCAGCCAGGACATACCTGGGCAAACTCCACATTCGCCAGTAACTTCAATTTCCAAATGGATGTAAAGTACTGAAAATTCCATAGTGTGTGCATCTACTAACTCTCTTAATAGCCCAAGTGCACATTGGGCTAAACGGGGAGGAGGGCAAGGAGTGCAGTTGTCCAAAATTACCCTTTAGGACTTCTCTGAGAGTGAGGTACAAAGCTATTGATCTAATTCTTCCTTGCTGGCTTTAACCATCTGGAAGGTCATGAATCTAAAGCTCAGTCTGAGACAAAGTATTTCTAACCTCTCTGGTGCCTTAAGTGAATTGCTGACCTAAATTCAACCACAGAAGATGTAGGCCCAGATTCACAAAGATGCTTATGTGCCTAATTCCCATTGAAATCAGTCTGAGTTAGGTGCCTAAATGCCTTTGTGACTCTGGGCCTTAGTGTTTGTACTCTTGAAATCTCACTCTGCAGACCTAGAGCAGACAGTTCAGTTCAAATCCATTTGATATTTTCCCAGTACAACATGAAATGTCCTCATGGTGGAGAGGGCCTATATCATTCACTGTGTGGAGACAGCCTGGACTAACTTGGTCATCCACTACCTTGTAATACATTTTGCTGAGGGAAATGTAGGGGACCCTATTTGGAGGCAACAGTCCTTTTTCTTTGCTTCCCATACAACTATGAGTTAAGACTTCAAAAAATGCCTTGCTTAGTTGGTCAGGTTTGACACAAACTCTCTCCGAGTCATACTCTAGCTGTCTTCTCTTTTGTTTCAGCTATGGTGAGTCATCTGTAAATTGTGGATGTCTGTGGATAAAGCTTGGGTAAAGGACAGATAAGGGCCTATTTCAATAGTTGAGGACAAAAAAAATTATATAGTTCTACTATTAGTATATTGGACTGTATTTCTGTTTCTGCTCTTTCTCACTGTAGTAACAGTATCCTTCAGCATCTTTTTAAAACATTTGGGTTCCATTAGTTTCTGAGGGTGGACTGTCAAACAATTTGCACGTTAGAGAGACACTCCAAACTCAGTTTATAGGCGGTAGTGACTGGTCAATCACAGACTGAGTAACAATTTCCTCATTCAAACATTATATCATGGGTGTAGCCAGGTGTTTTGAGTTCAATAAGCAACTGCCTGAGAGAGTCTCTCGGTTGTCATGATAGCTCAGAATTTCATGGTTATCTCCAGAAGAGTCAGTATCACGTGGATGGTAGTCACTGAATCCTGTTAACCTTTTGGCCTTTGATGATGTCCAAGTAACTGACTTTAACAGCTCATTAAGGGATTTAGTAGTGCAGTGGGGTGATTTGTACACTAACTTCAGTCCAGTCTTAACTCCAGCCCAAGACTCTCATATATAGTGGATCCACTGTTGGGGTAGAAAACCACTTATAATGCAGATTTGGTGCAAACAGCACAGCCACACAGATGTAAATTCCCTGGAGATTTATACTCTATTGAATACCTGGCTAGAGCCAACTGTGACAAAACTGGCCAACAAATATCCAAACAGGTTTGGCAATATATTGCAAAAAGAGATGGGGGGGGGGGCCTTAAACCTGCTCTGATCATGGATTCTCGACACTTTAACTGCTCCTCTTGGATAAATTAGCATGAACTGAAATCCATGAATTTTGTCTGCTGACATCACAACCTTCTGAAAGGTAATTGAAGGTGAAGCCAACAAAATAAAGACTTATTGTATGGATTATTACTTATTCCTTATGCCCAATTTTTTCCTCCTTTGTCTTCTCTTTCCTACAATCACTCAAGTGCTCCAAAGCAAATGCCACATGCCTTCTGCCAGGCCACCGTAGACTTAGTACATAGCAGCATTGTTTCATCATCTTGGCTTCTATAAAGTGGCCATTGACCAGGCATAGTCAATCAGTTATGGCAGCTCCATCCCGTCATCACAGTCCATCTCACCAGTACAGGTATCCTCCCAACTCACAATCTCTTCCTGCCTGACTGCAACACCCCCTCCCCCCATGCATGCTCTCCATTCGCTTGCTGTTATAGGTCTTCCAACTCAACAAGGTACTCACTTTTTCATTATTTCTTCTCCTTCCCATCTGCAGGTTGCTGGGTTTCTCATCTTCCTACAAGAGAAAACTAGACATTTTGACCTACGGGTCAATGTTGTATGTTAGTTTCACAAGTCATTATTTTTTGGGGGACTGGGTAGACACTTCACTTAAACATGCACGGGCAGTAGGCTCCAGAAAGATTTCTCTCCTCTTCTCTACTACTGAGTAAATAGGCTGTTTTAATGATAGTTCAAGTTTAAAGGTTAGTGTGTGTACAATTGTGCATTAGAGTAATGAGATTAAATTGTGTAAAAGCAGCAAAGAGTTCTGTGGCACCTTATAGACTAACAGACGTATTGGAGCATGAGCTTTCGTGGGTGAATACCCACTTCTTCGGATGCATGTGAACAATTAACACTCCAACAAATCCATCACCAGGCTGGTTTGTTTGTTTGTTTTTTATTTATTTATTTATTTATTTATTTATTTATTTATTTATTTTATATATATAAATAAATAAATAAAATAATAGCTACGGTTGAGGGAATTATAACTTGGAAAGTTACAGTTGTAGATTTCAAGACTTACTGTGCCCTCTGTCCAAAAAAGGAAAAGCTGCAAGGACATTTAAACTTGGGATACAGCCAGTCAGCTTAAGGAATGCAACTGTTGTATGCTGCTAATTCCCATTAAATTTTTTTCTTATTTCTTTGAATGATAGATTAAAAAATAGTAAAATAAACAAAACACGCAACAGAAAAGTTTCATGCTGTTGCTTGGACAGTGTAGAGGCCACTGAACACATTATGCACCTCCATGATGGTTTGTTCTGAGCCAGAGCTGGTGCATTATGATGTAGGATGCCTGTGCAGGACAGGTGTCTATTGGCCCCATCGTGTTTTAGGTCTTCCGGGGGAGCTTTTCCATCCTGTTTTCATTGGGTCAAAGTAGAAAATGATTCATGCACGAAAGTTGGTAGGCATTCGGAGCAGATGACCATACAACCTTAGAGAGTGCTGGGCGAGAGCAGGATCTGCTTAGGTAGAAAAGGGATCTCTTTGTTTAACCTTAATTTGTACCATTTTATGTTTTGATCATTCAGAGATGCTTCATCTGGATAGTGTCAGACTTGTTTACAATTTTGACAATGAGGGGCTATGTTTCAGCCTGATAGGTCAGAATACTATCCACTGAAGTGTTTTATATATACTCAGCGTCACCTCCCTAGTTATCAGGGTGTTTGGTTTGCAAGAGACGTTGATGAGGCACCCTATTCCTGTAGCTGCTTTTGCAGCACAGGCTTCAGATTCTTTCTCGATGCTGCCAATGTTATCGACAACAAAGAGGAGGTAGTGAAATCAATGACAGTCTTGACTGGGTGGTTGCCCGCTAAGATACTAGAGGCCTCATATACTGCAGTCAGCTCTGAAGGCAGCACTGCACCAGCAGCTGCACAGAAGTGAGGGTGGCAATGTGAAAAGTGATATTTGTCAATATCCTTTTTCACAGCAGACTTAATGCCTATTGACACCCTTATTTCTGCACTGCTGCTGCTGCTGCCCCAGGGCTGACAGCCAGAGCCCTGCCCCCGTCTCTTGGTGAGGGATTGAGGTGCAGGGGGCAGGAGAGCCTGAGCCGCCTCCTGGTGAGAGATTGAGATTGAGCTGGGGAGTGGGGGGGGAAGGGAAAGAGAGCCTGAGCCCGGGCTGCCTGCTGGTGACAGATTGGGGGTTGGGGAGAGGAGAGCCTCAGCTCAGGCTGTCAGCCCCAGGTGGGGGGTGTGTGTGTGTGTGTGTGTGTCTGGCAGTCAGCCTTGGGTGGGGAGGGGGTTTCCAGCTGTCCCCTTTATCCCCTCCCTCCTGGGTGTGCACAGCCCTTCTGCACGAGCCTCAGCCACCAGGGTTTGACAGCCGGAGCTCAAAAAACCCATCTAGCTCACGCCTCCCATGACACATTCCCGTGTCTCCCTTGTGAGGCCCACCCCATAGTTTGAGAACCGCTGTTCTATAGAGCTTGTCAGGGAGGCCTGTGAGTTTCAAGGCGATAAAGCAATGTTGTACATTAGAATGAAGTTCATGCAAGTAATATGTTCAAATAGTAATGTTCCTATATCTGTACCCTGGCTCCTTTAATACATTGTCTGCATGTTGTGTTGTATGTCTCTTGAGCTTATCCTCTAATAATTGTGGTTTAGCTAAATCAGAGTTGTTGTGGGACTATATCTTTAAATATCCTAACGTGTATGCATTTAAACTCAACTATAATGTGTTAAAGTGTACATTGGAATAAATACAGCATTACCTTTGAAACGTACACTGCATGTTGATAGAAAAGTGTGGTGGGTACAGGGTTCGGGAAAAGTGGTTCAGTAACTTTGCTCTTATAAGGTACGGTCTTGACTGCTTTACTGTTGTGACAGAGATAGGGGACAAAGTCAAGTACCTTAATAGGATGGAAGTCCCAGGGCTCCATAGTATCAAGAGATAGTAATGTTTCTATATGACGCAAAATTGCTGAAGTTAGGCTAGAAAAGACTTAAGAATTTCAAAGGAACCTAGCGAAGTTAAGTGAATAGATAGCCTGATGGCATATGAAATTAATGGCTGACAACTACAGTATAATGCACATTGGAAAGAACAATTTGAAATACTCATACCAGTCTAAATTAATTGTAATCACTAAGTGGGGAAAAAACTGAGTGTCGGAGACATCTCAATGAAACATCTTCTGAATGTGGTGCAGTAGTCAAAAAAGCAAACCAAATATTAGGAAGCATAGGAATAGGATGGAAAATACAGGACATATTTTAATGTCTTTAGTTAAATCCATAGTATACCATCAACTGGAATACCGTATTCAGTTCTTCTCTTGTCATCCTATCTCAAAAAGAGGGGACACAAATAATTAGAAATGCGGAGAGACACTTCCATATGCAGAGAGACTGAAAATACTAGGACTATTTAGTTTAGAGAGGGGAATAGTAGGAGGATCTTATACAGATACACAAAATAAATAATGATATAGAGAAGGTAAATTAGGTACTCCTGTTTACCCTTTTTTCATAGGTTTCAGAGTAGCAGCCATGTTAGTCTGTATCCACAAAAAGAACAGGAGTACTTGTGACACCTTAGAGACTAACAAATTAATTTGAGCATAAGCTTTCGTGGGCTACATCCCACTTCTTCAGATGCATAGAATGGAACATATATTGAGGATATATATATATATATATATATATATATACAGAGAGCATGAACAGGTGGGAGTTGTCTTACCAACTCTGAGAACCCAATTAAGTAAGAGGGAAAAAAAACTTTTGAAGTGATAATCAAGATAGCCCAGTACAGACAGGTTGATAAGAAGTATGAGAGTACTTACATGGGGAGATAGATTCAATGTTTGTAATGGCTCAGCCATTCCCAGTCTTTATTCAAACCTAAATTGATTGTGTCTAATTTGCATATCAATTCGAGTTCAGCAGTTTCTCGTTGGAGTCTGTTTTCATAGTATAAGAACAAGGGGACATTAAATGGAACTGAAAAGCATTCAGTTCATTACTGGATAAAGGTAATACATTTCATTTACACAACACATAATTAGACTATGGAATTGATTGCTACTAGGTGTTGTTGAAACCAAGGGTACTTTTCCACAGTAAATACAAACAAACAAAAAACCGAAACAAAATATCACGGCAGTGAGTCTCAGAGCCTGGGTCAACTGACAAGGGCTCACGCTGAAAGGCTAAAATTAGCAGTATAGATTTTGGGCTGGAGCTGGAGCCCAGGCTGTGCAACCTGGTGAGGTGGGGAAGGTCTTGGAGCCTGGTGTCCAGCACAAGACCAAACATCTACATTGCTATTTTCAGTCCTGTAGCATGTGCCCAAGTTGGTTGACCTGGGCTCTGAAACTCACTGACGCATGTGTGTTCTTTGCTGTGTAGATGTGCCCCAATCTAATGGAATAAACTTGATGGTGTCTTCAGAGACCATGGATTTGCAGTTTAGTAGGCTCTCAAAGTGCTCCTTCCAGTGTTGTTTAATAGCTGCATTGTATTTGAGGAGGGTAAACCCATTCTGAGAATGTAACGGGGTTGGGCCTTTGGAGCTTGGCCCATATATAGCTTTTGTTGCTTGAAAGACGTTTCTCATGTCATCCTGGTCTACGAAACCCTGGATCGCAGAGGCCTTCTCTTGCCACCACTTGTTTTTGATATCCCGTAGCCTCCTTTGGACTTTGGCTTTAAGCAGGTGATAGGCCTCATGTTTTCATTTGTTAGAGGAATCATTTTGCCAGTTACAAAATGCATTTCTTTTCTTTTGAATTAATGCTTGGATTTCCTCGTTGTTTTAGTCAAACCAGTCTTGGTGCCAATGGGTGGAATATCCTATGGTTTCAGCACCATTGAGTTTATTCCACTAGATTGGGGCACATCTACACAGCAAAGAATGGTGTTTTTAAGTTGACATTCAAGAGCACTGGGATCAATGACGTTGTCAGGCAGGTTAGAGAGTTTCTCAGACAGATGTTGCTGGAATGTCTTGCAACTGGCTTAGTCTTGAAGTGCTTTGACATTGTACCGCTTTCGCTTAGTCTTTGGGTGTTTGTGGTGTGGTGGAGCGAGCTGATCTTACTAATCGATGGTCTGTCCAACAGTGATCGGTACCTCTCATAGCTCATATTATATGGGCATCGGTATGGTCTCAAGGTCTGACTATAACATAGTTAAGGAAGTGCCAGTGTTTGGACCGAGGATGTTTCCAGGTGGTCTTAAATTTGTTACACTGCCTAAAGATGGTATTTGTGATGAGTAGGTCATAAGTAACTCCACACATTTGCTGAGGAGGAGAATACCATTGGGGTTTATATTTCCCACCCCTTCTTTGCCTATTGTGCCTCTCCGGAGTTGGGAATTGCATCTGACTCTGGCATTGAAATCTCTCAGGAGGATGAGTTTGTCTGCCTTAGGTGTGGCTGTGAGGACTGCATCAAGAGTTCTATAAAACTACTCCTTATTATCTTCCTCATCTTCGAGTGTTGGGGTATATGCGCTGATGACCGTGGCATATTGGTTGTTGCTAAGCTTGGGCCGAAGAGTTATGAGAGGCTTGTTGATCCCCACAGGAAGCTCCAAAAGCTGACTGGTGATCTTATTTTTGATGGCAGAGCCAGTCCCAGGAATGTCTCTCTTCAGGTGGCTTTCCTTTCCAAAAGAAGGTGTAGCCACCTCCATCCTCTTTTATTTGGCCCTCATCGGCCCGGCGGGTCTCGCTAAGAGCTGCAATTTCAATGTAGTCTTGCCAGTTCTCTGGCAATTATGGCAGTTCTTCTTTCTGGGCATTCACTGTGCTGAGAGTCCATAAGGGTGTGGACATTCCAGGTGGTGAAATTCATTGTCTTATATCTCTTGTTTCGGTCACGAAGTTCAGTGATGACACTGGATATGGCTATTCCACAATGCTCAGCGATGGAACATCTTGCTGATCCCCCATCTTTTGAGGAAGTCCGGGATGCCATCACTCAGACAAAAAATTGCAAGGCACCAGACCCAGACGGCATCCCAGCTGAGGTTTTTAAAGCTGGTGGAACAATGTTCCAGCACAGACTTTGCCAACTCCTCGACAGAGAAGCGACAAAGGAGGAAAGAGGGCACAACAGTCCAGCCAACAACTATGTCTCCTCCAAGATTAAACCTGTCACTTCTGTGGAAAATCTGCAGGGCAAGATTTAAAACTTAAAAACTCACCAATGAACCTCCTTGGCAGACATCTTCGCATTGAGGGATAGTGGGAATCAGGAAAAGGATTAGACATTTTATGTAACGAAAATATCCACATTTACATTAGATGAGATTAAAGCAAATAGAATTTTCATGCTCCATGGTATAAATCAAATTTGGAGTCAAGAAGGTGTGAATGTAAAATAATGGGGGAGGGAAGAGGTTGTGGTTCTTGGTCTTTAGACAGTTTGAAGAAAATTTTTTCCTGCAGGTGGAAAAATGAAGAGAGGTCTTCACTGCAATGAACATAACTTGTACATTTTGAATATGTTACTTTTTTCCAAGTTGAAAATTTTGCAAAATTTAAAGCAGTAATAGCAGTGATGAGTATACTTTCACATCTGAAAATCCTGCCTGACTCAAAATTGTAAGGGAAAAGTAGTCTGTTAAATCAAGATTAATTCTTAGCAGACTTTCAAATGCTGCTAAACAACTTTGATTAGCTTAGTAGAAAATTCTTTTATGTAAGCATGATTGTTTGCCATATCAAACAATTGGAAAAAATCATTATCATATCAACATAATGCAAAAGATACAATTGTAGCTGAAAATCTCCCAAGGCCACGATACATATTTTTCAAAAATATTAAGTGTTTTTTCTGTGGCGGGGGAAAAGGTTCTGAAAACCTACATAGAATATTGTATTGATGGAATTCTGATAAAAATTATGCTAGTTATTAGTTTGATAAAGCCAGTAATTTATTCTTAATTTATAGAGATTTTTAAATATTTTGTCATCTCCAAACATATGTTATATAAAGAAAAGGAATATGCTGTAAAGACTATATGATAAGAGTTAGGAAGACAGTGCTTTATCAGTTAACCTTCCAAATTTGTACCACGTATATCTTTGCAGTCCTAGGTCTGGAAACTTTTTTTTCTAGAATATTTAGTCCAATGACAGAAGAATCTGTAGAATGTGCAAATGGAATTACACAAGATATGAATATAATCTGGATGAATGAAAATAATACCAATCACAGTGTTGTTGAGATTGTTTTGCAGAAATTGTCTTGTTTGGATGGGGGGAGTAGATGATCGAGTTAATATAGTTGAACTATATTAGAAATTGGCAGAAGGTATAGAATAATTAGGGTAAGGTATTTCAGGTAACTAAAGAGAAACACAACTCTCATATCTTCCTGAAAGTTTAATTTTATTTTACAAAACGTAAAGATTTGTAATGTGTGATACTAAAACAAGCATTAAGAAATAAACTTAGCAGAAGGAAAGAATTTATAACAGGTGGGCAAACTTTTTGGCCTATGGAAATTGTATGGTGGGCCATGAATGCTCACAAAATTGAGAGTGGGGGGGGGTTAAGCTCCGGCTGGGGGTATGGGGCTCTGAGGTTAGGCCAGAAATGAGTTCAGGGTGAGAGAGGGGGCACCAGGCTGGGGCAGGAGGTGAGGGCTCCGGCTGGGGGTGCGGGCTCTGGGGCACAGGAACCTAAGCTAGATTTACAAAAAGGACCAAACAGTGGGAGAAAAGGACTTTGAGACTGGACAAACCATGATGAGATTAAATTAGGGATGGATCAGAGCATAAAGGTAGCAGCTGAGTGAATTGCCTGTGAGATCCTCAGGCCAGTCAACATAGTGGTAGTATGGAGTCATCACAGTGACTCCAAAATTGAGGCTGTATTTAGCTTCTTCCACCACCACACGCATCACTCTTGGGGAAGCACTTTTTGACCCCTCCAAAGTTTCAGAAATGTAAATGAAATACATTATTTCCATTAGACCTGTGACAAACTGTCTTCCCTACTAGTCATGCAAAGCTAGGTTAAAGTTGAAAGGTGGGCTAGGGGCTGTGCGACTACTGGTAACGGTGCATCACTGCTTTCTTTTGTGGAAGAGTACATGAGCACTTGATGCCTTTAGAAAAAGGGGTATCTACTTGTTTAACTTAGAGGGAAGTTAGATAGATAGCCAAAATGACTGGAAAGATTAGAAAAGAAAGAGGGAAACTAGAATGCGGAGAGAGGTGTGTATCTCTCTGCGGCCAATCCTGGCCCTGGCTGGGAATAAAGAATGGCAGACCACTTTCATACACCACTTTCTACTTCCCATTCACTTTCTTGCAGGTATAACTACTAATATACCATAGCTGCTCCACTCTCCCCAATCTCCATATTCATTGTTTCCATTGATTCGCTAAAAGGTATTTTTCACTTCTGGTGCTCATATTTCTTCCCTGTTCACTCCCCTGTTGGTGTAACTGTGTAATTACCAGAGTTCGAGTATCATTTCCTCATTCCATTCATGCACAGCCTGCGGAGTTTGCAAGCTCTGCCATCTGAGCTAATAGGTTTTAAACAAGCTTTATGAAAATAGAAAAAACAAAAACAAATCTACCTCGTTTTTACATACTAATACCTCATATATTAAATACTTAGAATCATAGGGTTAGACGAGACCGCACTTGATGGGCCTTTATTAGCTGAGGTGCCATTTGTTGTTGGGAGGTAGAGAGTTTGTTTTATTATCAGAGATGTAGGGCATAACCATGTGAGGTGCTGTATGCTTCCTGTGAAGTTAAGAGCACACTCAGCTCCTATTGGAAAAGGCACTTCATAGGGCCTGCAAAGTATCTTGTTGTATGCATTTATGCTTGTTCTTGAGTATCTTAAGGTTTGTCTAGATGAACAGTTAGTGAGCGGCAAGTTAGGGTGTAATATATACAGTGTAAATATACAGTGCACTAGCGTGCAGAGCATTAACGTTTCATGTGGCCACTATTACTGTGCACTGCAAGTTCCCTAATGTGCTTTGATCTATTCCACTTGGAAATAGTTTACTATGCACTAGGGAACTTTTAGTGTGCAATAACAGGGCCCATATGGACAGTTAGTATGCGGCTTGTGTGCTGTACATTCACACCCCAACTTGTCACTCCCTGTTTATCAAGACAAGCCCTAATAATTTGCAGTTTTGTAGTAGCTAGAGAACCCATGGCTGGCTGTTTCTGATCCTGTGCTAGGCTTTGTTGCAGCAAAACACTTGTACATAAAGTAACTCACATGCTTATGAGTAGTCCCATTGAGTTCCATGAGAGCATACACGTGCATGAAGTGACATACGTGTTTGCGGGATGAAGTCCCTGCTGTGTAAATTGGAAAAATAATCATAATATAAAAAGAATCTAATGCTGGAACTCAACTTGGTTGAAGCTTGGCCTTAAATTATCATGTTCTTCTCTCTCACAATTACCCCTCTGACACTTACAGGGCCTCTACTTCTTGCTATCTGATGTACTTTTTACTCTTTGTCAGCAGTGCGCATTAGTCCACGTCAAAATTATATTTTCTTCACTTTCTAGAATGAAACACAGTAATAAAGTACAAGAAGAGTACTTAAGAAATAGCGTGCTTTTTTTCTTTTCAAACATATGAGTTAATTATGTTTGTCCATCTTTTTCTGTTTCTTTCCTTTATGGGATGCATGGAGACTGTGTTGTAGACAGGCTTTCTGGTGAAAGAGGTGGAATAAAAGCTGAATCACAGTATATTGCCTTTAAATCTATTTAAATTTGCTAATTGCATAATAATCTTCATCCCATTAATGTGGAAATTTGGCAAGGGCAATTGTTTGTCTTGTCTCTATGATTAACATAATTGTGTTTCAAAAGGATATATAATTTTGTTTGTGCTTCTCTTTGTTCAGGATGGATTAGATGCTTTGGTGTATGATTTGGATTTTCCTGCCTTAAGAAAAAACAAAAATATAGACAACTTTTTAAACAGATGTAAGTATTTTTAATTTTTTATTATAATATTAAATAACAAGTTATAACTAAATATAAATAGTTATTAATCACTAGAATCTAGATTTTAAAAAGTTACGAGTGATTTTTGGTGCTTCATTTTTTGGGGGCCAATCTTGAAATTTTAAAGGAGCCTGACTTTCAGAAAAGTCTGAACACCCAGCCCTGAAAATCAAGCCCCTTCAAGGTGTTTCAAGTTGGGCACTCAAACTCATTAGTCACATTCAAAAATGTAGACCTATATTTTACTTTTTCTATATTCTTCTCAGTCCTGAAGATTCACTTTCCCTATCGAAACTTGTGCCAGGGCAATCCTTGTGGCAGAAGTGGGGAGCCATCCTTGCCACTTTGCAGCTAGCAGGGGTACTACTAGCTATTTAAACAATCCTTTTGCTCCCCCTTCTTCCCACACCCAGCATACTAGATTCCCAGAAGTGAGGGACTGTATTCTGGTCTAGCACTTAGAATTTTAAGTCATGATAACATTAACTATTTACATAAGATTTGTACAGTGCTCTGATGCTGTACTGAGTTAAGAAAAGATCACTTGTGTGATAAATAAAACTATTTATTCAAAATCAAATTTACAGTCATCACATTCTTAATATTTTGTATCGTTCCTAAAATAATAAATCATAAATAATTATCACAGCACAACATTACTAAAACCATCACAGACAATATGATTTCAGTAAGCCACAAAGACTGTAGATTAGCAGGCTATTGGTACATGATATATTTAGGTGGTTATTGTTGTATAAGGTTTCTTGCCTTAAACTACATGAGAAGCCTAAACCCTGTAGTTGATGTATTTCTTCTTTTTTTGGTGTGCTTAGTGCTAGCTGTGCAGAATTCTGCTCTTTTTTGCTGATTTAAATAATTTTTGGTGCACAAGAAAGAAGCAAATGAAATTTAGCTATGTGGTTTAAGCTTCATTAAAAACCCCAGTGTTTGTCTAGTGCAAAAGAACAAAATATTTTTTAGTCCTTTAAGGGAGCAGTGAAAAAACCTACATAAAATTATGTATTCTCTTTTGCAGCTGAAGGGCAACACTGTATATTACTGCATTGTCGTTATGGTTAATATTGGCATTTGCTACACTTTGAAAAGAACTTCAGAATTGTAAACTCTTAACTCATCTTGACCGTTTAAATGGAATGGCTTTTAAAGTAACCATAAGATTTTTCATAATTATGAATGCAGCCGTTTTTTCACAAGAGTCATGGTTCTTCAAGTGCTTGCTCATGTCTATTCCATTCTAGGTGTGTGCGTGCCCATGTGCACAGTTGTTGGAGACTTTTGCCTTCGTGGTATCCCTAGGGTCGGCTGTGGCACCCCTTGAGTGCTGCGCTCATGTGTCAGTATATTAGGCGCCACCGACCTTATGTCCACTCAGTTCCTTTTTACTGCCCGTGACGGTTGGTTGGAGTGCCTTGTCGTGTCTTTAGCAAGAGCGTTAGCGGTTATTCATAGTCCTTTGTTCTACGTATTCTGTACATAGTTAGTAGTTAGGGTATGTAGAGTCCTGGCTGGGACTTCGCCCCCGAGCGGGGCATCCCACGCTCACCCAGCTTCAAGCCATGTGCGTCATGCAGCAGGCCGATGACTATCAGTGGCCCCCAAGGCAGCTGCCTGAAGTGTTTGGGGGAAGCCTAAAGAAAGGACAAGTGTCGAATTTATAAGAACTTTTGTCCCCGTATACAGTGGGATATCCGCTTAAGGGCCCTCTTCCTGGAGGCTGCGCTCTGCCCCATGTCGGAGCCCTCCACCACAGAACCTACACTGAGTACTTTGGCTTCGGTGCGAAGCGCTTCACCCTGGACTGTTCCCCCTTGCTGGTGCCGAAGAAGCACCAGAAGAAGAGGAGCCCCTTGGCACCGAAGGACAAGGGGTCTGTGGGCAAATGACCTTTGTTAGGCCATACGCCCACCGTGAGGCTTCACGGGGATAGCGCTGAGGTTGGACCCTTGAGTCTGGCCAGGGATCCACCCACAACCCCGGGAAGGAGCGAAGGTCCCTAGCCTCTCCCAGGGCCGTCAGGACCCGAAGCGGTACCGGCAGCCAAAGAGGAAAGCAGATCGGCTCTGCAGGCGCCACACCAAGTGACTGTCCCGGCTACGACCCCACCACCGAAGGGGGAGCCTATGGGAGTGCAGCCTCATAGGAGGGCGGAGCACCCCCGATCACCGGACCGCAGGTGCACATCCCCATCTCCGTGACCTTGGACCCTAGCACCGTATCCTAGCTCTCCAGCTAGACAACCCAGGTTTCCAACGCGCTCCCCACCTACTAGGCGCGGGACGCCGGAGCTGCAACACCGTTCCCCATACTGCAAGTATTGGCGAACTTCCGGCCACAGGTCACCTAGGTCCCGGTCACTCTCCCCCAGGTGGTCTCCTAGTCGTCAGTCACTGTCCTGGAGGGGCTGCTCGGAATCACGGCACCAGTCCTGGTCTCCCTGGTACCGCTCCTCTGGCAGACATCGCTACTTGCCTTTGCCTCAGCAGGCAAACCCTGGTTGCCACTGTGGTCGCCGGAGGGACAGTGATCTGGATCAGAACAAGAATTTAGCCTGGCACCCCAACAAGGGAATTCTTCTCCTACGCAAGAGATAGTCGCAGCACCAACCACAGTGTCGTCGCAGCAGGGACAGTGGCTTACCCGGTGGCAGTACTGGAACCCATGAGGGGGTGCTGGTGATGCCAGTCACATATTCTCAGCCCTCCCTGGCTGCCTTGGATAAGCCAGTAATGGTGCCACCGCAGCCAGAGCATGGTACTGAGCCAGACGCGGCACCAGCGCACCGAACCCCAGCACCAAAAGAGCCTTCCCCAGACAAGAAGGGGGAAATGCGCTCCTCTGCAAGTGGAACAGTCCTAGTCATTGTGCCCTGACAAGGCCGGACGACTTTAAGGAGCACCATGCCCTCCTTTAATGGGTGGCTGAGAACTTAGACCTCCAGGCTGAGGAGGCCAACGACCTCTTCAGTGTCATTTCGGCCCCTGGCTCGGGTCGCATTGCCTGTGTACCCGGGGGTCCTTAAAATTGCCAAGTCATTGTGGCAAACCCCCTCCTCTATTCCGCCGACTTCTAAGAAGGTGGAATAGAAATACACTACATCCCTGCAAAGGGATTTGAATATCTCTATATGCATCCCCCTGCTGCACCACTGGTTGTGTCCGCAGTGAATGAAAGGGACCGAGAATGTCAAGTTAGCAGCATGTCGAAGAACAAAGAGGCCAAAAGACTTGATTTGTTTGGCAGAAAAGTTTATTCGACGGCTAGCCTACAATTCAGGGTCTCTAATCACCAGGTCTGCTGGGATCCTATAATTTCAATCTCTGAGACTCCCTGAATAAATTCAAAGAGGCCCTCCCACAAGATCATGCCCAGAAGTTTGCCACGCTGGTGGATGAAGGTACGTTGGTCGCCAGGGGGGTCCTCCAAATGGCCTGGGGCGCCACTGACTTGGCGGCCTGGGTGGTTGTATCTGTGGTGGCCATGAGACACAGCTCTTGGCTGCAGTTCTCTGGGTGGTCCCAAGAGACGCAGGCCACGATCCAAGACTTCCCTTTTGATGGCACTGAGCTCTTCTCTGAGCTTATGGACTCATGGCTACACTACCTTAAAGACTCCTGAGCCATCCTCTGCTCCCTTGGCCTTCATCCCCCGCAACAGTCCAGGAAGCCTTTCTGTCCTTTGCCGTCTCCTCCCCCTCAGCAGTCTAGGTCCTGGGGAACTCCCAGAGCGGGCTTCTACAGGAGGAAGGATAAAGACAAGGGGCATAAGCAGTGATACCTGTCCTCTTCCCGCCTGGCTGCATAACCTGACCCTCCCCGAATCCAGGGAGGCCAAAAGCAGGTGTTTTGAGGGTGCGCCTGAGGATGGCGCCAGAGCCAATCTGGTGGATCCGTCCCTCCCCTTCCTCAACCACCTCCGCCCTTTCTGGTCGGTCTGGTCTCATATCACCTCGGACTGTTGGGTGCCTGACACAGTTTTGTCAGGCTATACCCTACAGTTTACCACCAACCACTCCTCCCACCCCCCTTCCCCGTCCCTCTTTAGGGACCCTTCTCACGAGCAGCTCCTCGTTCAGAAGGTCGTCAACCTCCTGCCCCTCAGCTGTGTAATAGTTTGAGTGATTAGGAATCAATAAATGAGGGCTAATGGTGTTACATGGCAAAGTAGATAAAAATCAATGATTTTAAAAAAATCAGATTTTAAAAATGTAAATACATTTTTCTTTTTAAAAATAATCCTGTTGAAATTTGAAATTATGACAACCTGTATTAAGGCCTAAAATTTACTATAATCTATTAAAATAATTTAAATTAAATAAATAAGCAGTATGTTTGCTGCCAAAGTTTTAAAGCAAGTCACACTATTAGACTGTTGGAAGTCAGTGGCTAAGCACCTAGAACCAGAGTTTGCTGAAGTACTAAACTAACTTTTGACATCTGTAGCTTTTTTTGCAGGAACACAGAGGATATTTTCTTCTTTTCAGTTTATTCAGCTGGTTCAGTTCAATGACTAGTTCATTCAAAGTTAAGAAACGGATATGGAGTTGAAAACAAGCATTGGTGCATTTTTCTCTTTCAATCTGCAAATAAAAACTAGATATGAGAGGATTAGATCTATTAATTCTAAAATGTTGAAGGACATGTTGATTAGAAAAACTCTGTTTAAATCACTAACTATAAATAATACTACTTTTATTGAATAAATCAGTTAGTTTTAAATGCAAAACTTGTTTTAATAAACTTTGTCTTGCATGTCCAGCTCATTTAAGGTTAACATTAAAAAAATCAAGAAAACATTTAAATGTTGGTTTTGTGCATTTTAATGTAATTCCAATTTCTAGCCAAATAGAGCTTGACACAAATTATGAGTAAAAATGAATCATCCTCTAGTGAATAAGAAATGTTTCATTTACCATTTTCTATCATCATAAAAAAAGTAAAAATGATGATTGCAAACGTGTGTTAAGCTACATAATTGCTTAAATCAGGAAAGCACCTGGTGGGCCGGGCCGGTTTGTTTACCTGCCTCGTCCGCAGGGCCGCGGATCGCTGCTCCGGGCCAATGGGGGCTGCAGGAAGGGCGGCCAGTAAATCCTTTGGCCCGCGCTGCTTCCAGCAGCTCCCATTGGCCCGGAGCAGCGATCCGCGGCCAGTGGGAGCCGCGATCGGCTGGACCTGTGGACGGGGCAGGTAAACAAACCAGCCCGGCTCGCCAGGGGCTTTCCCTACACAAGTGGCGACCCCTGTTTGAGAAACCCTGGCTTAAATCAATGTGTGTAGATATAGTGTGTCTAGGTTAGCAAAAAGTCCCAAATTCAGTTGCAAATTTAACATGTTTTAATGGTTGCCAGCCATGGAGAATCAGCCTTTAGGAAAATAACTAAAAAGTACAAATGCAAAACAAGATTAAATGGATTATTTAAATCATGGTTTCCTGCTTGCTTGATTTTAAATCATGATTAAAATCACTGATTTTAATTGCTCTGATTTAAATCAGTCCACCATGTCACTTGATGACCGAGAGGTTGCAGATACTGGTCTGGGTGTTACTCTGGACTGAACTGACAGGCATTCTGATAGTGTTTTGTAATGTATTAAATTTTTAACACTGTTAAATAATGTTATTAAATAGTTTTTAATTGCATTTATTGCATAATAGGGGATAATTTGATTAAAATAATGCAATTTATGACATAACATTTTTACTTTAAATTTGAGTTTGTGCCTTTTTTCCATGATCACACCATGACTTTTCAAATCTTACTGTTACAAACTACTAGCCCTAATATAGTGTATAATGAAAGCTGAAAGGAGTAGAGCCTACTTTAGTTAAGGGCTTTTTTGCTGTGGGCTGATTGCTCAGATGCCTAAGAACAAGTGTTTTTTGTTTAACTTCCCACAGTTGAAGTTACACCTGAGCTAGCATAACCTTGTTATCGTGAACATATTGTGTACTCAGTTGTTTTCAAAGAAGGTGTGGTGAAACTTTATTGGAGAAAGGAGAAGCTGGAACTGGGCAAATAGAATACTCAATGCAGCAATTACAATTAATGTAATTTTGATTATTAAAAAAACTATTGGGCTCAGAAAAACTCCCACTTGTGCATTAGTGGTAAGAAAATGAAACTCACACAGTTGCATCTTCATTAAAACCTATTTCTCTAAGTAAAAATTACATATCACATATAAGCATAAAAATATAGCCTGAAATAGTATCAAGGTGGAGATATATACAACAAAAAGCAAAGAATATAGGGTTTTATAAAAGGTAAGATGACCGTGTTCTGTGTGGATAAATACACCTCTACCCCAATATAACGCAACCCGATATAACACGAATTCGGATATAATGCGGTAAAGCAGCTCGGGGGGGCGGGGCGGGGCTGTGCACTCCGGTGGATCAAAGCAAGTTCGATACAACGCAGTTTCACCTATAATGCGGTAAGATTTTTTGGCTCCCGAGGACAGCGTTATATCGGGGTAGAGGTGTACCAAAACACAGTGGGGTGAGTCTGAGTGAGTGGTTGCCATAAAGAGACACAGTCAAGTCTTATTTGGTCCATATTATTATTATTATTATTATTTTATTATTATTTTTTAAGCGTTTACATAACCTAAGACCCATTGAAACGAATCTATGATTTTTTTTTTTTTTAGTTCCAGTGGAAAACGGTTTAAAAATAAAACAAGAAATACTCCCTTGCAGTGTTTGCAATCTAAAGGTTGTAGCATTGTCCTAAAACCCTAAAGTGAAGTTGACTATAAACCGAACTGAACTTGCCACTTTGCTTTCACAGTCCAAGTTGAAAGAAGTGCAAAAAAAAATTAAATTTTAAAAATCGTCAATTATAATAACTTAGTGTCTTTTAACTACATTTTCTTTTGTCATTTTTAAAATTTCAACTCCAATTCTTCTGTATGTTGAACAAACGGAATAATTATACCATAAGATAAAATGAGAAAAGATCACAGCATGATCACAGCAATGTATTCGCCAAAGGAGATTCAAATTAGCAATTAGGTGAGGGCAACCCAACCCATAGATTGGGCATTCCATTCTGTTTGGTATGCTCCAGCCAAACTGGGAAGTGGAACCAGTGAATAAAGTACTTATCATTAACTTCTTCTGCCTGATACACATGTATCTAACAGATCCTGGAGCACCCGGACACTGAAGAACAAGCCCCAGAAAAGTGAGGGGGTGATGTGTATTCCTTTCTTTCCCATGATTGGGGAAGGGGACATACCATTGGAGGAGGAGAAAAGTGGTGTTAATTCCTCTTCACAGTGATACTTCCCCATAGTTTCTATTAGGTCTATGTGATTATCCAAGTTTACTGCACACCTAGAAGCCAAAGCTGATATCAAAAATATAGCTCCAAACAGTGCTTAGAGTAGTACCTGTCCAGCATACACTTCTAGTGGTTATGGTGACACGAGCAAACTGTCCTGGGATCCCTCTAGTGTTCCTCCTCTTTATTGTTGACCTTGGCTAGTAGGTGGGTGATACATTTTTCAGCTACTCACGCATCAATTTTTGTATTTAATTTGGGTCTCTTCATATTGTTTTGTTAAGGCTAGGATGCATTAAGATATTTCAATTTTTTCCACATACAAGATCCACAGATACATTAATCAACAGGCTTTCAGCCTGTGTACAGCTACATAGTCAGACCCAGACCTGTTAGCTACTGATAGCAGAAGGCATAATCAACTACTGAAAAGCCCACCAGTTTTTCATTGTGTTTCCATAGTGTCAAGCTTTACAAGACTTCTTGCAGCAGAGCAAAAACATTTATATTAAAAAACAAAACAAAAACAAAACAAGAACAAACATAAACTTGCTGCTGTATCTGTGTTCTTGGTACTACCCCATACAGGGGGATTTAAAAGTCCTGTTCCTCTCTACTGCAGAAACACCCTGCCTATCTCCCATGCTTACTCTCACCCTGATTGCAGCATGGAGAATGCCTAGAATAAGGGGGAAACATGGACATGTGCCATCTGCCCCACACAGGAAAAGAAAAATACCCCTAAAAAGGCTGTAGTGCTCAGGAAAGCTAAATCCAGTTGCCGGCACAGGAATCTTTCATCTGTATCTGTTTAAATCTTCTGATGCGTATTCTTTCGGTCTAAGGGCCAACAGAAGGAAGCACAAATCCAGATGGTGCAGGAGCTCCTTATTGCCTTCTTGAGGGGAGGGACAACTTTTAGAGTCACAACAGGAACCACAGGAGGAGAAAAGCAGGAAAAACTCTTTCAGATAGAATTCAAATACATGCTTAATAGGGCAGTTTACATCC